>NC_137744.1:22246664-23461855 GCF_963264785.1 Psittacula echo
ATCATATTAAATAAGCTATAAACTAAAGAAGCAAAATCTACAGTTCAGAATTGCAACTATCTCTGGAAAATATGGCTGAGTTTCTTCTCTAAAATAACAAGCTGTTCTGGAATACCCAGTAAAGAGCCTGCCTGAATAAACACCGTCTTCAAATCCACTCACTGCCTGCTATGCAATCCCCACTTTAAATACCATTAATGTGGCGGATAATATTAAGAACATCTCAATACATACAAAAGAGTAGCAGTAACCATTTAAATACAGCAATTCTGTAAATTCAGATTGAAATTGTTCTATATAACTTATGGTGTTGCCATATTACCTGACCATTGACCCTGCAGGTAACTCACGTAGTGCTCCACCTGCACGAGGGCCCCCGCCATCTTATGGTGGAAGCAGTCGCTATGACGATTACGGCAGCACACGAGATGGATATGGAAGCCGAGAAAGTTACTCAAGCAGCAGAAGTGATGTCTACTCAAGTGGCCGTGATCGTGTTGGAAGACAAGACAGGGGTCTTCCCCCATCCATGGAAAGGGGCTATCCACCTCCTCGTGATTCTTACAGTAGTTCAAGCCGCGGAGCACCCAGAGGTGGTGGCCGTGGTGGAAGCAGATCCGATAGAGGTGGAGGCAGGAGCAGATACTAAAAACACTCTTTAAACTTTTGGACCAAGACAAATTACTTCTCAAACAAAAAAAGCAAAGTGGAAGTTGTTCTATCTTTACTACCAGAGGACTACTAAAAGGAAAAGTTGTTTTTACCTTTTTTTATTGTTGCCTGTTAAGTTTTCCCCTCCATGACTTATGCTTTTGTGAGGAAAAGTTAAACCCGTGTTTAATTTCATTTCAGAATTGTTAACATTTCTTTCAAAAAGCAGATGTTAAATGTATAAAACTTGAGCTGTGTACTAGTGTTGTAATTTTCCAAGTAAAGTTTCCCTGAAATGCCACACTTCCCATCTGATTTTCCTCATGAATGGAACAAGCAGTTCATAAGAGCTTCCACACAACATCCAGCCATCTAACATGGAGATGGATTGTTCTACATGTTCAGCATCTCATTCTTAAACAAAGTATTGCTTGTGTTGGAGGGTGGTGGGGCTGTTCCACAGAGTTCAGTTGTGCCTAGAATTTGAAGTCACAGTGTTCTCAGTACAAAATACCTTCAGATCCTTGTGTAAAGAAAAAAATGGAGGATATCATTCACTTAACCCGAAAAAGCAAGTGGATAATGCTATTTTCTGCCTTCCTACTGTTTCATGGGGAGTTTGAAAGGATCTCCCTTCCAAATGAATCTCATGTACATGTAAGTCAGCTCCAGAATACTGTAACAATAAAACCCCTTGACCAGTTCCATCAAAGAAGCTACAAAACCATGCTTGCTCATACTGTTTCCAATTTTTGCAACTCTGTAGTGTTTCACTTTTAAAGGAACATCTTTGATTCCAAAGGAGAAAATAAGATAAGCACAGAAGTCTTTCTCTCCAACTTCTCAAAGGCTTATGGCTTCCTAAAAACAAGTGAATCTTTCAGCATTCCACAGCTGATTTAAAGCATCAAATGCCTGTGAAACAGCAAAGATGGTAAGCAAAGCAAACTAGTTTTTCCAGTCTAAGTCAAAATTGAACCAAGTTATCTTCCTCTAGTACAGTAAAGCCAAGCTGCACGTCATGGCAATGGAAATGCTGTCTAGATTTAAAAAAAAAAAAAAAAAAAGGAAAAGAAATACTTCAATATATTAACAGTTCTCCAAATTCAACATTTCTTCTTGGATAAAAGCATTTAATGGCACCAGTTTTGAGACTAAAGCTGTAATGCAGCTCATTGTAGACAGAATACTGTCAGGTAGGGTTGGGAGGGGGTAATTTGTGCCCAGTGTCTTCCAGTGAAGATGCTTAAAGAGGCTGCATATACTATATTGTAACAAAATTAAAGCTTTATGAAATCAGGAATTGGTTTAGCTTGCCAGAGATAAAAGAGTTTGAAGCGAGCCATTGCAAACTTTAGTTGGATGCCTGAATCTCTGTAGTTTGACACTGCGTTTCAGGGATAACTAGTACATGTGGCAGAACCTGTGGCAAGTTGTTCTGACTCAGGTAAAGCCATGAAGTTCAAATGATGCTCTTGAATATAGTAGACATGAAGACCTCCAACTAAAACCACACACCCAAAAGCTTTGTACTACTGTTTAGACCTCAGTAAATTTTTGTCGTTCAACTTATGGATTTAACATGGCCGTGCACCATTGACAAGGAATGAGAATCCATAAGCCATGCAACCTGTCACTATGCCATTCCAGTCCATTCCAAGCCAGTGAATCCTCCACCACTTAGAAGAGAAGTAGTAAACCTTGCAACAGAATAATCTGCAAACCCAAGCTTGTAACTGTTTTGAAATGGGGGGGGGGGGACCCACTATATTTTGGCTCATGCTGTAAAATGTGCTTCTCTTAGTTTGTTGTATCCTCTCTTGATTGCAGGGTGATAACTTCTAGAAGATAAGCACTGAGGTAACGCTGGTTCATCTGTGCTGATGGCAGAGATGATGGTGCCTGTACCAATACATAAGGTAAAGATTACTCTGGGGTAGTAGCTGGAAGGAGGATTTCCTGTGTTTCTGTGCTTAGAAATAGAAATGGACATTTATGTGAAGACAAAGTTGGGGCTGTTCAGCCTGGGGAAGAGAAGCTGCATGGAGACCTCACAGCAGCTTCCAGTATCTGAAGGGAGCTACAAGGATGCTGGAGAGGGGCTCTTCATCAGGGACTGTAGCGATAGGACAAGGGGTGATGGGTTCAAACTGAAACAGGGGAAGTTCAGGTTAGGTACAAGGAAGAAGTTCTTTACTGTGAGGCTGCTGAGGCGCTGGCACAGGGTGCCCAGAGAAGTGGTAAACTCTCAATCCCTGGCAGTGTTCAAGGCCATGTTGGACAGAGCCTTGGGTGACATGGTCTGGTGTGAGATGTCCCTGCCCATGGCAGGGGGTTGGAAATGGTTGATTTTGAGGTCCTTTTCAACCCAAACCATTCCATGATACTTCATGGAATAGTAATAATTTCCATTTCCTGTTTGAATTTTGGAGGAGGAAGAGTTTTAAGTAGGGTTTTTAAGCCAAGTTAGGACTGACAGAGGCTTCTTGTCTGCAGAAATTCATCCCCATTTGGGTGCAGGTGAACATAAATTACGATTACAAATTGTAACACTTTAAATCATTCTGCAGAGAGTAGTTAAGTCCTAGGGATCTTTATAAGACCAGACCATAAAAATACAAATTGGTGTAATAAATGTGAGTACTGGCATTCAATCAGTCTTGTTAAACATGGAATTTAATGATTATACTGAGCGTAATCTTTGATTAGTAATTAGTCTCTGCAGAGCTCCTTGGATTAAATTGTAGAGTTCCAGCCATCTCCAGAATGGTTTAAAGCTTTGCAGTTCAGCTGTGTTTCATACCCTATTAAATCTACTTTGCCAAGTAGATGTTGGTGCCACTATCTTCAGATTAATGTGGAAGGATTACTCTTTCTTTGATAACTCACCAGGAAAAAAAGAGGTAGTGTCTGTAATGCTAATACAGCTTTTTGTACAGCTTTTCTACTAAACGTTATTAGAAAGGGAAATAACTTTAAATGTGGGACAACTCTGTTAAAATTTAGTATAAAGTGATGCATAAGGACAAATCCCTTTTCCAGAGGAAGTATTTATGTAGGAAACTTGCACTTCTAATGCACTTTATAATGAAGTTTTCAAAGTACTCTGTAAATGGAAGAATGTGCTTTCTGTTGGTTTCAGATACTGCTTTTGAGAACCGACTTAGAAGTGGTGAAAAGAAAAAGCTGTAGTTGAGACTGTTCTGCATCTGACACGCGGTCACTGTTTTCAGGGTATTGCCATCTTGTATGAAGGATGCTTCTGGTGCAGACAGTGCAATGTCTGCAGCCTCAGTTGGCTTACAGCTTATTCTTTTTAGAGTCTCAGCAACTAAATAGCTGTGCAGTGCCTTCATTAATGGCCTACTCTGACATACTCCTGATAAATTGCTGCTGTTACCTTGATAAAGAAGAAAGAGATGCTCTACTTCAGCATGCTGGATTGTATTTCAGGTCAAATACAGTAGCATCAGGAGTACTTCTGTTAAAGGAACCTCTCCCTTGCTCCCACACCAGCCCGCAAAAAAAAAAATAGCAGGAGTCAATTATTAAATGTATGGTTTGAGGCTGAGCCAAATCAGGAATCCTTTAAGGAAGGGATGGAATATACCCTAGGTGATTTTCAAAGCTTTTGCCAAATCATCATCTAGGTTGTGTCAGAAGGTTGTTAGCTTCTATTTGTATGTGTGTGCTTCAGTTCTCTATTATCCGAGCGGGTTAAAGTTAGTCACTGTTGGCAAGTGAGAAAGCTGCTCTCTTTTGGAAAAGGGAGCTTTTTTTTCTCAGTTCCTGGTGGTAGTGGCCATGTTGTAATTAATAAAGAAATGAAAACCAAAGCACACTTTTCCAGCCTCCTCTGCACCTTATAAACTTTTCCAAATTCTTAACAGGCATGGTGCCGGTGTTAGTTTAGGGGGCAATAAATAGAACTTAACTCATGGCAGGAAGGTAATAACTGACTCTGTAAAACGTAAGGATGTAATTCTACAGATTGAGCAAGCTGTTCAGCTTCTCTTGATTACAGGTTTATAGCACATGGTTACTTACAGGTTGATACCAGTGTGCATGTCAGTCCATTACAGGACTCCTGAGTAGCATGCTGAGATGTTCAAGAGTTAGTGGGGTTTTGTGGTAGGCAGAGTTTGGAGGGGGAATACACACAGAAATTACAGGGGCTTTACTGAATACATACTCTGGAGACAATGCTGTACAAGAAGTGTGCATTAATACAAGCAGTGCTCAGATCAGTTTGATTGTTGTAGTTAGCTACTGATGCATTGTCATACTCTTGGCACAGGTTGAATACCATCCAAATGCACGCATTGTGTGTATAAAAACAATCATCAGGAAGATTACTTAACTGTTTTGTCTCCTGGTTTCTGAGAGTGCACTAACTTGCGTTTCCTTTTTCAGTTACAGTGACCAGAAGAAGGCAGTGCAGCAGTGGGTATGCAGTGAAAAATGGAAGGATAACAAAACACAACTGTGAAAGCTTGGCTTTTGAGTGTGGTGTTCCCCACTATTTGTTTTAGTGGGCTGTGTTACCATTCAGAGTTGCCTTTGAAAGTAGCACTACTGATTTCTTGGATATAAAAACATCAGGTGGAGGTCATTTGCTGTCTGCCAACAGCAGTCAGTAGATGTGCTTCAGTAGATCCTGCAGCAGAAAAATGCTCTGAGGTTGCCATTTATGTGGGGCGATTTCTGTTTATGCTGGGGGGGAGAAAGCAGGTTACCTAAAAGTGAGGTTTAGTCCTCTAAAAGGCAGAGGACTAAGTTGTTACAAATTCTTCACCAAGAAACCATAAGAAGTTTCATTATATTGTTACATGTAGTTGTCCAGGCCTTCTGGATGAGAGGAGAGAAGCCTTGATGTACTGAGATGATACTAGTGATAAATGCCCAGAATATTGTGTGTTGCATGTACTCCCTTCTTGCAAACCTCCAGACAGCAGCCTCACAAGATGCTGTCTTCGAAACTTGGCCTTGGTTTTGATGCATTTTTATCTTACATATGTGTTCATGTGCCAATGGATGTGAGAGGAATCCTCAGGCACTGCTATTCCATGTAGAAAACTTCACACTGATTGAAGTACATAACAGTCATGGCTAATAAAGTTTATACTGTGAGAGACATAAACTGATCTCATTTAAACCACTAACAGTTTATAATGCGTAGTTAAAGCATGCATATCTTAAGGGGTTTAAAACTACCTGTGGGTATTGGGGTAAGAGTATCACTTCAACCATCAGTTGTGGACTGCAGATTGTAGGAGTAAGTCTGTGTGTATGTAGCAGGTGGGTAGAATTGCAGTATTTCCCAGGACTAATAAATTTACTGTTAAAGAAACTATGGGTTCGGTTTTGTCTATTTGGTTTTGTCTGTGGGGGAAACTGGTTTGTTTCTTTTAATTTGAAAGAAAATAGCCATTACTCAGTGCCATTTGCATGGTGGAAAAGACTAGTGTTATATACTGATGGAGGTGTAGGGCTACAAAGTGGTCTTGGAGAGTGTATTTGCTGCAGGGAAGAATAACGTGTTGTGATACCAAGAGACTGCTTTTTCAGCAGTAGCTGACAGGGTTACTGCTGTTCGGGCTGAACCAGATCATCCCAACTGAAATGTAATGCCAACATTTGAGCTGGCATCCAAACTTAAGATCGATATCTGCCTGAAATGCTAAGTAATGAGAATGTCCCACCAGTGTGAATTGGCTCATGCACTGCCTCAGACTTTATCATTGAAAGTCGCTTGTTTAAATGTGATGCATCAGTAACATGCAGCAGAAAAACACTGTTGCTCTTTGTGTTGTTTTCCCTCTGTGCTGAAGAGCAGTGACTTTGAGGAGAACAGGATATTTTCTGAGCATCTGAATGCTGTTCTTGCTCCTGTGGCCATCCTCTTACTGATGTATCAGTCTTTTGATAACTGCATATTGACCACCTCCCTTTGTTTAGTTTTTAAGTACTATTATTCTATATAGTCATCTCTGGTGTAAAGTGGCCTGCAAATAAAAGTGTATTTGTAACTAGGGGGTGGAGGTTGATTGACAACTCATTTGATTTGTCCCCATCAGCAAATAACCAAAGTTGAAGTCGTCTCCAAAGACCAGAACAGAAACTTCTTGCTTGGCAGCTGTACCTTTATCTCTGGATTAATTCTAGTGTAGGGGTGGGTGAACAAGCTGGAACATTTTTAAATGAGTCTTTTCTGAAAGATGCAAGGTTGGCCTTGAGTTGGCTAATCAGAAATGCCTTAAATTTGGAGGCTTTGTGAATAACGTCTCCAGGTCTGTCAAGCAGTTGGTAAGTTCAAGATGTGGGAAGCATTTTCATTTACTGGTACTTGCAACCAATAACATCTGCTCGGCTGAAACATGAACTAGTCATGAAACTGAACCTGCCTACACAAGACAAGGTTTGCTTTAGAGGAGGAGGGTCAAGTATTCTTCTGTGCTGAGGTTTGTAGCCTTGAGTTTGCTCTTTACATCAGAAACTGGTACGTTCTGATAAGGTGACAGAAGTGGATGTCTCCATGTACAAATGACTGTTCCCTGTAGATCGTGGAGCCTTAGTTGTCTTTGCCTACTACAGAAAAAGCAAGCTTTGAAAGGGGAGACTGCAAGTACTCACTTCTGCAAAATAGTGCTCATGAGAACTGGAGAAAGGAGAAAAACCCCTCAAGTTCTTGTAATTACTCATAAATCTGCAGTGTTTGGCACATATGGATAGTTGTAGATGCACTTCACCAGATGGCAGTGAGTTTGATGGAGCTTCAGCCAGCTTTACCGTTCACACTGTCTGCAGCTCTGGTACTACCAGAGCAGAGAACTGGAACTCAGCCCCAGTCCTCACAAAGGTCAAAATGTGTCTAACCCTAAAAGGGCAATTCTGATTTCTTACTTATGGCTGTTAAAAGTAGGTCCCAGGAGCAGGCGTAAGACCTGGAAAGTGGAGGCACAAACCCAAGCATATTTACTGTATGTAATTTTATCTTTCTGCTGTTCTATTCCTACCCTTTAAATCACTAATCCTAAGCAGTTTGAGACCACTGATGTCTTCAAAACAGTTGCTTCAAGTAACAGGATTAGGAATTGGCTCAGAATGTTGTCACTGTGCAGTGCTGGTCTCTAGGATAATTTGTTCCTATGGTATTGCTTCAATCCATGATGCTCCAGCTTCTTTGGCATCATAAATGGAGAATGACTTCATTTTCCATCTGTTCTGGTGAAAGGGTAGTTAAGATGTCAGGACAACCGGACTTCCCTGAAGTTAATCTGATCACTAGTGATGGTTAATACAGCCCCAGAGCAGGGTGAAAACTGATTAGTTCCAGTGGATCCTGAATTGCTGGTGGAAAGGGACATTTTAACAGGATGAGTAAAGTAGTTGGGAAGTTTAATGCTCACCTTTGGAGGACTTAGGTTTATGAATTTTCCTAAGTTATCCAGATGCTTGAGAGATTTATCTCCCAAAACCCACTTAGGATTAGATGTGCACTTACATAAAGCAGTTGAAAAACCCCATCGTTTCTCTGCATACAGTACATGATCAGAATTCATTTTCAAAATTCAGATCTTGAAAACAGAAAACTTATCTAAAAGGCAATTTTAATGACTAGATTTGCCCCATGAAGTCAAAAAAGGCTGATTTAAAGTCAGTGTGATGCTGCTTCCAGCCCTTTTTAGCGTGAAGCTCTGTTTTAATGCTGTAAATGCCTCATTATTTACAATAGTAAAGACAAATCTGCTCCCTGGGAGAACAGCTGTAAGTAAAGCCCACATTTACCAGGACACCGCAAGGATAAAGTCACTAGGTATGTTGGAACTAGGTGCTATTAAGGTCCTTTCCAACCCAAACCATTCTATGATGCTTTTGGTGGAACAAGTATCCGCATAAACCACTTCTATTTCCAGTGATGTTGGAACTGTGTAGTTGACTGTCTTTAACAGAGCACTAGAAGCTCTTTTGCTTTGAGAACAAGTTTGTTACTTCCCTGTAACGGTACTTCTGGTTCTTAAGCTTTGGTGAGTTTCTGTGCTGAGCAAAAAAAAAAGGTAGTTTCACACTGGAGCTGTGCAAGCAGCAGCAGAGGCAGGAAGATGTAATCACGGATGTGGGTTCCAGCAAGCTGCTGCTCAGGAGAACTGCGCTGGCGGCACAGCTCTCCAGGATGAATCCAGAAGAACAAGCTGTAACGTGGCTGATTTCCTTAGGAGTGTTAAATTCCCCGAAGAAAACAGTAGATGATCCTGAAGAGTTCCTGAAAGCTGCTCTCAAAGATGGAACTGTGCTTTGTAAACTCATCAGTCGACTGCTTCCGGGATCTGCTGAAAAGGTAACTACTCTCTTAAGATGTATTTTGGGGAGCTTGAAACAGTATAATACTGCCCTGCTTTGTGGTTTTCTTCGGTAAGGTGAGCAAGGAGTATCAGCGACATGGTTTACATCTCACTCACCAGCACCTAATTGAGGGGACAGTGCAAGTGTAGCTTTAGTCCTTTGATTCTGTCTCTACATGCAGGAAAAACCACCCAGAAGTTTGCAGTTGGCTGAGTTACACATGTTCATCCAGCAGCAGGAAATACCGGGCCTACCAGAGATCAAAATAGCTTGGTTTTGAATAGAAGGAGATGCAGTTTGCCTGTATTTATGTAAATGCCATTAGCTACAACTGTAAATGTATTCACTCTTTCAGAACTCTTAGTGTAAAACACTTCGTTAGTCAGGAAACACACCAGAGAAGCAGCTTAGGTCAGGAATAAATCCCAAACCTTGCATCTATAGCATTCTGAACTGTGCCAAGGCCAGCAAATCCATTGGTACTGAAGCCATATAAGCTCCTGCTAGTTTTACAGGGGATATATTCAGACAGTCCAAGAGTGTGGTAAGTTACTGCAAGAAAAGTAAAAAGGGAAGGAGTCCAATGAGAGATAGGAAATGGCAACACAGAGGAGAATGCTGTTTAGTTAAAAAGAAAGAAAATACCAGGTTCTCCACCCTGTAGAACAGGAGCCTTTATTTCTTGTGCACAAATCAGTTTTGCTGAGTGGAAGCTCCCGATTGTGCTCATATGCGATGCTTGGGGTGCAGTGTGTTCTTAAAGGTCACTCGTTTCCCACTGCTGCTTGGGGCACTGGCATCTGCTGACATTCAAAACAAGATGCCGACCATCTCGATGTGTGCATCACTTCCTCCAGTGGCTGGCTCTTCCTGCTTCAACAGCTTGCCTGCCTCCCCCAGCCGCCCCCTCCAGAAGCTTCCTTAATTCAGTATAAACTGCACATGTCAATATTCATGCAGGGCCCCCTGAATAGAGCCTAGACAGGAGGTAATGCACTGAGCTCAGTGGATTGTCTTTCTTTAGCACTGCCTGGAGCCTAAAAATGAAGCTGATTGCATCAGTAATATTCAAGAGTTCCTGAAAGGCTGTGCGCTCCTTAAAGTGGAGGTAAGTCAACTTGGCTCCTTGCTTTGATTGTCATAAACTGCTTGTTCCATCAGCCTTTGGAAAAAAGCCGGATATCAGAGGGATGAAATCGGTGTCATTCCTCATCTTTTGTATGAGTGACATCAATCAGGGCATGGGAAACTTAACATTCTGGCTGGAGAATGTGGAAACAGAGTGCATTGACTGTGAGCTTAACAGATTCCTTCTCATCTTTTGAGACAAGCCAAAGTGGTCAGGTAGGAATACATGCAGCCATAAAAGGAGGTCTGTCTAAATAGAGTTGAGCTGTGGACCTGTTTATGTTGTTTTTCAGTGTTTGAGAGAAGGGATTGCAGGGTTTAACCTTGCTCTGATATGAAATACTCTCAATACTGAAGTATTTTCATCTCCTTGCAACCGTTGTGTGGGAATCTGCCAAACACATAATCTTACATTGATCCTTGTACGTAAAAATCATCCTAATGAAGTCAAAAAACACCTTTTCAGTGGCTGTTACTGGTCCTGTCTAAATACTGATTCTCATGCTTAAGCATAGCTCGTCTTTGCCAGATCAGAGTCTAAATGACCTCAGAGGTCAGCTCATTTTGCCATCAGATCTTTTACTAAGTGCATATGGATTTAAAATGCAAAGGCTTTTATATCACACTTAAATGCCTACAAGAAACAAGAAACTTGTAACTAAGAGCTGTCACTGTCTCCTTTGAAATATGCCCAACACTGTGGAAGAAAAATACCTGCCAGAAGCAGGGACAGCATCCTTGGGCATTATACGGAATATTCAGGCACTATAGTAAGAAACATCCAACCCATGGTAGCTCTGTTACTTGCACTTTTCCTTTGGTAGGTCTAAACAAGCAAAGAGCCTTTCTTCAGCATCTTAGAGCAACCCAGCATGAAAACACGCACATTGCAGAGCTGTTTCACCAGCCCATTGTGTCCCAGTAAATGCATCTCTCCAAGCCTGCTGCTGCAGCAGCTTGAAGAACAGATAAATATAGACTCACCGAAGGCCTGTCACATCAGAAATCAGTTGTTGCCAATCTTCTGGTGCTGGCCGTGTGATTTCCTCTGCTTTGAGAGGGTTTATTTTTATGTTTGAAACCTGATCATAATGCTTGTGGTGGAAAACAGCAAAAACCAGCAGTCTTAAAGAGCTCAAAATCAGGACCACGGAACAGCCCTCAACTGTTGGGGTTTAGCATCTCGTAGTTTTAAAAGCCAGCTCTGCACTATTGCAGCCACACTCCACAATTTACAGACACCAAGAACCAGCACCGTTGTGTGTCCAGCTCTTGGTGTTGCTCTGATCCTCGCTGTGCTTTTTCTTCCTTGGTTTTCACTTCAGAAAAGGTTTCTGACTTCTTTTTCCCTCTGATTTATAACCCCTTTAATCTTTGAAGTATTCTGATCCTTCAGGAACTCCCCCAGTGCTCATGTGGCCGCCCTGCATTGTGAAAGGAGACCTCAAAAGCTGAATAAAAGCTCAAATCTCTCAAGCTTAAATTTTGCAGTGAAATGAATGTGATTTCTTCTTCTTTTTTCCCCCAAATATGAAGTCACATTAGAACACAGGAACTTGGCTTCTCCCTCGGTAGCTTCAGGCAGAGGAACACTAGATGTAGGACAGCTGAGATGGTGGGCAAGACATGGCACAAGGCAGAGTGCTTTTGCTTCCCTCTGGCTCTTCTCTTCCCATATTGCCAGCTTGTCTGAGTGCTCTGAAGGCAAAGCCAGGGCAGACATGAAAACCCTCTGCCCTCTGTTCTTTCTGAAAGCTGCCCTGTTTGGACCTCCTTGGCAAGGAGAGATCTGGTTCCAAGATCTATCCACCCTGAAGCTGCAGTGATGGGGTATTATGTCTAAGGAAGATGAGTGTGGGATGGAAAATCTGTGCTGCTTCATTATCCCATCCTGAGGAAAGAGTAGCATCGGGAAAGCTCTTGGTTTAATGGGTGTAAATGCTGGCCCACACCTTGGATTTGACAATAAAACCCTCATGGTTTGGTCAAATTCTGCCCTTCTCCACAGAGAACTCTTGTTCCTTAGATATGAAGAAGTAGCCTGGGACTGGATCTGAGCCACTTCTCCTGTCTTGAGGCTGACAAGTGCATGTTAAGGTCAAAGATCCTGTTCCTGTTGCAGATGTGAGCGAAAGAGGATGTTCTGAGGGAATCAGAGCTCACAACTTCTACTTGTACAAAAGGGCCTCATCCTGGGGAATCTCAAGCATGAAAAACTTCTTCCATGACATTGGCATCCCATCCTGGCATCGTGTGGCCTCACTGTACTTTGCCAATTCATCACACCATGCCTTAAACTTGGTTTTGTCATAGATGTTTTTACAGCTGCTGTCTGGAGCTGAATGCATCACTTCAGTGGGCGTTGGTAGCGTGCAGGGCAGGTGAGCAGCATGGAAGGTCGGGTTTCCAACAGCTTTGGGTTGAAACCCAAACAGATAACTGCTTGCCAATCTCTTCCAGTGGGAGAGCATGCAAAGAGGTTACTCCTGCAGAGCCACACGTATGCACTTCCCTCCTACCCTTCTTTGTTGTCCTGGTAACCCAATCTTAGGAAGAAAGGCACAGCGAGGCAAACAGTGCCTTCTCCTGCCTTACAGGAACAGGGAAATATTTGGACATAGTGGAAGGAAAGGAGAACACTCAGTGACATTCCTTTGAGGTGGCTCCATTAAGCTGCCGCAGCTCTGCAGGCCTGTGGTGTGAGCTGGAGTCATCCATCTCATTGTAGAGTATAAATAACCAAACTCTTCCTTAGCTTCAGCCCAGGACTGAAGCCTGCAACCATTTGCTGCTTCAAATGTGTCAGGCCTAAACCAGAAAACATGCAGAGAAGCCGACACCTCCTGTGCACTAGACAAGTGCTGTAATGAGCTGAAACAATGAGGCTGTGTCTAAAACTCTCCACTGCTTTCCAGTGCTGGCATTTGATTCAAGTCATGAGAGCATCCATCAGCCCAACACTGCTGAGACAGAGGATGTGGGCACGTCTTTGGAGCTTAAGAGTCCTTAGTGGTTTGGACTGAGGAACAGTGGCTTTAACCTCTGAGCTGTGGCTGTGAGCCCAAGGTCTGGTCCAGTGAGTGACTACTGCTAAGCTGGATGCAAGCAGGACAGAACCTGATGGTTTGTGCAGTCTAGTGTAGCAGATAGAGGGAAAAGATGATGAGGAAAGGGACAAATTGGGTAGAAAACTCCTGGTCCTGCTTGCTCGTGAAGGCACAAATGGGAATTGTTCTTCTTGGCTTTAGCTGTTGACACCACTGCGTATACAGTAACAGCAGCTCAATACCTAAGCATCATTTAGTGCTGAGGAAGCACAAGACCTTCATTCAGCAGCAGCGTTTTATTGCCAATATGACCACAAAACTGCTGGCAAGGGGCTGGCGTCTGTGTTGAACCAAGAATGTATCTGCAAGAGGAATCAACAGCAGGATTAAACCACACAGAGCACGCAGCGTGGCACTGCCATTGCAGGCACAATCGAAGCTATTTCTGCAGCTGGAGGTGTTTGCAGCCCTCACCAAACTGTTTGTACCTTGAAGGAGTGGAAGAGCAGATGAAGAATCATTACCCCCTTGTGCTCCCGAAGCCTGCTTTGGTTTTGCTCCCAGGCAACATTACCTTTCTAACCTGGGTAACATCAAAAGCCAGAGCTCCTGCCCAGCACAAGCGCTGGGGATGGGTATGTCTGGATTCAGAGGGACCCCGTATCCCAGTGCCCTCCTGGGATGTCTTCCGACACCCCAAAGTCCCTGCATGGGTTTGGGACCCACAGCCCGGCTCCCCCCTGGCTCAGTACAGCGCATCCTTCCCTTTCCAGATGGGCACCCACAGCACTGGTGCTGTGCTCGGGATGTGCTGTCTCTGGGAATCCTCAATGGAACCGTGCCTCAGCTACAGGCCCTTCTGCAGCATTTCTCTTCTCAGTGGTGCAAACCTGCTGTAATGACCATTTCAATAGCCTGGGCTTTCTTTTCTTGTCCTATCCCTCCCTCATTTTCCCTGTCCTTTTTCTTGCTCCTTTTCTCCTTTCCTTTCCCTTTTCCTCTCTTTCCTCTTTCTCCTTTTTTCCTTTTCCTATTTTTCCCTATCCTTTCCTGTTTTCCTTTCCTCTTACCCCTCTTTCCTAACTCACTTTCCCCCTTCCCTTCCCTTCCCTTCCCTTCCCTTCCCTTCCCTTCCCTTCCCTTCCCTTCCCTTCCCTTCCCTTCCCTTCCCTTCCCTTCCCTTCCCTTCCCTTCCCTTCCCTGTTTTACTTTTCCCTTCCCTTCCCTGTTTTACTTTTCCCTTCCCCTGGCTTTTCTCTTCCCCCTTTCCCACCTCCCGTTCCCCTTCGCCATTCGCTTCCCGCCCGCGGCCGGCGGAGGGAGCTGCGGTCTCACGGCCGCGCGGGTCCCGCAGCGAGCGGCGGGGCGGAGCGGGGCGGCGGCACCGCCTGTCACTTCCCTTTCCCCTTCCCCTTCCCTTCCCTTCCCCGCGCCGCGATCCGGCTCCGGGTCAGAGCCGCAGCGGCCGCCCGCAGCCCGCAGCACCAACCGCCGCCGCCATGCCCCGGGGCTGCGCGCCCGCCCGCCCGCTGCCGTGAGTACCGACCGCGCTGCGGGCACCGGCATCCGCGCCGGGCTCCATCCCCTTGTCCCCCCTTGGGCATCCCCCACGGGTGTTCCCGCACCGCGGTGTCCCTGCTGGGGTAACCGGAGCGCGGCTCCTTGCTGCCTCTATGGGCCAGCTGCGGGCAGCGGAGCTGACGGGCCCGGCGGTGCGCAGGGCGCTCCCGGCTGCTGCCGGTGCCTGTCCCGCCGGGGAGCATCGGGTTATCCCCGGCAGCGGAGCGGGGCGGTCCGGTCCCAGCCCTCGGGTTTGGAGCTTTGCCGGCTTTGCGGTGGGCTCGGGCTCGAAGCATAGCTCGGCTTCCCATCACTTGTGCATCTCCCATCCCGGTCCTGGGCGTTTGGGTGCTGGTAACTTGCTAGGTGCAGCTGGGGGGGATTTTTCGAGCTCTTTTGATCACTGCCCGGTGCTTCCTCGCCTCCTCGGTGCCTTTGAGAGGCCTGGCAGTGCGGCAGTGCAGGTTTCCCTCTCCCGGTGTGATGCCTGATGGAGCAGCCGGAGCTGCGGTCTGTGACTCTGGAAGTCGGGAGAGCGATTTAATGGAGATGCTCAGATGACAGCATAGATCTAAGAGGGGTTTTGCTTACATCCACAGAGATGCTGTGAGGGCTGGAGCAGCTCTGCTCTGGAGCCAGGCTGAGAGAGCTGGGCTGGGTCAGCCTGGAGAAGAGAAGGCTCCTGAAGGGGAGACCTGAGAGCAGCTCCAGTGCCTAAAGGGGCTGCAGGAAACCTGGAGAGGGGCTTGGGACAAGGGCCTGTAGGGCCAGGCCAAGGGGAATGGCTTTAACCTGCCAGAGGGGAGACTGAGATGAGCTCTTAGGCAGAAGCTCTTCCCTGTGAGGGTGCTGAGGCGCTGGCCCAGGGTGCCCAGAGAAGCTGTGGCTGCCCCATCCCTGGCAGTGTTCAAGGCCAGGTTGGACACAGGGGCTTGGAGCAAGCTGCTCCAGTGGAAGGGGTCCCTGCCCGTGGCAGGGGTTGGAGCTGGAGGAGCTTTGAGGTCCCGTTCAAATCAGGGATTCTGTGATCTTCCAGGAGCTAAAAGCAAAAAACATTTTCCACTTCTATTTTTCTTCCAGCCCTGCCGCTTGTCTTACAGTTAGGAATGGAATTACGGATGGATTGTGCTGGAAAAAATAATTTTTAGCTCATAAATGAGGACTTTTCTGTATGATTAATCTGTTCTGGAACAAGCTGCAGAGTGGATTTACACTACAGTAGCTGATCCAGCAGAGTTTTCCATATAGCCACTGCTCCACAGTAGCTACTCCAGACAATTTCTTCATGAAGGAAAGTCCTTACAGTTATTGCTAGGTTTGATGCTATAATTTCCTTGCCACCACCATTTTCCCCTGGACTTTGCCAGACTCTGAGCTTGCAGCGTTATTCTGTGCTCGGAAGCATCAGGGCTGTATTGTACTACTTTAATAAAAGAAGATGCCATTCATTCAAGGCAGGACTTGTTTTTCTGGACTTACCTAAGTGGGGAAAAGAAGGGCTATGATAGGGAATGACACAGAAGAGAGCTGCACACAGACATCCCTCCTGCTGTAATGTTGCATCCTCCGACGGCTGCCAACAGGGTCAGTGCACGCCCGGGCTCTCCATTACCATCTCCCTTTGCATGCAGACACTGGCGAGGGCTGGAGGCGATGCTCTGATAGCGCTGCCTGCGCTTGCAGGGCACAGAACTAGTTCATGCACCAGCTGGCACAGGGGATGCGGTCTGCGTGGTCCACAGGAGCAAAGCCAAGTGAGTGAGGGCAATAGAGCAGCTTGGAGACAGCCCAAGGTAGGTGGGGATGTGCTGAGCGGTAGATGTGGAGCTACTGACGTTAATATCTATAATGACAGCAGGCTGTCCCCCTCTCTTTCTATAGAGTAAAGCCTTTCTCCCAGTGCCTGAGTCAGATTGTAGATAGATTCTCACCAAAGAGCAGCCTTTGTGCTGCCCTGGTGTGTCTGTCGAGAGCAAGAGATGCTGCGAGCATCCAGCTCTGCGGAAGAGGCCGGGCCCCTTCCTAATGGAGGGATGCCAAGAGGGCTCAAGGAGCTAAATGTGGAAAGCAAGAAAGGGCTGTTCTAAAGGGCAGTGCTACCCTCGAGGTAATTAAGGCCTCATGTACTTATTTAGCAGGACATACTTGTGTGTGTTGCAAGTGTTTGTAAGTGGATGGTGTCTGCCAGGAGAGCTTTCAAACCATCTTTCCTGTTCTTTGGATCTGTGGTCTCCATCTGCAAGACAATGTGTGTATGGGGAGCAGCAGATGGTGCCTCGGTCATACCGATAACAGGAGCCTTTTGTATCGGGAACTTCTTGTATTGCTTCTCTTTGCTTCATTAAGGGTAGGATTTGTGCAGTCGGAGTGAACTTGGGGGGGTTTCTCAGGTGTTAGGAGGGGTTGGAAGCTCAAATTGCCCCTCGTTGTGTTGGGTGTGAATTCTGAAGGTCTGGGTGTGCAAGGTCCTGTTACCAGTCACAGGAAATAAGCCCTTGCTAACTGTGTGGATCTGTTTGAGGCTTGGGAATGCAGAATTCCTTAGAGTGGAAGTTTTGCATATAAAATAACTGCTTTTGTCTTCCTGTCAAAGAATGTATATGCATTATATGTGCCATATTGCAGCAGCAGCAAACTGTGTGTGTTTGTGTCTGCTGCTGCTGACAGTGTGTGTGTATATCCATGTCTATGTACAGCCTCCATCTCTTCAGCTTTCCATAGCAAAAATAGCAGCAAAATCTTTCCTACCCTCGAGGCAAGCAATAACCTTCCCCGTGATGCTCTGCAAGTCCCTGCTCTGCAGCCAGCACTGATTGCTTCCTCCCTTGTCCCTGATGTTGTGATGGGAATGCTGCCGGGTCCCCCTGCCCTGCCCCAGGAATTCCCTCGCTATAAAGGGATGTTGTCAGCCCTGAATAAACCCCTTCCCTGCAGACACAAGGGCTTCTCAATCCTCACCAAAACCCTCAGACAGACCCAGTGGGGTGTTCTGGGCTCAACTGACCAAGTTCCTCTTTGGCAGGTGTTTGATCCATATGATTTGTACACCGGAGAACAGTTCTCCAAGGTCCTGAGCACGTTAACAGCTCTAAATAAAGCTACTGAAGGTAAGAAACAAGGTGGTTTTTCTGTTGCCTTTCCAATTCCTCTCCTACAAATGCTAGCACGAGGTGTGTTTGTTCGGTAATTCCCAGTTTATGATGGTTTCTGGAGGCTTGGGCTGATGCTGGATGGTGGGATTGGTATTCCATGCTTCTACCAACCCCAGGTTTAAGTGTGGCTGCGTGCGCTTTGCTGGGCTAGATCATTGCTTTACACAAAGGGACCTCTGCTCGGTTTTGACGGCATTAAGGGACCTCAAAGTAGGTCATTGTAAAGGAGCCACGATGTAAATGAGCATGCACCTCCCAAAATGCAAATAGCAGGGTTTAAATAGTGCGTTTTCAAGCCAAAGAGAAAAACAGGTCCGTCTGCCCCATGTCTTTACTGAATGCCCAAACAGACCTGGCGCTCTGTCAGTTGTATTGATGTTTCTCTCCTCTCCTTTGGTCCATGGAGTAGGCTCCTGGATTTGGGAATCAAGCTCATTCCTTGTCCTGCCTCTCTAGGTGCTGTTGAAGCCAAGCAGATCAGCTCCTCTGGTTCCCATCCCAGAGATGGAGCTCATCCCTCCAGGCTGCTTTAAACTGATTGTCAGTCACATAGGCTGGGAAAGGAGAGGTTCAACAGGGAGGATGATGGCAGCGCAGTGCTCTGGGGAGCAATGAGAGGACCAGGGTCTCTTTTCTGAGGGCATGGCGAGCAGGGCTGCATGGGGTTGGGAAGGGTTTGCGGGGTGGAAGGTGTTTGTGGCCCCTGGTCATACAAGTGGATTTGCAGAGTCCTGGTCACCCGCCAAAGTCCAGCCTCAGGAGAAGAGTTCCGTTTCCCTGCTGCAGGTTACATTGTAGGCTATTGAAAGGGGGGAAATTCAAACACAAACCCCACTGTTTTCCTTCAATGGGAGGGGTTTTTTCCTGTTGATTTACTGCATTTTTGCCTGGCTTTGGTCTGTGATGGGTTTCTCAGTTGTTTCAGGCCAGGTTGGATGGGGCTTGGAGCAAGCTGCTCCAGTGGAAGGTGTCCCTGCCCGTGGCAGGGGTTGGAGCCGGATGAGCTTTAAGGTCCCTTCCAACACAAACCAGTCTGGGATACTCTGATTCTCTGAACATATATATGGTGTATAATGGTGTATATATATGTATATGTGCATGTAATGCTTCTGTGAAGCAGTTCAAGTTCTTAGGCTGTCCTTCTGCAGCTAGCACTCAGCTCAGCCTCCATCTCTCTCTCTGGAAGTCAGTGACCTGTGATTCAGCCTCAGCACATCTCCTCCCAGCCTCTTCCTGCTCTGCTAAGTGGCAGCAGCCTGTGCCCCCATGTAGAAAGCTCAGGGTACGTGACATGCAGGTTACCTAGAGCAGGAGCAGCCTCTGCAAGCGCTGTCATTGGGATTGACATGAGCTTTGTTGTTCCGAAAGCGAAGAGGGAGAAACTTCCCTGCCTCTGTGCTCGCCTGTTGCTGGGCTGTGATGGGGTGTGTGTGGTGCTGTTGTCACAACCTTCCCCTTATTTCCAGCTCTCTTCTGGCAGCCACTCATGTCCCAGCTCACCCCTGCAATCACTGCACAAGGCTCGGGGTGCAGCTTTGCTGGGGAATAGTTTCTATCACACGTTAGCGACGGAGCCATAGGGAAGCTGGGATGATCCTCCTGGTTTCATGGCAAACATCTGTTTGAACATATGCTTTCCTTGTTGAGATGTTAAAAAGCGCAATGCCTGCACCATAATTAGCTGCGCAGGCAGAGAGCACCCTTGGGAAAAGTACAGGGTAAAATAAATACATGTCTCAAACAGTTTCTTTTTGGTGGCTTGGCCAAGTTCCTTGAGAAGCAGGAGTCTGTGTCCTGCAAGCCACCACTGCAGGGAGTGCGGTTTGTCTGTCCCACCACAGGATGAATGGAGCATCAGGACAAGCCTGGTACCCTGCTATGGCCAGCGCTCTGGCATCCCTGCGCATCCCACCACCTGCAGAGCTGCTGCATCCCAGCACCCTTGTCGCAGGCAGAGGGAAGGAGGTGACAAGGAAACACCGTGGGAATGTGTTTCTGAGCCATCCATTTGAAGTCCAAATCCTTGTGCCTTCCTGGATCTTGTTATGCAACCAACCAGAGGGGATAAACTCAAGAGTTCAGCAGCTGCCCATCACATAGCAGCAATACAGAGCTGATGCTTTTATCTGACGGCGAGGGCAGGGGAGGAAAACCAGCTGTGCTGGGTCAGACGAGGCTCATCTGCCAAAAATAGCATAGGAATGTGAGCAGAAACCCCAGCTATTTTAACCATAGTTTAAGCAACATATGGCAGCAGCATTCCATGCTGGACCAGGCATAAAATAGGACGCTGTCATGATGCCATATAAATGATACGTTTCCCTGCCAAACTGTCGAAGTCAGTTTTACATTTGTTTCTAGGTTGCTGCAAGATATTTATAAAGCCTTTTGGAAGATTGGGAGGGGCAGGGAGAAGCATCAAAACCTACAGTAACCGAGTCATTCCTGTGGGACTGGGGCTGGTGGCTTGAGTAAGTCCAGACTCTTGGGTCACATCCTCCCTTTTCAGATGGAATCAGGGGAAGAACATCTCAGGCTGGCAGCCATCCACCCCTCCTGGCTTGGGAGTCGCTGGGAGCAGCTGAAATCACTGCTGCTCCAATCTCAGGATGCTCCAGAGAAATAACCCCCCCCCCCCACACACACACACTCTGTGTTTTCAAAGTGGGTTTTCCATGCGGAGCTGTTTTGCTGTTGCTGCAGCGCAGGGAGCTGGGAATTCACTGTGTGGTTGTCAAGCAGTTGTGTAATGAGCAGACAGAAAACTGACTCACTGACAGCACATACTGGGAACGTTGTCTGGTGCTGGAGCAGGGACTGGGCAGACTGGTGCGTGGGTATGGGATGGATGAGGGTTTGGAAGTCGTAGTCGTGGACCTGATCCCCATTGTGCAAGGCACTGGGGAAAGACAAAGCGAATCCATGCTCCTGGAGCTCGCAGTTTGTATAGCTCCATGTCCAATCTAAGGATGAAGTGTTTTCCTATTGAAACAAGAATCCTCTGGGGAGAATCAAAGCCTGGCTGAGTTCCTGTAACTCCCACCAGACTTCCCCTCCGGAATGGTTTTTCCATGTTGATGTTCAGGCTGGAGGAGAATGGGGGAACAGCAGCTTTAGAGCTTGTGTTTGCTGGTTCCTGAGCACACTTTGGGGTGGATTCACCCTCTCCTCTTGCAGCGTTTCCAGTGGAGAACTCCAAGTGTTACGTGGGGACTTGCACACGCAGCACAGAATGGCCTGCAGACCATTCCTCTCTGTTCCTCTTTGGGGGCCCATGGGAATGCCAGATCCACACTGCAGGTGGAAAACAGCAGCTCTGGAATAAGGGAATGTCCTTAAATCTACAAAGAAGCTGCAAGGCAAATCTAAACAGTTGTTCCCAGCTTACTGGAATGATGATATCTGCTGTTGCTTCATTTGAGCACCATGACACATAGGAAGGAGCATTGCCCCACAGTGCAGTGGAGGTTCAGTAGCAGAGAAGTACTGGGAATTACTGGGTACCTGGAATCCCAGGTGTTTCCTGCTCCACAGCATCCAAACAGGGCTCTGGGGCTGAGAACAAGCCCTGAGAGCAGTGTGCAAAGTGAGGAGCTTTGAGTATGTCAGAGAGGCAACTCTGAGAGCTGTGGATGATGCTCTGAGCCCTTCCATGGGGTTACACTGCTCTCCTTCCTCAGCGCAGTCTGAATCCCTCTCTCACGTGGCTGATGGCAGCAGTCCACGGGCAGGGATCAGGATTGTGCCCAGCCTCTTTCAGCTGTATAATGAACCCAGGAGGACTCATCTGAACAGAGGAGTGATTGTGTGACCGGCTGCCCAGCATTCTTCCCCAGGCAGTGCTTGCTCAGGGCCCAGCAGCTTTCCCCATTGGGCAGCATTGGACTAAGTAGTATTCTTTTTTCCTGCAGTTTCCTCTCTGAATGATTTAATGGATTAATTCCAGTGTTGGACTTCCCCAAATACTGCAACTGGCAGAAAAATCCTGAGGTCTAAGAATTATTTATTCCCAGGGCTTTTATTTGCCATTCGCTTTTCACATAGGATCATGGCATGGTTTGGGTTGGAAGGGACCTCAAAGCTCCTCCAGCTCCAACCCCTGCCACGGGCAGGGACCCCTTCCACTGGAGCAGCTTGCTCCAAGCCCCTGTGTCCAACCTGGCCTTGAACACTGCCAGGGATGGGGCAGCCACAGCTTCTCTGGGCACCCTGTGCCAGCGCCTCAGCACCCTCACAGGGAAGAGCTTCTGCCTAAGAGCTCATCTCAGTCTCCCCTCTGGCAGGTTAAAGCCATTCCCCTTGGCCTGTCCCTACAGGCCCTTGTCCCAAGCCCCTCTCCAGGTTTCCTGCAGCCCCTTTAGGCACTGGAGCTGCTCTCAGGTCTCCCCTTCAGGAGCCTTCTCTTCTCCAGGCTGAACAAGCCCAAAGGTTTTTTAAGGGGCATTTCAGTGAAATGCCGTGATTTGATGTGTGTCTTTGCTTTGCTGGGATGTAGAAGGAATGGGGGACAGTTGGCTAAAACTCGGATGTTGTTTTCTTCTCCACCAGATCAGCCATCCAAGGGGCCATGTTCGCATCCATCCTCTCTTAGCTCCGCGGCCGGAGGTGCCCACACGGACTCCAACGGTGCAGCTTCACAGTCAGCAAGGGTGCTAAGGAGGCAATCCAAGCCTGTGGTATCCTTTCTTTAACATCTCACAAGGGTTTGGTGGCTGCGGGGTGTGAGTAGTGCCCCTGGGTCAGACACACCAGAGGGGCTTGTTCTGCCTTCATCTCCATCACGGCTTTGCTGCCTTGGTTGGAGATGGTGGCTTCTCCAAACCACAGTGCTCCTCTGTGTGACAGGAGGAGAGCGATTCCTGTCTGCTGTCCATTGACCTGTGAAGCTAAATCAATGCTTGGGAGGGACCTTGTGGTCCTCTGGCAGGACTGCTTACACAGCAGCAAGCCACTATTGCTTGTTCTAAAGAGCAATACTGAAACCCCAGCTGTCACAACAAAGCAGAACAATGCCTCGTCCTCGTGGTTTCTGCTTTCTTGGACTATTTCCTGATGTTTTCCCATGTTTCTTTCCTTAGGAGATGACCGAGAATGGCAGCCATCAGCTGGTGGTAAAGGCCAGGTTCAACTTTAAGCAGACCAATGAGGATGAACTCTCCGTTAACAAAGGGGACATTATTTATGTCACCCGCGTTGAAGAAGGGGGCTGGTGGGAAGGGACCTTGAATGGAAAAACAGGCTGGTTCCCAAGCAACTACGTCAGGGAAATCAAATCCACCGGTAAGCACATTGCTTCCAAGGCCTGACTGAGTGACAGCGCTGTAATGCAGTGGAGAGCCTTGTGCCTTTGGGAAATTGCTGCTATTTATTAAGGACCATTTGCATCCTTAAAGCATCAGGGCTAATGGAAGGATGAATGAGGCCAGAACGTAAAGCCTGCTCTTGTGCATGAGTTGTTTGAGAGCTGCTTCTCCCTATTCCCCATTCTATTGCTTCCTGGGTGTTGCCGGAGGATGCGGCCAGAGATGGCTGCGTTGGTCCCCTTTGTCCTGGGCAGCAGCCAGGTTATTCCAGTGCCTGAACACGGAGTTAGCTCTTTATTAGAGACCTCTGTCAGGAGATGTGTTTGTGTTTGATCCTGCTGTGTCTGGCAGTGCTGGAATGGATGCTCATGGTCCTGTCCAACCAACACCACCTTACAGCCCCAGGGAATGGTTCCCTTTTGTCCATAGCAGCAGCTGGGTTCACATAGTGCATTTCCCCCCAGAAGCGTCTTCTGCTGTGATACTGAGAAAGGAAGAGGGAGGGATGATCCATGTGGTGACATCTGCCTTCACTGAGCTTTGTCCTGAGTGTCCTTCCCATTTCGGTGATGTGATTTTAACCAGATGTGGAGTGGTGATGACAGGAAGCAAGCCCCTGTAGCCTCACGTATCCATTCAAACCACTCACCCCCTTGTGCTTCCGAGGCCGTTGTGTGACAGAAAACTTGTTTCTTTACCAGATTCAACTTAATTCCTTAATGCGCCTCGAGGGTTTACCGCAGACAGAGACCTGTTGTGTGCTCAGTGCTGGTTTTATGGCTCAGGATCAGCCCTGGCCTCTAACATGAGCTGTGGTCTGCAAAGCGTACAAGCCCTGTTAGACATCCTTGCTCCCACACTTGGAGGCACAAAAGCAAAGGAAGGAAGAACAAAAGCAGTGATTGCTCAGAATCAGGCCAGGTTGTGTTTAGTTCTACATGAAAAAGTCATTGTTAGGATAACCCATCTCCCACTGTTTCCCCCTGGGAAATGCTGTCTGAGCTGGAGCAGGCCTTGCAGCGGGTTGAAGTCTTGTCTGGCACAACCCAGGAATCACTAATGAAGTCAGTGAGAGATGTTATTAAGAAAGGAGAGCAAACTTCAGTCCTGTGGGGGAATCCGGTGGGAGCTGCATGAAATAACAGCACCTCATGGAAGCCAAGGGTGAGCCTCCCATTGATCCAGATGGAGGACCCCATCCCTACAGCTTTTCCCTCCAGATCCTCTCTCCAGCACCCATTTCACACGGGAGGAGGCTTTGTTCCTTCGTTCCCCTGCTCTCTGCTTGCTGAGGACACGTGGCTGTGTTGCAAATGATGGATGCAGGGATGGATGCTGACCCCTTTCTGCCCCAGGACTGGGGGCTGCAGCCCTGGGGAGCTGCTTTCCTCCCCTCCCAAGTGTGGGATTTGTCACTCTGAATGGAGTCACTTGTTTATCAGCAGTGTCTGTACCTCACTGGGTCCTAAGCGTGCCCTTTGGGTGGGAATGACATGCTGTGTGGAGCAAAGCTGCTCCCAGGCTTTAAATGAGGCACAGAGCTCCCGGCTGGAAGTGACAGGAAGCTCTTCAAGGGCAATGATTAGACAATACATCAAGCTGTGCTTTCCAGGGGCTGCATCCATCAATTCCAAGCTTCTCCCGTGCTATCAGTATGAAAGTAATTGCTGTCTGTGAGACTTAGCAATGCCAAAGGAGGTTTGCTGATGACACCGAGCTGTGTAATGCAGTCGACACGCTGGAGGGAAGGGATGGGATCCAGAAGGACATGGACAGGCTGGAGTTCAACAAGGGCAAGGGCAAGGTCCTGCCCTTGGGTTGGGGCCATCCCAGCACAAACACAGGCTGGGGGAGCCTGGATGGAGCAGCAGTTGAGGGAGGGGATCCTGCCCCTCTGCTGTGCTCTGGGGAGACCCCCCCTGCAGCCCTGATCCAGCTCTGGGGCAGCAGCACAAGAGGGACGTGGAGCTGCTGGAGCGAGGCCAGAGGAGGCCATGGAGCTGCTGCGAGGGCTGGAGCAGCTCTGCTCTGGAGCCAGGCTGAGAGAGCTGGGCTGGGGCAGCCTGGAGAAGAGAAGGCTCCTGAAGGGGAGACCTGAGAGCAGCTCCAGTGCCTAAAGGGGCTGCAGGAAACCTGGAGAGGGGCTTGGGACAAGGGCCTGTAGGGACAGGCCAAGGGGAATGGCTTGAACCTGCCCGAGGGGAGACTGAGATGAGCTCTTAGGCAGAAGCTCTTCCCTGTGAGGGTGCTGAGGCGCTGGCACAGGGTGCCCAGAGAAGCTGTGGCTGCCCCATCCCTGGCAGTGCTCAAGGCCAGGTTGGACACAGGGGCTTGGAGCAAGCTGCTCCAGTGGAAGGGGTCCCTGCCCGTGGCAGGGGTTGGAGCTGGAGGAGCTTTGAGGTCCCTTCCAACACAAACCATTCCCTGATTCGATGATTTCCAGGTTTGTTCAAATCTGCCTTCATTCAGAGAAGAATTTTGCATCACAAATGATGTGGGGGTCAGGATCCAGCTCCTCGATGGGTGTTGGCATCAAGTGAATCAAGTGCCTTCTGAATCACCTGGGACACAACGCCAGATCCAGCATTTCTGATAGACAGCTAGTGTTAAACCCCAGATTTTGTGGGCTGGTTGGAGCCACACTGTAGCTCCAAACAGTGCCAGACACGGGGCTGCTGCCAGGGATTTCAGAGCAGACCTGTAAGGGAGCTGGCAGGGGCTGTGCAGTGCTGCTGGTGCTGCTCACTCAGCTGCTGCACTGTCATAGAATCATAGAGTGGTTTGGGTTGGAAAGGACCTTAAGCTCATCCAGTTCCAGTCCCCTGCCATGGGCAGCGATGCCTCACACTAGACCATGTCGCCACCAATACCTGATGGGTGAAATGATGTCAAGCATCCTTGTAGCCCCCTTCGGATGCACAGCTTTGGGCTGCTCCTGGTTCTTCTGAAGCAGGCAAGCCACCCTGCAACTGAAGGGTTGTGTTCACAGGGGTGATGCTATGTTTGTGGCGCTGACTTTTCCTGCTGGGACAATGCGAGCTGTGCACTGTCATTTACTGATGTATTTTTCTATGTGCAGATAAGCCGCTCTCTCCCAAAGCATTAAAAGGACTTGAAGGCACTCAGCTGACAAAGAATTATTACCCGGTGGTAAGTTCCCAAGTGCTGATCATACATTTTAATAAGTAGCATGTTATTAGTCTCCTGAAGTGGCTCCTTCCCTTAGAAATCATTGAAGCAGTTGGTATCAACTGGGGATGTGACTGCAGTTCAATGCGGTTGTTGCCGTTCCCTTGATTTAAGGCTGTTGAGACAATGAATGGAAGTTACTGCAAGATGTCAAGAGGAGAGACTCAAAGTAGGCGACTGAGATAATGCAGCAGAGGTGGCAGCTTTGAGATGGATGTTGGGGAGCACAATGTCTCTGTTCCAGTCGTTGCCATGGGCTGCAGGGTGTTGATAAAGATGGGGAGATAACGGCAGGGTGTGAAGGAAGCCAAAGTAGGGCTCTGATCCATGACCCCTTTCTTGGGGTTGCTTGGGGATGTTACACCCCGAGCTGCCTGCCCTGCCTGTGCCTTAGAGATGGGGCAGCCCCACAGCTCCCAGCCTGGCTTGTTCCCTAGGCTGGGCTTTGGAGCTGGGCTATGGACTGGGGCTGCAGAAGGCATGGAGGAACCTCCTCCACCAGCCTGAGGTCTGGCAAAGAGGGGCAGGCACCTTCCTGCAGTGCAAGAGAGTTTTAGACGCCTGCATGTGAACGTCCCTGGCTCTCTGTGCCGCAGGTGGGACGTGCTCATCAGCGTGTCTAAATGTATTTCAAGCAAAGCAAAGCCGAAGTGCTGTGTCCAGAGAGCCGGGGACCACCTCCTCTGTCCCCAGAGCTCATCCACACCGAGAAACCTGAGTGCTGAGCGGCAGCGTGCAGGCAGGGGCTGGCCAGGGATGAGCTGGCTGCTGAGATGGGAACTCGGAGCTGGGCTGACGTTGTCGTCACGCTTTGCCAGAGAAGGAGCAGCCGTTAACACCTCCTTTCCAGCCCTCCTCCAGCTTCCAAAGTCAAATCCCCAGATTGGACTCCCAGGGCTTTCCTGAGCATTCCGGGGTCTGCATTAACAAATGTTAATGGGCTTGAGATGCACTTCCATGCTTTTCCCTACTATGAAGCTGATGTCGTGTTCCTGAGTCGCTGGCACAAGGATGTACTCAGTGCTGTGTCTCTCACCCTTAGGTGTTGCAAAACATTCTGGAAACAGAGCGAGATTATGCGAAGGAACTACAGTCACTTCTGGGAACTTACTTAAGACCCCTCCAGTCTTATGATAAGTAAGATATAAGGGCATCCGAGGTGCAGAGAACCCCCTAAAATGGACCGGAGTTCATTACTTCCCTGCTTATGGATGTTCAGGGCTTGCTGCTGCTCTTGTAAAGCCTCACAGCTTCTCCGTGAACCACAAAAGCCCTCACATTGTAGTTCCTGCTCTTCCCTGTTCCTCAGAAGTGGTGCAGGCATCGGGCTGTGTTTGAGATGGGCAGCTCCTCCTGTTAAACCCTCTGCACGCTCCTGTGTGGCTGCCGCAGCATGCGTGTTCCCATGCATGGCTTCTCCCCTTGTCATCTGCCTTGGTGTGGCTTCTCAGCCACAGGGGGCACCTCCTCATCCTCTCTTCGCTTGGTGCACGATGCTGTGTATTCTCCGTGGTCAGACTGCCTCCCGCTGGATCCAAACTGCTGCTGGGCAAGAAGTGACTCCCCTGTTCCTGCGTTCCTGTGTTCCCATCTGCACAGCTACCGGCTTTGAGTACCTCCATGCTTGGGAAGAGCGCGCTGCCATCCCTTAGGGCCTCAGCAGCACCAGAGGGGACATTGCCAGGGCTTACCTGTGGAATAAGCTGATGTGTTTCCATCCATGCAGAGGCAGCACGTGCCGGTCTGTGCTTACCCAGCATGTTGGTGCCTGTCAGTAGATTCCCATTGACAGTCTCACCCTGGTGCAGCATCTTCACCTCCTGCTTATTGCTTCAGCTTCACAGTCATCTCTTCCAAAGGTGCCATCAGTGACGCTGTCCTTGTGTCTGTGTTTGGGGCTGGGGTCCCTGTGGCTGAGCACGCTGCAGGGGGACCGGGTACTCCAGAGCATCACGGGCAAAGAGCAGACATGGTCCAGCCTGGAGAGATGGGGCAGTGGTGTCTTGTGGCCTTTGTATTTAAACCTCTCCTCCCTCCCCGGGTCTCCACGTGGGATATATTCAGCTGTGAAAACAGCTCTCAGCCTTGTAGGCAGCAGATGAGGGTGGTGTGAGAGGGACTCTGAGGATGGCTCTCTCCGAAGCACACACATAAAGCTTTGGCTAGGAAGAATCCACCTCTCGCAAGGAACAAAGCAAGCCCTACCCAAGGAGCAGCTCTGCAGGACCCTCCTGCCACAGGGAAGCGCACAGCGTGAATCCCTGCAGACAAAGCTGTCTGTGTCTGCGTCCACACCTCCCTCCCCACCCCTGGCTGAAATCCCATCTGTCTGTGTCTATTAGACAGCTAAACATCGGAGGAGATGAGTGTGATTAAGTGATTAAAATCCAATTAAGATAATCCTTGGCAGCAGGCATCTTCTCCGGGAGGCTGTGGTCTGTAGCAGATCGTGGGGTCTGGATTTTCCCATGTCTGATGGTGTAGCTGGGGAAGGAGAAATTCCTGGATCTTTCTGGAAGGACAGATCCCATGGGGGTGCTCCCTAGAGCAATCCCTCTCTGATGCCCCTTGTTGATTTGATTCTTTTAGGCTCAGTGCTGTGGACATCGCGTCGTTGCTGGGAAACATGGAAGAAGTCTCTGCATTCCAGCAGACGCTGAACCAAGCCTTGGAAGAAGTTGCAAAGTAAGCTCATGCCATAGCACTGAGGTGGTTAAGCTATTAAACTGCAGCTAAAAATAATAGGAAGACCTTTTCATTAATGCTCCCCCTGGCTGCTGTCTTAGACTTGTTAAATAGAGCAGGAAATGACAGGATTGAAGAGGTAGAAGAAGCTCTGACATTTCTACTGTTAAGGCATCTGCTGAATGAGAGGGTCCCAGACCTGACATGAAAGGGTACCTAGACCAAAGATGCAGACCCAAACAGGGTGGGAGACCTGGCAGGCAGGAAGATGAGGATTGCCAGGGAGCAAAGAGCAAGTTATTAGAGGTGATGATTTCCCACAGGGCAGCTGGCAGACATGTGCAGCCTTAGCCTGGCCTCTCCTTTGGAAGGGCTGAAAGGAGATGGGGAAGAGACTGAATATTGGGAATACTGGGTATTCTGCTCCGTGCTGCAGTTATGTGGTGGCTTGGGAATGTCCTGGTGCAGCAAGTGGTGCCTGGGCAGATCCCTGGGAGTGGTTTAGGAGCAGGGTGCAGAGCAAGAGCCTTAACCTGATCAGTTGGTGTCCATAGGCTCCCCGAGAACCAGCAGCGTGTGGGAGGCTGTTTCATGAACCTGATGCCCCAGTTCCGCTCCCTGTACCTGACCTACTGTGCTAACCACCCCTCAGCAGTCAACGTGCTCACACAACACAGGTGAGTGATGGAGGAGGAGATGGAGGCTGAAATCCTGCCTTTAAAAAGTTCCTTTTATCATTAACACTTGGCTTCGTGTGGCTTCTGAGCTGTAGTTTGACAATAGAGCAAGGGGCTAACATGGGCTCCTGCTGCTGGGGCTTTGGGCTCTTAGCTCCAGCATGGACACAACTCGTCCTGCTTGTGTTCACAGGTCCTGTCTGCACATACAGGACTTCTCAGTAAAACGGAGGCAATCTCAGCCCTTGCAGTAGCATCTCCTATGATTGTTGCTTGCTAAGGACAGAGATGCTGTTTCAGACCCACTCACACAGGGGAGCGTGTTCCCGTGTGGCACTATGGTGTGTGGAGCACATCGTTGCAAAAGGAGGGTGGTCACCAAGTCACCCGGAGTCACCTGAGTTGTGAATTGAGCTGCTGTTCAAGCACATAGTTGATTTGCAGGGTCATTGATACATAGCAGTAATAACATCTTTCTTCATGCCCCACTTGAATTGGAGTCATGTCATGCTAAAGAGCATGCCAAGCTAAAAGCATACATCTGTGTCGTCCCTGACCATACTGTTTAAGCCTTCCCATTCAGCAATGGGAACTTACGATATATTTACTTACCTCCCGAAATCCAGCTTTGATTCAGCCTAACACAAAGCCTGACTCCTGTGAATGACTCACTCGTGTGGTTCCTCAATCTGACCCCTTTTCCTTCAATCAATCCAAGAACCAGCTTTGGCCGATGTGTGACACACACAGGCCGTGTATTCCGGGGTGACGGACGTGCTACCACCTGCATCACTGCTCCCAGCAGCATCCTCCAGCACAGCACCTCCCCTGCATCCCTGGGGAGCAGGGTCTTGCTTGGCTGGGAGCTCGCAGCTCCCTGCCGGGTCTGTGGTGCTGAGGTGCTCAAAGGGGGAGGCTGAGCTGCCTTGGGAAAGGCAGAGCCCTGGCCATAAGGAGAGTGTGGGAGGCAGCAGAACACAGCCCTCGGCGGTGGCGAGCCCTCCTCCTCCTTGTTGTTGTTGTCTCTATTTATAGTGATGAGCTGGAGAAGTTCATGGAGAGCCAGGGTGCGGCCAACCCCGGCATTCTCATCCTGACCACGAGCCTCAGCAAACCCTTCCTAAGGCTGGATAAATACGTGACGCTGCTGCAGGAGCTGGAGCGGCACATGGAGGTAGGTGGGATGCGGGGGGCTGCTGGGCAGGATGTGCCCCTTGATGCTGCCCCCCGCAAGCTGCTCTGCCCATTGAGCACCATGTTGCTACAAGTACTTACTACCCCTCCAAGGAGGTGCCCCATCTCCAGGGGACTTTATCTACCATTCAGATTAGAAGTGGGGAAGCAGTGGAAGAGTCTGGGGGATGTTGTAGGAAGGCATTGCCTGCTCTTCGCTCCAGCCCTTCCTTAGAGATGGGCTATTTCCAGCACAAGTAAAAGCAGAGTTGAGGGTCAGGCCACAGCTGGTATTTATTTGCACAGCGGTTAATAAATCACTGTTTTTATTTCCATTTCATGACATTCCGATGCCACTTGCTCCCAGGCACATTCCCACCCCTCACCCCAGGCTCATGCTCTGGGATGGAGGCAGAGGTGGACCTGGCAGCCGGGGCAGACACCGGGCAAGTGCCTGGGAGCAGGGGGAGCAGCAAAGGGACACAGACCCTCAGTGAGTGGCAGATCTGCTTCAGGACATGTCTTCCCCTGTCTCCTGTAGAGATCTCTGCTGCTGGAGCTCTGCTCCTTGCCTGTGGATGCTGCAGTGTGTAAACCCCGAGGGTGGGATGAGGAGGTGAAGGCAACAGAAGCAACAAAGTCTGGTTTTAGCTGGGTTTGCTTTTTCCCTCTTCCAGTATTAATTACTCAGCCCACTTCACCAGGGTCATTCATTGCACATCCCAGCCAGCCCCCCCCGTGTGCTGGGCTGCACCCCCAGAGCGTGAGCTCTGATGGTGAGCTGATGGGGAGACCCCCCCTGCAGCCCTGATCCAGCTCTGGGGCAGCAGCACAAGAGGGACGTGGAGCTGCTGGAGCAAGTCCAGAGGAGGCCATGGAGATGCTGCGAGGGCTGGAGCAGCTCTGCTCTGGAGCCAGGCTGAGAGAGCTGGGCTGGGGCAGCCTGGAGAAGAGAAGGCTCCTGAAGGGGAGACCTGAGAGCAGCTCCAGTGCCTAAAGGGGCTGCAGGAAACCTGGAGAGGGGCTTTGGGCAAGGGCCTGTAGGGACAGGCCAAGGGGAATGGCTTGAACCTGCCCGAGGGGAGACTGAGATGAGCTCTTAGGCAGAAGCTCTTCCCTGTGAGGGTGCTGAGGCGCTGGCACAGGGTGTAAGAGCACTGTACACACACCACGGACCTGTGCTGCTCCCACCTGGCTTAGCTGAGCTGCAGGAACTGAGCTGAGCATGGCTGCAGCCACCATGCCCATGCAGAGACAGTGTGCTCTTTACAGGATGCTGTGTGGGATTCAGCAGTGGATTCAGGGACACACACATCACCTCTTCCTCTTACTTTCTAAGCCGAGTGTGGGAGGTTTGTTGCATGAATCAGTAGGGTTGAGGTTTAAGCTGTGATGCCGTGGGAGGAGGATGGATGTGTCCAATGCAGATGTATGCAATACAGAGTGTACTAGAGCATTCCCTCTGCTGCTGCGCAGCTGGAAACAGGGTAGGTATGTTCAGGGCAGTCCTTATCCCAGATTCAGAGGTGAGCAATCCCTGACAGCCGCAGGGACTGCTCCATCACAACCAAGACACCTTAGGATTTGCCTGGCGTGAGGACTGGATGGTGAAGAACTTATGATGTGGGGCCCTAGATCCAGGAGAAGGTGCTAGGAGAGCACTAGCATGCAGCTGCAGTCAGAGATAAGGGGCAGCATCCTGCTTTCCCCTCCCTCACCCAGGAGCTCTCTGCTCCCTTCAGCATGCAGGTGAAGCTCCCATTGATGCTCATGGAAATGGCACCCTTGATGGGGCAATGGCTACAGGACCATGCATGCCAATGGGAGTTTCCTTCCTGAAGGTGAAACCAGCAATCCACCCAGCACCTCTGCCTGGTTTGATTGATTTTCTTTGCAAGCTGAGTTTGTCCTGAGTAAAATCACATCTATTCTTGCCATGCCCACTTTACACTCATTACATTGGTACTAATGAGTTACATGGCTGCTTTAAACCACGTCCCATTGAACTGGGTGGTGAGGAAGGTACCTGGGAGGCTTTGTCCCCTCCAGCAGCCCCTCTGCCCTGCATCCCGCCTGTGGCCTCCGCAGCCCTGGGTGCCCTGGGGCAGTGGGTGCTGCACAGGATGATGATGCTGCTGGTGGTGGTGGCTGAGGCTACTTCTCTCCCTTCACTAGGAGGCGCATGCGGATCACGAAGAGGTTCTGAAAGCCATCACATCCTTCAAGTCCCTTGTGGTAGGTGGCAGTTCTTAAAATAGCACCGTTTCAGGGCTGCGTTGAATGAGTCAAGCCTGACATTTGTCTCCTCCATTAGAAACAAAATAAGTCTTCTGGAATGGAAAAGATGGGGTTTAAAGCAGCTTAATCTCAAGTCTCAAGCCTAGAGCTGCCCCTCTGGCTGCGTGGTCCCAGCAATTGCACCCCGGCTCCGTGGTCCCAGCAGGAGGGATGAAGGGATGAAGGATGCTCAATGTTCTCCGCGGCAGAAAGCCACATGTGGGTGGTGGTGGCGGCAGGGTCCCTTTCATGTCCTTTTGCCTCCGTACCCTGATCATTTGCCACCTGAAACCAGAGCACCCCGTGCTCACTGAGATGAGCTGTGAAAGGTTACCAGGGCTGCCTGACTCAACTGCTGATGCCCATTGAGTGACTCTTGGTTTTGTAGAGGATTTTTGCCCCGTGGGTGTCAGGAGACCTTGACCATATTGCAGGGACTTTGCTGTGGGGAACAGGGCAAGCAAAGGGCTGAGTCCGAGCTAACAAACCCATTCCTGTGAGCTGTGTTACCTGCACCCCTCCAAGTCCTGCTGCATTGGGAGGAAAAAGAGGGGGAAAAGCCACCCACGTGCACAAAGGTTTTACCCAGCAAAGCTTTTCTCAGTTATTAAGGAAGCTGTAGTCTCTCTCACTTTGTAGCCAGAATACCTTTCACTACAACCACTCCAGATGTGGTCCAACTTCCTTCCTTAGCACTGCAGATGCAAGTTTTTCAGTGCTTAGCAGCGCAGATAAAGGATGGGGAGGAGAAAGTTCATAGAAAACAGGAAAGGGCGATTATGTTACATTTACTTAGAAACCCAGCTCCCCTTCCATTTGTTCTGGTAGATAATAAGGGAATAATTCAGTGAAGTTACAAGGTGATGTTAATCTATAGGAGTGCTCGTAAGCAATGGATGGGTTTACTTGAAATGTGCACTTGGTTGCTGAGTAATTTAATGTAATTATGAGATAACTGAAGAGGTTCAGTGCGGGTCTGAGGTCAGATGGGCAGAGATGCTCCTCGTGACAGATGCCTGATCCCATAGTAGGACCAGGGAGGGACCATGGAGCTGCTGTGATTTGCAGTGGTGCCTCTGCACAGACTGCGGTGGATTGGTGTGGATTTTATATGGATTTGCATCCTGGGAACATTGGATTTGGAGCTGCAAAACCAGAGGAAGCCCCCGCAGTTTGGTTCAAATGTGTGCTTTCAAACTAGCCCCAGTGCAGCATCTCACTTTGAAGGTCTGGGTAGGCAAAGAGTTTGTATGAAACTGAGCTGGAAAAGGAGGAAAATCTCCGCCAGGAACAGGGCTTTGGAAAAACCCAAGTATCTGGTGAAAACTGAGCCTGGGTTTGGCTTTGCAGCAGCTTTTCCCTTGGCAGAGGGTCAGTTAAAGCAAGTTTTGCTTGGATTTGCAGGACTGTTCCATCAGTGCTGTCCTCTGCTTGCTGAGAGCTGCTGAAGGACTGGCAGCTCCATGGAGCTATTCCAGTGCCCAGCTGCTGAGCATCAGTGCAGTCCTTTCCATTACAACACCTTCTTTCTCTGCTGGAACACTGCGCCAGGGCCTGCTGCTGGGTTTGCAGATTCTGGTTACAACCCTCCCCCCCCCCCATCTGATTCACAGGGGTTTTGCATTGCTGCAACTAATACTCTCTTTGCTGCTTGGGCAAAATGGGCAAAACCTCTGTGAGCAGCAGCAAAGGTAGAGACGTGTCACCCTGTGAGTGCCTTGGGTTTGGAAACTGTGACTCTGTGCTCTCAGAGGTGGGGCTGGTTTGGAAAGAAAAGCTTGCTCAGTGCAGGGTGCACGTTCGGTGACATTTTCATGTGTTCGTTACTTCATAGATCACTAAATCTGTAACCAGCTCTGTGTAATAGAACCCAAGCAGGTTTTCCCTATCCCTTGACATGACCAGCCCTGAGCCTGTGTGGTTGTGGGAGCGTTGCTGGTGAAACCATCTTTGTTGGGATGGTTTGAGTTTGCTCCTGCCCTCTTGGCTAATGAAGCCCCCCCTTGCCATTTCCAGACACAATGCCAGGAGCTGAGGAAGAGGAAACAACTCGAGCTGCAGATCCTTTCCGAATCCATCCAGCGCTGGGAAGGAGAGGACATAAAAACGATGGGAAGCATCATCTACATGTCCCAGGTTATGGTGCAGTGCGGGGGAAGCGAGGTGAGTGCAGTGGTCCTCCTCCTGCCTAAAAGCATTGTGTCCAAGTACCCCTCTGCTCACAGCATCAGGCAGCAGCTACTCTCACTCCAGCAAAGCACTGACAAGCAATGCTGATAAATCATTTTAGCCAGAGAAGAGCTGTGCAATGGGACTGTGCATGTCTTTGGAGTCAGGCACCCTGGGGGCTTAGCTTCAGGTCTTTGCTGACACACTCCCCAAGCAGAAGCGCAGTGTCATATAGCACATTCATTTCCCCCTTTCCCCCCTGTGACTGCCTCTGAGAAATGAGAGTGACTTCAACGTATGCATTACCATAACCATTTTGCACTTCCTGTGCACGCTGTGACGTCCCACTCCAGAGCTGACTGTGCTTTGGAAATGGCTGGAGTGACTCCTGTGCTGCTGGTCCTGGAGCATCACACCGCAGACCTTGACCAGTGCTGCTAAAGCCATGCACACTGCATGTTTGGTGTGGGAAAGTGCCCGTTCTCAATGAATTCCTTGCTTGCTGTAGCAAATATTCCTCAGGAAGGGAAGAGCTGTGAAACAAAGCCCTGTAGGGTCTAGTCCCAGAGTCTGGTTTGGGGTGGGAGATGCTGAAGGACATAAGGTCTTAGGAGGCACTTTGAAATGGCTGGGGAGAGGATTAGCAAAGATGTATGCAAGGAAAACTAGGACAGCAATGAGATGCTGTAAAGAAGAAAAGCCACAATAATGGGTATGGGGGGGATCTCTCCCAGGCTGTGATTCCAGCTGCAACAAGTCCAGTTTGCCGGAGGAAAACGCTTGGGAAGCGTTGCAGCCTGGCCTAACCTACACTTATATCCCTGCAGGAGAAAGAGGAGCGCTATTTCTTGTTGTTCTCAAACGTTCTGCTGATGCTGTCTGCAAGCCCACGGATGAGTGGGTTCATCTATCAGGTAGGCACGCTCAGTTTGAATTGGAAGCTGCAAGGCGTTGGGTGTGAGGGAGGAAATCAGATAGCTTCTATCAAATTCAACCCTCTCTGCTTCCTTAAACCTCGCTGGTGGCATGCAAGTGCCCCAGGCTGGGAACTTGGGTTTGGTTTTACCAGGACACTTGGTGCCTTTGTCCTGCCAAGTGGTTGAACAGCATTTGGTAGGTGAATGCTGTGAAATTAGGAAGGAAAACCTTCAGAGCATGGTGGCCTACAGGCTGTCCTCAAGAAGGATGTGGATGCGACGGTGTCCTGACCCAGCTGTTGAGTTTTGTGCCCCATGATTTCGGTGTTGTGGCCTCACTGGAGAATATTGCACTACTATAAAGCTCACTGTAAAGAGCTCAACATTTCCTCTCCATGAGGCACCCCAAAACTCTGCATTTCGTGTGTTTTACTGTTTGAATGGCTGCAGTCAGGCTGTTGAGAGCTTGGGTTCCCTCTGGTTGCCTGAAACCATCAATAACACACTCCAGAAGGAGGATGCTCTTGCATTGACATGTCGTTTGTCCTACCCAAGAGAGATGGGAGAGGTGTGGGAAGGATTTGGCCGGGGTTTTTGGGTTTCATCCATGAGCAAGTAGTTCAACACGCAGAGCAGAGGCACAGGGAAGGCTTCCCCAAACCCAGGGCGAGTTGGTCCTTCTGACCTGGTTGTACAAAGGGTTTGCATCTAGTGAAGGGAAGGGCTAGAAGATGAGCCGGGAATGACTCAGTTGTCATGGGAGCCTCTTCCCAGGGTTTGACCTAGTTGTGCAGGGAAACGGAGATCCATACGTGAAAGGAGACTCTCTCTGCAGTCAGGAGCCTTTACAAATGAGTTTTTAATGGCGATTCCTAAAGAGAAAGGAATTGGCAGGAAAACAAGCAGAACAACCCCCGCTGGGAAGCCGATGCAGACACTGACTTCTCCTCAATTCCCTTAGGGAAGGCTGCCTTTGATGGGAATGACGCTGACAAAGCTGGAAGATGCTGAAGGGAATGAGCACATGTTTGAAATCACAGGTCAGTGCCTCGGGCCGTGCTCCCAGTCCCAACAGCAGCTGCCACTGGAGGTACTGGTGGTCTCCTCCTCCCCCTAACCCCTGCACCGCGCTTTCTGTGCGCTTTCACTGCGTGTTCCCTAAATTCCTGAGCATCTCCCTCCTGGTTGAGGCAACCTCCTCCCAGTGCCCTCCAGCTCTGCCTCTGGGCTGCTTTTGGAGACCCTCAGTGCTCTGTATGGGATAAATCACCTTCCCCAGCAGTACTGCTCTGTGCTGTGTGTGCCTGTCTGCATCCAGCATCCATCCCATGCGGCTGTGAGCACCTCAGTTATTGACAGGTTAACAGCTCTGGTCGTCAAGGAGCTTTCCTAATGTTCCTCCCAGTTTTCCCCTTCAACCTATTACTTGTAGTCAATTCACTCTCAGTGCCTTGGCTGCAGCGCAGCTGTTTGTGCTGGTGGCATTTGGTGTCAGGGTCCTGTTAACCATGGAAATGTTGCGTTTCCTTGCTTTTAACATGCAATAATGCCTCACACATTTCCTTTCCCTAATTCCCTTCGGTTGTCTGTGCAGCTCCCACACTGGGTGCCTGGAGCAGCACACAGTCACATCTTTGCCTTGGCCTTTTGCAGACAGTAGGCACTGCAGTCTGAGGAGCATCCTGTGGCTGTGCCGAGCTGAGCTCGCCCTGTGTGTCTCTACTGTTAGCTAAAGACTGTTCTCTCACCCTCTGCCATAGGGACCATGACGGAGCGGATCACTGTGTCCTGCAGCACCAGCCAGGACTTGCACGAATGGCTGGACCACTTGCAAAGGCTGACCAAGGGGACGTGCAACACCATTTCCAAAACACAGTCCTGGAATGCTCATTCGGTGAGTGTCTCCTCTCCCCATCTGCTCCATGCCCACCCTCATGCTGGGTGGGGAATGCACCTTGATACTGAGGTACAGCTATAAGACACATGCTACAGTTCTATTTGTAACTGGGTCGTGCTTGTACCATTCTGCATGTATCCTGCCCACTGAACTCTTGTCCACCCCTGCATTGCTTGGTGGCTAACAGCCTTCATTTGCTTCCCATCCCTTTTCGCAGGCATTTAGCTCAGCTGGACAGATCCGTGGGCCTCTGGAACCCCCCAAAATCCTCAAGCCCTGGAGCTTGAGCTGCCTCCGTCCTGCTCCTCCACTCAGACCCTCGGCAGCGCTGAGTTACAAAGAGGTAACCATCCCGTGTGCCTGCAGAGCATCCCCTCTGCTCCTGTCCACGTTTCTCATCCCATAGCGAGGGCACAGAAGCTCAGGTTAATGGGATGCTGAGAGCAATGGCTCTGCCAAGCTTTGCCCCAGCCCTGTGATGGGTGCTTGTCGCTGTGGCTGGCTTTGTGCTGCACGTGGAGCGTGAGCACGTGTGCTTGCAGGTCCCACAGTGTGTGTCCCATTGACTCCTTTGGCAGTGCCGTGGTGGTTGGTGGAGCTGCATCCTCTCCTCCTCCTGCCTTAGTCTGAGCCATGGGTTCCCTGCTGGGATGTGCCCCAGCTCCAGCCTTGCTGGTGCTGCAGGATGGAGAAGCAATGCTGCACCAGGAGGAGGAGGAGGAGGAGAAAAGCCTGTTGCTGTTTTTCATGTCTCCCACCCTGTGTTTTGGTGGATGGAGCAGGGCTCCTGCAGCACTCCTTCGCCACCCACCTCAGTGTTTTACACGCCCATACCCTGCATGGGAGGCAGCAGCCCCAGGGATCGCTTCCTCTACAGAACCCTCAAGCCTGGGAGGTAGGAGGCGGCGTGGGGAACCCCAAAATACAACCCAGCTCTGCTTCTCACCCCCCTGCTGCAACTGCAGCGCTCTCCTTCCCTGCCTCATGGTAAACTTGTGGGATTACTCACCAGCAGCTTGGGTAACGTTCCCCTTCCTGAATGAGCACTCTGGTTCTGAGTCAGCCACTCTTCTTGGTACAGCAGCACCGGGAGCATCGCTGCCCGGGCTCCCAGGGGGATGGGGATGGGGGCTCAGGACTCAGGGATGGAGAGCGCAGCAGCCGAGGGGGCTGTGGGTTTGCTGCTCCAGGTAGAGATTTCAGGTAGCCCCATGGCATTGCGTTACTTTGATTTCTTAGAATGTGTAAAAGAGCTCATTTCAGTGTGGGAATTAAGTTGTTCAACCAGGCAGGCTGGAAATGACCCTTGATCTTTGCATGGTCCAGATCCGTAACGTAGGCTAAACTGTTACTTGTGTGCACGGTGAATTAAAATAGGCTAGAAAGGCAAAGAAGAGGAGAAACTTTCCTGTGTGAAAGTGAAAGGCTGATACTTATTTCTAAGGCAGGCCAAACCGTCTCACTGCATTGAGTGATGTCACTAACACCACGGTCCTTTGCAGTTTCTCAGTTGTCCCCCGATGCAGAGCAGGAGATAAACTCTTAGTGTCACAACCAGGCAGGAGGTTTATGCCAAGCAGGGACGGGATAGGATGCTGCTGTGGACTGGATGGTGGCGTGCAATCAAAGGACCCATTGTGTGGGTTGCTTAGGAACAGGCTGTGCTGGCCATGTTGGTGGGAACCCAAAGGGCAACGGGTCCACCAGAGGCAGAGTGGGGTCAGTCCATACTCTCAAAGGAGGACACGAGCCTGTGATGGGAGATAAGCTCAGTTGCTGGCCCAAGCAGATCTCCATCTTCCTCATCCCTCCCTCCGGGTGCTCAATCACCAATCACTCCTATTTCACTTGCCTGCTTTTGATTTAAAGTGGGGCACAAAATAAGCTCCGTGCTTCCTATAATGAAGGATAATGACGAGTTGCAAAGGTTATTTGCGTGGAAGTGAGTGGGGGAGTTTGGATAAGATGTTCAGACATTCAGTGTGACTTCACCTGTTGTGCAGGGCGGGCTGGCAGAGTCTTGTGCATTTCCTTGTACCTCGCTGTGCTCAGGAAACCCCAGACCCTGCTTGCGCACTGCACGGCACTCGTGTTCTTTCCATTGAAATTGGGTCATTTTTCCTGTTCTGTTTCCAGTAACCATTTGAAATGACAGAGCAGGTGCTGTGGGTAAAGCCCTGTGTCAGGATTCAGGTTTGCGAAGGGAAAAACCCCAGTTTTACACATGATTTCTTCTGCTCTCTTTTCCTTCTTTCTTTATCTGAAGCAGCATGCTTTGCCTTAGATGAAGGGTTTATAACGTCAGGGCTCAGGACTTGGCTGGCCAGACCTGTAGGAGAGCCACATGGCTCCCTGTGCTGAGCATCCCAGGGGTGGGAGCCCCGTGGGGTGTCCAGGAGCTCCCTGTCCTGCCAGCAGAGCAAGCAGATGCTGGTGCCTGACGCTGTCAATGGCAGGCTCCCTCCGAGGAGGTCTCCTTGGAGAAGGTGCAGTCCTGGGAGCACCAGGGTGGGCAGAGCATCCCATCAGCCTGGCTGGGTTGGGTTGAAGACCACAGGAGTGGTATTGAGCCCTAAGCTGCACCCCAGGGCTTGGATGGAGCCGGGCGAGCAGCGTGGCTGCAGCATTCCTGGTACCGATGGGTCCTGCCTTTTAAGCACTGTTTGAGACAACGAGCACCTACAGAAACCTACCACTAACCAAGGAGGCATGTTCTCTATTTTTGTGTGTTTAGAGTGTTTTAATGCCCACTTACCGTGCGTTTCACATGTAATGTTTTCAGTTCTGCATGCCACCGTGCTCCTTTGCATGTCGATAGTGCTCTGAAAGCAGTACGGAGGATGTGCCACATTAATCACTAACATTTAAATGTGTTTTAGAATTGTGGATTTAATGGACATGGTCAATAAAATCATCAATTTCTCACACTCATCTTCTCTTTCTTTGCATATTCATTGTAGAGGATGTCTTATATCTTAAAGGTAAGGGTAGACACATCTCTCTTTGGCTTGTCGTGGCTAAGAATGCTTGTTCCTGTTCACGCTTCTCGTGCTTGCATGACCCTCCCTTTGCCTGGCTGTATCAGTGAGTTATCATGAGAGTCAGTAGTGGCTGCAAGTACATCTTGAGTTAACTCTCCAGAAGGATGTAGTATTATGGTATTAAACTTCCTGGCAAGCCTCTCCTGCTCAAAATCCATATTGCATGTAACCTACTAATACACTAATTCTCTCCAAATCAGCAAGACTCGTAACTCAGTGAAGGAGATAGGTAAAAGCTTGTGTTTCTTACCTGTGGAGTGACAGCAAGCACTAACTTCATGTGTATTTGTTTGTTCTCTGTGTACGTGTGTGGGATTTATACTCTCAAATGAATGCATTTAGGAGCAATGTTATTTGCCACCTGGTTTACATGGGAAATCAAAGCAAGCTGAGGAAATAAATGACATTATAGGGTTCTCTAACAAAGGCCACCAACGTGAGCTGACTAAAAGTGCTGTGAATGTGTTTGAAACCTTTGGCTAAGGGGCTTGTCCTGGTGCAATCCCCACCGCTGTTCCAGGCAGCAGTGGGCCACAACCAGCACATGGAAAAGGCAGAAAGCATCATTGTCCCCAGCTTTGTCACTGTCTGCTTTGTAGCTCTCTCAAGTGTCATGCATAACAAGGATATAGCTGCATTCAGCTGTGCTGCTCTGCTGTTAGAGCTGCCCTTCAATCCGGTTAAACACAAGAGTCTGTTTCTCTATAGGATTCCAGCAAAAGTCCCAAAACCATGAAGAAGTTTCTTCCAAAAAGGAAAACAGAGAGAAAACCATCAGATGAAGAGTTTGTTATCCGGAAAAGTAAGTGTTGTGATTTCCTTTTCTTCTTGGAGGCTTCTCTCTACTCAGTGATGCCCACGGGACCTTGGTACAATGGGATGCCCATGCTGGGAGCAAGCCTGTGTGCTGCTGAACATGGCAGGATTCTGGAAGGCTCCGACAGATCCCCTTCCAGTCGTGGCTGGCAGACATGCTGCCATCCTAGCACAGGGTCATGGGTTGGGGGTTGTCTTGTTCTGGGTATGAAGCCAAGGAACGACTTCCAGGTAGATAAAAGCTGCTGTAAAACTGCACATCAATAGGCACCAAAATATGTCCGGAGAGCTGGGACAAACCCTTACCATGCCAGTGGGTCCTGGAACAGTCTCCATGGGGAATCAGGGAACACAAAAAGGCTCTTTCCCTGCAGCGGTGTCTGCTGGCAAAGAGGGATGTCCTGGCAGCTGTCATCCAGTTCAAGCCCCTTCCACTGGAGCAGGGTGCTCCAAGCCCCTGTGTCCAACCTGGCCTTGAACACTGCCAGGGATGGGGCAGCCACAGCTTCTCTGGGCACCCTGGGCCAGCGCCTCAGCACCCTCACAGGGAAGAGCTTCTGCCTAAGAGCTCATCTCAGTCTCCCCTCGGGCAGGTTAAAGCCATTCCCCTTGGCCTGTCCCTACAGGCCCTTGTCCCAAGCCCCTCTCCAGCTTTCCTGCAGCCCCTTTAGGCACTGGAGCTGCTCTGAGGTCTCCCCTTCAGGAGCCTTCTCTTGTCCAGGCTGCCCCAGCCCAGCTCTCTCAGCCTGGCTCCAGAGCAGAGCTGCTCCAGCCCTCGCAGCATCTCCATGGCCTCCTCTGCACTCGCTCCAACAGTATCTCAAAGGGGAATAGGACAAAGTCCCAGAGGCAGTGTCAGTCAAGGGAGCAGCACCCGCTTCTCTTAAGGGTTTGGGAGCAAAGGCCGGGGGGGATGAACCCGGAGAATATGACCTTGTGTGATAGCTGCTGTCTGCAATGTTTGACAGGTACCGCTGCGCTGGAAGAAGATGCTCAGATCCTGAAGGTGATCGAGGCATACTGTACCGGGGCAGGCTTCCAGCAAGCTCTCAGCTCAGGTGGGCCCACAACCCCATTATTTAGTTCTTACTCTGCCCACAGCACTGATAACCCCTCTGGGAAAAAACAGAGCGTTGCATCATACAGCACGGAGACTCATGCTTGGAAACTGTGTGGTATTCAAGATAAGGGAGCTTTATCTGCCTAGTGGTTTAGTTGCCATTGTTTTTCTTCTAAATACAGAGAATGAAGAAGGTAGGAGGGCAGATCAGACACAGTTATTTCACCAGCACTAAGGAATTAAGCAGACCTAGTCAGGGCCTGTGGCTGTCGGCACTGACAACCTGATGGTAATCTCAGGTTGCATAGAGCTTTAGAAAGGAAGCATGAGTATTATCTCTCAATCAGCTGCGTGCTGAAGTTGCTTCATAAGAACCTAACAGCTTCAGCTCTGGAAATAAAACTGTTTTATCATTGCTGGTGAGATGGCAAATTAAATCACTGTAATGTGGAAAAGAAGGGCCATGGTTCTGAGAGCTCTTGACCTTACTCGAGTGGTCTCATTTATAAGTCATGATGCAGCTTTAGATGCAGTGAGCACTCTTGAAAGCGTCCCCATTGCTGCTTTATCTCCAGGTTGGTGGTACCCATCAGCCTGTATTTAACCATGGCAGGTAGCTGGAGGCTGCTGCAGCTCCAGCATGCAGAGGGGCAGGGAGAAGGAGGGCATCAGGGACACATCCCCCTTTTCCATCCCGATGATTAACTCTCATACACAGGCTCCCGTAAAGACTCCATCCCCCAAGTCCTTCTTCCTGAGGAAGAGAAAATCATCATAGAGGAAACACGAAGCAACGGCCAGACTGTCACGGAGGAAAAGTAAGCGCCGCTGCTCCCTGCTTCCCGATCCCTTGTTGCTTTTTGGGAAGACTTGGAAAACCCAGGCCCTCTCCTTTGGCCTCTGCTGCTATCACCGACTGCTGCCGCAGTCCTGGCAGGAACCACCAGGCTGTTCCAGTTGCTGTTTTGTCCCTGTTTAGGAACAGAGCCGCCTTCCAGCTGCTCTGACGTGGCTGCAGCCCCTTGGCAGTCTGGGAACTGGGTTCCGAGAGCCAGTCAGTCGGATCCCGGAGCTGATCCGGATGCAGGACAGAACCAAACAAGTGGCTCTTTTAACTACTGCTATAGTGGGGTGCTGCTGCCCCTTGATTGCTGCCTGGCACCCCATCTGCGAGTGCTCTCCTATGTAGCTTCGGCAGCCGGGTGACTGCGCTGATCCACTCCTCTCCTCACCCAGACAATGCATTCCTTTCATGCTTGGTTCTTTGCAGCATAACCTCAAGGGCTCAAGGCTGTTTTACAAAGGATACTCAGGCATTTACAGTTCTAAAATCATGGGTATCTATTGAAGTAGCATGAACAAGGAAGCCAAAGCCACAGACCTTTGTTGATAGAGGGAAGAACAAGGTATTTTTCTTGAGGTTTGAGAAGAGAACCTTGAATTTTGGACCAGTGGCCTATAAACGAGCTGTGTTTCCAGAGTCCCCTCATAGGCAGCAGCAGTAGCAGCAGCTTGATGCTTGCAAAGCAGAAGCACCATCCCCATCAGCGCCTCGCTCACAAAACCTCCCATGCTTGTTGCTGGTTTGCTGCACTCCAGCTCTTTCCTTGCATTTCTCTTTGCAGGAGCCTTGTTGACACAGTTTATGCACTGAAAGATGAAGTCAAAGAGCTGAAGCAGGTAATTTAAGGGGATTGCTTATGCTGGGAGCTGAGCAAAAGCCAGCCAGGCTATACTGGGTTGTTGTCTTGGACTGGTTGGTGCCCGGGAAGAGTCTTGCCCACTGCTGGTCTGATCCTGCAGCTCCCTCAGTCAGTTCACCATGCAATTGCTTGAGGCAGTGGAAGGGCAGGAGGGGTTGGACTTTGTGGTAACATGAAACGTTCTCCCTACTCTAAAAGCTCTTTCAACTTGACTGGAGTAATGGGTTCAAACTGAAACAGGGGAGGTTCAGGTTAGATCTAAGGCAGAAGCTCTTCCCTGTGAGGGTGCTGAGGCGCTGGCACAGGGTGCCCAGAGAAGCTGTGGCTGCCCCATCCCTGGCAGTGTTCAAGGCCAGGTTGGACACAGGGGCTTGGAGCAAGCTGCTCCAGTGGAAGGGGTCCCTGCCCGTGGCAGGGTTTGGGACTGGATGAGCTTTAAGGTCCCTTCCAACACAAACCAGTCTGGGGTTCTGTGACCGTTTGTTTTCTAGGGGTCTGGTGGGTACCAGTCCTGGTAGACTGAGAGGAAATACATCCCCATCCCTCCAGCCCCAAGCCTGGAGGTGGGAGAGAGCACCCCAGAGGAACAGGGTCCTCCAACCTAGGCTAAAATTGGGTTTCCAGGAGGATGCTTCTGCCTGCTCAAAGTCATTGAGACTTCCACGCAGGTCCATAGGGTAGTAAGGGACTGCTTGAGTCTATCAGACCACAAGTAACCTGTGTTGTTCATCCTCAACACGTGACATGTCCCTGATGCTTCATCACCTTGGAGGCACCAGGCAGTGCCTCACCGCATGAAGTGCACGTGGGCATCGACTGTATCTTCATTCCTTTATTTCTTACCTCGCAGGAGAACAAGAGGATGAAACAGTGTTTGGAGGAAGAGCTGAAATCCAGGAAGGACTTGGAGAAGCTGGTGAGGAGGCTGCTGAAGCAGACGGATGAGTGTGGCAGGGAGGACACGGGGCGCAAGTCGTCCCTGATCGCCTGATCAAGGGAAAAAGCTGCTGGCAGTGGTGTGTGACCTCAGGTGTTTTTGGGAAGCGGAACCGGATCCTTTGCCTCTTCTTGCTCCTTATTTGGTTGGTTTGGGGAATTTTGTTACCAAAAAAAAAGAGTCCTAGAGAAAAAAAGTTCCATAGTTTTCCTTCCATGCAGTAAGGAAATAAACCAGAAACAATCAATCACAGCTAAACCAGTAAGCAAGCGGTCCATGATTCACAATTCATCTGCAGCAACTAATACCTCATCGTACCTGCTACTGGGAGCAAATACAAACTCTGCTAAATGATTGCTGCTCACAAAGGGTTTGGCAGCAGTTTCCTAAGAGGAAGCTTGAGCACTTTTTAATGCTTTCATTCTTATCAAAAGCACCGGTACCTATTTATTGAATGAAAACATTATTGAGGTGGCATTGAGCAGAAACCAAAAAGCACCGTGCTCCTCTGTTCAGATAATCACAACTGGGGAAGCTCTTCCCATCCACCTTCTTTTTCCCATTAGTTGACTGTAGCGAACTTAGAGCCCAGCAATACTGTGGTTCCCGTGTGGCCTTGATCCTGATTCAAATGTGCAATTATCATGAAGACATCGGAATTCCTTGGGGAAGTGAGAGCTGGAGCACCTGTCAGAGCGCATGGGAAGGTGCGTTGCGCAGTGCTGCCTCCTGACAGCCCGTGATTAGCACAACAGGTAACTGCTCTTCTGTCCCCCCGTCCCTTCCCTGATGCATGACCCACAACTCCTTCCCCCCTGCTTTGTTTTCATATTGAGTGTCCAGGTATCAGTTTAGAGTTTTGCTGTGCTTCCCCTCGCAGGACAGGCTTTTCCCTGTAGGAAATATAGACACTGCTTGACAACCAACACCACCCCCAAATGTGCTGGTCCCCTGCTCCCTTCACCTTAGGCTCGCCGACGCTCCTTCCCAAAGGCTGGGAATGTAGCCAGTGGCCACTTGTCCTCCCCGTGGCCCCAAAGGGGCTTTCTGCTAGGGAAGAGGAACTCTCTCTTGGGATAGGAAAGTTATTTATGCTTTGACAAGAGCTGGAACGCTCCTGGGGCACGGATATGCAACACCCTTCAGATTCCTGCACAGCTCCTCGAACACAGCACACAGGCAACATGCATATGTATCAGCTATCTCCATCCTATTTGGTGTTATACCCTCATTTAGAACAACTGTTTTCCTTCCTTCCTTCCTTAGCAGCATTATAAAAGTAACCTTCTGTTAAAGCTAATGATAAGTCTTATGTGTATCACTGAGTTCATGGGTTACGTTGATCATGAAGGACATAACAGAGGCAATAATTACAACTCCCTCCTTGCAGTTAGAATTGAGCCAGAAATGGTGTTTGGGGAGAGCTACGCTCCAAAACAAGGAGCAGGAAAAGAACCCCTCTTAAAGCTGTTTTTAGGCCAGAGCAGAGGTTCTTTTTTGCTCCAGAGCATCCCTTCTGGATAGCAGCTCTCCACATCCCTACCCAGGCACACCATGGAGTGGTTTGGTTGGCAGTCAGGCCCTGCTGTGCTGGTTAATCGTATTCCAGGGTGCTGCACATGGGATGCGGCTGTTCCGGGATGCCATATCCAGAACCGCTGGCACTGGCCTGTCCTCCTGCCTGCCCAGAGGTGGGATGGGGACCAGGCTTAGGCACGCAGCTCGTGCAATGAAGCAAACCAAGGGCCATTCACATGCCAAGGAGAGGGTAAAAACGTTTCCTCGCTGCCCCCCAGTTGAGTTGAAACCCGTGCTGTGTACATATGCATGTGTGTGAGGCGTAACGTGGTGGAGGGCACACTGGGACTGTTTGGATCAAGCGTTTTGTCAAGAGCTAGAAGCCAAAAACAAGACAAGAAACTTAACTAAAAAGGAAAAGAAGCCATGCCGGATGGACAGCAATGTTTCCATATTTACTTTGTTTACAGTGCTTTGTAAATAGGTTCCAGTGAGTCTGTCCTTAGATGGATGTTGTGTCCGCTGCCTTCCAGTTTATCTCTGTCATGTAGGTTTATTTACTGTAACTACTTATGCAAGTTCAACTTTTCTAACATGTTTTTATTTTGAACAGTTTTTTAATTGACATTTTCAACAAATAAAGGACAAAAAAGTCACTTCTTGGCTCTCGGGGCTGCTTCCTTTGTTTCCACCATGATGCTCGAGGCATCCCTGAATATGCTCAAAGTGCCCACGGCTGCATCACCTATTGGGGGGGGATACTGCTGCGAATGATGCGGCTAGCACTGGACCTGTTACTCCCACCATCACTCAGACCTGCAGCAGAGGAAGGAGATGCGTTTCCATCCCTCAAGCCCTGCTTGCGCTCTGCTACCAAGGATGCTGTATGGAAAAGCAGCCGCTCCCCGTGGCGCGGGCAGGATGCTGTAGATCAGTGACTTCCTGCCTGTTTGAGATTTGATTTTATTCTCTTTAGTTGGTGTGTGTGTTTTTCCTGGCATTTAGGTGTGGTGACAGGATTTCCTTTGGTCTACCGCTTGGACAGGACCTCCTCTCCTTTTAACTCTTTGGTAAAGACGCGCCGTGCTCTCAGCCGAAGCAGGAGGCTCAAGGGCTGGATCTTGCTTTCCCTTCCCAAACACACAGCACTTGGAGCAGGAAAAAGAACAATGGAAAAGAAACACTTGGGCACATGGTGCAGAAACCACTGAAGTCTGCAAGGGAGACCCAAGTGGCGCTCTGGGGACTTCAAGGAAGAGGCAGAGCAAGGCACCTCCAGCCCCGGGTGCCCCAGAGGTGGTGCTGGGCATGAGAACAAGGAGGAGGTATCCCCCAGGCTCATCTTGGAGGGAGCATCTCCACTCCCGTGTCCCCATGAAGCCAGATCCAGGCCTGAACCAAAGGCCATCCTGCTCTCCTAATGCGTACAGGGTCCCTTTGGTCCCCTCTCTTATGCCAGCTCCCAAACAGCCCCTTTGCATGACCCAACTCCAACACAAGCAGCATCAGCATCCTCCAAGCAATGGAGCTGGGCTGCAAATTACCATCAACATGAAAAAACAGGAAAATAACCCCCAACAGCTTCATCTGCACAGCCCAAAGCACTGCTGGAGCTGGGGATGCCCTGGAGGTGCCCATTCATGGTGGGCTGCTCCCATTGACCACCCCAGTACTGCTCCATAGCATGAGTGCCCCCAACCCAAACTGAACTGGGGGGAAGTAGCCTCCCTTGCCTCCGAACAGGCATGCACACAATGGATTTGGCCTCCTAGAAGACTCTGTTAATGGGGATCCTGCCCCAACCAGGGGAAAGGGCTGTCACCAAGCAAGGGGTGCCAAGGCACCCAGTAAGAAAGAGACCCTGCTTGGAAACTGGCATCCAGCACTGCAATGGCCTGCGCCAACCATCCCGGCACCGTGTTAGGACCAGACCTGCAGCCTCCAGCCAAGCAAATCCTAAGCACTGGCCACATCTGAAAGCTCTTCCACTTCCAAACCGGTTGGATTCCAGGAGTATTCCCAAACCTTTGCACTCTGACAAGTGTACAACCAAATGCTCCAGGCTTGCCACCTTCAGATGCCTTTGAAGAATGCCACATCAACATCCTTGTGCCCTGCTGTTGCTCAGCTCACCTTCCCTTCAGGCCAGGCTGGAGAAGAGGGTCAGGGAGACCCTAGTGTGCAGTGCACCCGCTGCCCAAGAGGGACTCCTGCCTGTGTGCACAGTCCTGCTCTCCTAGAGCTCCAGGTAAAGTGCTGCTGTGGGCACGTCCTCCCTGAGGACAGACAGAAGATGCTCTTGGAAGTGCACAAGCACCTTGGAGGGCTTGGGAAGACACGGATGGTCCTGCCACCCCCCTGCTTTGATGGTCCTGCCACCCCTCTGCTTTCTTGGTCCTCCTCTTAGAGTAGGAGGAATCACAGGAGAGGAAGCAGGTCCAAATCTGATGATGGTGGCCAAGACCCCTTCTACCTGCAGAGGTGGCAGGAGGACAGGCTGGTGAGTGGATTCGGGTCATGAGAGCAGAGCACGGCTGGTCCCTTACTCACACTGTAGCTTGAAATCAGCCACCCATGGTCCCTCATGTACCTGGCCAAGGCTGTGTCACCCTGCATGAGAAGGCTGGTTGAGTTTCATAGACAGGCATGAGTGGAAAAAGGGCTTTCTCAAGACAAAGCAGGCAGTTAGGGTGGCAAGGATGCATCACCACCAGCCAGCACATAAGGCCAGCGCTCGGCTGACTGATTCCCTTAGAAGAGACCTTCCTAAGCCTTTTCATCTTTTTCCGCTGCTGTTTCGTAAGCAGATTGGTACAGGAGATAGGTATGAAGGATGGAGAGGCCTGAGCCATCCTACGTTGTTAGGAAAGATACGTTGATGATGGAGTTTGGTTTGTGACATAACGGGGACATCCACCCTTGCATGGTGGACCCAGATGGCAACGAAAGAATAGAGCAAGGTGCAGACAACAACAGCTTCAGACTTTGTTCCATTTGTGTTCTCAGGGCCTCTTGGCCCTTGTTAATAAATAACAAAATATACAAATGAAGAAACAAGGAAACCAAAGAGGCAGAGGGACATAAATAGGGGAAACAGGGAAAGCTCAGGATCAGCTCAGGGCGGTCACCTCCTCACTACAGCTTGAAGATGCCGAAGTAGGTGATGCCCTGCCTGTAGTTCACTTGTGTTGAGTCTGTCACGTTGACAAAGACCATGTCACCTTCCCGGAGCTTGAAGACACCTCCCTCCCGGATGGACTGGAGCTCGCAGGAGGACGTGGAGGTTCTGTGTGTGTCCAGTCCTTTCAGCAAGAGCCGGTCCTCTTCCATGGGGAGATGCAAATAAATATAGAGGGTGAATGGTGCCAAAGTTGCTTCCTTGGAGCAGAAGGTGACTTGGGAGTAGATGTAGTAGAGTCCTGCTTCCTTCACCTTCAGTTTCCCCTCCTGGTAGGTTATCAAGTTGTCGCTCGTGGGGCCATACATCGTCGTCTTCCACTCTAGCACTGTAGGGGGAAAGCATGGCAGATAAGTTGGGAGAAAGACATCCATTTGGCAGGCTGATTTTGGGGGGGACACCCCACAGACGTTTGGCATCACAGCCTGTGTCTGCTGCAGGGTGCAGGGGTGGCTCCTGCCTACCCCAGGACACCATCCCCAGCCCAGGGGAGCAGCATCCCCTTCTCTGAGACCAGGACAAGTTTAACTCATGTTTCTGGTCACTGGCATTGACACCCTTGGATCGATGATGCGAGCAGAGGAGCATTTTGCTTCCTCCATCCAACCAAGTGGAAACACTGAGGGTGGAGGATTGCACACAGTTGCCACTGCCAACCAAGCACCCTCGTGTGTGCCCCTATGGGGTTGCTATCTCCATGGCTTTCAGTGGCTCTGCCAAAGCACCCTGCAGCTCCCACCTTCAGAGGCTCCCATCCCAGGACACACAGCTTCTCCCATCTGAGTGCTGACACTTTGCAAAGGAGGAGAAAATCAAACATCCTGCAGTTCTGGTCCCTGGCACGGTGCAGAGCTAGAAGGGTTTTGCAGGGCAAATGCTGCCTCCGCTGCCCATGGAGACCTGCTGTGGCTTTGGGGACAGTATCAGTGTCATCAGAGTAGCTCAGGAGCGTGCCCTCCCACTGGAGTCAGTACAGATAGGTCAATACAGAGACCAGGAAGCCATGGCCACAGGAGCTGAGCTCAGCTATGACCTCCAGGAGGGACTTTGGACCTTCCCCAGCCTACAGAGACACCAATGAGAGCAGCAAGGGGGAGAACCTGGCTCCAAGGGGAATAATGGGTTCCACCGTTCCAGGGTGGCACGAGAGGTCCCGGGGATGCACAGAGCCCATGCGTCATGTCTGTACATCCCATGGGGAAGTTTCCAATGTGCCCAATGCCAAGCTCCAGGCAGCAATTTCAACCTGCTTTATAAGCTCAACAAGTGCTCAAGTTTAAAATGCAGTGAGTGTCTCACTTCTTTGATCTTATCTAACACGAAGCTTCGCACAGGTAGGCTGAGCTCTGGGTGAAATGCTGCGTCAGAGATGCAAAGAGCACTTGCTGATTACTGGCAGTCACTCCAGAATTAAAGCAGAGGTGCCCAAATTGTGAAATCCATGGCACAGAATGACTTGCACGCTCTTACTTGGGTAATCCTTGCTCTCAGATGATGTCCCTTGGCTGAAGTTGTGCTGGGGAAGGGAGATGTGAGAGCAGCTGTGGTGTGTGCCAAGGGATGCACAAATGTGAATGGACTCATGTGCCTCTCTCAAACTTAAGGTGGCCATGGTTGTGAATAAGTGCATATTGCCTGAATCAGTCTGGAGCTATCTATGTCGTGACTATGAAGTCACATAGTGCTATCAGGACCACTGCAGGTGAGAAGATGCTTACAGCCCTCCCGCAGCAACCAGGCAAGACAAGGCCAGGAGAGCAAAAGCATTTTTGCTGTGTTCTGAGTCCAAAAGATTTTCCTTAAATATGAAGAGAAATGGTTTTCCACTCATAGAAAACACCGCAAAGGTTAAGCCGTTGCAGTGCATTTCTGGGAAGGATATATAGGATATATATATATATATTTCTAGGAAGGCATATATAAGGCTACTGAGGGCAGCTGCCATGGGATGCATGAACCCCATGTGGCAGAGGTGCAGGTGGTGATGTGACCACTGGGAATTCGGCTCCAGCTTTCCTGCTGGAGTTATACAGTCCCTGTCCCTGCCCTTAGAGAGCCATGGGGCAGCAATCACAGGCCAGGGAATGGACACTGCCGTGTCCCACTGGCTCCCTAGGCAAGGCAGTGCCAAGTGGGTCTGTCTTACCTGAGACTCTCTTGCTGCTATTCCGACCTGCCAGGTGGACCGCAATCGGCTGCCTCTTCTCCACTGCAATTCAGGAAGGTCAGGGTTATTGATGCCTTGGCACCCGCTGTCTCCCAGGGCAGCCCAGGGACTGCTGCACCTTTATTTCTCTATGGGCCAAATCCAGCTGAGAGACATAGTCTCCAAAGTCCCCCCCATCAGCTTGGATCAAGGCAGGATCTGGCCTCTGCTCAGCAACGACACTTGGTTGCCTTCGATGTAGAGCCTCTGGGGGATAAAGCCCATGGAGGAGACTGGGCCCCCATGGAAGAGGATGCGTTCACTCCTTACCTGCCACAGGGGTCTCGTTCTTGTGCATCGAATGGGGATGCTCGTGCTCATGGCCTGAAAAGCAACAAGGCCACGGATTTAATTGTGGATTCAATGTCATTGATGTAAGCGCCTTAGCACCCAGAGCTGCCTGCCCTGGTGACACAGCCATGGCCAGTGCCCCCACTCTGCCAGCCCTATTCCACGTACAGTTCACCCCAACCCCATCCCCTGCCTCTGCGCCATGCCCTGGTGCTGGGCAGGGTGAAGGAAAGCCCTTCCCAGGCCAGGCTACTCTTCCTGCCCCTTCCAAGCCACGGGTGCACTGACAGCACCAGGGAACTCACCTCTCTGCATTTCAAATTTGGGCTGCTCCTTGCTGGCTCCCCTATCCTGTAACAACAGCAAAAATACATGGTTGGGCTTTAGGGATGTACAAATCAATGATTTTGAAAGCTTCTGTATAAAGGATGCTCTCTTCACTTCTTCGGTTGGTGCTCTTTGGCCCCAGTAGCCCTGCCAGCTCTGGGCGGAGAGTACCACTGAGCCCCCTCCAGTACCACCCCCAGCATCACATATGGCCATGGACTGGCTGTTGGCAGGAGGGGGCTGTAGGGTTTATGATCTTTGCACAAAACCTGGTTTTTGTGCAGTCAAAATGATGGGATGGGAAAGGTTTATTTGAGAAACAAACAAAAAACCACCTCCTTTTCATTTAAAACCATGCTGGAGAGCCATGCTGCAGAGCAAGCTGGGCACATCCCTGCCCCTACATGAGGGGGTTCTCAGGACTGCTGAGCAGGGCCCATATCAGGCAGTTTTCTGTTGTCAGATGGGTACTTATGCACACCTGAGGCATTTGGTGTCATTGGGCATTGACACCCAAATACGAGGAGCCTCTGCACTGGCTGGAGGTACCATCCCTGAGCCCATGGAGTGGCATTTGTACATCCTTCTCCTCCTCCTCCTCCTCCTCACTGTCTGATGGGAGCTGTGCTGCCTGGCCCAAGCCTTGTACCCTCATGGACACCTGGGTGGCCACAAGCATCCCCACAGGATTGGAGCAAGGTGCCAGGCATCAGGGAAAGAACCTTTATCAGACCAGGATGAGAGTGCAGAACAAGGGTGGCTGCAGCTCCATCCCTCCAACCACAAGCACTGAGCATCGCTCCGCAGGGATCCCACCTGCAACTGGATGTGCTCTGATCAAGACCATTTTGAGGCAAAAAATGAATGAGAATTTTCAATTCTATCAATATAGTATTATGATAGAGTGTAAAACTAATCCATGTAAAGAGGGGCATGTGCTGTGCAGCCGCAGGGTAAAGGGCAAAGCTGGCTGTGTGCCTGGAGCCCTCCTCCATCTTCAATGCTGTCTTTATGCACCTAACAGCAGCATACCTTGCACTGGAGGTCCTGGAAGGCCTTTAGAATCTTTTCACAGTCCAATAACGTCGATTTCTGGCCTTCTGCTGTCTGACACTTCTGTACTTTCCTCAGGAAGATGTAATCCTCATTCAGGTTCAACACCTCTTCCATCTGCCGGCGCGGGAGAGAAGAGAGGGTGAATGGGGTGTAAGTGGGAAACCTGCAATGGCTGGCAGCGGAGCCATGCTGTATTCCTGCCAAGGATAAATCACAACCTGGAAAGCTCAGGGTCAGTTGCTCCGCATTGGGACGAGCCGGGCAGGCACATTGTGGGTACCAAGTACTCCTACCAGCCGCCCGGTACGGCATCCACACCCGCATCCACCGGGAATTGCTGACCCTGGTTGGTACCACTGGCTAAGAGGAGGATTACTCAGGATCCCGTTGTGTTTTCTATCACCTTGATCAGGAATTTCAATTTCCCACTGTGCTTTTTCCAAAAGGCAAGTGAGAAAAATCCACCCGCCTGCATTGACAGCCACAGAAACCTCAGCGATTGGCTTGGTCCATCCCAGCTCGGATCCAGCTGGGATTCTCACTCAACTCCACACTACCTTGCCCGTGCAGGGTGTCTTTCCATTGTTTCAGATTGCTTATTGACTAAAAGAGCAGCCAGGAGACCAAAAGAACTTGTGGGTTGGGGCTGAATTCTGCTAAGAGCTTCAGATTAAAAAGAGCCATGGATAGATAGATAGATAGATAGACAGATAGATAGACAGATGATAGATAGATGATTGATAGATAGATGATTGATAGATAGATAGATAGATAGATAGACAGATGATAGATAGATAGATGATTGATAGATAGATGATTGATAGATAGATAGATAGATAGATAGATAGATAGATAGATAGATAGATAGATCTGCGCCTCAGCTGCCTTTGGGGATCTTCTACTCATCCCTTCACCCCAGGCTGCAAACTTCATGCAGTAAGATCTCCTTCCACCGCCCTGTCTTTTCAGCCCCTCTAGTTCAGGATTGCTTCCCACCCTTGAAGATCAGAAGTCACTCACTTAAATGTCAATTTAATTCGAGACAACGCGTTTAAAAACCACTAATGGTGATCTGATCATTGTATCTGGTACAGAGAACTCGTTCTTGGTTTTAGACACATTCCGTTTCTTTAGCTGGTTTCTGGTTTGGAGGAAAGTAGCTTCAGACTGGTGATTTTAAGCATCGTGCAGTCATGGCAATATCAAACCCAGCTTTTTAGCTTTTAATTCTTTGGTAAATATTGTCCCAAGTATAAGACACAGTCACCAATACCGTGTCTCTTCACTAAAAGGCCAAGTGCTAAGGTCCACTCTTTTCTTCCCTAACCAGAAAGACAGCATCTAAAGTGAGATGTTGGTCAAATTCACACATACAAACACTAAAAAAGTTGCATTTCTGGACCCCCCCATCCTCATGATGAGTGTCACCAGAAAAACCACCAATGAACCTAAAAAAGCCACTTGTGTGTTTAAGCCACACTCTTCTCTCCCTGGACTGGCCATGGTTTGCTATTAACGGATCTTCTTTGTTGATCTGTTCTTGTTCCGTTAACAAATGGAACGGATTTCTTCCTTACATGCATCTTAGTGGCAAATTAAAACAGAAATGAGAACATGGGTGTAATAAATGCCACTCCTGCATCCATCCAGTGTCCGGCATCATCTTCCACCATGCTCATCCTTTGGGTGAGCCCATCTCACCGCAGCGGAAGGCAAATCGCATTAGCAACCCAACGGAGACCCCCTTATTTCTCCACTTACCTTATCCATCTTCATGTGAAGATACAAACAGAAGAGCACGGTCCCGATTGTCTGTGCCACAATAAATACAGCGAGGAAGCCCATGAGCATTTTCATGGTGCTGGGTGAGGTGCTGCTCATGGGTCGCGGCGTCGCAGGGCTGTAGGGTTCGTTCATCCTCCGCGTGCGGTGCTGGAGCTGCTTCAAATGCACCGCTTGCAAGTAGCATGAGAACTGTTGTGTGAGCACCCGCTGCTCAAGGGATACAGGTTGCAGCAACCTACACTTCCTGGAAAAACCTCTTCGTAGTGGGTAGGTTTGTTCACTGCCGTCTCCCACAACAAAAGAAGGTTGCTTAGACTTCTCTGTTGCACTTCCATGCTTTTTTCCTATTGTTCAACCAGAAGCAGAGGAGATATATTATTCCATATATTCATATTTGCCCTGAAACAGTCCAGACTATGCCCCGGTGGTTGTTTTTTTCCTGCTGTGGATGAAAGTGTCATGACAAATTGCCTTCAGAGAAATGGAGACCATGAATACAAGGACAGAGCTGCTGAACAGAGGCTAGGGAGCACCAGAAAATCAGTGGTTCCTCAAAAGGGGAAGAAAGCTTTTTTTACCCTCTCTTTCCTTCACGGGAAGGGTGATTTTGCAGTGAATACACTCAGCAGGTTGTGCTGCTTTCCGGCCTTCCCTTGTGCTTCCAGTGGGTGAAGTCTTTCCTTGGGCAGGCTGGATGATGCTGGAGAAAGGACCATCTCCATGGACACTGCATCTCTAGCATGGGCACAGCTTTCATGCTCCTCAATAGACAGTGGAACTTTGGGTCTTGGTGCTTGGCATCGCTTTGGAGAGATGAGTTTTAAACAGCTTTAGTGATACCATAGTGAAGTGCTCACCCTGCACCCAAGGGCACAAGCCATCTCAGACTCTGTCCTCACTTACCCATGTCACCACTATCCATATATCTGGGCACTAAAAGGGCTGTTGGGGATGCTGGTTGCTGACACCCCAGCATCACCTCCATGCAACCCATATCCCCTCTATGTCCTCACACCTCCCCAGCCAGCAGCAGGGAGGCAAGATCCTGCCCCCAAGCTCTTCAGGCGTCTGATGCTTGTGCAGCCATGCACCACCAATAACGCAGTGTAAATGCAGAGGGGTCTCACTGCTTGCAGCAGGGGACAGACCTCCTTTTCCCCATGTAAGGAGGATCAATCCGGCTTCTTGTTGGGGTGCTGAGGAGGAAGGCTGCTCTGTGAGGAGGGCTGCTTGGAAGACAGTCACTAAGCCATCATATCAAGTTGTTTTGAATGTCATATGCTAAAGGCGATGCTCTTATCAGATGTGCATGCAGCAAATAAAGGGCTGGATCCTGCTCGAAGCAGGGCACTGGTCCCCAGCAGCCCCAGGAGAGGAGAGCAGGGTGCACAGCACCTTGTTGGGGCTGCTCAGAACGTTGCAGGATGGAGTCCAGCGGTCGCTTTTGCTGCCTACCCTCTCCCTCGCATCCTGTCCTGTGTGGTTAGGGCGTTCGAGCTGCAAATGCAAGAGCTGGTAACAGAGCACAAACATCTCTGCAGCCGAGTCAGAGCCTGACCTTGGCAAGCCACCCTGCTCCTAAATATAGCACCCAAATCACACGTGTGGGATGGCACCAGGGTCTTCGTGGGCAGCGACAGGCAGAGGCCCTGGATGGTGCTTTGGAGCCTCACCGTGCCAGGGCTGTCACCCCTCTGCAATGAGGGGAGCTTTGGGATGGGGCTGCCAGCTCTGGGGCAGCTCCCCAGTGTCAGTTTTGCCTTCTAGAGGAGAAAATGGCCCTGGGGTCCCAGCTCCTGTGTGCCCATGTCCCAAGGGATGCCCACATTCCCTCACCATCCAAGGGCTGCCTCGCTGTCCAGATCACCAGGGCTTCCCAAGCACAACACGAGCATCGTCCTGACAGCAGTGAGGTGACCCAAACAGTGCTGGGGATGCAGAGTGTTGGGTTGCAAAAGGGGGTCCCTTTGGCTTTGCTGGGCTTTAGACCTGGTCCCTTGGGCTTGAAGCTCTGCTGTACACGGGATCAAGCTCACACACAGCCTGGGGGCACCGCTTTCAATCCTTTATGTGTTAAAACGGGCATTATCTTTGGACAGACATGGGCAAAACCTGCCCCAACATCCTCACAGGGGTCGGGTCTGACACCAGGCTCTTGCACGCTGTCCGTGCCATGGTGAGCTCGCCACATGCAAAAAGCCATTTCATGGCTCCCCAAAGCCTTCCCCTGCGCATCAGCTCCATGGTGCTCACCAGCATTTTCCAGGGCTTTTCCTCGGAATTTAACACTCACATTTGGGGGAGGTCTCTACAAAGGGGCATGGGAAGTCATCACTTCACACATCCCCTGAATCCAGAGCATCAGGACTGAGAGGCAGCGATAACGTGCGAAGCCACATCAATAACCATTGCAGATAGCAGCAGGGGAGGATTTACACTGCTATTCCTGAGCCCTGGCTTCTTCTCTCACCGCTTCACTGAAATGAGAAGAACTCGAAGGTAACGCCGGAAGCCCCAAACATGTTGCTGGCCCCATTGCATGCATGGGGAGGCCAGAGTTGGTGGCAGCCTCGCGGGAGGATGCTGGGTTCTGTGAGGAGGATGGGGAGAGGCTCAGGGTTCGGGCACCCGGTACAAAGCATCATCGGAGGGTTGGCCAGCTTGTGCTGCACACCAGGAAACTGAGAGTTGCTCGTCACTGTCAGCCTGATGGGAGAGACCAGGTGGAAAGTGTGACAGCAGGGATCCTGGCAGGGGTTTGTCAGCGGGGAGGGCAGGCTGGCAGCTCCTCTGCAGGAAACCATTGCTCCGCATTGGCAATCCAGCATTAGACGGCACAGAGCAAGCCCTCTGGAGCTGCATCCGCCACCCCGCACCACCAGGTTGGCCACACGCATGGTAAGGATAGGGAGAAAGACTCAAAACCCATGTTATCCCATGGCAGGGCCAGGCAGCATCATGGTTGCATGTCCTTGACAACTTGGCTGCTGTAAGAACATGGGGGCATGGCTTTAACCTGCCCGAGGGGAGACTGAGATGAGCTCTGAGGCAGAAGCTCTTCCCTGTGAGGGTGCTGAGGCGCTGGCACAGGGTGCCCAGAGAAGCTGTGGCTGCCCCATCCCTGGCAGTGTTCAAGGCCAGGTTGGACACAGGGGCTTGGAGCAAGCTGCTCCAGTGGAAGGTGTCCCTGCCCGTGGCAGGGGTTGGAGCTGGATGAGCTTTAAGGTCCTTTCCAACACAAACCAGTCTGGGATTCTATGCTACAGCCTTGGGGAACAGCGCATGGTTCAGTGGGATGACGGGAAGGAGTGCCCACCAACAGAGGGAAGAGCCTGCCCGCATAGGATAACATCAGGGAAGGTAAAGTCACACCTTCACCAATGATAAGCTCAGCTACAGGGTTTTCTTTCAGTGCCCAAACCCTCTGCCTGTAACCATGCCCATCCGCGGGTGAACTCAAACTGGCACCGTTCCTCCATACATCCCACCCCCGGCTGAGATGATGGGAAAATGTGATCCATCGCTTGCATTCCTATTGACCCAGTCGTGGTGTTTCCGCTCAGCAGCAGCACGTTGTCTCCACTTATCCTCGGTGCTCAGAGCTTTGTTTACCGAGAAAACATCCGCTCGTCTGCCCTGGTGATCCGGGAGCACTTCTGAAGGCAGCGAGGTGAAAGCTGCTGAGAAAGGAGTGATATCATTTGGCTTGAGGTGCCCGCTGTGGTTTTGTATCAAGCTCTTTCAGATGTGCTGCTCACCCTGAATGCTCTCTACAAGTAACAAAAGCTGGGCAGGACTGAGAACAATGCATTCAAATGGGAGATGCTGTTCTGAGTCACCAAAGGAGTTTGCCTGCAACTCCGTGGGAGGGATGCAGAAGGGAACCTATGAGAGAAACCCCAATGAAGTCCCTTCAGCACAGGGCCCTGGCAGAAGGGAAAGTTGAGCTTTCCCACCATTTGCTTTGTCACTTCTTTAGGTTTTTTCCCTCTCCTGCATCCTCTCAGCTCTTGTGTCTCGAGGACAACGCCGTCAACAGAGAGGAAGAGGGAACAGACATAGCCAGAACACCGCAGAAAGCATCACCAGCATCCGGAGAAGGAAAGGTTGCGTGGCAGTTTCCGTTCCTTTCTCTCCTTGGTATGAATGAGAGAAAGCTCTTGGAGTGCAGAGCAGCAAAAGGCAGCCTCAGGGAGAGATGAAGGTGCCAGTGCTTGCGGTGTTCATGTCTCTCTGTGCAAGAAGAGATGTTGGTTGTAGCCGCTATGGTGGTAATGGCAGGTTGCAGCCCCATCGCTCGCCATGGCCTTCAGCTGCGGAGACACCCATGAGGAGGTCGGCAGAAGTTCCAGGCTCCATCAGACATGAACACGAGCTGGGCCCTGCTCCCGCTGCCCTGCAGGTTGATCGGAGCAGGGTGTAGAGCACCATCTCCACCTCATTTTCCCCAGAGGCATCTGCCCCTTCCAAGCCACCCTCCAGAGCAGCAAAGAGCGATGGGAAAGAGCTGCAGGGAACGGCATTGAGGTGATGCTGTCCCTCTGATCCACCCTGCTCCCATGGCCATCATCCCCTGTACCCCCTTCCCTCCTCACTTCCCTGTCCTGCTGTACCACCCATGGATGTCCTTTCCCAAGGGATCAAAGTGGCTGGAGAGCCAGGAAAGGCAGAGAAACAAGCCCCAGGGACCCCACAGAGGATGAAGAACCCCAAAGGGGCACATGGTTTCCATGCCATGTCTGGGTGGTGATGCCAGCCTTGCTGTGCTGAGCCATAGAGAGCACCCAGCCTCTAAACTGCTGATGCTGAGCCTCAGCGAAGCTGTGAAACCACAGATTGCACCAGAAACTTCTTGCTGTGTCGGCTGCACCTACTTCTGGCTTCCTAAAAATAGAGCCTGGTGCGGGGAGCCCCAGCCCTACCAAGCGAGCCCCTGCTGCCTGAGTCACAACGGAAGGGACCGGGAGCATCCCATGCATCTCCCCCCACTCAGCCAAGCACCAAAAGCAGCTTCCAGGGGTGCAGGAGCCTGTGACCATCAAAGCTACAGTGAAACCCTGTGGGGCTGGGTCCTGGTGGATGCTGCTGCAAGCACTTGATGAGCTCCATGTTTCCAAACCCAGCCTTGCCCATGGCAAAGCCACCCAACCTCAGCTCTCACCGCCCCATGGGGGTCCCCGGCCACATGGGTGGGAAGTGCCCCTAGGTCAGGGTTTGCATGGTGCCCTAAGGAGAGTTTCACTGCTCTTGGCCAAAGCTGGAACCCCAGCCTGATTTGGGTCAGAAGGGACCTTAAAGGGACGGATGGAGGCCAAGGATTTTGGGTGGAGGTGGAAGGTGGGTGAGACACAGCCTGGATCAGCTGCCATCCTGCACAGCCTTTCCCTCTGTAGCCAGGGGTTTACAGTGAGCCCTTGTGCTCTGGGCTGGCTCAATGGCCCCAACACATCCTGCAGCAAATCTGGATCCTGGCTGGAAACGCTCAAGAGATGGGCAATGTCCCTGGGTTGGTTTAGCAGGCAGTGACTTCATCTGCTGCCTTTCTCTCCTGCATTAAACCACAGCCCCCTGACCAGGCAACATCAATGAAAATCACTCATTCAAAAGCTCGCACACATCAACCTCCATGAGTTTCTCATCACAGGGCTTTCTTCACCACCAAGAGAATCACCTCCATGGCTCTTCACTGCATCCTGTTTCAGCCTTAACTGTCATTTCTCTGCTCTCCCTCTGCTCCCTTTGGAATCCCCTGGGGGGTTTTGTTCATCCCTTGGGATCACTGGGATCCCCTTGGGATCATGCACAGCCCCATGTGGAGCAAAAGAGAGTGATGCTGCTGGCAATGGCAGACCAGCCAGCAAAGGTGAGCAGCCAAAGGGGTGAGGAGCAGACAAGGAGCTCTGACCCGAGGTCTTTGGGGAACCAATCCTCAGCCCCTGCTTGGGAATAACCATCCCCATGGAGAAGGTGGGATCTGTGCTGGGGTGGAAATCCACACACTGCCACCCTGCTCGATCTGAGAGCCCAACCAAGAGGAGGCACACACAGAGGCAGCAAAACCCATCCTGAACCACTTGCACAGCGATGCAAAGGCAGAGCAGTGTCACCTTCAACAGCATGCAGTACATACCACTGTGGTACCCACAGTCCCAGCACCACAGGCTATGATGCTTTGGGGGTTGGATTTTAGGAAATCCATCCTAAAATCCCTGTGAGCCTGCATGAGACATGGCAGAGGGCAGATGCTAAAACAACTCTGCCATCTACTGACTTCTCTGCCTCTCCTCCCTGCCCGTCCACCCCTCCATCACAAAGCCACATGGAAAGCTGGTGCTAAAGATGAAGGACCTCCCTGCTGGGACATGATGCTGCAGTGATGCTGGAGGAGCCCTGCGGCCAGGCACACGTGTGCAGCCTCACCTGCCCCGTGCCCCAGGATGTGGGCATGGCTCAGGGTAGTCCTCAGGCTGCAGAACAAAGGGCTTTGTGGGTAGAAGAGCAAAGGAAAGCTGCAAAGGCTGCTGCCAACATCATAACGTTCTCAGTGCTCAGGCCAGGGACAAGACCTGCTTAAAGAAGACACCAAGTGACAGCCCCAAGCCGGTCTGGCAGCCCCGATGCCATGGTCAGAGGTGGTGCAATGCTGGTTTTGCTGATGGCCACAGTGGCAAAGGCAACCCTTTTTGTAGGAACTCCTGCCCCTGGGCTGTGCACAGGAACCCGAGCAGCTCAGCATCGCCTCGCCAGTGAAGGTAAAGGAAACAACGTGCAGAAATAGAAAGAGAACATCCCTGGTGCTGTAGAAACCATCCTGGCCGCATGGGAAGGAACGTCCCAGGCTGGATCCTGGCCGCTGGGGCAGCTTCTTCCTTCCAGCACTGCAAAGCAAAGGATGCACAGATCCAGACATAAGGAAATGGGTTTCACCGGCACCCCAATCCCAGCTCGTGCCCTACCAAGTTCATGTCTCGTGTGTGCTATGTGGGAGTGTGGAAACGCCAGGAATTCATTGAGGAACATTTGGAGGTGGCCAGGGGGCTTCTGCAGAGGAAAATGGTGGCAGCACAATGACAAATGTCAGGTTCCTCAGAGGCCAGGAACTGCCTCTCCCTGCAGGGCTCTGGGGATGCACCAGATGCAGAAGGGAGACTTCCCATGGGAGGGCTGCAGTGGGATGGTGCTACCAGAAACAACATCCTTTCTGCAAAAGGTGCTATACATTTGCAAATGAGTAACAGGGTCAATAGATGTGCCTGGTGATGGTACGGCATCGGATATCCCAGCTTCAACATTCCCCTCTGCCTTTTCCAGCCTGGGGGAAAAGCATTTCCAAGAAGTGGCTCCACCCTGGGTAAATCCCAGCCCTGACACACAACCAGGGCATCTCCCATCCTTCCTGGAACGTGATGGCAAAAGATGCTGCAGCCCTGGCCCCTGCATCCTGCTGATGCTGAAGGCAAATCCGCTGCAGTGTCTGGGTACAGGTCCTCGATGCACGCTGCTTGTGGGAGCCTGCAGCCTGCTTGCAGAGCACTGAGAGAGACCTCAGCTCATCTCACCTTTACCACACGGGCCAGCAGAGCAGGTGCTGTGATGGGAGCGCTGGTCCCTCTCATGGGACCCTGCTCCAGCTCCTGTCCCGCCGCACTTAGCCCCCAGCCCATCACAGCCGGAGTGTCAGTTGCCTTCATCCTTCCAAGAGGTTTCCCATAGGTTCCTGTAGAGCTACAGCAACACATGGCTTGTTCAGGCACTGTTTTAGCGGGGAATGGGGAATTGGTGCCTAAAATTGATGTGATTTTCCACATACAACTCCCCCAGGATCAAGTCACATCCGAGGAAGAAGCTTCATCCGGAAAATGACTCCTCCAAACCTATCTCATGCATAATAAATGGGGGACAGAGCTATGTGAGTGCTGGTTATGGGTCCAGGGGTCAGATCCAGGCATCAGATTGAAGGTGGGATTTCAGTTTCCCTGCTAATGGTCGGGCTCAGCCACTGGCCCAGGCAGCACATCCCCACCTCCCCTAGGACCTCATTGTGCCACCTCATATCCCAGCTATGAGGGATACAAGCAGCTCCTCATATCCCAGGCTCCTTCACTTGAATGAATCACCAACCAAAGGGCTGTCCTTCCCTTTCAGCAGCAGCAGAACAACCTTTATTTGTAAGTGGAAAATCTTTGGCTTAAAACTCCCTGCGCACCTGAAGGGAACCATTACAGCGAGGTGATGCCGTCAGCTTGCACAATACAGTGGGCACTTGCTGCGAAAGGTAGTGAAAGGAAAACCCCAAACACCTCATTCAAGGAAAACACCCCAATGGCACTAGCAATGAAGAAAGAGAAAAGGACTGTTCCACCCCCCCCAGCATTCAGGCAGGGGAAGACGAACATGAAGCTGTCACGGAACTTTGCTGAGCAGCAAGAAAATCGACGCACGTAAGACTCGAGTGTGGTCAGGGCTGTGACAGGAAGGTGGGGAAAGTGTTCTGGGAACAGGGCTAAAGTGGTGTGAGGGAAAGGAAAGACAACCCAGAGCACAGCCCTGCTCGTTCCCTCAGGATCAGCCTCCCTGCGCCCTGCCAAGGAGCTGGCCAGAATGCGGGCATAGGAGTGGAGAGATCTGGAAGGCAAGAAACTGGCTTCCTCTTGCTGCCTGTGTCTGGTTGCTTCTGTTACCTTAGGTAAGTCAACCGGTCTCAGTTTCATCACTGGTGAAATGAGGCATTGCTGTTGCTGGGAAGAGTCACGATCCAGAGATGGAAACAGCCAAGTATATTCAGTGGACATAGAAACAAATCACTGTCAGCTCTGATCTTCAGAGCAATGTTGTTTGAGTGGGCTGCATCTGGAGGTGAGGTTGCAGTCCTTATCTCAAGGCTTTTCCTCTCACCTTCTTCCCTTGTCCTATTGAGAAGAAGTGATAGAGAGTGATGATGATGATAGAGAGTGATGATGATGATAGAGAGTGATGATGATGATAGAGAGTGATGATGATGATAGAGAGTGATGATGATGATAGAGAGTGATGATGATGATAGAGAGTGATGGAGTGTCTGACAGCAGCCAAGGGAAACCCACCACAAGCTCCCAGCCCTCCCATAGCCCCATTCACTTCCCACTCTGCAGCGCAGTTCCTGAGGAGCATCACTGCCCTTCCTGGCTTCCTGGCCAGCCAATCCACCCTCATCCTCAAGAGCTGAATCACTGCAGGTACCAGTGTAGAGCAGTGCTGAGTCCCAGTGCTTACACACACATGCACCCCATCTCATCTCCACTGCCTGCCTGCTGGACCATGAAAGTATGGCACTGCTACATGATCAAGACTCATAGAATCAACCACGTTGGAAAAGACCTTTAAGATCAAGTCCAGCCTTTACCCCACAATGATGTCAAGGATGATGCAGAGACAGTTTCTAAGTGACAGCCTGGCTTTGGTGCAGGAAGAAAATCCCCCCTGATTCCTTCCTGCATCCAGCCCTTGGGATCCGTCAGGGCCTTTAAAAAGGGGACTCAGGTTTTGTACTTCAGCTTTGCAAGGCAAGAGCATCAGTGGAGCTGAAAGTAGGTTCACACCACAGTGCCCACCCATGCAAAACTCTAACAAACCACAAAACCAGGCAATTGCACAACCTTCTTCTCGTGTTTACCAGGTTCGTTTTCCGAGCACTGGCTGCTGTTGAAAACAGCCTCAAAGGAGTTTAGTGGCAAAAGTGACCTCTGGGTCTGCTATTGCCAGAAACCCCACTGAGCTCTGCAAGCTGAGGTCTGTACGAATGGTCTTCAAACGATCCTGCAAGCATTTCAGTCCAAACCCAGAGCTCTCCTATCACGTTCCTTCACATACCTGAGCTCAAAGGGGCTTCTCCCTTTGAGCAGTCCCTTTGAGATGCAGAGCAGGTTTTCTTCCCTGCGTGGTTAGGATGGATGGGTACCTCTCAGGAGGCTGGAGCTCGAGGTTTGCTGTGCCTGCAAAGAACCATATAGAAAAGCTTGTTCTGATTAACTGCACACATGGGCATCACTTAAACCCAGCTATGTCCTTTTAGCCCATTTCAGGCTGTCCCCTCCAAAATCCAGACCAGGTCATGGCCAAAGGCCACTGAAGTCAGTGGGATAACACCAAAGAGCTCTGAGCAGATTTCCAGCCCCCCTGAGAAATCCCTCTCTGGCTGCATACAAGGACTCAGGAGGAAGCACAAGTTACAACCCTTTTGCACACACTGCTCCTGTGTCCCCCTTATAGCCTGGGGACAGCCAGTGCTCACAGCATGGGTCAACTTTCTTCTTCCCATAAGCAGGAGGAAGTTTCCTCTCTAACAGCCGCTGCTACAGTCTTTTGCAATGTGACGGCTCCTGTTGGGTAGCAAAACACCAATGAGATACTCATTGAACTATGCCTCAGGTAGGAAAAAGGCCAGAGCTCCGCATGGGAAATGAGATGCTCTTGAACTTACATAGCTGTCCTGGGGATATTCACACACACAATTAATGAAGAACCCTTGAGCGCTTCATACATCACCCCAGAGAGCACCAAGCCCCAAGCTCAACAGCTCTAGGATGGGATTAAGGCCAAGGAAGCACTCAGCAGACCAACTCCTGCATTGCTTTGTCCCCACAGGGTTCAGCGGTGGCAGGAGAGAAAGTCACCTGTATTGGCAGCACATTGACCAGCAGCTTTGGTTAACACCACAAGCGCCGTTAGAGGATGCAGGATGGGGTGGTGTGATGCTCTGCACGCTCCATTGGACGGCTTGAGGGCTGTAGTGTGATGCCAGCCCTGCTGGAGCTTGGGAGACATCGAGCATAAATCCCAGCCTACATTAAGACCAAAGATCCAGTGCCCACCTCAAAGATAGATAGATATCTGATAACCAAGCAAATTAAGGACCCACCTCGTGCCCATCAAGGTTTGTAACTCACTACACTGGGGGTTGCATCCAGAGAGCTGCATTGAGAAGAGACCTGGTGTCTCTGTGTGTGCTGCTGCGCCCCACAGCATCCCTGAGCTGGGAGCACCACAGTCTGCTCACACTCTGCCACAGAAGCACTGTTTTCCCTTGTTTCACTCAACAGTCGGATCCTTGTCAAGCTGCTCCACAGCCTCCATCTCCTTGGCAGTGGGAATTCACTCGTTCTACTGCTGTCACACTGCACACTGGCACTTCTCCAAGCTAAACCTGGTGGGAAGCTTGCTTCCCACGCTGTGCCATTCGACAGTGGTGCCAGGACACAGCACAGCTCCCTGGGAAGTGGCATCAGCTGTGGGAAAGGGACCTTTGGATGAAGAGGTGGCTTGCACACAGTTTGTTACTGCCTCCTTTGGAGGACCAAGGCCTGGAGCATGCATGAGCTTTGCATGACCCCTCTTCCACCGGACGCTGTCAGGGATGGGGCAGCCACAGCTTCTCTGGGCACCCTGTGCCAGCGCCTCAGCACCCTCACAGGGAAGAGCTTCTGCCTTAGATCTAACCTGAACTTCCCCTGTTTCAGTTTGAACCCATCACCCCTTGTCCTATCGCTACAGCCCCTGATGAAGAGTCCCTCCCCAGCATCCTTGTAGCCCCCTTCAGATACTGGAAGCTGCTCTGAGGTCCCCACGCAGCTTCTCCTCTCCAGGCTGAACAGCCCCAATGTTCTCAACCTGTAATAACCTCCAAGGGCTTTGATATTCAGAAGCAGTCAGAGGTGCCCCTTTGCTGTCTGCACTGCTCGCATTCTCCCATCGCGAAAGGAACACAAGGCAGGAGATAAAGAGAAGCATCCTGCAAAGGGAAGAGAGATGCAGCATTGCATGATCCAATGACACAGGGCACTATGCACACATTGTGACAACCTGCTGCAGCCAAAACAGACACCTAACCAGGAGGGACCAAGCCTCCTTCCTGACTGAGCCATACTGGCACAGCTGGAGCTCCCAGTTTAGGAACATGGACGTACACCTCAGGAGGAAGAGATGCTCATCTGCACCCAAGTCCAACCCACGAGCCCTGCACACCATGGCCAGTCCCTGCAGCGGGAGTGATCACAGACAGCAAAATCACAAATAAGATAATACTGGTTTTCATATATTTATGGTTTTGAAGAGACATTTAGGGAGCTCCAACCTTTGAACCAGGCCCTGGAAAGAAACAAAGAATAAGGGATCACATTTGTCCGTAGAGTAAGCAGCAGCACTGAGAGTTCAGGGAATGCAAGACCAGGCTCATTTCCTACACTGAAATTAGAGCATCTTCTTTCATGTCACAAAGACCTCAGGCTCTCAGTATTTTTACTGCTTGCTAGATTGAAACAGAGCTACTTGATCTTAAAGCCACCAAAGAACTGGACTGAAGCTCCTGAAGCCATTCATCAGAAGAACTGTTAGAGAAGTACAGAAACCAACCAGGTTTGTGAGAAGGGCTCTTAGGTTCACATCCAAGCACATTTGGTCAGTGAAAACCTGACTGATTCACCCAAACCTGCTTCTGAATACTGGTAAATCACAAAAGTAGCTGCGAGCCGAGAAGCAGCCTCAGGAACATGCATCAAGAGCCAACAGAACAGCTTCGAGCAGCCTGCAAATGAATAGAACGATTTGACTCCCTTAATTGCTTAAATCAAGCCAAAATCCAATGTAATAACACCCTTATGAACAAAGAGTAAGCCACAAATAACGCGTCAACAGAAATCCGTGTTTAACACAAAGAAGCCAAACTGGTTGTGTGGCAGATGCTCCTTTACATATGTATCGGTTTAATTACAGATTGCTCTCCCTCCTTTCAGGATTGCTAAGAAGGATCCAGAGCACAGTCCCTGAGCTTCTCCAACCGAGCCAGCTTGACTAAATGCACTCATTCTTCCCTCTGCAGAGATGTGCAACATTCCTGCTCTTATTGACACAAACAAAGTCGGAGGCAGGGGCAGGAATCCCATGGCTTGAACTCCCCGTGCATGCTGCATCAGAGGAAGTTTGGCTCTGGTTCATAAAGCCTTTATGAGGGCAGAAGATCCTTCTCCTGCCAGAATCAGGCCAGAAGATCCTTCAGGGGTTTCAGCCTGCATTAAAGCAAGTATCTGTGCATGCTGCAGCTGTGTATATGGGAGGTGAAGGGGATGGATATGCACAAGGGAATAACCCTGGCTCTGGGTTCCTGCCCTCCCCAGTTTGCAAAGCCACAGGAAGCACATTTCCCAGGCAAGCAGGAGCAATAGGGAATGCTCTTCTTTCCCTGAACCCCCTCCCTTTCCCAGTGTTTCTGCGTGGAGACAGGCAGCAATTCTCATTAGTGACTCCTATGGTTGTTTTGTGCCCTGCACACTGTCAGTGGGGGAATTCTGCCTAGAGCAGCCCGGGCAGCGCCAGCTCCCTGCGGGGTGATGCCAGAGATGCTTCCCAAACTGGCATTTCCCAGTGGAGTTTCCTGGCTGCTTTCCTTGGTAAGCAAGGGAAAATAAGTAAGTAAATAAAGCTACTCTATGGGATACCGTTACACAGCCTGTGGGCAGGCAATGCAGGGAAGGGCATCACCTCTTGTGTCTGTGCTGAGAGGATGCTGCACAGGGATGCCTTGCAGGGTGATGGCAGTGCGTCCCTTGACTCGCTTCCTGCCCATACCTGCATCTCCAGCGTGGCTTTACCCCCTGATATTCCCCATCATTGCACTGTCCCATGGGTGCTCCTGTGAGACAAGAGGTCCATAGCAGTGTGTTTTGAAGGACAGATGTAGAAGCCTCCTCATCAGACCTGTCTTAACACCAGGCGTGGATTCATCATGCACTGTGAGCAGCTTAGCCCTGCCTTGCGGGGCAGAGGAGCCCCACTGACCCGCTCTGGTCAATATGCCACCTTATAGATGATGCAAATGGATTTCATGCTCAAATCAACCTAATAGATCAAATCCTCTGTAAAATGTTTTTGGAGGAAACAGGACAAATGGTGCAACCACAGTCCTGGTCCTACATATCCAGACAAACCCAGAACAGTCAGAATGGCCCAGGGCAGGCATTGGGCAATCCTCTCGGGCTCTGTCAGCAGAAGTTGAGGTCAAGGAGAGGGTGCTTGGATCCTGCATGGAGCAGAGTGGAACCACCCCCTGCCCCAGCCCGTTTACTCACAGTAAATCACCCACCTTTGTGTTACACAGAGACCTCAAGTGCTGCGTACCCGCAGCGCGGCGCCGTCCTTGATGCTGCAAAGCCCCTCCATGATTCACAAGCAGAATAATGGCTGGCTGTTCCCTGCACACCTTCCATCAGCTGTCATTGGTGCAAGGGAAAAAAGGATTTTGATGCTAATCTGTTCTTAAAACATGGCACAAATCCAGCACCAACAAACAACGTGCGGTGGGTGGAACTGCGATGGTATCGCGCATCAGAGGTTTGAGTTATGTGACAGCTTGACTTAAACCAAGTTTTCTTTCAAGTGTACTTCTTCTACCTTAAAACCCCCCTTCTTTAAGCATTAAGAAGTCCAGCTGGAGGACTTGCTTAATTGCCCATCATTTTTAATTAGCCCCTGTGTTCTTCTCTGCAGTTATTTGAGGACCCAGACTGCACACAGCGTTCCTCATGCTGGTGGAGCTGCACATGGCAACTTCTGTTAAATATCATTTATCCAGCTAATGCTTGAGACTTGATGGCATTTGGGTAGCTCACAAGAAGCACTGTCATTCCTCCTGCCTTCCTGAGAACCTGGCTTTCCTGCTTTAGTCCATACTGCTCCACAACCTACACAAACCTGGAGGTCTTGGTTTCCAGAGCCACAACCAGACCTATTGAGATGTGAGGGCTGCTCTGTGGGGCCAGTAACTGCATGGGGTCCACAGACCTTAGAGACAAACACACTTGCAAGGCTTTCGTAGGAACTAATGTTTAAAGACCAAGGAAGGGTTGATCTTCTGCAAGGTCAAATCAAAGGGATGTCCTCTGATCACATCATTCAGTTGTATCTGCAAGACTTGGATCATCTTGGGTTCAATGTCAGGTTGGACAGGCTCAGAGCAAGCTGCTCCAGTGGAAGGTGTCCCTGCCCGTGGCAGGGGGTTGGAACTGGATGAGCTTTAAGGACCCTTCCAACCCAAACCAGGCTGGGATTCTGTGATCTCTGACTCTACAAACACAGGGTAACAGATGAAGCCTGTGCATGTGGGGGTGCTTTTCCAGACATAGGGAAGCAACGTGTGCCAGGCAGCCAGGACAGGATTATTTCAGGCTGTGCTCAGTTATCAGAGATGCCCTTTGCATGTTCAGTACATTCCGTTTCCTTCCATCCTCTCCATTTGGTTTTTCGCTTGGCAGATGGATTTACCTAAAGTGACACTTCTCTTTGCTAAATACACAGTATTGGGAGCTAATGGAGTGATTTACATTGCAGAGCATAGAAACTGCTGCTTTATCCCTGTCTCAAGTGGAAAGGCAGTAAGTAAGGGCTGAAATATTGTTGTATTCCAGTATCAAAACCTGCTTCCTAATACTTACCTAGCCCTGTGCTGTACCCAGCATCTGCCACATGGAGAAAGAGGGATGGGGAATTGCTTTGCTCCAACTCAAACCCAGAACCTGCAAAGCCCAGGCTGGAGCGATGGGGGTACAGGGATGAGGATGGAAGCTGGGGAAGCAGCCACCTTTGGAGGTGCAAGGGCTTTGCTCACTGGAAGTGCTGCACCCAGCTTAACCACTGCCTGGAAACCAGGCTGTGAGGGCAGGGTGAATCAGCAGCGTGGATGCTGAGGAGCTCACGGAGCTCAGAGGGGACCCTTGTTGGACCATGTTTTGGGGATCACAGTGTATGAGCTGGTTTACAGATAGCTTGAGTCAGCTCCATTATGGTTCCAGGCACCCGAGAGCATCCCCTGAGCTGGCTCAGAGAGCCCCATGGCCCCACGCCGCAGCCCAGCACTCACTTCACAGCCCTCAGCTGCTTCTGCACCCCCTCAGCAAAGAAATGGTGATCTGCATGATGCGACCACAAACAAGCAGCTTGCACAGCAATACTGTCAGTGTGGTAACACGCAGCCCTCTTACACAGTGTGTGATACTGAAATGAGAGCATCCTCCTCTCAGCAACCGAAGCACCAAAACCACTGCTTTGCACCCATTTTTTGCTGAAATCCCGGGCTGGTTTGGGTTGAAGGGACCTCAAAGCTCCTCCAGCTCCAACCCCTGCCACGGGCAGGGACCCCTTCCACTGGAGCAGCTTGCTCCAAGCCCCTGTGTCCAACCTGGCCTTGAACACTGCCAGGGATGGGGCAGCCACAGCTTCTCTGGGCACCCTGTGCCAGCGCCTCAGCACCCTCACAGGGAAGAGCTTCTGCCTCAGAGCTCATCTCAGTCTCCCCTCGGGCAGGTTCAAGCCATTCCCCTTGGCCTGTCCCTACAGGCCCTTGTCCCAAGCCTCTCTCCAGGTTTCCTGTAGCCCTAAAGGCACTGGAGCTGCTCTAAGGTCTCCCCCCATGAATCACTTCTGAGATTCTGGATGTAAAAATAAGGAGTTTGGACCTGTGCAAACATCACTGCTGTTCCCTGCCCTTTGCAGTCCTGCAGAACCCACCTTCAGTTCAAACCACTGCAAACTCACCAGTGCTGACACGCTCTGGGCAGATCTCAACCTCGCTGTGTGCCTCTGAGCCCCTCACACAGACAGGAGCAGCACTGTCCTGCTCGCCAGAGCCTGCCAGAAGAGAGGCTGAGAAACCACAGGATAGTCATAAATACCAATGGAGGTGAATGCCCCATCCCTGGCGGTGTACAAGGCCAGGATGGACAGAGCCTTGCGTGACATGGTTTAGTGTGAGGTGTCCTTGCCCATGGCAGGGGGTTGGAACTGGATGATCTTCAGGTCGTTTTCAACCCAAACCATTCTATGATCCTATGAAATCAATCAACACCTTAACAGAAATGGAATTAAAGTGTTCTTTAACAGCAAGAGAACGTCTCTTGTTTGTCACTGCAGCATGGGACTATTTTTAACGCTAGCAACAAGTGACTAAACTGGGGTGGAGTAGCTCAGCCAGCCCCACTGCTCCCAGCCACCCACAAGGTTTATCCGACCATCAGAGGAGGAGCTGGACCAGGGCCATCCCACGTGAGAAGACAAAGCAAGGTGCCTGCAAACGTGACCCAGCTGTGTCCTGGGCTATGCGTGGTGAAGACATGTGCAACAGTTCCTGTGGCTTATTCAAACAAGCCCCAGCCTCCTCGCATGTGAAACCCTGGAGGGCTTTAATCTGTGTTCATCTCTGAACGGGGCTCATGGAGGATGCAGTTTGTATCTCATCTGCCCATCAGGAAAAGAGAAGGGAAAACCCATCTCTGCAAAGAAGTTGTTCCTGGACTAGAGCTTCAGAAGGGGTACCCAAATGAAGGCAAACAGTGATTTCCCACAGCAGATTACCAGGAAATGTAACATCCCAACCACGTTTGTCCTCTTGTCCTTTGGAGCTCTGCAGAGTGGTCGGGGAGACAGATGCTGCTCCAATGGGTACATCCCGCATCCCTTCTCCTCCCATCACCACCACGACTGCTGCATTCCGAGCAGGAACTGAAAATCAGCGTGGGCAGGACCAGCTGGCAGCTGCTGAGTGCAGTGTGCTGCCTGCCAAGTCCTTCTGAGCAGAGGAGCACAGGAACTGAATGGGAATGAAGACACCGGGAGCATGACGGCAGTGCGGCAGCATCGGGAACGCAGCGCTGGCCTGAGGGCAAAAGAAACGCTCCACTCTGGGCAAACAACGTGGGAGAGGAATATATATTTTACATATATATTATATACAGGCATATTTAAAAGCCTACCTGCTGTAAGGAACTGCTGTGAAATGTCCAAACCTCTATTCATACTACGTTGTTAAAGGGAAATTGCCAACTCTGTTTATTGTGGAAGAGTCGGATGCCTACAAACCCAGGCACGCTCCGGTGTGTGTCGCTGCAGTGGTGTACGATAGAACGCTGGAGCAGCAAAGCCTCTGTCCCCAAGGTCCTCATTCTTCTGTCAGCTGGGGAAAAGAGCAAGCACCAGTGTCCAGCCTGGAGCAGAGCTCACGGAGCTGCTGCTGCTGGGGACCAGGAAAGGACATCAGCCTTTGGGGGCTGCATGGGCACTTTGCTGCCTTGCCCCAGGTCTGCTGCCCAGCTGGATGGCGAGGACGTGGCATTGCCAAACCCTGCAGCAATGGCTCAAAGCATTGCCGTGTCAAGGCAGAGTCACTGATGGTTTGTGGCCTTGCATTTGAAAACAAGGGGTTTCCCACCCTGTACTGTACAGTTCCACTTGGTTGATTCACCACGAACACTGGCTCTGTCACCTTCTGTGTTCCCAGCTGTGACGTGCACACAACCAAACTGCTCCAAAAAGCACTGCATTTTAAGGAGATCACAGAATTCCAAACTGGTTTGGGTTGTAAAGGACCTTAAAGCTCATCCAGTTCCAACCTCAACACCTTCCACTAGAGCAGGTTGCTCCACGTCCCATCCAACCTGGCCTTGAACACTGCCAGGGAAGAACTTCTTCCATATACCCACCCTGAACTTCCCCTGTTTCAGTTTGAGCCCATACTCTGTGGCCTATCACTACAGCCCCTGAAGAAGAGATCAGGGAGTTTTAGGTAGTGTTATTTGGCTTTTTAGACCTTAGAGAGAAATGATTTAAACATTTTCCATTAAGAGAAATGGCAGAGGGAGACAAAATAACATTTCGCTGGTTGGACGCAATACCTTCACTGGAATAACAACACACACTGATGAGACAGATATACAGAGTACAGCTCGGAAAGCTTTGCTTCTGCCCATCATATTACCACGTAGCCTTAAAAATCAAGGGATTAAGTGATTTGGGCTGACAAAAGAAAACTATTTGGAGAGATATTCCCAAACTTAAAAGAGAAGAATGGCAATTTAATGGAACTATTAAAACCAAGTGATTTGCTGGTGCTCACCTGTAGGGAGACATGATGTTAGTTTATCCTGTCTTGGTTTGAGTTAAAATAGTCCCCCTCGCACATGGCCTCAGGTGGCTCTGGCTCATGTATCCACTTACAAGATACAAACTGGGATTTAAACAATCCTTTCTTTTAAATCACTACCAATAACACCTAAAGTTACCGAGCTCCAGTGATTTATAAACTTATGCAAGGTGCTATAACTGATGCAGACCAGCGGCACCATGTATCTGGTGTAAACTGAGCCACAAACGCTTCTACCAAGTAGATTTGTCCTCCCAAATCACAAGCCTAAGATCTCAAAGGTCAAATTTCCTTAAGCAACTGCATAGAGCTGGCAGGATAAGTTTATCATGCTCCTTTAACGTCTATGTCTAGCATGTCCTATCATGCTTCTATTAATGTCTAGCTAATGGAGAAGGAAAACTGAAACCCAAACCTTTATCCTTAGGATTTACGACAAAGGCTGAGCAGTCTCTCTTCAGTGCATACCTGAACATACACAGACCTGAACACCAGTCACAGGAGGTTTTACTCACAGCACCTTCAGCAGATGTATTTGCCAAGGGCGAGTGGTGAAGCTAGGGGGGGATCTGAACATGAAGGATCAATGCACGGTTCACGGATGCCACTGCATGGAGCCCACATTCAGCCCCTCTGAGGTCTGTGGGATGCACCTATCATGGAGGAATTGATTTTTGCTTGGTCAGAAGGCTCTTATGCCTGCAGAGAGGTCGGGAAAATAGAACATTCCCCCCTCCAGCTTTTGCTCAAGGGTATTTTAATTGCACCTAATGAGGATCCAGATTTCCTCCCAGATTTAGTGTTAAATCACTGTTTTCTAGAGGATACATTATAAGAAGGCAAAACAGAGCCTTTGGGCATATGCACATTATATAGTTTCTGAAGAATGTCCCTGTGATTGCAAGTATGGTTACAAATCACCGTACTTCCAAACCATAAGCATGACCCGTGGTTGTCTTAAAGTCTCTTGCCCCTGGCCTAAGACTACTTGAAACAATATGGAGGTATCAAATCAAGCTGAGAGCCTGCAGCACTGAATTTATGCCAAATTCATCTGCATATTCATATATATATGTGTCATATTCATCTGCATATGCAAATTCAAACTGCATCCCTGCACTTACCAGTTAGCAACTGCATTGATAAGAATCATGATTCTTATCAAGAGATGGTAAATGAATACACGGATTCAAAAGTGCTAAGAGTCTTTTCAAGAGAGCTACATGAAAAGCCTTCAGTAGACAGTATTCCTTCACAACAAACAGTCAGGTTTAATCCCACAGCTATTAGAAATTATTTACTGTATAGAAAAGGATGATTCTTCACTCCCCAAATAGTAAATAGCATGTGTATCCTTCCAACAGAGAGAGCACGGAATAGCTGCAGTTCACTTCTTGATTCACAGTTGCAAATAGTAAGAGTTCACAGCAAGAACTTCCTTGTTCAGAATAAAGGAGAACCATCCAGCGGCTAAAAGTACAAATCTCTTCTTCTGTCATGGATCTGAATGCCTGAAAGACACAGCAGGATCAGGGTGGTCAAACACAGGCCATGCAATCTCTGCAAAGGTGGTGCCTTTGGGTCTGATGCAAGATGGCCCTTAGGAGAACAACCAGAATGAGCCCTCCAAAGTACTCCCGGAATACTGCACAGCAAAGAACCAACACCAAGGTATAACACAGCGTTCAGTTTAACCAGGACACACAGCCTGAACAGAGAAATACATGGAAGTCTGAACACTTTGGAAGTCATTTCTTTGACCAGCTCTCCCAGCAGAGTGGTGGGTTTGCAGGTGAAAGCTGCAGTAATGTGAGCACACAGGACCAACAGGGACCTCAGCCTGAAACTGGGTGCTTGAGATACACTCCAAGGAGTGTCCTGTCTTTCTGGGATCTGAAACTGGGACAGGCAGTGTAAAACAGGCATTGTGAAGAGGAACATTGATGGCAGAGCCACAAGAACTACAGCAGGTGGGGTTAGAAATCATGTATCTTATTTAACAGAATGCTTTTCCTCTTCACTGTTAACATAGTTATGGGAGGTGGTTTGTCTATGCGGGCAGAAACAAGGTTTGGAAATAGAGCCTGGAAGCAAGCAAGGAAGCGTCTTTAATTCATTATGCATAAGTAAGGTATCCTTCATAGGCAAGCATCGATTTGTTCCAGTGCTGCTGGCTCCAGTACTCACCTGCGGTGGCATGGCTTCCACTGGGATTCTCTGAGCCTTGGTAAGAGCTTGCTTTCCTCTCTTAAAAGACAGAAAACACTGGAGATGAGCAGAGATTCAGCACAGAGCTAGCAGCAGACAGCAGCTCCTAATGCAACCTTTTGCTTTTGCAGCCCAGCTTATGCGCAGGTGCTGGGGAACTCTGTGCTGCCTGGCACAGCAATCTACACTCCCATAAATATAAATATCAGCTGTTCTTATACATGACACAGTGCAAGGAGAACTGTATTGAACAGAGAGAGCCAAGAAACTGGGACTCCCACAGCCTGACAAATGCACAGATCCCAGGGGCTTGCCAAAGCCTCCCTGTGAACACGGGCCAGCTGTTTCCTATCTGTTCCTTTGGGGATGCTGGATAAGCACATGTGTGCTGTTACACACGGAGTCCTGTGAGGCTCCTTCGCTGGTCAGAAAGGCCCTGGAAGCATCCTGAAGGAAAAGGCTTTAACTCATGAGTGTGAGGCATCCCTGCCCATGGTAGAGGGGTGGAACTGGATGATCTTATGGTCCTTTCCAACCCAAATCATTCCATGATTCTATGATGGCTGGGGGACATCAAGCTGTTTAATTTCCTTTTCCATGCATAGAGTCCCCTGTTAGCATTGCTTCCCTTTTTGATCCCAACACTGGCTTCATTAAATACATCCTTCTTCGGAGGGGTTTGTTCCTTGGGCTCCTAAGCCTTAATAGGCTCACATTGCCCCTTGGGGGAAGAGGGCACCTAACCCTGTTCTTAAATTAAACCCTAGACATCCAAACAGTCTCTTTAAAGTAAGTGGACTGTCATTTACCAGCTGCAAAAAGCCTATGCAACACATACGTCCAGCCTCAGCTGAACCTATCTACCATGAGCAGCAAATATGTATTCTACACAGGCATCAGACCCCCCAGATGAATGGGTTAGCAAAACGCCTATAGCTGGGGTCTTTGTAACACCAGAGCTTTGGTGTAGCCTCAGAAGAGAACCTGTGGCTAAGCCTGCCTGCAGACAAAACCAACAGCTTTTAGCCCATGTTCTGCCAAATTCCTCCTGATGCAGATTAGAAACAGGGCAACCAGCAGGTATTTCACGGCTGCTTGTTATTCAAACACTAAGACTTGGGATTGCTCCCTCACACGCTTGCTCCTCTCCATCTGGAAGCACCAGGTAGGACACGCTGTGTTTTTCCAGCAGACTCCCTAAACAGTTTCACAACCCTTTTTCTTGGAAGCCTGTGCCAAGCTATGTCCATGGGTAACGCCCAGGAACAGCAATGCAGGCCTCCCCTAACAGCGCTCCAGGAAGCTTGATCCTAAAGGGCTTCTCAAAGGCAGAAATTACTCACAGCGGAGCAATTTTATCCATCAGAGCAGCCTGTAGGGATGTAAGATCCCAGGAAATGGACTTCAGGGACCTGCCATCTTTCTTCTGTGTGCTGGTAGTACCTGGGATTGGGATTCTTGCTCATTGCTGGTAATAAATAAGGAACAATCATCACTTCTGTGTGAATTGTGTTAGCTCTGGGAGATCGATTGCAACGGGCAAGCAGTGCCTTTGCAGCAGGGCAGCAGTGCTGCATGGAAGGCAGCAATTAGCTGGGAAACATGGCAAGGCCAACCAGGAAGCCCCTTTATCCCAGTCATAGAATCCCAGCCTGGTTTGTGTTGAAGGGACCTCAAACCTCCTCCATTTCCAGCCCCTGCCACGGGCAGGGACACCTTCCACTGGAGCAGCTTGCTCCAAGCCCCTGTGTCCAACCTGGCCTTGAACACTGCCAGGGATGGGGCAGCCACAGCTTCTCTGGGCACCCTGTGCCAGCGCCTCAGCACCCTCACAGGGAAGAGCTTCCTCCTTATATCCAACCTGAACTTCCCCTGTTTCAGTTTGAACCCACCAGCCCTTGTCCTGTCGCTACAGTCTCTGATGAAGAGCCCCTTTCCAGCATTCAAAATCCTCCCAGCTACAACATCCTACACAGTAAAGTAGGCTGCTCTGGGCTCTTACCTGGCCACCTCCCTGATCCTCATAGCACTGTGAATAAAGTTTATATTCACTTAAAGTAGCTCCCTAATGTAAGCCAAGAGGGAGGATATTGTGCAAGTGGGCAATGCGTAGTTTCTGACGAAGCCACACTATGGAGCTCATCCATCCCAAGTACCACAGGACATATCTTGGCCTATCTACTGCAAAACATTACTATGAGCTGGGCTGAAGGTGACTCCAGTTTGAGAACCTGAGAAACAACAGCCTGTATTATTTTGTCTCCTTCCATAAGATGCCATCAAAGAACACAGCGATAGTATTTCCTTACCTCCCCCAGGAGCTGAACTTTGGCTTATATTTTGTAACCTAGCAGGTCCAGTCATACAAGCAGAACTTGAGTGTTGCTTCATGGGACATTCCTGCATGGATGTTAGGCACTTTTCCTGTTGCAGAAGACCAAGAAGAGAACCGTATTTCCTGTCAGAGATGGGTTCATCTCCCACATGCAGGTCAGGCAAGGCGTGATGGTGATGATATACTGAACTGGGGAGACTGGGAGTCCCAATCGAAGGGAAAGGCCATAAGTCTGCAGGTTGGGTTGGATGACTCCGCAGGGCTGGTGGCTGGTACTGGCCTGCCAGACCAGCAGCAGCACAATTCAGACCCGAATTTGACACACTTGGTGCAGAAGATGATGGATACGCTTTGGAGCAATGTGAAGAGAAATTCCATTGATGGAGCGCCGTGCTATCTACTTAGAAGAGAAAGAAAGCATCTGGAGTCTCAGCAATTCTTACTGTTCTCCCAAGGCAAATTCCAATGGCCTTCTAAAGGAACACTACCAAACTGCACATTCATTTCACATAAATATATATTCTCCATAGTGCTGCTTGTCTTCAAAATCAACAACAAACTCATGCTAAAAGCAGACTAAACCACCATCAGTACTTTCAAATAACTATTAGATGTGTTTTCTTACATGCCACAGGCATAGGCAGCTTTTTAACTATTGCAAGATTAAATAAATAGATTATGACAACAAATAAAGTCATAAACACTTAGTGCATCTGACAGCTATGGAGATACTTGGCTGGAAAATGAGGACCCAGTCCTGCCAACAGCCCCACAGACAGCCTGGGAAGCACCCCAGCAAGCACAGGGATTTACTCAGGAAGTCCCAGCTATATAATCCAGGGCTTTGCAAGCTTTTCCTGCTTTCTGTTTGCACATGGTCCCAGAGGCAAGCACACTATGTCTTAAACTCTTAGTGAAAGCCGATCCCCCTAACACCACACTCAGGCATAGAAAGCAGCTCACCATTCTTCAGGACAACAGTCTCATCCCTGTGCTTTGTGCTCAGGTCTTGGGGGTTCTTGGCATTGCTTAGAGCTCTGGAAAAGTGTTCATCCACCACGCTGTTAATATCCCCTTGGAAATAGGTAAAGACAACGCTCTGAGCGCCCCATTCTGTTTTCACAGGTTCTTTGCTTTTACACGGCTTTGGAGAGAGCTTCCTTGTCTCTTCCATTTTCAATAACCACCAGCCCCTGCCAAAGAAAACCAGAGCAGTCAAAGACATCCTGTTCAGCTTGAAGTGCACAGTCAGCGGTGAGCCCATCTTCCTCTTGAAACTGGTAGGGCCAGACCAACTGTTACTAGCAAGATGAGATTCTTTATCTGGGTTTCTGCTTATCCCACACACCTTTTCTTCACTGCTTTCCTCATTATACACTTCTCATATGGAATACTTGCAGTATAAAACAAAAGGAGAAACCTTTGAATAAATATGTAATAAATTTTATAGAATTGTGATGAGAGTGCATTTTTCCCAATCGAAATGAGTCCAGTGAGTTTTTAACTTGTTCAATACAGGATCTTTTGGTGGAGAGCTCTAAGTTTGATATAACTGTACAATATGCAACCTTAGTAAAGGATACTGCATCTTGAAAGCAGGGAATGGCTCAGAGATGCGAAGAGCCTGATGGAACTCACCCTTGTCTGAGTTACCTGTCAGTGCCACAGCATTGGCTCTATTGAGGAATGAAATGCTGTCATTTGTCACCCTGCCTTTACAGCCCTGTGCTTAGGACCTAGCACTGTGCAAATATGCCCTGAGGATGGAACTGTGCTGAAAGAACTGAAGCACTTAGACAAATAATTCAGAGGTTACATTAGTCCTGGATGTTCAGGGTGAACCTACAGAATCATAGAATGGTTTGGGTTGGAAAGGACCTTAAGATCATCCAGCTCCAACCCCTGCCACGGGCAGGGACACCTCACACTAGAGCAGCTTGCTCCAAGCCCCTGTGTCCAACCTGGCCTTGAACACTGCCAGGGATGGGGCAGCCACAGCTTCTCTGGGCACCCTGTGCCCACTTCTGCCTTATATCCAACCTGAACTTCCCCTGTTTCAGTTTGAACCCATCACCCCTTGTCCTATCACTACAGTCCCTGATGAAAAGTTCCACTCCAGGAGAATTCCTTCCTCTGGGATGCCTCTCTGGGAAGATTGCTTTGTCCAATTCTGGTCTCTGCATTGTTCAAAAAACATATTGACAGAGTGAACTGAAACATTAAATACTCATTAGAGCTTCAAATAGTAATCTCTAATGAGCATTTTATTTAGACAAGGTAAAGTTCAAAGTACCTTGAGCACTATCAGCACAGACTTCCACAGCGAGATGTCTGACAGTAGTTGCTTCACCTATTAGAAGAAGGCAGAAATTATGATTGGAAAATCAAATTATAGCAAATTCAAGTAAAAAACCCCAAACAAACCAAACAAAACCTCTTGTTTGTTTGAAACAACTTACTGAGGAACACGGAGGATCTGTCAGTTGCTTAAAACTTGGGTAGCAAAGCTGCCAAACCACACACCGAGACTGCTAAACCATACCCTGTAGCTCAACCAGGACTCATGGATTTAAGGCAAGAATGACTCTAAAATAGTTTGCAGGAAGCCAGCCAAAGACTCCAAGACTCCTTTTTGTCCTCCTTATGAAATCTCTGCTGCCAGATAGGGTGAGAGCAGGATAAGGAACATCACTGCCTGCCCTGGACAAGCATGGTTTGTATGCATCCGTGCGGTTTCTGGCCGCGGGGGAGTGAGTTCTACAGCCAGAGCTCAGGCATTCTGCTGTAATCAAGATCATATGTAGCAGTGCTCCCTGTAGAATGCAGGGAGGAGTGCCTGCTTGTTCTATGCTGTTTTCCAGTCTTGCTGTCAGCTCATCACACCGCACAGCATAACTGCTTTACCTTGGTAGCGAGGAGGCTGTTATGCTTCAGAGAACTGGGAAACCTTTGGTCAATAGCCAGTTGTATCATACGAAACCTGATGAGTCATTAGAGTTGTGTTTCCATCCAACTGACCCTGCAATGTGCAGCATTGCTTAACCTATTCTCATACCTTTATCTGATTTCTTTTCTAATCATAACCCCCCCCCCCAATCCCAAGCTTCCTAATAAACTCGTGCTCATCCCTGCCTCAAAGGGTACTCCAAAGTATTGCAAAGGCTGCCTCCAAATGGTCTCTTAGTATTTCTTACGCATGAAAAGATTGTTCAGGCTGCAAAGCCAAGTATTCAGACATTAAGAAATACGAGGATTGAGATTATCCAGCATAATCTATGCCCCTTTTTATGCTTAAGCCTTCATCTACAAACCTCTTGCTCATGTTTATCACTTGCTTCCAGGTCTAGTTTTGCTTGTTACCTCTCCCCCCTTCACGGACCCTTCCCCAACTAGCACTAATCCCCTGTTATTAACCACCAATTTCTGAGGAACTCAATAGTTCCTCAGTCCTCATTTTAGGATTTCTATTGCTTTACCCTTCTTGCATCCTTTCTCAGCTCCAGCCTCCGGTTCGCTTAGACACAGCGGTGGGGATGGGACGCACACAGGTTTGTCACCAGTTAGAAATGCAAAGGAATGCTCTAACAGGTGTCTGATTCAGAAGACAATCTTTCAGAGCTTTAAAACTGATAAAGCTTTACCAATCAGAGAGAACTTCAACCAGGAACCCTTCCTCCTTCAGGCACCATTCCAAGGCCCATGAGGGGAGCAGGAACTAGCACAACCCAGCCAAACACAACTGGAAGAATGTCAAGCACAGGAAGAGACACTCTTCTCCAGTCTTGTTTTAGAAAGCAACTCACTGTTTAGGTTAAGAAACTCTCTGGTTGCTCAGCTGGAGGCCAGCACTTGCCACTGTAAATTCTAACCCAAGCAGTAAAAGCTTGGCAAAGTCAGCAGTGACCACACAGCCTAAGAAACAGTACATGAGGCCATCTCAACAGCAAGGAGCAAACCAGCTCTTCCTATGCTGCTCCACTGCTCTACAGCAATATAAACTTTAGGAAGCATTAGCTGTGGCCCAGAGGTCTATTTTCCCTGTTCCTCACTCAGTGCAAGGCAGCTATTTGGTCTTTGTACCACTTTATTAACATGCTTAACTTGCTTGTGGCGTTAACTGTAAGCTGCTGCAGTGCTGTTTATTGATGTGTAGCAGCTGTTCCATGTGTGTGAATTGTGAGTTCCTCACCCTTGCTAGCAATAGCAACTTCCCATCACTGTGGTATCAGACAGGGAACTCAGCTCCCTATTACACGCAGCCCAAAACAGCTTCAAAACTGAATTACAGAACTACAGACTGGTTTGTGTTGAAAGAACCTTAAAGTTCCTCCAGCTCCAACCCCTGCCACAGGCAGGGACCCCTTCCACTGGAGCAGCTTGCTCCAAGCCCCTGTGTCCAACCTGGCCTTGAACACTGCCAGGGATGGACATAAATAAAATACAGAAACGTTCCACTTCCCAAGTATTGAGCAATCATTTAACAAACAGACATTCGCTTTCCTCAAGTATCATTTGAGAAAATCAGTGAACACAAGCTGAAATGACCACTGAATTCTCCTACCTTAACTCACTGTCAGCAGCGGCGTCACACCAGTGGGGTTTTCCAGATGTGGGATGCTCATGCTGTGCCCAGCAGTTTGGGATTCTTCCCGCGGCAGGCTAAGTGCACTCTGCAGCGACTGCAAGAGGAGACAAGCAACGTTCATGAACTCCTTACATGCTTTCTAGCCTCTAGCTGCGAGTGAACTAGGCGTTTCCTTCAGCCCATCTGCTAAGAATGCATGAAATGCACTCCAACGAGTCAACCGGGTTAGGAGGTTTCAGGAATGAGGAAAACAGGACTGTAAGCAGGGGTTGTTTTTTATGACAATGTGTACACAATAAAGAAGACAGTGTCTGGACTTCAGAAGAGTTTACACTAAGATGATAAGTTATGGCAGAGAACCAAACTTGGCCAGGATCATAAAAGACTTGCCTGTGCCAGGTTACAGTATATTAACAACAAATGTCCACAAGAAGGAAAAGATCACCTCGCCTCCATCCCTGGATAATCAATCCTCATTCTCTTCTTTGCTGGATCTGCTTAAATGACTTAAGAAATCTTCAGAAAATAAAAACATCCTTCTCGTTCTGCAAGGGCTGTAGCAAGAAAGAGAGAGTTTGGGGATTTTCTGCAGTCAGTTTAACAAAGTAACCCAATTGCAACCATTCATAAAATCATGGAGTGGTTTGGGTTGGAAGGGACCTCAAAGCTCATCCAGCTCCAACCCCTGCCACGGGCAGGGACCCCTTCCACTGGAGCAGCTTGCTCCAAGCCCCTGTGTCCAACCTGGCCTTGAACACTGCCAGGGATGGGGCAGCCACAGCTTCTCTGGGCACCCTGTGCCAGCGCCTCAGCACCCTCACAGGGCAGAGCTTCTGCCTAAGAGCTCATCTCAGTCTCCCCTCGGGCAGGTTCAAGCCATTCCCCTTGGCCTGCCCCTACAGGCCCTTGTCCAAAGCCCCTCTCCAGGTTTTTTGTCGGATCACTTAGGTCTTGGAAATGCTGAATCAGGGTCAAATTTGCCAGTCTTAGATGGAAAAATAAACCGGGGATTGGGAGTCACCAAACTGGTGGAGACATTTATACTTCTATGTCTTTCATGCAGCAGCTTAAGAGTTTGTTTACTCACTCAGAAAGGAGAGCACAACCCTATTCCCTCTGCCTAAACCCATACGAATCCACCCTCTGCCATCTCCCAGAACAACCTAACCACAAGGCTGGAAGATATCCTGGGATGGTGCTTTTATCGACACACTCTTTGCGTACGCCCATTTCCACTGTGAGCCAGGGCCCTCACCATCTTCATCATTCACTCCTTGAATGAATCTAAGCTGTTTCACGCATGAGATTTCTTCTGCTAAAGGTTTTCAAGGCCTTGTTTCATGATTTCCTTGAAGTTAAGGCACCAGTGTGTTGGATGGCTTGTAGGTGAACACCTCAAAGAACTACTGGGCAAAAATAGGATTATCAGCCCTGTTCCTTTGTAACAGAGGAACTAAACCAATTGATTTCCAGAGCTTTTTAAGCACCCTGTGTCCAGCCTTGAAGGGCTGAAAAATACATTAAAACCCAAGTTCCTGAGAACAAAAATGGAAATTCTGCTTCTTCTTAACAAAACCCACCCAAATTCCACAATACCACCTGTAACTACGGTGTCTGCAGATGTTCCTCCTGCTCCTTTTATCTTCATTCAGGGTCCATTCACACACCAAGCCAGACTGAAGTCTAAGAAAAAAAAGCCATATAGAAGGAACAAATACCATGTCCCATCATAGAATCCCAGACTGGTTTGGGTTGGAAAGGACCTTAAGATCATCCAGTTCCAACACCGTGCCATGGGCAGAGATGCTTCACACTAGACCACGTCGCTCAAGCCCCATCCAACCTGGCCCTGAATGCTGCCAGGGATGGAGCATTTACCACTCCTTTGGGCACCCTGTGCCAGCACCTCAGCACCCTCACAGTGAAGAACTTCTTCCTTATATCTTACCTGAACTACCTCTGTTTCAGTCTGAATCCATCAGCCCTTGTCCTATCACTGTAGTCACTGATGAAGAGTGTAGGTCCCCTTCAGATACTGCTATCATGAGCACTTACAGTTCCAGCAACACGTTCTGGCCTCCAGTTGGGAAGCTCTGGTGTGTTAACACACAGACTTCAATGAACTGAAGCCAGTGTGCACCAAATACCTTTGACAGAGGGAGAAAAGGCAAATACATGATCTCCAAACTCATCAGAAAAGACTTTTGTTCACGAGTTTGTTTATTAAAAAGGTAGTATAAAACACAACCCCTTTAAGAAACAAAATTGAAGACGAATGCAGGGATTCTCAGATGCTCGCACAGGTCAGTATTACTCAAGGACGATTCAATGTTGGTTTTTCTAAAGGATAAATGAAAATGAGCCATTTATGGAAAGAAAAGAAACCTGTCAGAAAAATTCCAAGTCAACTTCTTGTCAAGTTTAATCTAACAATAGACTTCCATGTTACAGAATGAGCAAAAAACCAACCCGATTTGCTGCAAAAGCGTTTGTAATCCTATAAATACAGAACTGCCAGAGTCTCCCGGCAGGAGGACTTCAAGCCTTGTATAATGCGCATTAAAATACACACAAGTCAAATCAACACAAGTCCACAACGCCCAGAACTCACGTCTCGTACTGCAGTATGTTTCCTCACGTTCAGAAAGAAAAAGACTTTAAAATCCAAACGACACCTCTAGATATGGTGGGGTTTATTTAGAATTCACTTAGGTTACACAGGTCAAGAATTCAGGGCTTGAATATCCATTTCCCTGGAAAATTTAAAAGCAAGTATGGGTTTCTATGAAGCATCCAATACCTTTAAGTTTCCTCAAGTGACTCAAGCTAAGGATTTGGAGTTGTAAATAGAGGTTAGCCTTCACTGAATAATGTCGAGAACATGTTTTAGCTAAAATGCATTGCATTTATCATCCTAAGGATTTTAAGTGAATTGCAATCCTTATACAAAATGTAAGTTGTACGAGGGACTGAAATTCAATTAAAAAAAAGAAGTCATTCCAAAAGTCAGCAGGAGAAAACAGATCAAACATTTTGATGCAAAATGAAACTAATTCTCTCTTTACAGCTGGATAGGAACATTGGAGAACCTGCTACAACTTATGTGCCCTCTCGTTTCCAGATGTCTACCTTGGCCATGCTCTTCTCAATGCTCCTCTCATACTTGTAACTGTACAGCTCCCTCACCAGCAAACCACTAAACAGCACTGGAAAGCAAACTACTACTGTATGTTGAAGCTAAGCAACTGATTTTGTATGGCATGGTGGAGGAGGTGATTATCTATGGTGAATTACTCTAAAGCATCAGTTAATACTCTTTCCCTTGTTATATTGAGGTGGCTTCACATCCCATTTTGTTACACTGTGTGGATTAGTAGAAACAGCTATTTCTGTAGCTCAAAACTGAGCAACACCAATCAGCTTAAGGTGCTGCTAGTTACTGTCATCAGGATATAGAAGGAAGGAGACAGTTTGCCTTAAATGAATCTCTCACCATTATCCTTTGGATGAAGGAACACACAGTACACTGAACAGTGGAATGGAGCCTAAGGAAAAGCAGAAACTGAGCAAAAGGATTGATTTTGTCCCTTCTCATGAGCAAGGCAAGTCAATAGAAAGCACTTTTAATGAAGGAATAAATATAGGGAAAACTGCACTGGGATTTTCACTTTTTCCCAATTCATTTCTGCTGCTGCTCAGTCAGAAAAATGTAAGTTTAAAAAGCAAAACTCTGTTTGTTCAGCTTCAGGTTTGTTACAGTTTGGTATTAACCACCACTGTTCTATACTGCAAGGTTCCCATAATTATACTTTAAAATAGTATTTAGTGAAAATGTTTAATTCGGGTTCAGATTTATAAAACTTGGCATCATTTAAAAAACAGGGCAACATCAAAAGAATTTGGTCTCAATGAGTGTGCTGAAAAGAAAGTCCCAGCTGCATTAACCTCTCCATAGACTTATAAATGCCTCAAGAACTCAATGAATAGTTTAGAAAAATAGATTTTTACATTTTACTGGGGAATAACAGAGGTAGACAAAAGGAAAATACCTGTTTGAGTGTAATACCACGTATCTGCATGGAAAGAGCTTACATATCCTAGGTAATAGGAAAGCATTTGGTCTCAGTCTGTGCGGGTGCTCTACTTCAGTGGGATGTCTAGAAGACAAGGTGAAAACACTACAACCACGTTGGACTTTTGAAGGAAGCGGATCATATTTGTACATCAACTGGAGAGAGGAAGGTTACTGCACATAGAATGGTTCTTTATTATCCAAAGTCTTGTTCCAAACACTAACACTAACCTTATTTTCCTACCTGATACCATGATCAGGCTTCATAGGACTGTACAATTTTATACATTTGTCAGTAAGTTTCTCTATATCTGTTGGAATTCCACTGTAAAACATGTGATTTAACTGTGTAGGGTGTTATATGACTGGGCTCTCAAAAAACCCCTTAACAAAACACAAGAGTAACAGATCTAAAGCCTGGAGTCTAGAAGCTGGAAGGCAAAAAAAAGGAGCACTGAAAGCAATACCCACCACACTACATCACACTCTTCATATGTAGAAACTTCCAGCCCTCAAAGGTCTGTGGGGCTTATTAGCAATAAAAATAACTAAGGTAGAAGCAACACAACCCAGAGATGTAATGTGAATATGCCACTGGGTGCAATACAAACCAGGCAGTACTTCAGATGCCCTGAATTGTTCAAAATACCTGCTTTGCTGTAGTTCACTTGTAAAGATGAGAAAATGGACTTTCTTAGCTGGCAACAGTTACAGCTCTTCTGTATAATGCAAGCCGATGTTGGAAATTCATCATACCATCTTATAATGAGCCCCCAGGCTTTTAAATCCCAAATTCAAATATCATCTCTGTTGTAAGACCAGGTATTTCATCATGAAAAGATGTAATTCATAACCTCAGTGGCAAGTGTTAACTTAGATGCTCTGGTTGCCATAGCTACCCATACATATTGATTACATATTAAGAACAAGAAAAAACCAAAACCAAACCCCAAAACCAAGAGAACAAAACAAACTTCAAATATCATATACACTTCTGGGAAAAGAATATAGATGGGAATCTCTGAGCACAAAGTTTGAACACACCAATTTTCAGAGTATTCTGAATACTTGAGGGTGGAAAGACAAGAATTAGCATCTATGGGGTCTTGCATATTCATACTCATTTTTTCATTCATATTAATCCAATGAGAATTAGAAAACCCTTAAAATATCCTCCTTACAAATGCACACTTGTCACCATCCATATAAAGAACGTGGTAGGAATTTAGCACCAATGTTTTAATTGTTTGGTGCCTAAATCCATCTTCTTCTACCCTTAGGTATCAAAGTAATGGGATTTTAAATTAAGAATGACAAGGCCCAAAATTACTCCCCCCAAGTTATTCTTACTAAGATATCTAAAATTATAATGTTTCCTAAGTCCTGCTTTTGGGAATATTTCTAAGAGGGCTAACACTAGCTTTTTCCATACAAAATAATAGTATTTGAAAGCATATTTTCAAGTATTCTAACTTCTGCACAACAAACTGTAGTTCAAGTTGCCAAAAGCCTTTAAGTTTTATGAAATATGGGAGATCATTCCCACTCTGAAGAGTTAAAGCAAAACATTGGAGAGAACTGACACTCGCCATTCTAACAGCGTTCAATGAAAGCTTTTACTCTAATGTTAATGCAAAAACTAAACAAAGTCAAGACATCACTCGAAAGCCTACTTTGCACACCTACTGCATACAGACCATGAGAGTTTAAGATCAGTCTGATTTCATTATGGCCTAGAATGTGTGTGCTCATGCATTTCTAGTCTCCTTGACTAATTCCAGCCTCAGCAAAAGATCTAAGCATCAACTGAAAATCAAAACAGGGGAAATAAAACATTTCCTGAATGCTGTGATTTAATAACCTATCTTCACTCAGTTTGCCTTATGTTGGCTATGGCAACATTGTCTTCCACTTCCTTTAAGTTTGTTACTTGGTACTACTCTTATCATTTGCTACTTAAGGCATATCCAATGCATTCACCCTGTATTGTATCACAGCATCTGTTCCATCAAACAATCCAGAGTACTCTGGAAAAGAAGTTAAGGGTAAGATACTGAGTTCCAAGGGGTACAGGAAAATTAGCAGTATAATCCACAGATCTTGTAATAGCTTTGCATTACTTCAGTTACATATAGTTACATAAACTTAAGGGTTGGAACATATTCTACACTTACATCATGAAACACTGACAAGCATAGTTAGAACAAAAGAAGCCTGATGTGTTTTACTGCATTCTTGGCAACTTGAGTTACTTTACCTGAACAGCCAATTAATACAAACTTTTAGAACCTGATTAAATACAGCTTTTAATGAAAACTTCAAAGCACACAGTTGATGACATTCTAATATGCATATATTCATATGAATATTGTCTGCAGTCACCCTGAAAAAAGGGATAAACTCAAACACCACCATAAAACCCATGCTTTCAGAAAACATTGAAGATGTTATGTATCTGCTTCATCATCACTGCCTGCAAGGCTGCTGTCTGTAGATGGAGCTCCATCTTCATTAATGCCCTCACCATTATTCTCCCTCTTCTGGGCTTCAGCATTTACATCCTCCTTAGATGTGTCATTAACATTTGAAGGTTGTCTGCCTTCAGGCAGTTTAACACTACTTGTTGCAGAATCCGAATCAGATGCTGTTTGCTGCTCCTTTGCATCAGGATCCTCTAGGAATGATCCCCACACCTTGAGCCTTTCTTCCCTTTCTCTTGCAGTCTCCTCCACCTATTAAAGATAGGTTTATATACATCATTACTAAGTCATACCTGTAACAATGAATATTTACACAGATAAAGTCATACACACATTTATACTGCAGTGGTATCTCAAGCCCTGCCGACTGTGAACTAATGATCCTCTGGCTGATCCTCTAAGCTGACATCTCAAACACACCATTTTTAGTATCAAATGGGTCCTTTGCATCGTTGCTAAACTGAATAAGGATGAATTTTTGGAGACGCACTAGCAATAGAGGAGAAGCAAGCCAGGGCAGGGGAAGAGCATGGAGCTAAGAACACAGAGCACTTCTCAAAACAGGTTTGCAGTTTGGAAGAAGTACTGGATAAAACAGGACCATGAAAGGCTACCTGATAATCCGTTACACCATCCCATGTTTCAGCACTGAGCTGACGGCCACCAAACCACCTTCCATTTAGAGTCAGCTTGCACAGATCAGCTTCTGTAGGTTCTTTGAAGGACACAGAGGCCACGCCATCAGGGTGTCGCTGTAAGGAGAGACAACTTTGGTTTAACAGGTTAAGTAGTGAATTTATCCAACATCTTCTAGACTGTGTAACAAAATCAATGTGGATACAGCTCCATCCTTATCATATAGAATCGTGTTTGGAAGATCCAATTTGCAAGTTTATGCATCTTGTTCTATTTGCAGACAGAACAGACTTTTTGAACACAGAAAACAACCAAATGTTTCAGCTACTTTAGCTACAAATAAATGGGTTTATAAACTTTCAGTCTTGTGACATGTATCCAAGTTATTGGGAAGAGTTAAAGTTTGCCTTCACATTGGGTGAAATAGAATAGAAATTCATTTCCAAACCAGCTAATTTTAAAATACTGAAAGATTAGGTCAAGTTGCCATGAAATAAAGACACAAACCAATTAAATGGTTAATGAATTAAATTAATGAATGGTTAATGAATTAAAACTCACATTTAAAGAATCTTATATGTTTTGCACATTTAGACATTGTGCCAACACAACATGTAAAAAAATACCTACATCAAATATGAGAACCTTCTTTACTTGACCAAACTTTTCACACTCTGTCCGCAGATCTTCTCTGATCTCATTGAGCACTAAGGGATCCTCCTGCAATGCAATCACACAGCTTGAATTCAACAGAAGCACTTTCTTCTCTCAGCTTTCTTTTTGTTCAATCACCAACGGAAGACATCTCCCATCTATTAAAAGTTCATAAATGAAATCTTGTTACGCTGCTTTTTCAAACCCACTTGGGAGTTGGCAGCCAGACCTTATGTGAATTTAATAAATGCTACTCGTTAATAAGGTTATTTTGTGCCAGTTTCTCCATTCTAACATACTGGTCACTCCTCTTTCCATCCCAAAGAGTATTGTCACTACACACACAGTGAAAAAGGCCAAAACACAGTCATACCAACTTCTTTTTGCTTGCTTTTCAGAAATAGGTGAATGAATGTTAAGCAGATGCTTGGCAGAGAAAAAACCCTGCCCAAACTAAGTTTAATTTTGCTCTCCTGTGCTCAGATGAGATCTGCTGTATTTCTTGTAGCAGAAAATTCAGTATCTATTATAATATACATGCTATATATAGATATATATAATATATACAGATACATATAATGTATATACAGAATATACATTAACTATAACAGCATAACGTACAGTAGCAAACTGCACCTTCCTACCTCAAAATCCTTTGGGTGGAACATATTCCTGATAATAACGATGCGTTCATGTCGCATCCGAGTTGCACCATCTTTCTTCTCCGGCCTCCAATCCAGCTGTCTAATGAAATGAAGCAACAGTAAGAAGATATTGTTGCGGCTCTCTTCAGTTTCTACAAGTATTTGTTGAAAAAAAATCATTAATTTCTCGAAATACAGCAACCGAAACATGCATTTTGACAAAGAGAGTTAAGTCACTCTTCTAAAAAAAGCAGTAAGCATCTGGTTTTACCACTTCTACAAAGCACTTGAGGTTTTAAGATACTTATATGTTCACAGAGGAAATATACATAAATTATTCATAGAATCACAGACTGGTTTGTGCTGGAAGAGACCTCAAAGCTCACCCCTGCCACGGGCAGGGACACCTTCCACTGGAGCAGCTTGCTCCAAGCCCCTGTGTCCAACCTGGCCTTGAACACTGCCAGGGATGGGGCAGCCACAGCTTCTCTGGGCACCCTGTGCCAGCGCCTCAGCACCCTCACAGGGAAGAGCTTCTGCCTTATATGTAACCTAAATATACATAAACATATATTTTAGTATTTGACCCTATGCAAGCCAGCATCTCTTGCCCTTTGCAAGCAGTAAAGCATGGTAGAAACAATATGTGAACAGACAGAGTGTTTTTACCTCATAAAAGCCTAGGTACCGCATCAGGACTTGCACACTCACACACTGAGCTAAAAACCCAACAACTTATACCTCCCTGGAGTTGTAATGCTTTCTTCTAGATCTGCAAGGACCTTGGTTCCCTATATATGATGTTAATGTGTCAATCATTATGTCAACATTTAATTTAGGAGTTCCTCCCCTTCAAATGGGTATTTTTTAAGCTATTTGCTGTCAGGTGAGACTTCACTTTCTGCATAACTCTCAGCATTGCATTCCAAAGAAAGCAGCTCATAACTAACAGCCTTAGAATTCAAGCAATATTTTACTGAAATAAGAGATACAAACTTCTGCTGTTGAGACAACTTCTTTTTGTAGTCTTTACATTTCTTCTTCTTTTTGCTTGCATCATACTCCCCCTTCAGTTGAAACTTTGCAACTTCCACATGCAATTTATAGCCTCTAATTTCTGCCTCATCCAGAAGTCTCAATGCAAGTTGAACTGATTCTCTCTATTTGAAGATAAAACAGAGCACAAGCTTTAGAGCACGTGGCACAGTCAAACTATTCCAATAACACTTAATCCAGTTTATTGTGCTAAGGATCCATTTCCTTTCACTGTAAACCATAATGCCATATCTCTTCCAAGTCTCTTGACAGGCATCTAGCTAGCAATGCTTGTTTTATCAAAACCCAGTATTACTTCACCACTATTACAGCACTGCCCTGGCTTCAGGACAAGGAGATTAATGCTCCCAAAAGCAACTGCAAACATTTCATTTAAATACGTCATAGAAATTAATCTGCAATGGTCAAGCAAGCTGATGAAGTCCTTTAGAATAGAGACTCTTTATACCTGTGCACTGAACAGCCCCAACTACTAAAAGTACAGAAATAGCACAGACTACAATACAGCTGCTTTAGCACTGCCTGGTGCTTTCTGCAGCATTAAAGCACATTGCACTTGCAAGCAATGACTTCCCAAATTATTCACCAGTAAAGATAAAGGAAGTAGCCCTGCAGCCTGAGCTTTTATAGGTTAATGTAGAATGCAGTTAACAATTCTGAACCTAACCAGTTCTCAACCAGTATTTACTCAGCTGTAAATATAGGACTACAGTATGCAGACAAGACAGAAACATGCAGAGACATGTTGAGCAAGTATTATGGACATTTCCAGGGGTAGGGTGGGGATGGATTAAGAGGAAATGAATGAAGAGCACATGCAGGTAAGTAGCATTTCTGGAATAAATCTGTAAAACAGACCTCTATATTTTAAGATGTACTTCTGATCAAGAACCTTCAGAGTACAATTCTAAAACAGTAGTCACAAGTATCTTCAATGGGAAGGAAAACCACATGGCAGTGCACCACTGACCTTTAGATAGCAACACAGACCATCACCTTTAAGATTTCCTTCCTTATCTTTGTACAGTTTGATTTTGTGTTCTTCTGTCTGAGGATCTCGCATAATGATGCCACATTTTGACATGACTTGTATAAATTCATCTTTTGTGATGTCTGGAGGTAAACCTGCAAAATCAATTCAAACAGAAGGCTTCAGTGTGTTCCACTTCTTTGTAAAACCCCATCAGAAGAAAACCCCCACAGTATTTCTTTAAAGGAAAGATCTCAAGGACAAAGTTTTACATACACCATAAGAAACCACCGCCCTTGGGACATGTATTTTTGGTATTACCTTTTAAACATTACTTCATACCTTTAAAGCTCATCCAGCTCCAACCCCTGCCACGGGCAGGGACACCTTCCACTAGAGCAGCTTGCTCCAAGCCCCTGTGTCCAACCTGGCCTTGAACACTGCCAGGGATGGGGCAGCCACAGCTTCTCTGGGCACTCTGTGCCAGTGCCTCAGCACCCTCACAGGGAAGAGCTTCTGCCTAAGAGCTCATCTCAGTCTCCCCTCTGGCAGGTTAAAGCCATTCCCCTTGGCCTGTTCCCTACAGACTCTTGCCAAAAGCCCCTCTCCAGCTTTCTTGTATACCCTTTAGGTATTAAAATATTCAGTGATGCATATAATCAGTGCACTCTTATTATAAACTTGCTCTTGTTAGCCTATTCCTTAGGTGCTCACAGGAATATTTTCTTGGTGGTAGCTTACCTTAAAGAAATTAATGTCTTGGCTGACACTAATATCTCCCAGAATAATAATAGCTCCCAGAATATCACATTTAAAAGATAAAAGCATAGAGTATGTCCCTTACATTAACTTTCCCATCTGCAATTTAAAGGTCACAAAGACATCATACATTCAGAAACATAAGGTTAATTAGCTCTCAAGTGGCAGACTGACCAGATAGTATTGTAAGTCAGTGAGATATATATATGAGCCTTTTACCATCTTTAGCTCAAAGTATATAAAGAAACACTATTACTTACCAGTCACATAAACATTTGTGTTTCTATCTTCTTCAACATGAAACCATCCTAAAAACAAAAAGTTTTAGTTCAGTTATGCCAATATATTAAACATGGGAGCACACACTAATATTCCCATTTCATCTGAGTTTTTTGCTGCTCATGGAAAAAGCTCTGAACATGCTTTAAATTGCCTTCACAGAAGGAAACCCTTTGTCACTTACCTGGCTCAAGCTTCCGTTTTTCTGCTTTTTGCTTTGGATCTGTTTGCTGTGGTCCTTTCTCATTTGCTGATGGCTGTGTTCCTGATGTCTTAGAGCTTACTGGTTGCTTATTTTCAGTTGCTGTGCCAGAAGCAGATGAGCTGTCTGTATCCTCTGCATTGAAGCCATAGTTGGCATGATACGTTGCTAGGAAATCTTCTGTTATCTGAAAACAAATGAGGAAAGTGAATCCAAATGTTTGAAGAACTACAAATTCAAGTTTTAAGTGGTTTAATGGTAGGTAGAGGATGGTCAGGTTTTAATCTGTCAGCACAGAGAGTAACAGTACTTGAAAACACCTTTGTAAAGCCACAAGAACCAGCTCAGGCATTACCTGAACTACAGTGACACGCTAATTGCACAGAGCACATAAAGTTTTTAAGCAAACACTTCACAAGTTCTGCCTGTTTTCAAGCAAAGTGTTCTGCTTGGTTGAAATGAATTTACCTGAGGGACAGAAACCAAGCACTCCAGACTACGTGGAAGAGATAAAGCGACACTGACAGTGAGCCAACAACTTCTCCACACATGATGAATGACTGACATTTGTAGGCATCTGCCTTTTCATAGAAACATTCTTAGAGATGACATATGTTTGTGTTGATAGGCAATAAATATTGCACCTTCAGACATATCTGAACACTGTTTGTAAGGGTGTACACTCTGTATCCTACTAATAAATAATTCTCTAATACTACTAATAAATAAATAATGCTCCTTTCTAGAGACTATATTTTGATATAACACAACATTAGCAAATGTCCATCTTGCAGAGACCAAAACCAAAACCACCCCGTAAATTATACCCAGTATTTCCAGCCAGGCAGATTTTAATATTAACCATTAGCAGTAACATGGAAAGAGATAATACATCATAGCTGCTTTTGCTAGATCACGGTGCTGTGAAGTATTTTCTGAAGTTACACACACCGAAACAATTTATTGCCAAAGCTGAGCCTTAACCTTTGAAAATGGTACCTGATTCTGACCTGTGCTGCACTTGCTTCATCTGTACCAACAGGGAACAAAACTTACTGTCACTGACCTATTTTAAGAGTGGCACAGATGTAGGTATTGTAAGTAGTGGCAGACAGAAGTAGGTGCCAACGATAATGATGCAAGCTCATATCTGCCATAATGATTTGATGCTCCATGTTTCAACTCCAAGCTTTTACTCTGACAAATCAAAACCACAGAGTTGATAGTAACAGGCCTGCCATGAATAACACAAGATGCCACATAGCCCCTTGTAACTTACAAGTTTACTGTGCAATAATTCCTACAGGAAACAGGATATGCAACACACCTCGATCAGGAATGTAACTGGCTCCTCTTAAGAGACATGACATAATGTCACGAGAAAAAGAGTACAACCACCTTTAGTGAACAAAAGAAGGCTCTTGTGCTCTAACCAGGTTCATTATACTTGACACCAGCAATCTTAGCAAAGCCTTAGTTCCCCAGTTGATGAAGTCAAGAGATTTAAGAAGCTTTTAAAGTTTCTGGTGAACAGTATTATTCATGTTCATCAGAGAACCTATCGATGAATTAGTGATTAAACCTGCAACAACTAAGCACCTTCCTGCAGCAGTATAGTTTTCCAGCTTCAGGGGGAACCACAGTCTCATGTCAAGCCACATTTATCCTAGCAAATTATCTACCATGGACTGACAAATTTTGCCAGTCAATAACAGAGGCTTTTTTTCCCCATCATATGCTATCATTTTACCATACATACTAACTACTTCAATTTAAAATGTGTTTTTGCAGGCATAAAGGAATTTATGCAAGTAGAAAGGCTTTCATTGGAACTTACGTCACATGGAAAAGAAGCACTCACAGAATTCCTTACTTGGGGCTTCTATCCACTTCTGGTGGAGAACATCAGAGAAAGAGATCAGTTCTATCTCCACAGCTGTACAGTTTGGGTCAATTAAGCTTATAGGAAAAGAAATACAATACTGAAGGCCATGTTGGCATGTAATTTACTACTGGTCACACTGTAATGGAAAGGAATAGATTAACTAAATGAAGAACAGACACCCTGCGCTTCCAGACGACATCCAGCGTGTTTTTTCATAGCAAGTGCTGAAGGAAGACAGATGAATTCAACATGTGATTTTGTGCTGTATCTGTGAAGGATTAGAAGAAGTTGGCATCCATCAATATAGCACCATTGAAAGAAAACTCATCAATAATACATGAAGTTGCCATCACTTTTAGTGAATGCCTGCCTTCAATTTTTTGCTGAGGAATGTTAACAGTTAATGGCATAAACTTCTTACACTGCTTTGAAATCAGCTTTAGCAGAAGTTCAGCTCTATTCCCAAAGCAGAGCAGCAGTGCAATACCAGTATGGAGATGATGCTTATTTAGATCAGTCAGACTATTATAATCTTTTGTCCGAGAACAGAGGCAAGGGATTTTGTTACTGCTCATGAAGCAGCACCAGGACTTCAGCTTTTAGCTCCTGCAGTCTCTTAAGTCTATTTTGATGAAACATTCTGTTGCATAATCATCAGCAAAATGAAGTAACCTGAGGTAACACATCTAGCTCTGGTGCTAGATCTCTGACACATAGCACTTCACAATCATTCTTCACCAACTTCTACTATACATCATATTTCCTAATAAACTTTGCTGTTCCTATATAACCTGTCCAACCTTTAATATTATCTTCTCTTCAAGAGAGAGATTTGAGGTAAGAAAGGCACTTAGGAAAGGCCTGAAAAGAAGAGATAAAAAAGGTGAAAAAGAGTGGAAGGAACAGGGAAGTTGGAACTAGGTGATCTTTAAGTCCCCCTCCAACCCAAACCATTCTGGCTCTATGAGAAGTCACTGTGCTCGCTGGATATATCCTCCATAGGGAGCCATGGATACTCAGTTCCCCACTGCTCCACTTGGTGAGTCTGGATTTTCCATGTGTTTTTACTGCTACATGGACACCTTACTAAGTTTACACACATATAAAAACCTGGCACTAAAGGCTTCATCCTCACTCATTCCCGGAACTGCAATGAATTCAGAAGCACAAATAAGAACTGGTGCATTACATTGATCAAGTATATGCTATAAAATGTCTTAATACTTCTAAAATAGGTAACTGTCTTTGTTCATTGGTATTTGTAACAACTCTACCATGTCACTCATAGATCAGCAGCTTGTCTTAACACATTGCATCTATGTTCCCTCGCATCTTGAAGAACCAGGCTGTTACAGTAAGTTCATTTATTATACTCAACGTATTTGATAACAAAACCAAGATGAAAAACTCTAAAACATTTCCATTCTGTGGAAGGCCTTTAAACTAAATCTGGAACTACATCTTTAGGTCCCTTCGAATGTTAACCATTCTGAACAACTTCTTTTTCAAGCTCTAAGGAGAGAGAAGGAGACATCTTTACACACGCATTGTTTTCAGGTAATAATAAAAGAGAAGAGGAATACATTGCTCCATTTTCATCTAGAACAGGTCAGTTCATGCTCACAGAAAGACAAAGATCAGAGGTTGGAACTAGATGATCTTAAGGTCCTTTCCAACCCAAACCATTCTGTGAGTCTATGATTGTATGATCACCGCAGCTCCTGCAATAAAGAAACCCAAACAGGTCCAAGGCAGAACCGATTCACTGAGGCCCATAGATCTAACTGTGACTTCATGCCAGGTCCTATAAGTTCCCCAGATCCACAGCAAAGGAGAAAAGCCAACCTACAGCTCCTCACAACACGAGAGCAGCAAGCAGCCGGTAGGGTTACAGATGGAGGCAGCGCCGCTGTGGGTTTTGCCTGTAAAACCCAGACTTTCAGCACTACAGACTTAGCAACAGACACGTTTAGCTGAGCCAGACAAGCGAGACAGCTCCGTGGTGGAGGCCTCGCATCAACCGTGCTCCACTCCCACCCCTCCGCGGGGAATCCTGGGCACGCCACGGGGAGAGGCCGGAGTGCGGGAGGGAGCGGAGGCCCCGCGAGGAGGCCGCGCCTCACAGCGGGCCCGCCCGCACCCACCTTGGGGAACCAGGCCTTCTTCTCCCGGTCCCACTCGTAAGCAGCTCCATCGGCCGGATCGACGTAGGTGAAGGGGTCGGACTCGCCTTCGCCGCCGGGCTCGGGCTTGGCGTCGTACTGCTGCTGGAGCTGCAGCTGCCGGTAGAACTCCTCGTTCCCGTCCTCACCACTCATCCTGACCCGTTTGGCGGGGGATATACCCGCACCGGGCCTAGGAACCCGCACCGCAGCCTTAGGCGCCCGGCTCGCCCCGCCCCTGTCAGCGGCGGGGCCGGGCAGAGCCGGGTCCCCGCAGCCGGTGACCGCACCGGAGCCCCGCAGCGCGCAGCAGCGGAAGCGACGCCCCCCCAATCACCGGAGGGGGTTTTCCCTTTGCTCCCGCCCCCATCCACGCCGCAGCCACTGAGCTGCGGGCTGGCTGGTCACGTGTTGAGCGGCGTAGCCAATGGGAAGGAGGGCGGGCGAGAGAGAGGTTGTTGCCGGGCTGAGGGGTGGAGTTTGCTTTCCCGCCTCTGGGCGGGCCGGGGCCGCAGCCATGGCGGACGGTGGACATAAACAAAGGCCGCACCGCGCTTCATGCCCCTCAGCAGTCCTGCTCCTGAGGTTCTGTTGCACCACAGCCACGGTCAAGGTATAAGAACGGCTGGCCCTGAAGCACTGAGCTTAAAGTCTGTTCCCGGCCTGCTGTGGGCAGGGAGCCGTAGGCCCTGTGTGGTATACTAAAAGGCAGCAGTGCTTTATCCTGTTGTGCCTTGAACACCGCTAACGGTTCCCAGAGAAGCTGTGGCTGCCCCATCCCTGGCAGTGCTCAAGGCCAGGTTGGACACAGGGGCTTGGAGCAAGCTGCTCCAGTGGAAGGGGTCCCTGCTCGTGGCAGGGGTTGGAACTGGATGAGCTTTAAGGTCCGTTCAACCCAAATCACTCCATGACATATATCTGCTTCCAACAGGACCGGGCTACAATAGACTTGAGGGCATCCAGCTACGGTCACTGTGTTCCTTTCGGAAGGGGTTGATGTATTGGTGCATAGGGCTTATCTTCAAAATATTGAGTCACTTTGCACTAATGAAGCCTGCAATTCGTTATTAGTCATTGTAGAGACCTGTCTATGCATACTTACTCAAATCAGTTCCATCAAAAGACCTTCATTCAGTGCCATCTAGTGGTTTTCACAGTGCAATCCAGGCAGCATTGCATGAAAACCAAATTTAATTGCTAAAGTTGTATATACTTAAAAGCATTTTTATTTAGAGGGCGAAGAAGCACACTGTTTAGGCTTTGTTTTGCAACATTTCATGTAGAGCTGTAAACCCCGGGTATTAAAACAGTGCACATGTTCTAAATGAACAGCTAAGCTGACTGAGGCTGGTTACAAGTGGCAAAGCCATCTTCCCACTCAGAAATGAAAACTACCTTCAGTGCAAAAGCTTTCTGGAAACGAGTATTCCAGGAACGAAAGTATCTTTACTGTCATACACACTGGCATGGTAATAAAGTCAAAAACACAGTGCTGAGCTTTGTAAGGAGAGATCAACATCAACCAACTGTGTGGTCAACAGACCGTTGGGGTGAAATTGCTGGGGATATAACTATAGACTTGTAGTAACCTTTGTCTGTTCCACAAGCAGCATCCATCCTAATTAATGGCATCTTTCGTGCTTCAAGAGTTTTGTCTTGGCAGGGCTATTACAGTGGTTGTCCAAAGATTGTTTTGTGATCGCTTCTAAACTGATAGCTTAAGAGGCATTTGTATTAGCTCTCAAATAGGTACTGGGTTTTGGTGACGAGCATGAGAGGCTTGACATAAACTGTGCTTACTTACAAAACTTGCAGTTGGGTATATTTTGGAAGTAAGATAATCACAGCCTAAAACACTGTAAGAGTGATATAATTTAAGTCTGAAACTGCTCATTTGGTTTTGGCAGAGTTTTTGACATTCATCGCCGTAGTAAATGTAGTGATGTCTGTGCCCACATAGTACAGGTTTCCCTAGTGTGCACTGGGGCACTGTCCTGGGAAAAAGGAGATCCAATTTTCATCTCAATCCAATGGAAGTGAAAGCATGCTTGTGTGCAGCAGAATTAGTGGGTGGTAAATCTCATCTGCACACTTCAGTGTAGCTATGAGGACAAACTACCTCATATTCCTTCACACCTTCCACAGATAACAGCATGCGTGATGGCAGCTACTGCAGCAGAGCTTCCTACCATGTTGCCACCATCTGTTCTCTTCCTCTTCAGTGACCCAGCTCAGGGAGCTGATTCATCTGGAAACTCATCATTTTTGCTGGTCAGTACAGCTTTCCTTTCAGTCACATCCTTGACGTGGAGTAATTCATGGCTGCACAAGCATTGCTGCTGCAAGCTGTGTGTTGTGGGGATGGTGTGAAGAGCTCGAGTGTTACACAGCTCACATCAGGCTAAGCTGTCAAGAAATGGTGTTTTAAATCCTGACAGAATGTCTGAAAGTGAATATTAAAAGGAAACATTAGCAGGGTAATTTCTATCTGTGTCTGACTCTTCTCTGTGACAATAGATTTATCAGAGCTGATTGTTGGTCTATAGTACCATCTACTACAAATAACAATCCTGCTTTTCCTAAAGTGGTGTTTTGCTGCCAGAGGGGAACCAGCAATTCACTAGCTAATACTTAATTAGGTAAAGAGTTAGCACTCTTTTCTTACATTGCCTTGTTATGTTAAACCAAGGAGGCAGTAACCAGTGATTAAGTACAGAGAGGTTTCTACTCTTTGTAACTCTTCTGTTGGATTTCCATGAGGCTGGAGCCTGTAGCTGTTACACAAATCAGTGAGAGTGAAGAGGAGTCTTCACAGTGTGAAAAATGACAGCACCAGAGCCAGATGTGCTAAAAAATCAATAGCCTTCCCTATGCTGACAGAGGAAATTCCACAGAATGGTTCACCTTGCACTGAGGGGCCATCTGTGGCAGAACCCATGACCTGATGCTGATTAGAGACTTAACACTGATTGAGGTAATGAAGTGCTGTAGCTGTGTGTAACTTTAGCTTATTCTTGAGTTTTGTATTCATAGCAGAAGCACATGAGAGTGTCAGCAGAAAGCCACATTGAGCTGTGTAAAATGAAGCAGTACTTCCTGAGTGAGCTTTAATAGTGACAGCACAAATTAAAGTACTGATACCAAAGTTGCTGCTAAGGTGAATGTCAATTGTAAATGTTACATTAACACAAACTATTAGTGAGCTTGTCTCATTCAACAAGAGAAACTATAAAAAAGGTACATCCTAGAAATCATATTTACTCACTCCTTAAGACTCCATATGAACAAGATCTTTGATGGAGCCTTGGCTTTCAGTAGTTTGTGCCTTTTTTCTACCTTGATATAAATAGGATATAAATAGTAAACCACTAATTATTAATGCCAGTTCTTTGCTAAATAACAGTCAATTTTTCTGTAAATTGATATTATTATTCCCATATGCTCTTACGGAATTACACTCATGTTACCTAAGGGTAAAAGAACTGGGTTTTGGAACACTGAGAAAGATTGCAAAGGAAACAGCTCTTTTCCCCTAAATCCAGTTATGGTAACATGGAGAGATTTTATGGATGTTAAATTGGGGCAATAGATGGAATAAATAAGAACAGATTGTTTAGCTAAAAATAAATGTTGACCAGACTATCACTCCAGCACTTGGAAATTTCAATGTACGGAATTATGAAAGGATAAAGTATACAACAGAGTTAGTTAACTTCTGGCTTGAAATATTGCCAGTCTTTAAACAAAACATGTGCAGCATCTAGCAGAAACATCAGGTTTGTAACAGGATCTATTAGCAATAGATCAATAGATAGGCTATCCAGTTAGAGGACAAGCAAAAAGTAGCTGCATGCAAAGCAAAGCAAATGGAGAATTAGGAAACTGAGGGGTTTAAAGGCTCCTATGAGGTGTAGCCAAGGATTTTACAGTGGGAAATTTGGTCTCCAACTGAAGTCCAGTAACATGTGGCAGGTTTGTTTTCCAAAGGCTGTAAGAAGCTAGAATAAAAGAACTATACTGTTGGTTGATTTAGTCTTTTGTTTAGAATTTCCTATAGCAAGACCCAGGAAGATAAAAGTAGATTCAGAAGTGTTTAGGCTTGTTTCCTTATTTCAGTCTCATCCTGCAGCCCCATTAAGACAAAAAGAGACAGGGGAGATATCAGTGCCTTGTATTTGTTGTGTTTGTACATAGCTCACTAGCAGAGACTGTTCTATTAAGACAAAGAAAGTAAACTAAGGTATCCTGAGTCTAAGGTATCTGAGTATTTCTGTGCTGTTATATTTCCATTTCAGTGGTCTTATCCTGGTGTAAAACTGGTACAATGAAAGGGAGAATCCATTTTAAAATTAGGGCTTATAGCCTTGCAGCTTGTAATATGAAAAGTGTAGTAAAATAAGCCTAGGCCTGATGAGATTAAAGTGGACTGTCATGAAACTCATTTAAGATAATGACAGAGGTTGAATTCCAATGCCTTTGGGATTTATAGTTTGGGCTTATTATTCTGATTAGGGCAGTCAATAGAGAGAAACTGCAAGTATGTTTTCTCCTCCTGTAATGAATTCAAATACTGGGGCATGGATGGATGGATTTCCAGCTGTGTGTTGTTAGGGGCTCTGTGCAGCTGGAGGGCTTAGAAATTCCTGGAATTCAGAAATTCTCTAACTTCCAGCACTATTTTGTTTAATTCCTGTGTTGCAACCCCTCTTCTGTACCTTAATGCACAAATATCTTGGTTTGAGATATAATTCTCTTAGTTTAAGCAACAGAAAATCGACTGGGTTTTCTACCACCAGCTCTCACAGAGCAAAATTTGGGTTCAGGGTACACAAAATCCATACAGATAAGTGTTATTCAACATATTTATAATAGGAGGTAGGAAGATTTGCCTCCTGTATTTCCTGTTGGGAAGACAGTCCGTGCCAGCAGCCCTGCTGAGCCTTTTAGGGATGCACAGGCTGCCCTTGATAGGCTGTCACTGACTTGCTTCTGCATGCAGAGGCATAAAATGAGTGGATTTGAGATTAGAAGGCCTATCTCATAAAGGCAGTCTGTCTGAGTATCACAAAGGGATCCTGCTTGAACAACTTGAAAATAGAAAATCAGTACAATAGAAAAACCAAGCTCTCCCAGCATGCTTGAAAATGTGCAGTTCACTTAGATGTGACCATGTACACTACAGCAGGAGTGACTCTGCGGAGGTAAAGGGTTAGTCTGACCTCCACACACTGTACACTTTTGGGGGGCTTTACCTCAAACTCACTCTTGTCTGGTTCTGTGGCCTGGGCACACAGTTTCATCTGAGAGAAATCCAGGTTGTGCACTCAAGATGACTCTGGGAGACAGAGCAAAGTAAGGCGGGAGGGGGTGTTTGAGCAGCTCGCTTCAGAAGTGCACTGTAAATCCAAATAGAACTTTAATACAGATCCACCTCAGTTTCTTGATGTTAAATCACTAGAACAATAAGGAATGTTGCACTGCTGAGATGCTTTACCCATAGATCGCAAAGAATATTACAAGTATGGTTAAAGATGATGATAACTTTCTCTGAGAGATGGTCACTGGCTGGTCCCCTTGACTTCCTTAGGAACTGAGAAGGGAAGCTGTTTACACAGCAGTCAGTTCTTACCCAGAGATTCAAAGCAAATCACTGTCAGAGCAAGGGCTGGTGTAGATCTGGTCCATAATGCTTATTCTTCTTTTACTACACTGTACTACAAACCTTAGCTTTCTTTCATTTTAGTCTGCCTTTTGATGAGTTTAGCAATTTTTAACATTGAGGACAACAAAAAGAAATCAGAAATCTTCTTGGTTGATGGTGTTAGGACCATAGGTGGGTTAGGACCATAGGTGGGTTTGCTGGCTTGCTGTGGATGCGAGTACTTGACAGAGGGAGGTCTCAGTCACAAGTCAAAGAACAAGCCACCAAGAACAAAACCATTCTCACAAACGGTTCTTGCACCAACTCTGCTGACTCCTATCCTGCCCAGTCCAGGAATTCCAGCTAGGGATCCATGGTCATGCTTGGGAACATGAACAATCCCTTTGAGCTTATGCTGGGGAGTTCAGCTGTTGCAGCTTCTCCCACACAGTTTGATTTCTTTATTGTACATTTAAAAACCCCAACTCCTGATGAAAACTCCACCATAGCCAGGCATCTCCTTCCAGGATCCCAGTAGTGGGGGCTTGGTTGCAAAGCTCGGTTTCTATCCTTCTTCATCCCAGATGGACTAAACACTTTCCTCTTCTTTTGTGATGCTGTAATCTGTTAGCAATGTAACACTGATTTCTGAGCCACACGTGCTGCCTGTGATGGACGGGGCTCTGGTCGGTGTGGTGTTGTGGGTAGCACTGGGAGGCTTTGAACGAAGCTTTGCCTTACAGCACGAGACTTGCTTTTTAAAGTGTTGCCTGAAACTTTTACTCAACCAATAAAGAGCAAAAGGATTGATGCAGGAATTGCTGAAGGCCAAGGCACGGGAAAAAATAGTAGCTATCAGATGAAAGGTGGAAGCATCAACAGAAGCATGGTATGTGAAAGAGCGGTATAGGTAGAGGATGTGGTTGGGCAACCAGCAGAAGGCAAACAAAGCAACAAGCACCAGCACTGTTTTTGCAACCCTCTTGCGGGATTCAATCTAGGAGAAAGTGATGCAGATCTGGTGTTAATAGCAATTAGTCACACGGGTTTATGTAGTTGGGGCTCATTTTCAAAGGGGCCTAAAAGGCTAAATCCGTTAGGAACCAAAAAAAAAGCAAAATGGAAAAAACCTCCAAAACACCAAAATCAAAAACTAAACTGAGAAACCAACAGAAAAATAAATCTATATATTTAACAAGCTATTTCCGCACATTCCCTTTCCATTCTAAATCATATGTCAAGCTCATCTAGACTGGGATTTACAAGTATAATAGTTAATGTGTCAGCTCACATGAATGAGGTCTCTGTTTACAATACAACACTTGAACTCCTGAGTTTAATACGGCCATAACAAAGCAAAACAAACCCTATCACTCTCTAGGAGAGCACACACACAACTTAATGAGTCATGAGCATGTGCATAGTGCAGTTTGGATTGTTAATATGGGCTGAGTTTATGGAGGATTGAACTCCCATTATCAGGTAAAGGTTTGGTACTCAAGACTTCAGACTTAATCACACTTTGGTGCATGATCATAGCTTACCTGCTTACGGGCATGACCGTGTTCTTCTGCTGGCATGTTGGAGGTGCTTTTATATAAAGTTCTGGCGATAAGAAAATAGTAGACAGAAATGACAGCTAAGGGTATAATATAGAACACTAAGAAGCAAACCAGGGAGTGAGCTTCCTGCAGAATCTTCTCAGTCACAGGATAGGGGGCACATGCTTCAAAAGTTACATTCTTCTCGGGGTTGCTGAAAGAATACAAGTCAGAGAAGACAGCCTCTGGGATAGCAAATATCATGGAGACAATCCAAACGCAGCCCGCTTTGCAGCAAGTCTTCAGGAGCGCATCTGAAGTCTGCAGTTCCAAGGGCTTAACGATGGCTCTGTACCTAAAACCAACCAACACAATGGTCAGAAGGAACACAGGAATAATGCAAGCACTGACAGTGCAAACCTGAGGATAAACCATCCCTGTTCTTGCTAAGCTGAGAGTGAGAGAATCATCTTGGATATGAAAATGGGTACTAACTCTTTGTAATTAAGATGGAAATATAGAAGGTAATTTTAAACATGTATTTTAATGAATTGGCTGGCAGGACTTGCCATTAAAGCCTTCCTAAGTAAAGATGACTTCTAAGTTTGGATTAGGATCGGTAAAAGCAGTCATCTCTCCTATGTTTATGGTGCTGCCTAGAAAGGTAAATGTAAAACTGGTAAAGGTATGAAATAGGTTAACTGTTTTATCAGTACATGAAACCAAGCATGGAGATCCCTCCTTTCTCCCATGATTTTAGGATCCCAGATGAGTGCAGTGATCTGACTCCAAGCAATACTCCAGTACTCATTCATATGTATAAAACAGGAGCTAACACTGCTGTTGATTCATGGCTGTGATTTTGCAGCATGCAGACTGAGTCAGACATAGGAGAAAAATCTGGGTAAATGGATGGATGTGTGAAAATCTGTGTGAAAATGGGATGTGGGAAAGGAACTAACTGCCACAAAGGAAATTATACCCTGCTCCCAGAGTATCAGGAACCGTTGGTGATGTAGAAAGAAGAGAACCCTCCAGGGGCACAAGGCTGGCATGAAAGAAAGGACGGTGAAAAAGGATCCAGAGGATGCAACAGCTTAGTTGTACCATTTTGCACAACCTGAGGATCTGCTCTTTTTCTCCTCTAGGCAAATTTACATAGAAAACTGCAAGCTGGACTGCTCTTTATCGAATACATACTGGTTTTATTGACTTGGAGGTCTTCTAGCATACTGGAACATGATAGTCTGGCATTGTGCACAACTGATGTTGTCACTAAGTTTACCATATAGTTACCCTGTGAAAATGCAGCATACAGTATTTACATAACAGCTACCATGAAGAATTAACTGTCTAAATCATAGAATTATGGAATAGTTGGGGTTGAAAGGGTTGGAAGAGACCTTTAAAGGCCATCTAGTCCATGACTGATTCAGAATTGATGTCATACAGGACCAAGACCTTGGAGCTATAATATACAGTTCATTGGAAACATGAGCTTAATATTCAGCAGGAGTTAAAACCCGCACCAAACCCTAAAGAAAGAGCAAAAAAAGCAAAATGTTAAGAATTATTAGGGGAAAAAAAAATGAAGAGAAAAAGAGACTATTAAGCAATCATCTGTATCTCTGGTCCATGCAACTTGAACACCATATGCTGCTCTGCAAACCTTAACTCAAACCCCCCCATAGTAAGGGTGGAACATATATATAACATGAGTAGCCTGGAGAGATGGATAGGGATCATCGCTGTTTCTTCTAGCACAAGAGTCAGGGTCATCAAATGAAGCCAAAGCATAGTAAGAAAAAGGAGTTGTTTATGCAACAGGCAGTGAAACTCAATGCTAAACAAGTACAAGAAGAGGCTGAACAAGGATCTACAAGAGAAATCCACTGAGGTTATTAAATAGATAGAAACCACATTTGCTCAGGAGGTGATCTGAAGGCTTAGTGCTGAAGTGTAGTGTTGGACAGTGATTTTTATTCTTCGTATGTGTCTTTTGTGGTCCTTACACTGGAGGCTGGTATTGGCCTACATGGACCCTTGGTTTCACTCAGTGTGGCCGTTCATGTGCTGGAGTACAGTAACAGTAGTATTGATTAAACTCTGGACTTGCTGTTAGATACAATCCACCGTTACTGGCATACAAGATGGAAGTCTTTTTCTCTCATAATATTAATATTTATTTCAGGTTTTTCTGCTCCTTGACATGCTCATGCTGATTGAACTGAAGTCTCATCTTAGATTTGTTCATTCAGGAAAGAAGTGCATGGCAAAGCAGTCAGACAGAAGCACTGATCCCAGCTAACAGTGCTCTCATCATCGCCTAAGTTTAATTTCAGGACCTCTGGGCTTAAGAATCTCTGGAAAAGATAAAAGAACTAAAAGAGACAATACTCAAAATGTGTCACATTACACTAAGTCCTCATCAAACTGAAAATGACTGTGTAGTGCTGCAGTAACCATCAAATCATGAGAGTCATCTGTTTGTTCCCTAATCTGTTCTGTGTTTTCCTTTGGCTTGCTATCCCCATATGTCAATCTTTTATGTTGTAGGATTTAAAGCCTCACTGAGTGCACAGGACAAAGGATTTCCACTCAGTCATTTTCAGGTTTATTTTTCGTCTTCCCTGACTACTTTAGTGCACCACTAGATAGCACCAATCTACTGTCTTATCCCTGCATTAAGCCATTTCCCTTTTCTGTACAATAGATAAAAAGAACCCCGTAGTACTGTACTTCAAGCTAATAAAAGGTCAGAAGACTTTAAGAGCCTTTCTCACTTCACTCCGTTAAAAAGAACACCTCTGAGCTTTCTAACACACATTTTAAAATGAAATGGGAGAATGGTTGATTTTGGGTTTGGTTTTGGGCTATTACAATTAAAACATGCACAAACTGATCACTTCTGCTCTTTCATTCATTTCTAACTTCACACCACAGGTATCTCCTGGCAAATGAGTTGCATCAGACCCACCTGTCAGCACTGAGAACAGTCAGGGTAAACACTGAGACTCCAACTGAGGTTAACTGGATGAAAGACAGCAGCTTGCACCCAATCCTTCCAAAGAGCCAGGTATCCACGATGTACCGGGTGGCATCTATAGGTACACAAGTCAACAAAAGCAGTAGGTCTCCAAACGCCAGGCTGGTGATGAAGATGTTTGGAACTGTCTGCATGGATTTAATCTTGAAAAAGACTTTAATGAGTATTGCATTTCCAAGGAGCCCCACGGAAATGATCACTGAGTATGTAATATAAATGGTGCACAGTATTTCCAATCCTGGGAAGGAGTCTTCGGTCCATTCTTCAGTTGTGGTTTCATTATCGAGGATTGATTTCAGCTCTGTACCATCTGTAGATGCACACAAAGTCTCATTAGTTGAAGGCAAGTATACTTGAGACATCTCTTCAACTGCTTCTTCTCCCCAGGCTGGACTTAAATTGATCGCAACATTAACATTTAGCTTCCAGCATATCAGCAAGAGAAAGATACAGATTTGCAGCTGAAATTAAGATTCCCATTGCACATTAACTACTTTCATCCCCTTCTGGATCTCAAAACATGCCTAGGAGAAATGCACACGGATCTTGTTCTGAACTGTGTAGGAGGTGGAGAATTTTGTTATTGGCTTTTCAGCTGGTGGAGCAGAGAGGGAGGAGGAAAGGAGAGAAGTGGAGTTTCTTTAAAGATTTTAGCTGAAATGATGGTTTCTCGTGGAAGTACTGGCAAGTACATGTTGCGATTACTGCAGCATTAGGGTTTGCATCAGTTGCAAACGATTGTTAAAATCTTTCAGGATATTCTAAGAAGGAAATCAAAGGAAAACCTGAAGTGGTTTTCTCAGCAGTACAGGTAAGCATAGAATAGACTAATTCACCCCAAAGCTCTGCAGTATATCTTAGTGACAGATAAAATAACTCAGAATATAGACAGTGTTTGCTGGAAAAGCCATAGAGACACCCTGTGCTTGTCTATGCTCTGATTAATCCTTTTATCACAGAAATGCAGTAACCTTCCAAAAGGCAATATAAGATTGATATTTATGGCCATACTCCTGCTAACACTTAGATTAAAGATTAGGTTTGTCCCTTGAAATAATCCCATTGCCATCAAAACCACAACTCATGCCGGAGTTTGAACAGGTTTATAGGTGCTGTACGGAAGCCTGTTATCTTGCAGTAATCCATGTAGTTACTGGCTTTGGATGGTACAGCAGATGATTCAGATCATTTGGGAGAGAACCAACTTTTCCTGATGCTGCCTCAATCAACCATGTTAGTACTATGTGTTTTCTTATCTTTAGATTAGTCAACTCTTAAACTCTGCCCTGTGATGAGCTCCTGATTATCTTCCATTAATAAGGTACAATAGGAATGGGACCTACTTAGTTAAATCTCCTGAAACTAAGCAAGCCAAGATCTAATCTCTAAATAGTGGAAGTGGAAAAGATAGCAAAGGACTGAGCTTAATGCCTTGAAAATGAAGATCACAGGCTCAGGCTGGAGGATATTTTCCCCCAGCCAGTTTTCAGCTGTGAAGTTCAAGAGGAGAAGGTTCCCTGCTCAGATCACAAAAGCAGTCTTATCTTCAGCTGCGCACAGACACAGCCACACCAAATCAAGTTGATTTCATTGACTCAAAAAGCCTCCTCTGTGAAAAGTCTTATTTTCCCTCTCCCATTCCTAATCCTGGCAAACGTAACTAGGCCATCGGTACCGGCTGGTGATAGACCAAATGGGAGATGGTCAGATAGCAGGCTGAAGCTGTGGCCAGGTGGGAGAAGGAGTCACTGATCCAAAAAGGATGAATGGGTTAAACATTCCAGTTCCATTTTTTTTTGGAGTGCTTTTAGAAGAGAAGTTCTTGTCACGATGAACCATACTATATCTTATGCAGGCACACTGTGTAGGTTGCTCACACATTTAGGTACCTTAGAGGATGCCCAATTATGTTGTCCACCCACAGTGGCGTAGTACTGTGGATTATATTTAATATAGGGTTCAGTGAGTGTAGCAGATTGTGACAGCTTAATGTCAGGTAGTTACATAAAATGTTTAGATTTCCTCTATTGGAGAAGGAGGGTATCAACCAACACTGACAACTGATTTCTTTCCACCAAGTGTTGAATACTCAAGGATGTCATCTAAATGAAACATCAGGTGTTTAGGTGAAACTGGCATTTAGGATGAAGGGAACTAGTTACTTGCCTCTAATTGCACTAAAGGTTGGTTGATGCACCAAAGTTCAGAAAGCAGAATAGATCCCAGCCTCTTACGTTCCCCAGGCTTTCAGAACCACCGGACAGATTAGGGCTGACAACATGAAATCTGAGGCTCGGTTTATTCTGTCACTCAGTCATTTTGTACAGCAGGATAGAGGACCTGAACTGATACCCCTCTGTGTAAGAGATAATCCAGAGGACCTGAGGCTGTTGAGTTATATGTTCCCAACAGTTGGTCTGGGGATAATTGAGGTTAGAAGAGAAAGGTGACAGACATTCTCAACCCATATTTAAACCTCTTAAGGACACCAACATGTGCCATGGGTGAAAGCAACCCCTGAAAGTAGCAAGGGCTTTAAATTCTGCTTACACCTGTTTTCATGTGCTGTTAATTCCAAACTGGACCTGAATGCATGTATATAGAATGTATATGACCCTGAATGCTCAGTCTGGTGCTTCACACTTTAGAAGCCTGCATTACCTGGAAGCACAGACACATTCTCCCTGTTCTGTCTCTAATAGGACACAGCACACATGTCTAGCCCAGCTCACAGCAGCATGAATCTCTCTCTACTTGGGTTTCTCTTTCTACTGAGAGATTGTATTTTCCCCAGCTTTCTGCTTCCTTGGGGGAATCTGGCAGAAGGAAGCTTCTTCGTTTCCCACAGTTCTTCCTACAGTCCTGGTATTACTGAAAGAACCTTCATTCCTTGCTTGCACTCATCCACTGCCTTCTAAGCCTCCTCCAGTCTCTGCAAGGCTGTGGCCAGCCACTCTCAGACACTGTCCAACTCCTCTTCCATGAGCTATTTGGCCAGGTTCTCTCCTTATGGAGCATAAGATACTGTCTTAGTCAATCATTAGGGGAGAGGGACTCTTCATCAGGGACGGTAACAATAGGACAAGAGGGAATGGCTCTAAACTGAAAGAGGAGATTTAGATTGGATATAGGGAAGAAGTTTTTCCCTATGAGGGTGCTGAGGCGCTGGCACAGGGTGCCCAGAGAAGCTGTGGCTGCCCCATCCCTGGCAGTGTTCAAGGCCAGGTTGGACATAGGCGCTTGGAGCAAGCTGCTCCAGTGGGAGGTGTCCCTGCCTGTGGCAGGGGTTGGAGCTGGAGGAGCTTTGATGTCACTTCCAACACAAACCAGTCTTAGATTCTGTAACATTCTCTAGACCAAACAACAGCCTGAAGGACATCCAGTAAACATGAAATATGCTATTTATTTATGAGGGTAGAATTTCAGTGTTTCTCTTCATCAGTTTTGTGTGCTCTTCATTACCGACATGGGTAGAAACCAGTCAGGGAAAAAACCACCATGTTTTTAACACAGATTCTGATAGCTTTCAGTTGTGCAAATCCAGCTGAAAAGGAAGAGAATGGCATCATTATTGCAAACAGTAAACAACTCTAAGGCATTCTTTTAGAGCAGTATTTTCTGGTGTGAAGAGAAAAGCAATTTGGGTAATTCTGGCTATTGTTTCAAGTACCAGGCTTCACAGAAAACGAATGTTCCTTTTGAACTCCATGCTGCAAAAAAAATGGAGTAAAATACTCAAGAGTATAGCATTTAGCAGTGTTTTTAATGCAAATCTTCTGTTTGAATGCAGTGTGAATCCTGTCTGAAGTCCCATGTGCTGCATAGAGTCACCCGCTCAGAAAAAGCTCTTTGGGTACCATTTGCTCTGCATCAAGCCAAAATATGGAGAGGGGAGCCAAAACCTTCACTCCACCACAGAAGCAGATTTGCCAAAATGGTAATTATTTCGTGTAGTGTAATGATGTTATTTCAGCATACATTGAAATAATGGTCATGCTGCATTGATTGTTATTTATACAAGTATGTCAAAATGCTTTGTAGCTACGGTGCCAGAAATACAAAAGTGAACTGCAGCGGCATTAGCCAGCCTGGGGTAAGGAGGGGGTTAGGATTATTTTAACTCAGTTTCTTAGGTCATTATCTGTATCTTTTCTGCATAGAACCATTTAGTTTTCTTCATTCCTCTTTTATGTCTCAAACTCCTTTTCGACCCTTGCTTTGATTGTCTCCCCCAGCAACATGGCCATCTGTTTATTGCTGGCTGGTTTATCTTTCCGTCTCTCCACTGACGTTTATGTTCTCTGGGTGTTAAAAGCAGAGAGATACCAAACAGCTTGTCTATCCTAGCCCTGCATTGTGGTAGTCACTGTTGTGGCACCGTCTCTTATAAAAGGCTTTTCTCAGATGAAGATCTCTTCTACAGATGAGCCCAATTGCTATCCATGTGCCCAGCCTGTTCAGCGCAGAGCAGGACTCTGCCATTGGGTCACTACAGGCACATTCCTCTTACACCTCCCTCGATCTGCTGGAAAAAGGAGGGGACAAACAGTATCATAACTCATGTCAATGCTAAGAATGAAGCTTTTATCTGACAGCTTTCATATGAGCTGTGTGACTTTGTGACTTTTCCCAGTCCATTTCCCAGTGTTCAAGCAGCCAGGTATTGAATGGGAAAGCCCAAATGTACACCTGAAGTGAGCATCAATGTCAGAGACAGCAGCCCATGTTTAAAGCAAATTACTAACACATCCAGGGCTGTTTCCACTTCTGCTATGTCTAAATCCAGACTATTCAGTGGAGTCAGTGGAACTCAGTCTGCCTGTGACAGGATCTCAAGTGCTGACATTAATCGATGGCTTCAAATACCTTTTATCCTGTTTCTCCATTCTTTCATCCCTTTCAGCCTCCTTTTCCAAGAGTTTCCTCAGCCAGTTTCAGTATGGGAATGGCAGGGAAATACTGGTGTCATTTCTTAGAAGAAAGAGAAAAATAAACACTGGAATGTATCCTTGAATTCCTTCCATTACAGCAACAATCAGGCAATGGAGTAATAAGGCAAGCACAATTCTTTTGGGCATCCTTGAAACGCTCAATAATCCACTTAATTTAGAACCATTAGAGTGCCATTACATGCTAAATACTTTCTGATACCTCGAAGCACAGAGGATTGTGCATTAAGACTTAACCATCATCTTATACAATAGGTAATTATCTTCCCAGTGTTTTGATTTTTAATCTTAACTCATTTCTCATAATGACATTCCTTTTGTTGCCCCAGTAATAACTGTCTGCTAAATGGAGAGAGAATTATACATCTTGGGCATCAGTATTGCTAAAGTGTATTGCAAACCACTGCTGTAGATTCATAAACTTAAACAAGCTGCACTCACCTTTACCTGTCATCCTATGTAACGTTCTCTATCTGTGGTTATTAAAGCGTGGTACACGCATTGAGCTGGAAGGCAGCTTTAGCCTCTTGTCCATACAGAGACGTAAAAAGGCTCCTGGGACCCTTGAGTGAGCTGCTTAGATCTTGGATCTGCATCCACGGACTTAGCTGGTACAAAGGGTGGTGGTTCTGTGCTGGTCTAAACACCAAGACAGGAGTGAGGAGGGTTTTGCGCCACTCACCCCAGCTGCTGCAGTGATTTTACTATCATTTTGTGTTTCTTCTGCATCATCTAACCTATTGTTAACAGCCCACTGAGATCTGACATTAAATAATTGTCTCCATAGATAAATATACTGTCAGAAATCTTCCTTCCATTGGTTTAAAATAGAGCATGCATTTCTTAGTGTGTGTATATCGCTAAAAATAAGCTATCTAGGAGTAAATGAGACTGACTTAGAAATCAGGGGAGCTTTCAGATTGCTGTTTTCTCAGCAAGGGAGCAGAGCCAACTGATACAATCCAGCCTGCTGGGAGGAGGATCCATTTGCATCACTGACACGCTCCTGCTCATCAGGTCACGTTCAAGCCAGAGCTGCGGATGCTGCTCCCATCCCTTAGAATGATGAGGATGTGAATCACAAGCACACAGGAATTCTGTATTGGGTTTGTCTTTGTGCACATCCTCTCCCTGTGCAAACCCTCAGTGCACAGTTCTGTGGCAGAATGTCGGTGTAGATGTGTTGGAGAAGAGCGAATGTAATAGGTGCTGAAGATATGGTTTCAGCCCAAAGAAAATGACACATCCTCATTCCGACTGAAAACCAAAACAATGCCATGCTTGAAACAGGGATGCTGCACTGTTTAGCTGGAAAAAGCCATTAGACATATGATGGAGAGCAAATAGCACTTGGCATTTTGCATAGGAAATTGACAGGTTTTAAAACATTTCCTTCCAGCTTTTCCTCTTTGAATAGAAAAATCAAGTCACCAGCAAGAAGGGAGGCCCATCCATGCAGCCTGCTCTGCTTCCTGCTGTCCCACCTCCAAAGCAGGGAACATGCTGATGGCTCTGTCCAAGAAAGCCTGAGAAGCCTTCCGTATTCCAGCACTTTTCTCACTGCTTCTCCAGGTTTTATCCAAATCTTTGTTGCTGCTAATAATTGATTGGTGTTATGAGGGCAATTAGCAAAAACTTTAGAAAACCAAGGTGCATTTTGTCTTTATCAGGAGTGTAATGAAACATAGAATCCCAGCCTGTTTGTGTTGGAAGGGACCTCAAAGCTCATGCGGCTCCAACCCCTGCCACGGGCAGGGACCCCTTCCACTGGAGCAGCTTGCTCCAAGCCCCTGTGTCCAACCTGGCCTTGAACACTGCCAGGGATGGGGCAGCCACAGCTTCTCTGGGCACCCTGTGCCAGCGCCTCAGCACCCTCACAGGGAAGAGCTTCTGCCTAAGAGCTCATCTCAGTCTCCCCTCTGGCAGGTTCAAGCCATTCACTCCTGCCCCAGTTCCTCTACAGACCTCCACAACCTCTTTTCTTCCCCCATCCAGGACTCCCCTTTAGGTATTCAGCTGCCCATTGGCAAGGGGAGCCAAACACACCCTAGCACACAGCACCACAGCACACCATGTCCTGCTTCTCATCACAAAGCAGAGAAAACTTGTATTCAGCAGCAGGATGTGGAACAAAGAGTTTACTAATGAAAATACAGAATACAAGCAGAGGATGCTAGTTCAAGTGTCCAACATACTGAACTATACTTTATATTCAATCTCTTTCTCCATGAAAGCAGTTCCAAGTTAAAACTTGCGGGTCCGAGGTGGAACTTGTTTGTATGTCTTTAATGCTAATGTTTCTCTTTAATGCTAATGTGGCTCAAAGCCACGGAAGGGGAGGTGAGCTGTCTTGTTTCAAGTAGGCTGGCTGCAGCTACTGTACATTGAAATACTCATCTTTTCCTACTAATTGCTGTGTGGGAGTTATTCACAAAATGAAAGAACCTTTTGTATTTGCTGTCGTACATACCACCTCTAAGACATGGCTCCACTATACTTTGTTACTTCTCTGTGATCAGAGCAGGTTAGTATTTTACTCTATTAGCAATCATCAACAAACCTTTACTTGAACGATATAGAGAGAGGCGTTCAAAACTGAAACTAGGATTTAATTGTGCAGGCAAGTTACTGGTTCAAACCCATCTGCTGATAGCAAGCCCCTCTTTAGTAGGGGGCAAGCGTTTAAACGCGCCTCTACATCTCTTTAGAGATCTAAATGTGAGTCAGCAGCGCCAACACATCTGAAAGTAAAAACATAAAACCGGAAGGAAGAGTTTAGGAAGCTGAGTCAAATTTCTTAAAGTATAAATGGATCAAAGTCCACCAAAGAAAAAAGAAGGAAAGATACTGATTGATGAACCTCGCCACCCATGCGTGAGACAGTCAGCATACAGGCTCAAAACTGTGGCTTGAAACTTCAGTGTTATGGGTATTAGGTTCTGAGGATAAGAATCAAGTGAAGAAAAGAGCACAGGGATGGCAGGAGGGTGTAAAGAGAAGAAAAAAGAGGACAAACTCAGAGAAGGGTGAATGATGAGGAAGAGGATGGTTCCAATCTCTGTTTAATCTCGGAAACACAGGGGGACCAACTCCTTACGTGGTCAGTAGTACCACTCCACTGAATCCTAGAGCACGCTATAGGAACAGCTTAGCTCTCTGTGTTCAGAGTGATAACTCTACATTAGAAGTCATTCTTTAGACCAATGTTTACTTCTACATGCCACAAAAAAAGAACCATCCTTAGAGCATCAGAAGAAACCAAATTCAGTATCAATGAAGAAATGCTGCTTTCGGTGGATAGTGCAGCCCTGGATCCATGGGGAATATTCTTTGTGAGCAAGGATGCTTGGTCTCAGCATCTTCTGGGAGCAAAGCACTGGGATTGGAATGAACTTCAGCTATGGAAAAGAATGAGGAGAAGTTTTCCATTATAATATTCCATTATAATCTCTTTAGAAAGAAATGTGTCTGTGCAGAACTCACCCATTTAACCACTTTGGGGAAATAACAGAAATCAGCGTGATTCCAAAAGCAACCAGGAATAGTTGATGCTTAGGTCAGAATTCCTATAAAGGCATTCCTAATTCAGAACATGGGTCTGCAGCAATTTCTCCATCTTGGAAAGCAAACCCTCCTGCTGGGATTCTCCTGCATTAACCAGGCTCACAGCAGGTCCTGTTCAGCTTTCTGTGCTCCCCAAGATCTTTGCTCTCTTGGGAATGCATGAGAGAAGCTATAGCGCTCCCAGACTGGAAGTAGTTCCCATGAGAATGACAGCCAGTTGGCCCAGGGTAGAACATCTCTTAGGTGCTTAAGGTGGAAACTGAGCAGAGAGTTCCCTTCCTTTTGCAGAAGAGCCATACCAGGATCTTAAGGACTTAGTACAGCAAAAGCCATCTGTAATGTAGCCATTAACCCCAAACTGAAGCCTGGCAGAGACAAAGCAATGAAAGGGCTCCTATTTATTGCCATGGATTGGGATTTGGCAGTCATCACATGGAACCAGTCTGTGCAGTGCATACTGTCTTACCCATCCTAAAATGTCTATCCGAAGAAGTCCTGGGAAGGAAATCTGAACCATTGAACATGGAACTTGTTCCATTAGAATTTAGATTCCACATAGCCTGGGATGGTGAGTTGAGGTTTAAACACCTTGGTGTAGATCCAGCAGCTGCACCTGACCCGTTCCAGTCTGAAATCAGAAATGAATAAACTTCTGTATATTCACATCTCAAACTATGAGAGACCAGGGAGGACAAAGGCCTGTGCTTGCTTCTTGTGCCACCTTTGTACCTGCCTTGAAGCCATGAGTCCCTGTGCAGCACAATTCCTGCTGTTAGCTTTCACAACAGCTCTGTCACACTTGTACCAGCAACCCAGTCTTCTATTTCCTATTTAGGGACCCAATCTAATCTGGACAATGCCATATCGAAGAAGACAGAAGGTACACACTAAACCAACTGATTTACCTTCTGCTTTGTTATATTCATTCATAATGTCAACTTATTTCGATAGGCACACAGAGGTACTGAAGTCTCTAAGTTCTTCCACATTTCTGTGCAGGATCAGCATGGATGGGGTAGCCCAGAGCAAGCCACAGCACTTGTTATTTCTTGCTGAGCTGGTAGATAGCAGAATCTTACAATGATTTAGGTTGGAAGGGACCTTTGGGGGACATCACTTCAACCTCCTGCCCAGAGATGGATCAGGTTGGTCAGGCCACTGTCATCTATTCAATTACTCTCCTGAAATAATGTGTTTCCTTATAAATAGTGGCAATTTCCATAGCTGCAGCCTGTGTCCTTTGTCTCTTCTTGCTGTGCACCTCTGAGAAGAGTCTCTTCTGTACGAGCAACCCTCAGATAGCCAAACAGTGGTTACATTCCCTTCTTCCCAGGCTGAGCAAGGCCTGCTCCTGCACATAAAAATTAGATACTGCTATGTCCAATATCCTACCTAAATCTCTGAATCGCAGCTTTATGAAGACTGGAAGGCCACCAAAATCATAGCTCACATAAGGGAACAATGAATGTGAGAACAGAATTAGAGACCAAGCTAAAACCTCTTTTTGTAATCTACATTTTACTGCGTGCTGTCACCCCACCATCATATCACATGAGCAGCTAATGGGAGAGGATAAAGAGCTTTTAAGGAATAATTATCCAATGCAATGCAGAAAGGGTGTAGAGGGGATCCTTATTTCTTAAAGCAGCAGGAGAAGACTTATGAGTGAAGCTAAACAAAGCCCCTCAGTGCTTACCAGAGTAGTTACTCTGCCGACATCTCCCCCAGCAGAAGTGTACTCGGCACTGCTTCACTACTTCTTCCTTCATTAGGCAGTGAAACACAAAGATAAAGAACCCTAAAGAAGTAAGCAGAGAAATTCACAGGGTTTCAGGTGGATTCTCCAACCTGCTGCCCCTTTCCTATGTTTTCTGCATGCTACTCAGTTACCAGTAGGTTATGTATGGGCAGAGATAGGTGGAACCTCGATCAGAATTGCACCGAGTCCTTTGTGCATATCTAAGGGTAGTGGGAAGAGCTTTCCGCAGATTTGGTATCAAAATAACCTGCAAGTCACTGTAGATTCTATCAACCATTTCTGTGCCCAGATGAAAAGGATTGTGCCACCCTGGAAAGGATGAATTTATTGGGACCCATGTTTCACAGGCATAAGTTTGTGTCTTTAATAGTATATCTATCCCAGCAACACTATTTAAACACAACTATCATCCCACTGCAATGGAGCTTTCCCATTACAATAGCTGAACACTGTAACATAAAAGCCATATAACCTCTTCCCCATCCTTGAACTACATGATGATGCATATTTATTTCTATTCCATGGCCCCAAACTGTTGTATTTATAACAGTATTCCATTTGGATATTACCTTGCAAGGTGTTAAAGATGCTGAAGAGATATAAGAACAATATCCTCACTGCTCCCCAGGCAAAAAAGACAAAGCCCCAAGTTAAGCCCAAAAGGAACATCAAGCTGAAAGCACTTTTGAGGTCTTGGAGAAAACCTTGTTTCCAGAACCTGGATCTCTTGTGTGTCCTTGATTTCATGGAGTAGATTTGAAGGAGAACAGTGATGAACATGGCTGTGTTGATCAAAAATATTAAGAAGATGTAGGCCACAACGGAGATGTAAAACACTGTGTTCTCCTGAATCCAGCAGCTGCAAGAAAGGGAGGTGTGTGTTCAGTGAGGAGTTCTGTGAACAGTGAAACTAAGGAAGCCTGGTTCCCAATGTAAGTTTCTCATATGGTTCTCCAAACCCTAGTAAGGAGCATTCCCTAATGGCGATCACTTCCCCTCAGTGAGGACATCCATAGAATCTCCACACTTGCCTTTTTTACAGGTGTTATAGAAATTCAATAACTTTGAGACTTTAATATTTCTGCCAAATTCAGATAAACCTGGCAATTGTTACACAACTTCATAATGTAACTAATATACTAATGTTAGTAAATATAATTCTTATTATACTAATATTAATAATTAACTTCATCAGGGACTGTAGCAGAAGGACAAGGGCTGATGGGTTCATACTGAAACAGGGGATATTCAGGTTGGAGATAAGGAAGAAGCTCTTCCCTGTGAGGGTGCTGAGGCGCTGGCACAGGGTGCCCAGAGAAGCTGTGGCTGCCCCATCCCTGGCAGTGCTCAAGGCCAGGTTGGACACAGGGGCTTGGAGCAAGCTGCTCTAGTGGAAGGTGTCCCTGCCCGTGGCAGGGGTTGGAACTGGATGAGCTTTAAGGTCCCTTCCAACCCAAACCAGTCTGGGGTTCTATGATTCTACACACACAAAGAAACCCTGCCTTAGGAAAACTGAGTTAAATACCACTTTGTTCAGAAAGTGCAGAGATGAGCCCTGGTTAGCTTTTCCTCAGGCATAAGTGAGTTTTACTGCCTTTTTACTAGAGATGGGTAATAGTTTTCCGTCTGAGGTGTCCTGGGTGTGTGTTGCCTCTCTGATGGGATAGAATTCAAATATCCCAGGTAATCTTCCCCAACAAGTGATGAGATTGTGCCAAACAGAAAGCAGGTGAAAAAAAATGGAGCATTCTTTACTGGAAAATCCTTCTTCAAAAAGGATGAAAGAATGCAGCGTTTTCCCACTGGAAAAGGGAGGATGGTGAGATGAGGTCAATGAAAGAATTGGAAATGATGAAGAGACAGTGATTGTGAATTGACATTAAAAAAAACAGAAGCAAAGGTGCAAAATCCAAAGCAATTATTCTGCTTTTAGGTTTTACCAGGAACCTAGAGCATGCAGATACAAATGAGACTGAGTTATACATGAGAATGAGACATATGCATCTGGCTGAGCTAATGTCTTGTAAAGAAAGAGATTTCACAGAAAGTACACATGTAGTTGACTGGCAAAAGCCCTCCCTGTCCTCAAGCCCGGCCCACCGCTGTGAGAGTTACTCCATGTAGTAGCTGTACATCCAAACTGATCCAATGAACCAGAACCACTAAAAGGAAAGGATTAAGATGGGAAAGAAAAGACAAAAGCCAGAGAAGAGTTGTTCTGGTTATTTCTTGTATCTTTTGGATACTCTGACCATCAAAAAGCTTATACTTACAAATTGCTGAATGGATTGCTCTCTGAGAGTGATCCATCGCCATAGAAGTCTTTATTTATAATGAGCACAGTAGAAATGACAAGAGCTGGTATTCCTATTGTGGAAGACAAGAGGAAAAGAAATACTTAGATTAATAAGAAAACATGGAGCCTATGGAAAGATCTCGGCTAATCTCTGACGAGTAATCACAGCAGACTCGTACATCTTTGGATCAAACCCTACCCCTAAGGATCCCTTTGAGTCGAGTGTGATTCAATGCATGGCAGAGCAGGCTTAATCTCCTTATTTATGTAAATTACAAATGAGTAGGCATGAAAATATCTGTGTTTGCAAAATGTTTGTGAGTCTTCAAACAGCTCCAGAAGGGATCCAATCTGGTTCAATGAAATTAAGTGATTATTACAAAAAGCAGAGTCACGAGATAAGCAGACCGCAGCATTTTGTGTTAGATCCAATAGAGACAGTTGTTTCCAGGCGGTGTCTTCCCTTCAGCCCACTTCCCATTTCCCATATTTCTTTCAGTCCTGGTTTTTCTGCTGGGAACAGCTGCCACCAACATCACCATCATGGACAGCTGAGAACTATTATGTGCCACCTGAGATCTAGGGATAAGGATGATGACATTTACAAGCCTCAAAACCCCTTTAAAATGGCATCTAATGGCAACCCAAAACACACAGACCAGATTCTGCTCTGGATCAGTGCCTCTGATAACATCTCTGAAGAACTGAGCCAGTATTTTGGGTTCTTTTGGTTATGTTTCTCCCAAACAAGTCTCTGATGCTCATTCTTGGAGGAAAGGTGAATGAGTTAAGTCCTCAGGAGAGTTATGAATGAAAGCCAAATCCACCTCGCCATGGGGGAATCATGCATAGAATAGCACATAAAAAGCCTAGAGAAGGAGATTAAAATCACTTCTGAGCATCACCAGCACAGAGGTGAAGGCTGTGGGCAGCTCATACTTCCTCAGACACACACACTGATGTGAGATGCCATGATAAATCATCCCTGTAAGAGGGCAGGAGGGGTAAGGAAAGCAGTTCCTTATGCCCACTTCCACCTTTCCTTGCATATGACAGTGCAGGGAGCAACAGGTACATCCTACAGAAGAGAAGAAATGTGCTTACTTACCCCAGCCAGCAATAGAGCATTTTAGGATGTACTTTGGGACATAGACATTGAAAACCTTGACAAGAGCCAAGTAAAACTGAACAGACTCCAGACACATCCACGTGAAAGCTGCAAGGAGGAAATAGTGAAGGAGCACGGCCACGGTGATACAGAGAGCTGGCTGGTTGAAAGAGGCCAGCCAGGAATTAGTGAGGAAGACCACGTTCAGCATCAGCAGTGCAGCACAAAGGTTGAGCAGGAGTTTTGCAGGGTTGTCTCTCCGCAGCTTTCTAAAAGGAATGGGAAAGTCCACAGGGTTGTCATTGCAGGACTTATGCTGGGTGCATTCACTTGTGCCAAGTAGCACAAATGGGTGTTTGTCGTGTTACAGATTGGGTTTTTGTGGTATGAGATGAATGACAGAGATGCTGTGAGGGCTGGAGCAGCTCTGCTCTGGAGCCAGGCTGAGAGAGCTGGGCTGGGTCATCCTGGAGAAGAGAAGGCTCCTGAAGGGGAGACCTTAGAGCAGCTCCAGTGCCTAAAGGGACTGCAGGAAACCTGGAGAGGGGCTTTGGACAAGGGCCTGTAGGGACAGGCCAAGGGGAATGGCTTGAACCTGCCCGAGGGGAGACTGAGATGAGCTCTTAGGCAGAAGCTCTTCCCTGTGAGGGTGCTGAGGCGCTGGCCCAGGGTGCCCAGAGAAGCTGTGGCTGCCCCATCCCTGGCAGTGTTCAAGGCCAGGTTGGACACAGGGGCTTGGAGCAAGCTGCTCTAGTGGAAGGGGTCCCTGCCCGTGGCAGGGGTTGGAGCTGGAGGAGCTTTAAGGTCCCTTCCAACACAGTCTGGTATTCTGCTATTCTATAAGTTGTGTCTACATGAATGTTTTATATCAGTGGGTAAGTTTATGAAATGACTGAAAACAAGGAACATCAAAGTTGCCGAGCAGTTCAGACCAGTGCTTGTATTGAAGCATGAGTATTTGGATCCCTCTTATTTCACCCCAGTCACGGGTTAAAATAAAGCAACATTTACATCTTCCCTCCTATGCATCACAGCATCAAATATCACCAAACATGCTGATAGTTGCTGCAAATTCGTTATTGCTAAAGGAGTAAAAAGGACATAGGAAAAAGGATCAGACTTACTCAAGGACTAGATATGTCACCAGTGTTATACACAGAAACAGGGAAGAAGCACCACATCCTGCATAGCTTATCAGAGTTAATATTCGATCCTGTGTGGTATCTATCTCTGTCCGGGCCAAATCCTATGTAACAAGATAAGAAATCACTGTTGTTTGCCGTAACAGATAATGAAAATTGCTTTCCACCTTTTCACATTGATAAAGAAATTAATTTCCATCCTGCTTACTGCGACTTTTGGAGGGTTTCCCTTAATGTTCCCATCGAAGGCAAAGGGCTGGCCCTACCCCATCATGATGGCTGTATCCTGCTGGGATTAGACAACTTCAGTCTACTCAGCTTGCTCTGACCTTGCCTATCCCTGTGCATTTGTTGCAGCCCATTCTCAGGCAGTCATCTCAGTTTTTGACATTCAACTTTTAGAGGCAGTTTTCCCTGTATTATAGATTAAAAATGACATCTCCCATATTTATATGAAGCTTTCCTTTTTGATAGAGCATGGATTCCGCTTGCAGGAAGATGTAACTTCACTAGCTGCCACTGACAGGCAGTAAGCTTAACACAGTATTTCCAATGCAGCAAATAACACTGTAATGGAGTTGAGGATTGCAAAGTCCAAACTACATCTATAAAATGAATTTGCCTTGAAGCAAGTCTGTTGTCTAATAGCAAGTCTAAATGTCTAATGAAGACATTTAGAGGACTTTATACCATAACCAGTTATTATAACTGGTTTGTTTGTTAATGGCGATTTTGACAAACCTGCAGATAACTAACAGCTTGTGCAGCTCTGAATCTCCCATCTCTCCCCAAAACTAGTGATGACTTTGGTTAGTGCCACGGGACTCTTGGAGATGATTCACACAATACTTACCAGTAAGACTCCAAAATGGGTAAGATGGTTACAAAAACAGATTGTATAATTCCTATCTGTAGAATCCATTTCACACCCTGACGTATTCCAACCACCCAGTCCATCTGTGTAATAGAGAAAAAGGGAGTTTTAAGCAGAGAGTTAGTCATGCTCAGTCATTTATAGCTCTGCAGCATGCAGAATGTGTGAATACGAGCTCAAGTTGGTACAGATTGCAGGGTCATTGAGCAGCACACAAGTGAGATTTCACACAGGAACACTTCTTCTGTAGTTGCCTGAGAATCTCAAAACTTGGATGAAAGCCTTTGGTGAATGCAGAAATATTTAAAGTCATTTCTATGCCTGCACACTGAGAAAGCAAGAAGGTAAGGAAGAGTGTGCTGGACTAGATGATGCTGCAGGATGTGGAAACACAGGAGGCAAGGGCAGAGGGTTTCCTTAGGCAGAGTGTAGCATTGAAAAAGCCAGATCTTCCCTGGTAAGATTAAGTTTATGTCCCTATTTATGTGGCATGTATGACATGCTCAGAACTAAGCTTCCGATTCTTAAAAATAGATATTCTAACACTAAGAAGTGCAGAGAAAACCTCTCCCACATGTTCTGAGTTAATCCAATACACAGTTCTCTTTCCCTCTCTCAAGAGCCGTGTTCAAGACTTAACCCCAGCAAAGCCGCACTGACTTCCCTGAAGTAACTGCAAGAAATCATCTCACATTTCCTTTCATTTCTGCTTTTATTTCCTTAGGCTAAGTCTTCTTATTCATGTGGATGCATCCCTGTACAGTGCCACACGTGTCCCCTACTGATAACCCTGATTCCTGAGGTATCAACAAGAATCAGTGACACAGACTCAGCAGGACACCCTCAAAGTTTTAAGCTGCAATGCCAAGGAGCCAAAGGCTCTGTGCTGCTGGAGACAGATCAAGCCTGAAGCTCTGTAAGTAACACTTACTGTTCTTCTGGAAGTCCCAAAAGACACAGTGCACCGCTGCATTCTCCTGGAAGCAGAGAAAAAGGAGGCTGTGACATTCAATCAGCACACCTATAACCCATCTGTACTTGCAGATGTGCAGGTCACTGGAGAGGCCAGCAGTTCATTGGGAATCAGATGGATTATATAATCCCAGCCTGGTTTGGGTTGGAAGGGACCTTAAGGCTTATCCAGTTCCAACCCCCTGCTGTAGGCAGGGACACCTTCCACTAGAGCAGGTTTCTTCAAGCTGCTCCCAATTTTCACCTTGCCCTTTACTAAGGGAAATGCCAGGAGTCAGTGATTTTCCCAGTTTTAGCAGTTTTCCTCTATCTTGTAGTATTTAAGGACAGCAGAAAATCTGACAGATTGTCCAATTTAGACTGATTCCTACATCCAGTCTCAGTGGCTTCATGTGCTATCGGAGATGTCATACCAAATTACCAGTGAATTTCACAAGTTATGACTAAGACTACAATAACAACCTGAGATTTTACACAATAAACCCCCACAATTCTCAGCTTCTATTTTACAATGTCTGTGTTCCCATTCTGAAGCCAGGCAGGGAAGACACGTAAGAGCTGAACAGATATAAATGGGCATCCAAAGCAGTATTTTCTCTTGGGGACATTCTAGTTTATTACTCATGATGCTGCAACAAACTTTCCCAAGGCACAGATTCATTTTCTTTTATTATAGTATTAATAAAGTTTAATAAAGCGCCGAGTTTCCAGGAAGCCACCCTAACAGATAAGCTGATAAGATCCATGATCTGCAGACTGTCAAATATAATGAGGCAGAGAGCCAAAGATGTAGCTTAGGATGATATTCCATTAAATATTTAATTAGGATAGTTTTAAAAGGTCAAGGAAAAAAGTCTGAGAGGTGCCAGATGGTGGAGTAAAAGTGATGGAAGCGGGGGGATATCTAGATGAAGTCTCTGGGTACACAGATAATCTGCTAGAACTGAATGGAAGGAGCTTATTGCCATAAAAGCAGCATTTTCAAGCTCTCATTAACTTGAACTTTAATCACATTCATCTCATGGACTAATTTGGTTCTGCTTTTAGTTTGCAATATATTCATGTGCAGGCTGGGCCATAAAGGTGGGCAACACACAAGCGCTAAGAGGGAACTCAGGCACCAAGCTTGACCTGTGCCCATTTAAAAATAACTTAAGGTAGATTTTAGTTTCAAAACATCATTTTGAAACAAAAGAAATTAATTTTGAAGATATCTGTGCAATGCTTTGATTTTTTTCTTTTAATTTATCTCTTTTGGTGGCTAAACCAATTCGCTGAATTTCAAGCAACTACAAATGGTTTCAGTCAAACCCAAAACCTGCAATTCTTTAGCAAATCAACTATTCCTTGAAAAAAATCAGATCAAAACACAGGAACAATTAAATGCCCCTTGCTGCCAAGCATGGATTTAGTAGAGGGGAGGCACAAGCTTTACTAACTGCAGAATTTAAGCACCAACATCTTCATGGTCTGTGAGCATTTGGATTGATGATCACAGAGAGGTCAGGCAGCAAAATGGTCTAAGCCCATTTGTCCTGTTGATGGTTTATTGTAAGGCCAAGTGAAATAGGCTCTACTTCAACATGTCTCTGATGAAATGAACACATCTTACCGTATTATGGTCTATGTGCTGAAGAGTAATAGTCACAGGCTCCTTAAGGGTCTGAATTGATGCATTTTCAATGCTGGCACTCACAACATAAGTATTCAACCTCTCCTTTGTTAAGCTGTCATCCTGCAGTGGGAAAATACACACATGAAAAGTAAAACCCAAGCTCTTCCCTGCTTCCATTTTCTTCAATTGTATTTTTTGGAATGCATGGGATGCCTGATGTAATTTATCCACTTGCTACTTCATTAGAAAATGTAATTAGTTGCATATTCAGGCACAGTCTCCACATCAGCTGAAGCAGAACAGAGTTTCAGATGCATCGTCTGGATTGAGAAAGCTGTATTCATTTCATAATAATTTCAGTACATCAGAACATCCAGTTGTACATCATTAAGCTCTTTAGACAGCAGACACAATGGGGAATGCTGCTTCTGTGTGAAAAGCATTGCTCAGCACACTGTATTGCTCCATCATACCAAAAGAAATGCCTCCTTTTTAAATCACATTCACCCACTCCCCCCTGAGATAAGAAAACAGCAAGTAGTAAAATAGCCCTAAATGCTGTTATTTTAATAAGGACATAAATCTTGACGTTATTTCAATGCTATTTGACATGTACTATGCATGTTCCTTCAGCAAGGGCTCACCAGCAGGGGAAGATTAAGGGATGTTCTCTTCCTACAGAAGTATGAGAACAGCTTCAGCTACAGACAATGAACACCAAATCTGGGGTCTACAGACACCTCTCAGAGCATCCTTGCTACAGAGAAGGTTTTGCTGCCTGGGAACATTTTCCCTGCACACTCCTTAGTGCTCCTTCAGTCTGATGCTAAATGTGCTCAGAACAGATGAAACTATTGGGGTTTTTCTTTAGCACACACTAAGAACAGCAGAACTGATTCCTGCTGTGTTAGCATTTGGTAGGAGTTGTAGTTACCACAAAGAGTGAAGTAGTGCCAAAGAAGTTAAACTGGATCTTGGAATGCTTCTCTGGGTCAGAGTGCTGGATCCCGAGGAATTTCTTCAGTGATTCTGGCAAAAACACCGAGGCCAAGGCTTCTTTGAAAGGGTTTTCCTGAATGTTCATCTGCAGGGAAGAGATGATGTGCTCAGGGCTGCTTTCCTCAGGTCAAATATGTCATGATACAACACAGCAGGATTGTCTGGTTGAGCCGGTGGTCCCCGAGGTGATATTTTGCTCTCACCTTGAGATCCAGGCCTCTGTTGTAGGAGGTAACACCAAAGGCCAGTCCTCCAAACGTGCTGGGGTCTGGACACATCACCAGGAGAGCCATGGAAGTGGTTATGACAGATGTATTTCTTTCTGTGTAAGTCACCTTATAGCCCATCTCCTCAGTTGTCTTCAGGATACTTTACCAAGAGCAACAGCAAGAAGGAAAAGAAGAAAAAAAGATACATCTCTTGAAATGTTCTCCTGGCTTCATAATATGCATCCAGGAGAAGAGAAGCAGTTAAAAACCTCTGCTCTGATTTATGACCACACAGAGCAATCACTAGAGCAAAATGGGTCCATTAATGGGTAGATGGCATTTTGTCTGGCACAGGGTCAGACGACGGTTGAGTTAGCATGTTGTAAGCTTAAAGTCTGGTAGGTGAATGATACCCTCCTATGGGGACAACATAAGGTGGTTCTGGGAAGACCCAAGTCTAAATTCACACCCAGTCAAATACTGCATTTCATCTGGAAGGCAGTAACTTGTAAAACCTGCTGATTTGATTGCCTGCAGTCATCTAATTGTACCCCCAGGTGAAATATCAGAGCCAGAATAATATAGTCTGCAAGGGACCTCTGGAGATCTGACATCCAGCTTCCTGCCTCCCCCAGGCAAGGCATACTTTAAACGTAGGTCATTTGCTCAGGGTCTTGTCCAGGAAATTGTCCAGGATATCACGGAGGATGGAGATTTCCAGGCCCTGCTATCAGTGGGCTTTTTCTAAGTAGAGAGAAGAGGCTGGAATCTAAAGGAAGCAGTAAATTAGGATTGCTTAATGCTCATGGGTATTAAGCATCAGAGGCAGCTCCGGGTCTTGTTTGGCCTCCCTTAAGGCTATTCAGCAGTGTGCAAAAAGGATAATACCCTATTGAAAACCTGCAAGAGATCTAGCTTCCCCCAAGAGACTAAAGGAAAACCTTCCTGTCCTTCTTTGCTCTGGTGCTCTCTTCATGTATCATCAGTCCCAGACACTCAAGGAGCCTCACAGCTGCCCTAGAGCTGCAAAGCCTGGAGTTCAACTGCCCCAGAGTATCTGGGATGCAAAGCCCCTACTGAGGTCTGGAAGAAGCAGCATAATAGCTCTTGTGAAGATATCGTCATGGTGGGACTCAGCAGGCATCATCGCAGTGGTCGTGCTCTTTGGTGTTTTAAAGTAAGGTCTGATTGATGGAAAAGTGAAAATACCAAAGGTTGGAGTTGTGAAGGCACTGTTATTACAATCTGCACCTACCAACTCATTCCCCTAAGGATCAGGAATCCAGGGCCTATCAGAACATTATCTGTGTCCCTAAAACTTTGTATATCATGGGAGAAATCACAGTAAACATTTCACTTAAACCCCCTCCCAGCCTATTTGAGAAGGCAGAGGTGTTGAGTGCTGGCAGCTATCACAGCCCCCTCTCCACACACTGCGGTGCAGTAGACTTTGAAGGGAGAGCATAGAGCAGAAAGGATCACGATGCTGCTCTCTGCTTTCTCCCTGACAGATTCTCTAAGCTGTTTTTGGCTACTTCTCCTTGCAGCCTCCTGAGTTTGAAAAGGCAACGCAGAGGTGTCCAGTGCAAACAACTGGCTTGTTGCCTACCCTATGCCTCACCTAGAACTTAAGTGGAAAGTTAACTTTCCTTGCTTTGAATACTTCTGATTAACATTTCTTATTAAAGTATTGGTTTACCTTAAGTAAGCCAGAAAATCACTGATAATCAGTCTTTAAAATGAGAGATGCTGAGAGACTTTAATACAATGAATGCAGCATCCTTACGCTGTTGGTTAGCAGTGGTCAGTGCAATGTAGGATAATCTCTCCTCTTTGGAGCCTCAGGCTGTGCAGTGAGAAGTGGGTAAGCTGCCATGGCCAGACCAGAGATGGGTGAACTTTGTACTTGCATTTGCCTTTGAAGAAGCTGGCAGTAGTTTTCTGAACAGACATTTCAAAACCAAGTGGTTGAGTTACCTTTAAATAGGCAATTGAGTCACCTTTAAGATCATAAAGGACAGAGATGTTTTCAAAGTTATCTAGCAACTTCAATTTTAGCATGTGTGAGGATCACATAATGAAGGTAGCATCCTAAATGTAGATTTGGAAGCCCTCAGTGCTGGGATGTGAAGATCACCTTGGAGATGAGATGGCAGCTCAGCAATCTCTCTGCTCTGCCTCCAGGCTGAGATGCCCACAGAGAACAACTCTGATGGTGACTTCTGCAGAACTGGTGCTGGTAAAAGCACCTTTGCCAACGCAATAACCAATTTCTGCTGCTAAGAACTACAAACATGTTTAAGATCCAAGTGATCTTAATATTGCTAAGTCTTGTGGTGCTATTTTAATGGACTACTTCATGGTGCCATTGTAGCTTAGGAAGCCACTTCTGGGGGTTATCTTACTTACCTATTGGTCACTTTTCTCATGTTCTCATCTTCTATTTCTTGCAGCAAAATATAGTTTAGTATAGACAATATGGACTCTGCAAGTGCCACGCTCACATCTGCAAGCCTTACAATCTCAGAAACTTTACTTGTGATGATTTCTAGTTCTTCCATTTGCAGGGTTGCATTTGGCAAGAGGTATAGAATCTGCTCTGCAACATCCTGTGAGTTCTCTGAGGAAAAAGAAGAAAGTACAGGTGATTTATGTGGCGTAGCTATGTGTCTAGCTGTACAGTCTAGCTATACAGCTCCATGTCTCTATGTTAAAGCAAGGAATTGGTCTACTTCTGTTCTCTTTCCATATGGATATAATGCTTCCGATCTATTACAGAATTATGTCCCAAGAGTAGGTCAATGAGCCCTCAACATATCAGTGAAGCTGGCAAAAAGTAAAATCTGGATATCTCAGCTTGTATGTTAAAAGAATCAGAATATTCTCACCTCCTTTTGGATTCTAAAGATTACCTGTAAACATTTACTTTTGGCTTTGGTCATGCTTACAAGCAGTTTGGAGTTCAGAGTTACACAAGTTCTTCCTATCTGCCCAGATGCTGTTTAGCTGGGACAGCAGCAAAACCCATTTCTGAATGATAGAGTTTGAAAAGCTGTGTTTGCCATTCACCATCTCATCATCTCTCCGCAGTGTTTTTATAGAAGCAGTTTTCCACCTGGGGACTCAGACAGCCCATATGCAACTACACATCTCTTTCAAGGCTCTATTATTTGATGCCACTGCTAAGTAGGTGGGTGAGCAATGGTATTGGTTTTGTTCACCATTCAAACAACTTGTACTGTTTGCATAGCTTAGCAAAGATACAATCGGGTGGTTAAAGGTCACCTTAGAGCTTACATGAATTACAGCACAAACTTTTTGCTTCCATACGCTAATCAGTGCTTCTTTGTACAACATTATCAACTACTTCAATGCAGTAACAGAGCATAGGCAGGCAAAACCTGTCATGTTATTCAGCAGTTATTCACTTTGTTCTAAATCTAATCTCTGATTTGAGACAAGTCTTCAAAGTGATTGCTAGAGAACTTTGAAGCACCTGCAAAATCCATCTACATTAAAACCACTTTAAGATGCCCAGGTGAGCAGGATGCACATGAAACAACCTATTATATGCTTTGGTTCTTCAGATGTCTAACATAAGTATTACCTGAGTATAACTGTTTTTACCTTGATTCACTGTATCAGTGAAGTATTTGGTGCCTTACCTTCTGTTATCATGATATCCTGGAGGTCTAAGATATTATTTGGGAGTTCTTCCAGTAATCTACATTCAGTCAAATCTGGTTTCCTCCAAAAAGCTTGCTCAAGTTCAATACTAATTCCACTGAAAAAGGAAAACCATGTACATTGTTACAAGAAAAAAACATGTATTAATGGATGTTCCTCATATTTCCCATCCAGGTACATTCAATGTCATTACTTAGGCCGATTTTAAAACTGACTTACAAGCCAGATCTGACTTAGCACTCATTTCGCAGACTGGGAGCAGAGCCCAAATGCCAGAGCAATTTGAAATGCACCTGGAGGTACTGGAAGGCAGAGCTGTGAAGGGATGGCACAAAATGCTGCCGGGCATCTGTTTCCCCTCCCTGCTCAAGTAGAGAGTCAAGTGCTGCTTGTGCTTGCTGCAGGTGATGAAGTGATGCAGGGCTCCCTTCTCCCGCAGCCTGTGCTGGAGCATCCCTGCACACTCCACCTCTTCCTTGGCACGGCGGTGCCGTACGCCACGGCACGCTGCCATCTGCTTTCCCACCACTCAAAGCTTGGCTTTCCCTCCCGTTTCCAATGCAGGAACCAAAAGGAGATGATTTTGTCACTCACCAGCTCCTCTCAGCAGACTGCAGAGGGTTTTTCGTGCAGCTCACCTCCGCTTTGGCCGCTGGCTTTGTTAGCGGCCAGGAATAATTCCCCTTGTAGGTTGTGTAGGAAAAGCTTTCTGGACAATCCATGAGGGCTGAGGAAGAAACACATGGAATCCCTTTAAAAAGACAGAATAACTGAAAGGTAAACACTACCCCCCAACACGCTGTTCTCTGGCCTCCTTTCCTGTTGGGAATGAGCTGTAATCTGCAGACTGGAGAGGAGCATTTGACAAGTTTACTGGCTGCAAGAGAACATTTTGCTGAAGTATTTCATCTGTTCTTCTACAGCCTTCTTATCTTCTGCTTGGCAAGGTCAGTTCTCAGGTAAAGTGTTATTCTCCCAGCATCACTGACCATATTTAATGTCAGAACATCCTTCAGGCTTCTCTAATCTATCTGAAGGTGCTTTCACACTGCCCCTCATTATCCCATCTTCCTCCAGTTTTTTTTTGGCTGCAATAAATAGGTGATCTTTTATAAGTCTTTGGTATAAGATGTGCTTTTGAAGTCCAGGTACAGTCTTATAGCTCTTCTCTCTGGCTTGCTTCTGTGTTTTAAGGAGCAAAGAGATTGTAACCAAACCAACAAAGAGAGCAGGACTGGAGAACTTGAAGAAGGACTATTTATAAGAGCAAGCAGTGATAGGACAAGAGGGAACAGCTTTGAACAGAAAGAGGGTAGACACAGGTTAGATATATGGAAGTTCTTTACTGTGAGGGTGGCAAGTGTCCTCAGAATTACAAAGCATGTGGTTTCCAATGAGCTTTTAATGAAGTATTATATTACCTATTGGCTTGACAGCCACATCTTCAGGTTTCACATACAAGGATAATAGTCCCTCTTCATAAGTGTCATTCAAGGATTGCTTGATCTTGAGACTCAGCACTTCTGGTGTTTCAAGTGATGTGGCCTTTATAATGGCCTTACAGATGTAGCTACAAACATGATACACAAACAAGGCTACCATATTAGTAACATTCCACAAATTGATTAGAAGTGACTTCACAATTAAGGAGTAACCCAGAAAATTATATTGAATTGGAAAATTTATGTATGTATTTTGGTCACCAGAAGTGCAGTCCAATGGCAAATGTCACTTCTTACGCACACTAGTACCTTATCACTGGAGATGCTTTCTAAAGGATGAATTATTGGGAATACAGACCCAGGAATCTTTTTATAGCTTCGTGGTAAGTACCACAGGAGGTTTCCCATTCATGTTATCTTGGCACAGGAACACCTTTGTCACCAGTAAGCATTTTTCAACCATGTTTTAAAGTCTGGAGTGAGCTAGCCATAAAATGATGAAGTGCTTGAGTACCGCTGTGTCTAAATGGAAGTGGCAGATGCCAAGGTCCCTGGAAAACTGGGATTTAACTAACTGCTTTCAGTATCTCCTTTGGATTCCAGCTTTTTTGTCCTCAAAACAGCTGGTATCTTCTGGGTAACTCTTTGCTGACTTTAGGAGGTTTGGAATGACTGCCTCTCTCTTTGGGTGGCTTCAGGCAAGGCAGAAAGATGCAAAGAGACAGCTCTCAGTTGTAGATAGAGCATCTCAATGGACCTTTAATTTAAGAAGGGGCAAAGAAGTGAGAGCTCCTTAGGACGGGGATGTTTCAAGTGTTCCCAGCTCACTCCTGTCTCTACATGACTGTTCCTCACTAAGCATGGCCTTTGTAAGCCATTTGCAAGCACTCAAATGTGATGGGAATCCAGCTGTCCTGCCTGTTCTGGGCTGTGGTCAGAAGGCAATAGGATGTCCCTCAGAAGAGGTGCAGGATTCATCCTGACAGCTTTCTTGGGCATTGGCCCCAGTGAAGGATCTGAAGCTAACTCTTACATTGCAGCACAAACCTCCTAGCTTGCCATGGAAGCACGTGGAGCCTCTCAGGATATGGTGTATGAGGGAGAAACCTTGGGTGCTCCAACACTTTTCCCCAAGTCAAGCGTTACTGTGGTTCTGACTCCACTTCTGCTTTATACAACTAAAGGTTCCACAGTTACTCTGTTACACAGTTACTAAAACAGCTGAGAGGAGGATAATTCCTCCTCACCCTAAGAATGAAATCAATACGAGCCATGGAAACCCAGTTCATAACCATGGGGCTTACCTCTGGGACATCTGCTTGAGCTTCACCTTCAGTTCACATAGAAAGACACAGCAAGTTAGAAGCTGGTTAAAATCAACTGATGCAAGTTGGATTTTAAGGCAGGCAAACAGCAGAAACTCTGTTCTCATTTAAAATAGAGCCTATTGCTTTAAATGCTACTGGGGCCTGACTCTCTGGAGTAGCCTTTGCTCTATAGGACTTCTAGAGGTACATCAAGATAAAAGAGAACATCAGAGTGCATCAATGCTGCCTTATGCAGAGAGCACAGAACATATCAGTCTCTACTGGGACACACTGGCTTTCCAGCCCAGCTCTTTAAATGGGGTACACCTACCAGACTGAAGGTAAATATTAAGCCACACAACTACTATATCCTCTCTGAAGAGATAAGAAAAAGTACATTTTTAACTCAAAACTAACAAATTACTTACATGAGGCCTGTTACAGACATTGCTTTGTGGATAATTACCCCTGCAGGCAAAAAAGAATAGACTCATTATTTCAGAGCAAGCATATAACATGCCCCGTTCTGCTATCACCTAAAGGCTTTATCTCATGACCACAAGGAGCCAGACCTTGCAGCTGAGGAGTCATCTTGAACCCAGCATAGGTGTAGCTACATAAATCCCCATGGCCAAGCGCTGTAACAGATATGTACCCTGACAAAAAATGCTTCTTCCAGAACGGGATCTCCTCCTTAGGATTTTCTGAATTGGCTTCACCCCATGTAAACAGTGCAGTGTGTTGCTGTGTTGTCAGTTGTACAGCAAACAGTAACTGTGGGAGTTGGAGGAGAAAGTAGGAAGTCGAAATATGCGTGAAATAGCACCCCATGCCTGCACAAGTGATACTTTTAGGAATTGCTAAATGTCCCTCCCAGCTGCTCACAGTTTGGATGTGAATCATAGAAACCTAGAATGGTTTGTGTTGAAGGGACCTCAAAGCTCCTCCAGCTCCAACCCCTGCCACGGGCAGGGACACCTTCCACTGGAGCAGCTTGCTCCAAGCCCCTGTGTCCAACCTGGCCTTGAACACTGCCAGGGATGGGGCAGCCACAGCTTCTCTGGGCACCCTGTGCCAGTGCCTCAGCACCCTCACAGGGAAGAGCTTCTGCCTTAGATCTAACCTGAACTTCCCTGTTTCAGTTTGAACCCATCACCCCTTGTCCTATCGCTACAGTCCCTGATGAAGAGTCCCTCTCCAGCATCCTTGCAGCCCCTTCAGATACTGGAAGGCTGCTCTGAGGTCTCCATGCAGCTTCTCTTCTCCAGGCTGAACAGCCCCAGTTCTCTTAGCCTGTCTTCATATAGAGTAAAGCTGGATTGGGCTGAAAGCTGTTACATAGAGGAGTCTTGGGCAACAATGCATTGCTTCTGAGCAAGGTTTGGGAACTATAATATCCTTTCATTAGACACTGCTATGCAAGAGCTGGTGTGTACCTGCTTACACAAACTAGACCCTCTCTGTGAGGATGAATGTGGCCTCTTCACACTCACAAGCAATCACTGAAACAGCGCTTCAGCAGCCCTAGCAGCCTTGCGTTAGGCAGGATATATATTTTGAGGTGAATGAGCCCAGTAAGCAAAATGTGAGCATTCTACATGATTGTACAGCTCTGGGGGGCTGGTTTGCACCCTTGGCACAGGACTGGTGATTTGGAACCCGGCTGCAATTTCACTCACAGGACAGAGGGTGGAGGTGACACCACTGTAGAGCCAGAGACTTACCTGACTTTAAAGTCTGTCACAACAAATTCTTCTCCAGTAAATATGATACGAAACTGGAAAGAAAACAATGACATTTTTATTAACTTGATTTATTGATACTTTCTCTGTTTGAATTGCCATCGAAATTTCTAAATCCCAATGAAAATGGCTACAAATTTTAGCAAAATGTCAGCACTTTTCCCTTCCTTCAGAATTTCACTTTATCCTGTTCAAAGCGTGCTGGATAACATGATTCTGAGACACCACAGCAGTGTTACATGGATACTCATTTCTGTGTTGTCCCATCAGTTCACATGCTGCACCAGCTGTCCTCATCATCTGATACTTGCTAGAAAGACGAGAGTGAGAAAAGAAAGCTACTCACCCAGTTTTCGAGGAGGTTCCTTGCATCATAGTAATCAGGAGCGCTCTCAGTTTTGTAGAAGAGGGAAAAGTTCATATCAGTGCTAAAGAAGCTGACTGTAAGAAGAGAATGTAAGTGAGATGTGTCCTGTAGAAGGTGCCTGCACCCCTTCCCATCTCCTCACCCCTCCATTGAACCATTCCCATGGTCACTGGGGCTCTTTGGGAAATCCCAGTGTCCAAGTCTAGATTACTGCTGCATTGCTAGAAATGTCATTAAAGAGCCCAAGGGCCAAGTTATCACAGCTTAGCAAACAAGTTGGGGTTCATACTTGTGAGTGCACCGGGTTGGCTTTTACTGCCTGCAAGGAATGCATAGGAAGAGATATGAGGATCTGCTGCCAGACAATACCTTGCTAAACAGCAATGGCTTAAACATGTGACTGAGTCTTGAATTGTCACATCTATGGTGTCAGTGGTGACCATGTCAGCATTTAAAAGGGCCTCATTTAGCACTTACGTGGAACGGTACCATTGCTACTACTGGTCGGAGGCAACGGGGGCAGCGTAGGAGCCCTTGTGAACGATGCTTCATTTGAGCCTGCTGAGAAGGACATTAAAAGGCCTAAGAATCCACAGTGGCAAAGGTGTAAGGAAGAGCAGAGCCCAGTTAAGAGAGGCACGAGTCCTTCAGCAAAGGTCATTATAACAAAGAGCTGCTGTTGTTCCACAGACCTCTGTGGGGTGAAAGCAGTGAGGGGAAGTACACCTGCACATGGAGTTTTCTATGTGTCCAGAGGTAACTACATCATAACAAGGGAGAGAACAGGATTGGCAGAGTTTAGATCACAAGGAAGACCAGAGCTCATGCACCATTATGCAATTCATTGCTTGTGTTGAAGAGCTGTTATCTCTCTGTTCCCTTCTTGCTTGTGTAACCTGTGCCAGCCTCCAAGAAAGGAGCTTGTCAAGCACTGAGTGCTAACAGTTAACATGCAGTAATGCAATGTGAGATGAACAGTGGTATTCACGGTCTCTGGTTTAATGCTAACCTAGCATAAGGGTCACCATTATAGATACCAGCCATCCTGCCTGTTGTTTTCCAAGTAAAGGATTCCAAGAACTCATTTGTGGCTGATTTTCCTCGAAGCGAATCACCTTGTCAAACCAGATAGGGCTTTTGCATTTCATATGCAATCTGCCACCTCACCAGGCAGACAGGGACAAAAACAGGTCATGTTTGTCACAGGTACTACAGCAAACGGCAGTGAACTGAATCACCAGCTAACATTACAAGCCTTGGTGTTGAACAATCAGGAGGATCACAACAGTTTGCTCTATAGGTACTGTTTTCTTCCTATGCTGGTGCTTTGTGGTTTTCTCTTCACTCAAATGACTGTCAGAGACTTGACATTCTAGGTCTGACTAAGAGGAATAAACTTAACATGTGAAGCCAGATGTCTATGAGTAAGGAGTGTGGTTGGAAATAAGTAGGATAAGGCTGTCCTTCAGAAAACATTGTTTTCTCTACAGGAGTTCAAGGGAAGGAGAATCACTGTGCTTAAAATGTAACAGACCATTCAAATCAATCACCATCCATTTGAATGGGTCAGACAAACTCTGACCCATCCAAATCAATGACAGTACATCCATGGACATAACAGATACAGGGGCTATTGACAACTTGAAGCCTCCTGGTTTCATCCTAAATAGCTTCAAATTCTTTTGTGAAGCAGAAAGGAGAGCTGAAGGCAATAAAGCAAGAGGGCAGTAAAGCTATTGAAGTCCAGCTCTGAGTTGCCTCTTGCAGACAAAGCTCAGACTCTTCTTCAGCCTCCCAATGTTCCTCAGTGGTGCCAGTCTGTGGTTTGGTGTCATTTGACAATGTGGGAAACAGCAGCTTCAGCCCCACCATAGCATCCTCAGAAGAGGCAGCGCACTCAGTGCTGGTGGGGAGCTGAGCCGGGAGCTGCTCTGGTCCTGGAGGCAGTGGGATAGGGAGCAAGAAGGATGTTCCAAGGATCAGAGTGCTCTGCAACCTGCTTCTGCAGAGCAGTGCTCTGCGCAACACAGTCCCTGCTGCTCCCAGGGTGTACAGAGAGCTGTGGAACCAGCCAGCCTGCTTTGCCCATGCTGCTTGATGAAGCCGAGATTTTCATTTGGACACCTCTTTACTCAGGCCTTTTGCTTCTGACATAGTACTAAACTGCTGGGAAAAAAGAGGACTGATTTACTCTGCTTTACTTTTGACTAAAACCCTGGCAAGCCCAGGAGCAAGCTGCTGCACTGCCATTTCAAAGCCATTGCCTGCAAGAGGTCAGAAACAGGACCTGACATAATGGGTATTTACCGATTCTTTATTTGGAAGAGATCCACAGGGTTAGATCATTGAGCTGCAAGGTAGACCTAGATCCTCAATACAGACCTCCTACCAATAGCCACTAACACTACTTGACATACACATGAATATGCAGAGAACAAGGAGCCAGAAGTATCTATTTAACTACAAGCAAAACCCTAGAGGCAAAGGACTCTAGAGGCGAAGGAAAACAACTCCTCTGAGGATCTGAAACTAAGGGGATGTGGTTTTCCTCCAAGCCCTCCCCATCTTCACAACACATACTGCCATGAGAATGCAAAGAGCAAACCCCAGGTACCTTACCCTCAGATGTTCCAGCATCCCCAGTGACTCTAATCCCTCAGTTCAAACCTGCGGTGGAAACCTGTGTGCCTTCCTGTGGTGTGAAGCTGCAGAAATGGGTTCTGTGAGCTCCAGTGTAATGCTACAAATAATTAGCCCCTGGTTTCAAGCTGATGGAAAATGAGTGTCTTGTTATTGGCTTTATTTAAGAGCTGCTGTCATAGAGGGAGTGTGATGAGAACACGGGAGGCCCGCATGCCCTATCACTGGGATAAATCCCTTCTTCTTTCCTTACAGAAGCACAGACATGATTATTAGGCTAGGATTTCTCCAGCCATAAACCCAGCTGTTTGTACAGCCAGGGCTGAACTTGTTCTTCTGGCTGGGTCAGTGCTGCAGATCCTCTCCTGATAACAGGAATCTGCATGGAGCTGGGTGATTACAGGCTCCATCCTGCTCCTTTTATCAGTGTAATGCTTCAGAACCCGTGGCTTCAGGGCCTGGGTGATGTCTGGTATGACCCAGGATGAAGCAGAAGAATCTGCTAGGGAAAAGATAACATAGAGAAATGGCCAAAACCAAAGCCCAGGCTCATTCTGAGGGGGAATGTACCCCACTGAATGCTGTGCTCATCTCCCAACAAACAAAGCACAACAACAACTCCTCAGATTCTCATTTCCTTCTTTTTCTTATTATAACCTGAAGAAAAAATCCCAAATCTCTGTTTCTTCTCACACATTCACGAAACAAGGGCTAACGCGTGATGACAGATGGGGTCTGAAGCACTAGAAATACTGGGCCACTGACATTTCCCAAGCCCTACACATGGATTTTGATTTGGTACCTTAATAAATGGTTTCTTTGGCATCCTGTAAATACATATAAATATGTATGTTTCCAATCAAAAAGCAGCAAAAATTAGGCCAGCCAGTAAGAGAGCTGTAATAATAAATAGATTTCTCCATTATAAGCACTCATTTTCAGGTATTTTAGATTCATCCCTCTCCCAGATTACTTCAAATTAAGAAGAAAATCAGGAATCAGTGTGTGGGTGAGGCAGGGGGAGGAAGAGCTGAAGACTGTGAGTCAGTGAGAGGATGAGAACACACACTTTTAGCAAAGGCCCAGCTGAGCTGGAAAAGTAAAGGATCATCTTCAAGAACTCTGGGGGAAAAGCAAAGGCTGGACAATAACTTGACTCCTGCTGTCAAGCAAAGCCAGTGCAATTGCTGTGATAACTGTATCACTTGTAAAAGGTCCACACACCTCCTTAAGGCTGCTTCCTGCTACTTTCATGTGAGAAGTTTCCCTCACTTTGCCTAAATGAGCCCAGGCTTCCCAAACCAAAGCAGGCTCCCCAGCACCACTGCCTAAACTATCAAGGTGAACCAAGCAATGCACAGCTCTCTAAACATCTATAAGCACTACAAGCAAACCTGGCAGCTAGTAATGGTTATAGGGCATCACTAAGAAACACTAACATGATATGAGCATTAAAATGGCACTTCCCCAGGACATTTCGTTTCATAGCAACGCTTGGGCACAGCTATTTCTTACATGCAAACTCAATAGATATGGATTGTCCGTATGGGATCACATGAACTACAGCCAAGTGCAGCTTCCCCTATCTGACAGGCAGGACATAAATCTCAGTGTGTATTTACACCACTCACTGTTATCCCTACCTCGTGTATCATCAGTGTGCAGTAGTTAGCTTATGAATTTCAGTTAATTAAAATAAGGAATCGATTTATAGTGGAAGCAAAGGTCTTGCCAAGATCTGAGCCATGGCGGATTCCCAAACACGATAAAGTTTTATCTCTATAACCAGGACTTCAGAACAGTCATCTTAGTTATTGCTCCTGGGAAAATATCCGACTCCAGTAACCCTTCCCACTGTGTGGACCACTGTGGATCCAGCAGTTCATGGCACTGTAAGCAAGAGTAACCTGTGAGCATGCTGGTGTAGTTGACCACTTGTGAGACATGCTGTGTTTCTTCTTGACAATAAGAAGGGCCAGCATTTTCCAGACTGAATGTCCAGTTCAGGCTGCACTGGAGGATCCTAACAAGAGGAAGTCACTGGGTTCTTGGGGATTGCTTTTAGAGGGGAAAAGTGCTTTGAAAATGCTTTGACCTTAGGAAACCTGTCTCTAATGTGCTTTGTCTCACTAGAAAGTTGCTCACATGCAGGTTATTGGGTCTGAAAAATCAAAGTCCAGGAACACTGAGCGGAGGCTTTGATTTTAGGTGCTAAACTGTTCATCAGCAAGCATGACTAAGCCTCTCACAGCTCCTTGCCAAGACAAGCACAGACCTTTCCCACAGAGAGAATGGCCCAAGGGCAAAGGTGTTAATTGGAAAAGGGAAACTGAGGCTTCCTCCTCCCTCCTCATCAGATCATATCCTGCTTGAATTTGGGGGCACAAGTGGGGAAATAGCACCTACAATAGGCAGTGCAGGAAGAAGATTGCCTGGGTAAAGGCAATGGGGCAGGAAGCCAAGAAACAGACGGGCAGGTTATCATTTACAGCAATTGCCATGAGTGCCCACGTTCTTTGTTGCAGAGCAAGTGAGTGTGCAATGAGGGAGTGGGGGGAAATCCCTCCCAGCACAGGTTTCAGCAGCAGTCAGGGATTTCCTGATGCTTTTCTCATTGCCTTGGACCCTGGTTCCATGAAACCTGGAGCAGGAGGTGGGAAAGTGTAGTGGGAACTGTGGTGAAGTCAGGGGCTGCCATCCTCGATGGAGACCTGCTGCTTGATGGAACAGGCCTTGAATGCTCAGACTGGACACCAGAAATGAGCAGTTATTTCATACTGTGCCTCCAATCTCCCTGAGAAGCCATCAGCTTACAGACAATTAATAAACATGCATTCACTCTTATTGTGGAACACTGAATATCATGGCATGTCAATAGCTTTACATAAATTAGTCAATCAGTCGATTCATCAATCTCAGGCCTCTGTTTTCATCCTTTGTAGTTTAAATACCATGTAGTACATACAGACAATCAGGATTGAATGATGAGATAACCCAAAACAGTGTTCCCTCATCCACAACTTCTATACCTGCTGTTTGGGGTGGGCAGGCAATGCCGTAAGCATGGCTACAACTGCCCACTCCTGGTCTCAATCACAGCAGCAGTGACTCAGAGGCTATTGCCCTTAGCAGTGGAGGGTTCCCTACTCTCTGTGTGTGATCCCCAGCAACACACAAGCCCCAGGAAGGCAAAACACTGCAGACACTCACCACAGCGCAGGTGATGGTCCACAACGGGCAGGATGCTGGTGAAGTCCCAATACTCTTCCTTCCAGCTGACCGTGTTGCCCATGGCGCAGTCCAGCAGCTCTTCCTGACCCAGCACACGGTCCCACATTTGGAAGTAGTACAAACTGCCAATGAAGCTGTTGCTCACCCGCACAATGAAGCCATCCTTTCTCTTGTGCAGATGACCCAGTACCAGGCTCCCGTTGGGTTTCAAGCACCCAGTGCTGCCAATGGTTTCAGTATGCACGAGCTCACCATTGCAGTAGACCTCCAGCAGTTGTTTCCTGGTGTCCCACGAGCAGCACACACTGTACCACACAAAAAGGGCCAGGTCAATCGCAATGTCCCGTCTGGTGCCAAAAAGATAGAGCCTCAGTTGCTTGTTTTCTCCAGAGAGCCCAAGCTCCAAGTCATTGATGTCCATGGAGGAGTTGTTAGCATCATAGGAAAAGGCTGCCCAAGAGCTGACATTGGCAGTCCGCTTTAGGTCAATGCATGCTGTGAATTGGCATAGCTGAGGGATGCTGAAGTTCACCAGAGACACAAACTTATCATTCCTTCCCAATAAATCCAGTCTTTCTTCATGCAGGTAATGTGCTTCTGTAAGCAAATGGCATTAGGAAAGAGGGTAAAGAAGGGAAATGTCACTTCCAAAGGCAAAGCTGCAGTAGGACCTCATGTGGGTACTTCCTTGAGTTATGGGTAGAAAAAAGTTAAAGTTTCTTCTATTTCTAGTTTCTGCTGCGTTTGAAATTGAATTCTGAGCCCACCCACACTACCAGGAAAGAGGAGTTTAATTCTGCAAAGGAACAGCTGAAGTGCTCAAGATGTGCCAAATAGGAATCAATACAGAATTCATGTCCAGGGTGCATATGGTCCAGTATGGGCATCAAGTGCAAAGGTCTGGGTTCAGCACACTCTTGATAAAGAGCTTTGCTCCCAGGTGAGGTTTGAAGTCAGGGTTTCTGCTAAAAGCCAGCCATAAGGACTGTTCTTTTCTCAGGCTACAGAGAATTCGTTTGGGCATCTTTTTTCTTCATTACTTTAAATAACCTCATTTTATCTTTACATCCTACTCAAAAGGCTTTGCTGACAGAGGCAACTTCTCTGAGTAATGCTAACCACAGACCTACACAGGCAGTGAGTAACCTGCCCATAGGTAGCCCCCGCTCTGGCTGCAAAGTAGTAGCTGCAATGGCTCTAATTCAGTCAACCTCAGTCCCTGAGCAGCTTGGCAGAGGCAACAGCAAGCTGTGGAGGGTTTTTCACTGTATTTACCTGGCTTTGCACTCCGTGTTCAGTATCTGTTGTATATCTGGGCAGGAGGCAGCACAGTGCAATGCTACACATACCTCTGCTCTGACTCCTGGATCTGCCATGGTCTCCTACTCAGTGAATCATAGAATAGTTAGGGTTGGAAAGGACTTTAAGATCATCCAGTTCCAACCCCCTGCCATGGGCAGGGACACCTGACACTAAATCATGTTGCCCAAGGCTCTGTCCAACCTGGCCTTGAACACCACCAGGGATGGAGCATTCACAACTTCCCTGGGCAACCCATTCCAGTGCCTCACCACCCTTACAGTAAAGAATTTCTTCCTTATATCCAATCTAAGCTTCTCCTCTTTCAGCTTGAACCCATCATCCCTTGTCCTATTCCTACAGTCCCTGATGAAGAGTCCCACTGAGGTCACCACCAGCCATAGCAAAGTCCCTTCCCCAGGCAGGAATCTCTGCACATGCACAAAACAGCACCAGTCCACAGGCAACACACTGAGACAAAAGCACAGGCAGGATCCAACCTTTCCTCTGCAGGGGGTGAGACAGCTCCACAGTCAGTATCACAGCAGTCATTGATCAGACTTATATTATAAGCCAGGCCCCTCCTATTCAGGTGATCCTCATCTTGTATCATTACACTCACATGTGCTTCACTAAGTCAGGGTGTATTTCTCCTAGATAAGAATTGTCATTAGGTTGAGCCTTTTATAGGCATTTTAGGGGCTTTTTACTGTATGTTCCTCAAATGAATGTAAGCTTTTGCAAACCTGCCTGCCAGCCATGCACATCAGGTATTCTAACACCCCCCCAGTATAACCTAGTGATAAATCTCCACTTCTACTAAGGGTTATACACCTCCTGGACTGCAAAAGTAGCTGGCACTTCTCCCCATCTGCTTCACACACTTCAAATTGGAGACAAAAGGAAACGTTCTATTCACAGAGTCTAATTCTCTGTAGGTGATCAGAAGTGGTGCTTTGCTGTCCCGGTGTAACCTCATGCACTCAGAGTGTGAAGAGGACATTTCTATTGCACATAACACTCTGCTATCGTTCGTGTCTGGCTCAGCTCTAAAATCAGCTCCACTGCTGTGGAACACGCACCCACAACCTGGTCTGGCATCCACCACTGCAACTCAGTGCTAAGATAGTGGTTTGCACCTAAGAGAATCACTTTCTCCTGGAGTGGGAGTACGTAGGACTCAGAACATCCATTCCATGGAGGCCCATGGGTGGGATGGGTGTTTAGCACCTCTGCACTAACACACCAGCCTCAGCCCTAGTGAGAGTACATGAAATCACAGGGCCAGTGCTGGTACTGCAGGAGAAGATCCATGGTGGAGCTTTAGGGATGCAGGGAGGCGGGTGTAGCTCCACCAGTGAGTAATTCATTACAGCACAATGAAACGCAACAGCCATCTTCATCTGTACTTTCCTGCAGGGCCCAAAAGGGTAAGAAGCCAGTTCCCATGGGGTTCTCCAAGAGACGGGAATGCCTGTGGGATTTACAACTGACAAAACTGGTACCCATTTCATGAATGACCCCAGCAGAGACACACTGAGAGACCCTATTGCAGGGGTCCTATAGCAGACAGATTAGAAGCCTTTGGCCAAAGCTGGAGAAAGTGGGAACATTTGGCAAGACCTGGACATGAAATCAGTCTTTTATTGTGGAGGTTGTACTTGGAAAGAGCTCATCTTTCCTCAGTTTATGCTGGAAGTGGCTCCAGTGCTGCAGGGTGCGTTTTAGAAGCATGAATTATCTCTGCACCCTGCATTGTTCTAAGGGAGGAGTCCAAGAATGAAATACAAAACCCAACACAGAACTCATGAGTGTTTTGCTGGGATTTATGGGGGAGCGAAAGGGTGGTGAGTGTGTTCATGAAGCCCAGTTTATTGTGCTTGTCCCAGGGCCTGAGTTGTGACTGGGGAACTTGGTTCTGACAGGAGCTCCGTGCTTTCCCCAGAACACCATGAAGTGGGCAAACACACAGCTCTTATTCTACCGTGACCAAAGTCTAACTAGAAGAAACCAAACAGAAATGCAGGAAGACACCCAGGAAGGAAAGAAGGGAATAAAGCCAAAGCCAAGAAGTTTTCACCTCCAAACATGGGACAACATCTCCAGTGCAGCCAAAACCTGGCATTGCACTTGTTGCCATGTTTTCTCATCTCGACTGGCTCATCTGCAGCCCAAACTGAACCAGCATCTCAGGATGTGCATCGTGGTAGGTCTGCAGGCCAACATATGCCCAGGCATTGACAAGGACCCCATTAGCAGTTGCAGTGAGAAGGAAGCGGTCCAGAACAAGACTAACTGCTGCACTGGGGCTGAACAAGGGGGAAGTGGGCTCATATATAGATACACATCCCTGTGATTGATCCTGAGGGGGATCACTGTACCTGCCAGGAGGAAAACGTGAGCAGCAGCCATCAAGATGCAAAGAGCCTTGCCAGAAGAGTGCTGTCCAGGGCTACACGTGAACCTCTTCATTCTTAAGGCATGTTCTGAAAGAAGGATGTTGGTGAGCACTCCCTTAGCACACACTTGGCTGAGAAGTTCAACCTGCTCCTGCAATCTGAAATACACAGGCCAGGAGCCAGCAGCCCTCACTCCCTGTGCCTGACCTGAGTCACTGGATGAGGAGCCCCTGTAGAGGTCAAACAAGGCTACACAAACCCTCTGCTCTCTGTTGCCTTCTGAAAGAGATGAGGTTTATGCAATTACACCGTGCATGTACACTCTTCATCTGTCACAGCTAGGAAAACCTGTTAGCTACTTTCCACCTGCCTTAAGCAAAGGAGTCCGTGTGTGAAGTGGTGAGGTTCCTACAAGCATGGGGAAAACATGAAAGGAAAGCCCCAGCAGTGAGGTTAAGCTGTGGCTGCCCCATCCCTGGCAGTGTTCAAGGCCAGGGTGGACACAAGGGCTTGGAGCAAGCTGCTCTAGTGGAAGGTGTCCCTGCCCGTGGCAGGGCTTGGAGCTGGATGAGCTTTAAGGTCTCTTCCATCCCAAACCAGGCTGGGATTGGGTGATTCTCCCAACTGGGCTTTATCTGGGACACACAGGGGAAGGGCTGGTTCCAGGGTAAAGCATCCACTGAACACTACAAGCAAAATGCAAATACGCCACTCTAAATTGGAACGAGTTTGTGCTGGTTTGTGCTTCAGTTTGTCTGAAGGTGCCTTAAAGACGACTGCAGTTAAACCAGAGCCCCTGAGTGCACAGGCAGCCCCAAACTCACCCCTGGACCCCTGCATGCTCCCCTGTGTGCTCTGCTTTCTCTACTGGCTTCAGCAGGCATCAAAGGCAAGGGCTTATTCTTGATTTAGGACCACACTGGATTAAATCTTCAGCCTCTAATGAGGTACATAAAAGGGCTGTAAAGAATGAACTAGATCCTCAGATAGTCTGAGTTGGCCAAGCTCTGTTCAATGGATTCACTTGGCTTCAGATCAGATGCAGCCCTCACCAGGAGCTCCCTTAAGTAATAACTAAGGGTTAACACACTAAGGGTTACTACTGCCTGACCACTGCCAAAATAGAAGTTGTCCCTTTGTGTCCAGACTATGAGATAAACGTTAGAAAACTATAAGAGCACCTGAGCTAATAACAGCTCTCCCAAATTCCTTTTAAAACGGCTCTTTACAAAACTTGCAGTGTTAGGACACATCACCCCGTTTTCCATTTAGTGCTGTGCCAACAAATCTCTTCTCACAACCTTCACCTTTCTTACTCCAGCACTGATTTGCTGACTTCTGCAGTAACACTTAAGGAACAATTCATTATGCTCCCGAGCCCTTGGTACCTAACCAGGAATTCTTCCATATTCCAGGTGATTCATACTTTAAAAACACCATCGGCATTAAAAGGTGCTGCTCAAAAACTCACCTCCCTGTGTAGCAAAATCAAGGTGGATTTCTGCTGAGTGCTTGTCCCGTTTCTTCTCTCAGATGCCAAAAGACCAGTAAAGAGAAATAGGAAGAGAAGATCAGGTGGGATGTTGGGATGTTTCCTGTGAGTCAGGCAATGAAGAACAAGGGATTTCTGTTCTGAATTCACATTTCCTAGGTCCTGGAAAAGCTGTTGTGCCAACAAATCTCTTCTCCCAGCCTTCTCCTTTATTACTCCAGCAATGACTCGCTGACTTTGGAGTAACATTTAAGGAGCAAATCATTATGCTCCCAGCCTGCGGTACGTCACAGGGTTGTAATAAGTTTTGTCCAGAGCAAAGTCCGCAACGTGGGGCATTATAAAACACAAATCACAAAGAAACAACAGAACTGAAGAGTTCGTCTTGTTTCTGATTCAAAAGTGACTGCACTAATGAATACTAATTGTGATTTTCCTGCAAATAGCCTCTATTTGTAACATACAGCACTATAGCATCAACCAGGATCTTTCTGCCCTTCTGCAAGATATTAATCTCATTGCCAAGTTCAGTAAGAGTGTGATCTTGCATGTTTTGGCAGTGGCTCCCTCCCTGGATCTGGTTAGGGACATAAGAGGAACTGTAAAGAGACTGGAAAAGCCCCCCCATGCCTGCTTAACACTGCGGTTCACCCAGCTCCTCCAGACCCCCTGCACCAGCACAGACCCTCTCCCAGCCAAGCACCCTCCTGCCATGTACCAGCCTCAGCCAGCAGGGTTTGCTCTCTTATGGGGAGATCCTATTCATGGGATCACTAGGCATGCACTCTCTCATCAAATCCGTGCTGCACAGGTTCTGGGATTCACATAAACTCTTGCATGAAGAGCCTTTCTTCAAGCATGGGACTAAACAGGGCTTTTGTTCAAGGGTGGGTGCTTCAGAAGTCATCTTTTTGTTACCCATTAAACCAGTATCATGGCATCCTGGTATGGAAAGAGCTTTTACTGCAACCCCAGAGCAGTTGAGAATGTTTTAGCCCATTCCTCCACTTCCTCCATCTTCATCTCTCTATTTCTCAGGTTTTCAGTTCAGTGTGGTGTTTGCAGGTGTTCAGCACAAGTTGGTTGTGCTTCACTAGAGATGACTGCAAAGGGGCTGGAGCACCATGTGAGGGCATCTCCTCTTTAACACCAAGCCACAATCAGAGCCTGATCTAATAACCAGCATCCTGCATACATTTGTGGTCAAATCTTTCCTGGGAAGTTCTAGGGGAGGACACTTAGGATGCAGAGCAGGAAAACAGTGGTCAAAGTGTGCAATGAGGAGCAGCAGATGAAGGCAGAACACATCCAGACTCACCAGGGCCACGCATTCCGCTTTACTTTGGATGTGCAAAGCTTTTTGCCGGGAGGTTGCTATGGTGACTTTTCAGCTCTCCCAAACCTCCTCATACTGTAATTACATCTGAAAGCCCATGAGCTGGGAATCTTTGATTCCTGGGAGGAAGCACGGGGGTGGCTGACTCTTCGGGATGTTTCTCAACCAGCCATTTTCCTTCTGAAACAAACCCCACAGATTCATCTCCTTGTGCCTTTCACAGCTGCCCAGAGGTTCCAGACACCCTTCTTGTCACCCTCCCAAGACCTCCTTGAATGAGTGCCTTTCTCAGAACACCCTGAAGCATGTAAATATCACATGTATTCTCGGAGACAGGCAGCAGCTAGCCCATACAAACTCCTAGATTACAAACCGGTTTTGATATAGAATTGAGTCTTTTCATACCTTTCTCATTTCAAAGCAAGGAGAAAATCTTTTTTTGACCATGATTTAGTGAATCCTGCTGTAGGGATTTTAGAAACCTCGGGAAAATCCTTACAATGTTGAGGGGTGTTCCAGAAATACAACTCAAGGAATACAACCACAGCATCAGATTTACTTGGCCCCTTTGCTGCAGGCTGATCCTAGAATGAGACACATTTCATTCTGTCAGATTAAGTTACCCTGGCAGCGTTCCCTGGGCACAGGCTTTTAATGTCTATCATTGGGGAAAAGATCATAGAATCATAGAATGGTTTGGGTTGGAAAGGACCTTAAGATCATCCAGTTCCAACCCCTCTGCCATGGGCAGGGACACCTCACACTAAACCATGGCACCCAAGGCTCTGTCCAACCTGGCCTTGAACACAGCCAGGGATGAAGCATTCACAACCTCCCTGGGCAACCCATTCCAGTGCCTCACCACCCTCTCAGTAAAGAATTTCTTCCTTTTATCCAATCTAAACTTCCCCTGTTTCAGTTTGAACCCATCACCCCTTGTCCTGTCACTACAGTCCCTGATGAAGAGTCCCTCCCCAGCATCCTTGTAGGCCCCCTTCAGTTACTGGAAGGCTGCTCTGAGGTCTCCACGCAGCCTTCTCTTCTCCAGGATGAACAGCCCCAACTTTCTCAGCCTGTCTCCTTACGGGAGGTGCTCCAGTCCCTTGATCATCCTCGTGGCCTCCTCTGGACTTGTTCCAGCAGTTCCATGTCCTTTTTATGTTGAGGACACCAGAACTGCACACAATACTCCAAGATTACCCCAGTTGTTATCTGCTTGCCCCCAGCTCATCGCCATGCCCTTGCTGAGATGCTGCTACTGCTCTTTAGCAGCCCTTCATTTTTCCTCCGTGACCACAAAAGACGCAGCTGTAAGAGCTTTATCTGGACATCTGTTCTGCAATGATCCTGATTCCACAACCTGGAATTGCTGGGATGGAAAGTGCTATTTCCATGCAACCCACCTACACTCCACTCCCTGGTTTAATGGCCCCAGAGTGACTGCAGCACGGAGACGGACACAGATTGCAATGTCAATCTCAGAACTGATTTTATTAGTGCTGTCACCTCCTTATCCTCTGGAATTATGGATTGGGAAAATTGCCTCGAAAGTGATTTGGTGTTATGAGGCTTGGAACAGGTCCTTTATGGCTTGAGTGGTTAATGTGGTGTTAGACTCACATTGTGGGATGTTTAAGTAATGAAAGAGGAAATGGAAGGCAAGCTGGGGTAGGTATGAGCGGCTGTGGTGGGAGTTTAAATGATGGAGAAATAGATTTGTAGCAAAACCTGTGTGAAATGAAAAGAGAGCTTCTCAAATGGCCTGTGTAAACCTGGCTTGTCTCCACAACGTGGTGCTCTCAAAGACACCTGGTCTGCTCTGAAAGAGCTGCTCTGCACAAGCTGATTTACCACACTGGAGCACAGGATGGATCAGAAGCCCCAAGCATATCCACAAGGCTGATGTGAGCCTCTGATAGGGACCCTGATCAAATCCTCTCACCTCTGTCACTGCAGTCGTCACCATGTGAAGTACTTGGGTGCATTTAACTGCTCTTGATGAAGCTATCTTTGCCTTTAGTGCTTCCCCAGCTCCCAGGAGAAGGGGATGCTCCTGGACACACATGCACAGATTGGCCTGGGGAGCGGGATGGAGGGACTATTCCCTCCTTTCCCTAGCTTCTTCAGTTTTCCCCACTGGAATCTCCACCCCAGGCACGTACTTACTAGGAGATAAGAAGTGGTGGTCCTTTTTTGCCACAAAACTTGTTTAAATACATCCCCAGATACTTTTTACCTGCAGAACTCAGTGACTTTAAACTTTGGCTTGAGAAGCACAGAGAATGGGTCATTAAAGTAAGGGTTCAGCCTCCTAGTAGGTGAGCACAGCAAAAACATACAACAGCAGAAGGGCCTACAGCCACATCCCATAGCAGTTGTGCAGATAAGCCACCAACACAACTTTTTTAAGGTATTTGTGACACATAAGGGGGAATATTTCTCATGGAATTTCATTTATATCTTATTCTGGGCAAGTTCTTATCCTTCCTTTGTCAAAGGTGTAACCATGTTCCAGCCAGGACAAGGCATGCAAGGGCTTAATTACACTGAAGAACCCCATGTAGCAGCTCTATTAAAGAAGTGAAAAGCATCCTTTGATATCACTGGAGACCGTTTGCTCATCACACGGCGTGAATCAGAGCGATGCTGCAGATGTTTGCAGACCGTGGGGACCACTGGATGTCACTGTTGCCTCACACAAGTTGTGCAGATGGACCTGCAAGGAAAATGCTGTCATTGAAGGCAGAGTAAAAGCAGCATAAAAAAGGCAGAAAGCCGCTTATCTTGTTCAAAAGCAGCCTTAAAAAGAAGGAGGAACATCGCAAGGAGCAGGGAGGGAAATTTATTGAGCCGAGGGTGATCCAAGCTCATCGCCTTGGCTTTGCAGCTGTGTGAGCTCCGAGCCCAGCCAGGCACTCACACACTGCCCTGGAGAAGGTACCGTGTGCCAAGCTGGAAGGAGAGCCGGATTGCATCCCTGTCAGGTACACATTACTGCTTAATGTATGAGCCCCAGAGACTGGAGCCCGGCTCACAGTGCGCTGTAATCCATCTGCAGAACAGGAGAGCTGATTGCAGCATCGCTCAGTCCTCCACTTCTTCAGCTCCTTCTTAAATATGGTCCTAAGTAAGTCCTGGCCACATGTACAGTGCAGGAACAAAACCAGACAACCACAACATTGTCCAGTGGTTGATCATTTTCACTCATTCCTCCACAAGGCAGGAACACCACCTCAAAGAGAAGTAAGGACCATAAACCGGGCTCAGGCATCTCTTGAAGTTACCTTTAAAATCATTTGTGCCAGGGAAACAGAGCCTCTCTTGCACAAGAACACCCAAGCCACAAACCAGGCCCTGTGCTTTTAATCTGTGCCAGGTTACACTGTAGATGCCCTCTTCCTATCTTTGGGATATTCACATAAGTAGGATGGAGTAATGGTTCTCATCTGAGCTCAACACCCATGTCCAGGCAGGATTTGTTCAGAAAGATAAGGATGTCCATAATAGCCTGGAGAAGGAGCTCTCTTCAAGTCACTGAGGTCTGAGTCTTCTCTGACTTTTCCCTGCCTGGTGGTTGTGGTTTCAGGATAAAGGATCCCCTGCCCTACATTGGACCATTTGCATTGGAAACATGCCCTGGACCCACTCTCTGCCTGTTCCTCCCCAAGCGCCACGGAAGTTTCCCTCCTGCCCTTTCTGTTCAGTCTGCTCCATCCACCCTGCAGGAGGGCATTAATCAGTGGTATTCCCAAACAGGGCTCCTGCTGGGATTCATAAAGTCTCCTGCATTTATGGCTTATCACAGAATCCCAGCCTGGTTTGGGTTGGAAGAGACCTTACGGCTCATCCAGTTCCAGCCCCCTGCCACAGGCAGGGACACCTTCTGCTACAGCAGCTTGCTCCAAGCCCCATCCAACCTGGCCATTGAGCTTCTCTCAATGCATGTGAATGGAGGAAAACCCTGATCCCGGTGTAGAAGTTACTTAAAGGCTGGAAACCTCCATGACTCAAGGATTTCTACATGGTTTGTGATGTGCTGGTTACCCTGAGAGCCACCAAACCTGGGCGGCTCAGTGATCACAGGCTATTTCAGACTGTTAGCCGGGGCCAGAACAGACAAAAGCAGTAGGAAGAAATCTTGTTCCATCACAACTCACGGCCATATGGCTGCAGATGTGGAAGAGAGCAGCCCATCAGTGGCAGCATTTCCTCCGCAGCCACTGCATCCATCCAGCTGCCTGCGCTATGTGAACTGTTCTGCTAGGGAAGTCCAGATGACACAGAAACTCCAACAGATAAGTGTCATAGCCAAGATGTTTTCCACAGCCTGAATTCAGCGTCACGTCATCCTTGCTATTCTCATTCCCTATGACTGGGGAATGTCTTAAAGCGATAATAACATTTTCACTTGACATGGACCAAAACCCTGTGAAGCTTTGCAGTTCATAATAGCGTGTGATTGTTACCTGAGTGGATATAAATTCCTCCCTCTGCTTACACTAGACCTGGTAGTGCAGTCAGATACCCAAACCACAGCAGGAGAATGCACTGTCACATCAGCCTGAGCTGCTGAGAGGCAGCAGCCCTGCTCTGTAACACCTTACAGGCTGTGATTTGTTACTAGATTTTATTCTACTACTGAGCAATGTTCTGAGTCTTTTTACTTGCTCTCTTACTTACCAGAGAGAAATGGATTTTGACCATTAATTGTGGGCAGGAGAGGCGAGTGGGAGGAAGAACTTTTGCTTTCTTTCCATTCCAGCCAGTTAACCACGTGTACCTGGTGAGAATGAGGAACAGCCATGCAGAGGTAGAGCCTGGCAGATTGGAACATCTTGCCTTGAAGGTGCTGGTGATGCCGGTGCACCTCTCATGCAGACAGTGTGCACCACTCTGCCAGCAGATTCCCATCATTCCCCATTTCACAAGCCAGAAAGATGAGCCATGCCTATCCCTTCCCAATAGAAGTTCCTCCAGGCTAGGGTTGCAGGTGGCCTACAAAGGGAGAAAAGGAAGATTGCACCTTATTGAACTGAGCTTGCTTTATAGCACATCACCAGTGTCTGATGAGGGTAGAAACGGGTTTGTCCTGTGGCTTCTGACTCTCACCAATGCCTGTGGCTGACTGTATTGTCTGTGCTAGCACAGCGCAAACCTCAGTGGTTTAATCCAGACACATTTATTCTAAGTGCATCCCCATGCCATCTGCACTCTGCTCACCATATTCTGACCGGGAATTTCGTAAGGCACCCCTTTAACTCTTGTAATTCCTCTGTAAATAGGCAATTGCCTTAACTTAGCAACTGCCTGACTCATTTCCTCTCTGCGCAGTCCTCTGGGCTCACTCTGCAGAACTTCCTCTTCGCGTTTTCTACATCTTCTGCTATTCTTTCCTTTTTGAGCTGAGGCAGGCGGCCAAAAACAGCACCAGGATTGCACTGGGTGGTTGTAAAACCAGTCCTGGCACCCCAGAGGTCTCCTTCGGCTCCTCCTCAGAATCGTTCCATTTTCAGTTGTACAATTACTGCGAAGTCTTAAGGCAAGAGGAAGGATTTTGGCATTCGAGCAGCCCTAAAAAGAACCAAAATCTTTGTAAACGTATCAACACCTTCAACATAATTCAGATTTGCTTTGAAATACTCCTGAAATCACATTGGCGTTAACCAGAGCAGGGAAAACAGACTGAAGGGATGACAGCTTTGTGCTATCTTTGCATTTGCCCCAGATGCCTGGAGGATAGTCAAGGTTTTGATGCACTTTTCTACACTAGTTTACGCAGTAACTATCACCTAGAACTGTCCTAATATAAAGTTGGAGGGGGTTGCTGTAAAGAGATACCTAAATTGCAGTATGTGAAAGCCCAGACCCTGGAACTACACAAAGGGACAAGATGTGCTGTGGCAATCAATCAAAATCATTTTGTCGCGGGGGAAATAGCCCTGGTTTTAGGTAAAGAAGGAGTCTGGGATTTACCAGGTGCTGTAAGGAAAAGGCGACCCTGTTCCATTTCAGGGCAAGGGCATTGCTCAGAGCATGGCCAAAAGTGTGTCTGAAACTGCTGGAGATGCTTCAACCCAACCCTTGAGCTGAGCTCTGCTGAAGGGATGTGCCTCTGCAGCCCCTCAGGACACTGGATCTGCGCTGCTCAGGGCATTTGGGAGCTGGGGCTTTTAATTGGGCTCTGCCAGCTCACTTCTAATTGAGTTTTGCTGCACATTTGTGCCCGAGAAGGAGTGGTGATGGAAAGGGAGGGGGCCCCTGCTCCAGTCAGAAGTGTGTGCGTTCAGCTGCTTTATAGCGGGCAGTATCCAGGGCCTCACGGGTTTATTCCCATTGGGAAGAGAAGTCAGGTATTTACAATATTGAGCTTTGTCTCCTTGAACACAGAAGAAGAAAACCAAGCAAGGCTTCTACTATTCACCATTTCCAAAGCAGGGTCATTAGCATGGCCTGAACCCAAGACAGGCTCTTGTTAGTTCAGGAGCCCATTAGATGTCTCATTTACTCAGCGACACACAAACCATCGCCTCAAATCCTCTTGCCTTTACCTTTGTAAGTACAAGCTTTGACACGCAGCCCATTGCTTTGGCTGAGAAACCAAAGAGGAACATCAACCCTCAGCTGCCATTACAGAAATAGGTGGTAATTGGTCTTTTTCTTCAGTTTCCAAGAGCACAGTGGTAAGTGAACCACCAGCTTGAACCAAGGCTGCAGTTGATGCACCCTCCACCATACATGAAGCATTCATAAGTCATGATTTACCCTGTTCTGCCATGGCCTCCTGGAGATAAATTCCAGCTCGGATGCTGTATAGCATCCTTCTGTGCCGTATCCTATATTTAGTCACTCCACAGCCTGGCACCTGATTTCATGCCTAGTGTTAAACTGCAGAGCGTGTTCAAGTGAATGGTTTCTCAAGGGCTGTACTGCATCAAAGGCTTCTAAGGAAAGCAGGATGAAGGCTGAATGCAGAACACAGCTTTGTGCTTGTACCGCTTCTCTCTGGAAATGAGGTGTTTGTCAGAAAAGCAACAAGCAGGCACAAGCAGTTCCCTGGTTCTGCTGGTGGCACCAAGCATTTAGTGCTAAAACACATTTGTTCCTTTGAAGCTATTTTGAATGGCAGAAAGATGCTCTCTGTGCCACTCTACCAACCCTTCCCATGGGCTAAACGGGGCTGAAGTGAGCTAAACTGGGCTCAAGAGGGCTAAGGCGTGCTGGACTGGTCTGAATTGGGCTAAACCTTGCTGAACTGTGCTAAATTGGTCTGGACAGGTCTGAATTGGGCTAAACTGGGCAGAACTGGGCTAAGCTGGGCTAAATTGGGCTGGACGGGGCTAAACTGCGCTGAATTGGGCTAAAGTGGGCTGGGCTAAACTGGAACGGACTGTGCTAAAGTTGGTTGCGCTGGGATAAAGTGGGCTAAATGGGCTGGGATGAGCTGGAATGGGCTGGACAGGGATAACTGGGCTGGGTTGAACTGGGGTGAAGTGCATGAACTGAGATAAACTGGGCTGGACTGGTGTGGAGTGGGCTAAACTGAGCTGGGCTGGGCTAAGCTGGGCTGGGCTGGTCTAAACTAGGCTGGGCAGGGGTAAAATGGCCTGGACTGTTCTGAGCTGGGCTGGACTAAGCTAAAGTGTGCTGGGCTACATTGGGCTAAACTGAGCTGTACTGGATTAAACTGGGCTGAACTGGACTAAACTGGGCTGAGCTGGACCAAACTGGCCTGGGCTAGGCTAAAGTGGGCTGGCTTGGCTCCATTGGGCTGAACTGGGTTGGACCTGTCTGAGCCTGGCTGAACGAGTCTAAAATGAGCTGAACTGGGCTAAACTTGTCTGGACTGGGCTAAATGGACTGGCCTTAAGTGGGCTAAACTGGGCTGGACTGGGCTGATCTGTGCTAAACTGAGCTGGGCTGGGCTGGACTGAGCCAAACTGGGCTAAAGTGGGCTGAACTGTTCTTGGCTGGGCTTCATTGGGCTGGAGTGGGCTAAACTGGGCTGGAGAGGTCTGAACTGGGCTAAAATGCACTGGACTGGGCTAAACTGGGCTGGACTGGTCTGAACTGAGCCAAACTAGGTTTAACGGGGGTAAACGAGGCTAGGCTAGGCTGGGCTATACTGGGTAAACTGGGCTGGACAAGGCTAAACTGGGCTGAAGTGGGCCGAAGTGGGCTAAACTGGGCTGAAGTGGGCTGGAGTGGCTGAAGTGGGCTGAACTGGGCCTCACTGGGCTGGACAGATCTGAGCTTGTCTAAATGGGGCTAGTATATACATCACAATGGATATGCTAGAATGATGCACAGGCAAGGTAACAGGGTATGTTGTGACCTTCATCCCTAGATGGTGGTGACATTAGGTACATCTCACTGAGGTGATGCAGCCCGTTTTCCACCAGCTCTCTGCTCCGTGCCAGACCCCAGTCCTATCTGCAGGGTTCTCTTCGTACACCCTTACCAGCCTTGTTTTACTTACCAAAATCTGCATTTTCTCTTAGTTTCAGGCCCTCATTTCTCTGCTTTGCTCCCTAGGAGCTGATCTGCACAAGAAGCACTCCCTGACTGATGAACATCACAGCCGGGCACAGCTGGGATGTGTCAGTTGGATCATGGCAAGGTCTCATGGTGAGACCTGCTTTGCCCCAGCTTCTCCATGCACAGTGCATGAGATCAAAACTTCACTTTAGCTGAGGAGAGGAATGAAGGGCACAGGGGAATGATGAAACAGTGCAGCCTTCCCTCTTGGATACGTACCTGTGTAATGTAAGGCACACAGAGGTAGAGAAACCACATTATAAGGATATCTAGAGGCAAGCCTGTTGTGCTGCACTGCACAGAGCCTCTTGCAGTGAAGTACCCTGTTCATCTGCACACCCCCAGGGGCTGCACAGCACATGGGCTCTTCTCCAGCCCCAGCTGGTCAGTGGTTCCCCATCAATCCCTGTTGTCTCCGGCACTGCAGTGGGAACCGAGGTGTGAGGCATAGATAGCCCCTGCCAGGGGGAGGGCTGGACACAAGCCAGTGGCATGAGTGAGTATGGGATTACAGCTGAGGGAGGCCAACAGCTTGCTGCACCCAGGCAGGGGGATCATCACTAGTCCCTCATCCCCATGCCTCACACCATCCACCCATCCTGCTACGGGAAGCTGTGCCCTTCCCATAGGAGCTGTGGCTGCCCCATCCCTGGCAGTGTTCAAGGCCAGGTTGGAAGGGGCTTGGATCAACCTGCTCCAGTGGAAGGTGTCCCTGCCTGTGGCAGAGTTGGGACTGGATGAGCTTTAAGCTCCCTTCCAACCCAAACCAGTCTGGGGTTTTATGTTCCACAGGGTCAGTTTGCTGCTGATTGAATCCCTCAGAGACACCGAAGGGCTGGTACTGCATGGCCAGGGAGGCCTGCACAGACGCGTGCTCAGACCACACCAGGGTCCTGTTCCACGACAGCTCTGGCTCACTGGTACACATCTCCTTATCTGATGAACCAGGGAAAGACTCAGGACTAAAAGTGGACCCCACTAAGAGTGGAAATACAAGCTAAATACCCATATTCCTAACCATTTGCCATCACTGTAACACCCCAGTGCCACAGCCACAACTCACACTTGCACATCGTAAGCTCCTCTCCAGCTAGGCCGGGTGCTTTGAGTTTTCAAGGCTCAGTTGGGGATTATCAGTCTTTGCCAGTTACCTTTTTGGGTGCTCCTTCTCACAGATGGCCTGGCTGGCTGCATTGTGTCAGAACCAGATTGCATTTCACTGCAGCCTTTTGGAGCTGCTACTTTATCCCCAGGCTAACATATCTCCCATACTTGCATGCAAAGCACAGAGACAGCTTAGTGGCCCGAGCCCAAAAACTTTATGACTTATTAATTTAGCAATGCGTTTTATTCACCACTGGCAGCATTAGCTGAAGAGCAAAATGAGGAAGTCACATTCACCCTTGTCTCCAATACATCAAAGTAAAAGAACAGCCATAGCACGGCACAGTCACACTCAGAGCAACCAGGAGCTCCTGGGCTGGACACTGAAGGAAGTAATTGGAAATGCATCATAGAAATCATAGAATCCCAGCCTGGTTTGTGTTGGAAGGGACCTTAAAGCTCATTCAGTTCCAAATCCCTGCCAGGGGCAGGGACACCTTCCACTAGAGCAGGCTGATGATGCTCTACCAGCCCCATCCTCCTCCAGTCCTGCTCTACACAGTACGCTGCTCTCTGACCAAATTGTACTTAAGCTTTGCACTATCCCCATCACTGTTCTATTCCACAGCTATTTGTACCATGCTTGGTTTTCTGACCAGGGCTTTCCATGTTCTAAAGGTAAATTTAGAACTGATGAAGATTTTCCTTGATTTCCTTGTGTCACGGGAACACAATGTCCCCGATTCTATCGCTTAGGAAGCATTTCAGGCTTACAGCTGAGTGTGCTGCTGTGTACTGTTACAATACCTTATAGAACTATTATAACACTAAAAGCTAGATAGTGTAGATTTCAAAGCACCACATAACCACCAACTAACTGAGGTTCATGACATCACCTTTAAGCAGATAAGAAACTAACTAAGCAAGTAGCAGCCAACGCTTACTACCCTGAGGTCTGAAATACAGTAGTTATATTTCCAGGTATGGAACACCAAAATGATTGAGTTTGCTCAGATGCAAACAGAACAGTAATAACTGGCAAATGTCACTGTCTAAAGGGAAACCTCAAATGGAAACCCCCCAGCCCCATCCACTCTTCCACCCACTTGCTAGCAGAAGCTGTACAGCTAAAGGGCTACCTACCACTGCGGGACTAGTCACTTCCTTTCACATGAGTTATGCAGCCCTATTACCACCTTGGGTCGATGGAGTGCTGGAAATCATGCCCTCAGGAACCCACTGCGGACTCCAGACCTGGTACACTGGGCAGGTTCTTGTCGTACTGAGAAGAACCAGTCCTGATGGTGGAAAGTGAGCACTGAATGCTCAGATCCACCAAGGCACTGGGTGCTTCTTTGCTGGGCAGAGATTGGATGGAGCAGCCTTGAGGAGAAGGATTTGGGGGTGTTGGGTGAGGAGAAGCTCCCCATGGCCTGGCTCCCCATGGTGTGTGCTGGGCTGCATCCCCAGAGAAAACTTCTCTCCCTCTTTCTTCTTCACTGGACAAGCCATGCGACCTCAACAACATGCTTGCAGCTGAGCTTACCCACATACGGGTATTATCACCCTGCGCTCATAGTGATTTACCCTAGGCCACTTACCACAGGATTTCAAACCACTTAAGGCTCACCATCGTTGACTTGAGCCAGAAACCTTCACACATGAAGGCAGAAGTCATGGCAAATAAACTGGTAGGAACTCTATTAGCACCTTTGCTAACAGCAGTCATACTGAAAGCCATTAACTCCCAGAAAACCAGAGCCACAGCTGGGCTGATGCGCATGTTTTAAGGCTCTCAGCTCCAAGTCTAGCCATTTATCACGCTTCTTGTTGGGCTGGTGTTTACCAAGAGCTGTCTCATCGGTCCAAAATGGACTTTGGGGCTAAATTCAGGGGGAAAAAAAAGGCGCAAAAAGAGAGTTTTGTTTGTGTAAAATGAGCAGAAGTCTGACGAGAATCTGACCCTGCATCTCTCACTGTGTGTGCACGGATGTGTGGGTGCAGGGAGGCAGAGGAAATATGTGAGAGAAGTCAGAAAAGCTCCTAGATAATGCCTCTAAAGTATTTCTAAGCCATTGCCTAAGTAACAATCTACAGAGGCTCAAATTCAGACACAAGGGATCTATTTTACACAGACAGAAGAATACTCATGTGGAATACGCGTACAAAGAAGCTTCTTTAGGCAAAACAAACAAACAAACACTGGAGTCATTTATCTCCTTGCCCTCTTTCTGTGCTGGAATACAGGAGCTTCACAGTGTTACAGTCTAAAACCACGGAGGGGCCTCCCAGTGTCCCTGCAGAATCCCACTCCAGTTTGTTCAGCTGCTCAGGAGTAAGGGCCCGTTTCACGGCAGGACAAGGTAGGGTCTATGGCGAAGCAGCCTGTGAGAGCAGGGTCTTTCCAAGCCATGTAAGAAGCCGGTGGGAATTGCCAAAGCAGCAATCTCCAAACCAAACCAGGAAGGAACGCCGTAGATTTCAGTCACAACCATACTCCTAAAGCCTCTTCTCTAAACGCTTTTCTTACAGAAAGGAACTACTGTGTTGGCCCAAGTGTTATTTCAGTATGAAATTGGTCTTTGAAAATGGATTAAGTAATCCAAGAGCTAAAACTCTTTCTTGGTACTGCTGATACCCCAGCCTTTACCCCATATTGAACTTGGTAAAGTTGGATTGATTGAACGGGGAGAGGCAAAGTCAGCAGCAGAATAAACAGATTGAAACTCCCAGACAAGAAATGGAAGCACAGCTTCTCGACACCGTGAATGTAGCCAGCACCCATCTGTGTCAGACACACATATGGTCTCTTACTGTGCAGCCCTAACAGCATCCACCTCACATCAAGAGCATCTTTGGCTTCTGACAGAGAGGAAAGCAAACTAGATGCAGTCATCTTAAAACACAACTTGTTGGTGCCCAATCCCACGTTTAGGGGAAGATTCCCCTTACAAACTCCTTGGAACAGCAGCTCGATGGCATTGGGATAAGGGAAAGATTTTCAGGCAGGTAAATCCCCACATACTGCAGGAAGTTGAAAGTTGGATTAAATTAGCTCCAGCTATTAAGTGTGTTTGTAAAATCATTATTGGATTTGGGGGGTTTGGAGGGGTTTTGTCATTGCTGCTCAAAAGCAGTTTCTTCCCTCCCTTCCCCTTTGTGAGTGGTGCAGCACGAGCATCACTGCCTGGGTTCTTGCCTTGGTTCTCCTTTGCCAGGCAAAGGCTGTTCCCAAAGGAAAGTGAACATTGCCTATAATGAAACTGCACAAGAAATCAATGCAATGAGGCTATTAAATGTAGGCCTGCCAAGAGACCTAGGAAGAGCAGGAGGCAATATCAAGCAAAAGGTCTAAATGGAGCTTGGGAAATGGGAGCTGCTCTCAGCAAATCTCATTCTTACTATAGGCACTACTCAAACTCCAAGCAAACACCTTAACATCAACTCAGGAAAGCAAAGAGTTCAGACAAGGCCTCCATCCTTGCGCTGAGAGCCATCACTCACTACAACCTGCTCTCTATTTGGGCCTTTTCCAAAGGCAGTGAGGCAGCTCTCAGGGCCTCTCCTCTGCTCTGCCAAGGAGCTTTGTACATAATACAGTCAGGCTGACTGAGTGCTCTTCTTCTGTGTCCAAGGAGACTTCTTTGGAAACTGATCTTTCAACAGGAGCCACCTTTGAGCTGTTAGAAAGAGAAATACCTGCACAGCGTTCAGTTACGGAGAAGTGTTTTCATGCTCAGATAACTGGAAAACGATTCTGTATCCTCAAATTTCCCTTAAGTACTCACTTCTAGGCAGGGATCAATCAGAAGGAGTTTTAGTTACATAGGCTTGAGGAGCCATCCAAGATGTCCTCTCAGTCAAACGCACAGCACTGTTGGCATGATACTGCAGCTCTGCACGCTGGTGGTGTTTTATCTCAACACCACTTGAAACAACACAACATCCACAAAGAGGCACTGCTGGAATATATCATCTCATCAGCACATGATGCTCTGATTAAACTGTTTCGTGTTAGAAGTGATAAGGATTGCCATATCAGTGTCGAGCTCGTTGGAATTGTATTACTTAGCGCCATTGATGGTAATCACATCGAAATTGGGGATCATTTCAAGTGATTCAGTAATAATTACCAGATTGTGCTGGAGGCATTTGTGCAATGGCTTCGTGCGATAGGATTGGTACCTTAAGAAAATTGAGTGAGCTGATTCACTTTAATCTTTACTTTGAGAAATGTACTGCTCCAAATCAGAGCAGGATAATCATAGAATCATAGAATAGTTTGGGTTGGAAAGTACCTTGAGATCATCCAGTTCCAACCCCCCTGCCATGCGCAGGGACACCTCACACTAAACCATGGCACCCAAAGCCTCATCCAACCTGGCCTTGAACACCGCCAAGGATGGAGCATTCACAACCTCCTTGGGCAACCCATTCCAGTGCCTCACCACCCTTACAGTAAAGAATTTCTTCCTTATATCCAATCTAAGATTTAACCCCGGGAAGTTTAGATTGCATATAAGGAAGAAATTCTTAAGAATAAGAATAAGATAGAAACAAGCAATAAAATGACTTTAACAATTAGCCAGCTTCTTCACAGATCCCACATTCTGGAGCACACTTAGGCTCTTTGGGGCAAGGGGTAGACTACTGCCTTGTTTAGCTGCTGTTACTGGAGGCTCCTAGACACTATGGCAATACAAATAAACAGCTGGTGATGACAGCAATAGGTGTTTACACACACATTGAGCACTTGAGCACAGAGGATCTCAGTTTAGTTGCACAGATGCAGCTTTTACACACACTCTTTAGGCAATGACCTTCACAAAATTGGCCCAAGAGCTTAACTTCTATTATTTACTGTTATTTCACTATCTTCAGGCTGCTCAACCTACCAGATACACACATACACACATAAATACAGTAACTGTCAATCTCAGAGACAGCTTCTGCTTGATGAAAAGCCATAGAAGAAACAAGGAGATACAGAAACACTGAAAAGACAAGAGATGAGAAGAGACTTTTATATCCCCATTTTGAGCCCAGTAATAGCTAAAATTTGGATGGGAATACATATGCTAAGGCAACACAGAGGTGTTATTCTATGAAATGAGAACTGGTGGGCATGCACAGGATTACAGACAGGAAAGGAGTGGACCTGTTTCCACATGTATTACACGTGCATGTTCTTTCTCACTTTATTCCTTCCTGTACAAATTGGTCTCCTGCCCTTACTAAACTATTATACAACAAAGGATGATCTAAGGTACAGAACTGGTGTCAGGCACGGAAGTGTCAAACCTTTTCTGACAGCCACCCAAGGTAGCTCCATGATCATAGTGTCTTCCCTTGAACTCATTTAACTCCTGTCACTGCTTAGTGTGCTCTGTCTAAATTTAGCAGGCAGTTCTGCAATCCTTGCATTGAATATTGCTTGTTCTGGTCAATATTCCCCAAACCCACCAGCAGGAATTGTAGGAGTGCAGAAACACAGAGCTGGAAGAGACCTCACGAGGTCATGCAGTCCTTTCTCCTGCCCTCTGACCAGACCTGCCTTTCTGGGCTGATACACATCCAGCCACAGGTTGCCCATGTTGGACCTCTACCTCTTCAATGGCAATGTATCCCACCATGCTTCTCTATCCCTACCTGATAATGTTTTGCTTAAAGTGAAGCATTAATCTTCCCTGATTAAAATCAAGTCCAAAGTCTTTGCTGAGTGGAGGACTGCTGTGTGTCCAAGAGGCTACCCTTCTTGCAGGCGGGGTGCTTCCCTTTTCCCAGTACCATGGCACTGTTGACTCATGCTCAGCTTGCAACATCCCAGATCATTTTCTGCTCTATCTGCTATTTCCCAGGCTGTTCTCTGGCTTGGCTTTCTGCAGTTAATTATTCCTGTCTAAATGTTTTATCTTGCATCTGTCCCTATTTATCCTCATTTTCTCCTGCACTACATTTCTAACTTTCTAGGTCAGTTTGAATTCTAAGCTTGCCGTCTAACACATAAGCAGTGCATGCAAATGTTGTAGGAATGCTTTCCATCCATCACCCAGGTAACTAATAAATACAGTGGGCCAAAGACAAACTAAAGGCTTGATTCTGTATCTTTTATATTAAGCAGTATTCAGTCATAGAATTCCAGCCTGGTTTGGGTTGAAAAGGACCTCAAAGCTCCTCCAGCTCCAACCCCTGCCACGGGCAGGGACCCCTTCCACTGGAGCAGCTTGCTCCAAGCCCCTGTGTCCAACCTGGCCTTGAACACTGCCAGGGATGGGGCAGCCACAGCTTCTCTGGGCACCCTGTGCCAGCGCCTCAGCACCCTCACAGGGAAGAGCTTCTGCCTTAGATCTAACCTGAACTTCCCCTGTTTCAGTTTAAAGCCATTCCCCCTTGTCCTATTGCTGTATGCCCTTGTCAAAAGCCCCTTTCTGGGTATCTTGTAGCTCCCTTTAGGGAGTACATAACTTTCCGTCTAAGGATTATTCACCCATATAAATACAGGTCAGCTTGAGCCAGGACAGAGAAATGAGGCCCTTTAGAGTATAAATGCATTAGTAACACAGACTGTTGCAGGTACTTGCCCCAGCAGGAGAGTAATAAACAAGAATGTGCAGTTAAAGCCCATTTGGAAAGAAGATTGTACAGCTACAGTCATTTTCACGCCACCAGTTTTCTTTCCAGCAGCCATGCCATGGCAGTTCCATTCACCACAGGAAGCCCACTATAATCTGTCACAATAAACACCTTAGCTTTTGGATTTAGCCCGTTTTGAAATACTTTTCCACCATTTTTCAGCCTCCTACGGGCAGATATAAATACACCGGTCCATCTAATTTACCTGCTGTCTTAGTTCAGCTCTTACTCAGCGAGACTGCGACATAAGTGAAGTTGAATACACATGAACATTTTGGTATTAGACACTTCAGTGATCAAAGCAATCAGGATCTGTAGGCTCAGGCACTGCTTTTTTTATACCAGATTTCAGACTAAGTCCAGTCAAGCACAACATCTAATACTGTGGGACACTGGATAGTTGGGAAACAGGATAAGAAATAGATTGATGGGTGGGTGCTTCTTCCTCTAACACCCTCCCCAGATCTACCAATGGCTTAAGTGGTTTCCAAGCTTGATTTTTTCCATCTGGGTCATCACATGTGCAAGCTTCCACTTGACTTATTTCAGCTACTATTAATTCAACTAATTTTGGTGTTTCTTAACCGAAATGGCTGGTATAGAACCCCTGGAATCTCAGAGTGTACGCACTGCCAGGGCTCTATTGATTCTCATCTCATAATGCCAATATGGGATTGTGATAATGCCAGTCAGGGGTTTGGCCTGAAACATTGCTGAGAGATTTGTCACAAACTATGATCTGAAAACTAAAAGGCTGGAAGAAATGACTGTGAAATTAAATTCTTCACTTTTCCACAGGGACAATGGGGTAAAAAAAAAAGGCAGTCTTTAAAGGATTAGAATAAATCACTCCTGCAATCAAATCTGCAAATGCTGCAGGACTGAAAGATGATTACGAGTGCTGCAAGGTCAAAACTGTAATGAAGTTCCACTAAAAATGCATAAGCAGTAATTGCATGACCGAAAATCTGTGAAACAAGGTTAAACAGGAAAGATGGAAGTTACAGTTCCAATTGCTAAAACATTAGCTCAAACCTTCCTGAACTGCTCATCAGAGACAGAGATAACACATGTTCCACACTGGGGCAGATTTTCCCAGCTCAGTTCCTGTGTGCCTAAAGATAAAAGCTATGCATATCAAGCAATATGGATATGTATGGAGAGCAGGAAAGGACAGTGCCCCAATTCTACCTCCAGAGTGCTTTTATCTCTCATGAATTTCTATGTGCTTGGTCTTTATATTTTCAGTCTACAGCCTCCACTGTCCTACCACAAACATCCCGAGTGTGCAGCACCAGCTTTATTTTCCTTCCTGTGATTTATACCTTCTGCTCTGGAGCTTTCTATGTACAGAATATCAGACATGTTACATTGCAAGTTTGCATATGTGCCTGCTGAAATAGAAAGAACAGCAAATACCATTTCATTTGAAGATTGATTGTAGCTGCCCGTTCTATTCTGAAGCCTTCTCTTCAGCAGTGATTGCTCCCATGCCAATTGTCTTCATTTATAATCTGAGGAACCAAAATGGATAAATAGGCACTGGCACCTTTTATTGCAAAGTGTGGTAAAGAAATACTGTGAGTTAAGGGAAATAGATGGAACCTAATCAAAATTCAAAGGCACCTCAAAACACTCATAAGCACTTTATTGTTACAGATATCGAAGGGACAGTGTCATAACTACACATTACTTATGGAGCTTGCAAACAACATCAGAATTACATTCTATTAGGTAGTTTGACCATTTATTTGTACCTCACCGACTGTACTTCATGCTGTACAGAACCAATATAAACCATTTTGGTGGTATTTTTTGATAGCTGAGGATAAAAGGACGATGGAAAAAGATGTGGATACAGAGCAAGGAGTCAAGGACTCCGTGCTGGGGTTATTTTTTGCTGTGCTGCTTTGTCCATGACCTAACTGGAGACTTTGATTTCAGTGACTCAGTTCTCTCATCTGTAAAATGAGGATAACATCTGAATGCCTCTCCGTGGAATGATGCAATTCAATTTCAGCATGTGTATAAAGCACATTGAGACTGCAAAGAGGGAAGGTATTCCTGCGGAGTGTAACAACAAACTTGGGAAATCTGGCACCAACTCTTCAGGGTTTTCTAGCCTTTAGCTTTTGTTTTAAATAATACTACTAATAATTGGCATTCTATTGACACTGAGAGGAAGCAACAGACAAAGGATTCTCTGTACACACACGCTTAAGAGGGGAAAGCCAATATAACAAACAAGAAACAAAGAAGAGGGCAAATTTGTGGTCTGAAGACTCAAGTTAAAATGGAGCCCTGCTCTGAATTTTCCTAAGGTTCCTTTTTGCTCTCTTGAAGCACAAAGTGACCTCAGTGCTACTTTTTCCTGGATTCTTCTCATTTTGGGGGTGTTTTTTGGCTTGCTGACAGGTAAACTTCCCATATATGATTTCAGAGGGAGTTTTCCACACAAGGCCCAAAGAATCTACCCTTTCCTATGGCCATACCATACTATTTTATCCTGACCCTTCGTGGAGCAGAAAACCAGAGACAAAAGGAGAAGAGTTTCAGAATTCACTGACAACCAACGAGGCAGCACAATAACAATCGAGTGGCGAATTCAAGTTAACATAGAATAGAATCTAGGATTCCATCAGTGGGGTTTCATTATGTTGTTTCCTTACTGGCTGGACCACTTCACCTGTTGGGGTTTTTTGTCTTCTTATGGAGAAATGTACAAAACCAGGGGTATTTGAAGCACAGGACGCAACTCCCAGCGCTGTTGCAAGCCAGTGAGCACTCAGTTACACAGTGGGTGCAGCTCACTGGAAGGGGATCCTGCCCCTCTGCTGTGCTCTGGGGATACCCCCCTGCAGCCCTGATCCAGCTCTGGGGCAGCAGCACAAGAGGGACGTGGAGCTGATGGAGCGAGTGCAGAGATGGCCATGGAGATGCTGCGAGGGCTGGAGCAGCTCTGCTCTGGAGCCAGGCTGAGAGAGCTGGGCTGGGGCAGCCTGGACAAGAGAAGGCTCCTGAAGGGGAGACCTTAGAGCAGCTCCAGTGCCTAAAGGGGCTGCAGGAAACCTGGAGAGGGGCTTGGGACAAGGGCCTGTAGGGACAGGCCAAGGGGAATGGCTTTAACCTGCCAGAGGGGAGACTGAGATGAGCTCTGAGGCAGAAGCTCTTCCCTGTGAGGGTGCTGAGGCGCTGGCACAGGGTGCCCAGAGAAGCTGTGGCTGCCCCATCCCTGGCAGTGTTCAAGGCCAGGTTGGACACAGGGGCTTGGAGCAAGCTGCTCTAGTGGAAGGTGTCCCTGCCCATGGCAGGGGTTGGAGCTGGAGGAGCTTTGAGGTCCTTTCTATCACAAACCAGGCTGGGATTCTATGAACTAAACCCATAGATTTGTGGTGCTTCTTTCTTCTGAATCCAGCGATCCTCTGTTTCCACAGCACCAATAGACGGGATGTGGCTCACCTTTAGACCGTGGGCCACTCAAGCCCGGCAGATGCAGCACCCTGCAGCACTGACAGCTGCAACCGATGTGAGCTCATCCAACTGTGTGTGTTTTCACGGCTTCAGGCCAACACTGCATTAACTACATCGAGGTAACTCCGCCGAACCATCCCCAACTCATCCAAGTTGAGACTAAACTGGGTTTATTCTCTTCCAAGCTGGGACCTGATGTATCCTGCTTCGCCTCTGCTTGAGCCTCTGCTAGACAAGTGACTTTACCGTTTAGAGTATCTCATCACCCCAGACAGCTGCCGGAGGTGATCGGGAGCCGATTCATCATCTTTAATGGCAGGATAACATTTGCGGTTGTTGTGGGGCCATAAATCACCCGCCACACACAGCCATGTGGGCCAGTTGCGAGCTGGCATCCCCTGCCCTGTGGTGCTCTGAGGTGACCTCGGGAGCTGGGTCCCTCTCAGTGCCGGGCCCACGACGGCTCCGACACCCGTTTCCGCGGCGTTCCCCACTCGCCACCGGAGGCCAGCTCCAGGCGAACGGGGATGCGGACGGGGATGGGGATGGGGATGGAGCCAGGGACAGGCCGCTCTCCTCACTGCCGCCGGTGGAGGTAGCGGTGGGGCAGCACCCAGCCGCGCTACCGGGCCCCGGCAGGCCCCGCCCGCCGTCCCCCGCCCTGTCTCGGCCCTGCCCCGCGGCGGCGCTGCCGGGCGGCTCGGAGCGTGCGCACTGCGCTCCCGCGTCCCCCTTTGCCCGGCCGGCACTCGCGCGTCCCGGCGCTGAAGATGGCGGAGGGCGGCGGCGGCGCGGCTCCCCCCTCCTGCTCTTCCTCCTCCTCTTCCTCCTTGAAGGGGCTGCGGGAGCAGATGGGTGAGAGCGGGCAGGGGAAGGGCGCTGTGGGGGGGGGGTCTGTCCCGGCGGGGCGGTCCCGGGGCTGCCGTTGGGGCCGGGTGTCCCCCCCTCCCCTTCCCCAGTCGCCTTCCGCCGCGCGGTACGCCCGGCCCCCTTCCCGGGGCGGGGTGGACGGGCATCGGGAGCGGGATGTGGGGCCCGCGAGCAGCCGGTCTTTGTGTCCGGTGGGATGAGGGAGAAGCGCAGCCCGGCCCCTCGCCCGCCCGGAAGGGTCTGTGGGGCGGTGGAGCCTCCTCTCCTCCTCCGGGCGTTAAGGGCTGACTTGGGACCTCTGCAGCTTGTGGGCAGCAGCGAGCTGCTGCAGGGCGGCTTCGTTACCCCAATAGCCCGGCGTTCACCGCTTCTTGGCGGTCCGAACTAACCGGTTTCCTTGGGGGGGCTCCTGAGTTCGCTGCAGACAGGCAGCGTTTGCAGCCAGTTTGTCCGTGCGGTGCGGCCGGTGGCACCTCCGAGCCCAGGTGTACAAGGCTGGGGCAGTCTGCGGCATTGATTCCTAATCAGAGACTGGATAATGCCTTTATACCTTACTTTTTGTTTAACTGGTGTCTTAAGAGAGCTAAAGACACTTTGATTTGGGTGTGTTTATGTGCCTGTTTATACTTTAGGCCCTTTAATACCATAAATGAGTATTGTGCATCCTTGATACATGTTCCAAGCATAATTTCATGGCACATCTCCACGCGTTAGCTTTGTGGATGAGCCATTAGCAAAGATAAACGTTTTCTTATCCGAGACAAAAATCAGGCAAGAGAAGTGTGGTTTGATCTAAACTAATTTGGACTACGTAGAGAAGCTGCTCTGATAGCTTCTTACTTGATTCTTTTCAATGTACCTGTGTAATTACATAAAGAAGAGTGCTGGCAAAAGGTTCTGAATGCACAACTCTTGTCTGGCAGCCTTTATTCTTCAGTGTGTTTGTCAGAAATAGCACTGAATTACTCTTTATTTCTGTTTCCAAGTGAAGACAGTTTAGTGCTCCAGAAGGAACACTGGCCAAATGATAGCACATCTCACCTGCACAGGCTGTGTCTGTTTGATCCTTATCCTGCCTGCTGGAACTGCTGAGCTTTCTTTTGTGCATTGGGTGCAGTTGCATCGTGGCTCCTGAGCTCTTCTAAAAGTGGGCACCCACATTTGCTGACAGCTATCATGACCTTGATTTAGTCCCAGAATCAGAGGTGAAGCGTGCCTTGAGCTCCATCTCCTATTAGATATGCACATGTTCTAATATGCACATCATGTTAGAAACCAAAACCAAAGCCCCTCACTGGATCCTGGCAAGGCTACACCTTGATTTTTTTCCCCTGAGGGGGTAGAAGTCACTGAACCAGAATCTGAACTTCACTTTACATTAAAAGCATTTCCAGCAGTTACATGCTAGAGGATGAACTCGCTGCTGATGTGAGGCAGTACTGCCTGCGAGTGTACAGGCTGCTGCAGTTCTGCTCCTAACTGCTTGTCAGTAGCACTCCCTCGCCCTGTGGGGAAAGCAAATGATGTTTAGAAATGGTCCTTGGCATCCCGTGGTTAACAGTGGAGTTTGCCAGATAATTACCACTGTATTTGCTGCTGTTTAGAGAGGGTGCAGGCAGCAACCAAGTCTGATATCGGCTGTTTGGAGATGTGAAAAGGCAGCAGGAGGAACCTGGTTTGGTCCACACTGCCATTCAGCCTCTCTGTTACCAGCCTCTTGATGCTGGTTTGATGTGGTGCTTGTTAAGGCTTTTAGGCCTTGAAAGTGTAGAATCCCACGGTGCCGCTTGTTACTAACTTCTGCGCCAAAGGGGGAAGTTTAAAGAGACTCTTTTTCTTGCCATTTAAAGCTACTATTGAGTAAAGAAAAGGTGCTTCTCTTTCTTGAATATCAACTGTAATTAAGATTCTGCAGGCCAAATCATGCCTGCTGTGTCAGTTCTGTGATTCCTTTGCAGTAATTTTCTGCTCTTACACACCTGTCTGATCTTATTTCCTTCAGGTAGATAAGAAAAAGCAGAAATTCTACAAAGAGTACAATTCCTACTACAACTAGAAGCCAGTTAACATTTCTGTCAGTGATGCATGAACATCACTTAACATTAGCAATGAGTTATGATTGTATGCTGTGAAACAGCAGTGCAGAAACAGCAGTTGCTTACTCCATTCTGGTGATCCGTGCTTGCTGCTATCATCCATCGGGGATGAAGAGGAATTTCTACTCTTATTCTAATACCATAAGCACTGCTGAGCTTGTCAAGATTTGCGAAGAGGGGAATAGGCATTTACTTGTGGTTTACCCAGTGAGTGGTTTTTCTTGAACAATATGGGTAATCAGAATAAAACCATCTCTGATTTAGGCTGTTGTAGCCTACATTTATTGTTTTATCTTTACTTTCACTGAAATACTAACATCTGTGATTATGTCCTTTGTAATATGAACAGTAGGGAATGTGTACTTGCTTTTGCCAGAGCCCAGCTTCACTGTAGCTAGGATTTCCACTAGGATACTGCATCACTGTTGTGAAGGTTGTTCAAAACAGTATATTAAAATGCTGCATGTATATCTTCCTTTCCAAGACCTAAATGATCTTTTGGGAAACCTGTCTCAGGACATGGGACAAAAATGAAGTGCCTTTTTTAACAAACCTAGCTGCAGGCATCATTTCCATGACCTGCATGGCCTAGCCTGGTTGTGTTGGAAGCTGTCTGATAAAATAACAGCTTCATTCCATCTAATCAGTTGTTTCTTCCTGTGTCAGTGAGACTGGCTTTGTCTGCCTTGCCTGGAGCACAGTTCCTGGTAGCTTCTTTACCAAACACATATATGCAGAATTGACAGGAAAAGAAGGCATGGAGTTGTCATCTTGGTGGTGTTTGTGTGAATGACTTGTACATGTTCCATCTGTGGAGCAAAGTGAGCCCAGTGACTCGGGCATTCAGCTGGCATTTGCTAGGTCTGGCTTCCGTTTCTTCTTCTGTCCAACTCCTAATAACTTTGTTGAAGGTCTTTAAGGTTTTTCTGTGCTATGTCTTTTTCCCCCATGTGGAAGTAGAAGTTAGAGTGCGTTACGGAGTGCCAAGGCAGTCAATGCAGAGGACAGCTCAGCAGCTGGGTTTCATGTAGATCCCAGTGGTGAGAGAGAACATTCCCAAGTCAGGCTGAGAACTTAATGTAATTGTGATGACTGTGAGCCTTAATTTCATTTTCTTCTTGTTCATGGAAATGCAATAGCACAGAGTAGGGATAATTTCATGCTGATTCATAAAGATGTATGCTGCATATTAGGTGCTTAACGTTTTGAAGTCTACTTGCAGTTGTAAATGGTTTATAAAAATGGTTTTATTCTAATTGAAACCTTTAAATTCTTGAGATTTCTCCAATTTCATCCAGGAAAGATAAGGATATCCTCCTTGCTGGAAAGAAAAATCAAAACCATGTGTATATGCAGCCTGTTTTTTGAAATGGCTTATACAGAATGTTCCATTCTCGACATAGTTCTTCATGTGTTAAAATTCCAAAAGATAAATTTGGATTCCATGCTTCAATTCAGATGGAAGTATCCAACAAATAATGAGTTGTAAGGATCATAACTAATGGTGAGAGCCCAGAGATACTGTGGCTTGTACTATGCCTGATTGTGCATAGCCTTAAAATGTGACTAGAATTAAGGACTGTTGCTTCTTTATACACTGGTGTATAAAAAAAAAAGAAGGCAGATAGGAGTATTTAAAGTACGTATCAGTACTTATGTTATTATTAATTCTCAGTGGTTCAAAGTGATAAAAGAGTTAAGAAGAAAAGCCCTGGGTTACTATGAGATAAATGGAAGAAATACTCTGGGTTGGTCATTAGGCGTATCAAATGCTGCTCTCTGTTTTTAAACTTCATTAAATACTCGGAGGTACTTGCAGCCCTGTTGTGAAAGGATACCCTGACAAATACAATTCTGAGCATGCAGTTTTAATGGTGTTTTAATATTCTCTGCATCTGACTGATGATATTAGAAACAAACCAGGGTCTTCAAATTCCTGGTCTGCCACAAATAACTTAGTGCCATGTAGCTTCCAGTTATGCATCTTACAACCAGGTAATTCTTAACTGATGGTAGGCTTTCAATGTGTTCGCGTATGCCTGGCCAGTAAATCCAGACTGTTCTAGTTGCTGGGGATGAACTGGGACTATGGGATTCACATAAGAAAAATCAAATGTTGCTCCAAGTGTTCCTGTTTGAAAGAGAAGCCTCAGCTGCCCGCATAGTGCCTCAGCACACCTATCCTGTGTTCCTGTGCTGCTCAAAGTGTACAGAAACGGCCACAAGCGTTTGCTTTTCAAGAAGGCTGCTGCTTGACACTTGTTTTCTTCTAAGTTACTTTTCTTTTCCAGTCAGTTGGAAACTTCTGCTTTCTAGGTGGAGGATCCACAGCAGAAGTTGGCTTTGAAGAACACTGTTACCACTAGCCGAGGGGTCTTTCCTCACGGTGTTTTATGCCTTCATAATTCACAGGGAACTCTTAAAATACTGCTTTGAGTACTTAACTGGCTCTTAATTTACAGACAGTCTCTACTGTTTGAATGCACTGACCTGAATCTTGGGAGGGAGCAAAGATACTGTAGTGGCTTGTGAATTGCCTTCTCTGGGCAAGTGATTTAAAGCTTCCAAGTGTTCTCGCAAGTCCAAGAGGGATTGGCTACAAGAATACAGAAATCCCATAGAGATCTTTATGCTTAAAGAACATATTTAATAGAACACATTTACTCCTTTGAAAGTTTATCCTCTGCTTAGTTTTGTCAAGAGAATTTCTTAAAGGACTGTGGTTTTGCAGCACGGTGCTGATCAGTGATGTGTAGGTTGGGTTCTGGACGTTCAAAACCAAGGACAGTCATCTCCAGAGCACATCAGCAAGTGTCCCCTTACTTTCAGATTTCTCTGAAAGCTCTGCCAGTAGATAATGAATTAAGCAAAAATAGAGTCTCTTTATTGGTCTCTTTTGCCCTGTATCCATTTTGCACCGCTGTTCTGCGTTAGTGCATTTGCTGCATTACGTGCGCTGCGGACCTATTGGTATCTTATAGCACTGTTCTGGTGCATTCAGTGATTTGATTTGAGTCTGGAGGCTGGTCTCTTGGGGGTGAATGCGAACACGGTCCCTCTTTTTCTGAGGCAGAGACAGTGTCTGAATGAGCTCGGACGTTGCCATTAAGAAATTCATCAAGTGTGGAAGGCAAAAGCAGTAGTTTTCACTGCTGTCCTGTGAAGAAGCTGTTATCCTTCCAGCTAAAGAAATCTCCAAATGGTGTTTTCACGGAGTTTGTCTCAAGTTTGTTGTGACTTGTAGTGCTAGGCTGTGTTCTCTGCTGGCATTGTTTGGGCTGTGTGTATTAAACAATAGCCAGCCTGCAAACAAAGAGGACAAAAGCATTTAGAAGAACATGGTTGGAGCAAGCAAAAGCAATCAGGCTGCTCAGGAAAGGGGGAAGTAGTGGATGGAAGTTAGCTGATTTCCAGTGTTAGGGCTAGTGCAGTATAAGAGAAAGAAATACAATGGGGAAAACAGATGTGAAGGAGGAGATGGGAGCAGGAGTTTGTCTTGAAGTTACTTTTTGCAGTGGCAGTGCAGGAGGGTTAACAGGAGTCAGTTGAAGGCAGCCTCCAGTGTTGGAGAAATAAAGCAGAGATGCTGATTTCTGTCTGTCCAGCTTTCGCTGACCCTTGGGCTGGAATGATAATAGGAACTAAACTGCTCAGAGCAGGTAAGAAGTGAGACTGCTCTGACATGTGTTAAACCAGCCCAATGTGAGGGACAAAACACATACTCCTGAGGCATCAGAAGGTGTTGTTAAAGAAAGAAAATTACATGTACATCAGAGTGGGTACTAATAACCTTCCACTCTCTTTAAAGCTCCACCATTTTACCTGTTTGATCCTTCTGTAGCTGTTAAACCTGTGTCTTAATTCTGTCAGTTTTGGAGTGTTTAATCTGCGTACACCCGTATATAAGAATTTAACTTATGTAACTACTAAGTTTCACAGTGAATCCATTTGAAATTAAGACCATATTTATTCTATGAACTGCTTTCATTTCAGTCCAGTGTATTAGGCTACTTTGGAATTTTTTCTATGTAGAAGCAGGTAACTACCGATTTATGTTACACTTGGGAAGGTTCACAAGGGAGTTTTAGTCATTATATATTGCATCAGCATTGCAGTCAGTGTCTAATATATCTTTCAAAGAAATCACTCAAGGTGGATGAAAGCAATTCCTGTTTGTTTTTCACTTGGTGAGAGGAGTTTGTAGTTGCCAACCCACAGAAACTGTGCAGAAATAATTCTCTTTACATCTAAAATGCAGCCTTAATTTATTCTGGTGGAGAATTTTACCCAACCTCAGTGCCTTGCTCTTTCACTGGGAAACATAATGAGTGCTCCAACCGTTCCAAAGCTCTGGCTTCCCTGTGGCTGTGTCTTACTAAGACTGTGCTTCCAGACAGCAAAGACAGGGCAGCAATGCATGGCTGCTAATGAACACACTTGGGACTGTGAGGCTTGGATGTCCTTCGTGCAGGAAACATCAGCTCTAAGCAGAGTCACTGCAGATAAGCTTGGTAAGCACGATGCAATAAACAGATTAACTAATGCCAGGTTGAACAAGGAAATGATCCGAGTTAAAGCTCACAGAGAGTTGGCAATGTGTGAATTGGAGAAGTGGCTCCTTTGGAGGGCCTTTCTGTACAAATGATGTGATCACATCAAAACAGACGGTGAAAGATTAAAAACCCCAAACAGTGGATCGTGCAGGGTGATGTAAAGCCTTTCCATGTTTCTTTGGGATGGTGAGGAAGAACCCTGGGGAAGAAGAGCGTGGCAAAGGGGAAAGTGAATGCAGCAGAAGGCAAAGTTATTTCTCCCCTTACGTAGAGAGAGTAGCATTTGGACTAAGGATGGTGCTCACCTAATGTGGCTGTCTGACAGTGATACAGCATCTCTGACTGTACAGAGTGTTTGGAGATGACTGCCAATTCTTCCAAGGACAAATTGTGATTCTTTGGTCTGTGCTTGTGTTACATTCAAGTCTGGTTTAGATTATGTGCTTCCCCTAAGGAAAAGTGTACAGAGATCAACCCACAAATTAACTAGCAACCTTCCTGGTGCCTCTGTGATTGTGCCCTAGGCTGAACGAATATGGTAATGTGGCTTTGAGATTGCTATCTTTGTAGGCTTCCTTCTTGGAAATACAGTGTGTTTTGTTGATGATGTGGGGGGTTCTTAAATGTTTCCAGCTCTTAATCTGAGTGTGGATGTTTAAGTAAAAACTTATATTCGTGCAAATAGGTCTCAAATACTTATTTGTGGAGCTGCTCATTCAGGTACCACAAAGGAATGCTTGTGTCAGGAGTTTTCCAGTGGGACTGATACTTGTGATGAACTGAAGAAACCGTCCCAAACTGCCTTAGACATCGGGAAGAAAACCAGATTGTTGTACAGAAGTAGTTGCAATAATTGGCTTAAGGAGAGAAAAGCACATAAAGGTAACAAAACAGGTATCCCCTGCAGGGAATAAATATAGAATGGAAGGGTGCGAATGGGGCCTGGAGTAAGGATGAGACAACAGGAAGCTCTTCAGGCCTGCTGAAGCTGAGAGACAACAGGCACTGGTTTCTGGAGATCCGTGTGCTTTCCATCTGGTGGCTGCCCAGACAAAACAGGAGAACCATCTGCTTTCCAGCTGGTCCGTCAGAGGGTGCCTACTGGGAGGCTCAGTGTTTGGGTATGGATCCTGTCAGTCCTTGCAGCCCTGAGATGGGATGTGAGGATCAACTCGGAAAGAAGGGGGAGAGCAGGGAGAGGAGGAGTGCATGCAGAGGGGGCTTTGCTGTTCATCATTAGGGAGATGGTGTTGTCTACCTTATATGAGGGTGGATCCTTCTAGTGTCCTTTAAACAAGGAGTAATGGTGTAAAACTGGTACCCAATTTTGATAGCATCTGACATGATCTTGCATCCGTTTGGCTTAACCGGTATTAATTAATGAGTGGAAATCAGCTTAAAAGACAGCACACAGAAATCTCCAAGTTGGATGCTGACTTCCCTCATCATTCCTGAAAGCATGGACAAAAATGATTGGAAGAAAAAGGATTTGAACAGTGTTACTGGCAAGGATTGCCATCGGCTAGACAAGCATTAGATGAAAATGTTTACCAATTTGCTATAAAATCAAGCGGCATTTTGCTTGGAAGCTTACTTTTGGTTTATGGATTTCTTACTGGCTTTTTGTTACCTGCTTTCAACTTTTATGAAAACAGATTCACAACAATGCTTTACATTCAGGAAACCTCCTACCTTTTGTTTCAAAGGCTTAGTCTGGGATTGTTTTGGTTGTTGGCTTTGCATAATGAGTCATTAAATCAAAAGAACCAGAAGGATTGCTGTGAAAGCCAGCATGTTTTGCTCTCCCTTCTGCTTTGGCATGGGAAGCAGTGCCTGGCTGGGTCGTGGGTACCAAGATGGAAGCCCTAAACCTTGCTAGATGAAGGGATGGAGTTGTTTCAGTCCTTAAGGAGGTTTAAGAACAGCAACTGTGTGGGTCCTTTGGCAGCTTTGGCAAGGGCCAAGGGTATTAACTCAGTACAAGGATTGAAATAGGAATAAAGTTTTATTTTTAGCACTGGTCTCTTAGGGCATATTGGTAACCTGATCAGCAAAGGGAAGTGCTGTCATGCTCAGTGAGGGATGCACTGCTGTACCTGCGTGGGACTTCCAGCCTGAGCTTGAGCTGGGAGGTGGAATTGGGAGTCAGCTTTGTCTGGCACGTTGCCTCCTGCAGCAGCCAGTTCCTGCTGCTTCCCTTGCCGTGGTTTATTCATGATATGCTTGGGCCCCACACGTAGTGCTAAACAGTGATGAGGGTGCAGGAGGAAAACTGCTTCCCAAATTACCTGACCATTTTATATACCTGTTGTATTATGCATGAATACAGATAGTATTATTGGCCACATGTGTGGCTTGTACTTTTATTAATATCAGTATTTAAAGCTAGACCACAGTAAAACAAGCACACACACTATACAGATCACAAATTATAGCTGTGAAAGCCTTTAGTGACTGCTGTGGGAGGGGCAGCTCAGAATAGAAGTGAGATTTATGTTTGCCTCTAAGAGACTTCTTCAGGAAGTTTGCTGAGTATGGCCATGAAGGCACCCCTCAGTAATACAGGTTGTAGTGAAACGGTTGTTAACTGGTTTCCCATCCTGGGCTATCCTGTTTAATTACGGAAGTCTTAGGCTTATTTTACAGAGCTGGTCAAGAGTTTGTGGAGAATTCTTTGCAGAGGAGCTTTGCTCAGTTGAAGGCTGCTGCTTTCAGTATGGAAAATGCTGCTTTCAGTATGGAAAATGCTGCTTTCAGTATGGAAAATGCTGCTTTCAGTATGGAAAATGCTGCTTTCAGTATAGAAAATGCAACTTTCATAATGGAAAACTAGGCCAAAAAGCCAAAAAGTGGCATCTGTGCCAAAGAATATTTAAATGTATTAAAAATGCAGATTTCTTTTATTATATTAAAACTAAATCTCTCTTCAAGGTTGCAGGGTACAACAGTGTGCAGTTCGTTTTCTCATGCTGTAGGCGAACGTGGAGTTAGGAAATCACAGTTTCATATTGTAGATTTACCATCGAATTGACAAGGGCTGTAAAGCCTGTCTGCTGACCCCAGGCTTGGTGAAACTGAGCTCTTTATCTGGGGGGATGGCTGTTCCCCTTCTAAGAATCTTTTCTTCTCGTCCCCAGTTCATTTTTCATTCTAACCTTATGGATTGCTTGTGTGACACGAAGGTGCCTTGAAATCTGCTCCTTCCCAATTTGTAAGTGCCCTGTTTCTATGCAAATAATGAAGCATTGAACATCGACTGTTTTGACTGACATACAAAAAACCCCTGACATACAAAATCCTTTGGCTAAGTAGTTGCAGCCTCTTTTCACCTCTGTGTCCTTTGCGAGCTGTACTGTTTCCGTAACCCACTTTCCTGTTCTATAGTACTTTTTTGCAACCTTAATTAATTAAGATGAACTGCCTAATTGCTTTGCAGGTATGACACATTTTTAAATGAGTGCCTTCTAATCATGACCATTAGTCACGTGTTTGTTTGTTTTTAAATGAATAAATAAATACATAATCCCCGCATCCTTTACGACTGGTTTATTCAGCGAGATTTCTCATCATAAACTACTTCTGCAAGTAAAATAAGGTGAATGTTGCATCTCTTTAAATTGCAGCTTGCTTCTTGTGGTTAATTTGGATGCTTAAACTTGGAGAGTTGAGGCAAAATCCCAGTGTTGGTCTTAACTAAGCCTGGGGTAGGTGTAGGGTGAGTTTATTCTTTTGGGCTTGTCTCCCTATACACCCTCAGTCTCCTCCCTTCCTGCTGGACAGTGAAGATGCAACTGGGTTTCTGGGATTGGCTTCACTTGAAATGGGATTTAAAGCAGCTCGTGTTCTTTCGTCCTTTCTTGATCTATAAAGGTGCCATTGGTTGTAAGTGCCCTGGCTGTATGGTTTTGCTTTCAGAAAAGCCTGCAGTAGGCCAGTTTTTCTCAGGCTGTTTTCACATCTAATTGTGTTGAGAATATATAGTTTTGTTGGTAACATTTTTGGGCTAGATGCCCATCTATGTGACATGCAACAGTGTGTGAATCAGCTTTTTGACTAATTACAGTGAGCCTTTTTAGCTGTTCTCTTTGCCAGTTGATAATCTTAGTGTGTCGCAGTGTATCTGGTCTCTTGACGTGTCTGAAAAGAGCTCTGAGATGCATGGGATGGAACTGAGGAAGAGTTTTGTTTGGTGCTGCAATGAAAAATGAATTCAAGACATGGCAACAGCTGCGGATGACAACTTAGAGTTGCTGAATAAGGATTGTAATCTGCATTTATCACTGACATCACATGGGATTAAACACTTTGAGGTGATTGTTCTTGGGCACAGCTTTAGGGAGGGTTTTTACCATGACACAACTAGTTGTCATGGCAATGCATGGAGAAGAGGGAGACCCTTCCTCCTTTGCATTCTGCCCTACTCTATTAAAGGGAAGCCTGAGATCATTGGCAAAGCTGTCCTTGTAGAATTTGGTGTTACATTTAAAGTAACACCATTCCTCCTTCACGTTATGGTTGAAATCCTGGTGTGTTATAGGTAGCTTTTGTGGGTTGCCTTTTATGTTTAAGACAGGCATCAACTTCTGTCTTGTGTTCGCTGATTGCATGGTGTGTTCTCTTGCTTCCTCTGTGAGAATCAAGTTGACTTCCCCATATCTGCCAGCCAAGGTGAGGACAAGGTGGCACTGCTGTAAGGATGTTCCCAGTCAAAGTTGTGCAGGAAAATGGGGTGATGCTGTCTTACCTTGCCTGCTTTCCCTGTCACACTTCACCTTCCCACCCTAAAAGGTGATCAGTTAAAGTGGAAGTTGATGCCAAAATAAAGAAAATCTGTGGAAAGTGATGTATAAATCAGTCTCTCTGACTTCATAATGGGTTTATTTAATTATTTAGCAGAATTAATATTGCCAGCATTTCATTTCTCTGTGATGAGCTGTGAGCCGCAGTTCAGTGTGCTCACCTTGGTGAAACTCCCCTAAGGTGAATGGGTCTCTGCACAAATGCTCCAATTACTGGTTTGGAGTCTTAATTTAGACTTAGAATTTATTTTTGAAGATCCAGTGTAGAAGTTCACTGTAAGCATCCCTTAATGGTTTCCTTTCGGCAGCTAAGCCGCTTTCTGTTTCATGGCATGAAATAATGAAAGGTCTTCATAAGAAGATGATTCTACCAGTGCTAATCGACTGTTACATCTGTGTGTTCAGTCTGCAAATATGTGTATGGTAGCAAAGAGCTTTTATTATTAAGTGTAAGTCAGACTCATAACTGCTAAATCCTGTTTCTTTCCTTATACAAGTTTGGAAACTCTCTAGTCCTTTGCTACATCTTCAAACATAAGGGTTTGTAACTGGTGTTAGAAAAGCTGTTCCAGGTCTGAAGGCTCATTTAACATGTTTTTTCCCCTTACAAGTTGATCAGCCTCAGGATAGTTATTTAATAAAAGTATTTGCACCCTCAGATAGAAATTGATGCCTTTATTTGAGCTATTTATTTAATCAGTTTTGGTTGTAAAGCTTTTCTTACTGTGGAATTCTTCTTTCTCACAGTTGCTGCAGCCCAAGCCATAGCAGAAGAAAGAAGAAGCCAAAGTGGCATTAGCCCTATTGCAGTTCAGACCTCAATAAAGACAGCAACTAAACCAGGTATAATTAAGGGTCATTGTTCTTAATGAAGTACTGGGTTCACAAGGGAATGAATAAAACTTCTTTTAAAAAGAAGTTTGATGCTCTTTCTTCAGGAGGCATCAGAGCACAAAGCACCTCATCAGTGGTTCAGGGATTCATGGAAGGTCTTTACTCTTGACTTGCTCACAGTTCAGTTGGTGAAGTTGCCTGTCTTTTCAGCAGAGCATAACAACAAAGATAAATGGGGTTGGGTTTGTGCTCTCATTAGGTTACCAGTTCACTTCTTGCTGAAATCTTAGTCTTAATACCTACGGAGACTTAAGGAATCTTGGTTCTGCTTAGCCTGCCAACTAGCTATCCCACAGCACTTTGAATTGGTTATTCTGGGTGAACTATCTGTTCTCAGGTTGAGTTGTCCTGGATTCCTGTAATTCTTGATCACAGGAATTAATATGTACAAGAATGAGGATCAGAAGTGGCTTTGGAATGGGTGTGTTCTCACACACCTGACTTCTGCTCAGGCTTTCTTTTGGCTGTACGCATTGGGCCTTCTAATATTGTGGCTACTTTCTGCTGTACCTAGTAAGAATAGTGGATTGGTTGTTTTGAGGGAATGGAAAAGGGAAAAAGGAGGGTATTCAGCTTCCTATGAACTTTCCAGATTACATCTTGACTCTCTCTCTGTATAGAGTGTGCAGTGCTTTGGTGCTGTATGTCCCTCTTGGGAAGCTCCATTATCCTTTTGACAGTGAAGACTTTCATTTTTTCCTTTACTTAAATTTGAACGTTTGAAGTGACTGACAATTGTGTGTGTTCATTTTTCCTTTTGACAGTGATAGATGGTTCCATTCTAAGAACAGAAGAAAGACAAAGACTGGCCAGGGAGCGTAGAGAAGAGCGGGAAAAGCAACAAGGTATTTTCATGTTCCATTTCAAACACCATTTCCTTCAATGTCTATGATAAAGGAGTAACTTCCTTACTCCTTGTTCAGTCACATTTTCCAGGTTGCTGGGGACAAGAGGCAAGGTCTGCTCTTGGTCTTGCATCAGTGGCCATCTGTGAACCTGAATGAAGAAGTATTAGATTTGAGGGGAAAGCATTCTAAAGATTTCTGGCTTCTTAAAGCTGTATGTCACTTCTGAGCTTCCATTTCTGAGTGACCAGCAAATAAATTTAGCCAGTTTCTTACTGAAAGCCTTACCAAAAACACTTCTCAAAGTAAAACTTTTAGCTTTAGAACTGCTTCCTGTAGCTCTGAAGACTGAGGTTTGGGGAGCGCTGATTCAGAGTAGATCAAAAAGGTTTAGCTAGCTGAATGCCCTGATTGCCTTGGACACTGTTTCCCTTGTTTCCTAGCACGCTGCAGTGGCTCCTCTATTGAAGTGTCAGCAGTATACACTTTATCTTAGCAAAGAATCAGAGACCCAGAGAAGAGCATGAACTTGCCCAGCTTTATGCTGTTTGTGATGTGAATTGGTGCATGTATGTGCAGCAAGAGATGAAAGGGTCACAGGATGCCCTGCAGTTCTGGTTCTTGGTCTCCCAGCTTGTGAGGAATGGTTTCTCCCTGGCCAGTATGTTTGTTTCTTAACATGAATGCCAAGCAGTGAGAATGATAGCTATCCTAACATGGAGATAGAATAGAACTAGGACACAGATAAATTCACAAGTATTTTGGGTGCCTTATATCTGTATCTCTATCTTATATCTAGATAATTACACCAACAGTGCAGTATCTGGTCTCTTGGGTCGTTTAATCTGCATAGCCATGGAAAATACTTCCACTGTGTGTATTCAACCACGAGCTTTTTGTCACAGGGCTTGCAGCTTCCTGTTGAACTGCACGCAGCTGCTCCTAGGTGGAGGCTGTGGAGAATAGTGACCCAACTCTTTTGAACTCTGGTGCAGTAACTGGGGGGAGGGGGTTCCCATCTATCTCAGTGCTCTAAAGCTTTCCACTGTATTTTGTTCTATAAAAAGAAAGGAAAAGCACAACATAGAAAATTCTGTCTTTTGGTATTCGCTACTTAATGGCAAAGACTTTACTACTAGGATGGGAAGAAAAATACATGCTTAATACAGGGTATATGTGTTTCCTGACATTCCTGTCTAGGCAGTAAAGTCTAATGGCAGGAAAGGCTCTAATTCCAGCCTAACCTGGGGACAGAATTAGACTCCACTGTTGTCACGTGCAGTGTCATCCGGCTCTGCAAGCTAATCTTGCTGTATGTTCTAGCTTTAAGTGGTGATAGTTTTCCTTGGTAGTCTCTTGCCTGTAAGTTGTGTTGTAATATCAATGAATAGTTAAGTTTGATTCTAATTCTTTCTTAAAAACCTACAGCTGCCAGAGAGACACAGATCCTGGAGAAGGAGAGAAAAGCAAAACTCCAGTATGAAAAACAGCTAGAAGAAAGGCAAAGAAAGCTAAAAGAACAGAAGCAGAAAGAGGAACAACGGAGGGCAGCAGTAGAAGAAAAGAGGAAACAAAAGATCGAGGAGGAAAAGGTACTACAGGTCAAAGTTCTGTAGCTGGAAAGAAAATCCTCCATTGTCTTCCTGCATTACTGTGCTCTGAAGTGATTTGAAATAGGAAGTTATGGAAATGAGGAATGTATTGGAACATAAAAATATGTGCATATCTGTGCAGTGGGCTGTATAGATGCATGTCCTCCTTTCCCATCCCATGCCTAGGTTTAGCTGTATGTGAGGCACTCAGGCCTTCAGGAGCTGCATTTGGCCACTGGTTATTTTTCACATGAGCAAAAATCTCACCCCATATTCCCAGATTTCTACATTCCTTTCAGTGTATTTTGTAGATCCTGTTTGTAAATCAGCCTGGCTGGCAGGTCTCAGGCTTTCCTTAGTTCTGTGTCTTGCTTCCTGGGAGCCCCATTGTGGTCCAAGAGGCTCATGTTCTTTCACTTCTCAATTACAGTTTGTTGTGTATGTTGAGCAGTTGATAATATTATATGTGTAGTTGCCATTTGCTGCTTTGATCTGTGTATTGACTGTTCTTACTTGGCAATTTGCCTTTGCTTTGACTGCATGTGGACCACCAGAGCGGTATTTGAGTTGCAGAGCTCATTGCAGTTTGGTAGAAGCTGAAAGTAGAAAGAAATATGCGAAGTTATGCCATCCCTTTTGAAGAGCAGATTTGCTAGTGTGTGTTAAATGTGATGCAGATGCTGAAAGGGTTCATTCCAGGGTGTCAGCAATAAAGGCATGACATGCATGTGTGCTTTCATAGGCTGGTAGTAAGAAGCTGCTGTGGGTCATTGATGAAGGGCCTGGCTGTGCCCTTGGAGTCCAGCTGTTGTTGCATTGTTCTACCAATACATCTGTTTTACCCTCTTTGACCGGCAGTGTTCTACACTGGTGTTTGGTTATCTGTAATTGGCTTCTGGGTGTGTTCAGACTGATACTCCATTTGGACTTCATGGAATGGTTCACATTGCTGGGGAACAAACAGAAATGTTTGGGTGGGCCTTGACTGCAGTATCCAGTCCAGTGCCGTCTCATCCCTTTAAGCAACTACTTGAAGTAAAAAGCATCCCTTTTGCTTCAGAACGTGTTACCCCTCAGGCTATATAGTACATTTATTCATGTAATTTGGAGGATGGTGGGTATGTTTTAAGTGGCCACTGGGAGTGGAAGACAAGGACTAGCTGGTGAGTGTTTGATTGGTGTTAACCTTGTCTTTTACCGAGTCCCTGGAGGAAGTTGACCTTGTCCATAGAGTTACACATGAAGAATCCAACAGGTGGGGAAAATAGTGCACACTTGACCTGTAAACCTTGCTTTCAACCAGAAAGTGGAAGCAGATCTTGGCTTTGGTACTCTGACATTAGAAAACTATCACTTTCAAAACAGCTAAGCTGTGCTCTAGGTGGCCCTGCCTTGGCAACCTCCCTGGTTGGACTAGATAGTCTCCAGAGGTCCCTTCCAACCCCTGATGATTCACAGTATCACAGTATCACAGTATGTTAGAGATTGGAAGGGACCTCAAAAGATCATCTAGTCCAATCCCCCTGCCAGAGCAGGAACACCTAGATAAGGTTACACAGGAATGTGTCCAGGCGGGTTTTGAATGTCTCCAGAGAAGGAGACTCCACAACCTCCCTAGGCAGCCTGTTCCAATGTTCTGTCACCCTCACTGAGAAGAAGTTTCTTCTCAAGTTTAAGTGGAACCTCTTGTGTTCCAGTTTATACCCATTACCCCTTGTCTTATCATTGTTTGCCATTGAGAAGAGCCTGGCTCCATCCTCATAACACTCCCCCTTTATATATTTATATACACTAATAAGGTCCCCCCGCAGTCTCCTCTTCTCCAAACTATAGAGACCCATGATTCTGTGATCTTAGGACGATACTTGCCAGGAAGATGCCATCTGCGGTTGTAAATTTAGTAGATAGAAGTGCATCAAAACATACATAAATCGCCAACGTTCTTGTTTGGTACTTCCGCCAAGTCGAGTTAATCGTCTTCAATAGCAAATCCTGTGGAAAAAGAAGTGGCTCTCTGCCTAAGAGAATCTTGACTAGGATTGTGATACCTGTCTTAACAGTTACCCAGTTATTCTGTACAGCTGTGCAACTTACTATGCCTATGTCTTGAGCTGATGGCTGATTTCTGTTGTTTGTAAAGTGAAGCCTATGTCTCTAGCTATGACTTTGAAGATTACCGCACTGCAGCTACCTCCATGGAAATATCATCTACAGATTACCTAATGTCTGGGTACTTTGGCACTTAGGTTAGCTCCAGTTCAGGTTTCTGTAAGAGGGAAAGCTCAGCTTTATATTTCAAACAGATATATCTTTTGTCAGGGGACAGAATCGTTCCTCCCTTCCTTCCAAGTTTGCTTTGTAGTTTGTGTTGTGAAATGGTGTTGAAAGACTGCAAAACTCCTGTGTCCTCAAGAGGGAGAAAAGTTTGGGTAACGAATCCCTTGGCATCTTGCACTAGTGTATCAGCAGTAAATACTGCTTCAAAAGATCACTTGGGATATGACTATTCCAGAGGAGAAATCTGTTGTTGACACGTGTGGAAACCTGGCTGAGAAGCAGCAATCTGGCATGGTTACAGCTCACCTTCAGAGCTCAAGTGCCCCCATCAGCAGTTCCTGGAGACTAGGAACAAAAGCTTTTTTCCATCCTCTTTGTCCTGCCAGCAGTGGTTGCTGAGGTCTGGAGTTGACTGGTGTTTTGTACAGCTTTGCCTTCATGTCTTGCTGGTTCTGGTCTGTTAATGCCAGTATCTGTTAAGACTTGGTCAGTGCTTATATAGTTGTTTGGAAAACAAATAACCTTATAGTTGTTATTTTATAGTGGAGAATTCTTGCCACCTTTTAGAAATAACTCCACAATATAAATAGCTTGAAGGGTAAGCACTTATTTTTGCTCACTTTGGGGCTCATCCCTATTTAGAAAATCAGTCATGCTGTTTACTGAATAGGAAATCTGTTGGGTGGCTATTTTAAGTCAAGAGTAGAATAGATTATCTGTGCTTTAGCTCAACCTAATCATGCTTGCAGTGTTTTGAAACCATTAATTGCCCTCAATGTTCTTTGCATCATAGTTTTTGTAACAAAAGCTTGTTACCAGGCAGTATAGATGAAACAGATTTCAAATTATACTGGGAGGGGGAGAATCCGTCTGCTGGCATAGCTGTACTTTATAGTTATAAGCTTCATAGAGCTGTTGTTTGATGATAGGAGCGATACGAAGCAGTTCTGCATCGTACTTTGGAACGGAATCAGCGACTGGAAACACGACAGAAGAGATGGTCCTGGGGAGGGTCTGTAACTCCAGACTCAGAGAGCAAAACGGGTAAGTGGCTGAAACCACACTGGCAAGTGCAGCATTGCTCACAGGAACCTGGGCATCCTTTCCTATCTTGGATCTTACAACAGGATCTATGTGTAGCTGTCAGGGAAAGGATCCTATCTGTGCTTGCCCTGAAATGCTGCTCTGACTTAGAGCTATTTTTAACTTTGGGAAGAGCTTGAGAGAAGCCACGTGGGAAAACACCTGGCAGCATTGTGTTGCCAGCCCTCAGTCATCAGATGAGGGGAATTGTAATGTGTGATGCTAAAATAGAGTCCTTCAAATGCAGCACATGTGATGGTGTGATAAGACTGATGATAAACAGAAGGAAAAACCCAGTTGTACTATTACCCAGTTGTAATATTACATCTAAAATGTTTTAAACACACCCTTAAAGTTACAGAATGCTCACTGATGATGTGAATGACCAGTACTGGGTAAGGAGATGCAGTGGGGAGTGTCCAGACACTAGCTCTATTCTAGATTAGGTGATGCATTTTAACACTCCTTTATTTGAGCTCAGATTGCTTCCTATTTCACACAATAACTGTTTCTGCTTGTAAGCATTCTGAAATCAGACCAGCAAATCAGGATTGCAATGGAAGGGATCTTTTCCTGTTATTAGCTAACTAGAAGAGCCCAACAATAAGTAACTTCATGTAAGTTATTGTCCAGGAATAAAATGAAACATAAAATGCTTTGGTTCAGCCGATCTTCTGAACTGATGGATTGGTACTAAGTGTGGTTTAGTACTGTTGTGTTTTGTCTGCTTGCTTGACTTTTAATGTTTACTTAGAACATGTTTGAAAGTACTTTGATATAAGTTATAATTAGGATACCCAGCTCCCCCAGGTTTTGGTTAACTTGTATTGTTTCCTGTTTGACCTTGTGACTTTACTTACAACCCTTCTTCTTCTGCAGAACAACAGACCGCAGCTGAAGGTGGAACTGGTGGTATTGATTTCTAAACTGTTCTTTTTCTGTTGCTTTACACTCACTACTAACCTTTTAAACTTGAGTTCTTGTATCTCGGAAACTAAGGAAAACCATCTCCTTATAGATCTTTTCCTGGACCCTGGCCAGCTGTGCAACAACTGTGATCCCTAAGCAGAAAGCAGTCCCCTATGTTTTGAACTTCCCCTCCCAGCTAATTAAGCTACGGCTTAAGTCATGGCATCCTGAGGGAATTTGCAGGGAAAGGATATGTGCGTGTGGGTTTTCCAAGATGCCTGGATGCAGCATGGGGGAGGAGAAGTGAAATTCTTCGTGGCATGTATTTGAATGCAGATTAGCTCAGTAGTCTTCAGCTTTTATTTATTTTCAGGGCAATTTTGAACCCTTTCATTGTTTCCTAATTTGCACAAAGTACATGGGAGAGCTTGGTTTGGTTTCCTTTTGCTTTGTTTCACCAGCAATTGAAGTAACATTTGCAAAATCAAATGGTGTTCTGCTGTAACTACATGTAAGGGAATGGGTCCTTTGTGCAGTTTGATACTCTTCCATGTCAAATCAGATCTGTCTGTTATCTAAGCATCATTCTAGACATTAACTATGTTATGATTCTGTGGATTTCTGGCACTTCCAATGTGTCGTTCAGAGAAGCATTTTGGATCACTGATATATCTGTTAAGCCTCTATGTTTACTAAGCAAAACTGGTTCTTGCAGCTAGTTTAAGATGATAGCTGAGACCCAGCTAAATAGTGACAATGTGTGCATACTCACAGCATTACTAACTCAATCCAGCTGCCTCCTAATGCTGACAATATGGGACTTGAAAATGCAATGAAAGTCTGACTGAGTATGATTTAACTACTGTGGCTTATCCTGGCAACACAGCAGAAGCATGTGTATTTTATTTAACTTCTCTCTTCCCTTCCTCTGCACAGCATGAATCCCTAATTTTCCTCAGAATTAGCCAGTTTGACTGGATTGATTTACCTGTTCAACATGGGTTGCTTGGATACGTATATAAATCCAATTAGTTTATTTTACATTACCAAATGCCATTCAACCTTGAATCTAGGAAATCACATTTGCCTAACGTATAGAAAGCACTCTTCTTTCTCCCCTCCTCCATTCTTTTCTACCTTACCTAATTTTAAAGCTAAACTTCATAACAAACAATGTTCTTTGCTCTCTCAATTTACATGACAAAATGAGTCTTGTCTGTCCTTTTTGATTGTGGAAGATGATCTTCAGTGCTGCTGAGGTTGGACAGAGCCTTGGGTGACATGGCCTAGTGTGAGGTGTCCCTGCCCGTGGCAGGGGGTTGGAATTGGATGATCTTAAGGTCCTTTCCAACCCAAACCATTCTATGAAGCACATTGAAGTGCCTCCCAACAAACATTCTCCTGATGTAACAGCAGGCACTTAAGCTGTACCTTGTGCATCATAAAGTGGCAATAGGAGGAGCAGATACATTCAGCTGTGGTGGATCAATGTGGATAACTTGGCACCAGTTCGGAAAACATGGAGACAGTCAAACACTACAGTATCTGTTTTAGACTTGTGCATCCACACAGTGTGAAATTTGTGTTTGAATCCATGAACTGGCTGTGTCAACAGTAATATTTAAGAACATGGACTGGTAAAGGAGCAGTTGTGGGTGATAAAGGCAGTGTGCTCTGGAAAGCGAACATTTCACCAACCATCAGCCATTCTGTGTTATGTACAGAATGTGATTCACTGAGACTGCACCAAGTACTCCACTGATGGCTTGAAACTGATGGAAGCCCCCAAGTCAAACATTACATTAATGCATTGTTGTCAGTGCTGAGATGAAACATGCAGGGTGTGGGTCTGCCAGGAGAAATGGCAAGGCTGGGGAATAAAGCCTCTTTGATGACAGAGCCCTTGTAAATGAGGGAGGTTTAGTGATGACTGCTAAGCAAAATGAGATGTTCAGGTGCATCTGTAGTGGAGACGTGCCATTAGAATAGAAATTGGGCTGCTAGAGTCTCTCCTTTCTAAATAAAGAGCTTCCTTGTTCTAGCAGAAGCTTGGGAGGAAGTGAGAGGCTGGTAATCTTCCTTTATTTAGCCTCATTTTATCCAACCTCAGTGAGGCAGTGCTGCATGACCCTTTCTCAGTGAAGCTCAGTGAGAAGCTAGGATTGAGAGCTGCTTGCTCTCATAATGGTTTCTTTAAGGTACCACGTTTCCCAGCTCCTTACCCCATGGCAAGCCTTGCTGGAAGGCAGTCCTGTGCTTGCTTTGGCTTTGCTGCTGCAGTTTGCTTCCCCGCTTCTATTTGGTATCACACGGGATTGATGCTGTGTGCTGCTCGCATCTCAAATCCCTTCATACAAGTATTTTCTCCCCAGAAAAGGTATTTGAGACATTTGTGAATGTATTGATCAAGAAAGCTGTGACTTCTCAAGGTCTTGGGCAATTAAAGCAAACTGAAAAGCGTTCGAGGCCAGGTTGGACATGGGCTTGGAGCAACCTGCTCTGGTGGAAGGTGTCCCTGCCTGTGGCAGGGGATTGGAACTGGATGAGCTTTAAGGTCCCTTCCAACACAAAGCAATCTGGGATTCTGTGATACTTTGTTGGAAGTTTCATCCCTTGTCTCTAACACACAGCACAGCCCACCCCACAACTTGCTGGAATAGAATTACTTTGCTCAGTGTAATTTTTCTTAATGTGAGATTTACTTTCGTGCTCTCTGGGTCTCAGCGGGGGATAGATGAAATCTCACATTTCAGGCAAGTGCAGAAGTCCTAATCTGAACCAAGCGAAACCTGTATGAAGCATCTCCATGATGCTTGGAGGCCTCAGGCTCCCACGCCTGAGTTGAGGCAGGAGCCAGGCTTGCTTTTCAGAGCAGACACTAGAGGGTAGTCTTCGCCTTCCGAAACACCCATATACATGGATTGGGAGCTTGCTGATTTCTGTATATACAAAACCTCTCAAGGCTGTTTTAGTTATCCCAATACTCGTGTTTCATTCCTAAAATGCTCTTTTTTGTTGCGTTGGGAAGGTAAGCTAAGCTCAGATCTTTATTTCTTAACTAGGTTCAGTAGATCCCTCATTTCTCCATGGGATAAGCCCCATGGGAACTTGGCTCTTGTTCACTGCACAAGAGCTTGCCACTTGTGTAGCTTCAGCTCCAAAATCTGGTTTTCAGTTGACATGGTTCTGCAGGAGGCCCTAAGCTCGCGAAGGTTGAGTATAGGTGTCAAAAGTACTCTACAAAGACAGGGCTCTACATAGGATTCCTATGTCCTTGTGCTTGCTGTGAAGATGCTGTAGCATGCTGGCCAAAGGGAAAAGGTGCTGCCTCTGTGGTGAGTAGTGCTGCTTTTCCTTTGGTACTTATGCACTAATGAGTTCACATTAATCTTCTTTGCTGTGCAGTGTGCCAGGAAAATCGATTAATTGCTTCTGATGTATGGAATTCCTTGTGGTTATCCTGCTAAGTCCTCCCTGCTTTGTGTGCAACTGTTTTCTGCTTCTTGAGTTCCCACAGCAACGGGTATATGCTTTTGCAAGGCTTTTACGCTCTGGAGTAGTGTTCATCCTGAAAGTACATTATTTGACATTAAAAAGCAGGTATTTATCTGGCTTGTAGTGCCGTGTGGGAGATGATTTCTATGTGGATTTATATGTCTGTGTGTATACACATACAAAGGAACAATTAATGCCTGTTGTAGCAGGGTTTTTTTTTCCCAAAGAGTTGCAAAATTAATGGAAAACATGAACTTATGGATTAGATAACAGGGAAAATTGGAAATTCTAAAATACTCACAGCAGCCCTTGAGAAAGAATCAGAAATGGGAGTACTTTTTGCCTTTATCCATCCAAAAGTGTTTGGTTTTGTTAACTAGTGATTAGAAAACTGTTTTACCGTATCCATTTTGTTGTTACTTTCTCTGGTAACAACACACAATCTCAGTAGGTTTTGCCTTTATATGTTAGGAGCACAGGGTTTAAGATTCATGTTTCATACATAGGCACAAAACCCTGGAATGCCTCCACCGAGCTACGTGTCTTTTCTGTGCCCATTACAACTGGCGCTGGTTGGATCAAAACATGTAATGTGTGCTTCTCCTTAAGCAAAAGTGGAACTGGCTTTCAGGATGTGACGCTTCCCCAGTGAGCTCCCAGCAATGAGTGAAAGGTCCTTCCTGAGGTATGAAGCTCAATTCTAAAGCAAGCACTTGTTCACACAGCCAGCAAGCGGTCTACCTCCACAGCAAACCTCAAACAGGCAGAAGCTGTCATGGATAAACGGTTGTCATCATCCGCAGCGCTTTTAAACGCTTCTCATCAAAGTAAGTGCTTCTCTGTCTCCTGGTGGCAGGGGAGCTGCTACTGGGGAGGAGGCAGGAGGTGCAGTGACACTCCTCTTCCTCCCTTGCTGTGTAACTCGCTTCATGTCTTGATCTCAAATGCGTTCCATGCAGTTTGTTAATCCAGCTTGAACTGTTGAGGGCTTTGACCCAGTTGATGTGAATCTCTGTTAAAAGGAGAAGAGCAACGGTAAAGACTCCTGGCTTTTTCTTTTTGTATCTGAAATTATTTTACGAAAGTCAAATTTGGGTGAAATATTGATCCACGAATTATTTCACGTCATCTTGAGGGGTTTGCATGCCTCAAATCACACCCTGAAATCTCAACAAAAGAGAAATAGTACAAAACTGAAGTTTGCTGCCTTTTGTTAGATAGCTTCAGTCATTTGATTGCCTGGGGGAAGTTAAAAATCAACTTGGGTTTGACGTCTTTCTCTTGTGCCAGTCCTGTACTCTGTAGACACACACTTTCATACTACAATTGTAACTTAACCAAATAGAGGACGCAGGAAAACCCCTGGCACCTGTGGAAGTGTTTTGGGTGGGAGATTGTTTTCTTGTGACCTGGAGCTCTAGCATGACTGCAGCTGTAGCGTGCAGCTCTGACACCATTCCTCAGCCCAATAAATGAGTGTAATCTTGATATTGATACTCAAACTGTTAGTGCACACCCCTGCTCACAAGCATTCTGGGTGGGTTACTGTGTGCCAGTGACTACCAAGGAATAGAAATGGCCCAGAAGCCAGCTGTTTCTTTACTTTTATTGGAGCTTTTGCACTCTAGAGATCATTTACCAATTTCTGTGACTTCCAACCTCATTTTGAATTGCACTTCAGGGTGGATTAAGCTCCTGATCGCAGCTTGTCATGTTTAAAACAGCACCACACAGCTAAACAGGGATGTAGAGAATGAGAGCTCCGGTTTTCCCACCCTGAACATGTGTGTGTCCTCTCTGCCTTCTCCCCTGTGCCCATCCCAGTACGTTCTATAAATCATGGCAATTTGCCTTCTCCAAATAAAACCCTAAAGAAATTAGGAAGCACAAGGAATTGTCCTAATGTACTTATTAAGAAAGCTAAAAACTATTCGCATGAGCGCATATCAATTTGTTTTAGCCTAAGATTTCCCTATGGGAATTCTTCCCAATGTTTCATCTGTATCCCAGATGCTTTTGGTTTTGTTTCTCCAAAACGATTCAGAATATTAACAAGCTAAGTGTTGTTTAATACAAAACCAGGTTCTCCTAGGGCTGTGCTGCGGTGTTCTGCCCATCTGCAGCCTTGGATCCACTGAGGTGTGCTGGAAGAATCCCTACCATGGCCACAGCTCACAGTGATTTTGCTGGTTCATGCAGGAAGGTGATGCAGCATTAAAACTTGTCCTCCTACTCTGTAGGCCTGGTAGGGAAATCAGTGACTATATCTATATTGGCAAGGGCTCTGAGTCACTGCTTTTGATTTCAAATGATATTTATATATCATGTGTCTGCAGGGTTCAGCTCTGAGTATGAGTCAGAAACAGGGCTGTAAAATACAAATGAAGCTGCTAACAAAGTCACTAATTATGAACTAATTGGGATTGCCGTCAAATTTACTTGAAATCCTTTGAATCTTTGTTTGCTTTGGAGGAGAAAATCCCAGGTGGCCTGAAATACAAGATATTTGGACAGGACTTCGACTGGTCCACATGGTCAGGATGTAGAGTTCATTTAGATCACCCCAAGAGTGATTCTTGCTCTGGCACTGAAGAAGAAATGGCTGGTTGGTAAAAGATGGCTGGAATCAGATGACAGAAGATTCACTCTCAGAATTAATGCTTTATATAGAGTAATTCTTCCCCTGTCCAGTTTTCCTGCTTCTGAAGGATTCATACTACAAAGTGACTTAATGACTGTGTTTCTTAGGGAAGTGGGGCAAGTGCTGGAGGGGACTTCTGGGGTTTTCAACATGCTTAATAAATGCACTTTCACTTCCAGGTACCACAAAGAGAAGTGCCTCATTAAACAGACTGAATAACAAAGTTCCTTCGCATTCCCAGCAGTCAGCACTCAAAGGTGCACAGGTGGAACAGAAAGGTGCTAGCAACCAGTTTGTTTTGAGAATTGGGAGGCAGTAAATGGGATGTTTGAAGTTGATGGTTTTGATATTTGAGCTCTTCCAAAACCTAAAGGGGCTACAGGAAACCTGGAGGGGGGCTTTGGACAAGGGCCTGTAGGGACAGGCCAAGGGGAATGGCTTTAACCTGCCAGAGGGGAGACTGAGATGAGCTCTTAGGCAGAAGCTCTTCCCTGTGAGGGTGCTGAGGCGCTGGCACAGGGTGCCCAGAGAAGCTGTGGCTGCCCCATCCCTGGCACTGCTCAAGGCCAGGTTGGACACAGGGGCTTGGAGCAAGCTGCTCTAGTGGAAGGGGTCCCTGCCCGTGGCAGGGGTTGGAGCTGGAGCTGTAAGGTCTCTTCCGACACAAACCAGGCTGGGATTCTGTGACTTCAAACCATGTCCCGGTTTCATTATAAGTGTTTTTACTCAGGTTTTCATTGCTGTGCACGTAGTCAGTGCACTGTGGCATAAATATTGTTATGCACGTTGCAGTGCCAGATATTGGGTAACTGTGTGTATAAAGCAGCATTATTCCTCTGGAAAGTGAAAGGGTGGGGGGAGAGTAGATACATGGTAGGCAAACCATTGAACTCGTGAGAAAGTAGTGTTTCATAATGATAGAGCAGTGGGTTTAGACTGGCAAGTGCAAAGGATGGGAATGGTAGTTTAGAGAATCATATATCTAAATGTCTTGTTACAAATAATCTTCCTTACGCTTGGTCTCTAGGAGGAACAGACAAGAAGAGGAGCACATCTTTGAATAGAGTGAATAGTAAACCCCAGTCCTCTCCAGAACTAGAAAAAGTGAAAAAGGAAGAAAAACCAGGTGGTTGTTTCCTAAAGCTGACTACTTCTTTTTAAAGGCGTTCACAGTCAAGTTTGGATAGGTTACGTTTCACTGGCTTCCGTGGTTCTTATGTTTTTAGGACTCTTTAATGGCATTTTAGTTACTCAGTGGTGAAGATGGAGTTGTAAATGGTAAAGGATAAATTTCTCCCTTTGGACCAAAGACTTTGTTAACTGGCACTGTTAAGCAGGTAGTAAAATGTCTCTCTGCTTGAGAGAGATGTATTTGAAAGCTGATAGGTTTAAATATAAGAGTAAAAATATCACTGCTGTGTACACTTCTTAGTTAAATCTTACCTTTGCTTTTAAGCTCTCTTTCATTATTCAGTCTAAAAGCAACTTCTCTGTCCCAGCTGCTGGCCTAAACTTTGTGCATGCAAGTAAAGGAAGAAACCTGTTCTCACTTCAGTCTCCTTTGGTCTGTGTATTCCCCACTAGATTACAGATAACCTCTCTTCTAGGAACTCTTCCTAAAGCTGAAGACTAGCAACTTTTCTAAAACTTGTTTTCCCTTTGAGTTAACAATTCTGAACCCTTCCTTTTAGCAGCCCTTGCCAGCGGTGGAAATGATATTCTGCTTTAGAATCTTTCCTGTATGGGAGGGTGGTGGGATGCTGTCTGTGTGAATCTGTGTGTGCAAACGATGCCTGACAATAACTATGCACTTTGACTTGCAAGTCTTCTGTTCATGATGCCAGAGCAGCCTTTCCTGCAATTCAGAGCATATAGCTCTGAAAGCTAGGTCGGAAACTTCTTGTACTTTGACTGACTTCAGCATTCACCTCTGTTGTACACATGCCAGTCTTTGCACGTTGGTGTTAAGCAAGCCAAGGACAAGAAGTGCAACATAAGATTGCAGTGTTTAACCCTGCTGTGCTTTCAGTTTGGATTTCCCTCTCCATGACTTCAGTGTTTTTCTTCCAAACCTGTTATGATTTGCAGCAATGCTCACAGCCTTCCTTTGCTTTGTACTGCTTGTCTTTTTCATTATATGATTTCATGTTGGATCCTTTTTGATTTGTTCCCATCATTTAGCTCGTCGCTCCCAGCTCAGTCCTCTGGACAGTAGCGTACTCAGTCGCCTCCTCGCCCCTACACAGGCCTCTTTAGCTAGGAGTAAAAGTGCTGCTACATTATCGGCTGATGGACAGGATCCCTCAGGTAACAGGAGGGCAGCAAAGCCTCGAAGTCCTATGCAGTTGAAAGAACTTGCATGACAGTTGCTAACCGTGCTACACTTCAGTGTGAATCAGACACTTAATACATGGTTATGTGTAATAGAACTTACCCAAGGTTTTCTTTGGTCAGTATAATAACCAATTCGTATGCTATGTTGCATGTTTAGTTTACAAAGCCACAGAGTAATACTGGCTTTAAAACTCCAGTGCCAGTTTAACTGATCTGCAGAGAAGCAGATGCTGGGGTTGGGTTTAGTTTTTTTAGCTGACTTTAGCACTTGAGTGTAGTCTCAGGTGAATCTGAGACATCCTGGTCAGACATCAGTGCTAAGAAATGAAAGGGAGGGGAAAAACCCAAGCAAGTGTCTAATTTCAGAGGAGGCTCCAAGGAATAAGTGCAAAGCCTAAATTTATTTGGGTGGAGAAACTCTTGGAAGAGGATGGCAAAGGGGTTATCTTAACAGGGAGCCCTGAGCTGGCTTCACTCAGGCTGACTGTCAAAGTAGAGGTATGCTAGCAGGAGAAGATGCTGTAGGTGTCATAGAGAAGCCCTTGTTGGCTCAAGCAATTTTATAGTGGTCCAGACTGAGCTGATAAACCCACCCTGTGGCTCAACTTAATACTAACACAGGAATTTGCCTCCTGGGCAAGCCCTAGCTGCATCCCACATGTCTGATAATTGTTACTGGTTGCAATAATGCCCCAGTAAATGCGTACCTGGAACCCATGTGGAGTCCTTTCTCCTCTCTTACCTTACAACTTGCATTCCAGTTTTGCTTGTTTCCTCTGAAGTATGTTATTCCCTCTTGATTTTTGATCTTGTCCCTGGTACCAACAAGGACCATTTCTGCACTGCTCCCCTTGTGTAATCATCAGTTTTTCATGTACTGGTTTGTGGTCAGTGGTCATGTTTTTGCACACCTATCTCTGTGCCACTTTTATTTTACCATGAATAGTTCAGTTCATGTCATGTGGGGAAATCCCATCTTTTTCACTGCTACTGACAGCATGTGACTTATTCACTTTTGCTGAATTAAAGATCACTTCCATGGTTTCATCAGTTTACTTAAAGGCACTTTCTTCACTTCAGTAGAAAGTACCTGTGCTTTAGCACAAGCTCTGCACACACAGAATGCAATTCTTGCACAAATGCTGTACATATAAAAATAAAATGCATTTTCCAAGTTACAGAACTAAATGCTGCATCTGTCACCATTTATTCAGGCTGTAGAAAACTCCAGTCTCTTATCTTTACATCTATGTATGCTTATCTATGTCATGCTAGTGAAAAAGCAATTAAAAGGTACAGTTGCTTTCAGTGTCTTATGTCTGAAGATACTTCAGGTAGGAAAGGTAGTTTAGTTTAATGGTTGATATTTTCCTCTCCATAGGTTTCTTTTACACCACCTATTTTGATTTGTTAACTTGGATCAAGGGCACACACATAATGATAAAGGGATTAGAGAGGGAAAGTAGAACAGTGTTGCACAAATGCTTATATCACAAGGAAAGGTTGTAAAGTAATGCCCAGATTCCTAATGTGATGCTGCTTTATCGCAATAATCGCAGTGATTTACTCAAGTATTTACTCATTAGAAAGAAGGAAGATTTCCTCCTTGAGTGAGGGAAACATGCTTCACATTTGAACCTGTCACGAAGAACTCGTAAAGAAGGGTGCTAAGCCATTAAAACTGAAGTATTTGTGATTAGATGCAGCCTAACTAAGGTTAAACACTGCTGTATACAAATCCAGGCAAGTTTTGGAAAAGCATTTTGTTTTTATCTACTCCAGACTGCTGCTTTCAGAATGGTTTGATTCTTGGTGCTGTTGCTTCCAAAGTACTAATTGTGTGGTGGTGGTGGTGTCCGTGTCCGTGACCCATTGCAATGTGCGCTGCCTGTGGTGTTTCTCTGTATGGTTTCTAACACACACAATCTTTCTTTCTGTCTTTCTCCCTCTTCCTTTTCTCCTGTTCTTATGCTGTGCACTTGGTTCTCGTTTTGTCTTGTCAAATTCCTAACTTTTATAGAATCTCACCTCTGTCCTCGTTCAGCTTCAGCCAGTTCCATCAGTTCCCCAGTCCCAGCTCCTAAAGTGCCCGTGCGCAGTCGTAGCATTGACAGATTGAAGTCCTCTGTATCTTCATCTGATGCAAGTTCACCAGATTCAACCCAGGTTTGTTGAAAATCCACAGGAATTAAGTTTGTATTGATCAGGAGGGGGGAAAACAGCTCAAGATTGGATCCTGTTTCAATACTTCGATTGCTTACTGAAATGATCGTAGTAGTTGAGAGAGCTGGGCTGGGTCAGCCTGGAGAAGAGAAGACTCCTGAAGGGGAGACCTGAGAGCAGCTCCAGTGCCTAAAGGGGCTCCAGGAAACCTGGAGAGGGGCCTGGGACAAGGGCCTGTAGGGACAGGCCAAGGGGAATGGCTTGAACCTGCCAGAGGGGAGACTGAGATGAGCTCTTAGGCAGAAGCTCTTCCCTGTGAGGGTGCTGAGGCGCTGGCCCAGGGTGCCCAGAGAAGCTGTGGCTGCCCCATCCCTGGCAGTGTTCAAGGCCAGGCTGGACGCAGGGGCTTGGAGCAAGCTGCTCTAGTGGAAGGGGTCCCTGCCTGTGGCAGGGGATTGGAACTGGGTGAGCTTTGAGATCCCTTCCTGCCCAGACCAGTCTGGGATTCTATGACTTAAAAAACCACAGTATTGAGATCAAGTTGGGATTTTGTGGTCCTTGATCTCTCTTGTTTGCTGTTTATGGCTCCCAGAGTTTAATTTAGGTAACATGTTGACTGGGTCTCTCTTTTGAGACATAAAGAAAATGTAAAGTACATTTTGTTGAGAAGTTGTATGGGCTTGGGGGTAGCAACTCCTCTGTACTGTGCTCAAGAGAGTGAGCATTGTTTTGTTTCGATGTGTCACCTTAGAAATCAGAGACAGACAAACCATCTCCAAGTTCTGGTTTAAGACGCCCTCCCTCGCCATCTGTGTCTGCCCGAAGAAGATCCCCCTCTCCTGCTAATCTTGTGAAGCGTCCTCCATCACCTTCTACAGTTAGGTATGCATCCAGGTTAAATATCTCCTTTTATTCAGAACTAAAGGAAGGATGCTTCCTGTCTCAAGACAGCTGTGCTGTTAGAATGTGGATGACCAATGTTATGTTATACACATAAGCACGTATGTCATTTTTGGGTCTGATTTCTCTTTTCCGCATTAGGGCTGCAGCTCTTACTTGAACCTTTGTCTGTTCTGTGCAGACACCATGCACCCTGGTTTTCTGTCCAGTGTGCGCACTAAAAGCAATGGGAAGCGTGTGAGCTTCTGAATAGAGTCATCTGCCTCTATTAGTGTAGGAAGGTTCTTGGAGTGGAATCACAGGGTGATGTGGAGTTAAATGGACATCATGGCTTGCAAACCTGATTTGATCTTGGCCCACAAATAGTGAGTCTGGGTGCCCAGGGTATTTTGGAATCCTGTATTTGAGTTTTATGAGGAAGGCAGAAGTAGTTTGTGGGTGGATGTACATTTAGAAGTGAGGTGGGTGACCTAAACTAACCAAAGTACACTGCTGGCCTCAGTTGTGTGTTAGCCCTGAAAAGTACTGCTTATTTCAACAGGCAGAAGACTCGCCCACCTTCCCCTGGCTTGTCAAAACAGAGGCCACCCTCTCCTAGTCTGGTCTCTAAATCAGCACCCGTCCAACGTCCACCTCTCACGCCTGGTGTCATGAACATTACCAAAAAGAAAACTGAAGCAGAGAGCAAACCAAAGGATAAGAGCACAGAAGAAACAGGACAAGACCAAGGCGTTTCACCAGCCGTGGACAGGGATGTGGTAGCAGCTAGCACAAAGACCAAAGAAGGTGAGTGTTTCTCCATGACTGACACCTTATTCAAGACACCTCCATTGTGGGCTAGGAGTGGTGAAGTCATTTGTTTGTGAGGCAGAGCACTGGAGGGAAAGATGCTTTAAGGCAGAAGCTGTTCATTGCTAATTATCTATACAATAATTTTATGTGGTTGACATTTGGGTGTGGGTTTTAGTGCAGTGGTTGGAGCACTTGGAGATTTAAGGCAGGAGCTTTCAATGTTACTGTTTGCACTGTAATTTTAAGGAAAGCAGAAATCCTGTTTGCCTTTTGGATTTCAGCCACACTGGCTGAGGGATCTCCTAGCTCAGGTTTGCCAAGTCAGTGGTTTAACTATGCAAAGGTCCAGTTGGTAGTTATTAAAATTGCTTGTGTAGAGGACCTGCTTGGAGGAGAAATCAGCTATTGGTGCATGATGGACTCAGAGCTGGTTCTCACAAAGCTACAAGGCTGCCTAAGTCTTGGTTCCTATAATCATTGCTGCCTCAGGAAACAGTGGCCAGTTCACAAGGCGCACTGAGAGATTATCATGGTAGGTTAAGGAGAGACATACACCAGATAAGCAGTTAGTTTCCTAGTCCTCTTCATCATGACAAGTAAGCACAGCCTCTGTCCCTTTTACTGGAAGAATGCCATCTCCTATCTCCAGAACAGAATCTGGGAGAGCCTTCTGATGAGGTTTCTCTTTGGAGAACTTAGGGGAGACTTAACAGGAAAAGGAGGGATCTCTGGACTGTAAGTTACAGCCAGTGGGCAGTACTGGGGGTGGAAATCCTTCAGACAGCAGGTAAGTGGGAACACATGCTTGCTGCATGTTACTGCATGTACGTTCCTGTTGTGCGTTCGTCTGCTGCTGCAGTTGTCTGTTATTTCTGAGGCTCTTCCTGACACTGCTCAGGATGTGAAGTGGTGTTAGTCAGCTGAAGAACTCATTTATGGTACAGTTCTTTGAGCATGTGTTCCTCTAGAAGGAAGCCTGGATGTCGTAGCCCAATGTGGATGTTTGTATGAAGTTGCACATCCGTCTTCAGTGTCACATAGCTTATCTTTGCAGTCAGACTGTTCATCCTTCAGTGTGCTCCGTGACTGTGACAAATGTCTTGCATGCCTCAGAGGAGGCAAAACCAGTTGTGATCTATGTCATTGGTTGGTTGAAATCTCCATAACAATATGTCCTATTTCTGTAACTTCCAGTTGTTCTGGAACAAGAACGCCCGTCCTTGTTCCTTGGATGCCCCACCTTGTCTCCTCTACACTGACTTCTGGAACTGTACTAACCCAGTTTATCTGTTTCTATTTTATTGCTAATTCTCAAGCTACTCATCTTGGTAGTGATTCATACTGGGGCTGGCAAAGCTCTTTTTCTTTGACACACAGAAGATAAAGAAATAGTGGGCATGTTCTTCAACATAGAGATGATTTCATTATCTCTTTGAACGTTTTGGTACACTGCAATATTGCCAAGTGAGGCAAAAATCTCTGTTCTTAAAAAGTTGCTTTCAATTTTCAAGCCGGTTCTCATTTTACACCTCTATGCAGGCAGTTTACCCTGTGGATTGGTGCAATACCATGTTCCAGGCAGCTTCTGAAGTCAGAGTACATTGATGAATGGCATGTGGCAAATCAGTCTCTAGGTGCTGTAGGTTCAACCTGATTTCAGCTTTGTGCACTTGTACATTCATACCATCTCTTCTCCTTCAAACTGAACTTGATTGCTTGTTGCTGACAGACAGCAATCAAGTCTGTGTCTTGGGTTTTGTGTCTTCCAACTGAAATATGCTGTTCTGCAGTAAAACACTTCTTATTTTTCAGTGACTTGGAGCAGTTGTCACTTCTGGCACAGCCTTTCACAGCTTCTCTCAGAGTTAAAAGGCTTGTTTCAACTTAAAGCATAAGAAGTGCTCCTTCATGAGCTCTCACCTTATGCATGATGATAGGTAATGAACTATCATGGAGCCTCACTTTTTTGTGTTGGGGTAGTGAAGGTTTTGGGATATGATTCCTAGATTGATTGTGAATAAATGGTTTGCCTTGAAATGTGTTGGAATCTTCTCTCCATCCAGTTAATTGGACATTTCACAGTTGTTCTGAGACATTTCTCTTGCCTGCTTCCCTCTCTCTGCTTCCATCACTAAAAGGTCCTTTGAGAAAAAGACAGTTCTCATTGGGCATGTCTGGGAGCCAAGGAAATAGAGCTGAGTATAAAATGCTTAAGGCATGATAGCAATTATATTGGGAAGTCCCATGTCCTGCCCTGTGGAAGCAGACTGTACAAGGGGTGCTTGGAAATGAAAGCACTATTGAAGTAACTATATGGAAAACATCAGTAAAGCTTCAAAAGTCAACATGCAATGGGGAGGTTCCCCATAGACTTGAGGTCTCCTACCCTCTCTTTTGTCTTTATGCCCCCTGTTCTTTCCATATCTGAGGTGTTCTGAATAGCTGTGACTGATTTCTTCTGTTGTTTTCAATACCAGATATTTCAAGCTATCATTATCATGTTATAACCCTGTAACTTAAAAGCCTAAAACCTTTAGGCTTCTTGTTGAGCATTGAGTTGTCTTAATTAGGGTCAATTTTGAGGAGGGGGAAAATAGATTAAACCTGACATGTAAAATGTCAGCCAATTATTGATACAGCTGAGATTACAGCAGTGTTAAACCAGGACTGCTGCGTTGGTTCCTGTGTAAGTGTGCTATAGAAGATGACCTCTGCTATGAAAAGTGGCTTGTCCAAACTGGCAAGACTTGTCCAAACTGGCAAGACACTCAAGTGGTGGAGGAGAGGAGAGGCAGCTTGATTTCTTCATGGTTATACTGGCAACACTAAATGAAACCTCTCTTCTTTAAATAACAGTGGAAGGTGCAGAATATGGGAAGAAAAGCACATGCAGGTCTCGAGTAGGCAGGTCCTGCTGATGGTTCTTATAACTGCAAAGGAGTGGCCTTTCCTGCTCAGGGAGGAGGACCAGGACCCCTTTTGGCTGAGTTCAGATTTGAGGCTCTTGTGGCTGATTCTTGTTTGCACCAACTTGACTGTTCTTTTGCCCAAATCAGAATGTGTGTTCTGGGGAGGTGCTGATTTTTCAGCATTGGATAAATCTAAATGGTAGAAAACAGCTCTGTGACTGTACCCCATTAGAGCTGGACTGCTTTTCCTAGGGCTTCAGGAGCGATGTTCAGGCACAAAACACTGCTGTGACTCAGCCACTGAGGGTTTACTCTGTAATTATGCCCTACAGCTGCAGGCAGTGATTACGTGTCTATGAGGCTTAAGCAGCTTTTCAGGTATTTAAGTTCCTAATGATGGCATTGTGTTTTGAATTATTTGCCTTGAGGTCAGAAGCAAAATAACTGATCAAACCCCGATGTCAGTGTTCATTAAAATTACCTCAACTTGAAGGCTTTGTAAGTGTTAAGCAAATACATATGTGCTGATTGGTGAAATACTAAAAAGAAGCAAGGCAGGTCTGATGCATTGTGATGCTGTTGCTCTACTCACAGCAAAAGCTAATTCTCTGGGTATTCAGATGAGTTCTTAACTCACATTACAAACAGTAGTAGAGTTTGTACAGTAAACAGTTATTCCAAGTTATTCCAAGTGGGAATAACTGATAAAAATCAGAGTTCTTTCAATATATATTGAGAGCCACTAATGGCAAGAGTGTGTGTTTATTGTTTTCCTAATGTTAATTTATAACGGTATCTTTGATGTTCAGACACCATAACACCAGGCAGGACACGATGAAACATAAACCGTGGGCCTGGGCAAATAGCTGCTAACCTGGTGGTTGGAGCTGTTTCAATCTCCATGTAAATTGGGAATTAATTTGTTGCTCGAGTGTATAGAACTATAGTATTACTGAAGTCACTAGTGTGTGCCTTTGGGGCCAGATAAAATGGTGATTATTTGTACCCTAAGATACTCTATGAATATAAAGGCATGAATGATAATGTTATGGAACCAGAGAAGAAAATATTTGCTCTTTAGGGTCATGTGTGTTCAGTTTTATTAGAAGGCAGAAGTGCATTTTCTAGTGCAGTATTTTCTTCAGTTTTCTTTAAAGTGTTTGTAAGTGTTACAGAGTAAACGTGTCTCTTCAGAAACATGGTTTTAAGTACTGTAGTAATTGGAGTATAACTGTATCATCTGGAAAATGGCTGGATCAGTGTAGTTGAGATGAGTTGTAATCATGTGTCAGTGAGATACTGTGGTTTTGTATCTCTTTAGGACTCCTTTTGGCTCTTGTGGGCCTTTAGATAACGAGATATACTTGCTGAGTGATGAGCGCTGATTGAAAAGATAAGTGAAGTGGCCAAAAGAAAGATCTCATCTCACAGTGATAACGTCTTAACTGTATGTTTCTGGGACTTTTTTTGACAGCAGTTTCTCTTCACCTTTGCAGAATCCAGTAGCAAAACAGTAGCAGGGACCACCACAGCTGAAGAAGCTGCTAAAATCTTGGCAGAGAAACGGCGTCTGGCACGGGAGCAAAGAGAGCGTGAAGACCAAGAAAGAGTTCAGAGACAGGAAGAGGAAAGGTAATAATTCAGGAAAAGGAAGGGATGCTTTCAGTGCTGGGGTGTGGTTGGAATGGGCACTCCAGCTGAGTGTTTTCTAAGCTTTAAGTTCCTATAAGTCTTCATGCAGTTCCTGAAGCAGACACAGGCACTAGCACCGTTGGAGATAGGGCAGGTTGCTATGCGTATAGTTAATCTGTATCTCAGTATATATGTAATGCGTAGGCCCTGGGAAAATCACTGCTGCTTTTTCCTTCCAGGCACCAGTGGAATGAGAATGTGCTTTTTACACCACTGGTGTTTGTTTTGTTTGTATTTGTCTTGAAGTAGTCAACCTCTCTGCATTAAACTTCCCTTTGATGGACTCGGACAGAGGTTTGATGTACATTAAATCTCATATTAGTGATCCAAAATCTGAATCAGAAATGTTGCAGCCTGACTCAAGGTGATAAATCAGTGGGTATTTGGCTCACTGCATAGAAGTTGTTAAAAAGCAATTTTTAACTTTGTGCTAACTAACTTCATTCCAGATCAGGAGTCACCAGTCAGTGCTTCTCTGAACAGGGTGGAACATCAGTTTTTGTCTGTGTTTCACTCATGGGTATAAAACTATCGTAAACTTGCATATAGTCTGCTATGGATGTTGTGTCAGATATGTCTGTGATCAGGCAGTGGACACCTTCAGTGTACCTCTGGAATTCACACTATAGAAGAAACTGTCTTTCAGGACATCCAACTAAATTTACGTTTGGCAGTGATTAAAAGCTTCATTCATGTCATGGATACTGGTGGTATTTATTAAATAGTCGTTGCTTAATCCAGTTCTCAGTCAGACTTCTGTTATGGGAGCAACCTTGACTTCGTCAGCAAAGAGCATTTATGTATTCAGAGATAGTTTCTTCCAAGTTACTCTGCTTTCTCCTTTGGTCTGGATGGTGGCGTTTGTAAATCCACACCAGCAAGTATCCTTGTGCAGGTATTTAGTGATTGGATACTTTAGAACTGTTTTGCTTTCCTGTTCTGTCATGTGCATGCACACTTTCCAAGAGATAAATACCCCCTTGGTAACCTGTATCTTGGGAACAGTAGAATCAGAGAAGAAATGGCCAAGAGAGCAACCGAGGAAAAAGCACGACGGGAGGAGGAGCTCTGCAAGCAGGAGGAAGAGAAGAGATTGGCTAATGAGGAACAACAGAGACAAGCGGAAGAGGAGAGGATCCGCCAAGAGCAGGAAGAGCAGGACAAACTTGCAGAGCTCCAGCACCAGGTCTGCTTATCTGTAGGCTCCAGCTGTGCTCCTCACACAAGCTGCTGATGCATTTTCAAGGGGGTTGGCTTTGATTCTCTTTCACAGAACAGTTGTGACAAATCTCTTGTCAGGAATGATGTAAAACTGAATTCATCCTGTCTGAGATGGATTTGAGAATGTCTTGAAGTCATTTCCATGCTCTAGAGTATATGATCTGATTTATATTTCTGTCAGCATTTCATGAATTCAAGCGTGGGGCAGAAGCAGGTTTTTGAGAAGTGTTTTTGACCATGTGGGATGCTATTTGGTGCACACATACTAATTGTATTGAGCCCACTTCACCAGCTTACTGCTGTGGATTGCAAGGAGGTTGTCTGTCTGGAAAGTCATCTGGCTTGCTCGATTCCTTTCAAAGAAAGATGAGTAGTGTTTCCAAGTCTGCTTTTCCTGTTGCTAAATAGTCTTAAACAGTTAGTACCTTTACAAAGGCATCCTTCTAACTGAAGGAAGCTAGTTTACAGCGAGTGGACTTTCTTTAAATACGATGAATGTTGAAAATTAAAGCAGTTTTACAATTAAATTCTTTGTGTTTCAAGAGCTGGGTGGCATTGACATGTGTCTAAACATTTCTTTCCAAGCTTATGTTTAAGTTTATAACAATTATCCAGTGTTAACTATGCTTCTGTCTTCTTTCTGACCATACTGGAGCAGATTTTCCTGTGTAGAAGGAACAGAAGATGCTCAGCACCAAGTATCTTGGTAGCAATACCTGACTGCCAAGAATTTTAAGTTAGTTTTGCCACATTTAGGGTTTAATCACTGTCCTGTTACCAACCCTCTGCCATGAGCAGGGACACCTCACACTAGACCCTGTCTCCCAAGGCTCTGTTCTTCCTGGCCTTGAACACTTGGAGACAGATCTTCCTCCTGCAGCATAGTTGGAACCCTGAGTAGCTCAACAACATTCAGAACATTTGCATACTCATAATACTTCCATGCCCATAGTGTTTCTTTTCAAATGAGTTTCTGAATGTCATAGTAATATCACTGTTTCAGGGCAGTGGCTGGGTAATTGGCATTTAGCTCCAGTGTATGGGAGTATTAAATAGAGATTGTCTGATATTCCTGTCTCTGTTGAACCAGAATCTCTGGTTTTGACTCTTGGGAGTGAGTTGTGCATTGGGTGCTCTCACCTTTTTGCTTTATTTTCAGAGAGAAGAAGCCGAAGCAAAAGCTCAAGAAGAGGCTGAAAGACAAAGGCTGGAAAGAGAGAGAATTATGCAGCAAAATATGCAGGAAAGGCTTGAAAGGAAGAAGGTACAACTGCTTTGAAAGCACAGAGAGGTTCCTCAGCCTGAAATGGTGGCTGAGGTGTTAAAGTGAATTTAAATAGAAGTAATGTGGACTTGTTACAAAAGCCAGCTCTGGCTTGTGAGCTTTAAAAAGGGGGAATAAAGTAGTAAATATATGAAATAGGAGAACGTATGATTGAAAACGGAACCCTGAATGCTGAAATCTAAAGCTCTCTTATGTCATTGTGAATCTTTTCCCTCTTTTAACAGAGAATCGAAGAAATAATGAAAAGAACACGAAAATCAGATCAAAATGAATCCAAGGTACTTCCCAGAGAAGGCTTTGCCTTGTACTCTGTCTTCCTTTCTTACCCTTACCCTAACTGGCTTCCATGTGAAGTGCAAAGTCTTGATGCACCAAAAGGACTTTTCAGTAGCTTCCCATTGCACACATTCTTCTGCTTTGCTTGTTCTGACCAAGTCTTTGCATTCGTGTTCAAGGCTTATAAAACAGTGTGATCTGACATTAGCAGCTGCAGATTGGTTAAGCAAATCTGGTTATTAATGGATACGTTTTGGTTAATGTAGTGACCTAAGGTTCATGTTGAATCGTGCATATTACATTGAGGAGTAGCTGGTTTTCTCTGGACATTCAAAGACCCAAGTCTTCATATAGCTGAAAGGCAATTTAGTATACACCTTGGGGAAAGGAAGGGAAAAGAGCTCAGGAACACCTGGTGGGCAGGAGGTGGCAGTGGGTCCCACACGTTCCTTTGCAGGCTCTGTCTCAGCAGAGCATGTGTTGCTGGGTGTCTGTTAGCCTTTGGACCAGGCCTGCACAGGAGCTATGGTTGAATTGTCTATGAAACGCTAGAGGGTAGTGAGTTATTCCGAGTGACACTCTGGCAATTCAGTTGCAGAATGAAGGGAAGTCTCCTTCGGAGGCTATGGAGGGAGAGGATATTGAAGAGGAGGAAGAGCTGGGCCTGGAGAAATCTGATCAACCAGGTAAGGAAACTTGATGAGCCAGTTATAAGTGGCTGTCTCAGTGTCTTAGTGATGTTTAAAAGGTCACTTGTGTAATAGCATTGTAACCATTTGAGACACATGTCCCAGCAATGCCAGGGAGGCTCTGGTAGTACAGAGAGTAGATCATTGCCTGTTCCCTACCACCAGAGACAGGCAAAAGGATTAAATGCAACAATGATTTGGGAGTGAAATGCAGGCAGCATGCTTTCATTTTACAAGTGTATTTTTAAAGATGGACAGTTCATTTCATGTTGTTAGAGGCTGCTTGTTGAAGCCAAGTGCCTCAAGTTTTGTCTGGAAAAGGTCATTTGGCACTTGGGGTTTATTCAATTTCAATAGCAATTCTGTTACTGAAGCTCTTTTTTAACTCTTCTTTGTTTTCCCCCCACTTCCAGGAAAGCTGAATGGCATTGACCTGCTCCAGGAAGTCAAGGGGGAAGCAGAGGGTTGCTTAGAGACTGCACATAGCTTGATCTCGGCAGAGTCTGAGGAGCAAGAGGTGTTTGGGGTGAAGGCCAGTGAAGTGTTTATGAATGGAAGTGATTTGAAAAGTGATGAGATGTCTCTACTTGTTCCTGAACTAAAGGATTCCAGGTGAGTCCACCTAGGTGGCTGCTTTACTGTCAGAGCAATTATCCATCACACAAGAAACATCTCTCTGTTAAAGTTAAATATGGTGTATGTAGCCTTGCCTCAAATTTTGCACCCTTCTGTCATTAACAAAGCATTAAACAAGGTGCTTTGTTAATGGGGGACAAACCTTGAAAGGAGGGGGACAAACCTTGAAAGGAAGGGGACAAACCTGACAAGGAAGAATAACCTATAGAAAGCTCTAAAACATCTTCAGTTGTGCTGAAACACCAGATACACTATAAAAGCCTCCCTTAATTGGAATTGGTTTTAGTATTCCAAATTTGATCTTTTTGAACATAAAGCATTTCCATTTACTACTGGAAAATCTGTGCTCTGATGCTTGTCCCAATTGCTTATCTAAATGCTGATGATTTCAAAATGACATTGTGAACTCTTTTAAGTGATGATAAACGAATCTCATTCCTTCAGTGATGCAATATAAAGCCATTTTCCTGATTTTTCTGAAGAATGAATGAAAATGGATCGCTCTGATTTGGGGTCAGATTTTGAATCTGTCTTAAATTTTCCTCTGAGGCTCAGTTTTGTTTTTAAAACATCTTAACTGGAGCAGAAAGTCAAAAGTCACGGTATTATAATAGAAGTTTAATGGTGCAGGGCTTTCTTAAAGGAAATTTCTGGAGCCAGACCTTACCTGCAGGCTATCAGCATAGTGGCTCTGCGTTGGTGAGTCGTTCTTCCCCAATTGGCTCTTGAATAGGAGATCCTGTGTGGCAGCTTGTCTGGGACTGCCCTTCACGATACTCAGGGATCTGCAAAGTGTGCAGGCTGCTATTGGCTGGCCTGTAATCAATCTAAAGGTTAAACATGCAGAGATGATAATCCAAGTATCCCTTCTCTTTCTTTTCCCTAGCCATCCTGCAAAAGAAATGGTTATGGATGCCTCGGTGGAGTTGGGTGTTATTGAAGCTGATCATACAGTTGGACTTACTCAGAACCTTAATGGCAAAGCCAGTTCATGGACTTTTGAGGAGTTTATTGACATTGGAGTACATTCCAAGTCACCCAAACTGAGCTTGGACAGCATCTCTGCTGGTAACTGTAATCAAAACTTGAATGATGCTGCTACAATACCTTCTAGTCCCAAATTGGCTTTTGAGGAAGATGGTACAGTGAATTCATTGACCAAACCTATAGATGCTTCATCAGGTAATCCAAGCTGACTTCCCTATCTCTCTCCTCCTCTGGCTAGGTAATTAACTTCCTTGCTTTTTACTCTCCTTGCCTTAACTACAGCTTCCTATTTTCAAGGCACTTTTTCCACTGTGTAGACTGGAGGGAAAGCTCTTTCTTTAGTGCTTGTAACTGGAACCCTGTCAAAAGGAGTCACCAACTGATGCCTTTTTAGGGACTTGCTCTAGACAGCAACTAAGGCCCGTCATTAAGGCTCTTCCAAAGACACAGCCGAGGCCCTGTGAAGCTCCTATATCTCCTACCAGCACTCAAGCCCATCTGTGGTATTTTAGGCTGTTTCTAAGATATCTTAAATGGCACATGTTACTTTTGAAGATGCTAACAGTTTGAAAGGTGTCTGATGTAACTCTACAGACAAGACCTTTCCCCTCCTAGCCATGTTCTGTAACTTCATGATGCTGACCTGCATGGTCTTATAAAGGTCTCTGGCAAGGTACTAGCTGTCTTCTCTACTTACTGTAGAATAGCCTTTCCCTTCACAGAGGAGGGGTAACACCAACCTTGAATTCCACAGATGGTTGTGTTACATTTGGGAGGAGCAATAAAGCTGCACACACAATAGTCTGGATTTTCCTGAAAGAAGCAGGGCTGCATCTGAAGCCACACATACTTGAGAAGCCAAACCCTGATGCAGTACAGCATAGCGTGTCAGAGAGGCTTCAGCAAGCTAGTTCATGTAGGACTAAACTTGTCTGGTGTTGGAGCAAAAGCCCAAATGGATGTGCTCACAGCAGGAGATCTCTTTGCAGGAGAGAAATGACTGTGTGAACAGTGGAAATGAATGGTAGCTGAAGAAGTAAGACTTGCTCTCCACATTTTCTCTCAGTGATGTGTAGCACTGGCTCTGATTAAAGTGTAGCACTTTTCTAGCCTGAACTGTTTCCTGAGTCTCCTCTGTCACTCTGCGTCTTGTCGTCCCATGGGCACAGCCTTAGCGAGACTTCCCTTGAGGCCATGACTAACTGGATTCAGTGTGGTGCTGCTGATGGCATTTTGTTCTGATCAGTCATTAACTTCTTAGTAAAGGAAGTGTTGCCTTTTAATGGTGAACTTGAAAATGGTTAGACATGATATGGTTTAATACATAATGCATATATAGAAAAGGAAAAGCTACCGCACTGGTTTTGGACTGTAAGTAACCAAGGGGCTCAGTGCTCACTGCCTGGCTGTAGCCTCTACCAGCGCTGATAGACCGTGTGGCGTGCACAGTTACGATGGTTAAATGTTTTCTTCTCTTTGCTCTTTGGACAGAACTGTGAACACACACTAGAGCCCCAGAACTAACCTGATTGCACTTCAGTAACCCAGTGTTTTACCAAGTACCGAGGGCCTTGTTTTGAAAAGCTGCTTCTTTACCTTTATCCAGCTTCAAGTTTGCAAAACCATCCAAAAACCACCAGGGAGAGGGATGCCAAACCTCTGCTTTGCACCTTGAAACAGTTCAGGGAAACCCGTGCTGATGTTCCTTTTCCATTCGTTTAGCTAAGTGTTTAGAGAAGCTTTCCTGGTTCCAGTATCACTTGTTTCCCTTCACAGTAACCTGGCTCTGGTTTAGTTTTCCTATCATGTACAACAGTGTGCCACTGGAGGCTCTCTACTTAGATCCTGGCTGCATTTTGCATCTTCCTAAACTGGCACTTGATGAAATAAGACTCATTGAGTGTGTGGTTAAAGCTGAACTCCCTTTGTAGCATCCTACAACAATGCCGTTCCTCACTGGTTCAGGTGCTGTTTAAAACTGCAGAATTGAATATCTTCAGTTTTGAATGGAGGTGCAAAATTCGTTATTTCCTGGGATGAAAATATTGGCAGTTTCCAGATGTATTTTTGGACCATCACTAATACGTTTTAATCTATTGGCAACCATCAGAACATTTTACAGCATGTGCACTAATGTATTACATTGAGTACCTAGAGATGTCTGTCATCGTGCAGTTTAACACGTCCTGCTTTTAAAACTGTTTCCTTTTGAATTCCTTATTTATCTACACTTATGGAAGTATTATTTTATTGTGTACATAACAGTATTAGACCACTGAAGTCATGTTTTGTCCATGTTAGTTATTTGATGTGTTCCTGTTCTAGCTTTGTAACAGTGGCTGCAAGCTGCAAATGTATTTCCCGTCCCCTAAAGCCTGCATTGAGTAACGTTTAACCTCAGCTGGGCTGCTTTTTTACAGCATGAAGAGATTGACTAAGCATCTCCTGACAAATTGCTACTAAAAGTAAGAATGCAGCCTTGTTCCTGTAAGAGAGATCCTGGATAAGTGATTACAGGATAGCTGTCTCAAATCCTGCTCTAACCCATGGGCTGATCCTTCCGTTCCCATGAAGCAGCCAAGAGGCAGCTATGCTTGCAGTGGTGAAACACAACTGGTTTCGCTGGAACTAAACACATTTGACATTGCAGTTGCAACGGGAAGCCCTCACTGAGCCTTCTTACTCTCTCTTTGCTCCTCTGAGTGCAGTAGAACTGTTTTAGCCTTTAGAGCAGTGCCTTAGGTAAAAGGACAGATGTATTTTTGTACGATAGCTGTTTCCTCTGGCAGAGACAATCATTCTAACAACAAAGATGCTGGGATTTTTCTCTGTGCTGATACTGTTTGTTGTCTGTTACAGCTCTGTGTAAATACATGCACCCTGTTAAATAAACTTTGCAGTTGAACTATGCTTTATTTCTTTAGTGCTAAATGTTACCTCACTAGGAGTCTCCAATCCCTGCCTTGGGATGTGCCCTGGTAAATACACTGCAGCATCCCAAAACTAGCAGTAGCCTCTTTGGTGATTGTGTTTGTGTGGTTGGGAAGTTATTTGTCCTAACAAACACCTCTGGACCTTGCTGTGTTTGCACATGCTGAGAGCATGGTCATAACTTGAGCTCTTTAACTTGCTTTTCACTGCAAGCTCTTGCCTTTCACTTGCAGCACCAACCTGTAAGGCTGTTTGTCCAACAGTGACCATCAAGAATACAGCAAGGTGCTGCCTTGTTTTCTTGCAAGGACTCTCTGTTTCTGGTAGGTGCTTGTGAACAAAAGGGGATGAAGAACTGGAGCAGCATCCAGTTGATGAGTATTTCTGTATTTCATTACTGTGGAAAAAACCTCATCCTTAGCCAGTGTTGAAGGGCAGTAAATCTGTGCATGGACAGTCCCAGCGCATATGTTCTCCAAAGGGCTTTTTCACACAGGCTGTTCCTGGCAGATGGTCCCGTGTCAGTTATATATTCAGAAGATAAGTATATGGAAATTGGTGCTTTGGTTCTCAGCTCTTTAAGGGTGCTATGGTGCAACAGCTGACTCTTGACTTTGCCAGTATCAATGCATGAGACTCGATTTCAATAGCTCAGCCCCAAGAGGTGTCAACTGTGTAAGTGGAAAACCAGTTTTCGAGACTGCAGGACTCCAAGCAGGCACAAGTCTCATGTTTATTAAATCATAAACCATACACTGATAGGAGAGCTATCATCATCTGAGCTATTTTAAAGGCATTTCTGAAATGCATGTGCATTTTGGTGGAAAGATTTCCTTTGTGTTAATGGATTAAGAATTGTAGCTGGACAGCCTCATTTAAACAAGGATATAAAAAAGCTGAGGAGTAAAACTTGGGGGCAAACCATGCAGAAAGCAAGACTAAAACAAGTTGATGGAAACTCAACTACAGCTAAATCATATTGCCAAAACATCGTTATATGTAAGGTGAAGCCGTTCCATACACGTGCTGCAGTAGCTAAGCTAAGGGATTCATTATTGATCTGCTATTAATGATGTGATGTATGTAACGTGTTAATGCATGTATGTGATGTACTTGTAAAAGCATCATAATCATCATCTCTGAGCCAAGGTGCAACCTTTACATCTCTGTTTCTGAACTGCATGCCTTGTCAAACCCACTTCATTTCAGTGCCAAGCTTAAACATTCAGCGGGCAACTTTAAAACCAGCTTTGTTCTAATTTAAGCCACACACAGGTTATGTAGTGTGTGGATTGCTAAATCTACCAGCATTTCAAGTCTTTACACTACGAGTTACTTAGAAACAAGGTTAGATCTTTGCAGTGCTTCATGCTTTTATACTGCAGGAGCTTCAAAAGTCAAACCCAGGCTATTGAGGCTACTTTAGTTTTTATACTAAAATGGAATAAGTTTAAATGCTTAACATGCAAAAACCTCCTTTTGCAGGCCTGGTTTGGAAAGCAGGGCTCTAAACTCTGTTCTAGGCTGCTCCTTACAGTCGTTTGGGACACTCAGCACAGTAAATCTTTCCGTTATGGCGAACAAAGCGCTTGTTGGCCAGGCCACGGGCACACTTTGTGCATTTGAAACAGTAATCGTGCCAGGACTCATCTTCGTAGTTAACCACACTGGTTCCTCTTCCAAATCCTGCTAGGAGAGAAAACAATTATAGGACGGCGATAGTAGTAGTTCCCATGGCTGGGATCGCCCACCAAGCAACAACTCCCATTCTAACTGCATCCCATGCTCCTGCAGTCTCACAACCTGTATTTGTGTGCCGAAAGTAGTAGCCAAAATTGCACAGGAACTACACTGTTGGCTGCTCAGTGTCACTGCTCTTAGTAGCTTAAGACTTGTGGGGTTCATTTCTACAATAAGCCTTTCCCCTTGGATCCTTTCTCCAGGGAATGGTCAAGCCGAAGGAAGGATTAAGATATAAAGCAAGGAGCAGTTGGGCAGAACATCCTGCTCGGGTGGTACGGGCTCAGACTAGAATGTAAGTGTCATGGGACTGGCAGGAGAGGCAGCCCCACGTTTCAGGGCTGAGCTTTGTAATCCAGTAAAATACATGGGAAGAGAAGCAAATGTCACTTTGGGGCAATAAAACACTGCATTTGTAGACATAAGGTTCCCAGACTGGTATAGATGGAACCATTCTAGATGGGGAAGTTCTGAAGGAGATAAAGTTGAGGCATGCAAAGGGTGAAGAGCTCAGTCACCAATTCAGTTTCCATCCAGCAAGAAGCACACAGCTTAGCATTAGATCACATGTGAATTGCTGGGATTGTGCCTGGGGTACTGGACCTACTTCTGGTGTGAGCAGCTCTGTGCGGATCCCTGTTCCAACCTCAAGCCCCCACTGCCTTCAAGCTCCATTTACTCCAGCATACCTGTGATAGGGTTCTTGCAGCCAGCACACTTCTTGGCAACACATTCCTTGTAGCATTCGACACAGTAGAACTCATCCTCTACAGCCGTGAAGCGCTTCCCACCCAGTTGCCTCTTGCAGTTGGAGCAAATGAAACACTCGGAATGCCAAGGCTGTTCCTGGTAAGTGAGGCCTCCAGAAGTGATGGGCTAGGGGTCAAAGAGCAGGGATGGGTTTAGAGGTGGCAGGGAGGAAGAGAGATGATGCTGGAGGGGTTTCATGAAAGTTAAACAATGCAGCACAATGGAGTTCCTTTGGCCTGAAATCCTGCAGTCTTCCAATACCTAAAAGGGCTACAGGAAACCTGGAAAGGGGCTTTGGACAGGCAAGGGGAATGGCTTTAACCTGCCAGAGGGGAGACTGAGATGAGCTCTTAGGCAGAAGCTCTTCCCTGTGAGGGTGCTGAGGCGCTGACACAGGGTGCCCAGAGAAGCTGTGTCTCCCTGCTCAGATAGTGCACTGCACAAGGACCATTAGCTTGCACCAGGATCTCAAGGAAGGAACATCAGCATTGGTACATCTGCCTCCCGTTCTACTCTCCCAGCTTCCAGAAGACCCAGGACAGCGAGTTCCGGCATTGCCTTTGCAGAGGGGCCGGACTTACATTCTTGCATTTAGCACAGGTCTTGGCAAACTTGTTCTCGTGGCAGGAGACGCAGTAGAAGTCATCACCCTTGGGGAAGAAGCTCCCGGATCCGATCACTTTCTTGCACTGGCTGCAGGTGAAGCAGTCCTTGTGCCAGACCATCTTCTTGTACTCAACGTTTTGGTCTCCTACAACAGACAGAGGTAACTCATTACATGGGATTTCAGGCTTGTGGCTAACTCCCCCCCCATGCGGTGACGTACCCATAGGCAAGACCTGGCCATACGGATTCCACTGTAATGCAGATAAGGGATGAGCTGTTAATTTCTGTACCTTGTAGGTTCACTTGCCATGTTCATCAGACAGGAGCCTGAGAAGAGGCCCTGATTTACAGAGCAAAGCTTTTGGTACTACATGGTTTAAGACTAATTGCTAAGGTGAGCTCTCTACATGAGGGTTAACTGCAACGCAGCCTTTCAGCACTTGAGTAAAATGGACAAAGGAGAGCCACACTGAGAACTTGCCCCATGGGGTGGTGCTCCAGCCTTCCCCCTTGATGCCCATACCCCCAGCTGCAGCTGCCACAGCCCTAGAGCAGTTACACCCCATCCCAGCACCAGTACCTGCAATAATAGGCTTGAAGCAGCCCTTACACTTGGGTGCATCCTCATTGGTGGTGCAGTCGCCACACCAAACCTTGTTGTTCTCCCTTAGCATGAAGGGCTCATCCACCAGGGACTTGTAGCACTTGACGCAGCGGAAACAAGTGTCGTGCCAGTACCGGTTCTTGAAGTGCAGCTCCTGGGATGGACAGAGGTGCAGGGAGCAATAAGCACTTCTCACTCACTGGGCAGCCCTAAAGCCATCAGCCTCAGCACCTGAGCACAGCTGCATTCAGTGCTTGGAGCTGCAAGCAGTTAAAGGGACATTGAACCAAACTCACAACAGTCACATTGACTGTGGGCTTTCAGGGTAGCAAAAGATGCTTCAAACCAACAGCTTTGAGGCTGCAGGTTCTGTAAGTGGGGGCTCCTCTGGTTGTCACATTCCCTCTAGCTCAGGTGTACGTTGTTATTGCCATAAGCATGAAGCAATAAATGATTGGCAAACAGACAGCAATCAGCCCCTTGCTTCCCAAGCGCTTTGCCCAGAGATGGGTTTTCTACGCATCCTGTACAGGCTGGGTTGCCTGCAGGGCTCTGCTCAGGATGTGGCTGAATTGAGATTCTGAAATGAGCTTGGCCTTGAGCACCCGTATTACAGAGTGCCAGTTCATGGCCCAATCGGGGGGGGACTCACCCGAGGACACAGAAGCTCTCAACCAGAGAGGAGGCTCATCAGCATCCCCATCTCCTTCTCACCTTGGAGTCAGCACCGATGGGTTTCTTGCACTCGATGCAGGTGTTGGCACAGATCTTGTCGAAGCACTTGACGCAGCAGTGCCGGCCCTCCTTCTGCACGTACTTCTTCCCCTGCAGCGAGTCGCGGCAGTAGAAGCAGTCGAAGCGCTCAGACATGGTGCCCACGGTGTAACTGCCAGGCCCTGCAGGAGGAACCAGCATGAACCCAAGCACTGAAACCCCGATAACTGCTCCGGCTTCCCGGCTCTGTGCACATCAGGAGTATCAGGAAGGTGGCTCAGCAGTGAGCGGGTGATGGGGTCAGGCTCCTCGAGAGCTTGGTGGTAGAGAAAGCAGCAGTGATGGGGCAATTGTTGTATCAGCTCAATGTCTTATAGCACACAATACAGGGAAGCACCTTGTGCCCTCCTCCTGCACCAGCACTGGGGGCTGCTGGCTGTACCACTTATATCCTCACTCCTCTCCTCTGCTGCAGTTGCTTTTGTGCAGGTGTTTCCCCTCACCTTAAATACATTATCACAAGCACTATCACCATCACCACCAGTGGTGGGGCCAACTCAGAGCCTGGCACTGGCTCCACTGGACAAGGGAGTTCTGGCAGCTTCACCCAGGAGCCACAGCTGTAGCCCTCCCGTTACCAAAACCTTGCCACACAAACCCCATGCAACACATCAGTAACACAAATCCCATCAGTTCCCTTAATAGGCATACAAGGTACAAAATACCTGTCTACAGAGGCAGGGTGAATGCTGTGGCCAAGGAGAGCAAAGTCCCACATGAGCCCTTCCCCATCACCTTCTGCAGAGGAAGGATACCAGACGCGTTTATTGTCCTATATGACATCAAGCAGGGATGATGATACCCAACCACTCCATAGCAAGAGCCACCTGGTTCATCATGGCCAGACCCACTGCAGCCCCAGCTCTGTAGTCTGTGTGCAGAAATCCCCCCGGCCATGAGCACAGCAGGATAGGTCCCATGTTCCCAGCTGCAGCCCTCCAAGGCCTCTGGTGCTGGAGAATTGTGCACCTTCCAGCTGCCTCTTTAACCAGGCTTTCACATAGAGTCAAGACCAACGAACAAGAACAGGCCTCCCCCTCCATCGAATCAACCAGGTTGGAAAAGACCTTTAAGATCAACCATTCCCCAGCACTGCCAAGGCCACCACTAACCCATGGCACTGAGCCATCAGGTCCTCCCGAGCCTTCTCTTCTCCACACTGAACCCCCCAGGTCCCTCAGCCCTTCCCCATCACACTGTGCTCCAGGCCCTGCACCAGCTCCGTTCCCTTCTCTGGCCCCGCTCCAGCCCCTCAATGTCTCTCTTGCAGTGAGGAGCTCAGAGCTGAACACAGGATTCAAGGTGCAGCCTCACCAGTGCCCAGCACAGGGGCACAATCCCTGCCCTGGCCCTGCTGCTGCACTGGTGCTGATCCAGGCCAGGATGCTGGTGGCTTCCTGGCTGCCTGGGCACAAGCTGCTCGTGTTCAACTCCATCAGTCAGCACCCCCAGGTCCTTTTCCACTGGGAAAAAGCCTCACTCAGGCCATCCCCACCAAGCCCTGGAGTTTAGAGGCTGCTTTGCTGTTCATAGCAGAGCTCAGCAGCACAACAGCCAGGCTGCTGCAAGCGCCAGCACATCACCCTTATTAACAGGAACAGGGCATGAGGGTCTTGGGGTACACTGCTCCTGCCTGTGCCCACAGCACAAGAAGGTCAGTGGGACCCTGTTGGGCTCCCCCTTAGCCACAGAGGATGCTGTGTCGTTACAGCACAAGGACCTGCTCACACCGCTTTCTCCTACTGCCCGTATCAGCAACCCTGGGTCCACCACCAAGTGCATGGCCCAGCCTGGCAGGAGGAGAAATCCCCATGCTGGCATGAGGACCATTGCTGCTGCCCCCGAGGAGCAGTGCACATCAAACCCCACAGGTCCCCACCAGCGAGACCTGAGGGTGGCTGCTGCCTTCACCTCCTTTGCCAACCCAAGGCTTCTTCCCTTTGAGCTGGCAGCACCACGAGCAGCCCTGACACAGCCGCAGGCAAAGCCCAGGGCAGTGCCTGCCTGCAAGTGGATGCTTTGCTGTTATTTCAGCACCATTCTGCCCCGTGTCAGGGCTCAGGAAGCTGCCGATGGGCACTGGAAGATGCTGGGGCAGGAGATGCCCCTCACACTGTTCCTTTGCATGTAAAATCCAGGAGTCACCTCCCTTCCTTGTCACCCTTCCAATAGCACCAGGCCAGAACAAGTTGGAGCGCTCCAGAAGGCAGGGCAGTCCTGGAGCATCGCATCGCATCACACAGGGCGGCTGCAGCAGAGGCGAGGACCGGGATCCCATCCTGAACCTCCCGGGAGCCGGCTGGAGGCTGAGGAGTTGCACTGCATGGGGACCGAGGTCAGGAGATGGCCACGTCCTGCTGCCAGCCTCCAGCGAGGGCTGTGTTGGTACCAGTTCAAGCCACAAACAAACAGCTGGGAAACATGGAAACTATGCAGGGCCCCAGCAAGCAGGGGGGGCTTTATTTAGCAGCAATGCAGTTGCACAGAGCCCAGGGCGCATGGCATCGAAACGCTCCTGCTCTCAGGTTTAGGGTTGCTCTCAACCAGAACACATAGTCGAGAACACATGGCTCGGGGGGTAACATAACCCTGTGTCCCCATGGAATGCCTCCTGCACTAAAGTGAGACCCACATTTATCACAGCAGTGCCATAGACAAGTGAGCACTGGGACTGGCAGCCACGCACACAGAGCTGCTGCTGCCTCCTGCCATCTCCCGCACCAAAGTGCCCCTTTCATCACACATAGGCCATGGAATTCATTTGCTTCCAGTTTTCCCCAGGAGCTTTCTGCCCTCAGCAGTGGCATTCCTGAGCCAGACCCGGGAAAGGCACCTCTATGCCCTTGTCTGCAATGCAGATGCACTGATCAGTGCCCATTCAATGCGCTGGCTGCTCAATCTCTGCTCACCCATTCCATGCCCAGAGCATCTCCTACAACCCTCCCATGGGAACAGCCCACCCAGAGAATGGGGCACAAGGGCCACAAAAGCTGATGCTCTGGCCCCTTCACCTCGGTGGCGCAGCCACGCTACAGCAACAGAGCTTGGAGTTCAGGGTGAGCCCTGACCAAACCAGCCCCCGAAGCACTGCACCTTTGTGCTTCTGTTCACAGCCGTGTGCTTGAAACAAGCCCAGTGCACTCCGCTGGGGCAGCTTGGAAGCTGTTTGGCTGTAGCATCACACCCAGACCCACAGTGCCTCTGAGCTGACAGCCTGGTCCAGAGGCTCTTGTTTAACCCCAGGAGAATCACGTGCCCTGGGGACATGCACTGACCCAAACCCCATTTCGGCTTCACTCTGGAGCCACAGGATGGGATTTAGAACACAAAGGAAAGGTAAGGACAGACTGGAACTGCTCCACAACCCCCTGGCACTGCTCAAGGCCAGGTTGGACACAGGGGCTTGGAGCAAGCTGCTCCAGTGGAAGGGGTCCCTGCCTGTGGCAGGGGATGGAGCTGGAGGAGCTTTGAGGTCCCTTCCAACCCAAACCATTCCATGATCCATGCACAGGGGAGCTGGGGAGAGGGGTAAGTGGGGTATGTGCCCATCCTTACACAGCCTAAAGGACCCTCAATAAGAACAAGAGCTCAAGAGAAACCCAGCAATGCTCCCACAAGAGAATCCCCCTTTAGCAAGGTGTCCCTGTGCCACCAGCCCTGGCAGGGTGCTCTCTAAATGCAGCTCCCTGATGGCTCTGGCTGCAGCTGGAGGGGGCCAGGCAGACCGGTGGCCTTCTCGAGTGTCAGGGTATTTGGCACAAAGACCCATTGGAATCCAAACCCTCTCATTTACCTGACCACAGAGGGGCCCCGTTTGCCATTTGCCCCCAGGGAGCATCTGCTGCTTTCCACCATGCAGCTCCTCACAACCCATTCCTTCCATCTTCCAGACACTGGGGCTCCATTGGCTTCCATGCACCCCAGGTTACACTGGCACCGTGCTGTGGAGCAGTCACAGGTCAGGGCTGCCCCTACACCCCGCAGCACAGCAAGCTTTGGGATGCAGTGTGAGGTGTCCCTGCCCATGGCACTGGGGTTGGAGCTGGATGGTCTTAAGGTCCTTTCCAGCCCAAACTGTTCTATGATGCTATGATTCTATGTAAAGGGTACAGACCTGAGAAGTGCCACCCCACTAAAGCTATCGCATTAACACACGGCCCTGCCTCTCCCGTCGCCCCTGCGCTGGGTCCTCCCCGTTCAGCTGCATCCCACAAGGCAGCATCTCAGTGGTTTGCACAAGAAGTGAAACCGAAGCACTCAGCAAAGGGAGCTGAAGCGGAGCTGATAAGCAAAGCACTTAGCAGGGGATATGTGTTAATGTCCCTGGGGAATATGGCTAAATGGGATAAGCCACTAAGGAAGAGCTTGAAGCAGGGATCTAAAAACAACCAGGGAAACTGGAACTTAACCTTAACGGATGATTCTGCCACTTCAGAAGCCGAAGCTGCTCCCTCTGCCCTACACACAACTGCATCCTCTGGCAATGTGGAAGGAAAGGAGAGATGTGCTCTTTGACTCTCCATCAGTTTTCTTTTCCTCAGCAGACTGAGCACATGCATCCCATGCGGATCCAGACACCTACTTCAGCTCAGGACCTGGCACCCCCGCTCTGTCCTAGCGTTCCTCTGTGCATGCTTTGCTATAAATACCAGGGAATACCCTTAAAAGAAGGGTCTCCTTCATCCAAGACAGGAGGTGCCACCCCAGCCTGCACCTCAAGGTCATTGGCACAACAAGCGTTTGCAATGCCAAAGGAAAGGAAGCAATGATGTGCCGGGAGGGCTGTCAGTGCTGCTCTCCCATTGCCAGGCTGGGGCACGTGTGGGGCTCACTCTATAATGAGTCTGTTGATAACATGGAAGTTTCTTTATATAGAGCAAGAAGAGCTCCAAGCTTCTCAGACGGGCCCCAAAGCCATTCCCCAGGGTCTCATTGCCACAGTGTCTGAGCGCTTTCTCCTGCTGAGGAGGACTCAACCCCGGCACAGCGCCTGCTCTAACTTGGTGGCAGCAGCACTTCAACTGCAGCATCTGCTCTGGAGACAAAGGGTCCAACACAGGAGGGACGTGGAGCTGTTGGAATGAGGCCAGAGGAGGCCATGGAGATGCTGCAAGGGCTGGAGCAGCTCTGCTCTGGAGCCAGGCTGAGAGAGCTGGGCTGGGTCAGCCTGGAGAAGAGAAGGCTCCTGAAGGGGAGACCTCAGAGCAGCTCCAGTGCCTAAAGGGGCTGCAGGAAACCTGGAGAGGGGCTTGGGACAAGGGCCTGTAGGGACAGGCCAAGGGGAATGGCTTGAACCTGCCCGAGGGGAGACTGAGATGAGCTCTTAGGCAGAAGCTCTTCCCTGTGAGGGTGCTGAGGCGCTGGCCCAGGGTGCCCAGAGAAGCTGTGGCTGCCCCATCCCTGGCAGTGTTCAAGGCCAGGTTGGACACAGAGGCTTGGAGCAAGCTGCTCCAGTGGAAGGGGTCCCTGCCCGTGGCAGGGGTTGGAGCTGGAGGAGCTTTGAGATCCCTTCCAACCCAAACCAGGCTGGGATTCTATGGGGACACTTATTCTGTATTGCAGCACAACACCAAACCCACAGGTCCTTGCCCAGAAAATGCTCCACTAAGGAAGATGAGAAGGAAATCAAAGATACAGCTGGGATGTTTTACTCAGAAACGTGTCTTGCTTAATGCCCATCTGTGTCACACAAAGCCCAGGCAGCTCCATGCCATCGCGCTCTTGCCTTGTTCTGGGAGGCTGAGTGTGAAGTTAAACAGCACATTGTGACTTTCCTCCCTAGTTCTAAAGAGTCTCTATGTTCCCAACCACATCCCAGGAGCATCCCTGTCCCCTGGCTCCTGCTGTGCCCGAGCTTGGTTCGATGCCCACAGGAGCTGTGTCCCAGACTCGACACCTTCTCCCCTGGAGCATCCACCCCTTGGGCTACATCTCACCAAGAGATGTGATGGCCCTGTACAAGGTCCCTTGTGCTGTAGGACTGTAAATGCATGCTGGACACACACACACACACAGGGTTAGCTCCTAAGAATCAGATAAGCTGCTATAAACCCCCCAAGAGCTTTCCATTGTCTGCAATTGCAGGGCTAGAGGAGATTAGGCAGGGCTGGAAGACACAACACACCCTGTGCCATGGGGATGCTCTCGAGATTCCAATCAATGTTAATGGGAAGGAAAAGTGAACACTTTCCTATTTGTGGGGAGGGTCAGGCTGTTTTATCTACAAGACAAAGGGGGAGCAAGCACAATCTTCCCACCAGAGAAGGACAAAGCACCTGGACTTCTGCAGGGCCCCCTTTGCTATGGGTTTCCCCTCCTCACTGCAATCACTGCTGTAGCAAGCCTGCTGCAAGGAGCATCACCCTGGTTTTCACCTATAGCCTTCCTCAAAGACCAGCTGAGCCCCAGCCTAACAGCAGCAAATACAAAAGCGCTTAATACCTGATGCACTTCACAGCATAAATGGGGCCGGCCACCACCACCGTGCTCCCAGCACCAGTCCCCACACTGGTTAGAAGCCCATTTGCCATCATTCGGTCAAGCTGAAATCACCGAGGCTGGAGCCTGGAATCAAGCTCTTTCTCTGGTGCAGGAGCCTGTTAGCAAACCCTTCCTGCCCGTGTAGCAGGGGTCCAGGTAGCTCTCCCACCTCCCCTTTACCTGTGTGCCTGTGGAAAGCCATGATGAGGAGCCCAAAGTCACCAGCAGCCCCTTAGGTAACAGAGTTCCCAGTCTCTTGGGCTGATGAGGAGCTGCCCCCCTTTGATAACATACATGTAAAGGGAGGCTATTAATACGGACGGGACTCCTAGCAGATGTCCACTCCCCTCCACAGAGATCACAACCTTAATCCCCCTTGAAAATTCTTACCATTTTAGGTGATCCAAGGGAGAAGAATAGGACCCAGAGACCTCTAGGTCTCCGTAGGCCACATGTAAATACCTGCCCAGCTACTCAGCACCCAAATTAGTCGCAAAGGCAGAGTGCGCCTGAGGAACCTGACCCTGCGCTAGTGCTATTTGGCCTTGGCCTTAGAGCTAGATTGTGTCTCAAAACAGTCCTGAGCTGAATTACAGCCCCAGTGTTAGTTCTGCACTGCCATTGCTGAAGGGAAGAGGTGGATCACAGCCCCATGGGAGCTGGAAGGGCTGCACTCCAAGCAGAGTGTGGGTTGTACCCCTGGGGATGCAGCTGGCAGCCCATAGGGGTACCAGAAGACAAGTTCATGGATGGGTTCAATGTGCTCCCAAGACGAGGGTCACACTGAGGTTTTACTGCCACTGAAACCACCATCCCTGCTCCTCCTTCAGCTTTTCCCCTAAGGAAGCACAAGGCATCAGTAGTTCAAAGTGAGCAATTGGAAAGCGGGGTTTCATGGTTAAGGATGCTCCCCAACATCTAACACTACGGAAGGGCTCATTCCCTAGCACGTGGCTTATAGAGGACACCGGCTGGTGTCTCCCAAGTGCCCACAAACCTCCCTGGCAGACCCCAGCTCCAACCAACCCATCTATCTGCACCGGGTTGAGGCCAGGAGCTCTGGTTGAGGGCTCCCTTGGGGATGCAGCAGCTCCGGGTTATGCAATTGGAGGCGAGGCGCGCTCAGGGCCGGGGGCCAGGGACACCCAGCTGCTAATCCTGCCTCGACACTGACTCACTGCACAGCCATGGGAAAGTCACTCACCTCCCTCACAGCCACTGGGAAGAGCCAATGTTTATCATTCCTCCCAGCGAGCCCATCGCCGTGGTGTCCGGCCTCCAAGCAGCAAACGGCATCTCCATCCCTGCGACAGCCAGGAACCGGGAGCATCGCCCCTTCCCATCACTGGTCCTGGGAGCTCCAGCCCCAGCACTGGGCTCCGTGGTGCCCTGGGCTCCCAGGTATCACACACACAACATCAGCATCTCCACCATGGCTTGGAGAAAGCCACACTTAACAGCATGGATCTACTCGGGCAGCAGATTGAGGCTGGGAAACGTGCTAAGTTACCAGCACACCGAAACCCTTTGGCTAGGAAACACCCAGTGTTGCTCTGCCCCAGCTCATCTATAAACTCCAGCAAATTGTTTGCATAATTCAGTTGGTAACAGGAGCCCTCACAACTGGTGCTTTCCTGTGCTAATCTCAGTGTAGCATTCAGACATGAGTTCAGTTTTGGCAACGCACGCGGCGCTTGCACCTTTAACCGTTCTCATTCCTTTCCAGCTCCCTACACAAAGCTCTGGCACCCTTCCCACCCCCAGTCACTTCCTACTTCCCCCAGAACACCCTCGTGTTCCCATTAGAAACACTCTCCTTTTCTCCCCATCCCAAAAGGCCGAATAGCTCTGCAGTGCCATGGCAGCAGCTGCCACGTCCCACCAATCCCAGCCCAGCAGTGGTCTGGAAGCACTGCAGAGGCATGCGGAGAGCAGGGATGGACACTTGGCCACCAAAGCGTTTCACATGCACAGATGCACATGGGTTTGCAGCACGGGATGGAGACAGCACAGCCGAAAGCAGGAGGAAGACTCAGCCCTGCTGATGCCCGTGAAGCTTCACCATGGATCAACATGGGAAGCACTGCATGGCACAGCTCACTTGTGATTTCCCAGTGCAGGCTGCAGGGAAAAGGGCGTTTTGTTTGAATCTGTGGCCTCCTGGGCCAGCACAGCAGGAATGGGCTGAGGAATGACTGAGAGGATAAGGCTGCTTTTAGCTGCATGAGCTTGGGCAATTCCCATCTCCTTCCCAAACCTCTCTGTCCACACAAGCCAAGTGCCTGCAAGGTAGAGCACGAGTGCCAAGGAGGGACATTGTTGCCCTGTGAGCAAACTGCTCTAATGGAAGGTGTCCCTATCCGTGGCAGGGGTTGGAGCTGGATGAGCTTTGAGGTCCCTTCCATGAAACAAAGGATGTCAGCCCTGGCTGAGCCCTTCTCTGCTACGCAGGCACCATGCACCCACAGCTCCCATAAGAATGGGTGCTGCAGACACGCTGAGTGCACAGCAGTAACGCAGGCTTGGGCTTTCATGTCTTCGAACCTGCCCTATAGATTCTGAGGACTCCAGGGAGCAGGTCTGGACACACTGAGCCCACCACAGGGGTCTGAGTGCAGAGCAGCATGGCTGGGCCATAGTGTCATCCGCCTGGATAGACAAATGATTCACATTGTGGTTTCCAGAGTATTTTCTTGCCCCAACAATCCTGCCAGAAAAGGCCTGGGAGTCTCAGCTTGCTCACACATCCTGCTGTCACTCAAGGGGCACAAGGTCCTAAATAGAGCCCATAGAACCCAGGCATTGATGCACTATTAGTCACCGTCATCAAAGAAAGCAGCAGTAAACAGGAGCAGGAGGGGAGCACCTGCCCAGCTCTTGGGGTAACGCTGTGCCTCCTGTGCCCATGCACCCTGCTCAGCAAAGCCCAGTAACCCTGCACAGAAACACACACTGGCCATTCCCTCTAACGGGGAATGTTTTATGGGCTCCCCACTATACAAAGCCCTGTGTTGCTGCTCCCCACCTTGCCATGCTCTTATTCTGGCTTGAGGTTGCTGCTGCCGTAGCACAGGGCTGTGATTTGCAGCATGCATGCAGTTAGACCTCCACATACAGATGCTCACCCCTTCTTTCTTTTCAAGTAACAGCACAGAAGATGCTTCTTATGTGTTTAGTTTAAGTTGACATCTATGTTGGGTTGCATGTGATATTCTCCCATAGAGAGCAACTGAATGCAGACCCCCATTACATTTCCCTTGGCTCTTCTGAGGCAGAAACTAAACACAATAAACTTTTCTCCTTTTTATAACATAAGGACAGAGTTTGCAGGAAGCCAACCAAGAAGCAGCAGAGGTAAGAGGAGAGAGGACACCCAGGCCTTTCAAGCAGAGTTCAGTTCAAAACTGGACAGTTTCTATTTGAAGTATCACAAAACTGCTTCACAAGACTCAGCCCTGGCTCTGTTCTCCTGTTCTGCACACAGGGATGAGCCTACACACACCTGAAGCATCCTGCAGGCACTCACATGAGCCCAAGGCAGAGATCCCCTGCTTCACATTGCACTTGATGATCTGAAAGGTCTTTTCCAACCCATGATTCACACAGGGTGTACCCACATCCAGAGCAAAACCAGCAAGGGCATCACTGCAGTGACAGAGGGGACAAAGAGCAGCCATCGGGCAACGCAACGGTCTCAGAGGGATGGTGGGGAAGGAAATGGGCAGCACATGGCAAAGGCACACAGGGAGCTTTCCATTCCTCCCTGTTTCCACAGCTGGGTCACATCAGTGTGCTGAGGGAAGAAGGGGAAGCTTTAGGGTCAGCTCCGGAGGCAGGGATAGAGGAACTGGGAATGGATTTCTAAGGAAGCAGACACAGGCTGTGTAGCCCTTCATGAACTCAGGTATAGTGGGAGTAGACACAAAAGAGGGGAAATAAAGCAGGATAAGAAGAGACAAGGGTGAGGGTATAGAAATGGACAGGAAAGGATGGTCAAGAGAGACCCGAGCTGGAAATAAAGACACCTGGAAAGCAGCAAACCGGGAAGAGACCCGAACAGGGTTGTTCCCATCTGCCTCCATCCCCAGGCTGGCGCGGTCCCAGCACTATTCCCACGGCAGCTCCCGGTTTATTCCCCTGCTGCCATCTGCGCTGCCCTGCACACACGCTCCCGGCTGGGGCCTCTTCCCATCACCTGTTGCCGAGGTGGCAGAGCCCTGCCTGTGCTGACAGCGGTGACACAAAGGCCTCGGGGACCAGCGGTGCATAAATCAAGAGCTGCTTTCTAGACCCAAGGCTTTGCTGAGGTCCTGGCCCCGCTCCTGCCTGTGTCAGGGTGGGGAACAGGAGCTGCACGGGCACCGCAGAGATACAGACAGGGCTGGCTTTGAATCGACAGCACAAGGAAGTCCGTTTGCTCCTGCTCCCTCCTCCCCGTGGCTCTTTGCTGTACTACAGATAAGATGCCAAGACTATCTTCCAGCAGGAAGGATGCTGAGAGCCTGCTGCGGTCCCTGCCATTACATTTGGACCTTCAGTACAAGCTCAGAAAGGGACAGGCCCAAAAGGCTGAAGATTTCTTTTAAAGTCTCTTAGAAAGACAAATGTATTCGCCTGAAATGCACTGGGTTAAAACCGGGCCATGCTTCAGCTCAGTCTCCCATATCCTAGTGCCTTGGCTCACTGTGCAGACAGCGAATTGGGAGGCTCTGCAGCCTGCCTACAGCACCCCTGACACGAACTGCACAGGTCTGAATGTGCCTGGACACCAGCCAACCCCTAAGGGGACGCTCAGGCTTCCTTTGTTCCTCTAGGGAGGAAGATCCACATTGCACTGCCAAGACTGGTCTGATCCAGATGCTTTGTAAGAGCATCAAGCCCATAACTGGGTTAAAAAGCCTCAAAACACAGCCTTCACCTCGTCCTTCCTGCAGCCTTACGGATGCACCACACACAGATCCACCCAGCAGAGCAAAGCAGCCCCAATGCACCACAGCCAGATGTGAAGTCCTCCTCAGAGGTCACCTGCCATGAGAAGAGCAGAAATGAGCTGGTTCTTGCCCGTTCAAGGGTTTGCCAGTCACAGCTCTGCCCCCACGGCTCAGCCCTGGCTTCAGAGGTCAGGAAAGCAACTTAAGTCCCTGTCAAACAAATACCGCAGCGATCCCAGGCAGGCAGCATGGCAGCCTTCCCCAGGACGGATGAGGTCTGAACACTCATAGCACTATAATCCCACCATGCCCACACAATAAAAGTTCATGTCAGGGCTTCACCAAGTTGTGAGTGAGCCAGCACTGGAATGATGTGTTCCCCAGCCTCCACTACACTCCTCATTGCTTTCAATGGCTTCCCATAGAGCAGCTGGCTGAGTGATGCTCTCAGTGATGCTAAACGGCTTACTGAGGAGAGCACAAAAAGAGGTTCAGCTGTTAGCTTGCATCTGGGTCATTCACCTTCCCTGGAAATCTGCTCACCACAAGTCAGAAACTAGCAGCTACCTAGGCATCAGCTACAACACACTTGCTCTCCAGCATCCCCACATGGGTTTCCTGCAGCCCTGCCATCCTCCTGCCTTCATTCAACAGGGCCTGACAGCAAGATTCCCAAGGTGGGTGCTATGTGCTATGCCCAAGATCTTCCTACAAAGGCTGGGAATGCTTTTGGAGTGATGTTTCCTAGCAAAACACCCTGTTTCTGGGAAGCTGCAGGGCAGATGGTGCTGCAGATCTCATTCCTTTGCCCACACAGCGCAGTGGGTCAAGCCAAAACCCCACACAAGCAATGCTCTGCAAGGCCAAGGAAGTGCTCCCCTTAAAGAGCTTTATCCCCATGGGAGGAGGAAAAGGGGCTGTTTGTGGATGGGCTGGGATTCAGGCAAAGCATCCTCCAGAAACTCATCATGTGGGATACACCGAGGATAGGAAACCAGCTCGGGCGGTCAGAGAAGGGTAAAGCAAAAGCTTCACAGCAAAGGGATGGGCAGAAGCACCTGCCTGGCTACGGGCAAAGAGGGGCCATGGCTCCAATGAGAAGGACATGCCCTTCCGAGCACTGTCATGCTGGTTGGGAAGACTCCCTGCCATCCAGCACAGCATCAAAGCACTGCCTGCACTTGGCACAGGCCACAGGGCCATGTCCTGAGCAGTGATTTATTGCTGACAGGAGCCAGCCCTGGCACATGGGTTTAGCAGGACAACGAGCCCATTCCCCTGGCCAAGGGACGGTCGTCTCAAGCAACATTAGCTCTTGGCTATGTGCACCTTCACTTGTTAGACAGTGCTGGGGGCTGCGAGGACCAGATCACCCTTGTTATGTAGCCACGTTAAAAATAGCCCATCCCAAAGCCCCCCGGTGCATACCCCTGTGTCTGTCTCAGCTCCAGGAGCCGAAGGAGATCAGCTTGCAGGGCTGACGGGTATTTTTGGGTGCTCTGACTAATTGTCAGCACATATGCTGGGCATTCTGTACAAGGAAAATCAAAGCTGCAAAGTCCCCTGCAGTGAGGCCTGGGGGGTTGGATTAGTCACTGAAGTTATCCTCAGAGACCTCTGCTTTAGGAGGGTTTGATTTTAACTCCAGTTTAAGTGTGTTTTAACATGAAAGAAGGGGGCAACTTCCTCACAATGAAGGTTCAGCCAGGCTGAACAACAGCAAGGGCAGCAGAAGTGAAAACCCTTTGCCTTGGAGTGGCTTCAAACCCACAACTGCTCTTTTGGCACCACATCACATGGGCATTGACTGGCCATGCTCCAGGACAAGGCAAGGAGAAGACACACACCAGAGCAGGGTGACGAGACCCACAGGAACCACTCACTTGTGAGATGGAGCTGGTTTTGCTCTGTTCAAACTGATGCCATTTAACTTCCCCCTTTGCTCAGGCTTCATAGAACCATGGAATAGTTAGGGTTGGAAAGGACCTTAAGGTCATCCAGTTCCAACTCCCCTGCCATGGGCAGGGACACCTCACACTAAACCATGCCACCCAAGGCTCTGTCCAACCTGGCCTTGAACACCACCAGGGATGGAGCATTCACAACCTCCCTGGGCAACCCATTCCAGTGCCTCACCACCCTCTCAGTAAAGAATTTCTTCCTTAGATCCAATCTAAACTTCCCCTGTTTCAGTTTGAACCCGTTACCCCTTGTCCTGTCACTACAGTCCCTGATGAAGAGTCCATCCCCAGCATCCTTATGGGCCGCCTTTCAGATACTGGAAGCTGCTCTGAGGTCTCCATGCAGCCTTCTCTTCTCCAGGCTTAGTCTATGGCAGAGTTGACTTCAGCCACCATCCATGTTGATGCTTTGCAAATCAGCCCATCAAGCCTCTACTTAAAGCCCTGCTCATCTCACAGCCACACTGCTCAGCCAGGCTCTTTTCCTCTCTCCTTTTGCATTGGAAACCACTCACACCGATCCCACTGAACTTGCCTTGGTTGCCCTTTCCCAAACTGGCCTTCAGTGTGGGGACGGGTACCTCAGTGCCCCGAAAGGGGCAGAGGTCGGGTGGCTCTTACAGGTTCATTTGCCACCAAAAGGAGTGGTTGATTTTAAAAGGTTCATTTTAAACCTTTATTTTAAGGTTTGGGTTTTTTTGCTGCTGCTTCACCAATTTGGGCACCTCAAAGAGCGCTTCACTCCCGCACCAGCTGAAGCCAGCCCTCATCCACCTCAGTTTCCCTGCACTTCAGACAGCAAATAAAGCAACACCTCCACAGCAGAATCACAGGACCATTGGTGTTGGAAGGGACCTCGAGATCATCCAGTCCAATGCCCCTGCTAAGGCAGGGCCATGCAGAGCAGGGCACACAGGAACGTCTCCAGAGAGGCACACAACACCCTGGGACAAACCCACATCTCCCCACCACCAGGCATGGTCTGCGGCCCCCTCTGCCTTTCAGTCCAGAAGCTGTCCTGATGCTTTGAGCCCCATTGCTGCCTCACCACTGCTCCACACACTTGTGCTTTCCCCTTTCTCTGGTGCTCATCAAACCTTGGCCTTTCCATCCAGCAGAAGCCCTGCACCAAGAGCACACATTTCATGGTGATGAGAGCTCTCTGAAGCCTCCACCAGTGCTTTCTGCAGGTTCTCACCCCCGAGCTGCTCAGCAAATCCCACTGAGGATAAATGCTGTCAATTCAATTCCTAATAACAGCATTAAAACGGAGGAGCCATTTCTTGGGAGTCAGGGATGATGCTTTCAAAGTGCCTGTGTGGTACACGGATGGAAAGCTCATTTTGCATAAAGGAATAAGGATTCTGGGTCCCCCTGGAAATCATGTGGGATCAGAGCAGGGTGAGGACTACACCGCAAAGCATTTGCCATGGGGTCAGTTGGAAAACACTGATTCAAATGTGAAAACCAGAAAATGAACCAATCTCCTCAAGTCTTTCATCAGGGTCAGGATTCGGTTTCGGCCAAAACCAGAGAGACCCAGCCCAGAACAGCATTCTGGGCCCTGCTCTGCTTTATGGCATAGAGTCATGGAATGGTTTGGGTTGGAAAGGATCTTAAGATCACCAAATCCATCCCCAGACCCATCCTTAACATCCATCCCCGACATCCATCCCTAGATCCATCCTTAACCTCCATCCCCCTGCCATGGGCAGGGACCCCTTCCACTAGAGCAGCTTGCTCCAAGCCCCTGTGTCCAACCTGGCCTTGAACACTGCCAGGGATGGGGCAGCCACAGCTTCTCTGGGCACCCTGTGCCAGCGCCTCAGCACCCTCACAGGGAAGAGCTTCTGCCTTAGATCCAGTCTAAACATCCCCTGTTTCAGTTTGAGCCCATCACCTCTTGTCCTATCACTACAGTTCCTAATGAAGAGCCCCTCTCCAGCATGCTTGCAGGCTCCCACATCCCACCTGAGTGTCCTCATCTGCACAGATAAAGTCTATGGGCAGGTTTTGAAGAGGGAGGCAGGGGAATTCTCCTCCCACCCTAGTTTTCGGGTATCCCAGCAAATCCCGAGTTGCTCGGGTGTCTTGGAAATGCTGGGATCAGTAAACTTGGCAAGAGACCGCCTGGAGCAAGGCAGGATGGGGAGTGGAGGTTACTTAAGCTGCCAAATTGAATCTGCCTTTCATTTGCTGAAACAGCAAATACCTTCATCCCCCACCTCCATAGGGCCAGGCCAGGGTGTGGGGAGGCAGGAGAAGGTCCCTCTCCTGTCCCATGCTCCCACCGAGGGTCTCCCAGCAGCACACCACAGCATCTCCATCAGGGAGCAATGGGCACAGGCTATGGGCTGTTACATTTGGCACCCGCAGGCTTCAGAGTATGAAAAACCACTTAGAAGAGTGCTTGGTTTTAAGAACAGAAATAAACCAACTGGAGCTGGTACGGGCACGGAGGGGTTTGATTAATCCATCCTCTGCAACGTGGCTCCAGGCCCAAGAAATGATTCTGCTTTCTTTTTCAAGACAATAAACGCAGGGACAAGAAGTCACAGTCTGCAAAGAGAAACAGCCCTTCCCAATACAACTGCTGCTTGCTGTCAAGCTACCGTCCAAAGCAAGCTGTTAGAGGCTCGGCCCCATGTAACAGAAAAGCAGTGCTAATTGCACACAAGAGCCAGAGAAAGCTGTCAGAAAGCTAAAGCAGATGTAAAACAGTGGCTTTCAACCCAGTTTGTGCAGCCGAGAGCCCACAATCACCCGCGTCCCTCTGGGAATGCTGCAGGACAATGGGGAAAGGGTGAGGTTTCCAAATCAGTGAGGACTTTTCCTGCAATAGTAAGGGCTGCCCCTTGGATAACGTTGCACCCCTTGAGCTGAACTCTCTTCCCAACTGTGCTAACGCAAGGCTGGTAGCAAGCCTTGCAGCAGAAGCCTTGCCTGCTTTGTGCCAGCGCTGAGCAAGGATAGGCTTGGTCCTGGCCAAGTCCAAGCTGTGGAAATCACAGCAGTGTTTTTAGTTACCCAGAAACAGCCAAAAAGCAAACACGCCTCGATACCAAGTAGGTGGAGCATTGGGGTGGGGATAGGCTGCTAGCGAGGACATGGGGGAATGGTTGGAATCAGTGATCTTAAAGGTCCCAGTTAATCCTATGGGGAGAAGAGACATTGCAGACCTGCAGGGACGTCTGTCCCACTCCCAAACACCAACATCCACTGCTTCACCACACTGGAAAGGAGCTGGAAGAAATCCATCCCTAGGCCTGGCAGGACTTGCAAGAACAGCCACAAATCACCCCATGCTTGTAAAACCATAATAAAAGACTTCCAAAATACCCCTGCTGCTGAAACCAGTGCCCTTTATATAGACACAGCCTCCATCCCTTGCTCCAGAAAGCCATGAGTCAAGCACCTCAGTATTCCCCACAATCCCAGCACAGGGAGAGGTTTCTGAGCTAAGAGAACCTCTGCAGCACTTTAACCCAGCCCTAGGGCTCTCCAGCCCATGGTCCCATCAGGAATGTCATCACCACTTCCAGGAATTATCAAAGCCCACGCTCAGCAGCCAGCCTCTCGCAGCATCCCCTGCATGATCTCGTTTACAAGGCAAAAGCTCATCTCCCACAGCATCCAGATGTCATTGGAGCAGACATTGCCGGCGCTGGCTCCCTTTCCATCCGGCTGCTCCAGCTCAGCACCGCCACTGCTCAGAGGATGAGCTCATCCCTATTTCAGGTTGAACTTGCCCTTGGCAATCTCCCTGGTAACCAAAACAAATTCCTCGTTAGTTTAGAACGGATTTATTGGTTGTTTGCTTCAGTGTCTGGTGAAGTACACAGAGAGCTTCACCGCATCCCAGCGCCGACACTGCCTGGGGGCGAGAATGGGGGCAGCGCCTACAGGCAGTGCTGTGGAGATGGGCTCTGCTAGGGCAGAGGGAAAGCTGGCTTCAGGCCTCACCCCAGCAAGGTGAAAGTGGCAAAAGGAGGCTGAAGGCATGGTCTTTACTCACACACAGCACAGGAGACCCTGCATGGCAGCCCCCTGCCATCCCAAACACCAGTATAGGCTCCTCCAGCACATCACGACAACCAGAGAGGTGCTGTTTGCAATCCTCTCCAGCCAGCATGAGGTATTGGGAGGGTCTGACACTACCCTATCCACTGACATCAGCCTTCATCAGCTTCACCTCACATGACAGGACTATGAGGACAGTTATAGGGCTTGCTGCCTGCTTATGCTCTTGGCCAGGAATTTCCTCGCATTCATCATCACACACATCATCATGAAGGGCACTGAGAAGCCAGGGAAGCACGACCAACCCCAGGGTCTTTGCCTGCTCTGATCTGCAACGTGCAGAGTCCTTGAAAGAGCTCAGTTTTCTGTCCCACCTAGACCCGAGGCAAGGTACAGCTCAGAATTGCCCAAATCACCTCTGACATCGAGCAAAGGGGTTGGGGTTTTGTTTTGGGGTGGGTTTTTTATTGAATGTGTTTTTGCAAGGCAGAGCAACTCTGAAAATCGTTGATGATAATGGCAGAAGAGAGAAGGGAAGATGATGGCACGAGGTGGATGACACCCAGATACACAAATCCGAACAGAACCAACCAGATTTGCATCAAACCCCCCCCCCCCCAGTGCCTCTGTGCTGTGCAGGGTGAGTATGGGCTGCTCTGATGCTGTCACCCCTGCTCCAATGCTGCCACCCAGCTCATTGCCACAAGCAGCACTGAAATACGTTCTTCATCAAGTGGCATTTACCTGGCAGGCTGTCCCAGAGCGTGCCTGGCTTTCAATGAGCAGCGAGGAAATGGTATTTGCATGTGCTGAGTGAAATATATAGCTCTGAGTGTGAGATGAGCCCAGAGAGAGGGAGAAATTCTTGCACCCTGCACTGCCCATTGCTGCTCTCCTGCGGTACTGACAGCGGCAAGATCGTGTCGAGGCAGCGCTTAGAGATCACCAGGGCATTCTGAGGTAGGAGCAAACCAGGAGGCATGACTCAGAGCAGAATAAGGACCACACAAACCTGTGCTTCTGGAGGTGCTCCTGTGTCTGCATCCCTCCAACCAACTGCCCTGCGGTTAATGCTGCGCTAAAGAGCGGGACACGGTGCCAAGCCCTCAGGATGCTGCCAGGATCCTAACACTGCCCCCAGTGCTGTCGTCTGAGCAGCCATCAGCCAGAACAACTCATCCAGCCCATCTGATGGATTAGGTAAGTCAGACTGGAAAATGCCTGTAGTACCCAGCAGCTGTCCCAGGGCAGCGCATCTTCTGGGATGCAGGCAGTGCTGGGAATGACTTACCTATGGGATATACCCAAGACCTCTTTGCTGTAGCAATGTAAAGAGACAAAGGGCAAACCAAGAGGCACAGAACAGAGTGGAAAAGGCTCGAGAGAACAAAACCGAGACGATAAGACAGAAGCTGGAGACAGGCAGTGCCTCAGAAGTGACTAATTCCAAACCTCTGCTCCAGTGTTTATTATAGGAAAGAGCAGATAAGAAATGCAGCTGATGGTGACAACTGCCAGGGGCAGCTAGTCCCAAGCTAAACAAATAGCAAATGCCTTGCAAGTAGCCTGCCAAGTCAGAATGGTTCCCACAACCTGGGGCCCTCCTTGAAGAGAAAGGATCTGGTTTTCTCCCACCCCAGCATCCTGTCGCCAGTGGGGAAGCTATATTTAGGGTGGCTTCATACTTACTCCTAAGGGGATCTCTGGTCAGGGACCACTGGAAGCACATGAAAACTGAATAACCCTGAATGAAAGCATTGGGAAAGAGCTGGAAGCCAATTCCCTGCAGGAAAGCTAAGCGGCAACCACTGTGGGCTGGTCCAGCCATGGGTTTAGGGTGAGGAACCACTTCTGTTTTCCTTAGCGAAGGAAGAAGGGCACATGCAGCACCCTGGTTCATAAGGCAGGGCTTTGGAGGAGTGAGTGGGTTGCTTTGCTATCCTGGCCAAGTGAAGCAGTGGAGAGCAATTCTTGCTCTGCCAGAAGCTCAGCAGTCCTCTGCTGCTTAGATGCTGGTGGAACACCAGAACCTTCATACACTGGCAGCTGGTTCAGGGTTACAGGTCTCTGTACCAGCCAAGACTCCAACAGGAGGCCCTCAGCAAACCTAGCATGTGCAATTGCTGGTTGACAGTGGTTTCAAACCTATTTTAATAGGCAGACGCTGCTGGAACCAGCCATCATCTGATTTGAAGCTCCACCAGCATAAAGCATGAAGTGCTCTGATGTCTTCAAGACAAGTGGGAGGTTTCCCAGGAAGAAAGGCCTTTGGTTAGTACTATTAGCTATTTCTCCTGTTCTTCCTCCCCATCCGCATCTCTGTACCACAGTAGGTGCATCAGAACAGACTCATTTCACTGCAGCTCTGCAGTTCAACAAATGAAATGGCTCTGAAACATATCGATCAAGTCATTAAACCTCTATGGCTGTCTCCTGTGACACAGGTTTTAGTCTCCTCTTTCCACTCTGCTCCAGTTTCCCCTTCCCAGGGGTGGAAAGATACTAGAAACAAGGAAGCCAAAAAGCCACCCTGCAATGCCTGTTCCCAGCTGGAATAGCTTTTCCTGCTCTTCATTAGGGGTGTGAGTGACAACTGCTGTTCTCATCCAAACAGGCCACAAGTGCATCCGTGCACACACATCCCTCCCAGTTAGCGGCTGTAGGCTGCCTACTCATGTGCCAAACAGCCAGCTCTGCCGAGCAGGAGGAAGAGGGATGCATCCCACATTGTATCAGTCACCTTAAGGGCAGGAGTGGGGCTCCTGGAAGCATCACTCTGAAGATGGGAGGTTATGAATTTCCTATTTATAGAAATAAGGCAGGTTTAGAACAACAGCCAAACCAGAACTGAAACTCTGCCTTCACGTTTCCAGGCAGGCGCACAGCAAGATGCCAGCCCTTCCACCCCGGGGCAGCTCTGTTGCTGCCACAGGCCCCATCCTTCTTCTCCAACCTCTTTAAGTCAGGCTTTTTAAAAGCATGCTTCCCTCAGGACCCTGTTTATCCTATTCCAACAGGGCTATAATACAGCCCGTGCCCTGCTTTCTAATAGATCCAAAGCCCCAAAATGTCATTTTAGCCCTGTCTTACCATAGGACACAAACCCCATTTTTCATCCCATCAAAGGGGATAAAAAGGCTCAGAAATATACATCCATCCATCCACCCCTGGGACCACGCTGCACTCCAACAGTGCCAATACACCCTGGTAGTGCCCTTGGCACCACACACACACCTGAATCACTCAGACCATCAAGGACCAAATCATACTTCTGGATACAGTGCAGGGATGCACAGGAAAGGTGAACACTGCCCCATTAAGAAGGCTTTTTTGTGCTTTCCACAAACCAGCTTGGACAGAGCAAAGCTGCTGTGGGAAATTGTTCAAGCAGCAACTCTCTAATAGGAGACTTTAGGCTACAGGGCACAGACAGCATTTTAGCCCAACTTTGTGACTGCCTCTAGGCACAAGACTAATTTCCTGCACTGAGCGACTCAATCTTTCCTTAAGGGACTTTATAGGGGGGAATGGCTTTAACCTGCCAGAGGGGAGACTGAGATGAGCTCTTAGGCAGAAGCTCTTCCCTGTGAGGGTGCTGAGGCGCTGGCACAGGGTGCCCAGAGAAGCTGTGGCTGCCCCATCCCTGGCAGTGTTCAAGGCCAGGTTGGACACAGAGGCTTGGAGCAAGCTGCTCCAGTGGAAGGGGTCCCTGCCCGTGGCAGGGGTTGGAGCTGGAGGAGCTTTGAGGTCCCTTCCAACCCAAACCACTCCATGAGCCTGTGTTTCCATGGATTGTCTCATCTGCCAAGATCAGAGGAATTTTCCCAGGTTCTTTAAGGAATTGACACCTAAATCCCCAGGACATCCCCTGGACAGAGAGTAAACTTAAAGGGATGCAATTCCCACAGGCTACTACTGAGGGAACAATGTTCTTCCTGGCTTACATCGCCAGTTGTCTCCACTGTAGCACTGGAGGTTGCAGCCGTGTCCCAGCTCCTTCCCAGTGCTAGGACATTATTTACTGATAGTGATTGTAAGGTGAAATTGGGGAAGGTAATTCACAGCCACAGCACCAAAATCCACACCAAAGGAGCATAGATTTCCATCAGCACAGAAAGGGCTGTGGGATATCCTGTAACATGGAACAACCGCTTTGTCACATAGGTATTACACAAAGGGGAATAAGTTGCTTCTTCAGGGCAATGAGTGCAGTTACTTAAAGCATTTATCACATCCTAATGCAATGGTGTGGATTGTCAGTCCGTAGTCATAGAATCAACTAGGTTAGAAAACACCTTTAAGATCATTAAGATATTCACCTGATATAGGTTTAGGTCAGAGATAAAGTGCATCTTACAGCATCAATCCCTATTCATGGACACGGAGAGGCACCTGACAGGGCTCCCAACAGCTGCTTCAGACGCTGTCTGGATTTTTCCATTCACAGACTGATGGAAAGGCTGTTTCCAGACTAAAGGCCAGCACAGATGGGCTGGGGAGTGTTTGTTTTCAAGTGTCTGAGTACCCTAAACCCTGCCTCCTTTCGACCTGCTGCTGTTAGCTAGATCAGCCAGAGATCTATGCATGGAGCAAGCCATCACTCACAGCAGGAACCAACTTCTCCTGGTAGAAACACTCCAAGGACCCAATCCTACAAACCTCTCCCAGCCCAAACTCCGTAAGAGCAGCGCAGGTCCTAAACCAGCTGTAAAAACCCAGCCTTGAGCTTGTTCATCAGAGCCACAGCCCAAAATCTGAGCCATTAACGGGGTTTTGGCACTTGTGGAGTTTGCTCCATCACCCAAGTGGACTAATACACGAGTAGGCATTAGTCCTGAATGAGTTTCCACCTCCTGAGCTCTTTAAGGAGAAATCAAGGACTGGTTTCTATTCAAGAATGTTGAACCTGGGGGAAGAAAAGGAAAAGAGGAAGAGAGGAGGATGTTGTCAGTGAAGTGATGGGGATGCTTTCATCATTAGAAAAGAGAAGCTGTGATCTTCAAGCCATGTTTGGTGGCTTGGTCAGCTCCTTGCTTTGTACATCCTGGCTGAAGGATTTCATCAGTTTCCTTTCGGAAGGGTTTTTGCTGTTACAAAAATGCTCTTCCTCTCAAAACAAGGTACAGGACTGTTTGGTAGGTGGATTATTTTTATCGTTTCCTCCCCCCTTATCACAAGCTGGATTGCAGTGATTTGAAAAGCAGCCACATCCATTTCTAAGCCACAGCCTAGCTCCTGCTTACTCAACGCAAACTGGACCAGAGTCACAGGCATTAACTTATCTTTAGACCGCTTAAAGATCAGTGCCAGAAACACCCAGCTTGCAAACACATGGGAGAAGAGTTTCACGTATGCAAGTGATTCCATACATCTAGATAAGATACAAGGGTGCAGTGATTTATAAAGATACAGGCGTTTGCAGTCACATGGGGACAGCTTGTCACAAACTGCCCAATATTCCATAATACAGAAAGAAAAAGGAAGATGTGATAATTATCAGGGAAAAGCGTTTCCACATTCCCAGTTCTGTCACTGCCAGCTCCCACAATTGAGAAGGAGTCGTTCCCCACTCTCCGAGCATCACATCACCCGAGAGCCCACAAACAGCCACTTCTTCAGCTATTTCCTCCCCAGCTGCCATTAGAAGCTTCCAACAGGCACATCTGCTCACCTGCCTGGGAGAGCTGACAGCTCTTACACAGCTTGTACCCCTGCAAACACTCCCAAAGCACCCGCTCAGCTGGGAAGCAAAGAGAAAAGCTCCCTTTATACCCAAATGTACTTTCAAAAGCACCACCTGCACTTATGGGGAAAAGAGGATGCAAGCGGACTCAGAAGCAAGAATGTAGATAAATCCCACCCCAAAGCACTCATAAAACAGAGACGGTTCCCGAGGTTAACTCTGAGCCACAACAAAACTGCTTGCTAGAAAGAGCATTTCAGAAGCACATTATATGTATACACATACACCATATATACATATATATAATACACCAACAGACTTCCCATTTCTCCCCACCCTGCTCTCACAAACCCTTCCCTAGCAGAGCAAAGGCAAAGCACAAGCCCCCTGCACTCAGCAAGGGGATGCTCAAGAGGGAGAGAGGCAGAGGCATGTGCTTACGGGCTGCCGGAGGGAGAGCTGCTGCCCAGGAGGGAAGGGATGCACCTCAGCGCTGGGAGCGCTTTGGTCCAGGGCTGTGCTTCCAGCCTGGCAGAGGCGATGCTGTCCGGCTGCTCGGCCACTTATAGCAGGGAGGCGGGATGGAAAAAAAAAGCACATAAAAGTGAGTGCAGCCAATGGCACCGCTCCTGCCCGGGGAGCTGCTGGAAGGGAGCAGCCTGCTCCTCCCAGGGCCTCTGCACTGGCCATGGGGAAAAACCCAACCAGCAGCAGCACTGGACCGGCAGAGCTGATCCCCTGCTTCCCCACTGCAGTGGTGCTGGGGCACATGGGACCCACCAGGCTGGGTATAGCCCTGCTGTCCCCAAAGTCACACTCCCAGGCTGTTCCACATTCCACACAAGGAAAACGTGGCACAAAAGCTCTGTTTGTGGGTGGATTTGTCTCCAGCTCCCCCCTTCCATCCTGTCCAAGCCACCCTATCTCAAAGCTTTTCCTGGCAGCTCTGTTACAACATGTGTCACCTTCAGGTTCACAGAGGCAGTTTCCAGGATGGAAAACAGAAGGGGTGCATTTCAAGTCAGCAAGCTGTGGGGAAGGAAGGAACCCAGCTGAAGAGAGCATGACAAGAGTGATGCCAAAAGGAGGAATTCATCAAAGTAGACAGGAGAAAAAGCACTATCAGGTAGCAAGCCTTCCCTATTTGCAAACAAATCTGCCTGCTTGTGCTGCACCACATCAGACAAACCTGACAACATCTACATCTGTTTTATTTTCTCCACTGCTTTCTCCATCCTTTATCCCATTTTGGGGAGGATTTTTGTTCTTCATTAGTATAACGATTCCAAGTTTGCCTTACTTGCTTCCATACTTCTGCTATCAGATACATGGCCTGGCAATTAAGTTTGGGGGTTTTTATAGCTTGATTGGAGCCCTTGCACTACACAAATAGGCTTTCATGGTGCCTTGGAGAGCAACAGAGCTTCTGCCTGGTGGCAGGAGAGGCTGGGTGTCCTGGCGGGTATATGCTGGATACCCCACTGGTGTCCCTGGAAAGCAGAGCATTACACTTGGGCCAAGGAATCTGTGCTTGTTCAGTAGAAGCTAACAGACCCTGTCTGAGAGCAAACATCCCCTCTTTACAAAAGCATTTGTATTGCTGTGTGTCTCTACTCTTTCAACAGGTAAACCCCACGGATCCTTCTAACACTGCATCATCCCTATTAACAGCATCCCTAGCAGGAACCAGAACACTGGGCTGCCCTGAGGTTCAAGGCTCAGTCCATCACTGCTTGCTAAGAGCAACTTCCAGCATGCATGGAACACAGATGTGAAGCACCACCATTATTTGTCATTGTGGACTCAAGTTTACATTTGATTTGCAAAGGAATCCAAACACCCATTTCCAGCATTTCCCAACAGCTCTCCCAACAAGCATAAAACTTCTTTACCATCAGCAAGAGCTGTTCCTTTGGGGCTGTCTGTAACCAGCCATCAGACCAACAGGAACAGCTGAAGCCTCCTGTCCCTTCTATGATTGCAGCTGCAGAGCTTTAGGGCTCATGAGAAATAGCAGAGACTGAGACCTCTCAAGGAAGGGGCATTCAGATAGAACATTCCCAATTAGATAAACCAAGCCAAGAGCTCCAGGAGAAACAAGTTCTAGACTAGAGACAATCTAAGTGTTGCACAGGTATAGGGAAACACCCCCAGGGACAAGTTACTGTGCAACAACCTCACGCAGGGTTTCTGCCTTCACATGAAGGAGCCTTCCTGCTTCTGGCCATAAGCAGAAGTAGAAAGACATAAGATCAGCATGAACCCAGGAGCACCTGCACCAGAGGAGCTTAGTTAATACCTCTTCACCAGTCACTGCCCCTGCCACCACAGGAGCATCTGGGAACCAGCCTTGCACCTTTGCAGATACATCTTGGAAGATCACAACCACAGCAAGCTGCTCCAGTGGAAGGTGTCCCTGCCCATGGCAGGGGGTTGGAGCTGGAGGAGCTTTAAGATCCCTCCCAACCCAAACCATCCTATGATTGTGCACCCTGGGGTAGCACAAGTGTGCTTGTCAGCAAACAAGCCTAAGAACTGGTACCTGCAGTCCACCAACAACTTAACAAGCACCCCATATCCTTAGAGAACATCAGCATGCTGCTGTCAGGATCCTCTGCCTCTCATTTAAGCCGTTAGATGCCTTCCACATACAACACAAACTAGAGATTACACTGTCAAATCCCAAACAGCAGCTCTCCTGAAAGCCTGCTCTAAGGCAGTTGTGTCGATCAGCCTAATGGAGTAGCTGGTAAATAACAGATTGATCTTATTAAGATGCCTCTCACTGATTACAGCAGAACAAGTTGTCATTTGAGTACCTCATTACTCTTGCTGGATTGCAGCTCAAGGCTTGATCCTACACTTGCTGCATCCTCCAGATTCCCTTTGGCTTCCCCCAGCCAGCTCCACGGGCACAAGGTCCCATCCAGAATACAGCAGCAGACTGAAGGTTTGCAAAGGCATGGAGCATAGAGAAATGACTCTACCCAACCTTGAATCCTGCTGCTCCTGACAACAAGAGTGATGGCAGGATCACACCTTAAAACTGCAGACTTAAAATGACCACTATACCCAACAGAGAAGAATTAAGAGCTCTTAACCTCACACATATCACAACTGCAGCTTTATCCTGTCTGGAAAAGAAGACTTAGAGATCAAGGACAGCACGTAACTAGTCAAGGAAGAGGCCCTCATGCATTGCTGCATTACAGATACAACATGGCACTATAAAAGTCTCTGCCAAAGCACTGGATTAAACAAGAATAAACTGCAAGAATGAAACAACTCATTTTAAAGGCTTGAGGCAACTCTGAGTCAACCCTGTGCTATCTCCGCCGCTCGCTAAGGAAGATAACTCTTACCCTGCGCATTGATTTTTGGCAAACATGGTAAATTACAGCAAAAAAAAAAAAAGGATTCCAATGCTCCAATGTATTCCTGCCCAGTTATCCAAACAAAGCGAGCCGTGAGCAAAGCACTCGGTTGGATTACTCACTCCCATTGAAGTGCTAGGAAGCTTTATTTGGAAATGGTGGAGCTCACTGGCACGCAGGGAGGCTGCCCTGCAAGAAACCCCACGGAGCAGGACACTACCCCAAAGCAAAGGGCTCACCTCAGAGCAAGAGCTTGTCCATACAGCAGAGACAGAGACGTTTCCATCCTCCTTTGGGCCTCCACGAAGTCACTCTGCAGCCACTGAGGGGAAAAGTCTTCCACATGGAGGGGTCCATTTTGGCAAGTTGATGCCCTGCAGAAGGAAGCCACATGCATTGTTGGGGGAATCCATGCAGAACAGCATCCACGTGCCCCTGGGGGCGTTTGGCTGTCCTGGTTTCTGTGGGCCAGGCTGGGGGTGACGTGCTCACCCATGGTGTCCCCGTGCCAGGGTTGGCAGGGTGAGGAGGTAAGGCTGCCCTACTTACCTGCCCTTTGTGGGACATCAGGGCTGGACAAACCACAGCAGCTCCACACAACAACAGGGATGATGATGATGGTGATGATAATGACAACGGGTAATGAGAACCATAACCAACACTGGCCCTTCAGAGCTCTCCTCTCAGCACACAAAGCCAGTATCTCAGCCCTTCTTCTCTCATCCCTTCCCTCAGCTGCCTCCACTTCCTCATCAGCCCCAGGTGAGGGTATTTACCACTCCCCTCATTAACCAATCCAAACAGAACTCCTCAAGCAACATCGGGAAGTGATTATCTACCTTTCCAAAGCACAACCTAAGGAATGCAGCCATGTCAGGGCAAGGTACCACCACAAACCTTCTGGTCTCCCAGCCCACACTGGTTCCCTGGGGTCACTGCCCTGTTATTTGCCTAATTAACAGGAAGGCTTCATCAGTGGGAGCACAAGCACCTGCTTTCACCAGCCTCTGAGGGTGGGGAGCCTGCCCAATAGAGTTGGACTCACACATGGGCTGCTCCTGTGCATGTGGAAGTCAGAGTTGTGCCCTGTTCTGGACTGGTTGTTTAATATATATATGCATATATATACATGAACTACATATGTACATAAAGCACATATATGCATATATCTATATATATGCATATATGTATATCAAGCCCTGATGGCCCATGCAAGACCTCCCTCACAGCTGAAAAGAGTCCCATTGGAAAGCTGATCCCTGAAGGCCCTGGTGATGGCTCCCTCCTCGAGCTGCCCTCTGACTTCTCCAAAGGCTGTTTTTAGCCCCAGATGCACCGAGGAAGACTTAACCAGGGGAAGTTCAGGTTGGATACAAGGAAGAAGTTCTTTACTGTGAGGGTGCTGAGGCGCTGGCACAGGGTGCCCAAGGATGTTGTGAATGCTCCATCCCTGGCAGTGTTCAAGGCCAGGTTGGACAGAGTCTCAGGTGACACAGTCTAGTGTGAGGTGTCCCTTCCCATGGAACCGGATGATCTTAAGGTCCTTTACAACCTTAACTACTCCACGATTCTATCTCAAGAGATCTGAGTGAAGAGGAAGGGGAAAGTAGAACAAGAAACAGGGAAAGAGATCCAGCATCCTCCACCCCCCTAAACCACCCCATTTTGGTGCCATGGGGGATAACTTGTGTCCAGCTTGAGCCCCCACCCTACAGGCAGCTGGGGCTCACCTGCAATGGGCTAATTACCCAGAGGCCATTAGCAAACAGTCTCCATGCAGGCGAAGTAATGGAAAAGCTGAGAGGTGTCAGAGTCATTCCTCTGGGGGAGCAAGGGTGGGGTTATGGGAGGTTTATAACAGTGTGGTTAAAGCATCAGCGATGCAAACCCTTTTTCCATGGAGTTTAAACACATCACGCGCTGCTTTCCAAGCAGATGTAAATCAGAGCATCGCAACCTGTCGGCTATGGACCACAGGAGTGCTGTGATCCCCAGGGGGGAGCCCAAAAGCAGGCATCAGTCAGCTTTGAATCTGCTGCAATTCAGATTGAAGTTTAGACTGGCTATAAGGAAGAAATTCTTTACTGTGAGGGTGGTGAGGCACTGGAATGGGTTGCCCAGGGAGGTTGTGAATGCTCCATCCCTGGCGGTGTTCAAGGCCAGGTTGGACAGAGCCTTGGGTGCCATGGTTTAGTGTGAGGTGTCCCTGCCCATGGCAGGGGGGTTGGAACTGGATGATCTTAAGGTCCTTTCCAACCCTAACTATTCTATGATTCTATGAATTCTTCCTATCAGTGTGGTTTGAAAATTGTATGCATGCACGGGAGAGAAGGGTTAAATTGCTGCTGATAGACATCAGTGGATTCATCTTCATTGACGGTCATGCAAACCAGCAAAGGATAAAGTAAGAAGTTCTCCTGAATTTAGTGGGCAAACAGCAAGGCACAAACAAAGGATTGTGGTTGTGCTGGGTGACATGCATGAAACTACTCAGCTTTCCACCATGTAGTGTCAAGATACACGCGTAGCATAGCCCTACAATGCCATCAGCAAACCTGGATCAACAGATCAAAAGAGATTGTCAAGAAGTGGACAGTCACCTGCTGAGACCACTGCCAAATGCGCCTGTGAGTAACCACAGTGACTCATTACCCGAGGCATCACCGCGACTCAGATTTTCCGGAGTGACACCGGGATCTGCACTTTGAGAAGGGATCGAGCCGGAGACTGTTTGCACCTCTCGAAAGCAGCTGCAGGGATGGCTCAGCTATCAGATGAAGGGGAGCAGCCATGTCAGCCCGCTCGGCGGCCTTTGGCAGAGGCCAAATTGCTTCTCCCAGTACAAGTTGCTCCTTCTGTTCATGGAAAATTACAAAGGTGACTCCCATTTATAAAAGATGAGGCACCAGGACCCCGCAGAACTGGACCCATCTCTTGACCCTCTGGCCCTGCAAGGCTGCCTTTGGAAAAGGCAACGGAAGCAAAGGGTTCCAACCATCTTTCCAGCAACAAAATGTGTTCAAGGAATGTTGGCAGCAGTCACAGCTGTTTATCTGCAGCCTGCAGGGGTCTATTCAAACAGCAGGTTTCTGCCAAGGAGAGAGCTGGAGGTTTTCTGCTCTACGGTCCATTTGAACCTCAGCAATTCCATCCATATTCAAGCCCTGGGTCCTGGTGTTTCCTCTGCCTGCTGGATCACAGGCAGGGATGTGGAAGCAACAGGCAGCTTGTGCCACAGGCATTGCTTCACCTGGGCATGCACCTATAGGGGCATGGGTAGAGAAACCATGGAACCATAGAACCCCAGCCTGGTTTGGGTTGGAAGCTCCTCCAGCTCCAACCCCTGCCACGGGCAGGGACCCCTTCCACTGGAGCAGCTTGCTCCAAGCCCCTGTGTCCAACCTGGCCTTGAACACTGCCAGGGATGGGGCAGCCACAGCTTCTCTGGGCACCCTGGGCCAGCGCCTCAGCACCCTCACAGGGAAGAGCTTCTGCCTAAGAGCTCATCTCAGTCTCCCCTCGGGCAGGTTCAAGCCATTCCCCTTGGCCTGTCCCTACAGGCCCTTGTCCCAAGCCCCTCTCCAGGTTTCCTGCAGCCCCTTTAGGCACTGGAGCTGCTCTCAGGTCTCCCCTTCAGGAGCCTTCTCTTCTCCAGGCTGCCCCAGCCCAGCTCTCTCAGCCTGGCTCCAGAGCAGAGCTGCTCCAGCCCTCCGCTCCCCAGCCTTGCCTGGCCTCATGGTTTGTGTAAACCCTGCCTAATCCTGACCAGAGCCCACAGACCGAAGCACGGGGAACAGGCTGAGCAAATACATAGCTTTGCTCCTGCAGAATTCATGCTATAACTAAAAGGTTTCAGCCACCATCTGCTGAAGTCAAGCAAGTTTCCATTGACTTCAACAAGTGCTGGATCACAATTTGCTTAAGTGTTTCCAGGCTGGCCCTTCCAGCAAACACCGTGGCCAGCCGTTCAGTATGAGAGGAATACGTCAAATATTTGAGTATTTGCATAAGGAAAACAGATAAAAATTGAGGCAAGGTTTGGTTCTTGGTTCTGTCATTCGGGCAGCTTGGTATTTAGCAGTTACGGGGTGGATCCATACCCAGGGAGCTCTGACAAACAAAGGATTGCAATAGGAATAAGGTAAAGTGATAGCACTATAATACAAGGTTTTCCTTAACAGAACAAAGGGATTCGTGATGGTATGTGTCAGAGACACCTAAAACATGTTTAGCATTATCTTACTATGCATAATTAGCCTAGCAATGGTCTTTGGTGTGAGGCTTACCAGGAGGTTCATGTGCCCTGTTTGAAAAGATGGCTTCCAGGCATCACATTGAAATTAGGCTCCTTTATTAACCTCAGCTTTAGATTTCAGTCTCAGAAAGAAAGGAATTCAAGGTGCCCAGAGGCTGACACCAGTGAAACCAGGGGTCTCCTTGCAGAGGTTTTTGAAGCATGACAGATTTCATCTTGCTTGAGTCTGCAGCTAGAATCAAATCAATTAGAAACCTGAGGACCATGAAGAAACACACACAACTGGATTAGATCCTGCAATGAACATGAAAAGCAATAGGCATAGCACGGTCTGGGACTTACAGCAATTGCCTGCAGCTCAGGGGACCAAATTCCTCATCCTGGTATGAGCTTCTTGCTTGGCTTTGGCTGAGCCACAAAACACCAGTCCCTTGGGTGCTACCTGCCTGGCCCCAGCGCTGCTGGCTCTGCTATGGTCCAGACAGGAGCAGTTGTGCTCAGTGCATGCAGCCCCTCTCTGAGCTGGTTTGTGGCTGCCTTCACCCTGTCCATCAGCAGGCTGGAGGGGGCCACCTTGTCCCACGGTGCCTTGGCTTCCCCTGTGCATAGAAAGACACAAGAGCATCTTTTGCTTCCCTCATGTTTCCTAGGGATGAATGTTATCAAAGATGGGTGAGCACCTTGGCTTCTGTTTCAAATGCAGGCTTTGCAACCACAGGGTGAAAGAGGACAAGATTCCAGGCACAAAAGCATCCCGTGGAGAAGACTCAGGTTCAAAAAGCAGAGCTGAAGACATGGCACCACTGCAAGGGACTCACACAAACCTCTGCTGCCACAGCTTCCTCCAGTCTGCTCTGCTCACACGTGGGACAGGACACAAGACTCATGCACACCTTGCCCAAAGCCCCACATTTCTTGTAGCCCATTCAGATGCTAACTGCTCAGGTCTACACTGATGATAATGCCTACAAACCAGCTCACACCTTTCTGTCTCTTCTGCTTGTTCCTTGTGTCCAACAGCGGTTTTGCTTTCTCTGTCAGATCCATTTTCCCTTTGCTAAAAAGGATTGGGGTAAACTGATAATGCTCTTCCTGGTAGCCTTTGTCACCCGGTATCAAACACATCGAGTGAGCAGCACCCCCTTAAGCTGTATGCTCGTGTTAGCTTCATAGGCAAGAAGTAAACCTGCATATGCTTCAAAAAAGCTCTGTTTCACAAACAACAAAAGAAAGGAATCATCATGGGAACATTACAACCAGCTTGGCACTAAGGAAACGATGAATGCAATTTCCTGAGCTGGGTGTGCTGGAGGGGCTGCAGTAAATAGCTGTCAGGCAGCTTTCAGTGCTAAAAGATTTTGGACACGATACCCAGCTATGGAGGAGATTTGTCTGGGCTGAACTTTCGCCCTCCTTCCATAGCAGATGGGATTTTCAATGGATTCAGCTCAGCTGGCACGAAGGGAGCACGGGTGTGTTTCCTTTGGGGTTAAACTGAGCTTGCTGGGAATATTCCTTAGGTGAAAATGAGAGCGCTCACTGCTGAATTCTGCTGGAGAAAAGGGATTCAAAGATGGTTTGAAAGCAAAGCTGAAAGAGACCCAAGAGAAAATCTCTTCTCTGTATCTCTGGCTATAGAGAAGCTGTGTTCCTGCCACTTCCAAACTGAAAGGTATTTATTTCCCCTTGGCAGCTCCAGCAAGGGTTGGGAACAGAAGAAACTGAACCAACAGCGGGGAAAAATATTTGGCATTAGAGACTTTGGATGTGAGGAAGAACACGAGAGTTAGGAAGAGATTTAGGTACAGAGGAAGGAGCCTCTCAAGAGAGCAACACACAGCAGCGAGGGGGCCCAGAGCCATCCCGCAGGGGACAGGGCACAGCCAGGACCAGCTCTGCCTGCTGAAGCACACAACCCAGTTGCCTGGGTGCTGCCAGGCTGGACCCATTGCTCAGTGATGCCCCTGCCTCCCTTCAGAGAGGCTCCTGCCCCTCGAGCAATGCCATGAGTGTCCTTGGCAACTGGGAGCCACAAACATCAATGGTAGGAGCCAAACACGAACCCTGGTAACTGGGCTATAAATATTTACACCCTGTGCCTCGGCTTTACTCCTGCTGCTGCACCAGGAGCCCGGCCAGCCCCATGAGTCCAGGTATTAACTGTGCTGCTTGGTGTGGTCCAGGACTTCCATAATCCCCACCGTCTCAGTGTCCTGGATCAGATCCACTCCCGGGGGGCAACGGATGATCCTTATCCCAGCCAATGGTGCCAACACATCCTGCTCTGGTCCGGGTGAATCCGCAGGGTTAGGTTTGCCCTCCGCTCCCCCATCAGCAGAGCTCTGTAGCCCAGCCAAGCTCTGTGCTGCTGCAAACACAACTGCTCCCATGTTATCCTGACGGGAGTGCCAGGCCCCCAGCTGGACTCTCCTCCTTAGGGCAATGAAATCCAGCCTCGCAAGCATGGCTGAGGCCCAGTGTTGGCAATGGGATCTCAAATCAAGTGTCTGTCAAGCCAGGCTGATCCATTTTTTCCAGGGGATATTTACTCAACCCCTCCACCCCTGTCACGAGTGCCATCCGTCTATTATCAGCTCTGCCATCAGAGCACAGATTTCAGCTGAAGCATCAAGTCACTGATGGGAGCTGAGTTCAGGCGTGTAACCGTGCCAAGCAGCCCTGGCTTCTCTCTGGCAGGACAATAGCATTGAGCCCTTTAAGGCATCTGACCCAGAGCAAAGGCATTTTATCGACAGCAGATCTCCCAGCAGCAAAGCTCAGGCTGGGGAACCGGCCCATGCAAAGCAGAAACGGAGTCACAAAGGAAACCCATTTGCCTTTAGTGAGGATTTGGACCTTCTCATGTGAGCAGCAGACACAGCTCTGAAGCTCCAGGGTGGAAACCAGGATCCAGACATACCTGGTGCATTTGCAGCGCTGTATCACTTGATCCTCCTCATCAGAGGGTTTTGCACTTTGAGCAATGGACACCAATGCAAACAGTGACCTCAGACCTCGCAATGATTTAGCTAAACAGCTTGAGGATGTTTGTGTCTCTTCCAAAGCTAAAACCCATGCCAGACTCTCTGGAGAAGGGAAGAAATCTGTATTAAATCCAGCCCTTCTGTCACTGAGAGCCAGAGGCATTCCCAATTCCCTCTTAATACACATCTCCAAAACTTCAAAGGCTGGGAGAATTCACACAATATATCCAAAAGCACTGATGATTAATATTAACTGCCTGGGAGAAGGGAAAAGCGAGTGATGCTGCATCTGTTGTTCTCCTTCCTCTTGTGCCCCTGGGAGTTTCAGGAGCCGTATCACAGGAGAACAGATTCAGCCATCCATGGGCTAACCATGGGCTGTGGACACCAGGACACAGAGGGAGGTAGGAGGGAAAAGATGTCCCAGGCAGAAGGATCAGGCAGAATTCAGGCTGCTGAAGGACAAGAAGGGCTGAGGGTACCTGCAGCTCTTGGACATAGTTTAGCACGTGCTTATAGGGCAAGGGAAAATATATCTGCTGCTGCCTCAGCCTGGGCACATTTACATGGCAAAACACTTTGATGCTCGGCCGGGTGGTGTTTTCCTATTCCCAAAGCATCCTTTGCACTGTGGTGCCTTCCTAGTTCAGCACAGTGCCCGTGTGTGTAGCTGCAATAACTAACCCTGCTGCTGCTGCAGGTGGGAGAGCTGAGAGGAGGCATGAAGATGACGGCTTTAACTTATAACTCCTTATCTTTGTCTGCATTCCTGGGAGCTTATGCATGCAGGAAAGGGAGCAACGTTCACACGTGTCCTTCAGAGCAGCTGTGCCCACACTATGCTGTGAACCATGCAGGGATAGGAGATTGCAACCATAAATGGGCTCCTGGGGCTGGAGCATCGCTGGCAGGAGGAAAGCTGCTGGAATTCCCTATGAAAAGCCAATTAATGGAGACCAAATCCTTCTGTATATGTGCACGTCTCAATATTGGACAGCAAATTCCAGGCTCTGCTACCCCAGGGTCCCAACCCTTACAGAGTCTCCTGCAGTCATTAAGGGATCTTGTAGCCTCTGACTCAGGCTCTAAGTGCCCAGCATGGAGTGAGGAAGAGCACCAAGATGCAGCTGTACAAGGGCTGCATGTCCCAGATAACATGCTCCAGAGCCCCTGGCTCCCAGAACAAGGGCAGACCTTGGCACACCTTTGGTGCTGATGTTGTCATGATTGTCAATAAGAGCAATATCTCTTCTTTGATGCTGATGCTGTGAGTGAGGGTTGAATCAGCTCTGATATCCACCAGCACCTCCAGCAAGGGCTGCAGCTCACCTCTGAGGGGCTAAAACTGTTCCTGCAATGAGCTTATGACCACTAACCTTAAACTCCTGATTCTGAAAGCCTAACAGTGGGGAAAGAACACCAACAAGCAGCTGGCCTTAAAGGGGAATGCAGGATTGCAGGGGGGATGTCCTTAGTTTTCTCCTTGCTCAGTCCTCATTTTGGTTGCATGGATAGGACCTTTGCTTCATTAGTTTGCATCTAGATGCTGCAAATGGCAAAAGAATATAGAATATAGGCCCAATTCCTGTTCAAATACTCTGCATGTCTCCTGTTTTCTGCTCTCTTGAGCTGCAGCACCACAGCTATGGTCATCCATACACACCTTGATTAGATGACCCTTGAAGGCTCTTTCCAACCCAAACTCTTCTATGATCCCTAGGTACAGTCTTTGACACAAGATCATCTCAACTGCCTCCAGACTGTGGCTGCAAAGGGGCTCGGGGTGGAAGAGCAGTCAGAGGGGCAGCAGGGTCTCTTCTCCTTTCTGCAGATAAAGCCTTGAGATGGATGGTGTGTAAGGCAGAGCAAACATGGAGGGGATGGAGGAGGCCTCGGGATGGTGGACACAGGGCCTGCAGGGACACGGTGGTGATGGACAACTACTGTCCTCTCCAATATTGCCACCTAGAGGAGCTAGCAAGGACAAGAGCTCATTGCATGAGGTAAGGAAGAGGAATCAAAAGCTTGCTGCTTTAGTTTCCCTCCCATAAATGCTTCCCCAGCACATCACAAAGGCAGAGAGCAGCCAAACGCTGTCCGTGCCTTTGGTGTGAGGATACAGCATCGCTTTAGAAACAGCCCTGTGCTTTTTTGGGGCTATAGATACCCAGCATTCTCCCATTTCCCAGCACTTTAGTGATCCCCACATGAACCACGTGGTGCGATAGCTTGACTGCAAGCTGTCCTTCATCAGCTCAACCTCAACTGAACTGATGTAATGGGGACGAGTCAGCGAGTGGCGGCTCTACCCACCAACCTGCAGTGCATCCCCTCCCCAGGGTATGCAGAGATCTGCCTCATTCCTTCTTCCAGTGCCTTTGGACAGCACCTATCCAGAACCCTTTTACCTTGGCTGAAATGACATGGGCACAGCAAGCCCATCCCGGAGGATACCTGCCTGCATCCTCTGGTCCTTGGTTTAGTTACATGCCCAAGTACGACGCACAGTGTGTGTGCAGCAGGATTACCGGTGTTTACCCTGATTGCCAGGGTTTTGGGGTGTGTGATTAGCATCATTTAACAGTATAAGATAAACACCGTTGTCTCTTGTCCCGCTCCTGTGACTTGAGGAGCACAGAGCACCCATGACCAGCAGGATGCTGGACAAGCCCTTCTCGCTCGCAGACTCATGGTACCTTTGTGAGCTGCAGCCAAGGCTTTGGCAAAGCCCAGCCTGAGAGCTCAGGACTCAGCCTCCCACATGAGGACCACAGTCCCTTTGGAAAGCAGAACCGAACCCCCTCACTGTCTGCTGCTATGGATGGGAGACAAGTGTTCAAGGAGGTTTCAGGGGCTATCCTGCTGCAGTGATACCGAGCCACGAACAATGTCTTTTTACACCATCCAAACGCCAGAAGTTGTCCTTTTTGAATCACAGGCCTCAAAACCAGGTTTAGGTGCCTTCTATATTGAAGGATTGTAAAGCATTTGTATAACTAACCTCTTCAGCTGCTCTGACAGCCCATAGCATCAAAAGGATGGTTCAGATGAGGCTGGAACCACCTACAAATTCAACAAGAACACAGGACATGAAAGCCCACAAGAGCTCAGCAGCCTCGAGCCTGCAAACACCCTATGTTCTGCCTTACCCATTGGCCAAAGGCCGTGAACAAAGAGCTGAGAAGGCCAAGCAGCACGTCATCACTTTGCTACAGATTTATTTCCGTGGGAATTAATGAAACTGTACACACAATTCCAGAAAAAATAATCATCATCATCATCTTTTATAGCCCATAATCCTTCTTTCACAGTACAACGCAACAGGAAAGGATTTAGTCAGTGTAAACAGAAGGTCCAATAGTGATCATCAGCTATCACACATCAGCTGCACAAACACCACAACTACGGAGTTAATGCCATTACCACACACATCGACAGTACCAGGACAAATCAGAACTTTGCCTACAATGCTTTTTCATGTGCAAAAAGCCATGAAAACTCAATTTACAGAAGGGCACCTTCTTCTTTGTGGGTGCTGTCACTGCCTCCTCGGGGCTGTCTTATCCATTTGGCAAAAGGTCTTCAAGGTACCCCTAACTTCACCTGCAGCACAACCCATCAGTGCCTCTGGAAATCAGGCACTCGAGTGTTCTCTGCTGCAGCAGGATAAAGAAAATACCCAGCTGAGGAGGAATTCAAGTCATTTATTAAATCATTCCTGAATTTCGGCTTAGATTCATTCCTGCACCAGGACTATTCACAACAGTCCTGGTTCTACGGATCTAAGTTCACAGAACCAGAGCAGAACCATCCTGCACCAGCGCCAGCTTTGTAAATGGAATTCACAGCCAGATGCTCCAGGAAAAACCAAGAGGTAGTTCTTTATCATACCTCTGTGAAAAGGCAAAACGAACAAGGAAAAGGATGTCGAAGTGATGCAGTGAACCTAAAGGCAACAGGTACCTACGGTGGGGTTTTTTTCTACTTTTTGGGGTTTTTTTTACTTTTTTGGGTTTTTTTTTTCTGGGTTGTTTTTTTTTTTAAACACATGAAGTTAAGTTACAGACATCATAGAAAACACACACTTTGTGGAATTCCTGCATAGTAGGAAACAAAGAGGCTAGCACTAATCCAACAGCTATGTTAACAGCGAGACTGCCGCTTACCGGTGCAAGGAAGATGCCCTACCTATATATTAACAGAGCCTCCCCCCTTCTTTAGAGGAGTCCTATGGCAACACTGAGACGTTTTGTTCCGAAGGAAAAAGAAAGCATTTTCTTGGGGTTAAACTGCCAAAATCATTCAGTTTCACATCCGTCAATTTAAGGCAATGTTACTGAGACCTGAGAAAATGAAAAAGCAAACAGAAAGTGTAAGTTTCTTTTCTCAACTATATATATATATATATAGTGTGTATATATACATATATATACATCTCAAGTGTATATATATATATATACACACACACTTGAAACTTCCTGTCTCCTCCAGCTCTCAGGTGGTGCTGGGGAAAACAGCCACAGGGACACTGCTGTGAGGTCTCAAGGTCACATCCCAAGAGGTGCAGTTTGTTCCAAGGAAACCTAATGGGAGTGCTCGGACTTGCCCGCCTCTTTTCCATATAGTCTCTTTTTAAACAGCTCCGTTGAAGCCCTCTGGAAAGGGTTAACTCTAGAACAGGCCTCTAGTGCACCGGTAACCCTGACTGGTTTGTATAGCCAAACAGGAGCTAAACCAGACAACATTACATACAGGAGACTGCTGTGATTCCCCCTTGTCAGGAGAAAAAGAAGGACGTCAGGGTTAATTTCACTGCACCTTTAGCCATTTCCCATAGCGACAGAGTAAATCCTTCAACACGAGTGTGGAATCGCCAATCGTTCCGTGCTCTTCCTTGGAAAAGAAGAATTAAAACGAAAACTCAAACCCAAACCCATCAACTTGCAAACATTTCTCATTCAATGGTAAGAGACACGAGCGAGATGAGGTGGGCACTGCAGACACGCAGCATGCTAAGGAGTTATGACACAAAGTGCACTGGTTTTTGACTCTACAGGAGGACGGATGGGCAACTCCCCTTCAAGTACCACCTCGACGCTCAGTGGATGCCTCTGGAGAGGGCCGGAGGCACCGTGTCAATCTGTAGCTGTAAAGCTTGTGTTTGAGGCTGGCCAAGCTCCACAGCCCTGGGGCGCAGCTCTGCACATCTCAGCTACACCTGTGACTGCAGGAGGAGAGCTTGGCGCACACAAAGACACGGTCGCTTCCCAAAGTGTGGAATGGCGCTGCCGGTTGAGGACTTGATGGTGGGTTGAGCCCCAGCTGAAAGATGGACTCAGCCCTAACATCTGTGGGATCAGCTCCTTCTCCTCTACACGACCACAGGCACAAACCATCCCCCCCTCCTGCTCGCATCCGAGCAGCCAGGCTCTCACAGCCCTTGCTATCAGCTTTGGCCAGTGCGTGCCATTAGCCTGCTGAATAAAGCAGGGCTTGGGCAGCAGGGCACCAAAAAGCAGGAGGTTTCCCCATCCCAGCTCAGGTTCCCACAAAGTGAACAAGTTTGTAACAAGTTGAGCACCAGCTACTGCCCGGCTCAAACATCAAACGTTGACTCCCCAAAGATCTGAGACCAAAATAAAAGCTAACAAGCCTCATCTGAACAGAAAGCGATTTCCACCGCTCACCTCTCCCCTACCCTCCTCTGCCCGCCTCAAAGGATGAACAGGGAGTCAGCTCCTTCACTCACCCCGGTGGGAACTAAACCCTTTGTCAAATCACACATTAAAGAAGCTCACTGTGTGCAAAAGACTCTTATGCTAAAACAGTTCCACCCTACACAGTGCAGTCAACACAGTTTTAACTTAAATTTGCAGCTTGTTCTTTACAAGTGCTTGGCAGAGAATATTTATATTCTTCTGACACCATATAAATAATATTTATACAGCTTAGACATTTCGAGACATGCATTAGACTTTAGGTAGTACATATTTCTTGATCATATATGCAACTATTACTGTCAATCAAACCAAGCAACCTTATGCTGGACCGTGCCTTGCATTATCCAGGACGTTTGATGGTGGCTCTGAATCGTCCATGGGAAGGACCAGGCGTGTTCCTCGTATTACGAGTTCATGGTCCCCAAAAGCCAGCTCCCGATCCAGCGCATCCTCAGAGCTGTTTCCCACGAAGCGCCGGGATGTGCCGCTGGATGCCACGGAGTCGGTGTTGACAGTGGAGTCCCCATAGGTCAGACTGATGTCCCCGTCGTTCAAAATGAGGTCAGAGTCATCGTCCTTCAGCTGCTCCTGATTCTGGGCAACAAACAGGGGGAAGGTGCTGGTTAGCTCTTCCTGAGTACTCACGTTTACAGCAGCCTTCCAGTGCCTAAAGGGAACCTACTGGGGAGGGGCTTTTAATAGGAGTAAGTAGGGACAGGCCAAGGGGAATGGCTTGAACCTGCCAGAGGGGAGACTGAGATGAGCTCTTAGGCAGAAGCTCTTCCCTGTGAGGGTGCTGAGGCGCTGGCAAAGGGTGCCCAGAGAAGCTGTGGCTGCCCCATCCCTGGCAGTGTTCAAGGCCAGGTTGGACACAGGGGCTTGGAGCAAGCTGCTCCAGTGGAAGGGGTCCCTGCCCGTGGCAGGGGTTGGAGCTGGAGGAGCTTTGAGGTCCCTTCCAACCCAAACCAGGCTGGGATTCGATGTATTAGCTCACCCCTTAGCACCAGTCCCTGGCCTCCCTACCAAGGCTCCAAGCTCGAAGCTTCAGGGCAGCATCCAAAAGCTACACTGAAATATGAACATGCCGAAGCCCACCCACCCCATGACAGAAAGGACACCAAGAGACTCACTTCGTACGCCTGTGGACTCGTCAGGCACCGGGCAATGGGCCCACAGCACCCTGGCAGTGTGGTGGTCAGCGGGGGCCCGCTGTGTGTCAGCAGAGGCTTCAGATAGCTACAGAGGGGGTTAAGGAAGAAAGAGGACCAGGGCGATGCTGGTGAGCCGAGGGGTGGGATGCAGGGGCAGCAGTGAGGGACTCCGTGTCACCAGGAAATCACAGGGAGGAAAGAAAAACAAGTCCCTGGAAGCACAAAAATCATAGGAATGAGCAAGGTGAATATAACCACAGTGGGACATGAGTGGACCAGACACAGTCCTGGTAAGCAAAGGCCCCGCAGCATCGCTTGTCCCATGCCTCTCATTGTGGCAAATTGCTCCTCCACTAATTGATGGCAAAGCATTTGAAAGGGAAGAGGGAACTGATCTAGCAAGAGGACCCCTGCCCTTCCTGCCCACCTGCCACCAGGATCGAGGGTCCCATGGGCTTCCAGCCTTGCAGACACGAGCTTTGGCCTGAGCTGCTGCTGCATCGCCACTAAGGGTGGATGGGAATGGCCATTTCTCACAGCCACACAAGAAGGCGCAAGCCAAAACCCAGCAGTGTCACAGGAAAGCAAACGCTGGCTCCTCTGCTGAGCAGGGAGCGAGCCATGCTGCAGGCCAGCAGAGCTGCTGGGGCAGACAGGACCTGACCCAGCACACACCGACCACCACTGAAGGATACTTGTGATCGAAGTTGTACCACATGCGGAAGAGCCAGGCACTTTCTGCCTTCGTACTCCTCCTCTCGCTCTCCGGGACACCCTGCAGGAGAGTCAAACATTAAACAGCAGCAGGGAAACGTGCCACAACCTCCATCAGGGCCAGGAGGCTCCAGCTTATCCCAGGGGGATGGAGGAAGACACACACCTTCCATCACCCCTTCAGAAGAAACCCACGGGTTGCAGGGTGCGTAAGGATGCTCACACCACAACAGGCTGCGGTGCTTCCAGCACACACTGCATTTAGCAGCACAGAGCAGCCTTAGGGAGGTGGTATCAAAGCATTCTTTCTCCTAGAGCCTTCCAGTTCCTGGCCCTGAGGTTTAAAGTGCCTCGGAGCCAGGGGCTGCATCCAGGCTTCACATTTCATAGTGACTGACGGGTCCAATCTCCATTAAACCTCGCCTGAGATTTCAGTATGCAAATCACCGCGTGTGATGGGGACCTCTGGCTTCCTTTTAGTCAGAGTAAAGAACGCAGAACGGTTTGGAGGGGACTGTGAACGCAATTACACATTCCACAGAAATCTGGCTTTCAGACTCATGGCTCTGGGCTGCCTTCAGCATTTGATGCTTTCTGCCCAGGAGGTGAAAAGCCCAATAAATGGCTCTGAATAAAAGGCACCTCCAAGGTGCAGAACTCACGCTGGCATCAAGTAGAGCCACAGCATGACCAGGCTGCAGGGAAATGCTGATGCTTCAGCATTTATCTCAGCGTGGCTGGTGGTTCCTGAACTGCCACATAGCTACCCACAGGAAACATGGGGGGATGCTACATAAAATGAGGCAGTAAATGGTGTTTCTGTACTGCTCTGGGTACTGGGATGAGGCAGAGAGCCTCCACGTCACGCATATTTTGGTGTTTATTTCAAACCCAGCCAGAGAGGGACTGAATCTGTTGCAGTCTCTCCCTGCAACGTGGGAGCATTACTCCCAGCAGTAATGTCGACTAAAAAGTCCAGGGTTGCTCTCTGCCCTCCCTTCCAAGAGACTAAAAGAAAGGCTCATTATAACCAGAGAGAGCACAGAAACGTCCTCACTCCCACTGACCGCAAACTCTTTCACCAGAGGAGCTAAAAAGTCCCCTGTAGCTGGAAGGGAGCGGAGCAGGGACAGGCTTGATGTAACCCCTGCCAATTCCTGCCCACAGGCTGCCCAGCAGCACCGCACTCACCACGTTCTCCTGATCCGCATCCACACCGACTCTGTGGAGGAGACAACAAGCACAGGGTTAGCACAGGCGATGCCAGGTGGGTACATGCTGCGGTCCCAAGAGGAGGATCGTGTCCTTCCTCCCATCTCTTAGAACTGAGCACCTTTAATGTGAGAGCGGGACAAGGGAGAGGATGTGCTGCAGCAAGAGAGCCCCAGACTCACCGGATATTCAGGCAGGACAGCATGGCTGTGGTGCCCCCGCCGAAAACCCACACAGTGAAGAAGACGATGAGGAGCGTCGTGCTGAACATCATCTGCCGGGCGTACGTGGCCGTGTCGCGGATGGCCAAGGCGAATGCCATGGCTCCTCGCAGCCCTGCCAGGGAAGGGATGGTGGAGGAGCTGCGTGAGCCCACAGCACTGACAGCAGCCCCCACTGCAGGCTTCCCCACCCAGGGCTTACATCGATGCTGCCCCACAAGTGGTTCTACCCCTCTGATGGGACTTTGGACGAGGGCCTGTAGGGACAGGCCAAGGGGCATGGCTTTAACCTGCCCGAGGGGAGACTGAGATGAGCTCTTAGGCAGAAGCTCTTCCCTGTGAGGGTGCTGAGGCGCTGGCACAGGGTGCCCAGAGAAGCTGTGGCTGCCCCATCCCTGGCAGTGTTCAAGGCCAGGTTGGACACAGGGGCTTGGAGCAAGCTGCTCCAGTGGAAGGGGTCCCTGCCCGTGGCAGGGGTTGGAGCTGGAGGAGCTTTAAGGTCCCTTCCTACACAAACCACTCCATGATTCAGTGACATTCACCACTGGAGGAGACTACAGCACTTTCACAGTGATGATTTAAGCTTAAGCATTCGCTGTGAAGCTGGGGTTACCCCCAGCCCAGAAAGGCAACCCCTCCTCCTGCCCCACGCTGTGCACTGAAGCACAAAGCAGGAAGAGCTCATTCCTACACCTCAAAACAAGGTATTCACACCACCCAGCCAAAGAGAACCCTTTCCTGCCCAGCCTCTTCTCCAGACACTGCCCGTGAGAGACTTAGACTTGAATAAGGACTACTTCCAGGCGCTCAGGGACAAGGAAGCGCAGATGGGCCACGCGGTCGGAGGCAGGGATGCGATAACGTACCAGCAAACATCATCATGTGCTGTAAATTTGTTCCAATCTTATTTCTTCTCCCCAGATTCAGTAAAAATGACAGTGGGTAAATATTGGCAGCTCTTCCTAGGAAGATAGCAAGCTGCATTTGCACACATTAAGGAAATTGCTCTTCCTGTGCCTCCCATCGCAACCCACCTCTGCACACAGAGCAGACGGAAACGCTGGGGAGCCTCAGAAGCACTGGTCCTCTGGCTGCAAAGATAACCACCCTGCTCTGAGTGCTACAGCAGAGTGGGCAGAACGTGCTGCCGCCTCCCCAGAGCAAAGCACACGTTGCAAGACAGGAATATCACATGGAGACAAGCACAAATAAACAAGTGAACGATGAGAGGACAGGATAGAGGAGTGAGAGGAGACAATAAACACCATTCCCCATCGGCTGCTCCCCCTGCTTTTTTCCACCCCAAGGATTATTTGTCCTCTGTGAAGCTCAGGCCATCACCGCTACCACAACCCCTCTGACAGTCCCTGGCACTCCACACTTCACAGCTGGGTTTGAAGCTTGAAGCCAAGTCTCATTCCAAAAGATTATTCAGCAAAATGAAAGCAGCAGCAGCAGCTGAGAAGGATAAAAAAGGGAATCTAAGACCATTTTGTTTTCATAGCCCATGAGATACGAGAAGCACCAGCCCCTTCATATTGCTTTTTATCTCTGAAGCTGGCTCTTTTAATACCAGCACCCAGATGGCAAAAATAATCTTGGAGGCAGTATTCAGAGCAGCCCTCAATAATATGGAAAATGCTTCCAGCTTTCATCTGCTGTCCTGAGCATCGTTAATTTGCATAAGAGATGCATTTCATGATCCCTCTCATGAACGAGCTATTTCAGCAGTGAGTCAGTTCCTGCTGAAGAGGACACAATTTCAGCCCAACCACCCAAATGGCATTCCCCATGGTCTGCACTCCCTCCATCCCCCAGGCTCCCGGGGGAATCCAGCAGACCCTGCTGCAAGCCTACATGCCAGCACTGGCAGAGATAACAACGTCACGCTCAGCAGCATAAACCTCAGGGCGGGCAAAGGGTGCAAGTCATTCTGCACATCTGAACTGGCTTCCCTGGGGTATGGAAAACATCCCTTCAAAATCCTTGGGTTTCTGAGACATACCAGGGCTGAGAGTTTGTTTCCATTAATATCAGCTTGTAGAAGGGGAAATCCTTCCTCATAACATCACTATTGTAGCCTTAACTGTACTATTTGACCAAAAAAAGGCTTTTTTTTCAGGGTGAACCAAGCCGTTAATAGGAAATAAATGGCTGCAATGGGCAGTCCCCATTCTCAAAGCCACTCCTGGTGCATGACAAAGTCTGGAGCTTTGGACCATGTTCACATCCAACACCAGTCCCTGCAGCAGCTGATTTGAATGCCCACAAAGGGAGAGAAGACAGGGGAATGAAAAGCAAAGCTGCCAGAATAATCTCCATCTCCTTCAGATAAGCAGCACATGCATCACTCCATGGGAGAAATCCCCTTCTAAACGTAAAGCCAGGCTGACTGAGGAAAACCCCACACACTGGAGAGAAAAACACAACCTGGGAATGAGGAACCCCTCCCTTTCCTATTTATATCTTATACAGTGGGCTCCAAAGGATACGAAAGCCCCCACCACAAAGGTAGGGTTAAAGACGTGGTTCTGGAAGGTGAACAGTGCGAGTCCCATGTAGGAGAAGATGAAGTTTTCTGCCAAGAAATTCAGCAGCTCAAACAACTGAAAAAGAAAACCAAATTAAAAGGGAGTGAGACAACCGAGGTTTAACACGAAACACGCAGGAGCCCATCCATCGCGCAGTAAATACTTCTTCAGATGCAACCCTCATAAAACCCATCTGTAGCAAGACAGCTGCACCTCATTGTGGCTGGAGAGGGGGAAAAGATATTGGATTGGAAACTCAGAGAGGGTGAAGAGCTCTCACCTGCTTAGTTCTGTGCTGGGACTCTGTAGATAAGTTGTTATAGGTATAATGGGCCTGTGTGATCCCGCAGAAGAGGACAGCCACGACACCTGGGGAGCAGAGCATCGCGTTAGACTCCTGATCATGAAAAGGGAGCTGAGCTGCACCCCAGCGGCACAGGGGATTTAATGCAATAACCCCAGAATAAATAAAGCAGAGGGAGAGCTCCGGCTGCAATCAATGCTGGGAGAAGCAGAACTCAACAGCCCCATCATCCCTGCAGATCTCCATCCCGGACACAGGGCTGTGCTGGAGCTTGCCTGTAAAGCCACATGCTTCAGCCAGCAGGAACGTGCTCCAGGACATCAAGAAGAACAAGCCCGTCTCCAGCAATGGGAACTCCCGAAGTTTGGTGAACTTGGTGACGTTGCAGATGGTTAAGGACAATTTGGAGAGGAACTGGAGGCTAAAAAGCACACCAAACCCACTTGTGCATCACAGCAGCACTACACAGCCTGCCCTTAAGGAAGCTATGGCACTGCCTTTGATGAATTAAGGCAAAGAACCATGCAACACTGCATCTGGGTGAGATGCAGCACAGCAACAGAAGCTGCTTTGCAAACACTCGGAAAAAACACAACAAAAGGATATTAAAGCTGTCACGACTCCGGTAGCTGCTCCCATTGCAAAAGAGCCACTGAATATCCCCAGGAAGATCCCGATGGACTTGAACATCGCTGTGACATCGAATGTGTGGCTGTTGTCACCCGCTGGCTGGTATGCAACAATCGAGCTACAAGAGAGAGGGAAAGCACACACAAGAACAAAACAGCCCTTAGTCTGGATGGAGAGGCACCTCCACTAAGCTACAGAAGCCAACATCAACCCTGAGAAACCAGGGAGACAAATCCCACACTGCAATTCCTTTGGGATCGCAGCATTCCCACCCTATCCCAGGGCATTTGGGATCCCCTTCGCTCCTGACCAGCTTTCTGCTGTTCAGCCACCCCTCCTAGGCACAGCTCTGCATTTGCTCGCTCTAGACATTAGAGAGCATCAAACCAAAGCCCATCTCTTGCACGATCTCCTGCAAATGCATTTGCTTAAGTGACAGTCCATCATTTATGATGGGATTTGGGGGGTTTGGCACCAGCTCTATAAAGTCAGGCACTCTGCAACCACAAAGCATTCCAGTGGGAAGCCTCCACTGACTCCACAGAGGTGGCTGATGTGAATATCCCCTGGAGAGCTATAAGTTATTCTGGTTTTACCACATTTAACATGCACTGCATTTATCTGGCACTGTTCTGAGTTCTGAAGTGAAACACGGCAGGGTAGGAAGTCGAAGGGCACAGGGCTGGTTCACAGCAGCAGCACGCTCATCTTCACCCACCAAACTTCAGAAGGCCTTCGTGGTGAGATGGCAAATGGGTTTGCTCCCTCCTAGCTCCGGTGAGCTGAGCCCTCCCACTGTTTTACTTGGAAGGGTTGAGATACAGGGGGGCTAAATCCCCTAAATGGGGATAGAACTGGATGATCTTTAGGTCCTTTCCATCTCAAACCATTCTGTGATTCTAAATCCCATTTATGGACTCCTCACATCACTTTCTTGGATGTAAGCTTACAGAAAACATTAACTTGCAGTCTGCAATCCCTCAGCCAGCTCCGTTCAAACTCTTGGATGTGAACTTTAAACCTTTGCTGTTTAACCTCCTGAGTTCTGCTGGAACGGGAAGTTACTGCCTCATGCCCATATCCTGCAGCTTTCTCCCCTAACTAGACACCAGCGTCAGGGGTCACTTCCCCTGCTCAACTTCCCTGATTTTAACACCTTTCCTTCTTCTGCATTGTCTTTTACACTGCAAGATGTACACTGTGATTTAACTGCATTTGTCACTCCCATCTGACACTTCCCATTCACCAACATGCTCTTCTTCTGGAGCTTGGGGTTTTGCTCTTATAAACCCAGACTGGTTTCATTTCCCCTCCGTAACCGACTGTTTGGATGTTGGCTTTGTGTTTTTACCTCTTAACAGCTTTCCTCCTGGTTCTGCTTTCTGCATCACTAGTAAGACATCATTGCCAGCTTTATTCCCCCTGTCCCTGCCCACGGGGGTCTCAGTGGCATTCAGCCCCTGTGAAACCTCCCTTGGGAAGAAGCAGGCAGAGACCTTGCAGCTGCATTCACCTCCCTGCTCCCAAACCGCATCCCCAGCACCACACTGCCCGCTGGCTTTCGGTTCTGTGCTCAATTCCTCTTCATCCTGCAACCACCTCCCAGCCACGAAACCAGCACGAGGCAGGACCAGAAAGGCAGGAACCAGCAGCGGATCCTGCTCCCCAAATACAGGACCGGACTTTTGTCCAGGACTGCAAGCAGGGAGGAGAGGAGCCCTGTGGGCACCCAGCTCCTGGCACAAGCAATGGAGGAGTCCCAGCTCCTTGTCCTCCCCTGGCACAGGGACTGCTCTTGGAGGAGCTCTCCTCCTTGCACCCAAGATGTGCTTGTGCCCAAGTGACTCGAGGCTGTCCTTGAGACACCTGCACTGACCAATACCCACCGTGCTGATGGAGCTGCCCTATGCTGCTTAAAGTGACCCTGAAGACAAAGACCATGGCAAGCTCTGAAACAGGCACAGGTTAACTGGTGAGGAGCCCTGGAGGGGTCAGCATGCTGCTGGGCTGGGCTGCACTAAAGCCTTGCAGCAAAATAGCTGCAGCCTGCAGCTCAGAGCTGCTGGTTTGGTGCAAATTACCTATTTCAGGCAGGGGGTGGATGGAACTCAGCTTGTGGGAAGAGGAAGGCAGGAAATCAGAGCAACAGCTACAAAGCTGATACTGAAACATGGCGAGAGGCAAATCCCCTCCATGTGTGGAGATGCACCACACTGGTGCTAAACCCACCCAGAACCTCCCAGCACAGGCTGGAAGATGCCATCCCTTCCTCACTTGGGATCCCTTCTTCAACACAACCTGGCCGTGCAGCATCTACCCTCAGCCCAGTGGGGACACATTCAGCATAAAGACCAGAGCGAGCAATACAAACAGCTCCAGAAACCTCAACAGAAGCACTCAGTTCGGTGCCTACAACTCGTGCGGGTGGGGATACGCAGCTCACAAGATGCTATTTGCTGCCTCCACCTTAGGAAAACCCACGCAAGCAGCACGCTGGAGTGACAAGTATTCCGGGACTATTTCCTGCATTAGTCTGAGCTATACGTGAGCCTGTCACCACTGCAGATATTATACAGTGCCAAACAAATTGTCACGATGACTACACAGTGAAAATGCAGATCAAATGCGTCCTGCATGCAGAGGACAGAAGATGTTAAAGAATAGCAAATACTCTTTAGAAAGGCAGCACGTGTTCAGTGCAGGGTATTCACTCGGTAAGAAACACCATCTTCTTGATGCACAGAAAGTGGGGAGAGAAAGGAAACTCTCCCCACCTCACCCAAGCCAGGTATTTGTGGATGGGAAGGCAGGCAGGGAGGAGCAAAGCCATCAGCAAGGAGTTTCAGTGGGGCTTAAAAGCAGATCTGGTGCTTATTCCATTTCAGAGGGACAGAAAAGCTTCCTCTTGACTGGGTCAACCAGGCATAAAAGCAAACCCAAACTATCCATCATGCAGGGGGAAGCTGTAAGGACAGCCCGCAATCCCAAGCTGCAGTCTCCAATGTGGTCAAGAGGTCACTACAGCTTTTGGGGACACTCCAAATGGAAAGCTGCTCTTGCAAACACCTATTCAGGAGGTTCCCCAGCACCTGACACGTACCACGGATAACAACTAAAAGTAAAAGCAGAGCACACTTACGAAGACAGCACTATGGCAACGGCATCATTGAGGACGCTCTCGCCAAAGAGCAGGGCATACAGCTCAACATCAACCTGGAGCTCATGGAATATGGCAAGAACAGTCACTGACAAATAGAAAAACAAGAGAGACATTCAAAAAGGCGCCGTTATTCTGGTGCAATCAAAGACAAAACGCCCTGGTTTAGAAAGCTGCCTTCCTGCACATCTGTGCCACTGCTGCGACAGTGCCAGCCACCCCTCCTGCTCCCACCAAGTCTTCCTTCCGCCCTTTCAGATGAGGATTTGCTTTATCATTTCCCTCCTGCTCCTTTTAAACACATCCTGGCCATTGGGTCTATTGAGTCTTTAGCAGGCAGACACGAGCAAAATTGGAGCTTGCTGAAGGTCTGAGCTCAGGGACTGGGCCACAGTACCACACTAACACAAGCCACCCAGCTTTCATGATGCCTTTGGCATGGTGCATCAGGGCGAGCCATCCTCCACCTTCAGAAGGCCAGGAGGATGCAGGCTTGCCCAGGATGATGCCTGTCTCCTCCTTCCATCTCTGATACTCCAAGGGAAATCGTTGGGTTCAACACAGGTTGACACAGTAGAAATGCCAGCACAGACGTGTGAACATTTCAGACCCAACTGGAGGAAGCCAGGCATTAGAGGGTGTCTTGTGATTTACAGCCACATGGCAGAGACCACAGAACCCTCAAGCCCTTCCGTGATCCAGCAGCTCCAAGAAGGGAACAAAAACACAGCAGGTTTTGTGCCTCAGCCTTGCAAAAGCATCACAACATCTAGAGCAAGCGAGATGTAACACGTGGTGCATGGTGCACAGCTCAGGCTGCTGCGGAGGGCTGAGCTAATTCCAATCATAGCCCTTTAAAATAGCATCCAGGCACTCAGCTGTGCACACTGAAGGGAGTTTAAACACATTTATGCACAGGGAAACGTTCCATTTGTACCTGTGGAATCTTCACGTTCCTATTGTGAAGCCTGAAGAAGGGATACCATGCCAACATCTCATCTACAGCACTTCTAGGCATTACTTCTACCTGCGGTCCTTGCCCTCTGCCCATCTGCCATCAGGTCTACCACACCACCATCACACCCACGAGGTGCTCCCCACTTCGCAACCCAAAACCAGTCTATGATTATCACTAAACTAACTAAAACTGCCAAGTGAACATGACGCATGTGCTTGTGCTGCATCCGCTGCTGGCACAGGATGGCAGAGACATGGTGGACCTGTCCCAACACCCAGTGAAGTCAAGAGAGAGACTGGCCAGGACTTCACTGCAAGCAAAGATTCGGGAGTGCAGAGGTTTGGAAGGTCTAGTACATGTAATTGGAAGGAAATCAAAAGGCATGGAGGCAAATGTGACCTCTAAGAATGTCACACAGAAATTGAACTCCAACATTCAGAAGGAGGACACTTGCAGGTGTTTAAGACTTTCTTCCCCTCTTCAGCACAACTCAAACCAGACCAAAATGTAGGTAAAATGAGGGGAAAAACCCTCATCTAACATACCTGGGTCAGTAGCTGACACAATGGCACCGAAGAGGAGGCAGTCAGTGAAGTAGAAGTCTCCCCCGAGCTGCCCAGTGACTTTCATCAGCGCCACGCAGCCATAGACAACAGAGCTGGTGATTAGAAGAGGCAATTACTCATTCCTGCAGTGCATTAAAATGACATCCCAATGGCCTCAATTCCCCTGAATTTGCCAGATTAACCCCTGAAGCCATCCAAGTGCCAGAGCACCGAAGAACTGAGCTGCGCATGGTGAGACCCCAGGGCCATGATCATGGATCACACACTGGAGCGCGTACATCGTCCATTCGAGGAGCCAGGGTGGAAAGTCCTCCATGAGCATAACATGGCTCAGGAAAAGGAGCATCCAGGCTCATAGCATCTCCTGATCTCTTTGCAGTGTCTCACGTGAACACATTTCAGTGGGGTGACCTTGGCCTGACTTTGAAATGGCCGAAACTCTCAGCAAGAACAGGTAATGCAGACGCTGAGTCTGCTTGAATCCATTGGACTCATCAGCGTAAAACCCCCTCCACCTGCCTGCGTGCTGCTGCTCAGAGCAGGAATCCTCCAGCTCCCTCTGCACACAGGGATGAATAATCTGACACACCATCTGTGCTCACCAGGCACCTGCTTCCAGCAAGTAAGGACAGGACATGAGTTTACGATCCTGCCCGCTACTCCCTGTTAGGGCTCTGCTCTCAACAGTTTGAAGTTCCTGATTCAAGGCAGTCTTCAGAGACGTGTGAAACTTCCCTTGCCAGGTGTGTAACTGCTCCAGATGGGATGCTGAGAAAGCACTATGCAATTAGACAGCAATCACCCTGTCCACACAGCAGACGCTTGGCCTCTGAATAGTACTATTGGCTGCTGCTGAGCAGCAAGAGGCAGAGAGCCTGTGTGATCCTTCAGGGCTGGGATCAGCAGCCAGAGCTCTCGAAGCCTCCAAAGCCCTCCACAAGAACCAGACGAGCTCCAGTTACTCACCCGATCACCAGGCAGGAAATTGCAGTGCCAAGGAAGGCGTAAGCCAGGATGGATCCCAGGTTTCTGAAGAAGTGCCTCTAGAAGGAGGATTAAAATGAAGAGTTACATTTGCTAACAGTTTCCTTCAAGCCTGCACAGGCACCACAGAGGCTCTGTAGCTACTTGGACCTTGCTCAGACACCACGAGCTGGACCAACACGGCTGAATGGTGCCCATCAGTGTACACTGCCAGACCAGCAGATGTTGATGCAGCATTAATAGACATGAATGCATCATCTTCTTATACCCATGTACGTAATAAGGTGCTGTTCTAAGTCCTGGGAACTGATTTCCTAACCCAGCAGCATTCCTCCTTCCTTCCCCCGCGAGCTAAACAGGATCATTCTCCTCTGCTTCCAAATCAGCATTCCAGAGAGCTGCTGAATTCCCACCTTCTGATGTGTTTCAGAGGCTGAAACGGGCCAGAGCTGACCTCCAAACCCCTGCCAAACCCGTGCTGGGAGAGGTTGAAGTCATTGACCCTTCCCAGGGATGGACAAGATGGACTGGGGTACTCTCAGCCCTGCTTCCTACAATCCCACATGTACCAAGGAAAACTGTACCCATCTCACAGCCTGCTGAGCAAGCAGTAAAGCACGTTCAAGTATGAAGAATGCTCTGGAGGCAGAGGAACTGAAAAGACAGGAGCTGCAAAGGCACGTACCCTTTTCAAGCTGTAGCCTGCATAAAATATAATTGGAGGAAGCAAAATGTTGAAGAACACTTCAGGATCAAAAGTCACCTGTTAAGAGAGAGAAAAAAACCCAACAGTCAAATGCTTTGCAAGAACACACAGATAAGGATGTCACATAAAACACACGGAGGAAAGCCTGTGTCCCCACCGGAGGAGATGCTGTCGGATCAACTCTGAGGATGCCCCTGGGATCTTTTGGAGACATAGTGCAGAGCTGAACCAGCTTAAGTTAAGATCAGCTGAAAGTGGAGTTTCATTACATTGTGTTCTAATTATAAGTTATAGCTGATCATAATCTGATTGAAGTTAAATATTATAGAGAGAAAACAACCCCTTAACCCAGCAGCTACAGGACGCATCCACACAGAGGTGACCATCGCTCGCCTCTGCGGTCACCGGCTCCCTCACCTTTCTCAGCATCTCATTGTCCTGGACGTTATTGAGCTCCTGGGCGCTGATCTCCCCTTTCAGGGTGTACTCATAGTACTTCCCGCTGACGTTCACCAGCAGCGTGGCAGGACTGGTCTGCACTTGGCAGCTCAGCGTCACGTTGTTGACATCGCTGGGCACGTGGATGCCGTAGCGCAGGACCACGCCGACCAGGACCCCTGCGGAGGGACACGTGACAGTGAGACAAGCCATGGCCTCTTTGAGGTCTCACGGACCAGGCTCTGATAGGGCAAGAGGAACCGGCCTCAAGCTGCACCAGGGCAGGTTTAGATGGAGCTGAGGAACAATTCCTGCCCCAGAGGGTGCTCAGGCATTGGAACAGGCTGCCCAGGGCAGGGCTGCAGGCACCGTCCCTGCAAGGGTTCACAGCCCGTGGAGACGAGGCCTCAGTGCCATGGGGTAGTGGTGGCCTTGGCAGGGCTGGGAACGGTTGGACTGGAGGAGATGAAAGGGCTTTTCCAACCTGGATGATTCCACGATTCTACAAAACCCTGGGTGTCCTCCAGGAGAGCTGCAAACGCTCGTGCAGACTTTGTGACCCTGGCCATGGACTGGTCCTGAAGGTTTTTGGTTACCCAGCAATGAGTCAGACCCCCTTGCTCTAGAGCAGCAAACTGCAGACACAGAAGGCACAGTGGTTTTCTTAGGGCATTGCTGGCACACAGGTGAGGAACCGGGCATGGCACTGCTTACGTCTGCCTAAGCTGTGCATGTTGCACCTAGAACCTGCCAGCACCACGTTTTGTCACTACAGAAATACATGAAACCCTTCATTTTGGTAGCGGGTTAAAAATGATACCCAGGAACACCACGAACACTTTGAGGACGGCGAGCATCCTTCGGAAGATGCTGCAGCACCATCCCACCTCCTCCTGCACTGAGGAGCTTCCTTAGCAAACAGCAGCGATCCCTGCTCTATAAAACCCATGGAAGTTCCCCAATCCAGGCCAAGCACCCGGGTCTGCTCCTCACCCCCTAGGAGCCTCAGCTCTGCACCACGAGCAGCAGCCCTAGGGCAGCCCCGCTGCTGCGCAGGGGTATCCTGGGGTTACTGTGCAAGCCAGCAATCCAGAGAGCACTTTCCCAGCAGGCTGATGAGCTGGGAGCTCTCCCATCCACACTAATGGCATTCCCACGGTGCAGGCTGCTCCTCACCCGCCTGTTGTGCAGAGTGCTCTCCTGGCAGAGCTTCCTGACATCCGCAGGCTGGGCAGGAGGGATGTCCCACAATGTTCCCTTCCACGTAGCCTTCAGCTTCAACCTTCAAGGGTTTGGAAACTCCTTGATGAAGGCAGCGCTGAGGCACCACAGAAATCCTCAACCCCATCTCACCGCAGAAATCCTGGGTCTCAATCCCACCTCTGCACCGTACGCTCCTGAGAAGCCTTCAGACAAGTGGGGACTAAACAGAGAGCGCAGCGCTGAGAAGGCTTCTCCATTTGCCTCCCAGGACACTCCTGCTTCTTCACTCGGAGTTAAAATCATGCTCTGTGCTTTCCCTGACTGAAGGGAACATTGAACTCTCCCTCTGCCACCATCCCCCGGGAGCAGAGCCTGCGCAGGAGACCATGGAGTCATTCAGCATCTCCTGCAGCCAGTTCCCAACCTCCCACCCAGATTTTGCCTTCTGCCCTTAGAACCGCTCCTCTGCTCCTAAGGAGCAGGCAGCACCAGGCACACCGTGCTCTGCCCCTGCAGCACACCCTGGGGTGGTTTAGAATCACAGCATCCCAGCCTGGTTGGGGTTGGAAGGGACCTCAAAGCTCCTCCAGCTCCAGCCCCTGCCATGGGCAGGGACCCCTTCCGCTAGAGCAGCTTGCTCCAAGCCCCTGTGTCCAACCTGGCCTTGAACACTGCCAGGGATGGGGCAGCCACAGCTTCTCTGGGCACCCTGTGCCAGTGCCTCAGCACCCTCACAGGGAAGAGCTTCTTCCCTATATCTAACCTAAACCTCCTCTGTTTCAGTTTGAACCCATCACCCGTTGCCTTCTAAAGTCTTTTTAAAGAGCTGGGTTTGCGTTCCTTTCACACAGGAAGCTGCTGGAGCCTGTTCCCAGATGGAAACCCATCCAGCGACCCCTTTACTGCCCAGGCTCAGCACTTTGAGATGAGAGGCCCTGTAGGAGGAAGGAGGGACGATGGACATGGATGTTGCTGGTGGGAATTCAGAAGAGATCCTGACTCACCCTCCTCTGCTCTTAATCCCCATCCCAAAGCAGAGCTACATCTGATAGCACCCCTGCTTGTCCTCGCTGTCTCACTCACCCAGGCAGCTGCTCCCAGCCACGCTCCGGATACAGCTGAATTCCCACTCTGGCTTGCAGTGGGATAAGAGACAAGGGACTGATAGCTCCAATATCTGCCAAGAGCACTGTGCTTGGGGCTCCCCACATCAGACATGTTCCCTTGCCCTGTAACACGCAGGTCACTCTGTCCCCATGCAGATGCCCCCACCACAGCATCTCCCTAACCAGCCCTCCCCATCTAACGATGCTCGCTGGAGGCACTTGAAACAAACCCAGCTCGGATGCCAAGGATTTCCAGACACCAACCCCAGCGCTGGGCTCAGGCTGCCTGGCCCGAGCCCAAGGGACCAGGTAAGGAACCATTAGGAAACGGTTCCAGCTCTCCGGGCGCTGGCAGGGCCGCCCCAGCAGCAAGCCCTGACCCTCCCTGCCAGTGTGGACATGCTCCTGCAGCCAAAAGTGGCACGAAGCTGAGCCCTGGGAGGGAGCTGGGCGCAGGGAACCTGACACGGAGGAAGCTGCCAGGCAGAAGTTGCAAGGAGCAGGGAAGCTAAAGGCAAAGCTGCTCAATTAATTGAGTTCTTTCATGCAAAGGGCGCGTTTCCATTGTGCTCCTCCCAACTCCATTAGAAACAACAAGAGCCCATGGGCTTTCTTTTTGACTTTTTAGGTGCTGCTGGACGTTTCCGAGGGAAGGTTTTAAATGAACACTAATATATTGCCATGCAGGCACTTAACAGCAGTGGAAGCACACAGCATCCCCAGGCGAGGAAAGGAAAAGGTAGCGAGCAGCTGAACTCATCCTGACAAGGAGCAATGGAGACATGTGTGAGCCAGGGGCCGAGTGGGAACAAGGAAACAGCTTCTAGAGAAGCTCCTGCCACATCCACCACCAGAGCCCAACGAGAACTGAAACACAGTGGTTCAATTAATCATCTTCAATGGTGAGGGCCTCGTTTTAAACACCCAGATGAAGCTCTGGGGCTGCTAAACACCTATTGTCTGTCACTGTGTAATGACTCTGGCTTCCATACAGCTCTTGAACATCAGCCCTGAGCTGACAGGGTGATTTATAAGCTATAAATCCACCTGGAGCAAGAGCTTTTCACTTAGAGTAAAAGCACAGCCACCAAGGGAACACTGATGTATTCTGGCAGGAAGATGTGTGCAGAAGTTCCATTTGACTTAGTTTTGTTGGTTTATTTTGTTGTTTGGGGGAGGGTTAATTAGAAAAAGCCAAGCTTTTACACATTGCTTCTCTTGCCCAGAATTCAGGGTCTGTTTTGCAGCTTCCCTGCTGCAGCACTGCCCTGGGGCTGAGAGCAGGGGGATCAGAGCATCATAGAGGGATCAGAGCATCACAGGGGGACCAGAGGATCACAGAGGGACCAGAGCATCACAGGGGGGATCAGAGCATCACAGGGGGACCAGAGCATCACAGAGAGGATAACAGCATCGCCAAGGGGACCAGAGCATCACAGGGAGGATCAGAGCATCACAGAGGGATCAGAGCATCACAGGGGGACCAGAGGATCACAGAGGGATCAGAGCATCACAGAGGGGACCAGAGCATCGCCGGGGATGAGGGACAGCAAAGCAGCGCCTGCTTTGCTCCCTGCAGCTTTTGTCACTCTAAAGCAACAGCACCTCGGCCCTGCTTGGGAAATGACACATCCCTTTTCCTACGGCAGCTGTTACAACCTGAGAAGCAGATGCCAAAAGCCTTGGCAGGAGGGGGAAAGCTGGGGATTTTCTGCATGACCAGCTGGGTGACGTTACATTTCCCCAGCAATTCCCATAGCACAGGCTGCAAAAGAGCAGACAGAAAAGAGGCGTTTTACAGACCAGCAGGAGACCCAAACAGCCTGAGAACAAGGGGAGCACCCAGGTGGGTCAGGGAGAACAGAGCACCAAGAGGAAGAAAACTCCAGGAGAAGAACAAGTTTGGAAGCATGAAAGGAATAGAACGGCCGCGCGTCGACAAGCTCCAGGCGGAAGGAGAAGGAAGACCTTCCATCCTGGAAGCACGTGCTCCCGTCCTGGGGAGGTGACAACCCTTGCCCTGGGCTGGAGGCCAGCAGTGCCTCAGCGGTGGCTTGCAGGAGTCTGTAAGGGCAGAGCACTGCGCTGTGCCTCTGGGCTGACACAGGCATCTCCTCCCCTGCATTGGGAAGGGCTCTTCCAGTTAACTGGAACTGAGGATCATAAAAGCCAATGGCCCAGCGGGTCAATGCCTTCAGAGCAAAGCTTCCTGCTGGGCAGGGGACTCGGTCACATCACTGCTCTGATCAAGCCTGGTCACCACTACCAAGGCAGGGCACAGAGAACAGGCACTGACCACAGCGCTCAGCAAAGACACCTCTTCAGTCCTGAACTCAACACATCTTGTCTGAAGGAGGATCCATGGCTGTGTTAATCACTGCCCCGGCACAACTGCCACCCCTGCTCTGGTGGAACTCGAAGCCATGCAAGATAACCTGGACAGAGCCATGTACGGCATCTCCATGCAGTAACTTCAGGCCACTCCACAAGCCCACATCACCTCAGTAAGCCACAGCTCATCCTTAAAACCCAACCAGCTACAGACCCGCTCCCCTTCTTGTGGGAGCACCTCACCAAGAGCAGGGACCCCAAAAGTAGGAGCTCGTGCACACAGGTCCCTCCCTGAGCAGCAGGACATTATGCCGGTGGGTCCCTGAGCACAGCAAAGGGTGACAGCATCTCCCCAAACGGCCTCTCCACTCTTCCTGGACAGCTTCTGGAAACGCAGGCACTCCAAGCACAGGATGGAAACGCAACCTCCAGCCCCAGCGTGCACATACAAGGCTCTCAACCAGGGCAAAGCCTGGTCTGTGCTGCCCCGAGTCCTCGCTCTCAGCCCCGGAGCAGTGCTCAGTGACACGGCTGCGAGGCCACTTGGCACATGGTAGCCCCGGATGCCACCACCTTCACCAGTGCTGCAGCCCCGGGTAACGCTCAGCACGGGGCGAGCGGGACCGGGATGCAGCCGGCAGGGAATATGGGTGCCCCCCTGCACCCACATGGGAGGGTGTCCACGGAACGAGCCCCCTCGGCAAGAGGCCACCGGAGAAGGGACCCGCTGCCGGTACCACGGACGCGGTGCGTGGGGACCAGCCCCGACGCAAAGCGGGACCGGCTCCGAGCAAGCGATGCCCACGGACAGAGGAATGGGGGGGGGGGGGATGCGGGATGGGGATGCCCGGTGCCCCTCACCGTAGATCATGGCGAGTCCGGTCTCGTGCAGGAAGCGGGCGCGGCGGTGCTTGAAGAGCCATATGGTGAGGATGGTGAGGGTGAGCAGCAGGATGAAGACGAGCAGGTTGGCGCTGTCTTGCCGGTGGCTCTCCTCCGCCGCCTTCTCCGACACGATCTCCTCCTCCAGCGCCCCGGGACGCGCCGCCGCCGCAGACACCTCCCCGCCCGCCGCTCCCGGGGCCCACAGCCCCGCCGCCGCCGCCACCGCCGCCAACACCAGCCCCGGCCCCGCCATCGCCCCGGTCCCGGTCCCGGCCCCGGCCCCGCCGCCACCACCAGGAAGCGGCGCTGGGCGCAGGCGCTGCGGGGCGGGGACCAGCGCTGCCGGGAGCCCGGATAGGGACGGGGCTGGGGCGGGAGAGCGAAGCCGGCGGGACGGGGGCAGCGGGATGCGGGAGAGGGTGTAAAGGCACAAGGGCAGGGGATGCGCGGGGGGGCAGAGCGCGGGGAAAGGGGGTGCAAAGGGGAAGGGGGTCGGAGCACAGGGAGGTTTGCGTCTGCCTGCCCCGAGGCGGGGTCAGGGTGAACAAGGAGGGTTCGTGCAGCGGGGCGGTGAGGGCTGCGCTAAGCACCACAGGGATCAGCTGGAAGGAGATTTGTAGGAGATACCCTCAAGGAGTTGCTTCTGTGGCCCTCATCCGCGCACCTCGGGCGCATGGAAGGCCTGGGATCAGGCTCCTGACCTGGGTGTCCCTTGACACCCTTGTTCTTGCATGTAGAGAGTGGGAAATATCCCTGGCATCCTGTGCTCTGCTTTCAGCTGGGAAGGACCAGCCCGGCCCAGCACTGCTGGTCCACTTCCCCCTGGGACGAGCCTGGCTCCCGAGGTCACCCCAACCCCTTGGGTTTGGTGGGGCAAGTCCGGAGGAGGCCACGAGGACCAGCTCCCGTATGGAGCCAGGCTGAGACCATTGGGGCTGTTCAGCCTGGAGAAGAGAAGCTGCGTGGAGACCTCAGAGCAGCCTTCCAGTGTCTGAAGGGGGCTACAAGGGTGCTGGGGAGGGGCTCTTCATCAGGGGCTGTAGCGATAGGACAAGGGGTGATGGGTTCAGACTGAAACAGAGGAGGTTTAGGTTAGATATAGGGAAGAAGCTCTTCCCTGTGAGGGTGCTGAGGCGCTGGCCCAGGGTGCCCAGAGAAGCTGTGGCTGCCCCATCCCTGGCAGTGTTCAAGGCCAGGTTGGACACAGGGGCTTGGAGCAAGCTGCTCCAGTGGAAGGGGTCCCTGCCCGTGGCAGGGGCTGGAGCTGGAGGAGCTTTAAGGTCCCTTCAACACAAACCGCCCCAGGATTTTCTCAATGGCCTCGGTCCCGCCTGGGAACGTGGTGGCGCGGCCACGCCCCTGCCGCGCAAGCCACGCCCCTGCCGCGCAAGCCACGCCCCCGGGCGCGGCCTGTCTCCGCCCCCTTGCTGACGCCATCAGCGTGCGCCGGGGGGGGGTCCCCTGTCGGCGGCGGCGATGGCGGCGGGCTCGGTGTGGAAGGGGCTGGTGGGGCTCGGCCTCTTCGCGCTCGCACACGCGGCCTTCTCAGCGGCGCAGCGTGAGTGACCGGCGGGCACGGGCCGGGCGGGGAGGCCGCCGGGGAGCTGCCGGGGCCGGGCCGGGCGGCGGCGGCACCGTCATCGCGCCCGCGGTGCGGGAGAGAGGAGCTGGGCCCCGCTGGGCGCGCACCGGCACAGCGCGGGGTTCGGCCCGGGCAGGCCCGCAGCGGCGGGAAGGGAAAAGGAAGTCGAAGGGAAAGGGAAAGGGAAGGAGAAAGGGGTAGGGGAAAGGGAACGGAAGGACAACCCAGCGCCCGATCGCGGCTTCACCCCTTCCATGTGCCACCCGCGGTGCCGTTCCCCTCCTGGCAGCGGGGCCGGGACCGCTCGGGGTTGGGGATCGGAGCGGTGCTCGGGTGCGGTGGGGGCTGACGCGTGTCGAAGCCCCGCAGCGGGTCCCTGTGCGCTCCGTGTCGCTGCTGTGTGTTCGCTACACAGAGCGTTTGACGTGTGCCTTTCTGTTCTGTAGATCGCTCCTATATGAGGTTAACAGAAAAGGAAGATGAAACGCTGCCCATAGATGTAAGTTTCAGTTGTGACAACGTTGGTAAGGTGCTGTGTGGATTGTTCAGTCTTCCTCAGTTGCTTTGTTATTTTAACGTGATAAGCATGAATACAAGGTAAATCAGGTTTTAAACTGCGCTTTCACTTGAACCCTAAGAACCCTGTTTTCCATCCCGATTCCCAGCGGTGTGTTCTGTCTGTCAGAACAAACCCCAGGTACAGACCTTGCTCCCCTTCTTCAGCATTCCCCTGAAGCAGCTTGTCCAGGAATTCCCTGAACTTAGCCCAGAGAGCTTTCACCTCCATCTCCTGCTTTGCAGCATGAACATCCTCCTCCCTCTGGCTTCTGTTGGTGTGTTCAGCGTGGCTGTGTGCCTGCGCAACCTGCTTCAGGAAGGGTGGGAGGGTTCATTTTCATTTGCTTTAGTTTCTTGGAGGTTTGAACCTCATTTCAATTATTGTCTGTTCCAGTTTTGCTTAATCAGAAAGGGAGGGGAGTCAAATACCCACAACTGGGCATGGCATTAGGACAGAGCAGCAGCTGCCACCACTGCACAGCATGTGCTGGCAGCCAGCTCGCTTCTCAGAGAGAGCATTTACATCCTTAAGTACACAAGAACCAGGGGTTTGTTCTAAGGAGCTCACTGAGGAGCCCTGTGAATCCATTCAGCTCATGCAATGCAATCCAGTTGTCAGGCAGCTGAAGCTCTTCTTGGCTCTGTCACCGTTTTGCCACACTAAATAGATGGGGGTATCTCATCTTCCTGTGCCTCAGTTTCCCTGCTGAGATTTTACTCAGATATTCTTACTGCTTTCCATAATACCTGATTCCTACTCAGATTTCCACCCCTGTAAAGCATGGGATGAGAAGCACAAGACTGTTTGAAAGATATATTTAATTATAGAAAGTAATGTAGGAAAAGAGACTCTAAAGTATGTGTTGTGTTGTGCTTCCCTCTGTTACAGATAGTTCTTCAGACCCTGTTAGCCTTTGCAGTTACATGCTATGGGATAGCACACATCGCAGGAGAGTTTAAAGACATGGATGCCACTTCAGAACTAAAAAATAAGTATGTTTTCATTTCTTCTTTTCATGAACCACATGTATCTGCTGCTCTCTGTGCACACTGAGCACTCAAAGAGCTTTGCTGCTTGGTTCTTCTTAAATGCATGTTGTGAACAGTCACGCCTGGGAAAGCCAGCTGTGTCTTTAATATCATATCAATAATATCAATATCAATAACCAGAAGAGCTTAAATCACCTCCTTGCTTTCCCTCATCCACACTTCTGCTGTGCAGAGTTGGAAGAGGAATGCAATGTCTGCATGGGAAGTCAGAGCTCAGCAGCCACAAGCAGCTGTCCTGAGGTGGTCTCAGCCTGTGGGCAGTATGCCTGGCTCCCTCTGCCTTGGCTTCTTTACACGAGTTTGAGCTATTTGTATCTCACACTGAATTCAAGGCAGAATCTCAGAACGACTTGAGGAAAATAAGGGGGTTGGAATGGAGATTTTGGAATTGGATGGGCAGACATGGCCTGTCTGGCTGTTTCCAAGAGCACAGGGGAGGGTGGGAAGCCAACAAATTGCCAGTGTTGTATTTCATAGTGTTTACCTAAACCCCATAGCTTCAGGCACAGAAAGGGAGGGAAAGCTGCCAGTAAGAGCATCAAGGTGTTAACACAAGGGGCAGCTGGACTGAAGCTGGCACGTTTGGTGCTGCAGACAGCAATCCACAGACCTGCCCCAGAACTCAAGGAAAGTGAAGCTTGTCCAACCTCTGCAGTCAGTATTTAGAATAGAATAGGTAGGGTTGGAAAGGACCTTAAGATCATCTAGTTTCACTGTTGACTAGTTCTTCATGCTTGCCTTTGTATTTCCCTCTGTGCTTTTGTTTAGGAAGCATAAAAAGAGAGCAAGAGTCTGAAAGAGTATTAACATTGCCTCTCTACCTTTATTTTGAAGGACATTTGACACATTAAGGAACCATCCATCTTTTTACGTATTTAATCATCGTGGTAGAGTATTGTTCCAGTCCCCAGACACAGTGAATTCCTCTTCAAACCAAGATGCTTTGTCATCCAGCTCAGCACTGAAATTCCGGAAGCTGGAAGCTCTGCGCCGCTGAGGCTTTCCCAGGGGCTGATGGTGAACCCAGGACACTGAGATGTAATATTCAAGTCGGGGATGTAAACACTTTTTTTAATTTCTGGAGCAGTATTTATATTGATCTTCCAGACTTTATAAAGTATATATATATATATAAACTAATGACCTTTGTACACTGATTAATGAGAACGACTCCATTGTGAATTGGCCACGCGGTGTAAATCACTCGACAGTTATGCTGTGAAACCCACCTTCCCATTGCCCTCTATTAAATCAAGTTGCAGCTGATTTAACTCCAGTTACAACAAAAAAAGCACGCTGGTTTGCACTGCATTTAATGCTCTTTGACAAGAGGGAATGGTGGAGTGCTGGTTGTTTTCTCTGCTTGCACTACAGTTTGTGGAAGGCCTTCAGAAACACTGTGTGAACAGCAGGAAAAGGGGCAGCATCTCCTGCTCTGCGCGCCCTGCACACTGTGGGCGGGGGAGTCAAAGAGATTGCTTCATCTTTATTTTTCTACAATGCTGAGAAAGTTGTGTGAAGGTTTTGGGGCTTTTTATCCATTATCACATTCTCTCCTTATTGCCCTCCTTCAGTTAAGTGTAAACTGGCCTGTGCTGCCTCAAGCTGCCGAGGATGGGGCTGTTGATTTGGGGGAGGCAGCGCACATCTGATCACATAGATAATCTACCATATATCATGATATATACAGATATATATACACACAAGATAATCTTGGCTTGATTGCCCACTGTAATGCTGTTCTCTCTGGTTGTGAATACAGGGGTGTTTTATCAGACAGCTGAATGCTTTGTTGGCACCAGATACAAGTCCCAGGTCGTCTTCTATGAGCTGTATTTAAGTATCAATAAGAAATACCCATTCTGGCTGTGGTCCAGGGGTAGGGGCCAGCAGCCAGATCTGGTTGTTGGCACTGGTACAGGTAATCAAGTTGTACAGCCACCCTCTTCTCTGCCAACAGAGCCTTTCAGTCTGATTTTTTTATCCAGCTGAGCCCTTTTTGATTCCTGTCTTGATTTCATGTAGTAGGACAGATAACACAGCCTTTAACTCTTACTGACGCCTCAATTCTCACCTCCCCTTGGGGCTGAATCGATGCTACAATCTCTCTTGGTCTGTCATTCCCTCTACCTGGCATGGCAAAGGGAGGGTAGCTCAAGATACTGATGGGGAAGTGAGAATTGTGCCTGGTCTGAGGCTGTCTCGCTGCTGCTTTTTGTCTAACATCTGGTTTTGCTTTTTAACCTGTTAAGAACTGTCAAAGGCAAAGGGCTTAACAAAAATACTGCATAAACTGAAGCCTCTTGTTCTAACTCTGCCCGTCCTATGGAGTGGGTGCCCCATTGCTACAGCAACATCTGTAGCTGCTGCTCCACAGTCACTCTTGAGCATCTGGTTTTGGTTAGAGAGGGTTACTCTGCCACCTGAAAGTGGCTGAGCTGCCGGCTTACTTCCTAAGGTGTCCTGGTTGTCACAAACCAGCTGCTGTCACCAAAGGCCTCAAAAATAGCAAGTATCAGGTCCCCTCTGCTGCAGACAGCTCTCTCCTTGGGGAAGAGAGCTGCTTGCTGCCGCCACTGCATGGAGGAAGGGGCTGAGCATTGGCCAGGTGACCTTGGGAGGCACAAAGGAAGGAATCAGCTGAAGGAGAAACAAGCAGAAGGTCAGGTACCACTGTACCAGGCTGATGCTGAGGTTGGCAGGAGCTGGCAAAGGGTCTCTTGGGGCAGGGCTCACCCTTCATGTCTAAGAAGCCCCATTTGTGCTACCGTAAGGCTGGGTGGACCTGCTGCTGTGGGACAGGGTGAGTGGAGAACATAACCTGCACCGCAGCACGGGTCCTGCTGGCTGCATCAGGTCTCTTCTCAAGATGTACCTGTCTCTCCAGCAGCAATGGTTCTATCACAGAGCTGTACAAGCTATTTTTTCTTATGGATCTCACAATGCCCAATAAAAATGGATATCCTTGAAGTGGTTGGGAGTTGTTGTGCTTATTTCTGAGCAGCCTGGAGCCTGCTGCAGCAAACCCCTGGTGACTCAGTGCTTAAAAGTGACCCCCAAGGACTGACATGAAGCGATCGCGTTCATTACTGGGAGGTAAAGATCACAGAGAGGAATCAAATCCCTACAAGTAGGGAAGCAAAACATCTAGGAGGGAAGTGTTACTGGGGATCTGCGTGTCTTTAAGATTGTTAGTCAACAGATCTGATATATTTTGCCTTCCATTTAAGCATAGTAAAAGCTTTCCTATCACATGCTCATCCCCTGCGAACCCAGGGGACAGGCTCCTGCAAGGTGTGGTACTGCAGCAGTTGCTGGGGGAAGCTCTCAGCCTACCCACAGGGCTGGAAATGGTTAAAGTCTGTGAAGCAGGATCACTCTCCACTCCCTGCTCTGCTTTTCCACTGGGGGAGGTTGAAAAGTGAGCAAAGAACTAGGGAAGTTTGCTGCGTTACAGCATCCAGCATGACTGCACCATTCACCCTGTGCTCACTGTGCTCTGGCAGCACCCAGCACTGAACATGAGGGTGCAAAATTCCCCCAAAAATCAGTGTTTTAGGGCAGGGGCACCTTCCCCAGCACCAGAGCTCCCTCGTGCTCACCGTGCAATGTGCAGTCCAGAGGAGCTTCCCTTCTTCAGCAGCAAAACACCGCTTGTGCCAAGAGCTGCTTGGGTTAGATTGAAGAGGAAGTCTGCAGCCTCACCCAACAGCATTCACGACCATGGTGCCTCGAACCACTGTGGCTCCAGGCTGTGAGGTTCCTACCGCATTAAATAACAGAAAATACATGTGCTGATAGCTTGCATTTGTTGCCTCAATCTGCATTAGTTTTGCCAAGCCTGTGTGTCTCCTTCCCACTGCTGCCCAGTGCTGGATTCAAGCTTCTTGGGAAAGCTGGTGGCTTATGGCCTCATACTAGTGCTCTGGAGCACCAACACAGCCTCCTCCCTGGAGAAAGCAGGGAATGGCCGTTTGTTTCTAACTCTGGCTTCCTCATCACTCGCTTCCCATGCTTCAGGTTCCCTCACCTTTCCCATCTCCACTGCCAAATCCTATGGGGACATTTCCAACTGGATGCAGCCCTCCCTGTTCAAGAGCAGCACCATTTCTGCTCCTCCTTGGGGGGGGGACCTGCACCCAAAGGCAGCAGCTTTCCCCCAGGGCATTGGGGAAGGCTCAGGCTCTCCTACAGCACCAGTGGGGAGCCCCCCATCCCTCAGCCCCAAGCCTTGGCAGGGCAGGGAAGCTGCAGCTCGCTCCCTGCTGGCCCTGGCACACTGCCTGCGCAGGGGAAGGGGGAGGAAAGGTGATTTTGATTGTTAAACAAGCAACAAGAACCTTTGGCACCAGCTTTCCAGGGCAGCGAAGGCAAAGCGCTCCTTGGGTTTGGTCTTGAGGTTCACCTTGAAGCTGTCATCACCTGGGGGAGAACCACAGCGAAAGTCAATCTGGTGTTGGAGCAAGTACAAAGCCTTTCCATCAGCCCCAGGTTGGTCTCAGCAATCAAATGTCGTTTCAAAACACTTCAGAGTGCAACAAAAGCTACATCCTTAACATGGCAGCCGATTCATTTCCCTGCACTAACTTAATCCCTTCTCCTGCCAAGGAAGGCCAACAGGAGCTCAGGGAACAGGGAAGCAGCAGGAGCTGGGACAGAGCCCCAGGGCGCCCTGGCAGGGGCGAAGGCTGTGCTGTGTCATGGATTACAGGCCATTGCCCAAGGAAAGGAGAGAGAAAACCATGACAAAGGTGACATTTGGCTCATCAAACCAAGGGCTCACCCTATGCTGGTGATCCCGGGGCACCCACAGACCCCCCCACAGGCTGTTTAGTCCCCAGTATAGCCCTTGCTGCTGGGCAGTGCCCTCCATGCTGCGGCTGGATGAACCGGTTTCCCCGGGATTTGCCAAAGGCACTTGGGAACAAAACAACAGGGAAAGAAAAAATTCCCCCTCCTTCCCCAGGGTGTTTCTGGAGTGCGTTTGGAGCAGCTCAGGGCCGGCCATGCAAGGTCACAGGAGGCAGGAAGACAACAACCGTGTGCTGGGTGCACCCCCAGAGCATGAGCAGCAGTTGAGGGAGGGGATCCTGCCCCTCTGCTGTGCTCTGGGGAGACCCCCCCTGCAGCCCTGATCCAGCTCTGGGGCAGCAGCACAAGAGGGACGTGGAGCTGTTGGAGCGAGGGCAGAAGAGGCCATGGAGCTGCTGCGAGGGCTGGAGCAGCTCTGCTCTGGAGCCAGGCTGAGAGAGCTGGGCTGGGGCAGCCTGGAGAAGAGAAGGCTCCTGAAGGGGAGACCTGAGAGCAGCTCCAGTGCCTAAAGGGGCTGCAGGAAACCTGGAGAGGGGCTTGGGACAAGGGCCTGTAGGGACAGGACAAGGGGAATGGCTTGAACCTGCCCGAGGGGAGACTGAGATGAGCTCTTAGGCAGAAGCTCTTCCCTGTGAGGGTGCTGAGGCGCTGGCACAGGGTGCCCAGAGAAGCTGTGGCTGCCCCATCCCTGGCAGTGTTCAAGGCCAGGTTGGACACAGGGGCTTGGAGCAAGCTGCTCCAGTGGAAGGGGTCCCTGCCCGTGGCAGGGGTTGGAGCTGGAGGAGCTTTAAGGTCCCTTCAACCCAAACCAGGCTGGGGTTCTGTGACTCACCAGCAGCCGCCTTCCCTCAGGGGAATCCAGGGCCAGTTCCCAGGAGCTGCTCTCACCCGGTCTGACCTGACCACAGCAGCATCATCCATGGCAGCTGAGCCCCGGCATGCCCTTCCTGCATCCAGCTCCCTGCCAGCCCCATGCTGCTGCTGCAGCACTGCAAGTGCCACACGTTCAGATCCTTGTTTTCCAGCAACGCTCCCACAGGAGGGTCTGAATGTCACACACTTAAAACAGCTTCTTGCAGAGCTCATGAGTCCCCCAACCATCTCCTTTGCCACTGGCCATCACTTTGGATAGCAGCTTCTATGCTCTGCCCACTCCTTGTGTGCGGAGGCAGGAGCCCTGAATCCAAGATGCCATTTAAATACACTTACACAGCTAAGAAAGGAAGGCAAGGCGCTGCAGCAGCTCAGGTCAGAAGCCAGAACTCCATTGTAAAGACAAGGCAGTACCACCACAAGTGCTTACTCGCTTAACACAACTTCTCTACAAGCCCTACCACTCCCTCTTTCCAAGCTCCTGCTTTTCTGCAGCTCCAAATGCACACTTCCAGCCAAAGGCACCCACTTCAATCACCCCTGCATGGAAACAAGCCCTAGGGAGCCCCATGCTCCCCACATGCCAAAGCCAGGCTGGTCAGGGAACACAGGAGCCCACCACACACACAAGAGAGTTGAGGTGGGATTTCCAGCACCAGGGAGAGAATTCAATGTTAGAGACCGAATTAGGGCATGGATTTTATAACCACCTTTGCCAGCGACACAGCGCACGACCTTGGATAAGTCCATCCATCGTTAAAGGCTCTCCCAGAGGAGTGCCACAAGACTTTAATTAGCAGCCCTACCAGTCCTCAAGATAGCTTTGTCTCGCTTCCGAAAGAACCAAGTGCAGATGAATTGGAACAACCTGGTTTTCACATTCTGCAAGCAACTGGGATCCAGGCTGCTCTTGCATCAGTCCCTCCAACATCATCAGCACAGCTAAATGTGCCAGCTGTGCGTGAAGATATTTAATACACTGTACAGACTGGGAAACAGCTATTTTTCTATGGGATGTCACTGCTGAGCAGCTGCATCGTAACCATCTACAATCAGCAAAATGCCCTTTTTTTTAGTGCTTTTATCACTTTTCAGTCTTGGGGAAGAGGGCACATTTGCGTTTGTGTCCTGCTCATGAAAGCACCCTTGAATCCTGAGGCACCCACTACCAGGAGATCAGCTACTACAGCAGTGAACACTCATTAGAACGCCTTCAGCCATCTATACTCACATCCAATTACACTGCCAGGGTTCTAAGCTTTAGAAGTTGCACCCGGACAGCAGCACCACCTCAAGAGATGGAATGTGCCTGTCTACACAGCCAGCCAAAGTCCAGCTCCAGCTAGCAGGAAGCAGTTGCCTATTGTCACAAACCCAGGACCTGGGACGGCTCCAAAGTCCAGCATCCTTCTCTGCAAGGACTCTGCAAGCTGGGGTCACAGCTGCATGAGAAAGCAAGAGGGGAAAAACCCTCCAACTCCGTCCTTTATAAGAGGCTCAACCTCTCTTTGATATATTCTGCATTAACTATTTACAAATACGTCAAAATATGCTCACAGTTTGGGAGAAAATGACAAGAAATCATCTCACTGCGCAAATAAGAGCGTTGCCCTTGTAATGCTTTATAAACCTCCTGTTCCCTGTGAGCCTGTAGGTATTTTAAATGGGCACCCACCATGAGGATGCTTCACAAACAGCTCCATCCCTCCTCCCAGCTGCTCAGCAGTGGCAACGGGAGCGTTGGGATACAGCAAATAGCCAGAGGTGCCCAATATTTTAAGGGATGTTATGCAAGACTGCATTAGCAGAGTGACAGTGACGACGGCAAGCATATATAAATGCCAAGGATCCGGCTACTTCCACTGCTGCTGGAGCTGATCCAGGGCTAAGAAACAGCCATGAAATTCCATCTGCAGATGTGAAGATGAAGCTTCCTCAAGCTCTCAAAAACACACATAAATCTTCAGCAAAGGCATGATTGGAGGTTTCCACTCCACTGCCTTGCCCAGGCCAAACTGTTCTTCTGGGCTTCACTGTGAATTCAGAGCTTCAGCCCAAGCTCAGAATCTTAATGCATCTGCAGCTTCTTCAATAGCTTCCCAGTTCATGGTACTTAAGAAGTGATGTTGTTTACACGCCACCAGCAGTCACCATTCCTGGCAAACCCATGTGGTTGCCAACGCAGACAAGGCACATGCACCTATGTTCTTCCACTGGTGAGCTCAGCACAAAGCTGCACCAAGTTTAACTCCTTCCTTGGCACACTCTCCTTCTGAACTCCGAGTTACCAGATTTGCTCTACCAGCCCCGAGGAGCATCTCACACAGTTCTAAAGCGAAGGCTCTGAAGTGGATCAGGTGAAGCTGAACCAGCTTTCAGCACATGCAAGCGGTGGCTGCCTGTCCCACCAGCACTATCCACAGCCCCTACCTGTGCTCCCTGCTTGATGGACAACAGGGTTCCCACCACCAAGAGACAGTCACAAACACCACTGCTAAAGCCAAGGCAAGGGTCTACTTTGAAGGATGAAACAATACACCAGGTTGCAGCTGAACTGGAATGCAGAATGTCAGGCAAGTCCAACCTGTTCAGTTTAGTCTTCCCTCCCTGAAACAATCACAAGATTCACATTTACAAGCATAGCTTAAGAATTGCTCCAGGCCACAAGATTTTTGCTAAATCCCAAGGCATTATTCTTCTCCAATTTCTTCCTTTTCCACTTCAGACAGACTTCAGCTTGTTTTTGCAGACCTGAAAGCAGCAGCTCCTTTTAAATCCAGTGACTAACATCCTTCCTTCAGATCTCTGCCAAGCCTCCTTTCTGCCAGATCTGAAGTGTCTTTGGCCTTGTTTTCAGCTTAACTAGGCTGCATATTCTTCAAGTCAAGCACTCTAGAGTCCATTTGCTGAAGGTGTGATGTTGCCATGTTGCTGGTATGAAGTAGTTTAGCTTATTTCGTTGTTGGTTTGTTAGCCAAGTCATTTCCACTCCTATTTCTCCAGCAGAAGCTTCCTAGTGGGTATTAAGCGACAGAAAACTCCAGCCCCTGCATTGCTGCCATTTCAGGCAGCCAGGTTAGAGGCAGAACCTACAGAAAACTTCTGGAAGAGGGAAAAAGGCATAAAAATAGGTTGGTTTGTTGTTTTATGTGAGTTTCCTATAAAGGAAGATACACAACTGCTTGACCACTGCCAAGCACAGCACAGCACAGTAACAGCCTGGGTGGCTTTCAACCTGAAGGATGCCCATCACTTTGTGATGCTGGTTAAACCAGCGCAAGAATATCCTTAACCCATTTGTAAATGCACTGTGCAGACAAATGGGGAACAGCAGCACCTAACAGGTATTTGCCATGAGTGACCAGGCCTGGAGCTCCAGGACTCTGGGCTCGCCTGAAGAGGAAAACTCCTTCATGCTTACACGGGAAAAAATACTGATGAGCAGCGAGGATACCTCCTTAAGTGAGAGTCAGCAAATGGATATATACAGGTATCCACCTCCAAAGTCCCACACAATCCTTCTGCCCATGGCAGGAATAAGCACTTCATTTGTTAGTTCAGATTGTTAAACAATGCTCCTTACAGGAAACAGCCAACATTCCAGTTTAACTGTGCCAAACTATTTCAACCTTAGATAAAGGCTCAAAAATCTAAGTTTAAGCAAAGCATGTGCAGCTTTCCCAATTCCATCCACACATCCATAGGTGTCCGTGGAGCTGTGCTGTTTCCAGGGCCCTTGCTGAGGAGCACTCCTATTGTGCAGAGGTTCATCTGTCACATAGACTGGACGTGTGCTCAGTAACACAGCCACTGCCTCTGGGGTCATGGTCTCCATGCAGGAAAGGCAAGTCCTGACACCCGTGTAACCTCTCCTGGCCATCCCAGTTGCACGCTGGAGTGAAGTGTGTCACTCAAGGCTTGTGCTCTGTTTGTTCAATGCATGTTCCACCAGATCCAACACAGCAATTTGTCTTGCAATGAGTTGTCTCCATTAAGATTCTCCTTAGCATGGTCATGGAACATTTACTACTTCTTAAGCAATGTTCCTTTTGTGCTCCACGTGGGACACAGGGCTGTGTGCACTCAGATGAATTACTATTGCTCCTTTATCTTCACCTCTTCTTACAAAGACTCGCATCCAGTTCACTACAAGGTTTCTTCCCTTCTAATATTCTGATGCTAATTCAATTTGTTCAGCTCAAATAATGGCGAGGTAAGGGAAAACTCACTGCTTGTACTTGAATAGACTAGTTTCTGAGACAGAAGATTCCAGACAATGAAAGGCACCAGCAGTTTCCTGTAACTAATTTGTCAGCCAACTGCATCACGTCCAAAGAGCAGGTTTACAACCTAAGAAGGTCAGTAGTTAAAACCTCAGCCCCTCCTCAGACACACTATCAGCAAGTGAGTGTCTGGAATCAGGAAAGAAAATTAAATAGCCATTAACTCTACGGAAGAAAGCTGTCTCCTCTTACCAGTACCACTGCAAAAATAGCCTATTACATGCAACTCGATGCATGCAACCAGCCTCTTTTAAAGTGAGGTATGCAACAGTGTATCTGACCCTCTGTAAATAAACTCCCTTGTAAGAATCCAGCGTTAGGCATGGGAGGCCTATCATGGTGACGTACAGCTTCCACATTAAGTTTTGAAGGAATGAATCTCCCTTTGCATCATTCCAACGTATTGCTGTGTCAATTCTTCTTTAAGTGTTCAAGTCTACAGATGAGTAAGTTGTTTTTAGGAGAAGAATGAGGGCAGGTTTACAGTAATGCCTTTCTTTAGGTCACTTCATTTACATAAGACCGCCACAGAGATTTGCTGTTGCTGGATTTCATTTCCTTCTTGAATTTCACTGGTATAATCCCAATGCTTGAAATGCATCTTCCAGAGAAACAAGGCCACTGCTTGAGAGCGGATGGAAAAGCTGTCTCACAGGCTGGCTAGTCCTAAAAATACCTGTAAGGACTGAAGAAGTACAGGCTCACCAGCTAAACGCTGTTTCCCTGCCTCTTGTCTGCTGGCTAGGCAATCAAAACCCCCAGGATACTTGCAGTAGGAGGTGAAGACCTAGTAAACATGAGCACAACTTCAACCTGTCTTTAAAAGAAAGCTGTTAGAGGATGTTAGGAGTGAACAACTGAAAACACACAATTATCAGAAGAGCCGCTTACTACTGCATGGTACTGCTTTAAAGGAAAAAAATCATTACATGGAGCTGCTCCAGTCTTCTTTATGTTTTGTGATAATAAAGTTACCTTTGGATAAAACAGTTAGAGGAACGGAGGAGAGGATACCAGCTCAGGTAACCAAAGGTTTGCTAAACTGGAACCTTCAACACTGAGTGAAAACCTGCACCCCAAGCAGGCTGAGCTGAGCGATGGAGCAGGTACTCCAGGGTGCAAACGCATCCTGCATCTCCCACTACAAGCCGTGTTCGAGGGCGTGCAAGACCAGGTGGAGCTGCAGTGTAACTGCTCACTGGTGGTACAAGACCCCTCGCAGTCTGTTGGTAACAGACAAGTGGAGGAACTCAGTGCTGCCCGCTACAGACTCCTCAGATGAGCGCTTCTTAAAAATTAATAAAATGGTTTATTTTATATATACATATGTTCCAAAAAAATTTATACAGTTAAAATAGCAAATTAGTGATCTGGTAACAATACTGTTCAAAATAATCTCTTTCGTATGAACATTAAAATACACGGTTTGTTAAAAGCGTTTCCTTTTAGTGCTTCCAAAGCACAGCGTGTGCCAAGGCCACCTGAAGAGTCTCCGTCCTCCTCACAGGATGAAAGAGAACTGAAGTCGGGGACCTGGGAAGCCTCAGGTGCACTTTGTCTGCAGACAAAACAGAAGAGAGTCTGAGGTAGATTGTTTAGTGACCAGCGGGTGGTAACAGTCACAGGGCTGTCTTTAGCTTTCATTAACACAATAGCAGTTTCTTTACTCTCAATCTACACTGAATCTCAAGGTTAAAGGCATGGCTAGCAGTTCTTGGGAACAAGACCCTTGTCTCTGTGGTGGCAACATGCAATTTTACCAGTGCAGGTGTTTCTGGGAGGGTTTTTTTTTGGGAACACGGGCTCTCTCCACGATGCAGACAGTGTGTGCATTTGACAGTGCCCCATTTTTAGTGCAACCTGCTGCCTATAGCACGTAAATGTCTAATGACAGCGTTCAAATGAGTAAATTCTCATCACCTGCAGGAGGGGCAGCAATGGGTATTTTCTTCAGCCTGTTGAGCAAATAGCACCCTCCACAGGAAAAAAGCCACACCTTTCATAGCAAATCCTTAAGGTTATAGCCCAGCTTCTGCCGATAGAGGTTCTTAAAGTTAAAGCTCCACTGCTTCTTCTCAGACTGTGACAGTAAAATCACTTGACTGCCAAGATGGTGAGGGCGGCAGCGACATCCTCTTCCACTCTTCTGCGGCACAGCAAACTCATTCCTGGTCCATATCCGTCCGGCTGGTACATTATTATCTACTGTTGACATGATTAACTCTGTTGGGGAGGCTGTTGAACTCTAGTTCCTCTAGTATTCTCTCTAAGTGTTGTATTAAGACCCGTTTTTTAAACCTGAAGAAGAAAGGGAGAGCAATTTCAATTCGCATCTTCCAAAAATACAGTTGAACAACTCAAGACAGGACAAGGGCTGATGGCTTTAAACTGAAACAGGGAAAGTACAGGTCAGATATAAGGCAGAAGCTCTTCCCTGTGAGGGTGCCGAGGCGCTGGCACAGGGTGCCCAGAGAAGCTGTGGCTGCCCCATCCCTGGCAGTGTTCAAGGCCAGGCTGGACACAGGGGCTTGGAGCAGCCTGCTCTAGTGGAAGGGGTCCCTGCCCGTGGCAGGGGGTCGGAATTGGATGATCTTAAGATCCTTTCCAACACAAACCATTCTCTGGTTCTAAGACTATTCATCCACAACAAAACATATTACCAGAGGATTATCTTTTCCCAGTATGGAAGAGCTCGTTTAATTTATGCCATCAGAATGGCCAGAAAAATGTAATTTAATGCAGCCATCCTTGCCCAATGCACCCAAATTTTGGGCTGGTCTTCAATAACAACCCATCTATGGAGTTTACATTTAAACTTTAAGTAAAAAAAAATTACTCTATAAAAATATAATAGTTGTTTTAGCACTGAAATAACTACAATAATCGAAATATGGCAAAAAGGAAACCAGAAATTACTAGTACTGGAAAAGTTTGATTTACTACTTATCTAAATCAACGCAAATCATTTATATCTGTACAAACCTTGCTGCTTCCTTGATAGCAAACTCAATGAAATACTTCTGAATTTCCATAGGTCCTTGCACCTCCTCAAGGAGTGAGAAAATTTTTTCATAGTCTAAAAAGAGAAAGAAAATAAAAATTCAACCACTTATGAAAAAAATAAACCAAAACCTTGAAAAATGCATTTTCAATAAAGCTTAACAGTCAAACAAAGAACCAAAGCCCAGCTCCACGTGACTGCATATGGCTATATGTGTAAGGCAAGAAAAAGCTCACATTAGCTTTATGCACATAAAGCAGGTGTAACCCGAAGTGATACTGAAATGTGGCACCAAAGAATTAGGTTGTCTTTAAGAGCAGTAGCTAGGAACATCTGTCCTTAGAAACTGCAGGCTAGGGAGAGCAGCCTCCTATCCCCATGGCTGCTGCTCCCGCCTCCTGCCTGAACTCTGCAGCAAGAAAGGTGACTCACAGTGAACACAGTACTATTTTACTCTACAGCACCACTTCCTAGACATTAATTTGGTATAAGATTAGACAAGCCCACCTTGCAAAACAGGAATCAAAGACATACCCAAATAAGAAGTTTTCAACCATCCTAAAAATCAAATACAGATGCAGCATAAAAATGGCTTCATCTCTCAACAGCTTCTGTCTGCCACAATGATTACAGGCATCAAAATACTAAGTTTTGGGCAAGCAATCCAAGATCAGAAAGCCAGAAAAGTTAAGAACACTCCGTTATACTGATTACTGGCACTTGACAATGCATTAGAGAAAGAGCCAATAGTTTAATTTGTAGAGATAATGCACTCAGACACAGAGCATATATGGGACATCTGCCATTGGCAAATCCTACAGCACATACGTCAGTTGGAGTTTCAGGTTAGTGTTTTGATTTTGAGCCTGTACACAAGTACGGGCAAAAGTATGTAACAAAAGATGAGGAGGAAAATTACTTTTCCTCACAACAATTTAGATTTTGAGGGGTTATCAAACCTTACAGGAAAAAGGAAGAAAGAAGTATTTAGTCTTCAGTTCCTATGCATTTGCAACAGTTTCCACCAGTAATTACACTGTCTCCCAAAGTAAAACAGTTAGTGGTAAAGTGATACTTTTAAGATTCCCTTTGGAACATATTTCAAAATGCACCCTTGTAGCTACATATGTCTTTGCCCTCCCCAAAGGAAGCTTTGAGGGGCACAGAGCAACAAAGTATACTATGTACACACAAGGAGCAGTGCAGCCTAAGGCAAAGTCTAATCTCATTAGATCCTCACCATCCAACCCAAAACCTCTGCTTTCACAGAGTACCTTTTACACCAACCTATCTTCAAGGGCAAACAAGGTCACCTGGCACTCAACTTCCTAAGCCCTGCTGGCTGAACTACAACTCACTTACCCAGTGTGCACGAACTTGCTTCATTTTCTGCCCCTCCATTGCTCACACGCAACAACCAGAAATGACTCAACATCTGAAGTTGTACATGGACTGAAAATAGCTCCTTATTTCTAGGAATAGCACCATGTATATTACATTCATAAAAACCATACACCCACACACAGGAAATCCAACTTACTTCTTCCAGGTTTGCGAACCTCTCTCATCACTTTAATTTTGATATCAGCATTGTTTCCCTCCAGCATCATAGGGGTTATCTTAAATGAATTTGGCACAGACTCCGAAGTAGACTCCATGGCCCGTTTTTGGTCCTCTCCAGGCATGCTGCAATTTAGAGGCCCTCGAACAAGTGCGTTGGGACCAGGTTTATGATCCAATCCATCTTCACTTAAACAATTGAATTCAACAGGTAGAGAGTCCAAGTCGTTGTGTAATACTTCATCCTCTCCCGTAGCAGCTGGAACCGAAGGACCCATCTGCACAGGTAAGCCATCCATCTGCTTTTCCAGTGACTGACAGTTCTCTGCTTTCTTCTCTCCATTGCCATCTTGGACAACACTGTTATTGGTATCTACAAATTAAACACAGGTATCTTACTAGTGTGCAACTGCAAGATCAAAAAAACCCAAAAGGAAGCAGTTCTGGATCCTTTCATGTCTGAAGTAGCACACAGTGATGTGACAGAGCTGGACAACTCTCCAATACTTTAGGTGACCAAAGGAATACTCCCTTCAGACTGTTACCACCTCATCTCACTATCGTGAAGTCACCATTTTCCCATTTTTATTCCAGTCTTCGTTAGCTATAGCAGCAGCCTGTTTATCTAGGCCAACAAAAGAAACTCAGTCCTACTGCACGCTAAAGCATAAGCTCTATAAAGCACTGAATCAGCTCAGAACACACACAAGAGTGCTTTGCTTCCTTTTTAAAATCATTTGCAGGCTGCTGCACTACAACTCAATATACCTTTATTTGCTGGGACACCTTTGAGGTTCGAATAGGACGGGGATCCAGCAGCAGATGGTGGCCCTTTCCCACCAACGTGGTTGGTGACGACAGGCGGTGACTGTGGCCGTCTCAGCAGTGGTGACATGCTTCGCCTTCTCTTCAGTGACGCTGGAGTGTTGAGCTCTCCAGGACGTTTGATCTTATTCTGAGGCCCAGCAACAAATTCATCTGCTTCATCTATCATCATACCCTGAAAAGGAAAAAATACCCCCAAGTTTTAAGAACAGTACATAAGAGAAATTATTCCATCGATGAACTGATGAAACAAGCTCCCCTGTGTTAAAATTCAGGTGGCTTTCCAAACGCTTTACAGCTCTTGGAACAGAGTTACCTAATGTATACTGTAACCAGAGACAGAGCAGTGCCACATCAGCACGATCCTTTACACATTTCCCTTGAACCACGTGAAAGGCAGCAATCCTTTCCTCAGATGACACAAGAGCTACACAGGTTAGCAACATACTACAGTTGCGAGAGAGAAATTCTACTCTCAAATGATTTCAAGCCATGTTAGATATAAAAGTATAGTAGATAGTGTGGCAGCTCCTACCTTCTTGTCCTGTTTAAATGGATTGCCAAATGTATGAAGTCTTTTTGGTTGGTCTGGGTCAATCTCCCGAAGGGGTGAAGGCATCATTTTCAGGTATTCCTGGTAATTCCCCATTTGAGCAACAGGAACACTGTGAAGACAGTCTGCAACAGAACAAGAGAGATCTTACTTTAGAGTCTACCTTAAAACTAAGGGAATACAAACTTCAAGCATTTTAATTGCAAGTGCTAGCATTAAAGAACTAGAAATGACTATTTCTTTTCACTAGGGAGGAAGAGCTGGAGACTACATCTTTAGAAATAAGGCGGGCAAGAGTTGAGCTTAAATAAAGGAAGAATGAAACAAAAGCAACTTCAATCTCTATGCTAACAATTGTAGCTTTAGACTACTAGCACCTAACAAAAGTAAACCAAAAGAAGCTCCTCTCTGCTTTATGGCTATAAAACCCACATCTACTGAACCCCAGTGTACAGGAAAGCTCTCCCACAAAACTGATTTTTAACATTCAAAGCAAGATGACATCTTGCATGACCCAAGGCAAAAGTTTCCCTCTTTCCCCTTCAGAGTCAAAAGGGCATGGACTGAGTCAGCAAATGACGCAATGTCCATTTCTGCTCCCATACTGAGGGCAGAAAACACTATTTCAGGGAACAGAAGAACCAAAAAGCTGTACTCTCTCCAGACTGCTGAACAACGACAGTGGCTCCTTACCTTCATCCTGCCCCAAGATAAGCCTGTGTGTTTTCAAAAGATTGGTTCTCATTCTAGTGAGCTGGTCCAGAAGACTGCGACGAGGAATATCATAGGCATTTCTGAATGCCTGAGGCTTCAAATCCTAGTTTTAACACAAAAGAAGGCACTTTCACTTAACCAGTCAGTTCTCATGCACGGAGAAATTCCTCTATGAGCAGTAATAATGTTAACTGTTAATTATTCTGAAGTCACTTCAGAGCCTCAGAACAGGATAGAGCAGACTCAATGGCTGTCCTTTCAACAAGACCTTATTGTGCACTAGTGCTTTCAGTTCCATCAAGCCCAAGCATGTTAAGTCCTGACGAACACCACAAGCAGGGATTGTCACTTAAAACAGTTCTCTGTTTACTACTGTGGCATTCCCAAACAGTCCCAAAATCAAGTGCAAAATCTGCATTTGCTCTTCTCACCATTTATGCCTATGCTGCATTCTTCACGCCTCAGTGAAAGCACTCCCTTCCTCTACACTAAGTCCATAAAAGTTACCCATTTAGAACAGATGAAGTTAACTGCTTAATCATGCAAGATCACTCTGTGTTTACCTTGTTTAACAGTCCTATGTGGAAGCCAGCGAATTCTTTAACATTCATTTCCGCCAGTCTCAGTGGAGATTCCCCAGTGATCCCTTGCAGCAGTTGCTTAAAATCCCTACTGTGTACCAAGGAGAGGCCACTGGAGTGGTTTTTCACTTTTATTCCAATTTCTTGTGGTACTTTCTTACCCACTGAACCTATTATCCGTTCCGACTCTATTTTTGTCTAAAATGGAATCACACCATGAGTTATCAGCAGGAATTGCACATTTCCAGTATAAAACATAGTACATTCACAGAATCAAACTATGAATTTAATTCCCAACTGCTCAACAAACAGGAGAACTACCTACCCCAGGATATATTGGATTACATAGATTAAATCTCAAGTAGAAAGAAATCCTAATGTGCTAACATATGGAAAAGCCATTTAGCCAGTGTATCCACATTAACATGCCAGTAGGAGATCTGTGAATATCCCCGATTTTGCTAAAAGTCTCATTTTTTGGGTCCCTAAAGAATCATCTTTCAAGGGAAAGGGGAAAAAATAAGGAAAAAGGAAGGTGGGATAGGTGGGATGCCTTAGGTTACTGTAAAGTTGCATCTAAACCAATAGTATTATTCAAATACAGTAACATAATTTCAGGTCTTATTACTGAAACCACCTACAAGCTAAGGTTTGCACTGTATGATTGCAACAAGGGAGAGAAATCATTTTAATCAGTAAGTTTCCAAAAACATATTACTTCTCAAATTAGCACAGATTTCTTATTACAGTTACAGATAACTTTACTGTATTCAGCTTTAACTGTAGCAAAGGAAGATTTTCACCCACTTGCAGTACCTCCACGAACACCCCAACCAACCAAAACCCCAAACCCCACAGTGACTGTAACCCACTTCCCCCAGCTCTCATCCTCTGCAGGGTTTGCTTCATTATCAGCGGGAAACTCTGAGTGTCAGGACAGCAGCAGCACAGCGCCATTCTGGAACTGCTTGTCCCTATACAGGAGCTTATAATGCATCCAACACATTGACACTGTTTCATGTGCTAAGAATGTCTGTGAAAACCACAGTAGCCATCTCAAGCCATTCCAACTCCATATTGCACATAAGTAATGTGAATTTGGATATCATTAAGTTATATATCACAGAAGTTTGATGTCTAATAGTCACTCAGGCATTCAGAGGCTTTTGGAATGTATTTTGTGCATTTAAGGAGGAGGATTTTTTCCTTTGTAATTATAAAGGCTGCACTGCTTCCCCACTGACTTCTAGACATTAAACTACTGTTGGAAGACCCATTTGCGCTAAGGAGGCATGGCTTTCTGACAGTTACATCTGAAATGGCATTCTCAACAAGGAGAAAAAGATATGTAAGACTATTTGAAGTCTTCAACTGTTCAAGGCCAGGTTGGACGGGGCTTGGAGCAACCTGCTCTAGTGGAAGGTGTCCCTGCCCATGGCAAGGGGTTGGAACTGGATGAGCTTTAAGGTCCCTTCCAACCCAAATCATTCCGTGATTCTATTTCCCACCAGGTCATGTTTAACACACATTTGACCTGAAGGAAACAGGAAGCTCAGATTTTGTTCCCCATGGACAAGAACATACACTTCTTTTGGAGCACACACATTGCCCGGGCACATGTGGAAATAAACATGAGACAGAGCAAGCCTCTGACTTCAGCTGTGAAGAAGGATGGCAATAGGAGTGAGCAATCCAATTAGTGATCATCTCTGGACCTTAAAGATCTAGTAGATACTTAAAATATAGTTGAACAGGTCTCCTTTGTGCTCCCCTCCACCACTTACAGAAGGCACAATCACTGGCTACAGAACCACTCTGGCTTCACCCATATTTGCAGTGGAAATGCTCCCCAGTCTTCAATTATAGTATTTGCTGTACACCCATATGAACTCCCACAGGGATTTAACTGCTTTATAATGAGATTACCACAAACTAAATAATCAACGCACTTCTAATTGCAAAGGTTTTATCAATACTACCTGTTGGCTGAGTTTTTTAAGGTAAGAGATAACACTGTAACTAAGTCCACAATCTAAATTATCTGATATCAGATTTGGAGCTCCCATCATCCTTAGGGCTTTCTTTAATGGCTATAAGGAAAACAAAATACACAATAGTAAGAGAAGAAGTATTTAAAAAGAAAATTGATAAGCTCAATTACAGGAAGCTAAGGCACACAGATCAGTGCTCTAGCTTTTCCACTTTTGGCCACTAAAATTCAAGTCTATTCAGATAACATGTGACATGAGTTTGGTAGTCTAACTAGCTCGCAATGGACATTATGCCACACTACCAAGACACCACACAGAGTGGTGCCACTGGCAATTTCCACTCAAAGGCTCAGTACCAGAATAGCCGGGATGATGCAAGTCCGTCTTGAGGTGCATTGTCCAAGCTACATGTAAAAGGTGCCTCCCGCCACCCTTTATTTAGCCCAGGCAGTTCTCTTGGTATCAGCTTCCCAAGTTCTAGCACTTCATCCACATTAACAAACAAATCTGCATTTTCCTTCTCAAGTTACAAAAATAATGCCAAATTGGGTTTCTCTGAACCATGAAGTACTTTAGATCAAAGCTTATTTAATATTTAATGAACAGAAAACACATCTACTATCTGAGTACAGTTACTATTACTCAATATTACTACAAACTTATTTACTACTACATGTTTGAACTGTTCTACGTACCTCTACAAAGCAAAATGTCTACTACCTAAAATGTCATCATAATTACATCAAGTTTACTAGGAAGAGGTCTGATGCACAGGACTCTGGTGACACCAGCCATTATACCCAGGAGGATGAAATAAGTAAAGGAACATACCAGTAAGTAGTAAGGAGGCATTGTTTTTAAGTAGTTGTCAAAAGCCTGTCGCCACTTCAGATTTGGCTTAAGTTTGTGAACCTTAAACAAATCATCTGCAACAAGGAAAACAACAGAAGAATGTTTCATTTATACCGTCCCAGACCATTTGTGTTATCCAAAATTCAGTGTGCCAAGTTCCAACCCCCCTTCTTCTCCTCCCTCCACCCATCTCCCAATGGGGCTTCCCCACAAAAACTGTTCTTAACCTCAGGTTTGAAGGATTGTGGATCCCCAGTCCTAGCTGCAGTGGACAATCCAGGACAAAGTCCTCATTACAGGCAAACTTACAAGGTACACCAGACTCAAACCACACAGCTCCTAGCAGCATGGAAGGTGCAAGAGATCACCTCCCTTGCCTGTTTCCTGCATCGTCAGGGACTCCCTGTATCTGATTTAACCAAACAACATTCATTTGGTTCAATTTCCATTTTCAGCCCAGCTTTGCTTTGTTCCACCTGTATGAGGAATTCTGGTCTCCAGGAAAAGCATTTTGGAGTACGAAAGGGAAAGAAAAGTGAATAAATCAGAGCAGGGAATCCCTCTGGTCAGCTTTGCAGCCACACTGCCTGCCTCCTGCCACAGCAGCAAGCTCTCCCTCTCATACAGAGACAGTCATCAGCTACAAAAACTGCTGCCCTTTAAGAGATGGGCAAGTAGGCACATTATTTCCTTCAGATACTGGTTCAGAAATACCTTGCTCACACTACAGGTGTGCATATTGCTGTTAGGAATCACTGAGTTGAAGCACTTGCTGTACATGCTATAAACTGTTAACAGTGATCTCTAAAACATCACCACAGTATCCTGCAATTAATTATTTGAAATTATGGATAATCAATGGAAATCAGGTTTCTCCTTAAGCAAGGCAAAGTGACACAAAGCGAAAGATATGCAGCACTGGAGAAAGGGATGTCCAGAAACTAACTGGGGAGAGCTGCAGGAGAGAGATGCACAGAAGAGGGTGTGCGAAAGACAGATGCAGCCAGGAAATTGGTTTCTTCAGATTGAGCTTTCATAAAGATTTGGAGAAGGAAATTTGACTTGCATAGTATTCTGCACAAACCAAACAGATGTTAAGAGACCATTTCCCCAGTTCTCATAGTCAAAGCACACTTGATTTCAGGTATTTTCCAATCTAAATGAGTTCTGTATCACATATAAAAAACACACTACAGATGCTGCTTGTTCTTTTCCCTGTCCTGAAGGAAGTGGGGTGGAATTTGAGAGGACAAGTTAGAACTCCATTTGAAATCTCAGTACACCACATGCTTAGCGCTATTATCCAAAAGAACTTGTGATGGTATCATGACATATGGCAAATATAAAATAGCATCCATTCTGATCTTACAGGCCTATTAGCTTTTTGCAGCAAAATGGAAGTTAAACTATACTCCTGCTCCCAAAATTCAAAATGAAAGGAAAAAAATGCAATGTAAAATGTTCAGTATTACAGTACGGATTTATGGGCTATGAGTTGCTTATGAGTACAGCTCTAACCTTAAAACCCTTATCAGCACTTTATTACTGCCTCACTGCACTGTGAAGGTTGTAGCAGTCCATAACCCCTGCAGCTCAACCGCAACAGCCACTCTTAAATGGCAGAGACCTTGCTAATGCTCAGCTGGCTGTGACTCCTAATCCACAGCACAGCTGCACCCCGAGATGTCAACCACAAAAGCACATCCCTGATCTCTGCTGTTCAAGTAAGAAGTGCTCAAATCTAAGCAAAGATTTATCTACTTAAAGCGAGAGCCTCCGCACAGCACACGCTCACTGCAGGCACTCCTACCCTCTACAAGGGAGACAGTCATGGTGGTAAACACAGCCCCAAGTTTCAAAGAGAACATCACCATCAACATCTTACCTGCCTCTACTGTGACAGTTTGAGACATACACTGTCAGCAGATTGAAACATAGGCACTGGAAATGTGCTTTTCCCACTGTGCCCTGGGCTGCACATAACCATTTATATCAATAAGCAAACAGTAACACACTTAACTATGTCTTTCATAGATTAAATACCAAACTTCCATAGGTAACATCCAAAAGTATTGAAAAAAAATAGCCTCACATAAATTAGTTTTAATCCAACCTATTCATTTTCAGATGCTGCTCTTTGTATAGTCCACTGATGGCAGAGCTCCTTTCGCTTCTAAACTCAGAAAGCACTGGGTAATTTGGAACATGGTATCAAGAACCACTGGGGAAGGGCCACAAGCTGCAACAACTCAAGAGATCAGATAAACCCACAGACAGACCAATGAATTTCAAGCTATGTTGCAAAGTCTTTATCCGCTTCAGATGAATGTACAGAACAAGCAAACTGCGATAAACACGATACCAATGCACAGGTTGAATCCCAGTGCTACCTAAGGGGGCTTGATGCACTTTCAATCTCAGTGAACAGTTAGAAAGGTGATTTAAAAAGAGCTCAGTAGTTCAGCTGGAGCCTAATTACAATAACAGTTCATGTGACAAGTGCCTGGCTGTGAGTGACAGCTTGTACCATGTAACCCAATGTAAAACTTACACTGGTTTTTAAATCACCACTCATTAAATTCCACCTGAGCAAGCACACCACCATTCCCTACTGACTCCTGTAATTCCCTGAGCTTTCTAATGCCTCTGCACTTTAATGCTCCTTTGTTTTAAGCAGTAGAGAGCCATGATTTTACATTCACAGAAAGCAGCATCCTTCCCTGCAAGCCATCTAGCTAGAAATAATGTACAGTGGTAGCCACCATTAAAAGAAGGTATTTTGGCACTCTTTTCCACTGATACAAGATGTCTGGCTCTCCCTCCAACAGCATTGCTGTGGTCACATTTGTGGAAAAGCCAGCCCTTGGTTTCCAAAAGATTAAACATTACTTGCAGGCTGTCTCAGGGAGCAACTGCCCATGTTGCAGCCCTTCATGGGCAGACAGTTTTGCGATGCTCATCCTTCTGCATGTTTAGACCCACAGAGAAAGGGTAAGGACCACTGTGTCATGGTACCTTTTTATTTCATCGCTGCTTCTGCTGACACTCCCAATGAATAAAATCACTCCTATCACCCAGCATTAGCACTCCCACTAACACAGAAAAAGATCACAGAACCCCAGAGTGGTTTGGGTAGGAAGAGACCTTAAAGCTCATCCAGTTCCAACCCCATGCCACAGGCAGGGACACCTTCCACTAGAGCAGCTTGCTCCAAGCCCTGTTCAACCTGGCCTTGAACACTGCCAGGGATGGAGCACTCACAACTTGTGATGATGCTGAGGAAACATCTTGGCAAAGCAGGAGCACAGAGAAGTATACTTCATCTCTGCTAAGCTCTCCATCCCCTCATTCAATTCTACTTTAGGGACTTGGCTGTACAATTGGTTTTAAACAGACCAGTATCTGAAGGACTAGAGCTTTGCTGGTATCAGTTAAAGGCAACAAAGCTTCAAGAGGAAATGTCTATAACGTGTGGGCCAAATGTCCTCAGCAAAAAGTAGTGAGCACCTGCCTGTGAGCTGTTCTGTCTTCAGAAGTCTGCCTCACCGAGCAAAACACAGTGCATGTGTCAGGTTAACACATGGACTCTGTGGATTCACTGTTCTATCAAGTCTCATTAATTGGCTCCTTTCCATACAAAGCTTCAGATTTTAAAAGCAGACCCATTAAGTTACAACCTAGGAGAGGCTACAGCATTCCCAAAGCCACTCTTGCAAAAAAACAGGGTAAGGAATCACCAAACCTATAGGATGTGGTACAATTTACCTCTGTCAGTCCCAGAGCACTACACCTTGGTTCGGTTTGCTCAAGTACCACCTGCAAGCTTCCTCATGCCTAGCTATCTTACCTGTCCTTTAGGGCTGTATCTTCAACTATTTTCCAAAACCAGAATTAAAACTGCTCAAGAATGCAGGAGGAAAACAAAAGTTCAAGGAAAAAGAAAACATCCTTAAGCATCTTACTCTATAAGGTTGAACACACACAAGCCACTTGAAAGTGGGTTTGGCTTTGTCTGAAATAATCACTAGATGGAACAGGTATGGTACAGGAACATGGTACTATCCCAAGGTAAGTCCCAGTCCTCCAACACAATATTCTACCAGGAGGGCAGTAGTCACTTGAATCATAGAATCCCAGACTGGTCTGGGTTGGAAGGGACCTTAAAGCTCATCCAGTTCCAACCCCTGCCACGGGGACAAGAACCACACTGATGCAGCAGTATGGGTGGTAATGGCTGATTTCTCCTGGGCTTGGAAGCTCCACATCCTTTGTAATCCAGATCAGACAAGCTCAAATCAGCCCTCTGCTGAACGTCAGCATCTACTACTGATATGTATGAAGAGAGACACAAAAGAAGTATTTAAAAAACAGAAACTACCTATCTACAAACACAGTGTTTTTTAAACACCTATAAATAATTTAACAGGTATCTTAGCCATTTTCTGTGCTGCTAAACAGGAAGGGTGCCAGATCTGCTTCCATGCTTTATGTATATTCCACAGAATTGAATTCCACCATGCCTTAGAGACCAAGGATAAGCAAAGTCCTGGAAGGAGATCTGAATGTACCACTTTGTGTCTGTGTTAACAGTACCAAATGCACAGTATTTGCATTCTAAAGAAAACATCCCACTTTACAACTGGGGCAACAGAGAAGCTCTGCATCTTCCTTTAAAGTGCCGTCAGGAATGCAAGATGTGGGATAACCAGGTGAATAACTGCAGAATAGCACTACACATACTGCAAACAGAGTAAAACAGCTTTACAGCCCTGCAAAAAAGGCAGGGGGAAGACAAGAGCTGCCAGGGAAGACACAGCAGAACTGCACATGTCAGCTCAAAATGAACAGGGGAATTCATTCAGCATCAGTGATGGCAGTTCAGGTAGTGGATCTGCTGCAGCAATTCAGTAGCCACAAACGTGCAGAAGCTCTGATTTAGTCTAAGTGTATCCTACTTGCACGCTTTGGGACCGTTATTAGGCTACATGGATGGCTGTAAGAGACAAACACAGATTTCTGCCCTTGGTTATGACCAGGATTATGAAAAAGCATTCCTGAAATGTGCTGTGGGGTTTTTTGCTGGATATGAATGGAAAAATCCTGTGTAAGGCAGTCAGAGTCAATGTTAAGTCTTTGATCTCCACTCCGTATTACTAAACACACCCACAAAATAAAACGGAACAAAAAAGTCTTACAGCATCTGCAACTAAAAGGGTTCATAGCACCCACAAAAGTCTTCTCTCTGCCATCACCTTTATGCCAGAACCCTCATAGCCACAATTATTATGGCAGTTATTCATACAGCACCTTTTCATACCATCTTCCCTGTAGAAAGCATTTCACTGTGGGAGTGAAAGGGGAAAAAAAAGCCACTGGTCCTTTGGGCAGGGAAGAAGTGAGACTGGTTCAGTGCTCAATTCCTTCCTACTGCTCTAAACTGCACCAGGGAATTCCCTCTTCCCAACACCCATGACAAACATTGCATCTGATCTTCCAGTAAAAAATTAGCTGCTACAGGAGCAACTGCAAAACCTGGATACACCAGCCCCTAAATGAGGGAAAAGAATGGAGGTTGAAGCTTACTCCAGGTTAAGGAAGAGGCTATGTGTCTAGGAGGTGAACAGCATCAAACATGCACTGGAAGCAGGTAGCTCTCCTCCTCTGCTGGAGAGAAAAAAAGGGAGAGGGGGTATGAAAATCCTCTCCTCCCAAATTACGTTAAAGAGTTTGCAACATTCTCTACTCTCTGATCTCCATTAGTTTATAATGTCTCAAACTAAGGCAGAACACCAACCATTATTGTTTTGCTTTTACTCTGAAGTAGCTGCATTGGCAGTGCAATGTAAATAGATTACCTACCTAACAAGGGAAGTAAAACAGGATAGTTGTAAGGCATCACAAAGAGGTTTACACAGGTTAAAGTAGTGCTTGCTTTTAAATACCCAAAAGGATGGCCAAGTTCGCTGTATTTTCCACTGCTACTCACAAACACCTGACAAAGAATAAGAGAGATCACTGCATTAGAAGAACATGAAGAGTATTAAACATGAGACATTAAAGATCAAAACTAACCTGAATCCAATCGCATTAAGACAGCAAATTATCAGGAACAGCCAAGTTTGAGGTTGCACACATCAGGATGGGTAGGAACTTATGTCCCCCAGTCACAAAACAGACATACATTTAGCGCACCCCTAGCCACTGTGGAAATGCACTTCACAGTCTATAACCTTTAGTGCTTCAGTGAAACTACTTTGAAGTGATGCTCTGAAAAGCTTCCCAAAGTATCTAAAATAGATTAGGGGGGATCTGCTGAAGGTATGTTCAAAACCAATCTACTTAAAATCAGTCTTCTGACTCATAAAATAGCGTGAATAAAAACACTGAGATAAGAATGGTAAAACTTCTAAAGTATAGAATTTAAGCAAAACAAATATTTAAGCAACATCTTTTAATCATGCCAAACACCAATATTATTAACATGGACTTTTTTAAAGTGTGTGTGTGTGTGTATATATATATATGTATACACATGGGGGTATTAACACTGAAAAGCAATAGATGTAAACTATAACTTCAACAGTACAAAGATGATACATATTCTTACTGAGACAGTCAAAATAACTATCATCTAACCAAAAATAGCTTTCCTCAAATTAAAAAGGTAAATCCTGCAGTAAAAAAAGAAGTGGTTTTCCCCTCTATTTTTATTTCAGGTCCTAAGCAACTGGATTTGTTACATGGTTGCTATGACAATGAGCCTATTCCTCTAGTTTGGAAGGGTTTGATACGTAGCTGGGAGAAGAAAAGCAGTTTTTGCTCAACAGCAGAGTCATTTGAACTTAAGCATTCACAGGAACGTTATTTGCCTAAAGGACATTCTGAAATTACTTTATTAAAATCAGTGTTGCTTTTTTCTTCTGAATATCCACGTTATATTTTCATTGAAGTTGTAATATTTATTAGGGAAACAGAAACACATAAAGAAACACCTCCAAGCCCATCTTTCCAACTAAAGTATCCTACTAAGCAAATTCTTGGTGAAGATATTAAGCTATTCTTTACAACACCACCACTGAGAAGGGAATTAGAAACTTTATTTTATAAAGGATGTAGAAACAAGTCACATATTCAAAAAACACAAAAAGGATCAAGTGACAAAGGATTTCTGCAACAGAAGGCCAATTTAGTCACCAAGATGAGCAGCTTCCATGCAATTCCCACTATTTGCAGCTGTAGACAAAGTAAGTGATGGAAACTACTGCTTGGTTTTCCCTGTAAGCAAATGGAAGCCTACAGAGAGCTTTCAATTTAGCCAAAAGTGGAACCTGAAGGACACATTTCTTAGTAAAATGAGATGGACACAGAAAGAGAATGAAATGAGATTACAAAGTCTATAGAGGGAATGCTCATTCTGACTCCTGATAATTCTACTAGAAAGGAGGTAACTGAAACCTTGACATGTTTCTTATCAACTGCAGTGTGCAACCAGACCCCAATTCCCCAAAGACAAGAGTACCTCAGGATACCTATTACATTTCTCAAATCAAATAAAGGGCAAATACCTGCCAGCAGGTATGAGGAGACTTTCGTTCCAAGATGTATTGTGTTAGAGGTGAAGGCTCAAGCTCATACTTGTCAAAAGGGAGCTTGTCTATTACCATTGGCTCACAATCAACACAGGAGAACCTCACAACAGGGTGAGCTGTGCGTGGAGGCTGAAAGGAAGGGGAAAAAGCACATCAACTGTATGGTATTTATTGCAATCAAATCAGTTCTCTTACAAAGACTCACAAGGCAGATATTTTACCATCCTATGGGCTTAAACAATCAGTTCCCACAATCTTCTTTAATAGAGAAAAAGATGCAAGCACTCACAACACAATATAGATTCACTAAATATAAACAAAGCCACACACTGCTACACACATTCTTCCCACCAAGAGAAAAACATGGTTAATAGTCAACTCTTTATGTTCATATTCTAAAGCCTCTGTATCAATCCATAACAACACAGATAGGTGGCTTAAAGAAAACTTCAACTCTGCTTCCCAGCTTGATGTTCACAGAATCACAGATGTGAAACTGCACTCACTTCACAAATGGTATCTCAAGAGATTCCCTGCAAGTCTGATTTTTATGTTCCTCTTGAATCAGGGGAGAAGATGGACAAACAGTACCTTGAGTACTTGCAAAGTACAGAAACAGAACATGCCTAACAGATGTTTAGAAAGGCAAGTAAGGCATGCCAAATGTATGATCATTTCAATGAGCAAAGGAGAAATGCTGTTTCCTCCTCACTTTCTGAGGCAGTTATCTCTTCTGTTTCAGTTTTACTTCTTCCTGCTACTGAAGGAAGAGTCTATATGTGAAGTAAACTTACAGAAAACATGGCTGATGATCTATCAAGATGAAATACCCCTTTTTCCATCTAAATGCATTTTATAAAGCTTTGATTAAAATGTAATAGGCTCTCTAAGATACATGGTACATGAAGTATTTTACAGTTAAATTTCATAATCTTTTAAAAAACATTTACCAAATGAACTAATCATATACATGGAAGTAAACCTTCCAGATGCAAAAACTATCACAGCATACAGTATCTACGTTAGATTATGCCATTCTATGTTAAGAACCGTTTTAACTACCTTTGTAAAGCAAAGACAGATGATACTAGTAAATATGTAAGAAGAGAAAGTAAACTCCTGTAGTATTCAGTTTCCAGCCTGTTTCATTAGGTGGAGAATCCTTCTTTCAGTTCTTGTTTTACTTACCAGGGTTGGTGAATTCTGATCAGGCCAAAAAGATTCTGGGATTGGCCAGTGCCCCACAGGAACCCCCGTTTTGGGGTTAGGCCGGACGTAAATGAGTTTATGACAACTATGCCACGGTTGAGAAGCAAATGAATTGATGGGCCTGGATGAATCAACAAGTCCATCTACAATTTAAACAAAGCAAAATAACAGAAAGGAAAATAAAAAGCCACATGCATTTGTCTCTCAGTATTAGCAACCAATACGATGTTTCATCACAGATCTTTACGTCAGTGTTTGAGAAAACTTGAAGGACCAAAATGTAGAACAGCATCATCTGAGGAGTAAAGGTCACATTTGCCCATATCTACCCTTCTGCTCCTGTGGCACAGTCATCAGACAATGAGTGCAGCATAGCACACTGGCACAATATGGAAAAGGCTTTTGCTTAAGCTTACGAGGTTGATATAGATCTGATAAGCAACAAGCCTGTTGGTTTTAGCCTGCTGCACCTGCAAAGACTAATCCTTCACATGTACAGTCCTTCTACATGGGATACAAAACTCCCTGACTGATACTGCCATTAGTGCGAACTGAAAGTGAAGAAAAGTTTCATGGAGAAGCTGCATGCATTCTGCAGGACCGGCTCTTGTCTCAGTTTTAAGCAGTAATAATTCACAGACCATTTAAACCTCACTGGCTACCCCAGTGTGCTCTGCAGTGTGCCAGCACGGACTCCCCCCTACAAACTGAAGACAGAGGTTTGTAGCAGTACAGAACCTGACCATTAGTTTTCAAAGCAAACAGCACAGCAGATATCACCCATTTAAAGAATCATCTTCTTTTTAAAGAGATACTACATTACTGAGTTTTATAGCTTTAGCTAGCTGGCCAGTAGTACTCTGGAAACCACCTTTCAGCTACACATCAGTTTGGTTTCTCATCATTATACACACAATGATTTCTATAGCTTGGGTAAAAATCCCATTCTATTTCTATCTAGTTTAGGACTTTCAATTCACATGAGGATGCGAAGTCTTGGTATTTATACATTCATGCCCACACCACATCACCATTTAAATGTGACCAAAACGAGAGAAGGTTTCACCAGTCATTTTGCCACATAGGAGAGCATTTGGGCCAACAGAGTCAGAGGAATTTGCTGAGGTGCTGTCCTGCTCACCATTCTAGGAAAGCCTTCCAATAAAATGACATTTAAATAAGCAAAAGGAGAAAAGAAATATATACAGCAAGAAAAAAGGTGATTCAAAAATGACAGCAGAGATCAAGCCGGCTATGCTTGGATGCTCAGGGGATCCTAAAAGCTATTATGTTTCTGACATTCCAGAACATCTTCATTTCCTAAATATGAACTGGTCAGCTCTCTCCTCATTTTCAGCCATGAATTTCTGCAGATGTGAAAAACCACTCCATGTTCAGAGGGTATTTTTGTCTTCCCTGCACTTCCCTTAGAGCTAGCAAAATAATGCCTTGAGGTTTGCATGCAGCTTTACACTTGCAGCTCAGAACATTCAACAAACTTACTGTGCAGTGATCAACCAGCAGAACGACAATGTGCAGAAAATTAAGCATTGAGATTACTTTAGAGATGTTCAAGTGTTTAAATACACCAGTCCTGGATTTCATTATTTTAAATCCAAGTTTTCACAACGCTAATTCAAACTTTACTGCTTCCTCCAAGCATTCGCTTTCCTCAGTGGCCAAAAATAGAGGTTAAGATGACAGCAACAGGAGAGCTGGCAAGCAGGCACATCATCCATACAAACATATGCAAACTTATGGCACCATTTAACTTATTCAGGATCAAGCTAACACTTGTGAAAACGTAACAAAGACAAGACTAAACATGAACATAAAACTACTCAGAAGCTATGAACAGCACATCCATTACGATTCGGGGTATTTAAAGAGGTACCAGAGCACTATCACTCAAGCATATAAGCTTTAGAGCTTAAGGGCTTTTAGCAAATGTATTAGGCATCTGATGCATCCTGCACACTACAGGGAAAAGCTAGTAGAAAGGACAGGGAAAAGAGGGATATTTACATGCATACAAACCCCCTCTTGAACATTAAGGGAAGCAAAATGAGTTACTGTACCTTCTCCAATAGGAGCTGGATCTGGTCCTGACTTTTCAAAGTTAATAACAACTCCACTTTGGACTTTTTGAACTAGAGATTCTAAACATTGATTCAACATTCTTTGTGTCCGAACACAGTAAGAACGACCTATGCAAGAGAGAATTGACATAGGGAAAACATGAAAGCCAGTTTTGAGTCATCTGCATTAAGGAAGATGGTTTATGACATAAAAAAAAAGCAACAACAAACTTTGTATAAGGTAATGGAAAAGGCAAAATACTTTTCAAATGCAGTACAACCAAGGGGGGAGAAGAACCACCAACTTTTACTGAGCTTTTACTCACTACTGAAAAAAAGGCCATTAAAGCTAAATCAGGCTGGTTCAAGGCCAAGCTTATAAAGACCCTCGAGAACATCTGATTTCACACACACGTGTATATATATATATATCACACACATACATACACACACTGCAGTCTATATAATCTATCTGCATTTGTCTACCTAAACATTACCAACTCCTATACATACCCAAACTTCCCTCTCCCACAGATTAAACATCAGTTAAACTAAAATCTGATCAACATCTCAAGGAACAGGCTCCGGAATTCATTCTTAAGACTAAACGAGCCCTGCAGCAGAATGAACATCTCAGTAATACCTGCCCTACTGAATTCAGCAATCTCACGACTGAGCAAAGCCAGCCTCTGGAAGGACAATCCAAGACATTTTCCAGTGCCTCCTACTGGTGCATTAAGGAAATGTTCTCACTTCTAGATCTGAAATATTGCTTTATTTTAAAGTTCTCGTGTGCTGCTGGAAACCAAGCTCAAAAAGCACCACACAGACACAGAGCAGTTCAGATGGAAAGAACAGCAAGAGGTGAAGCCCAACTCTAACTGAAGAAATATTTTAAGGCAGATGCTAAATGTAACCCAAAGTAATATCTAGTTACCTCCTGTAACTTCACACATCTGTGTGATAGCAGATTCATCAGTAGGCACACTCCCAAGCTGCTCTGGTTCGGCAGATGCAGCTCCTGGCAAACGCAGCACCAGAGCAAAGAGCCTTTGATCCCAACGAAATGGTTCTTTGGTTAGTTCACTTCCAGGCAAAGGAGAGTTCAAAGGAAGATGAAGCTGGGAAAAGAAAGATTGAAGTATATTTTTAAGTACTTGACAAACCATCTAAAACCATAATATCCAAATTCATTCATTACCCTGTAAAGGACCCCATTTCTCTCCTATCAACTCATTTATCTGAAGTTAACGGTCTGGAAACCCATAGGGCTATGAATTATGGGGTTGGGCAATTAGAGCATAGCTAGCTTCTGTTCTCTATAAAACAGGCTGATGAAGCAGAAGTAGCATTGGAAGGAAAAAACAATTAATATTCATCTCAGCATAGCACCAACTTGCAAGATCCTAACTTGAAAGAATTAAATACAAGCTTACCTCCTCTTGAACTCCAGCTGTATTTGTCAGCTTGTTTCCATCCGTGATGGTAATCAAAATAGATGGCTCCAAAAAGAACGGATTCCTTCCCTAGAGACAGAAGCAAAGGAATGCTGAGAGTAACCTTAACACTCACTTACAGGCTTGTATTTTTGTCTGTATAAAATAAACAGTAAGATGAGCAATGTCTCAAAACAGACCTGTAATTTTCTTTCAGGAGGTGTGGAGCCATACGGAACTATGCAGGATGTGCTGCTCTGGGCACTCACACACAGTCCCCGTAAAGATATGTTTAAAGTTACTAATCTTTTTTCCTCCAGTTATAGGCTCAAACGCCTCTAGGCCACAAAAGTGGTACATAAATTGTTAATAGTATAGAGAACTCAATTCCATGACATCAGGGGCAAAAATCAGAGGACTTTAAACTGGACCCTTCAAACGAGAGAGGGGAAGTCAGGACATGAACTACACATAACGCAAAACTGCAAAGCAGATTCACTGCCATCCACTGTCCATACTCCCATACAGCATTCTGCATCAACAGTCAGGGTCATTTATACTACTACTTTCTTTACAGTTCAATAAGGAAAAAGGTACTAGTACCATAGAATCCCAGACTGGTTTGTGTTGGAACAGACTTCAAAGCTCATCCAGTTCGAACCCCCTGCCACAGGCAGTGACACCTTCCACTGGAGCAGCTTGCTCCAAGCCCCTGTGTCCAACCTGGCCTTGAACACTGCCAGGGATGGGGCAGCCACAGCTTCTCTGGGCACCCTGTGCCAGCACCTCAGCACCCTCACAGGGGAGGACTTCTTCCCAATATGTAATCTAAATCTCCCCTCTAGTGTGTTCCAGGGTATGTTCAGTAGGGAAAGAAACAGTTCAGAGCTCAAGCTTTAACATCCACCTATCCAACATTTGAAAGGAAAACTGAAAAGCAAACCCAAACCTGAACCACTGATACCTCTCCCCTACTATGATTTCAAAACCAACAGAAAAATACAAACAGATTTGTTACCTGCCCATAGTTGTCTATTCCAGACACTAATCTATTGAGATTTAACAAGTCAAACGATGACCTGAGTGCCTGACCAAGGGTTGTTAGTCCTGAAGCCTGAAGATTCTTCAGTTCATTCATAAACGTGGCGTGGTTTTCCTTCCATCCAGCCTATTACATGAAACAAAAAAGCTTCTTAGTTATTCTAGCAACAAACTGTAATCAAGTGCAGGTTGTCATTTATCTCCCTTCCCACCAAAAATTAATTACATTCCTGATTAACAGACACGCTGCATCATTAACATGCTACACACATGTGCACAACTTGATCTGAAACGCACAGTTAAGTCTACAACCTGAGACTCAAAACACACACATTTGAAACAACTTGCAAATATCCATCTCTTACCATGGAAACTGATGTAGAGGTGACAGAATTAATAGAAATCAAGCCCCCTCTGCCACTTCTGCATTACAACCCCCCTGCCTTTCTCCTTCCTGGATGTTTTGACTGCCATTCCTCTAACTACACTCTCCCGTCCTCATATCCCAACGCACAAAACACTGTGGGGTAGTTGCAAACACCCTATATAACACAGAACCAAATCACTGTGTCTCAGGATCACAGCTTGACACTTTAGAGGTCTTGAAGAAGTGAAGTTACTGCTGACAGCACCTGCAGCCCATTCAGAGGAACAGTGATGAGGATGGCTCAGTCTCACCAGCACTCTGGATCCCACGTTAAGCACGGCTGACACATCAGCATCACTTGTGATTGACATGCCCTTCTCTTAAGAAGTGGAATGCTGCAGACTGAGGTAACTACTTTAGGAAACACAAGCTTACACAGAGATTGGTAAAGGATTTAAGCTGCCTCAACTAGAACAAGCAAAACTTGAAAATCCCAGCTATTCACATAGTTACCAGCCTTGCTATCACACTGTACTCTCCACAGCAGTTATTCACTCAGGCTCGCTACCCTCTGGCACCAGAAACATTCCTGTGCTCCACAAGGAATCCCAGTTACCCAGACATGGAGAGAATCATTTCAGACAGCCTGACTTTTGCTGGGACAACCTCCAAGCAACACGGCCTCCGCGTGAAGTAGCTTCTCTGCTCCCCAGTGCAGGGAGCTCAGCAGCAATCACCACACTGTGTAAGAACCTGAAAGGATGGGATTTTCCTGTCCTTTCCACAGCTATATCCCACTGCTAACCTTTAGTACATGTGGGGCTGTGGAGGTGGTCAGAAGACAGACAATAAGTTGAGAGCCCTAAAGGAAAACAAGAATGGAGCAGGGAGGAAGGACAGAAGATGATCAACAGCTCTGCTGAGCTCTCAGGCCTAAGCTAGGGAGGATTTCTTTCAGAATGAGGGCTTATCATAAGGACATACAACAAAAATAGGTTTTGGTCATGTTTAGCAACCTGAACCAGTTCTTCAGGCTTCATATTAGCACCAGGGAGACAGACAGAAAGCTCTGCCATGGGGCAAAGAGAGAGCAGACTTTCAGCAGGACTGGCCCAGCTTTATCATCAAACCACACTTGCAGCTCACGCGAACAGTGTGACCACGATCAGCCAGGTCATTCTCAGTAACACGCCATCAACAACCCACTCCCAACCACAGCCTAACAAACTACAGCATCTCATCAGCTGAGCCACAGCAACTCCTCACGTGCTCAGCCCAAAGCAAGAGTAAAGTACAAACACAGGGTCATTGTTTTGGAGTAAAAGTGACTTAGTTAATGATCTTTCTCAGAGTAAAACCACACCAAAGCCCAACAAAATGACGATGTGTCAGCCTAAAAAAGGCTGCCTTAAAACAATTTAAGTGATCAATGACAAAGAGCTTTCTGTATGAATTCTATGAACCCTGAGCTGTAGGTGGAACTGCTTCCTTCTGGAAGTCTGGTAAAAACACCCATCTGAGGAGTCCAGCTTCTTGGGAATAGCCAGGCTGCAGTTCAAAGTGTTTGCCAGCAAAGACTGCTGTTTGAATTACTTTGGTACCAAAGCACAGGAGGGAACAAAACCTTTACAAAGGCAAACATTATTCCCAGCCTGCAACTCTTGATTTGAACTCTAATGAATTTAAGAGTATTTCTTGGTAAAATAAACAGGAACAGTCTTCACTGAGATTTGGAGATTCTGCTGTTTTCCCATCTGAAAACATTAGCTCAGCTTCCAGCTCCTGCTGTGCCTGATCTGGCTGCAGTGCGGCCAACTGCCTGCAAAGCATGCTGCCACTGCCCCATGCAGAACTGAGCTGAGGGCATCATGAGCAGCTGATCCTCACTGCTCTGCCTGCTATGAACACTGGATTTCATCTTGCAGCCTCCCCTAGGATCTTTAAAGCTGAGAAGAGCTGTATCTTTTAAATAGAGCAACACTGAAGAACTCCTCATCAAGAGGACAAGGGCAGCAAATGCAGGATTTCCTAATTCCATATCCAGTAAATAAAGGTCCCATCAGTTAATGTACTAAGAGACCTTGTAACAGTCTTGCAATACCTAAAGGGACTACAGGAAACCTGGAGAGGGGAGCTTTGGACAAGGGCCTGTAGGGACAGGACAAGGGGAATGGCTTGAACCTGCCCGAGGGGAGACTGAGATGAGCTCTTAGGCAGAAGCTCTTCCCTGTGAGGGTGCTGAGGCGCTGGCACAGGGTGCCCAGAGAAGCTGTGGCTGCCCCATCCCTGGCAGTGTTCAAGGCCAGGTTGGACACAGGGGCTTGGAGCAAGCTGCTCTAGTGGAAGGGGTCCCTGCCCGTGGCAGGGGTTGGAGCTGGAGGAGCTTTGAGGTCCCTTCCAACCCAAACCAGGCTGAGATTTCTACGATTCTCAACCCTATTCTCAGAACCAGCTTCTTGAATCAAAGCCACCACAATCAGTGACAAGAAGGTCTATTGCAGCAAAATGCCTTCTCCAGAAAGACTCAAGCCAATGTATACAATTAAACATGTATTTGAGGGATAGAAACTCAGGCCCCAAAGAACTCTGTATATTTGCCTTTCCATAGATACAGTAGGATCATTCTTAGGGCAAAATAAAGTCAAATACATAACGCTGAGCATATGCATAAAAAGTTCAAGAAAGCACTTTGAAGTGATTAAATAATAATCCTTCCTAAATTCAAAATACTGACACTAATGCTGCTTAGAGAGAAAAAAAAACCGCACTGCTTTTATGGAGCACTGCTTCCATTTGGCAGCAGAAACACTAACGGCCAAAACAACCCTCCAACCTTAGAGGACAAAACACATTTTCTACAACAACTGTGTATCCTCTATAGGTCAGTAATTATAGAGAACTTGTTATTTTAGTTGGTTATGAACCTATACTGAGAGTGATTTCTGATCATCTTCAATATTACATTCCTACGTAGTCACTCTTATGCCCAGCATTTACTGACAGCAATACCAGCAGCCTTTCCCATGCCATGATGTTACTTGTTTCTCCTTTGACAATGTAGATGAACAAATCATTTCAGTCTGTACAGACACACTGAAAGACTTTCAAAGATGGCTGGGGAAAAAAAACCCAAAACCCAGTATTATGAGCAACAATCTCACCCTGCTTGCTTGTGCCAGAAGAGGCAAAAATGCAGTGTCATTTAGCCTCCTGTGCTGACACGCTCTGGACACCGTCCCATGAAACCCCGAGGTTTGGAAGCAGCATCCCCCCTTTCACCTACTGGCTGCTGCCTCTGTAAGTAAATCATACTGGGGAGAAAGGAAAATGTACTTATAACACAGGGTAAGTAAGTTAGGGCTGTTCAGCCTGGAGACCTCACAGAGCAGCTTCCAGTATCTGAAGGGGGCTACAAAGATGCTGGAGAGGGGCTCTTCATCAGGGACTGTAGCGATAAGACAAGGGGTGATGGGTTCAAACTGAAACAGGGGAAGTTCAGGTTAGATCTAAGGAAAAAGTTCTTTACTGTGAGGGTGCTGAGGCACTGGCACAGGGTGCCCAGAGAAGTGGTAAATGCTCCATCCCCAGCAGTGTTCAAGGCCAGGCTGGACAGAGCCTTGAATGGCATGGTCTGGTGTGAGGTGTCCCTGCCCACGGCAGGGAGCAGGAACTGGACGATTTCAGATGCAAGAGGCAGGAAAGGAAGTCTTGTAAGAGGCTTTAGTAGGGGAAACCAAAGAAAACCAACTCCCCACTACCTTTATCACACACAAGAGAACAGTATCAAAGTACAAGCAAAGCATTCCCAAGTTTTAAATGTGTGCAACTCTTGCACGTTGTATTCTTAATTACACTGGCTCAACTGTCATATTTAGTGATTTTTATTGTAGGGGTTTTAGTGGTTGGTTGTTGGTTTGTTTGCTTTCTTAAACAATACAACATTTTGGGGCAGCATGGGCTTTTTTCCAACTATTCCTTAGCATGGTTTGGTTACCTTACTGGAGGAAAATCCAGAGGTTGGGCATCAGAGCACAAGAATTCCAGATCCAAAGCCGTCTCTCCTGCTTTCACCAGGGAGCTGGCTCCTTTGAGGCTGCAAGCCTTCGTTTTTAGTGCTTCTCCACACCATGCCAAAAGACAGAACTGTAGTTTATTGTTCACTGGATTGCTTTCAGATCTGATCCAAAAGACAATTTGCAAGCAGGCATGCCAATCTCAACAGCCTGGGTTGCAGCAAGTACTCAGTATTTAAACATACAGATTCTGGTAATGCTGCTCTAGAAGGAACTGGATCTCAGATATCACAACTTGTTTAAAGAATCAGTTATTCCAGCTATTACTAAATGCACCCATCTTGGAAAACCCAAGACAAGTTCATGATAACACGCCTGTGGCATCCCAGGTTGTCAGCGACATCCGTTTGGAAAGCATAAGGTCAGAAAATCCAGCTGTAGTCATCTCAAACTGCTCCTGCTGTGGAAATTCCAAGTGCTGTGGGAAGACAGTGAAACCAGCAGCGAAGTTTGCCTTCCAAACCAGCAGAATGGCTCATCTTTATATTACCCTTCTGCTCCCTGGTAACTGTACATAACCCAGACCTGTCCATGTCTGTGTGAGCTCCCTCAGGAACTCAATTATTCTTTCAGACCCCCTATAATGCTGCTTCTCAAATGCCAAAATACCTTCACCTCTTTGTAACGTCCTGAACATAGCCCCAGCGTTGCTCAGTGGGTTCTGCAGCAGGGAGCACCCTCCTATGTAACCCCAGGGCTTCCCAGCCCCAGCAACTCCGGAATAGGAGGAAACACACAGACCATCTTGGTCATCCCAGTTTTCCTACAACAAGATTTAGCCAAGAGGGAAAAGGAGAGACATCATCAGTACGATGTCCACGTTCTTTATCTGATGTTCAGAGATTTACTAGTAAGAAAAAGCACACAGCAGAAGCACTAACATGTAACAAACGTTTTTATTTAACATTTAAAAGTCTTAAAATAATCCAACATCAAACCACCTGTATCACCTACTAATTTCACCCTCACAAGTGTTTGTGCTGTGTAAACGGGGCAGAAGAACAGGCCTAAAACATATGCAGACACTAATTCCCCTCAAAACACTTATAAATGCCATTTTTGAGGCAACAAAGCTCTCAAGTTCTGACTGTACCTTGGCTGCAGACTAACACTTCTCTCATTTCAGTACCTATGCTCTCTAGTTACTTTTATGCAATGTTCCAATCCTGTCACTGTCCTGTCACTGTCCAATATCAAACAGCCCTGAGTAAAGAAACTCACAAGATCAATTCGTTTTTGTTCTTGGCACAGAACATCATCACGACACCCACCTCTTAGACAGCAGATTAGGATACCTCCAGCACAGGATGATACTGGCACACAGGCCTGAAATCAGCTTATCATCAGGGCAGTGCTGAACACAATGAGCCAGCTTGGATCCAAGCTGTGCCGTCCTGGATTTGGAGAACTAGTGCTGCTGAAGGTACATCAGCAGATCTTAACTATTCTGATGCAAAGCTATTGGGAAGAGAAGGTTTGATGGGCTCAAGCCAGCTGTGAGTAATTGCTATCTCTGTGTTAGGCACATGAACATGCAGAAAATCATCTATATGACTAGTTTTATTCCCCACTCTTCCAGTCTCCTCTTGCCTTAGATAAGGGTTCAAAGCACAAACAGCTGCTACCCTTATCCTTTGCTGTAACAAAGTCAGATTCAAGGGCAAAGATGGACAAAAAGACAAAGAACGTCTTGGTTAGCAAGCTGGGAGCTTTTCACACTGAATTCAAACAGGGATTAGAGTTTGAGGGTAAAACTTTGACATGACCCTACTCAGACACAACAGGAACAAGCCCTGGCCACTCAAGCAGACAGTATGAGACCAGCCTAACAAAAACCACCTTCTCAGTCCTCATCTGAGGAGTATTTTAATGGATAGTCAATATGCAGGCTTAAACTACTTCCTCAGTAAACCCACAGAGCACTGAAGTACAGTTAAGAGCCTACAGAGCATCACTTGGTTCTCTTCACATCAGAGCTAGTGAGCAACAGGTTAACATTAAGGCTAAAGCATTGAAAACAATAAGATAATTGTATCTTCCCACCAAGTTATTTCTGCTGTCACTTTGCTTAGATGTTCTCCATCTCCATCCACTTCAGGCACCACAAGTCTTTTCTGGCACAGACTATGTACCTTGATAACAAACACAGAATCTCTGCTCACTTCACCCACATTATTTTTCCCTATACAACTGGAAACAGCTTTAGTGCAAGGAAGAATTTGTCATGCACTGGCTACCTTTGGGCCAGCAAGCAGTTCAGCACAAAAGTCAGTGGTTTCTAAGAGCTGATGACAGCCACACAACTGGATTTCAGGGGATTTACTTCATAATAGCTGTCTACAGTAGAGTCCTGCAGACTCATCGCTCAGGGGCTGGGCTGCATCTTCCACTTTCATTTCATCCAAAAGCTATCAGTTGTTGTGCTCCAAGAAAGGTCTGTAGAGTGAGCTGAGGTGCACAGGACACAGAATCACAGACTGGTTTGGTTTGGAAGGGACCTTAAAGCTCATTCAGTTCCAACCCCCTGCCACAGGCAGGACCCTGTCCAACCTGGCCTTGAACACTGCCAGGGATGGGGCAGCCACAGCTTCTCTGGGCACCCTGTGCCAGCGCCTCAGCACCCTCACAGGGAAGAGCTTCTGCCTTAGATCTAACCTGAACATGTCCTTTGATTGCACATTTCTAAGCTGAGCTCCCCTGTAGGTGCACCAGCAAAAGACTAATTCATTTATAGAAACAGACTGTTTTCTAAAGCATGCATTAGTGAATGTGACCAAGATCAGAACTGCATTCTAGTGCAACATGTAAGTACCGTTATTGACAGCCAATTACACAAAGGTTTAATCTTGGACAGAAAAAGTATTTCTCCATGATACCTCAAAAAGCATCACACACCTTAAGACACAAGGTCAAACTACACCACGCAGCTCACTGTCTTTTTAAGATGACTTCAACAACAAACAGGATACAGAAATGCTTTTCCATCGAGGAGAATTCAAGATGTTTATGCAAGAACAATTCATATTCATCTTTAAGCACAGTATCCATACAACACCAGCAAAGAGGCTCTTGAGCTCCAGTTACAAAACAAGTACTGGGCCTTCTGTTAATACCAGCATTTACTGTAAGGGTGGTGAGGCTTGCTTGAATGGGTTGCCCAGGGAAGTTGTGAATGCCCCATTCCTGGCAGTGTTCAAGGCCAGGTTGGACAGAGCCTTGGGTGGCCTGGTTTAGTGTGAGGTGTCCCTGCCCATGGCAGGGGGTTGGAACTGGATGATCTTAAAGGTCCTTTCCAACCCTAACTATTCTATGATACTATGATTCAGAGAGAAGCAGTACCTTCTCCTGTTAGACGTGTCAAAAACAGATGCCATATGAACAACTCAAAGCCTGAAACTGTGCTTGGAATCAAGCGATAATAATAATCAGTGCCAAGAGAAAAAACCCTACACTACCTTTTTATTTATTACCTGCTGCTTCTACTTTAATCCATCTCGACTTAGCTTTTTGGTCAACAGTATTTCATACGTTTTGACAGCTACACTCACTGCACTCTGCTGCATGAGGATGAAAGGACTACACATGAAGGAAGGGAAGTATAAATACCAAAGAGATCTTTGTATCATCCTACTGCAAAAGGTATTCTTATTTAAGTAAAAGAACACCATCTTGTTAAAAAAGCATCAATTTCTGAGAAACACTCCTCAAGCACAGTTGAACCAGACCAAGCTATGTTTCACACTTAGTAGAGAGGGAACACAGATATAATCATCCAACTTGCAGCTCTAGCACAGTAAGCAAACCAAGAGGCTGCATGCTTCTTTTCAGCAGCATAGCAGTCATTTCAGAAATACCATTAAAGGTGCATCTAAAACAGCTACTGTACAGAGGGCAACCATCAAAACACTGAGGTTTCCATCAAAAACGTGCATTTAGCCACAAGCATCCACTGCTTTTCCAGACTATCCAACATGTTTCCAATGCCAGTCAGCTCCCAGCTCTGTCACAGAATGGTTTGGGTTGGAAAGGACCTTAAGATCATCCAGTTCTTACCTCCTGCCATGGGCAGAGACACCTCACACTAGACCATGATGCCCAAAGCTCTGTCCAATCTAGCCCTGAACACTGCCAGGGATGGAGCATTTACCTTCTGGTCCCTTCCTAGTCTTGTGGTTGGAAAAGTCACAAGGACTAAAGGCAAAAGCTAAAAGGTTACAGAGTGTGTGTGGCATTGGCACAACGGATGCTTCAAGGCACGGTCTGGAGAATCAAGTGAAAACTGACTGGTGAACCTCTACCTTCACAGCCCAGAGCAGAGACCACACAGCATGATCCACACTCATTCTGGAACCATCAGATTCCTTCCCCTCCTTCCAAAAGCACATCACACAACTTGTGCACATACTGCAAGTTTACTTTGGATCCCAAGAAGGTAACCAATCTAAAGGGGGTCATCTATCCATAAGTTCCCTCAATGCATGTCCGAAATGCCACCTAAGGCAGTGCTGGGGAGAAAAAGAAGAGACAGACCAGTGAGCACAACACCAGGACGATGGAGCAGCTACAGGCGCTCAGTGTTGTGGCTCAACAGATGTAGATTTTCCCACAAAGCAGAGCTGAACTCATCCCCCTTTTTTCTTTCTATTAAATAATAACTTTCTGGCTCCACTCACATGCTATGAAGACCAATACTAATGCGTTATTCTCACTTAGAAGCAACACAACAACAACAGCTTAACCACACTGTAGAGCTTTGTTTTCAGCCAAATGAGTTGTTCAACATCCACCTTATGAGGATTTGTATGGGTTTCAATACTGTTTTAGACTGTTAAGAGTTTAAAAGCATCTCTGAACACACAGCTCAACAACCACCTTCATCTTTTAAGGGCAAAATTCAGGCGTTCTGAAGCGTTCCTTTTGTAGCCTAGAATAACATTTAACACACCTAGTGCTGTTGTTCCTGGAAAGCTTGCACAGGAGCCCAAGCAAAGAATCACAGAAACTGGGTAAAATGTGAGATTGGCCCTTTAGCTAGAAAATAATAAGGGGACGGAAAAGCTATTTAGAAGAAAACAAGGCTCTGCTTTACTTACCTGGTAAAATAAGTAGTTCAAGTGTCAGAGATACTTATAAATGCACTAAAAGAAACTTTGTCTTTCAAACAAAGCAGAGTGAATTCTGCAGAGTGAATACAGAGATTCACAGATTCACTCTGCAGAGTGAATACAGACTTGTAAGTCTACGGGCAACCACAGACTCTCATCTGCTCAATAACCGAGTCTCACTATGAGAATATACTTTTTCCGTGGCATCTTACTAAGACCTTACCCTTAGAACACGCTGCTTACAGCTGAAATTGAATTAGGAACTGATCACTACACAACTGTTCTCTGAATAATCTAAAATTAGCAAGAAAAATGCAAAGCAAGACTTTATATTACTACCTGTATATTTCTTTTTTGGGGGGTAGAAGCACAAGAGTTATATATTAAGTGGTACACTGTAACAATGATGGTTAAGAAGGAAGAAAAAAATACCAAGACTCTAAATTTACAAAAGTGAATTACTTAAATAACAATCTGCGTTTAAGATCTGAAACAGCAGCAACTGCTCTTTGCATTGATTTTCTGATAGTCTATGTTCTTAAATAAAATCAGGGCTATGGGCATTCAATAGAGAAAGTGAGTAAGAGAGGAGCTGAAGAATTCCGGGCTTTGCTCACAGGCCCTTTGGACTTAGGGGCACTGTCCTCCCCTTCAAAAGACAAGTGATATGGTACAGAATTTACCTTTCCCCATTTGATTACAGCTGTCTGAAACAGGAAAACACCAACTTTTGTCTTTCCTTGTTCACAAGCAGCTTAGAACATCATTCTTACACCACTGCTGCAAATTAGTTCTTTCTGGCAAGCTGTTCTGAAGAGTATTTGCAAGGGTGAACACTGAGAAGTGTCTCCAACCTTAATTACCTTTCCCACTGATCTACTGTGAGACAACCAGCATTTAGCACCATAGTTTAAAAGAGTAAGCACAGAAACCCCCAACTTCACGAAGCCCCTTCCCCCTGACAGAACATCCCACCACAAAAATACAACCAGGGAGCTCCCAACTCAACTGTTTGATTCCCCATTTTAAGCTTCTATTTTTAAAATAAAGACAACCTTTGCACTGAGGATGAGTTAAGCCTCTTAGTGCAAACATATCTACTTTTGTCTAGTTTATCCTGCAGTCTTAAGGGCTTACATCTTTGAATGTGCCCAAGATCAACTCAAGAACCAAACAGAAAGACGAAAAAAGTGAAATGGCTACAGCAGCTATGAACACCAGATGTTGGGTTCCATTCAAAGCCTCTGGCATCTCATCAACAGTAGGAAGCCGCAATCCACTTCAGATGAAAGAACAAGCTTTCAGTTCGCAGATTCCTGAGAAACAGGCCCAGTTCAAGTATCTGCATTACGAATTAGCTAAGCAGCACAGCCTCCCTTCCCGTGCAGGCAGGTAGCAGGCAGAAGCACAACTTCCAGTATTTAACTTCAGAAACAACAGAAGTGACAGCCAAGCAGAGTTCAGGCCACTCTGTCAAGAAGCTCATTTCTGAGCTGCCCTTCCATTTCAAATTAATCCATTGCAAAAACTTCATCACCTTTGTGCATGAACTTGATTTTTTTACACGAGACCTCAATTTCAGAATGGATTACAGTATTTCTTTTAGAAGAATGAATCACTCTGATTGTTACTGGTTTATCTGGGTTCTTTAGAAGGAAAGGTACATACTGAGCACAAAACTCCTCAGTAGGGTGCTTTCTCCTCTCACACCAGTTCCTGCAGAAGGATGTTCACCACAACTCACAAGTAAGAGGCAGACAGCAAGAAGCAGTCACTCAAGACAGGGAGAAAAAACAAGTGAGACTTTCATGCTTACACAGGTTTAATAGCATTTAAGATGCTTTACGCTATCCAGTATCTTGTCTCTCAAGAAAGGGAATGTGTTTTTTAAAGGATGCTCTCTACTGGAACCCATTTAGTACCTTTATGAACTAAAAGGAGCTACAATACATTATTACATGCTACTACAGGCATGCCAACTGATAATTGTAAGGCTTTTTAATTAGATTTTTAGATTATAAAGACACATGCACTGCAGTATATAAAATACAAGCCTACCACTTGAACCAACAAGAACTTTTTAGCTGCAGTTGGCCTTACTTATCCAATTCAAAATAGATGCTTAATTAAAAAGTATCTTTCTGCATGCATACACACACTGCACACATCCATAAGTGATAAGGCAGTTAGAAAGGAACACAGAAAAACTCTTTGGTGAGAGATTCTCAAACAGATGAGGTATGGGTTTGTTTTATTCTCAGAAAGAACTAGGCAACCAGGATTTGCATGAGTGCTCCTTAAACACTTAAGTGACTCCTGTTTTCTTAACTCCATTGTGTTTAACAGAGGAAGAGTAACTGTTGGGTTTAACCCGCCACTCATTTATGCTGAAAGTCAGCCTGCTGCAAATACACAAATTCCATGACAAAACCCAAGCATGCTCAGTGAAAGACGTATGGCAAGACTGAAGGGGAGGTTGCAATGAAAGATGGTAGTGCTTATAAATAAAAACTTTGCTCAGACTGACTCAAAACATGTATGGTGGTAAAGGAGGACGGCTCTAACTCCCCTAACAAATACAGAACAGCCTCCTCAGTTAGTTATCAACAGACTCTGTAGTCTACCTACATCTCATCCAGTCTTCAGTACTACATTCTGCATTTTCTTCCTCTTTCCAGGAATGTGTGGCTAGCAGGTTCACAAAGTTTGGCCATCATTCACAGCATATCTGGAGAGAAAGACAGGCCTCTCCCACTGACCTCGGCTCTTTCCCTTTTGTATCGCCCCAGTATCAGCTCCCCTCCTGCCCCTGTAGTCAGTATCTGTTCTGCACCATACAATTCTGCCTGTATACCTCAGTTACAACTTGTGAAACCCCAACTGTATTTCCAGCTGTTCATACGGCCTTTTCCACAGCACAGGTCAGACCACCACGTACTCACATTTGCCAAAAGCCAGACCTTTTACACATAAAACTGATGGGGTTTTGTGACTCAAGGCTCCTGTACAGGCTTAACCAATTTAAAATTATTCTGTGGCTTTGCTTTAAGTCAGTTTACCAGGTATTCCTCTGGTTTTCTTCCTTGCCAGAATTTAAAACACACACGTACAAATGCATTTCCATCACTTCAGGCAGCTTTCCTGAAGAACTCTGCCTCAAACCCAACAGGTCTCACAGTTGGGTTTCTCTTTCTCCCTGCAGCTCCAGGTCAGGAGCTCTGATCTAATACCTTCCAGAAACAGACAAATGGATCTCCCATCTCTGTTTTGCAGCACAGCCTACTCATTTGCCACCCCTCTTTGCACAGTCAGTGGCGGCCAGTGGCAGGTCAGACCCTGAGTCTGACCTTATGAAGTCCCAGTTTTGAAGCACTATTTTAATGCCATAAATGAACAGGGTATTTACATGTAATAAATACTCTTTGAGAGATGTTTAAAAGAGCCTTTATAAATTCCTATTCCATCCCAATCCAACCTCAAAAATCAGAAGTCATCAAGCTCAACCCCTTATGAGAATTTGAGGGGGACAGAAGAGGTTGCTCAGTCCATCACAACAGGCTGCTTCCACAAGAGAGCTCTTGAGCACTGAACATATGTTCAGACTAGCAGGGAACAGCAACAGAACTGGAAGGCATCCTATCTATCAGTCCCAGTTTGCATTTCTCAAACAGTAAAGTGTTTCACTGTATTAACTATTTTAAGGTACTTCTCAGACAGCTACGTCCATATTTCTGCAAATTCAGTGAGCCTATTTTTGTAGTGCAGTCACAACTGAAACAAATTCAGTGTAACACATAACAGAGAGAGGAAGATACATAATACATGTAATTTCAGATTTGGCAAACATAACTTCAGTTCTCTGTCCTCTGACTTATGGCCAGACCATTTATGAAGGTCATACCACAGGATCTCACAAGAATGCAGAGCAAAAGCCATATTTCTGTGACCCTACCATAAATAATATTCCTCAAGCACTGAGGCAAGGCCATCCCACTGCCAGCAGCCAGATACCAGTCACAAGGGAACAGAGCAGACCAGTTAATCAATAACTTCACATCTGACCACCACTGGGCCTGAACTAACCATTTGCAGCACAAACCCACAAGCAGACCACAAACTGCAGGATGTGGGGTTTAGCAGAAATTAAGAATGTAATAAAAACCAAAGAGCTAAACCTTGCTTTCCTTTCGGAAAACTCCATTTTAGGCAGAGATTTTGGTACGAGCTCCATTTACACAAGAATCTAGGTAGGTGTTGTTGAAACCTCCCTCCCTCTTTTCTGCATCATGAGAAAACACACTTAGGTGTGGAGAAACACACATCTGACAGAGGAATAAAAAGCATCTGGCAATGCTAAAAGTTATGTGATTATGTGGTCTAGTGTGAGGCATCCCTGCCCATGACAGGAGGGTTGGAACTAGATGCTCCTAAGGTCCTTTCCAACCCAAACCATTCTATGATTCTATGATTTTGGACTAATAGGTAGAAAAAGCCACAGAAAACCATTGGTGACATTCCAACTCTTTGCATGGGTGTCTGAACCACAAGCTGCAGGAGCTTGGGAAGTGCTCTGCAGAGCTGTAGGTAACATTCTTGGCCTGTTTTCACCCTCTTCCCCAGGCATTTGGTACCAGCCATGCAGGGTACTGAATCCAAGGGGATGAGAAGGGTGAGGCTGGCACCCAAGGTCAAAGCACCCATGGGATGGAGCAAGCTCCAAGTCCTCACAGTCCATGAATATAAAAGGCTTCAAAACAAGGACACATCAGGTACGAAATCCATTGAATCAGATAACACATTTATCTCAGCTACAAGGCCAAGAACACCAAATGCTGTGCCAGAGAACTGTTCTGAAACCCATTTTTCCCACTCAAGAGAACTGGATATACACGGGAGAGTAAATTACTTCAATGTCTATATTGTGGTTTAATTGTAATAGACACCTGCCACACGCTACTGGTTACAAGGGAGTTTTACTATAGGTATTGTGAGCTTCCGAACCGTGTCCAAATACCCCAAATCAGAATGGACCAGCTCACTCCAACGTTGCTAACATGCCACTATCCTGAAGTGGACTCCCTTGACAGCATCCTATTATGGTTTTAATCTGAAAACTCACAGTGGTGGAAAAACACACTATATTATGTTGAACTTTCTTACTTCATGATGTAACATCCAATTTCTCCCTCCTAGCCCACAAAATGAGAGTCTAACCCAATATTCAACCGAACTTACAGACATCTTTCCATTTACCTGTACAGCATCACACTGTTTGACCACTATGGGTTTATAAATCTCATAATATGCTTTTAAAATACTAAGTATTTGTCTCTTACTAGATAGTGTTTTGGAAGCAACGTCAGAGTTGAACATGGCTGCATAATTACTGTCACAAATCACCATCTATGCATTATGTAATGAACAGCAGAAAAAGAGCTAATGAGGTTCCAAAGACTTTTGCTACGGGAGTGGAACTGAATTCCTACCATCCCAATCTCCTTGTCCTCACGTGCCCAGCTCAGCACCCTGTCTCCTCTTTAAACACATGCCACCAGAGTTCCTGCAGAGCTACAGTGCAAACTCAGAGACTGAATAATCCTGGTTTTAAAGAGGGGCACAAATAGAGAACTATGAGCAGTCAATTAAAAACAGGTCTCTTAACTATTTTCAAACCCTCTATACTAAAGACAACTCCAAATACATCCTCTTACTTTAACAGACCTTAGCAAATCACCTGTGCAACGGCAGGATGCTTTTGCTTAGCACAATACCACCATGTGAATGATGTTTTCTTGAGATATTCTTGTCCATCAAAACTGAACCAGCATTGTTGATTTAAAGTACTTTAAGGCTACAGATAAATGAATTCTGGAACAAACCCAATGCACTAGTATCAGTTACTCCGACCTGAAGTTCCCATAATACCTCCACCTCCTGGGTAGTCTCCACAAGCAGCTTATTTCTCTCCATTGCTTCATTGGTAACTTCAAGAGCTATCTGTGAGATTATGCAATTTAATTAGTGTAAATCATAAAGAAAACAAGGGGATAAAGCTGCCACTAACCAAAACCAGACACTACTGCATGGACTTAGAAAGCACACTTGCAAAATATATCCACTTGTCAGGTTTGGTTTGCCCTTTTCTAAATCAAGAGATAAAAGTATCGGACTACATCAGCATTAGCAAAGAAACTGATTTCTTATTTTCTTTCACAAGCACGTTTTGCAAGACATGCAGAACCAGATCTAGGCCACAAAATTTTCTGGCATAACTGTGGTTCTTAGAAAAGACAACAGAGTGGCATCAGAAACACCAGCAAAAGGTCTTGAGAACACATCTTCTAGGAGGGGAAGAATCACGTTGCTGTGAGGCTTTCTGTGCTGGAGTGAGACAAGATGACAGCCTAACCATGCTGATTTATGCCATGAAGCCTTTATGTAATGGTTGTACTGGAGCTGTGATCATACTTCCTATAAACATGTATTTATTGGATCTGCAGCTTGGTCCTGAGCAAGTTACCAAAAGATTGTCTAAGGTCCAATTTAACAAAAATCAGCATGCTTAAGTTAGAAAAATACATTTCTAAGAAGAGACATTAGCAAGTTACAAGAACCACAAGGCTTCTTCCCCCTGTCCTCTGCTATTTATTGTACATCAAACACGACTGAACACTACCACGGATATCACACAGTCCCATTTTTTCCAATTACTATTTACTAAAACTGGGGAGAGTCAGATGCTCATTACATTAGAATGCACACAGATGCTCATTAAGCAGAAACATCTTCCTCAGCAGATTCGAGTATATATGTGGTAATAACCTGTAGCATTACCACAGAGCTCCAGCAGAAGAATCATGGTTTTATTAAGCCACCAGTATGCTTGCTAACACTGCAGTGAAAAGGTTTCCTCCCCAAACACAAGAAAGGTACACTTGGGAAATACCTGACACAAAACTAGGGGAAAAAGCCCTTAACACAAGATATCTACACTCAACAGAAGCGTAACAAGGATTTAGGTTTTATACCCAGCCACAAACATGGATGGGGAAAAGGGTGTGTGCATCATGTCTAAAAAAACCCTCTCTTGAGCAGACCAGGGTTTTTGGCCAGAGAGAAGGTTCCTTTAACTCAAGGATGGTTTCAACTCACAGAAATAGGATTACTTCTGCACCTTCTGAGGAAAGGAACTGCAATAACAATAAATACTGACTCAACTCCTATCACTTCAGAGTGCAGGCTGGACTTCTTAGCTGTGTAAATATACCGATTATGAAAGGAGCCAGGATTCAAAGCTAATGAGAATGAAGTTCCCCATTATCAAAGATGTGAACAGACAATATGAGTGAGTACAGGGGGGTTTATGGGCTCTCTTCAAGAAGTTTTAGCTGGGGGATCTATACAAGGTTTGTTCGTATTCTCTGGGATGACCAGCAACACATTTTTACATGAACTTCTTTAGCCTTCAAACTTATGGGTCCAAGGCCAACGATTATAACTACTATGATAGCCATGGCAAATGAAGTCCTAATCCAGGAGGATTCAAAAGCTCCCATGGCAATGATGTGTTCTGTGGCATGTTTTGTTTAAACATTTGAAGTCAGATGTTTCTATCGGCAAGGTGAAGGCTACAGTACAAGGGACACAGAGCCCCCATTTCTCTTCCTCTTGCCATAACCTCGTGGTGCAGTCGACGTGATAAATGGCATGGCCCTACTTGCCTCAGTGTTGAGGAATGAGAAAACAGGGACAAGCGCAGTCAGTCAGGCAGCCTCCACCTCACCACAAACCTCCACGGAGCCGCAATTACAAGCACCTTAGCCAACACTGGTGCGGCTTACAGAGCGCTGCAGGAGTACGGAGGAAGGGGAACGCCAACACCCAGCCCCGCTGCCGGCGGAAAACAGTCACGGGTGCCTCCGTCCCACAACGGACGCGAGGAGGGCGCTGCCTCCTGCCCTCACCCCGTGCCCCGCAGCGACCCGCGGCTGAGGCGAGGCGCGGCCCCCGCCGGAGCCACCGCCTCACGGGAGGCGAGCGAGCAGGGGCGCGGGAGGCGGAGCGCGGCCCGCCGGGGGCCCGCCCCCCTCGGCACGCCGGGGCGGTGAATCACGCTCCCGTCCGTCTCCTCCCCCCCCCTCCTCCATCTCAGCAGCGCCCTCAGCCTCTCTCCTCCATACAAAAGCAAAATGTCCGCCATCTTCACAGGCTGCTGCTGCCGCCGCCGGGCCGGACAGGGCTGCGCCGCGCCGCCACCGGGCCGAGGGCGGCCCCACCGCGGCGCAGGGGCGGCCGCGGGACGGCCGGGGCGGCCGCGGGGGGGTTATTACCTTGATACAGTAGGGCGGCTCGTCGAAGGTAACCAGCATGTACCTGTCGCCGCGGCTGGCCGGGTCCCGGGCCCGCAGCTGCGGAGAGAGAGCGGAGAGAAGCGGCGTGAGCGGGCGAACGGGGCGACCGCGGCGGCGGCGGTTCCCCCTCCCCGGCCCCGCGCTCACCTTCATGAAGATCTCCACAGCGCCCTTGGCGATGTCCAGGTAGCTGGTGCCCAGATACGCCCGCTGGTTCATGGAGGCGGACGTGTCTATGAGGAAGAGGAGGATCGGCATGGTCCAGGCAGAGCCCCCGGCCCGCCGGGCACCCCGCGGGGAGGAGGGAGCGGGGAGCGGCTGTGTGGCTCGCTGCCCCGGCCGCCCGCCCGCCCTGCCCGGCTCGCTGGGGCTGCGGCTCCGACTGCTGCTGCTCGCGGCGCTGCCTGCGCTCACCGAGACCCAACTTCTCTTCCCTGAGCCTCCACCAGCACCATGTGACCAGCGCGCACGCCATTGGCTGGCAATTATACCTGCATTTGCATATTCATGGCGGAGGGGAGGGATGGGGGGGGGGGTGAGGGACGCGCTGCCGCCGCCGGACCCCTCCGCGCGCGCGCACCTGTCACCCCGCTCCGCCCCTCTGCGGGGTTCCCCGCCCCTCGCCCCAGGGGCTCCGTGGGGCGGGAGAGCGGGCGGTGCGGTTGCGGCCGCCTCACGGTGTCGGTCTGGGTGGGCCCCCTCCATACACACGCTGCTACCGGCTTTACGGTAACCGTCCCGCCGCTGAGTCACCACACAGGCCGAGCCGCTGCCTCACACCTGCCCGTCGCGGCCTACCCTCGATGGGGGTCCCAGTGGGGCTGAGGGGAGCTGTGGGTTGGCCCCTAGGGACCGAGCGAAGCAGCTGGGCTCGTCCTCCGGCGGTATCACCGCTCCGGGGCTGTATTTCGGCGTACACTTAAGCACTAAGTCCTCAGGGCTCCACATGTGGTTGTTCCCAGTCAGGTAACGGCCGACAGGACACCTCATGGTACCTGGGTGAAGGCAGGATGGCAACACGTTAAAAAACAAAGTACTCCCGAGCTCCACTGCCTCATCCTACACAGTAATCATAGAATCATAGAATAAGGTTGGAAAGGGCCTTAAGATGATCCAGTTCCAATCCCCTGCCATGGGCAGGGACACCTCACACTAAACCATGGCACCCAAGGCTGTGCCCAACCTGGCCTTGAACACCACCAGGGATGGGGCATTCACAGCAGTGACCAAGGTAGGGAAGTTGTTACTTCACACCACAGATGGTGTCATGGCCTTAAAGCAGTGTATCACCTGTCTGGAAGCAGGAGGGAATGGATTAGAAAGCCATTGAGTTATAATGCAAGAAAATTAGGAAAACATATAGTTGTGCTTTGAACTCAGGCACTGGCATAGAGCCCATTGCACGCTTTAGCCAACAAAAAAGTGACTGCGGAGCAATGAGAGGTTCAGAAGGGCAACAAACAACGCTAACGGCAGCATGGTGTTACTGAGATGGAGTAGATGGGGATTTCCTTACCTCCAACAGGAGATTCTCTTTCCCAGTGACAACCTGATTCCCTAAACAGTTAAATGTACTAATATCTGGACAAGACAGCTTCCAGTTTAAATGTAAGGGCTTTCCTTTCACTCATCTCCACCATTTTTCACAGGTCTGCAAAGTAAAAACCCTTTCTTTAACCTACCGCTCAGGTAAGGATAATGAACGTCTCCATTTGAAAGACAGGATCTCCGTGTCCAGCTCCAAGGGGAAATTGGAGGGCTGAGCTGCTATGAGGCAATGCTGGGACAGGCCCCTGCATGATCCTGACTGGGTAAATGCAGAGACCAAGGAAACATTCAGCTCCATGTCTGCTCCTGAATGCTTGTTTGCTTCCAGGACTGAATCCAACACACACAAAAGCAGCACTGTCAACGTGAATCTCAGTTTAAAACAATAATTAAGAAACTGATAATATTTTCCAATGCTTTTAGACCCAAAGGCTTTTTCCACGCCTTATTTTTGTGTTAGTTTGAACAACAGGCAAAGAGTTTTCATTCTGTGAAGCACTTGGGAAATGCTGTTGTTCCTCAACACCACAGGTAAATTCTAAAATCCAAAGCAGCTTGAAATACGAATATTCTAAAGATATCGTGCTCCATCTTGATTAAAATGATCAGCTGTAAATTCATTTAATTCAGGGGTGTACTTGTCCCTGTTGTCACCAAAAAACCCCAGCATCTGAATACAGGACAGTGACAAGTCTCAATATTAGTTTTAGAAGTCGGTATTTCCAAAAATCTCAGGTTCTGCAAATATTTTTCATGTAACACAAGCAAATTATTTTTAGTGAACCAAAAGCGGATAAATTCCTAGTTGAAGAGCAGCTCATTTTGAAAACAAACACTGTCAAACTCAGAGATTCCAGGCCCCCTCCATAAGCTGCGTATGTGCAAGTACAACTGTGATCAGGGCTGCTGAATTTTAACCATCATAGCAGAGATGCCAGGGTGGATAAACAGATAAATACTTTTACACAAGTGATTAGTGCATAGGAGTGGCGCCAGACTGAAAGAAACAGGACTCGAATCTCTATAAAGCAAGACAAAAATGCAGATACCAGATACAAACACTGCTGCATGTTAGTCTAGAAAGAGAACTCCTGGGTAGGAATAGATTTGCTAAGGAGTGAATGGAAACTACGCTATTGGTATAAGATGCCAGCTAATTCCGCTAGGTCCCAGTGCTGACAGCTTGATGAGGCCACCTATGCATTTCCTTCACAGCAACCAGATGAGATCAGAGACTAACTTCTGACTCCAGCTGACCTCAGCCAATTCCAACTGGCAACCTGGAGGCCCCGCGTCCTACACCGTCCTCAATCAGGCTCTATGAAATGCTGAACAATTAGAACCTCATACCCTCACCATATAGTTGTTATTTTATTATTCCACACTGACAGATACCTAAAAGCCATTTCTCATCCAAACACAGTATTTAAAGGTCAAGATGAAATTCTCTTGTTTCCCATTTCAGAGGCTGACCTTTCCAAGGGCAGTAGCAGGCAGGATTCGCATACTCTCTGTCTTTCTCCGTTGAGGATTTCAGCTTTTGGAGCCTGCTCCTGCTGGACACCACCAGAGCTGAAGTCCAGCAATTTTTCTGGGCACAGTGCAAGACATTTGTTAAGTTTAATGAGACTTCCTTTATTCCTGCAACTAACAGACCCCATGGTTGCTAATGTGCATGAATGCAGATAGGGCGAGTGCTCCTTTACTGCTCCTCCATACAATCTGTGTTGGCAGTGCTGGCTCTCTGGCAGCTACAGCAGCAGACATTTGTTACATCTGTAAAGTTCAAACTTTTCTTGCCTTTTAATTGAAATTACGCTCATCTACATTCCTTCAGCTGCAAAAGTGAAAGAAACCCTCTCTGTGGGGAAATTAATCAGAACAGCTACTGCAGATTAAGCTCTCCTATAATTGTTTTGAGATAGTTCCCATGTAGTCTATCCCACAGTAAAAAGGAACATAATTCTGGGAGAATAATTACAGTCAGTTTCTGACCAAACAGATCACTGGTGGTTTTCCCTGTTGTGCTGATAAGTTACTATTTTTCTGTTCCTTGTCCTAACACAGCTTAGAATCTAAGCTGTTGCTTCTAACAGGATTTTAGCTTTAACCATCTTCCTTTCTTCTTAAAGCTTTTATATTGCTTCATCTGTTATTTTTTCCCCTCGCCTAGCTGCTTTCTGACCTGAATGAGGAATATACCTGTGAGCCATTAGCCATGCTCCTTTAGGCACTGAAGGAGGTCAGCTTTGCACCGATTAGCACCTGAATTTGGGGCATACTTGATACCTTAGTCAGAAATTATCTCCTTACAATCTGGATCAACAGCTAAACCCTTCAAACCTCCCTCTGCTTCTGTGGCTCCCTATCTTGGTCTTGTAATACAGCTGCCCTGGTGACTTTCCTGCTTGATTTAAAAGGCTTCAAGCCACAGCAGAAATGGTCACTGTTAAACCACTATAAAAATACTGACTAATCCATCCTGTGAGTTGGAAGTATTATCCTTACCACACAACAAAAGGGGCTGCCGTCAGAGCTGAGGGACTTGCTTTGCACCACACAAGATGCAGTTTTCAACACCACAGTGAGGATTCAGAAGCCACAGATCTATACTGTCCCTTTCAAAAAGATGAAATCCCCTATTTACATAAAGAATTTGTGTATGAAAGGTAGGAAATTGTGCTAAATAATACCTTCTCCTTTACAGCTTCAGTAACTGCATGGCAGAGTGAGAATACAGAGTTACATTGAGGATGGCAGAAGCTGACCAAATTCAAGTCCTTTGATAGTGTGCTGCATCAGGGCTAAATATTCTCACCCATCAGCCCTCAGCTGCTCTTAAGCCAGACAGCAGAAAAGGCTGCCAATGTCACACAGCCCCTTCTGAAACCAAGGAATAAAAGCAAACCAGTGTTCTCCAGGCTATTGCTCAGCAGCACTTTCTTTTTGTGTGTGTGATTTTGTAACTACACAACAAACTTCCACAAAATTGTGACTCAGCCCTTAAAGATCCCTGCCCCTTTCACTTGCAGTCATTCCACAAAAGACGAGCAAGAGTTTGGGAGCCTGAGCCAAAACTTGCCTTTCTGGTGCCTTTCAGGAGACTGTGTTGGCAGCCTGGAGGACAGAAGCAGGAGCTGAGGTGCAAATCCAACATCACTGTGGGCCATTGGAGTTTGTGTAAGTCTCCCATGGAGATGTGCACCTCAATTTCTTTACACAGGCTTCAGTGAATGCAAGAATTCCAGTTTCAGCAGAAGTATAAGGAACAGGCTACAGATACATGCCCTGACTGCAGCATGTTTTGTGCTGAGTTACTGACTGTGCATAAATACTACACTGTAACCGTCATATTTAACCACAAAAAGAGAAAGCTGTATGTGCAGGAAAATAATCCAGGGCAACTCAGAGTCCTGCCAGAGCCTGATTTTCTCCCCCCCTCCTCAGCACACGGGTTAACCCTTTGCTGTGTATGGCACAGAGTATCCTTCCTCTTTCTGCATGGCTTTTATGTGAGCTCAGCTAATGCTGCCCATGGTCCAAAGGTGAAGCTAGATCACTGCGTAAGAGCAGACACCGTTTGCTTTCAAGACCAGTGAGCAGGGGGTGAGGAAGTGAGTGGTTAGCTACGATGGTGGATTGTTTTGCAGTAAGATAAGCAGTACTCTGACAAAATACCTCCAAGGAGACATAAAAATGAACCTCGGAAGCAGCACTTTGAACAGCAAACCAAGCTGGAGCGGATTTCCAGACACGCAAGGCTTTTCCTATAAGTGCTGGTTCCAAAGTCCAACAGCCTCTCCAAAGAAGAAACAACATTCAGAATAAAAGCTTAGAAAACATTCTGGCAACTGAAAAAGAAACTGAAACCACCTCAGTAAATACAGCAAACGGGAGAACTGAGTTACTCTAAATGCAAAGATGAGGAAAAGAAATTAACACTGCACATACCTATACACATGCAGGGAGATACAGAACTGAAAGTGACTTTGGCTTCGTGCATATTTGCGATCAGACAACAAAATAACATCAGATTAATGGGGTGGGTCCCCCCTACACATCCCACCAAGTTCTCCCCACATAAAGTCACATACCCTCTCTCTTATAAATGCGGGGAGAGAACAGAGCTTGTTTGGGGGGCAGGGGAAAGGAAAGGCAGAGGGATTTCTGGCTGAGACAAACTCACACCCAGCAGCCACAGCCACAGGAAGCGGGGGCTCAGGGGCCAGGGATGCTCCAACCTGTAGGTACATTTGAATTGACAGCCAGCCAAGAAGTGCACGAAACTCCCTCTTACTTCCTTTTACTGGTCTTATGCTAAGTGTTGCTAAGCTGTACCTGGGAATCAGGCCAAATCAGCTTGAGATCTTTGGATGAAAGGCATTATAAAAAAAAGAATATAATAATCCAAAGTATTACCGTGCGGAAAGCAACAATATGATTTAAATGAAGGTGCAAAGTAGCAGGATTTGGCTTTTATTACATTCTACAAGGTAAAAATATAAAGACAGACTAAAAATATTGCTTCTTCTGAGGAAAACTCCATCCTTCTGCCTGTGTTTCTGTGAGGAAGTCCTAAACCCAGTGTATGCTTACCAGAACTGACACCTGAAAACACAGCTTTAAATAGACTGAAGCTAACAGGAACTGGTTAGGAAAGTCACATTTGTGCCACATAGTGAGAAGTTACCATTGCTTAATCTATTGCCTATCAGCATTTCTTTTATGACAAAGAACACTCATGTAGGCTGGGGACCTGCTCTAACTGACGGGATTCACCATGAGGGGAAAGCCACACTTGGCTCTTTCATTTCTGGACACAGCCATGATTATTCACTATGTATGTGGTTTGCCTGCAACAGAAATTCTCCCTCACAGAGTTCAAAGTATCTCCCACAGAGAAAGTTTATCTAACCTGACCATGCACTCTACATCCTGCTTGTGCCTGATCCAAAGCAGCCCAGGCCCTGCTGCGAGTTTCAGGGAGCCTTCAGCATTCCAATTTGGGATCTGCAAGTCACTTGTCAGCCCTCAGCATCTTTTCCCTCCTCCAGGAACACCCACTGTCCCCTGCTGGCATCACCTTGTGTCTCGAAAAAGGGACAGTCTCCATAATATGGAGGGACAGCACTCTATGGGATGTTAACTCCCTGCTGAGAGCACCTAAAATCAAGTTACTGGTTCTGAACTGGAAATCTAATGTATTATGTAGGGATGAATGTTAATGTTTCCAACATCACCTTAACAGATCATCATCATCTTACTGAAACTGAACACTTTCATGCATCAGGATGTCTATTTTATCACCATTTAGTTGCCCAAAACCCCCAAAACTACTACAGAAAACACCGTGCAATAGAAGTGTTGTGTTTTATCATAAACATTTGGGTCAAAACATTATATCCCCCCCCCAAGTGAATCCAATATTTCATCATCATGGCTATTCAGGATGTCCACTCTTACACAGTGGACAGAACTATCTACTTTGAGCACAAGCTCTGATGCCACATGAGCTCTTGCTGTCTCTGCACCAGACCTGCACCAGCACCTCCCCCAGGTACCCAGCCTTCCCACCTCGGTTCCCTCCTCTGCACAAGGGCTTATTTTGTTGGTTTTAACTATTTTTTGCAAACCCACTCAAAACTGTGCCAAGCCTTTGCTAAGGAGGCGAGAGAAGCCAACCCTGCCCTGTAGTTGTCACCAGCTAATTTCAGACATGATCTAATGGGTGGGTGGTAACAAGCCAGCAAGGCGGGATGGGAGAGGAAGGCCCCGGCAGCACTGTGAGGTGGGCAGGGAACTCAGCAGAAAGCACAGCAGAATGTAAACCATCCTTTCCTTCCTCAATAGGTGCCCTTTGGTTGTTTAGGTGTTTTATTTCTAGATAAACAATGAAGAAGAGGAAGCAAAGGCTCATCTCCTGAGGTATCTGGTAGGGGTTCTTGCCAGGAAGAGCTTAGGCACGGACACAACCTCATCTTGCACGACCAGCTCCCTGTGCAGTGACGTGAAAAGAAGGAGATGGCAGGAGCAGCCAGCGCAGTGCAGATGGGAAACCCTAAAGCTGAGACACAGCAGCAAGCAAGAAATAGGTGTGCAGGGGCTGGAGGAGTCAGCTCGAGCGTGACAGGGCAGGCACAAGGTGGAAGAGCTGTACCAGACAGAATGGGCAGCGAGGTGTTCCCTGCAGATGCTTGCTCCTGGATCTGAGATTTGCATTTCCCTCTCTCCAATGGGGTATTTATGCCAGATGGGAGCACTTTAAATAAAAACCCTTTTTACTCCTCTCTCTCAAGATTTATACATGATAGAAAATATTGTGCTTATTCTGGACTAAGTAGAACAAAATCCCACACCAACCTCCGCTCTGTCTGCAGTCACTATCTTTGTTCTTGTTTAGCACTGCTGACCTTGCTCAGTACTGACTGAATTACCGAGCTTCCTGATCTCTCAGGTCCCCATTTTGTCACTTCCTTGCACTCACTCGATTTGTGTGTATTAAGTTGGAAGGCTTGTTGGCAGCAAAGGAGAACTTCACATCCAGACCCTTCTCCTGTTTACTTGCTGCATGCTCTTACCTAGTTTGGGATATGAATGCAACCTCAATCTGAAGGGGAGCACAAGAACAAAGTTTTCTCTTCCTTTCAGAAGCTCTTGGCAATTTCCAAGAGCTGAAAACTAATTATTTTGGCACAAAGAGGGCCCAAAGAATCATTTAACTATGATAAGGTTTTCCTGACACTTTTGTCCAAGAGGAAAGAGAGAAGTAATAAAAACCCCACACTTATCTTTGAGATACAGAGCAGCTTCACTAGAAGAAGGAATTAACCAGACAAGAACTCTTCAGGTTAGGAATAGAGATGCCTGCAGAGGGACACGACAGCAGCCTGTAACATGCTGAATAATTGTTCACTTTCTGAGGGGGCATCCAACAAAGTCATTAAGCAGCAGGTTTAAAGCAAACACACCCAAAAGGAAGTACTGTTTCATACCGTCCATAATTGCATTGTGGCAGTCGGTGCCTCAGGAGGCTGCAGAGCCTGAAAATGGATTCTAAAAGGCATTAAACAAATGCATTGGGGGACTGTGCTCGACAGCAAACACACACAGGAGCGGAGGTGAAACCTTGGGGTTTTCAAACCCTTACTCAGCTGATTTCCCAGAGCTAGGAGGAGACACCAAGTCAAGAGGAGTCTGCGGCCTTCATCACTCAGCATCTGTTCCTGGAACCAGTGCAGCAGTTCCTGTTGTTGTGAGCTGAGCTGCAAGGCCGGGTGCTGCCCATCAGCACTGAGCATTCCACAGTCCTCTGCAGCCTTCTGCTCAGCTCTTCTCCTTCTTGGAGCAGGAGATGCTTCTGGCAGAGCTCTGCAGTCCAACCCTTCCACCCCCATTTTCCCCAGAGCAACCACACTTATAATTGTGCAGAGAGAGAATCTCACATTAGCTACTGAAGTGCAAATCTGAGCTTAAACAAGGGAAATTTTAATCCTATAGTTCGGTATTTCATTGTAGCTTATGTATCTTGTATTTAAAGGGTAGAAAATGCAGCTGTCCTCTGTTCTTGCCCAAAAAGCTTCCCAGTCCCCAGTAATCTGGTACTATCTACAAGAAAAGACAGAGAAGCTAACCCAAACCCTGCTCCCCACAGCCAAGTGCGAGTAACCATTTACCTCAGACACAAGGAAAACCAAACACACAAACAGGAAAAACAGAAACTCCACCCTGAAGCCACTCGTTTTCACTCTAAAAAACAGTAACTGCAGTAAAAGACGTGTGCGCAGCATTTACAACAGGCACGAATTCCCCCTTCTGCCTATGCCCAGCCTCTACAAACCAAACAAGGCTATAATAATGCCAGTTCTCTTCCAAACAATTTCAGAACAGTCAGAAACATTTTCAAACTTCAATTATTCCCTATTCAGCTCAACCCATTGTGTTTGCAAGGAAAAGCCAACCAAACTGGGAGTCTGTGCCAGCGATTTCCCCATGTCATAACATGCTCATTCGTCACCCTAACACTTCTCCAGCCTTGCACAACATGAGCCAAGGGCAGGCAGCTTGTCCCTCAACCCCCAGCAGCAGTACCCTGTTCCACCTCCCAGCTGCCATCTCCCCTTTCCTCCCAGCACACACACATCCTGCTCCCCCCTTCACCATCCAGCAGCCAGGCAGGAAAGAAAGAGAGGAGAAAGCAGCAGAGCAGAAGGGAGGGGAAAGGATGTGGTGGGTGATCAGTGCTGGGCACAGACTTGACATACAGACAAGAACTGAAACAGCATTAAGAACTGAAGGGAGAAGACCACAGCAGCCCAGTGGTAATGTGTGATGAGCTACTCATGACTCAGGGTTTCCACAGTACTTGTATTCTCCACGCTGGAGCACATTAAGACAAGTGGGATACTTGCACTAAGGCAGGGAGGGGGCTAAGTCATTCAGCAGTCCTGCTAAGGGGGTTCTCCTGGCACTGCACTGTACCCTTCAAGGGTTAGTATCTGTGTTCCAATGCTTTAGAGTGCCCTGCCAAGAGCTCACAGCCTCTTTGCCCTTCTCCAGATGCTCAGCTCTCCTCAGTGCGCACACGTTAAGCACAAATGGGAGGAAGTAACATGGCAGGAGAATGGATGTATGGGAACAAAACAAGGAAAACATGCTTTGGAAAGCAGTAGTGAAAATAAAAGTGTATATAAGAAATGTATATATTATAAGAAAAACAAGCAGAGGGAAGCGCAGTTCTAACATGGTTCCAACTATTCTTTAGGAAGAGCCAAAGCTACACAAGATGCATAACTTCATAAACTGAAAACATAAATTACCCTTTGATACACATAGCAGGGGCTTACCTCAATCTTGTCCGTGATAGAACCAAAGTGACCACAAAACCAGGAGTTAACTTTGTTGATTTAGAGGATACGTAGCACCCACACTACTTACAAAACAAAGAACACCCTAACAGTATATTCCATCTCTGTGCATCAAGGTACAACGCTTCAGAATGGCAGCAAGAACACAGAAATTAGCCTCACCTCCCAAAGAGCACCTCAGTACAACACAAACATCCAGTTCATGGGGTTTGGCTGGGGGTATTCCAGCTCCAGGCATTCTAACTGGGGCACACAGAGCTTCATTCTCAGAGATATCAATCACTTGACACTCAGTTGAACTCAGAGCAGCAGCTGATGCTGGGCAGGGTCAGGCCCAGCAGCCCTGAAATGGTTAATCAGAGGCATACAAAGCTGTGACTCCACCCAGGTTTTGACAACCAAGGATTCAGCTGTAACAAGGCCAAGAGGGCAGCAGGACCTGAAATCCAAGGAATCCTGCCTGCCATTGCTGGCAGAGTAATAAACAGGATATAGAGAGTCTTCTGATCTCATCGTGGTACTCACACATCTCCCTGTGCATCACAGGCTGAAGGGGCAGCACTCCTGCATGCAGGAAGCCAGGCTCTGGACCCAGGGAGAGGACAGCACCTGCAGCAGCTTTGTGGGGTGCAGCTCCTGCAGGGAATGCAGCTACAGCCAGTGCATTCCTTGCTATTACAGTCCCGACTGCCAGCCAGCTACCTCTGCAACCCTCCCATGGCTGTGTTTGCAAACCTCTGGGCAAATAAAGGAGATATGGAGGGCTGGAAGGTAGGTAAACTCAAACTTAAAGCCCTGCTGCAGACCACATACAGCCGTAATGTTTTTCTTACTCATTTACTGCCTTCAAACAGAAGCAGCACAGGGTATCTGTCATCAAGCTGGACTCTTCCTTCCCATCTGGAGCTGCAGCTCACTTGCAGAGACTCCGAAAGCTTCCCCTTTGGAAGCTGTTCCTTCACCTCTGGGCTGCAGGACTGGCACATCCCCAGCATCCCTGGCTACAGGAGCTGGTGATGTGGCAAAGGGCAATAAAAAGAGGCAGGGCAGTGCTGCAGCTACGCCATGGAAAACTGCTGTGCTGGCTGCGAGGGGAACATGCAGCCTCCTTGGTCACTGCGACTCGTTGTCAAAGTACAACATGAGCATCTTATCTTTCCCAAAGCTTTCCTTGACACACTGTACAGAGCCGCTTGGGTTGAAGCGTTACACTCAGCTGCTCCTTTCCCAGGTGATAGGCAAAAGAGTGCTATCTAATTCCAGAGGCCAGGTCTGCACTAAGCCTGCTGTCTCCAAATGCTTTTCCCCTCCCATCATTAAAGCAAAGCAAACCTGTCCGAGGGATGGGACTCTTTGCACACAGTGAGCTTGGGGGGTTTGCTGGCTGTTCTCTCCTACTGAGGTTTATTTGCTCATCATGGCCTCATCATTAGTTTTACAGCGGTACAGGACATACACATAACTCAGCAAGGCAGCTGGCAGTGGCCACGTCCTGCCTCCTGCCAAAACCCACTTACAAGGATCTAAACCAGCTTGGTAAAAAAATCCTCTTTTTGTGATTGCTCTCCAAGCAAGAGAGCAGCTGGGAAAGGTTCTGTCACAACCAGGTCTTCCCACACACCCTGCTTTCATCTTCATTTTTATTCATAGGAACATGCAGATTTCCTGCCACACGGGCTGGGAATTGCTTCTCTTGCATTTCCAAAAGACATGGGAGGATTTCAGCATCAGCCCCTGTGTCACACGGGCCATAAACCAAATTCAAACAGACAATAGCAGAAAACGTCCCAAACCAAGAACGAGTGTACAACAAACATACAGAGAAACCCAGCCCTCCCTCCGAAAACACAACAGTTCATTGCTGCCAAGGTTAAGGAAACTGGAAGCAAACTGCTTCAGCAAACTCTGCATTGGTAGTTCTGAAAGTGTTTGAGGAATGGTCAGAATCAGAAGCAGGCAGGCCTCAGGTACAGCGCCTGAACCAAACCCAGTGAGCATGAGCAGCATCGAGGCCAACCTGCTGCTTCTCCAACAGGTTCCCTTTCCTTCTGAGGCTTGGGAGGGAGGGACAAACATGGCCATTTTCAGAGAACCCAGTGAAGGAAGTATGAATTCCTGGCCTCAAAGGCTCAGGGCTATTTGCTGCTCCCTAAGAGGATCCAAACTTTATCCAGTGGCTTAAGACATCCCAGATATCCACCCCAAAATCCTGCAGAGCAAGGTAGGAAGTTGCAGTTAAACCCAAGGTGGGAAGAAGCTCTTCAAATGAGCCCAGATCTGGTTTAGGATCAGAACAAAGTGAAACCCTTCTGCCCAGGCACAGGTATGGGCATGTCAGACGGCTTCAGCAATAACTAAAGTATTAGTTTGTGTGACAATCAAGCCTTTTGTATCTCAGCAGAAACTAAAGGGGCAAGCATAAACAACAAGCAAGACAGAAGCAGCAATGCTGTCCTGTTACTTGCCAATATATTGGTTTAGTGGCAAATATTAAACCCAACTGTTAATAGTCATATAGATTAACTCGTACCCCACATGCCTCATGTGGTGTGAGTGGTTCATTCGCATTCACTGACGGAGAAATCAAAGTCTGATCAGTAGGAGCTAAAGGCACTCCTGTCCCTGCAAACCCCCTTTGCTGCATCCTCCTCCTCTTCACCTGCGGGCATAGTCTGGCTTATTGGTTACAAGTTTGGGGTTTATCTCATAAGCTTTACATTCTGCCTTTTCAATTTCAGTTGGGTGACTTTTGCAGTCGGATCTGAAACGACTTACACAGGGTAATAGAGAGAATATAGAGCAGAACCTCTGATTCCTTACACATGAGCCTTCACCGCCCTCCAGTGCTGCCTCCCTCCCTCAAACAGTAAAGTCTAAATGCAGGCAGTTCCAGCTTTCAAGGTTATATGATCCCAGCCTTCCTCTTTTGTTGTTGCTCATTCATCCTTTTTATGTAACTGTGAATACCATAAAGGTCAACTTGACACTAAACTGAGCCATTGGGAAGAGTTGTCAAAACTGTGGGCAAAGCATAAAATGTTGCCACCCGTCTTCATTGATTCTGAGGAGGAAGCATGTTGGTAACGTTAGTGTGAACACAACTGCTCCTGTGAAATACTCCTGCAATCCAGTTTACTGCCTCAGATTGTGTGTGTAAGAGGGGGAAGCTGTAAATAAATGGCACAGCCTTGCTGTATATAGGGCAGAAGTAAGGTCAGACAGCAGTGCTGTTGTTCGCAATGAATTCAGTGGATCTGATTTTTATCGTCTCTTATCCTAACATAATCCACAGTATCCCAATTGTACACTGCTTCTCTGAGTCAGAAATTACTTGTGAGGGTAATAAGACTGCAGTGAATTTATCAGCATCACTACAGAGAGTAGAAAGAAACTAAAGATAAGAACACACCAAGTGCAATATACGTTGCCTATAGTGAACTGTGCTGTTAGTGTTGTACTGGGGATAGGGGCAACCTGAAGGCTGTACTAGGCCTGAGGTTTTATGAGGATCTGTGCTTCACTTCTGCTGGAAACACCTTTCTCATCAAAAGCCCACTTTTACTGTAATTAAATGCTTCAAACATTTCATTTTAGGGGGGAAACAAAAATCCTGCGAGCATCTGGTGTCTAGTTTCAATATTTTCCCTTCAAAACCATTTTGCTGTGACAGGCAGCACAGTGCCTATAAACCCGGTGTGTACCAGGCTGCTGTGCAATAGAGTCTAACTGAAAAGAGACATTTCAATCTATCACACCTTGAACAAACTAAACTTCACAGGAGTGTTCAAGTGTTCAAGGCCAGGTTGGACACAGGGGCTTGGAGCAAGCTGCTCTAGTGGAAAGTGTCCCTGCCCATGGCAGGGGGTTGGAGCTGGAGGAGCTTTAAGGTCCCTTCCAACACAACCACAGTCTGGTTCTATGACTACACTCCATACCTGATCTTACTAAAGGTACATGTGTGCTGCTCACAGCCTGCGTAGGCACTGCAAGGGCTGCAATTAAACCCCAGGTCACGCAGCAGCTCTCCTGCCAGCACAGGGTCATGAGGGAGTTTCATCACAATCCTTGTCCCCACTGAGGTTTTCAGGAGTCTCCAAAGGGGGCTTATATGTGAGAATTGTTCATTAACTCCCCAAAATCAAAGGAAATGAATTTAAACCAAATTTTGTTATGTTGGCATTTCTGAATGAATGTAAATCTGCTCCAGAGCAACAAGCATGTGGAATGAGAATTACAAATGTGTTGGTACAAGCTTGCACATGAGGCACTCACAAGGGATTGATACGATGGCTGATACTATACTTAAGCTTTTTATGCAGTTTAAATGAGCACTCAATCCTGTCCCCTTTCATCACAAAGTGGCATTTCATCTCCTGAGTAGCCAGCTGCAGTTCAATAAAAGCAAGGCTGCCCAAAAGGAACAGGGAAATTAGGCTGAGGTCTCCAAAGCCACCCCAGATCAAAAACACTGCTGGAAAAATGAAATATTAATACAGGCAAGGCTTCCAACTGCATGTTTCCTTTGCTATTTGCTCAAGTGAATGCTATACCTCTAGTGGCAGCAGAAGTGAATTACTTAGCATAATGACTGCAATATTCAGACTACGGTCAACTAGTTTCTCCATCTCGGATACAGGGATGTACATACAAAAACGTGCATCCATTTTGGAAAATGAAACCTTAACCCCCTCATTTCTGTAACTCACACTGCTCAGAGCTGGGAACTCCAGCAAGAGGCATGAGCACTTTTCCAGGTTAAATACAGTCATCTGTCCAGATAAAATGAGAGCACGCAGGGTTCGGATGTGCCCATGGCTGCTGCTGAAGTTTCCAGGTATGCCCATTGCCTCCCCTGGAAGGGATGCTTGTTATCCAAATGCTGATGTCCCAGAGGCACATGGGAACACGTTGCTCTGGGGAGCAAAGCACACGCAGGACAGGTTTGGGCTGTGACAGTGCCCGGATCTGTCTGTGGACACACATCTCCTCCCCAATCCAGCTGTGTTGACAGCAGAGTCCTCCCCCAGCCTGCCCAGAGGCTGGGGAGCATCACCCTGCTGTAGGTTACCACCCCTCTGATTTGGATATACTTGTTTGAACACTCCCTAACCTATTGCAGGGCAAATCAGCTGGGCCAGCGGACTCTGATTGCTTCAGAGGTTAGGCCACAGTTGCATGGACGTCTTTAGTTCCCTGCAAAGCAAGCCCCAGCTATTTCTGCTCCCTTAATCTTTGGCTACGCTTTGGCTCTGCATCCCCTACCCCACTGCTCTGTGCACGGTTTTGTCTGGTTTTATAAACCTAAGTTGCTATTGGGGTTTTTTAAAGTTGAATTCCCTCCCCATCCCTGATTCACTTACCTAAAGGTTCTAGTCTGTGCCAGCACAACAGAGGAGATGGCATGGGGTTTGGGAGATCCTATCAAACTCAGTAGGTTCTCCAAAATCAGAGGGTTTATTTGGCCTGGGCCTTCACATAAGTAACTCAGGATGTGGCTGTTGCTGAGTTGTACCCTTGCATACACAGTTCAGAACATGCCCAAGGCAAGTTGCTTCTAATGGCCTGAGCCAAAGGGGTCACCTAATACCAGATGGAGAAATAAACTCTAAGCACTGGGTGTGCAAATTGAGTCCGGGTAGGATCTGCGCTGATGATGTCCTCTTCAAGTCAGTGCACGTGGATGATCCGCACTATAAACTTCCCAATCAGTGGTGGCAGCAAAGCTGTAATCCAGCAGCTTTTTGAATTTCCAGCTCAGAGATCACCTCCCATATCCCTCTTCTCTGGAGCATGTTTGTAACGGACCAAAGGCTGCACGAACTAAGCACGAGACCATCTGCGAAGCAGCAACACCAGCTCCTTGTTTGTGATTTCCAGCCTTTTTAAATCCCTTGTCTTTCTCCCGCTGACCATAATCAGGAACGAGTTCAGCAGGAAGGGCGAGTGGTTTCCAGAGTAATTCCCAGCAGAACTCCATGAGGGAGCCGGGAGCATGCCTTGGCGCCATGCTCATGAACAGAGCGTGCCATGCAGAGAGCCCTTCAGAGAGGGGCCGGGATCAGCAAGAAAAGGACAAATGACACTCGTGGCCAGCTTTTAAAGACAAATCTAAATATCAGGGTAGGCATTTGCTAACACGATAGCAAAGCCATCAGCGAGGCTGCTCTGCCTCGTCTCCGCACACCCCACAAGGACTAAGTCACACACACAGAGCGCTTGAGCAGTGGAGGTGCAATATGGATTCTATTAAGTGGAGCTTTTAATAAGATTGTGATAACACTGATTTTTATGTTAATCTCTAAAGAGTTTGCTTTGGTAACGTTTAACTGATAAGCACATAATCTAGTTTTAATTTCACCCCTGCAGGTGTTTCCCGATGGTAAATGTTAAATTTTTTATTGCTTCCTTAGGCAGCAATAATAGGGGAAATGTTGGTAAGGCTCTGACCATTGTTATGCAGATAGCATCCTACTTTATAATAGCTGTAAATCCGACCGGATAGGCTCTTACTTTTGAGATGACATTATAAATCTGTGTCAGCACTGAAGTAAATATCTTTGGAAGGGAAATGAAATAGAGATGTTATTAGGGGTCTAATGAAATAACCATAACTGCTCATTTATAAGAGATGTACATGCACAGGCTTGAAAGAACTAGAGCCCATGCTGGGCTGGAGCCTTCCAATGAGCAGGACAATGGAGATTCTCAGCAGGGTCCTCCAGATGATGCAGAAATAGATCCTACACTTCATAAAGATGATGACTGCCTATAAAGCTCTAAATGTTTGCTCTCTCTGAGGCTTCTAAACGATTATAAATGCCATGGTGTCTAAGACTCAATTACGGCTTCCTTCATAGAGCTTCATGGAGCAAGACAAGTATTAGGAATTCCCACATGAAGACACCAAGTACAAGGAAGAGAACCCTGATACTTGTCTGAAATGCAATGCAAGCATACTTTGGGCAAGATTCACTCAGTACAAGGCCTGAGAGGGACTTGAATGATCACTTAGATCTTGCACTGGCTTTGTTCTCAAGAATGAGCAAACATGAAACCTGCCCTTGTTTGCATTTAGTACTTTAAGGACACCTACTCTTTAGGCTATATTTTCCCCAAATAATTGTATCTGCCCTGCAGCCAATACAGCTCTCTGGTGTGCTGTGCTCGCCATGTCCACAGCCACATCTCAGGGACCCTTAGCACAGGCAGAAAGCTGATAAAGGACTTCTAAGGTGGAACTGGTTTGCCTCCAGCCGGTGTGGAGCACAGGCAGAGAGAGCTTCCAGCTGTCTTTACTCTCCTGTATAGGCATGCCCTGAGACAGATTACACTTTAACAGAGGTCTAGATATTTCCTCAACAGTGCTCAGATATGTGGCTCCCAAGGTCCCCATGAGTCATAAAAACAAACAGCCTAACCTCTGACACAAAAAGCTACACGCTGGAACGTCGAAGTCCCTAGTGCCATGAAATGGGAATACAGCATGCTGCCCCTGCGGAGGGGGGCTGACAATCTGCACCCCAGCAAGGAAACAAACCCCAAGCAAACCTTTTACTGGTGAATTAAAGTTACCAGAACGGCTTGGACAGTTTAGGTTGCGCAATTCCTGATTACTCTAAGTCAGAATATGCACGCAGCTTTAAGGTGGATGTTTGGATGCAGTGTTTTGTTTCTTTTGATGGTGTTTTAAAATGAGAAATAAATAGATTTTTTAAATAAATTGATATTAATTAGAAAGAAAACTCAATTCATTTTGTACAGAGGGAAAAGAGGAAAACACCACAACATGGGTGTGGATGGAAATGCAGATGCGTCACTCCATTTCCTGAGTTACTTCAGTCAAAGAGGATCTACCACGTTGTGCCATGGGGAAAGCAACTGTCAGGGAAAAGTAGTACATTAAGAACGTGCACTATTAAGAATTAAATGCATTAAAAGCTGTAGGGATGACTCAGCTAGATCATAGAATCACAGAATAGTCAGGGTTGGAAAGGACCATCTAGGATGGTCTAGCATCATCTAGTTCCACCCTCCTGCCATGGGGGTGGAGATGTTCAGCTCTATCCTGACTGCACACGAGTTCTTTTCCTATCAGTCTTTGTAAAGTCCAAGTGATTTTGTGTAACTGCTTCAGGTGAGGATCAAGTGTTGCCATCATCAAGTGTTTCAGTCATCCTCCTGAACTGCACAACACCAGGTATGTGCCATCTTCAGAGAACCCACAGAATCCTAATGCCAGACTATATACAACACAGTGTCCTTCTGCCATGGCAGATCAAGTGGAATGTGCTGCTAATCAAGTGCGAAAATCACAGGAATCAGGCCTAAGGCAGTATTTCTCACAACTTAAGACAATCTTCTCCGTGGTAAATGAGTTGAGAATCTCTCATATGAAGTACTTCAACAGATGGATAATCACCACAGCAACCAAAACCACCACAGGGTTGGTCTTTTTCAGGAGCCTTGGGTATGTGCAGACTCCAGGCTCAGGTTTCCTGCTGAAGGAGGCAATATTTTATGTAACACAAGACTAGCCAGTGCTCGGAGCTCGCTCGCAGTGGTTTCTACAGTCAGTAAAACTCAGAAGACCAAACACCAGCTCCAGGAACAGCATTTTCTCAGGCCTCAGATCACACTTCAAGTGACTTGACAAACTTGGTCGCAGATTCTCTATTGCATCTTGTGTCTCTGCTCCATTGCATCTGTATTTCTGAGTACTTCTTTATCAAGAATTTAATCAAGGACTGCAAACTCAGTCTGCCTTCAATACCAGAAATAATTAGTTATTTGGGCAAAATAAAGTAGCCCCAGAAGGAGAAAGACAAAGAAAAAATAAGCTAATGATAAAAGAGAGAACTTCCCACAGATCTAATTCTGGTTTCTGCCACACATGGCAGTAGTCTTCATCTCCCACATGGCAGATGAGCAGCCTACCCGCAGTACATGGCATGTGGGCACACTCACATCCATCCTCTCCATGGTTTTATGTTCCACATAAAGCACATAATTCCACAGCGAGAGGAGCAGCAGGACTGTGCCCAGCCCAGCTTTGTGCATCCCCAAACCAAAAACCTCGGCACCAGTAAGTTTATCAAGTGGCTCTGTAGTATTTTTGCGTGTGTCAGTGCTGGTTAAATAGTGATGGCATACATGACCTTTAGGAATGTCGGATGTGGAGCATAATCATAGAATCCCAGCCTGGTTTGTGTTGGAAGGGACCTAAAAGCTCCTCCAGCTCCAACCCCTGCCACGGGCAGGGACCCCTTCCACTGGAGCAGCTTGCTCCAAGCCCCTGTGTCCAACCTGGCCTTGAACACTGCCAGGGATGGGGCAGCCACAGCTTCTCTGGGCACCCTGTGCCAGCGCCTCAGCACCCTCACAGGGAAGAGCTTCTGCCTAAGAGCTCATCTCAGTCTCCCCTCTGGCAGGTTAAAGCCATTCCCCTTGGCCTGTCCCTACAGGCCCTTGTCCAAAGCTCCCCTCTCCAGGTTTCCTGCAGCCCCTATTAACATGCTCCTAAGTCTCACCATTTTAAATGATGGGTTTTCTCATGTGATCATTCTCTTTATTCCAGATTTGAATATCCCTGGAACATGTTTATGTCTGCAGCTTCTCTCCAGCCAGGTCTCCAAAACCAGGAACACCCTCCACTGGAGTAATGCTCACAACATAAGCTTCTGAATGTATCCTGAAGGCTGGTAAGTCTGCTTCAAACCAAGAATTCCACTTTATTTTTAGTCATAAATGTTAAACTATGAGCTGAGTGACACTTGTCAAGAAATATATATCTTTTTTTTTTGCCATTTTTTACATTGTCATATATTCTGACAAGATTACAATTTCTTTCTATAATAAAACTGTAATATTGTGTCACCTGTGGCTCTCAGACTGTTAATGAACTATGAGCAACTATTAGCCATGCAGAAGGTGGTACTCGGAAAAGATGAATGCTAATACACACCACTAGGCCAAGCTGCAACGTGGGTATTTATTCCTCCTGTTATTCAATGTCTCCCATGATTTTAAATAGATAAAATATGTTACTTCTCATCCTGGATCGTTCCGTGCTGTTCTTGTGAAACACTTCTGGCCGCTGTGCTCATTTCACTGGTGGGCGAAGGCGGGTACCGGGGCCAAGGTTTTGCAATGCTGTTTGACTGGATGGCTTAACGTAAATGTCAATTATTCACCTGACTTGCAGCAAAACTGTTTTGCTGCATTAATACAATTGAGGATGACTTTAGGTGGGGATTATGCTGATGCAGTTGTCTTTTAATTATATACGGCTTAAAAGCCCAAGTCAGGAAAAAGACTGAAGAAAGATGATGCTGGATACTGCCTAAAATGAGCTGAAGTCCACAACTAGTTTAATAAAAACCTATGAATAAGAAGAACGTAGAACAAAGCAGCATGAGATGGAGTTATGGGGTCAGCACGCCCCATTTAAGCTGCACTGCTGTGTGGTTAGATGCCCATATTCACCTCGTTAGCGCGCTTATTCTGCATTTAGGAACACATTTAGGAACACATCGACCCTTCTCGCGGGGGTTTGTGAGGGATCGGCTGGAGCTCCGGGGACCTGATAAAAGGGAACCGAGCCGGGATGGACCCACACAGCCCAAGGTCAACGGCAGCGACCGCCGTGAAGGGGCCATGGACCCTTTCGGGTAGGGGCTGTGCCTCAGAAACCATCCATGAGGTAAACTATTGTTAACACAATAAACCCTCGTGTGCCACAGCACAGCCGGGCCTGCTGCGGGCGCGGAAGCAGCCGAGGCATCAGACCGGCAGCCGGTGACAACCCCAAACCCCACTGCAACCAGCCCGCTCCAAGATGGCGGCGGGGGGCGGAGGAGGAAGAAGAGGGCGGGTGTCGGTGCGGGCCCGGGGCGGGGTTCGGTGACGCCTGGCGGTGCCGAGCGGGAGTCGCCGAGCTCCCGGTAGCCATAGCGGCGGCGCTGCCTGCAGTGACGGGAGCAGGCGGGGGGGGCGGACAAAAGGGGCCCGAGCCCGCACCTCAGCGGCCTCGGAGGGTGAGTTCGGGCGGTGGGCGCAGCGCGGTACCGGGCGCTGCGGGGAGCGGAGCGGCACCAGCACCCCACACCGCGGGTGGTCAGGGGGCTCCGGGCGGTGACAGGCCGGGCCTGGCCTCCGGCGCCGACAGCTCTCGCCGTGCTGCCGGGGCGGGAGCGCTGTCGGAGCCCGGCGCCCGCGGCCCTTCCTTAGCGGGCCGTGAGGAGGAGCGCTGCCGAGGCCCTGGCCTGGCCGCTGTTACCGCGGGGCAGCCGGGCCGGGGCGGCGTGAGGGGTGTGTGTGACCGGGGCTCGGTTGAACTTGCTCCGAGGTGTCGGAGGAGCAGCGGTGCGGGGCGAAGGTGCTGCTGCGTTATCGGACGGGCAGGGCAGGGCGCCGGCTGCGGAGAGAGGCCCTTAAGAGAGCTGATGCCTCAGTCTTTATCTGTGCTGCTCGCTGCTGGAGAACAAAGAGGATCAGTTAAGCGGGTGCAATTACTGGTGGTTCTGTGCCTTCGGTAGGTGCGTGCGCTCTGGGAGCGGGGTCGAAACGCCTTTCCTCCCGCCGCTCCCTGAGGAAGGAGCGTGTTCCTCGGTTATCTGTGGCATCTTGGCGTTTGAGACAAGTGCTTGGACCTGGCCTGAGACGGGGGAAAAGGCCCCGTAGCGCTAATGCGTTTCGGTTTAGTGCATGAAACACAAACCGAAAGTGAGAAAATAGAGACTCAAGCAGATGTGCCCTTGAAACGCTTCCACCCTGTCCTGGTTTCGGCTGGGATACAGTTAATTCTCTTCCCTGTAGCCGGTACAGTGCTGAGGTTTGGATTTACACATCGGATTCTTCTGAGCAGTACAGTAGAATGGATCAGAAGCAGCACACAGCAGTTGTTTCATTTTCCCCTGCTTTTACATAGCTTTTAGTTGTATTTTTTTTGTATCATTGCCGCCTTTTCAGCATTTGAGAAAATAAAGAATAGAACCAATGTGGTCCTAGTACACTTTGCTGTCAGTACTAGCAGGATTTATGCATGTTGTAGTCATCCACGCTAATAGGTAACGCGCTGAGACTTCTTCATGGCACAGCATCCTGGAGACAGTTCCTAATTGCATTTCTGACCACCCTGTAAGAGATGAACAGTCACAGATTCCAGCCCAGGCTTCGTGAGGCGGCGGGGTAGTCCTGCCAGTTTGAATGTGACTGAAGTGCTTCGCAGGATATGTGCCTTCCTAGATCAGCACGTTGAGGTGGGGTTAACCAACTTGCTCAAGGTCATGGAGTGTCCGTGGCAGAGGTAACAATAATGGAATCCAGCCATCCTGGCTGCTGGCTCCATGCTCTGGGCGCTGGGTGACTCCCGAGTAATTGCAGGTAGTTTAAACATTGGTTTGCGTAAGTGCATGGAGAGGCCTTCAGAACCTTCTGGAGGAACAAAACGTGCATGGATCTGCTCTGGATCGGGTGCTGTGTTTATGTGGAGCTTAAAGTAATTGCTCGGCTTGAGTTTTGAAGAAGAGTTTGTGGCTTGTTTTGTAAACAGGCACTCAAAAGGCATCAGTTTTCTTGAGGCTATAGTGTAGAAAGGCTTATTGTGTAGGTTTAGAGCCTAGATCATGAGACAGAACAAAAGTAGATTGCACTGTCATTGAACAGCTTTTGAAAGAAGTGTGATTGTACAGAGGTTTTCCTCTGAATAAAGTGTTTGCCAGATGACACCCTGTAGAGTTATTTGCAGTTGTGAGGAGAAAAACAACAACCAACAGATGTGCTTGGAAGCCATGGTGATGAGGCTGTTGGAAGTTAAAATGGGAACAACAAACTTCCTCGCTTGATTTGTGTTCTCAGCGGATACCTGTTAAGTAAAACCAAAGCACAATCAGTGTTATTTCTGATCCTGGAGAGAAGTTGTGTTTCGCTTTGTGTTTGTCTAAGTTTATGGAGGAAGGGACTTCAAAGGGAACGCTGGCAGATCTATTCTATTGTGACACCAACAGTATATATTTAGTAACTTCAGGGAGGAAAGATCCTCATTGTGCTAAAAAAGATACCCGTGGTGATTTTTGGACTTCAAAGTGAGCGGAAAGCAAGCTGGCGTTGTTCAGGTGTTACTCTTTGGCCTGTGTCCTGTAATGAGACTTCTGTTGGACAGATTCCTGCACCAGTGAGGAGTTCCATTAATACTGGGAGGACCTGTGGAGGTCACAGAGCTGAGACCACAGATCTTGGTTTGTGCTTGCGTCTGTTCCGCAAGCAATCACAGTGACTGTCAACTACAATGTTGAGTGATCGTGGTGAGAGTCTGTTGTGGTGCACAAAGCGGCAGCTGTGTTTCTTGTTAATGGCCTGGCTGGGGTGCCAGAGGCAGCCTGCTTCATAGCCCTATTCATGGAATCCCAGGCTGGTTTGGGTTGAAGGGACCTTAAAGCTCCTCCAGCTCCAACCCCTGCCACGGGCAGGGACCCCTTCCACTAGAGCAGCTTGCTCCAAGCCCCTGTGTCCAACCTGGCCTTGAACACTGCCAGGGATGGGGCAGCCACAGCTTCTCTGGGCACCCTGGGCCAGCGCCTCAGCACCCTCACAGGGAAGAGCTTCTGCCTAAGAGCTCATCTCAGTCTCCCCGCTGGCAGGTTAAAGCCATTCCCCTTGGCCTGTTCCCTACAGGCCCTTGTCCCAAGCCCCTCTCCAGGTTTCCTGCAGCCCCTTTAGGCACTGGAGCTGCTCTCAGGTCTCCCCTTCAGGAGCCTTCTCTTCTCCAGGCTGCCCCAGCCCAGCTCTCTCAGCCTGGCTCCAGAGCAGAGCTGCTCCAGCCCTCGCAGCATCTCCATGGCCTCCTCTGCACTCACTCCAGCAGCTCCACGTCCCTCTTGTGCTGCTGCCCCAGAGCTGGATCAGGGCTGCAGGGGGGTATCCCCAGAGCACAGCAGAGGGGCAAGATCCTCTCCCTGAGCTGCTGCTCACGCTCTGGGGGTGCAGCCCAGCACATGGGGGGGTTCTGGGCTCAAGCACACACTGAAGCTGGGTCGTGGGGAGCTTCTTGCCAACCAACACCTCATGAGTACTTCTTGAAGGTTAATCTGCGCAGGGAAGTTCTGATGATACAGGCTTTCTCTGTAAAAGTCTCTGCAGTTTCCTATTGATAAGTGCTGTATGGAAGCTATGCTGTTATTAATACTAAACTGTCAGATCTCTGCAGCACGTGTATGGTTTATAATTCCATCTTTGGGAAAAGCCCTTTTACAGATGTCACTTGATGCAGTATCCCAGTAAGGTGACTTCCAAGCCAGAAAGGGTTGTCTTAAAAAGGTTACTTGCTTAGACATCCAGAAATTTATACCCTGAACGACACTGCTGTGTCAGCAGGTACAACTACTATGGGCCTGGCTTTGCCAGCTTTTCCTTCTGCCAGCTTGGGTGGTGATTTCTTATCCAGCCAAGTCAAATAAGAAAAGGAAGCAATAACGGGATATACTTTTTTAAGATCGGTGGCTTTCTGCTTGCAAGGTGTGGAATCCTTGGATTTTCAACGGATGTCTTAAGGAAAATGAGCCTATTAATAGGTTTAGTGACCCACACCTCCACTGATGTGGTGATCTGTGGGGTTTTGGACACCTCACCGCATGCTGCTGCTGAGCTGAAGAATCCAGAGTTGTGGTTTGACACCAGGAATGGGAATGAAACTTGCGCAGTGTTGAAATAAAACCCTAAAGAATGAAAATAGCATTCATTGTTAGAAATACTGTTTTAACCATTTCATTAAATATTGTCACTCAACAATATCTAGCTGTAGTTTAAATCATGATTAGGAGAAGAAACCCCACTTCTGCTAGTTTCAAAAGGTGCCTGTGTTTCTCCTACTTACAATGTATGCAGTATAGATGTATGAGAACCAGAGCTTCTCAGCTGCACTCACTGCATGGAACTAACTGCTGTGAAAAATAAACCCCTCTGCCCATGAGGAGTTTCAGAAGTCATTTTGCATTCCTGGGAGCTGGCAGCTTTTCCACATTAGCTCCTCATACAGTCACCAGGTATGCGCATGGAACAATGATTCTCGCTTTGCAGTTGTACATAAAGTTGTTCAAGAAATAGCACTTACACTTGCTGCACAAAGTGATTCCAGAGCTTAATGAAACAAAAGGGATTCACCGGAATTCCAAGCAGCGCTCCGAACCCGCATTGCCATGTCCGGAGCTATTTCTTTCTCTGGACTCTTCTTAATAAGGTAGCAGAACATCAGCTTGGAACACGGGCGTTGGGGATTTGTTTTCAGCGTATTATTAGTAGCGTTTCAGTGAAGTGGAAATAAACCTGTGCTCTGCAAAGAAACTGGATCTTGGGGGAAGACATTCCAGGGAGAGCTGTGACATTACAGGGAAGAGTTGCTGTTGGAATAAAAAATGAGACGTTTAGGTTGGGAATAAGAATCAGAACCCGTAAATCTGATGATATGACAGATGTACTCTGGTAAACACCTAAAGGTGGGTCATGTTTCAAGTATGAGACACGTATCTGGTGCTTGGAAGTGTGAACGTCATGACGTTTAGAATGCAGAAACAAGCCTTTGGTTTTGATTGTTCTTAATGTGAGGGCTATTTGTGGCTAGAAAATTCAGCAACTAAATGTCTTAAGGTGCAACTAGATCAGTTTATTAGGTTGGAGAACAGCTGAGATGGACCTTGTTTTATAAAGCTTCATGGGAATGAGTCAGTAGGACCTTTTTGTTCTTTTACTATTTTCTACTATAGAATAATGTTGAGCCCCAAAGGACATCTCCAGGTTGATAATTAACCTGTGGGAGCTACAGTAAAACATGCTGTTCTTAGGGGGGAATATAAGTAGCTGTTTCACTTTGTTCTGTCTGTAGTGCATAAAATCAGTGGTATGCGGGCTTGGGAGTCTGGCCTTTATGAATTACATTTGGGATTGTTGCTTGCTCGGGTCTTGGGTCCTGGTTTTAGTTCTGGAATGTCACTCAAAACAGAGCTGGGGGGGTGGCAGAGGGAGACGTACGATGGTTGTACTTTGGTTAGAGACAGCAGTGGTCAAATAGTAAATCCCAAATCTGTTTGGGATTCTTCATCCCAGGAACTACAATGCAGTCATAACTAGAGTTTAGTTTAAACAAGGCATGAAGGTGTTCCCCATTCTTTTGTTCTGAGTCTCTGGGGTTTGACATACCTCAGTGTCTGTGTGAGCAGATACCTAAGTTGTTATCCCTCATCCGGGAAGGGCACCACTGCAGAGAGATTCCTGCCTAAATGGGGATTTACCTCTTTGTGTTTCCTCACCTCTGCTGTTACTGTCCCAAGGCAAGGATGGGACATCTTTAAGGGTGGGATATGTTTTTGTCGTTGTCGTTTAGTTTGTCTTGCAGAGACCCAGTGGAAGCAGCCCTGGTTGTGAACTGGGACCCCAAAATGCTGCCCTGATCCCCTGAAGAAGTGCTTACCAGTTTGTTTCATAGCAGTTGGTTGCATAGATGGAAACCTGATGCAAATATTTTCTTCTATTTCTGTATTTTGGAAAGAATTTAGAGGCAGATTCATAATAACCAAGCATCACAGTGTACTTTTTACACCTTTATTAACTGCCTCAGTTCAGTAGAGACTTATGGAAATAATCTTGCCTTTTCTCTCTTTTTCCCCCCTTTTTTTCCTTTAGAATTGCCAAAATGCTTTGGAATTCTTAAACGCTTCAAAACCTGAAGTCTCTGAGGATACAAAATCATAAGAACCCAAGAAGCAGCAAGGAGGATTCAGTGCCAATGCAGCAACAAAAAAGACAGCCAGAGTTAGTGGAAGGAAATCTTCCTGTTTTTGTTTTTCCTACAGAACTTATATTTTATGCAGATGACCAGTCAACACACAAGCAGGTGTTGACTCTATATAACCCCTATGAGTTTGCCTTAAAATTCAAAGGTGGGTTTCTTAGGTTAAGTTCTATTTAAGGGTTAGTTGGTGATCTTGAACAGTCCAATTATAATTCATGTCACAAATCATACTTGTGGCAAACCCAATCTCCTGTCTTTATGTGTATCTGTTAATGAAGTTGGTGAGGTGTTAATTCCTGAGTTGTTACCACTCCTGTCCTTTCTGTTCCAGTTCTTTGTACAACTCCAAACAAATATGCGGTGGTTGATGCTACTGGTGCAGTGAAGCCTCAGTGCTGTGTTGATATGTAAGTAAGAGTTGGTTGGGTTTCTTTTGTAATGTACAACATTGAATTATCTTGATGTCTTTTATTATTTAAGAGGTAGTGAATGACAGCATGCATAGGATCAGCTAAGTTGGATATAGTATTATCCTAATCTCCCGTATTCTTGTGGCTATCTGGTCTTTGCCATTCTTTCACTCTAGGGCAAAGGTATTACAATATTGGTCATGCTTCCTTCTGTAATTTGTCTGTAGGCATAAATAGTAAATGCAGTATAGTTTGTAAACCAGTGGGGAGAATAAAATGAGCATCCTCTGCACACTTTTTTGTTAGAAATAACAAAAGGAAGACTCCATCTGCAAACAAGTATTTCTCACACAGAGATCCCTCACACAGGGGATTTCTGTGTGAGAAATACTTGTTTGCAGATGGGCAAAATGAAAACATGTGGAGTTCTGCTGAGCACACATTCCTAGGCCATGTTTACTAAAGGTACTTTGGCCCACCTTTCCCCTTGATGGCCTCTCTCATTCCCTGATCTATCTCCCCTTTACTTGGTCTTGTCAGGTCCCAGCTTAGTAACAGAGAAAATGAGAAGTGACCACAGAAATGGATAGGGTCTGTAGACTGCTACAATTGAAAGTTGAGTCTGGTTTAGACCAACATCCTTGCATCTTCCATTTGGCACCTTCTTTCTGTGCTGATGTACAGGTACAGCTGAAGAAAGTATGAAATACCTAAAAGAGCAGACTGAGCTTTCTGAATAGAAGTATATGTAACACCTTCTGGGATCTCTGGCTAACAAATGGCCATGTGAGAAAACGCCACTAGTGAAGGATCTGTCTTTTGTCAGATAAATAATGCTGGCCTTGGGGAATGGCTCTTTCCTATGGACTGTGTTCCTTAAGTGTAATTTGGTAGATTCCAAGGACTCACCAAATAGAAGGGAAGTTTAAAACATGGACCTAAAAGGTTTCAGTGGGCAGGAGCAATAGTCCTGCAAATGGAACAAAACAGGCCAGAATATATCAGTGTATCAGTGAGCTGTTCCAGCCTTTAGCAGACATTTATACAAGCTTGAGGACGTTTGGTTAATCTTAAACAAATGTCTTTTATTAAAGAAAGGAAAATAAGACATGCATGTTCCCAAGGGAAAACTGTTTCCAGCAGAACCCCCATCCCATTCCAGTGGTTGCTGTCTAAGGGCAGTGTTTACTGCTGGGCTATGAGCAGTACTATGCAAGTGTGGCCATTTGCCAGATAAACAGATATTCAACAGAGCTTCCAATTATGCAATGGGCTCTAAAAAGAAACAGGAGAATGTAGCTGTTTATAGGGGTCTTCAGAAAATACCTCTTTGCTTGGCAGGAGGTGCGTGTTCTGAGAGCACAGTGTTATGTACAGGTTCTGTTTAGGTTTAGGTTGGTACTAAGAGTAGAAACAAAAACTGAAAAGGAAGTGTTAAAGGGAGAAAGAAGAGTTGAATCTGCTGAGAGTCGTATGAATTAGGATTGCCAGGGGGCAAAACCCTTCTGTTTTAGTGAAGGCAGTTGCCCAGCCAGCACTCAGCTCACTGAAAGCCTGTCATAAGCGCTCTTTTGCCTCTAAAGGGACATAAAACTAGGTACACTACTGCACCTTCTTGCTTGGAGGGTGACTTGTCTCTGCTTCCTTGTTGAATAGTCAATTTAAACTAGATACTGGTTACAAGCACTGGCTCTGTGTTACTGACTGTGGGTATCTTGATATATTCATTTAAATGAAGAGCACAACACAAAAATCTTGTTTCTTGTCTGTATTATTGCAAAGATAGGTTTCTTGAAGCAATTCAAGACTACTCTCCTGTATTACTAAGGGTGGAATCATTTTTTAGCCCTCAGGAGATGGCAGACTTCTTGAAGCCAAATCACTTGTATATGGGTGTATTTCCAGATTAGCTTTTGTTACCTTAGAAACTGAGAATAGCCTTTCACAAAAACCAAGTTTTCCACTTTGGAAAAATAACTAAAATCCGTATTAACCCTGAGAGTTGATACGAGTTAGAACCTGAATGTTACAGCTATTTAATGATAGAGATGTGTTTTCATAATGAATCATAACTGCAGAGGGGATGCAGTTGAGCAGAGCTCAGAGGTCTGTGTGCCTTTGAGCAGTGTTCCTTTAAACCTATGCCTTTTGTGAGTCCCACATACATTTTTTCCCAATGGAATACCATAAAACTAGAAGGAATGCAACAGTTCCCACCCTGCCTTGCTGTTGAAGCCATCTTGGGCAATGTATTCAGAACAGTTGAGCAACAGAGTGATTGCTGGACAGTGAGAGGGTTTACCAAGAAAATAACCGAGTCTCTATAACACAGAGGATATGTCTACATTGCAGTCTGAGCTGTGACTGCAGCTTGTGTAGCTACAGCTGATGTAGCTATTGGTAGCTAGCGAAGTATCTGCAGCATCATGCATTTCAGATCAGGCTATGAATTGTGCTCAAGGTAGCTAGGTTGATGAGCAAAGGTCTGACAGCACAGAGCTCTGCTATTGATACCCACATTGACTCACTGAAAGGTGAAAGATGTACATGGAGATCTGTGGCTGTCATTTCTATTGCCCTGTTACATGCTCTTAGTGGGCTTCTGATTCTCAGATCCCTTCACATCTTGCTGACTCTTGTTTACAGAGAGAATGAGTTTGGCTTCTCAGAAAGTATAATTGTAAAGCTTTGAGCCTGGTTTCCTCAAAAAGCTGGGCTTGGGCCATCACCTGCCCATGTGTTCGGCAGCTCTGCTTTTCTTCTGCCCTGTCCAGTCCCCCCATACGTTTTGAAATCCCTGGCCAGCATCAAGCAACTTTGATGAGGGAGGAGGCCTCATTCAGATCATTGATGTTTCATGCATGCTGGCGGCTGGGCCAGAGCTGGGCTTAAGATAAAGAATTAACTGTTCCTTTTGGCCAGCCAATTGGAGCACATATATTTGGGAACCAGAGCAAACATAAGGAGGGGAAAGGGAAGGCAAGATCTATTCTTCAAGCATATGGAGTGATGGAGGAGATAATGGGGATATGGACTATTGCAATGCATCTGTGTAGGGTGGGAAGAGGGGAAACACTAGGATATGTAGGATATAATTCCACAAGAGAAGTGCTGCTTATTAGTTCCTCTGTTTGAAAACGTGCTTTTCCTCTGCAGCGTGATCCGTCACAGAGATGTTCGGGCTTCTTACTTTGGTGTGATAGATAAATTCCGTCTACAAGTGTCGGAGCAGAGCCAGAGGAAAGCATTAGGGAAAAAGGAGATTATTGCAACTCTACTTCCATCTGCAAAGGAACAGCAGCAACAAAAGGAAGAGGAGGAGAAGAGAATAAAAGAACATCTGGCTGAAAGTGTCTTTTTTGAGCAGACTTTGTGTCAACCAGGTATGTGAAATACTTTGACCCTCCTGTTTTCTGAAGCTGTTACGGACAGCTCCAGTGATTAGAAAGACTAAAGTGATTTTTAACCTAATTCTCTTTAAATACCTGCAAGACTGCTGCTGTTATCACTGGGGGATGATAGTGCCCTAGAACCCAGATTGTGGCTATTGTGCTTATGCTGTCTTGACCAAGACCCTTTGCTGCCCCGTGGTTGTGTCGCTTGGAGAGTGCCTCCATTGCTCTGGTGCACAAGTTCTGTGACAGCCAAAGGGAGTTTATCTGCAAAAGGATGGTAACTATTTTTTCCCCTGGGCTCTCTCAGAACATATGCCCCTTCTGAGTTAGTTCCAAACCCTTAATCCTCCATTTCCTGATGAGCAGGAAATACTGACAGAAACACCTTCTAAAGTGCGCCTTGTTCAGCACCATCTCCTTTGTGTGTCTCACAAGTACAGAACAGCTCTGTTACCAGCTGGAAACTCTGTGTGTTTCATACATGAGGAAGTGAATCAAGAGTCTTGGGCAAAACCTGGACTTGAACAGTTAAATTCAAGTGATAGGGGGAGATATTAAAAGTATCAAGTTGTTCCAGAACTGGATTTAAACTGATTCTTGACAGTCTCCCTCACTCTTCCTGATTTATACTGGAATATTCTTGTCATTTGTTTTGAGTTTTCATGACAAGAACAAAAATCAGTTCCTGAAAATAGGTGAACCTGCTTGAGAGCGTTCCTCTTGTTAAAACCAAACTGTTTCACCAGTTACATAGAGGTTGTTGGCTGGTGAAACACCTTCTGATGAAACCAAAACCAAACAACCTCAAGAGATAGGTATTAGTGGGGTGGATGGTTATAGCCTACAAAGGTCTCTGGGCTCACAGAACAAAATGTGACCATGACAGTTGTTCCGGTACAGAGCGTTTGAACCATCTTGAACAAGCTGATACTGGTCTTGATCCAAATGCTGCTTCTCTGCTTAAAACCTTTATTGACTTCATTCTACTGCTTGCTAATAGCAAAACAGCAAACAAAGCAACTACAGGCTTTGCATCTAACCTGCAACCTGGAAAGTACAGGTTTATGGAATTAAAACAGAACACGTATTGCTGGTCTCTGAGGATAGAAAACTTGGATAAAAACATTGGCTGGTTTCCAATGGGATGTAAGAATTTGGCTGGAGATATTCAGCTAACGTGTTAACAGCTCTTCTCAGAGATTACACAGTGTGCCTCTGAGTAGGCTCCAGCTGTATGAAGGGCAGTTCCTTTATAGTCTGTGTGTCCTTAATCTGGTGACGTTGTCAGAGTGGTTCATTCCCATAGGTTTTAAAATAAGATTCCAGTATTGCTAATTTTTGGCATTTAAACTGGTTCAGGAAGGTGCAGCCCCTGAGTCCTCTACAGAAGGAATCTCATCTGGCCCAAGAACATAAGCTTTGTTCTGGGTGTGGAAGCTGTTACCTGCCTGTGCAGCTCTTTTAGGTGTTCTTTCTTCATCGATTACTAATCACTGAAGGAACATACCAAGGAATGGAGGCAGGATGCCTGGTGAAACCTCAAGCCCTGCTGAAGCATCCAGCTCTCAGGAGTGTGTATATATAGCTACTGGGCCTGGCAGGCTCTATTCCTGCAGAAGGGAGGGGTTTGGGCAATCATGTGAAAACAAGTTCCAGCATCAGAACAGGGAGCAGCAAAACGTGGAAGGTTCAGAAGGGTGGGTTTAAGAGTTGTTTTCCACCCCCGCCAAACCCCAAACGGAAAAGAAAATCCCAGGACGTTGCAGCTCCAATGCACCACAAATGCTTTTTACATAATATTTAACATGTATTTTGGTCAGATCTTCCTTCAAACTTAGATGTTCCCTCCTCATCTCTTCCAGAAAACAGAACTGCCTCGTCGGGACCTAGTTTACTAACAGTCTTCCTAGGAATAGTGTGTATTGCAGCACTAATGCTACCTACATTGGGGGACTTGGAATCCCTGGTGCCTCTCTACCTCCACTTAAGTGTGAATCAAAAGTTAGTAGCTGCTTATGTTTTAGGTAAGTATTTTGGCTTTTGTAAATGTTTTCTTACAGCTTCTGCATTTGCCACTGACTGATGGAATCCAAATCACCACCATTACCCTTTGGTTTGCATCTCTACTTAGATTTTAACTTGCAGCCAAAGTGATAGCAGAGTACATTAATTCTCATAAGCATTTTAGACCAGATTTTAGTTGATATTTATTATATACAGGCCCCTACATGTTAGTTAACTTTCATCTGACGAGTGGGCAACTGTAGTCATCTGCCAACAAACCTGAATGGAATGTGCCATTTCTGATTCTTACACTGAACCAAGGAGTTCCTCCGTTGCAGAACCTACATCTCCTCTGTTCTGTCCCTCTCTCCAGCCCAGAGGAGCAGGTCTGAAAGGCTCCATTCACTCTGTAAGCAGTTGTAATATTGAACCGGCTGCTCATAGCCTGGGTAGGTGGATTCTTCACTGGGTAAAAAACCGGCTGGATGGCAGAGCCCAAGGAATGGTGGTGAATGGTGTCACATCTGGTCACTAGTGGTGTCCCTCAGGGCTCGGTGTTAGGGCCAGTGTTGTTTAATATCTTCATTGATGATCTGGATGAGGGGATCGAGGGCACCCTCAGTAAGTTTGCAGATGATACTAAATTAGGTGGGAGAGTGGATCTGCTGTAGGGCAGGATGTTCTGCAGAGGGATCTGGACAGGCTGCATCCATGGGCTGTGGCTAGTGGTATGAGGTTCAACAGAGGCAAGTGCTGGGTTCTGCACTTGGGCCACAACAACCCCTTGCAACGCTCCAGGCTTGGGGAAGAGCGGCTGGAAAGTTGCTCATGGAAGAGAATCTGGGGGTGCTGAGTGACGGAGCTGAACATGAGCAGCTTGTGCCCAGGCAGCCAGGAAGCCACCAGCATCCTGGCCTGTATCAGCACCAGTGCAGCAGCAGGGCCAGGGCAGGGATTGTGCCCCTGTGCTGGGCACTGGTGAGGCAGCGCCTCAAATCCTGTGTTCATCCTGGGCCCCTCACTGCAAGAGAGACATTGAGGGGCTGGAGCGGGGCCAGAGAAGGGCACCGGAGCTGGTGCAGGGCCTGGAGCACAGTGTGATGGGGAAGGGCTGAGGGACCTGGGGGGTTCAGTGTGGAGAAGAGAAGGCTCAGGGGGGACCTGATCGCTCCCTACAACTGCCTGACAGGAGGATGGAGCCAGGAGGGGCTGGGCTCTGCTCCCAAGGAACAAGGGATGGGACAAGAGGAACCGGCCTCAAGCTGCACCAGGGCAGGTTTAGATGGAGCTGAGGAACAATTCCTGCCCCAGAGGGTGCTCAGGCATTGGAACAGGCTGCCCAGGGCAGGGCTGCAGGCACCGTCCCTGCAAGTGTTCACACCCTGTGGAGACGAGGCCTCAGTGCCATGGGTTAGTGGTGGCCTTGGCAGGGCTGGGAATGGTTGGACTGGATGAGCTGAAAGGGCTTTTCCAACCTGGTTGATTCTATGAATTGTGTAGAAATAAGTTACTTTAAACCCTTCCCAGGAGAGCACCAGTAGCCACAGTCCTTCCTGTGTTGTACCTCCGAACTTAGTAAGCGTGGGGAAGTTGCACGTTTCATTTGTGATGACTGTTTTTCTATAACTGTTTCAGATTGGAAGAACAGTGTCACTAGTCAATTCTCCTGCCCCACTACCTGGCACAAATGAGGAGTTACAGGAAAGGAGCTAGGCAGCTTCAGACTGATAGCTAGAGGTGAGGTAGTGGTGGGGAAAGACACAAGTTCATGGTGTTTCATGTACACACAGAGTTCACTCACTGATTCCTGCAAGTCAGTGTGATGAAACAGCTGGAAACCTCACTTGTTGCCCTTTGCCTGAGTCACTGGTGCTGTGTTTTCAGACCTTGCACTAACTCCTCCTGTGTTTTTATCTCTAGTTTTGAAAATGACTCCAGTTTCTGCTGGTGCCAACAGCAGTTTTAACCCATTTGACTCGATGCATTTGCAACAAGCCAAACCTGTTTGTAGATTCATTATAAAGTTCTTACAGGGTTTGACTCCTGTGGGAGCAGCACTTTTAGTGCTCATGAGTTTATGTGCAACTCTTCCTGTGTAGAAAGTTGAGTGCTCTTGAGAAGATGAAACCGCTTTCTTTACCCCAAAGCACAAGTGCAGTGTGTAGCTTCAATTGCAAAGGGAGGTTGATGCCCATCAACTGGGCTTACAATTGAGAAGTATTTGCTTTACAGCCATAAGTTAAACCCTTTATGGCCTGAAAGTCCTTTACAGGTGTTATGGGCTGTCCTGTAGCACCTTCCAGAAGCCTCTGTTACTGCTCTGGGATGGTTCAGGTAATCCAGGCTAAGGCCTACAGCAGTTGTGGCAGTACCAACTGTCCAAGCTAATGCAGACCTTAAGCAGTAGCTGAATGTAATTCCTCTTCAGTGGATGCACTGCTTATGGAAGGCAGCATTAGAGCTCTGCTCTGCCACACTTCCATCCTCAAACCTTTACCAAGTCAGTGAGTTAAATCACTGTGTAGTGGCAGGCCAGTAAAATAGTCTCAGAAATGGCTCCATCCATGGTAGAGGAGATGTGTAGGCTTTAGCTGAGCTCTGCAGTTGAAAGGCTGTTCCATGAACACCATTTGAGCCTGCAGGAAAGGAAGATTGCCCCAGAACTGATAAAATTACCACTCGGATGTTGGGTAAGGCTGGAAGTGCAGGAGCCCTCATGTTTTCCATAGACCTCTTCACCTTGTGCAAACTAAATCATGCGTAAGAACTTGCAGAGTTGGACTTTCTCCTGTATCAGCACATAATTAAAATGAACTTTTCCCTGTGCCATGAGTAGGTTTATGAGCCCCACGTCTCCTGCTTTCAGCTGGGTTTAATTGGTTTTAACCTCTATCAGCACAGTTCTGTTTTGCTTTCCTCCTTCTTAAAGGTCACAACAGAGAGTCTGCAGGAAGCTCCCTGGGCAGACTCACAAGAAAGCTTCACATCTTAGTCTAAAACTGGTCTTTGATCACTCCTGCACAGAGCAGAAACAGTGCCCTGGAGCCTTCAGCTGAGTCAGCATTGCAATGATGCTGCCCCCATGAAAACTGGAGCTTGTGTGCTGCTGTTAGACTTGCCACAGTCAAAAGCTCAGCGTGAAGGTTTTCCAGGGGTGAGCTCAGTCACTGTTTGGATTATTTCGAGCTGCTTTGACACGTAGGTACCAGATGCACTGCACTTGAGTGTCAGTCTTTGTAAGCAGCTCGTGACTCCATCAACACTTGGAGCAATCCTTCTACTATTTCAGTGAAGTGTATATGTAACTTGTGCCTGTATTTATGCACTTTCACCTTCTTTTCTGGGCTGTGGCAGGGTAAGCTGTCTATTTTAAATGGTTTATTCTATGAAATGAAAGCATTCAGTTGTGAATTCTTGTCTTTCAGGTCTCATCACCATGGTTATTTTGAGAACATGAGCAATGAGTTACTAGGATGTCAAACACCTTACTGTATATTCACATCATGAATGTGGACTGCCTTTTACTCCCATTTGGCTCATTAAGATGCTAGCAAACCCGTTCAGTGATTTCAGATCCCTTCAGAAGTGTAATATATTTTAACTATGTATAATAAATGAAAGACTCAAAGCACTTTGGGGTGCTTCTGTATCAGACAGCTACGAAATGTTCAGTGATACCTGTGAAAATCACTTGGAAAACTTTTATATCTCCGCCTACTGTACAAAATCCTTATTAAAGCAACCTTTGTTATTTTTAGTCTATGTTCACATCAGTGTGTGCTCACTTGGAAAGCAAAACCCTGTCCTCTGTAAAACATCCATTTGGTTTGTGGTTGTACGCACTGGGGCTGGCGCCCAACACTTCTGTATCCCTCCCAGGATGCGCGTCGTGACTGAGCATGGAAGCCAATGACAAATTCCAGCAGTGAAACTATGAAATAAACCATGCATTTTAGGTGAAGAATTCCTTCTCCACGTCCTTGCTTCAGCAGTGCCACGTTGAGTGCTCATTTTGTATCACAACTGTAAGACAATAAAGCCAAGTTCAGGCATCAGGTCCTCTCATTTCACAGGCTGCATGTGGCAGGGGACGCGAGTGGCATTAACAGAAGCTGAACTCACACTGAAAACTTCACCATTTCTTCTCTTTCAGAGACCAAACTAAGTAGAGCAGCACAGGGATTCCTCCATCCCACCCCAGCCAAGCCAGAGGAGGGGTTTTGTATCAGAACGTCCTGCTCAAATCCCAGTTCTATGTTCCATTTCTCTTGTTTCATACAAGATGCACTTGATGTCACTTGACATTTCATGGGTGAGAAGTTTCTGCTGTAGGGCCTCTATTGCTGTGTTTGATTCAGATGGACAAATCTTTGTTCCTCAGTCTATAGAACATGCTCTGATCTGTATAAATGACATTTTGGAAATTAAACCTTCTTCCCCCCCCTGCATGTTATGGCTCACTTTCCTGCTTGTGCATGCAAGGCTAAAGAAACCCTGCAGCTAAGTGTCGCTATAAAACCCCCACAAGAACGAAAGGAGAAAGGTTGAATTGAAGTTGTTCAGCACTGTATGTTTTTTCTTATATACAATACAAATAAGTCTTTAAAGGGCAATAAAATGTAACTTCACTTTGATTCGCAGGAGCACTGAGATTGTGTCATCTGTGAGGGTCAGATGATGAGGAAGAGTCAAACATTAACACTGGTTACAAAGCAAAGTTCCTGAGTGGTTTGTGGAGGCCATGTTCCAGTGTCTGTGCTGGAGCCACCAACCAGTGACACTGGCTTGGGGCACAGGGGCTCCTGTGAGCTCTGATCTTCTTTAATACCTATACTGTTCATTCTGATTTTCATGGGGTGGTTGGACCTGCTGCTGCTTGAGCAGGGCAAGGAGTGGAGCACAAGGGAGGAGGACAAAGCTGCCGTGTGGTCCCTCAGCCTTGCTCTCATGCAGCAAGATACACGTTTTATTGTGCCCAAGCTGATGGAAGAAACTACAACCCCAACCCCACCTTTTCCACACATATCCTGGAGTGCCAGGATTGTGGTTTTCTTGCCAGGCTCTTGCAGAAGTACCGAAGAGAGGGAATCCCACATGGAGGAACTCAAGTGTTGATGCCTGCAGATGGTGCATGGACACAGCATGGGAATGGGGCCACAGGACACCGACCATGACTGACACCTTCAAGGAATGCAGACTTAGAAGAACACCTTGACCAAAGAAACCAGTAAGAAAACATCACCAGCAACTAAAACATTGGAACATTCCTTCAAGGACAAGCAAGGAGCAATACAAGATAAAGATGAAATGCGCAGTGTTAACTTGCCACACACAGATAAACCTGGTGCTTGGGCAAAACAAGCATGACAGATGTGAACTGTGACTTCTTTCTACTTCAGGGGGGTTACAGCACACTCTGTAAGCACAGATTTATGCCAGTGTTGGGAAACGGGACCTGAGGATGGTTTAAGTTCAGCACCGTGAGGGGGAACGTATTGAACCCTGCTACAGCATGGGCACAGGGAGGCACTCGTGTCCCATCACCAGGGGAGTACACGAGATTTATAAGCTATTTTTTGATGCCTATGCATATATATATAAACACACACACACATGCGTGCACGCAGCTGTAGTACTTAGCAGGGTTGTGGAAAACACTGAATGCCTTTGGAAATAAGACCTGAGACAGTGACTGTGCCTTCTCCTAAAAACACCAGGGAAAACAGTTAAGCATCGGCGTCATTTCCCATTCCTGCCTCTTAAACAAACAAAACCAGCCATTTCCTTGACATGGAGAAGTGCTCTCAGCAGACAGTGAGGAGGGCTTTAAGGTCATGCAGCAGAAACAATCCTGTTTACCCAGCACTCGCTGGGGCACTGGGATCAAACAAGAACGCTGGCAGGCTGAGCGGCGCTCCCAGCTGCTGGAGGCTCAGGGACATGAGCTCCTCTGGGTGTTTGCACTCGTGGGGATCAGAAAACACTTGAACTTCCCTATTGTCTCTAAAGGAGGGGGTCACGGAATGCTTCACACTAGACCTGACCGAACTCTTTCGGAGCTGCAGGGACCTTTGGAGAATCCACTCATTTCACCAGGGATGGGAGCTGGAGGAGCCCGGAGCTTGGGGAGCCGGTGGAGCAGCCTCATGTGGAGAGCACCTGGGAACAGATCCAGTCCCTGCTGAGGGAAACGCTGCTGCTGGCAGCTCAACACCCACCCCAGGAGAATAACACAGCATGGGGTCGGTGACAGCCACTGCTGCACCCAAACAGCCCAAGAGGGGCTCTGAGGAGCCCATCACAGAAACGTGCCTTCAACACAGGAGAAATCCTTCCTGGAACCAAGCAGTTCCGAGCTCTCAAAGCCATTCACATGTTATTTCATTTCATGTTCACACACAGGAAGGATCCGATAACCAAGAGGCCTAAACTGGAAAGAGGCGGCCAAAGAGGTTTGGCAATGAATCACCGCAGTTTAGTCCTCATTTGTCAATGCATATTCCAAATACCTCGCTTTCCTTGTCACAGCTTCCCTTAGAAATGCCAAGTTCCATCACCCCTTTCCCTTATCAGGAGTATGGATCTCACACGTTCAGACTTAGGCCCACTGGGAATTGTCCCACAGAGGGAACTTCCCTGAGCCACTAAACCAGCCCCAGGAGTACTTTGCTTACAGCAAAGGAAGTTCTAAGAATGAGAGATCCTTCATAGGTCATGGAATGGTTTGGGGTGAAGGGACCTTAAAGCTCATCCAGTCCCAACCCCCTGCCATGGGCAGGGACACCTTCACAGGTTGCTCCAAGCCCCATCTAACCTGGCCTTGAACACTGCCAGGGATGGGGCAGCCACAGCTTCTCTGGGCAACCACTGAAGGAGGGTGCAGTAGCTGCTGCCAGCAGCACGTAACTCAGTGCTGCTCCAGATAAGCTAGTGAAGGCTGGCAAACCACTGCTACTCATTCTAGCAAGAGCCACTTAAAGATAAGGGACGTGTAAATGAAAGGAGTCCTAAAAAACCTGCATACCCTCAAAAAATGAGTACAGAAGGAATGAACACTCACAGTGTAACAACTACAGCCAGGTAAGGGGATGCACTCACTTCTTTTGGTCTGTTTTTGTCCTTTATAGAAGCTCTCTGCTGTTGCTAACTAGCTGTTTAGTTTGTATAACGAACTGTAGCCAATGCACATCAGCTCCTGAAAACCTGCAGAGCTCTGTAACCACACTGACAACAACATGGAATTACACACAGGGGAAGTAATGCACGCTGGCTCCGAGACAGCTGAGGCTCTGCAAAGGAGTAAGGTAATGAGCACAGCCGTGATTACAGCAGCACCAAAGCCATGGCTCATCTCCTCACTGTGAGGAAAGGGCTAGTAAGGAGGCCCACCTGAATAACAGGCTCCCTGTAACACCTCTGCCATGCAGCATCAGTTCAGGCACATGTAACTGCTGTCATCCTGAGCCTGGCAGAGAAAGAGGTAAGAATAAGGAGCAAAGACGACTGATCAAATACCTGTCAAAGACATGGAATGAAAGAGTGAGAAAGTCTGTGATAGAACTTAAAGCCATGGTTACAGTTTAAAAAGAGAGGAACTAACAATACACCTAACAAAGTGAGAGCATTCTTCTCTAGGGAGATATTCAAGGTAGGAACACCAAGGTATTAGACGAGCATAACCCTCATCACAAGACAAAACTCTGCAGTAAGGCTCTGGAATCCTGTGTTCCATCAACAGCACCAACCCATTAGTGCCTTTCCCTCAGGAATCTGCCAGGAATCTCCCAAACCAGCCCCAAGTGCTGCAGTGAATGCACTTACAGTGAAAGCATCTTGATGTATTTCTGGCAGCAGTTCCTTGCAGCGATGCGAGTGCCACACAGTCTCTCCAAGACCCCACAGTGCTCTATTTCCGTGCCACAAAACCCAGTGCATGACATGTACATCTTGGGTTTGATTTCTCTATGGCACAAGGGGAAAAAGTAATCATGAAACCGATGTTTTCAAAGGCAGTGCCTGCAGCAGGAGCTGCTCCCGCTGGAGCAACTCTTCCTACTCGACACCCAGCAAAGTTCTACACATTTACGTGCTGTTAATCATGGAAGGAAGCCTTGAATTTAGCAAACGTTTTCCAAGGCTCCTATGGAGCAAGAAGCAACTAAAACCCGCAGAGGAATTTCATGGTTTATAAATGCCAGATTTGTCTGAGGAATCTCCCTGGGACTGGGGAAGCCTCACCAGTCCTTTGAGAGGCAGAGGGGAACCAGCACGAAGGCGTGTAGAGACGTGTTTGGTTCTGGTTTAAATGCACTCAGCTCCTCCCCCCTTCTGAGACTCCTGTTCCTGAGCAAGCGACTGAAAGTCAGACAAGGTTATTCTCCTCCACTTGGTTATTTTTCCCCCTCCTCTCTCATGCTTCTACCACCAGACCCCAAAGGGGAAGGAAGGAATCCCTCCCTTCCGGCACGTCTTTAGATGTAGGGCAGCTGCCTGCTCGGAGAGAGGAAGGGCATCTCCTGACCAAGACCCAGGCTGCCTGTTGGCAGGTCTCAAGGAAGACATCAGACAAGGAAGCTCGTACCAAGCACACAGAAATGGGAAGACTCCACTGTCACAGGTAAAACAGAGGAACACTCACCCATCCAAGACAGACCCCTTAGAAACAGGCACCACATTCAATGTGAGGTGACAATTCTGACATCCAGTTCTTGAGAAGGGCTCTTGCAAGCCACAGATCTCGGACTGGTTTGGGTTGGAAGGGATCTTAAAGCTCCTCCAGCTCCAACCCCTGCCACGGGCAGGGACACCTTTCACTAGACCAGGTTGCTCCAAGCCCCTGTGTCCAACCTGGCCTTGAACACTGCCAGGGATGGGGCAGCCACAGCTTCTCTGGGCACCCTGGGCCAGCGCCTCAGCACCCTCACAGGGAAGAGCTTCTGCCCAAGATCTGCCTGTCATTAAGGTTTTAACCATTGTACTGGAGCTGTAAACATCCAATTACATTGACAAATATTGAACATGGTGCTTCCAGGAGAAGAGGGATCAACTTCAACTCCATCTGCCACTTGGTGATGATGGTGAAAGGCTGCTTGAAACAGGCTCTGAAGAGCTCACACATTTTAATTAGGACTCCTGAAGCTCCCTATTTTAAGTAAATGAGTTACAACTCCAACATATGCAAGAGCCCAACAGTGTAAAGTGAACACTTCTTGTGCTAAGGAACGCACAAGCTGTTCTCGAGCTGGGAGCTCACAGCACTACAGATCCCTCCTGCCTTTAGTCACTTCACTGGCAAACATCTCATCATGCTGGGGCTGGACTCACACATACAGCACTGATACTAGAACCCCAATAGACATTCATAGATCAAACCACCTCAGGCTCCCCACTACAAGACTTTGGAGCCCTGTTTCGTTTACATGGGCTGGTGATCACTTACACTCAAACATTCAGATCTCACTGACCACAAAGACCCCAGCAAGTTAATCTGGCTGCTGCACAGGCTCCTTTTCCCTGGCATTTGTACCTCTCTTCCAGCGTCAAGTGTCTATCCCTCTGCTAAACGCAGCAAGCACCGGAGCTCTCATTCCATACTGTCCCACTGAGCACTGGCACCGTTATCCATGTTCCCTCAGCAGCCACGTCACTCTGCAGAAGGTGGAAGGAAGAAAAACACCTATCAATCAGTTGTCAAGGAAGACACAAGTGGCCCAAGACCTGATTTCACTGCCAACAAATCCCACAGGATAGTTTTCAACCAGAGCAATGAAATGCTGATCACAAGCAGGACCTTGAAAGGCTGCCATGGCAGAGGAGTGGCACAATCCCAGAGGAACGGCTCTGTGCCCTCAAAGAGCTGCAGGATAAACAAGTTTATATATCATATACTTATATATTTACATGTTTATATATATATGTATATACACAGGATCATACTACTTGCAGTAAGGAAGTAAGCTTCAGAAATGGACAGTAAGCTTCCTGAGACAAGGAAGCTGCCCATTTCTTCTCAGAGAAAGACAAAGGCCTAACACTTGTAATAGAAACTCAGATCAGTCAAGGAATGTCATGTACAATAGTCCTGTAACAACGACGCTTAATCAAGCACAGCTTCAATATTCGTTATTCATGAGTTAACAGTAAAAGAGGCAATACTAACAGCTGAGTTACTGCGTGAGTACAGGGCTGATGATGCACATCGTGTAACACCCCAGTTCCATCAAGCCAGATACAGATTAGACAGGATAATTTGGTTCCAAAATGTAGTATTTCATCTCATTAAAAATCCTGGATGTGCCTCCTGACCCCAGGGCACAAACCTGCAGCTTCTTGATGACACAGTGGACAAGAAATGGAGACCTCAGAGCAGCTTCCAGTATCTGAAGGGGGGCTATAAGGATGCTGGGGAGGGACTCTTCATCAGGGACTGCAGTGATAGGACAAGGGGTGATGGGTTCGAACTGAAACAGGGGAAGTTCAGGTTAGACATAAGGAAGAAGTTCTTCCCTGTGAGGCACTTGAATGGGTTGCCCAAGGAAGTTGTGAATGCTCCATCCCTGGAGGTGTTCAAGGCCAGGTTGGACAGAGCCTTGGGTGACACTGTTTAGTGTGAGGTGTCCCTGCCTATAGCAGGGGGTTGGAACTGGATGATCTTAAGGTCCTTTCCAACCCAAACCATTCTATGATTCTATGCCTTTTCCACAAGTTCAAAGTGATTTGTTTTCCAAAAGCAGGGAAAGGAACAACTGCAGATACATCCAGACTGCAGATACATCACTGTTACTCTCTCCTCCAACAGCACCAATTGCCCCATTAAGGCAAACCACAAAGATCCCCCACTTCTTCTCAAGAGGTGAGAGCCTCCGTACTGTCCCCGGCCAACTGCAGCTTCTCACTTCCAAACTATTTCAGCACAACCTCTTCTAAGTATAAACCAGGGGCACATTTAGGTTAGCTAGTGAGGTCTTTTGAGAATGTTGGGATTGATTTGATGTGATTTTAGAGCTGCCACAGAACTTTAAGATCACAGAATCCCAGGCTGGTTTGGGTTGGAAGGGACCTTAAGGCTCATCCAGTTCCAGCTGGGGGGAAGTGGGTTACAATAGATATTCTGAATAAAAACTGAAAGCATTTAAACATTAAAACCAGAATCTGGTTGGCTCTAACAAAGTGCACAAACAGCAACACATGTCTATTTTTCCATTTATTGGCACTTATTTGAAAAATAGCATAAATATTCAACAGAAGAGAGAGGAGTTGACCCACATGGAACTATCAAACCCTCCACTGATGCATCTTTAGAAGAGACACCAGGAGGTTCATTCTTCTGCAAGATGTTTAAGATCCCATCTTGCCCTCACCACAAAAGAGTGAACACACAGCAACTCTTTGGCACATACCCGAAACTGCAAAACCAAACTGTGCTGTATTAGAGAGAGCCAACAGACACGAAATACAAGCTTGTGCATCCGCCACAGGGATGAAGGGCAATTGGGTTTTGAAAGGCAGCTGCAATCAGGAAGTTGACTATTAGAATAATTTAAAAGGAATGAAATGAGAAGTAAACCATGTCATCTCTTACTTGAACTGAGTCAAACTATTAAATACATTCTATATTCTCTCTACAATGAGGACATACGGACACTGGTCGCTGGCCCTCAGGTCACCAGGTCTTTGCACTCCAAGGTGTCCATTTCTACTCCTGATGGCTGCTGTCAGTCAAAGCTTCACCCATGTGAATCTTTCACAGCAGAGTTCAGGCTTTTCTCCTACTTGAGGAAATCTCCACACTTTTCTCACCTTATTACACAGACCGAAGATTTAGTGTTTAAAAAGAAACCATTTTGCTTCGTTATTAACCTCTCTGCAGGGAAGGCTTGAAATCTCACAGTACAGATGCACACACACGTGCAAACAGGGACTCAGCTGGGGAAGTTCAACTGGGTAACAGGAGTCGACAACCAAAAGGAGGTTGCCACTGGAAAACCTGAAACCAGCTGCTATGGTGAGGTTTGCAGGTTCTCCTCCTGTTTGGGGAATTCCCACGCTGAGATCAGGATGTCTCTACCCACTGACTTTTCCAATATAGCACAAGAATCCCAAAGCCTCTTGCAATCAGCATCTGAAGTTTTCAACAGCAGAAATAACTCAATGCCATTGTTCAAGGAAGTGACAGCAAGAGATGAAACACAGATTAAACGTGTTTGATCGCCTCAGCCTGCATAAAGGCATTCAAGATTCCTCTCTGTATTTGTCCAACAAAAGCCATGTATGGGAACAAATACTGCCTGTTAAAATAACATGCTTCTGAAGCACTAATTACTAAAACCTCAGGATTTAATGTTTTGTTCCAAACATTATTACTATATTTGCTTATTAAAAGACCTTTCATAGAGCATCTACCACTCTAATAAGTCATCTACATGGGGAAGAAAATGAAAATACAAACCCCCAGAAGAATGTTCCCCACCTAATCTGAATTTAGCCACAAGAGCAGTCATGATCATGAATAAAATCCAACATAGCAATTTAAGCTGGCAATTCACCAACTTGTTCTTTTGACATCTATTAGGACACAGAACTGATTAACAGCCAATCATCATAGAACACAAGAATCAATTCCCCCCTCCCAGTATTCCCTATTTCATATGAAGAACGAAAAGGATAAATGTCTAACACTCCTGGAATAAAAACAACTTAGTAAAAGCTGCTTTGCTGGTTTCAGACTGAGGACAAGTGTGAAAGTTATCTGCTACTACACAAGCACCACGTTATATAAGTGAGGATGCTGCCTGGCAGCTGTTGGAAAGCCAAGAGTTCCACAAGCAGAATGTACATAGAGTACTTGTAACTTACTCCAACAAGACAATATCCATTGTAAATCAACAGCTTGCTCACTGATGTTAGCATCAAATATGTTTGCGATTCAAATGCTTACTGTATTGTAGTAAACGTCATACAAACCACTAGAAACATGAATTCCTCCTCAAGGAACTATTCTGGAAGTTTTCTAGAAATCATGACATTTCTGGAAGTTCCTATGAGGAACAGAATCAATTACACACAACAGAAAGTCTTATTGATGTCCAGCCTGTTTCCTGGTGTCCATTAGCAGACTTCTGCTTCTCAATTGATGGGTAACTTAGCCGTGAGATCTACTGGTAAAAAAGGAGATCTGGAGTCAGAAAGTGAGACTGGAGAGTCTGTGTTGGTGCCAGCTTCAGCTGGTGAGTCACAGGAAGAGCCTGCACTGCTCCTGTTGTCATCGAGAGCATGTGACGACAGACTGGCAACAGAGGAACAGCAAGTTAGGAGAAATGAGGTACTCCAAGTTTCAAATACTAGCTTGCAGTCATTATAAAGCTATTTTAGAGCATCTCTGAAGGAACAGTAAGCCCTATGATTTGAAATAAAGCTGCAACTACACACTGCACAATCACTTCCAGACAGGCAGATAACATTCTGCCCACCTCCTTCAGCTCACCCAGGAATGGCATACAGATTAGAAAGCGTAAGGCTGAGGAATTCATCCCAAGCTTTACCCCATCTCCTACAACATCCTGGCCTAGCACATATCCAGAGGCCTCTGTCATGGGGAGAGCTGATGATAAACTGTACATACTTCAGTTGTACCATTCACTAAGTATTGCACAGGACTCAGAATTACACCTGAGGTGATCTATCATCAGCAATAGCATCAAAGTGCTTTTTACAATTACCATCTCCTAAACTAAGATGCAGCCATGACCCTGCACTGCTGTGCCTATTGGGAATAGGAGTGCAAGAGAAGGCATGTTTTTAAAGTACCTTTAGAACACCTATGTTATTGTTGTCACTGCTGAGGCTCAAAGGGACAGCCATGTACATCAGCTGAGAGGCAAGGACAGAAGTGCTGTGAACAAGCCTGTGTGCATAGTTGTGTGGGCACACCCTACATATTATTAACCTCTTGACTGAAATACTAAATCAAAATCCTTTGCTATTTCAAGTTGTTATGATTTTTAACATAGCACTTTCATCTCCTCCCGGCAGGGAGGGGCAGAACCAGTTTTCCTATGTGACTAAAAGCAAGGAAAATAAAAGAGAAGGAAGAAAATCCCCAATCCACCCCCAATGGGGGTGTGTTGCATTCACATTTGATTGCAATTTGAAACTAGACTCAAGGAGTTGTCAGCCATGAGATATCTTTTCCTAAACCTACTCAACTCCCATTTAGATGAAGCACATTAACAGCCTGTCCTAGAAACTGTACATTGTAGTGAACAGTGCTGCCTGTTGACTGTGGTGATTTCACTGCTGCAAAATGAGATGTCTGTACTTAAAAAAACCCAAAACCAAAACCAACTTCAAGCACAATCATTGCTAGATGAAGAGAGACCTATAATGCTTCTGATGATACAGACACAATAAATAGTACAGCATTTACCATCCGCCAAGGTCTGCCTGATGTGAAACCTCAGGGCTAAGCATGTTGGTGGATCCTTGGAATAATCTTTTTGGATGATCTTCTATCTCCATTACACCTTTGGTAAGAAATAAGGAATGATAAAACATTACCAGTCGTTGCAACTAAAATCTACTTTCAGTGAACAGCAAACAGAACAGAGGTTCAATCTTACACAACAGAATGAGTGTTATTTTAGATGTAAAACAGAAATTTCATGCTGAAATTTTGAAGACTGTTTCTTGGCAACATTTTAGTCCAAACTTCAATAAAATTCAGTGAGTTATGAACTGAGTTTAAATATCAGGTATTTATTCGATAGTAGTGAAGAACAATCTTTTTGTTCCAGTTTATTCCGCTATCACTTCACCAACTGGCTCCACCAAAGCAGAGAAGCTGACAATAAGGAAGCTTGTTTTCCTCTTGCAATCAATAAAAACAAGGTTCAGGATTGCCACTAAACTTATGCATTGATTTTGACTTCCCAATACTCTAGAAGAAGGGAGGACAGATATATGCTTAAATAGGCTACGACAGAACTCAGAGAAAAGTTGTCTCGGAGCCAGAGTGTTCTGTTACAAAGGTGAAGCATGAAGATATAAAAGCAGATGCAATAAAATAACCAGAAATTAAACTTGAATAAAAAAATAGGGAGATTGGGAAACATTTCCCAATAAAGCAGTAAAGGGGTCTTATACAGGGTCTCTGCATCAGCTTTTGGTTCTGAAGGATGATTATTACATCTATAGTACCTGTGTGCTGTGTTATCCAGGACTTCCAAAATGTTTTACTTGGTAATATGCCAACAGTTGTATTTCTTGTTTTATTAAGCAGGTTACATCCATTTCTTATCAGGTCTATATGACTACAGAGGAGTCTGTTATGATCATTATGTTATCAGATCTATATGACTATACAGACGTAATGGAGAGCCATTAGAACAGAACAACTATTGATCTTATGGAAGAGTAAAAACTAATTTAACAATCTGTTTTAGCTCTGTAATCAGTTCTATTTATTTGGTCCCCTGTAATACCTTCTATTTCTAGGCACTCTTTCAAGTATCAGGCAATTGAACAGAATTATGAGGAAAGCTATATTCTATTTTTAATTGATAAAGTTCACAAGCTGGCCTATTATATCAGCCCAAACCAAACACTGTACCTTTTCTTTTTATTGACCCCAGAACACTTGGTCGAATGCAGTTAATTGGACTCTGGCTTCTCCTGCTAAAAGAAGACATATGCTGTACTGATTGCCATTAACAAAGGAAGCTTGAAAACATGTAAAGCATTAACAGATACTTGGATAACAAACTACTAAGTGGAAAACACTAAGAAAATAGGCATTGTAACAGCTTATACAATGTAAGTGTCATGTCCCCCTCTTTTTCATGAATATATGAAGTTGTATTTGTGATCAGAAATCAGTTGTGTCTATAACAAATTCTGGGATTTCAAAAGCCTTCTGTGAACAAGCTATGCTGATTTTCTATTATTGATATGATCTGGTACTGACCTTGAAAATCTCCGTGTTGGACTTGGGCTGGGACTTGGAGGTAACCCACTGCTGCTCACCAAGCTTTGCAAAGATGGTGAGAAACATTGCTGAGAGGAAAACAGCTTGTGTTATTTATGTATAAACACTGTATCACACCCATACAGTAACAACTGATCCTTACTGGGGGTAAATAAGCAGTCCATTATTGATGCAAGTACCCAGTTAACAGGGCTGGGTATACTCAGATACCATACTTCACTACTGAGAACAAAAAAACCCCTAAAAGAGATTCCATTTTCATGCAGAAAACATGAAAGTTGACAAGGATTTATTTCACTGTAGTTGGGTTAAATGGCTTTAACCTTGGGCCAGAGGGGAGGCTGAGATGAGCTCCATTCCATGACTCTGAAAACAGGAATGTACACTCCTTCCTCTTAATTCCAAGAGGAAGGCAAATAAAGAATAAGGTTTACTAACCACATATTAACAGTTGAACACTCCACAGAATTTCACACCCACAAGATGTGCATCTGCTGGTTGATATTTTCTGGTTTAGGGCTTTAGGGGTGGTTTTGTTTCTTTATTCTAGTTTCTTGTTTGCCACTGAGGCAGAAAGGAGCAGGTGGCTTCATCTTTTGCTACCAATTTGGTTGGATTTATTTAGCACTACTCAAGATAAACCCATTATTACCACATTTTGCTCACCTTTCCTATTCCTCTAGTAGGTGAAGGAGCTGGAGAAACTGGGACAAAGTCCACTTGCTTTGGTGATGAGGATTTCTCAAAATCATTGTCACTCTGGAAACAGAACATAGAATTAATCTTAGGAGCAAGTTCCTTACCATGAAAAGAGCTGATTGGTGTGGAACTGCGTAAAATTCCAAAGTTATCCTCCATCATACTAATCACTTTCAGGTAGCCATTTTTGAGCTCATGCTTAACAACCACAAAAAAGCCTTAAGCAACATTAGGTGAGTATCAGAATATGGAAGAAAATTTGAACAGGCAGACATCCATGCAACTTTCTTTGCATGGATGCAAAGGAACCCACATGTATCCTCAAACAACTGATCATTCTATGCCTTGTTAGTCTGAAAAACTGCTGATCAAAAGCAGCAATATACAAACACTTTAAGTGTAGGTCAAGCTAATTAAGAAAATGTTGACATGAGAGTCTCTAGTGTCTTGATACTGATAACAGAAACACAAATTAAAGCATGAATGCATTACCAGGCTCAAGCTCTCCTCCCATGAGTGGCTCATCTGCATTGCTACTTGCACTTCTCTATAAAGAAGAAAAGAAATGTATTGTCCCAGGCCCGTAGTAGACTTCATGAAGCTTTCCAGGTCACCTTGATGCTTACCTTTCACGTACTGTTTCTCTGTTCAGCAAATTCATTCCTTCTTCCTAAAAAGATGAAAAATGAAGATAAACACAAAAAAAGCACTTTCCTACAGCAAATCAGCTCTGGTTTCATTTCACTCTTCTATGCAGCAAAATTAATCCAACTCAGTTAAGCAACAATAACCTCAAGCTCTCACCACATGAAGAGGAGTGAGGGGAAGAGGATGGGTAAGAGATGTAGCAAGAGAGACCATCACATAAGAAGTGCTTATAGGAGTTGGTTGTTTCTCAAGCAGTGTTTTTGTTTTCATTACTATCCAAGAAATAGTTACAAAACTGAACAATGAAGCAAACCTTCTGCTCATGCTGGAGTAACTTTATGCATGGTGTTATTTCACAAAGTGGAAACTAGTATGAATCATCCTCAAAAGCATGGCTGGATTCTTACCCTATTCTGTGGATGACTTAACTAACTAGACACCTGTCATCATTTCATTTGCAATACAGTGCATTTTACACAATGCATTTGGGATCTAGTGTTTTGTTCCTAAACCATCCAAAAAATTGCATTAAAATGGACCGAAGATGTAAAATCACAGTAAACATTAACACCAAGTTAAAGTACAAACCTCACTATTGATCTCCTCTTAGGCAGACACCATTCCTTCAAACTAACTGAATGCTGCTCAGTCTGGTGAGTGAATGAGTAGATTCCCTAATTCAGTCCAAGAATAGAAGTTTAACAAAACATCTTCCCAATGTTACTAACAGTAACATTGTTCAACTGTGTGATTATTTGGTAAGATTTGAAAGAGATCAGAAGTAAATCACACAGATTCCCATCTGTGCCAGGACGTATATAGGCTATGGAATTCCAACTTGGGAATTCAGTGATCAAATTAGGAAATGTCACTGTTGGCTTTAATAAATGTATGGAACAAGTAGGAATACAGAAATATTTTCAAAGGAATTGGATTATCAAACTTTAACTTCATGTAATACAGCAGAGCCACAGTAGTTCATTCTATGATTCAATCCCTTGCTCTCATCACACTTACATATTAGTCTTATGCTTTTTTATGCAGATAAAAACAACCCTACAAATGACCTGAATGCTTCAGTCTCTTTAAGTCAGTAGATTATTTCCATAATGAAAGCAAACAGCTATTTTCTTCAGGATTACTATGCATGCACCTTCACTATCTGAGATAGGAAGCAAAATGCCTTCCATCGCTTCAGGGATCAGACCCTGAAAACGCTGTCTGAAGCATTAAATTGCTTTCTTAACTTTTCACCCTGTAAAAATCAAGCCTATCCATTGAAAACCAGCAAGCTAAAAATATGTATGTATATAAATAAAACCAAGCATCTTCAAGGGAATCTTATAAACATCCTACTGTCAAAAAGTGGACATAGAAAATGGAGGAGCCACAAGACTCTGAGCTTGTTGATTTGAAAACTCAAGTGGTTTGTGGGCAGCAGCGCTATTTAAGCCTACTCAGATATCTGCCACCTCCCAAGTGTTTGCTCTGGTGCCCTTCCCCCTCTGCTCATGCTGTGATAGCACAAGTGCCATGATCTGGATAAGATAATTATACAGATGAAAAACAGCCCAGCAAGAAGAACCCAAACTTATTCTTTTAGCCTCCTTATCCAGACCATTTTCTGACTGAACAGAAGTCTTGTGTCAACACAAGTTAAGGAACACTTTGCAATGGCTGTGAATCTTTATGCTGGCACCACTGCCAAAACCTTGGTGAAACTTTGCCCTAAGGGTTTACACGAAAGGTTTCCTTTCCAAAATGTCCATTTTCAGACTCCTCTTTCTGCTCAAATCTTCTTCTCACCGTAAGATTCATGAAATTTGGAGCTATGCAGACAGGATCCAGCTTTTACATTTGAAACACCTTGAAGTGACACTGCAGACACTGTTTCAAAGTAAAATCAATTGTCACTTGAAGGACATTACACACTAACTGCAAAAAACCCCAACCACCTATAAAAAAATGTAAAATTAAATAAAACTGACTTAGAACCTGTGCTTACCTGTTTGATTTGATGAAGACGGCTGCTGGGAATACGGATAGGCGATGATGGCACAAACTACAAAACAAAGCCATATACAACTGAAACACACTTAGAAACTACAGGAGAAGGGAGGGAAAAGCACAGGAATGTCAGTACCCACTGCATAGGGCTATCTCAGACTAAGAATTAAGAATTAAAACATTCATAGTATACAGAAACTATACCAATTACTTGCAAGAATATGATGCTAGTTGGCATCAGCCTGGCTTTCACTTCTCTACAGAATAAAGCTGCTTTTAAGTAGCACATTGCCACCCTTAGTGTATATTGTTGCATAAACTTCTTCACTGAAGTGATCCAGAATATTTTAAGTGATGCAGAAGGCTCCCTAATAGATCGTAGAATCCTGGACTGGTTTGGCTTGAAGGGTCCTTAAAGCTCATCCAGTTCCAACCTCCTGCCATCGGCAGGGACCCCTTCCACTAGAGCAGCTTGCTCCAAGCCCCTGTGTCCAACCTGGCCTTGAACACTGCCAGGGATGGAGGAGCCTCAGCTTCTCTGGGCACCCTGTGCCAGCGCCTCAGCACCCTTACAGGGAAGAAGCTCTTCCTTTAAAAATCCAAAGCCAAAACACAATATGCAGAAAAGCTTCTGGATTGTTGTCTGCCTGCAAATGCCTACTTTGACAACTGATAGAATCAGCTATTAGAAGGCTAACAAGAGTTAAATATCTTCCTTATGGTTTATCTGATGCTTCTTCAATTTGTGTGGAATCAGAGAGGATGTCACTGGAAATGGTCTGCTGATAATTTTGTCCATTTTGCATCAAGCTCTCACTGGAATACTGTAATCTAAAACTGCATGCTCAAAACCAAGCAATTAAAAGAGATTATTTTCTCAAAATATAATTTCATGTATTTCCCATCCCTCAAATGTTCGCCCCTCAGTTGACTTTTGTTATTAACCTATTCAGGGATCAAAACTTCAAAGCTAAAGCTTTGACTGGAGGTTTAACCTCTCTGTAAGCTGACAAGGTATCTTCTTATAATGGATCCAATGTGTTCAGCAAATAAGGTTTGCATTATTACTAAGTGTTTCTATGCTTTATGCAGTAGGAGGCTTCATCTGCTTCACAAAACATTGCCAGAGCTCTTCATCATGCTCAACCTGGAGAGCTTATGAACATTCAGTTAACCATTTACCACACCATCTTCTCATCAGTGCCACGGAGAACAGAGATTCTGCTGCCTTACACAAGAGGTTATGGTAAGTTATCATAGACTATTAATGCTTCATATATCCAGAATCCTCCCTCTAAGTCAAATATCAAGACTTCACACCCTTCTCACAAAAGATACTAGCTTATCAGACTCACAAGAGGATGTTATAATGTTTCTGCCAGAATGTAGTCATCTTAATATATACCACCAAAGTCTAACAGCTATAATGTTATGATTTGCTACTTCTGAAGTCCAGTTTAGGTCAGTTTTGCTATTATAATGGATAGGCTACCTAAAAGCCTAATAAAAATTCCTCCAAGCTGTACCAGCCAATGTGGACCTTGAGGTGACCTTGATTCTCACACAGAGAAAAAGATTTGAACAACAGTACATTCCTGCCTATTCACTAGGGCACTCCACAGTAAAATGCATTTGTTCCACTCATTATGTTCTAATTTTGTGAGTGTGATCCACATGTTTTAAGGTTTGACATGAACAAAATATATACAAAACCAGTGGCTTGCAGTAAAAAACAGAAATCCTAAAAAGACAGTTAGTTTTCTTCTGCAGGATCTAATGCAGTAACTAAACCCACCAACCATGAGGATCCTGCATCTTGTTCCCAACAAGTAACCACCTTTCTTTGCAATGCTTAAAGCTTTCTTTTCTCTTGTATACAGGCCTTTGATTTAATTATTGTGAAAAGAAACCTCAGTCCCTCTTAAAGCAGACTGAACTCATTGGGGATATGATGCTACTCAAATCTCCAGTGCTTTGAGAGCACAAAGCTTAATGAAAGCCATTACAAACTATTAAGACTATGAAAGGAAAGAGATACCTTCCCCATTGCCCTTCTCCAGTATGTCAGATAAATCTTTTTCCCTGAAGGTAAAGTTTCAGAGGGACCACTGCCAAGGGGAACAGCCACCTGCCCTGGCATCTCTGCCCTTCCACTGCTGTTCCTCCAGTGCCCCCTGCCTTCTGCCAGCACAAGCATCTGTGGGGCCATACAGTGAACCCTGACAGGGAGCTGACTGAGCTGTACAGAAAACAAAGAAAGAAAATGCTGAAATAGCACCTAAACATCTAACCACAGGCTAAAATGCTTCGCTTAAACAACAAAACGAGATCCCCAACCACACAAACAAAACAGAAACCACCAAAACATTTACTCACTACATGCCACTGCTATTTTCTTGGACGGAAACGAACAACAAGACACTGAGCCTAGTTGACCCTTCCTTGGCAATGACATGTAGTGACAGAAACCTGCAGGTTAAACCCCAGGCAAATGGCACAGCTGCCCCTGCAGTCATTATAAAAAAAGGTATCTATGTAGATATAGAGAGATATATTATCAGAGATAAAACGATATCATCCTCTGTGATGATGGTGAGGCACTGGCATAGGTTGACCGAGAAGTGGTAAATACTCCATCCCTGGCAGCGTTCAAGGCTGGGTTGGACAGAGCCTTCAGGCAACATGGTCTAGTATGAGGTGTCCCTGCCCATGGCAGGGGTTGGAACTGGACGATCTTAAGGTCCTTTCCAACCCAAACCAGTCTGTGATTATATGATTCTATCACTGGTTTTGATTACAACAGTCTATTCTGTCTTTACTATATAAAAGACAATTTAAGGTAAGAGTATCACCACCTGTTTTTTTTAACCATCAGAAACGATTAACACAGTGAATACTGAACAACACTACATCTACATAATTAGTTTTCCTTACAGACTACCTTTCTTATTCTTAGAACACCTGTTTACATTTCATAAACAGAGTTATGATCAGAATGAAATACAAGTACTCAAGTTTCCAAGGCCCAATGGTCTATAAGTAACATTTCACTATAGGTACAGTGCATTAATGTCAGAGTTAGAGCCTTGTTTCTGAAAACGTGCTATTAGTCTCACACACTACAATCCCATTTTCTCCTTTAACCCTGTTTGGACCTAATGCAGCTGGTTTAATAGTTTCTTTACCAGACTGTGGCGATTCATAACTGTGGTGCTGTTCCTGCGGGTCCGCAGAACGCTGGCCTGGAACACTTGTGAGTTATCACTGTGAAAAGAAACACTTGTCAGATGCAAAAGCCATTTCCTTCCTAGCAAAAAGCACCTCTTAATTGAAGCTCAGTTTCAAATGCTATGACAGCTCTCATTTCAAGACAGAGCACTCCAGAGACAGGTATGGAAGAACTCCTGCAGGTTGCTGGCACAGAGTGAAAAGCAAATTGCTCTTTCCCCAAGTCTCAGCAACTTTAATTCATTATTTTAATTAATCATCCTCAGTCTTCAGAATAACTCAAAAACTGTAAAGATTGATGATCTCTGTGGGAATTTCTGACATTTGGAACGGCTGCAACACGCATCATGCAACAGAATGAGTTTATAAACAGCATTTAACCAGTGGCTGAAGCCAGATTCAGTGCTACATATAAAATAGGAAAAAAAAACCCCCAAAACAGTATCTTGATAAATCTTATCACTATGAACATTTAATTAAAATGCTAAATGCCTTTTGTAGGCAAGGTTAAATTTAACCTACAATAAAAGCAGTTTTTAAAGCCTTAACACTTTTGACCACAGTCATTGCTTCTTTAACCAGGAAGCAGCATGTAAGTTAGATAACACAGGATTAGTTATTTGATATAAAAGAAGCTCCTTTTAAGAGGGAGAGGAAAAAACCCTTCAAATATCCTTACTTTTAACCTCCCTTGCAAAAGCTGGTCACATCACACGCCTTTCACAGAAAAACACTCACAGTTCCAAGTAAAAATCAATCTTATTTGGCACAAAAAAAGAGTCAAAAGTTCTGTGAAATGTAACTTCCATGACCTAAAACATTCCACTTCAAAATGTTCTTTGGCTCTACAGTAACTCACTCTCCAAGCTCCTTACTAAGTCTGTTACTGAAGAAGTCAAAACAGGAGGCAGAGCAGCAAAAGCTGTTCAAGAGCTTTTGTTTCAGTTTACCCAGTGAAGCCATTCTGGGAAAAAACTGAAGTTTCTTGCCAAGAGCTGCGATCTTGCAAAAACAATATTCTGCTGGAAAATTCCTAACAAGCAAAACACTGCAACCACCTCAAATCAGCTCAATGGCATTTCAGCTCCGTTTGTACACACACCTAACGTATGGTGCATGCAGTGTTAAAGGAAGAGCTCAGGCTTCGTTTACAGCATGGTTATGGGGTGCCTTTTTTAAGGAGTCAAGGGTGTCACAGTTTGTAACTTACAAAAGGGTGAGATTATAAAAGTTTCTCATCTCAATCACATAACCAGTTTACCTGCTCAGCAATCTGCCTGAGGAATAACTGCCATTCCCAATACTTGTGTACTGCATCAAAACGTAAACTGAGAGTTGTTCCTTTACAATTATCACTACATACAGTGAATATTAAAAGAATCACCATGTTTATTTAGCATTAAATTATGACTGCATAAACAATAGTATTTCCTATGAACAGTAATGGACTGTTAATCATTTTGGTACAAAATGATTTATGAGGTTGGTTCAGCACTTGCTACCTAGCTCCTTACAGAGACATGAAGTTTAAGGGGGTTTGTGGGGAGGAAGTACCCATGTGTTATACTGTTACAAAGTTTATTCTCAATAAACTCTCCCAAGCTGCAGACATACTACTAGGAGCAGCATGTGAACCCCCTCAAAGCAGCCACACCACGTTGCAGAAGTGAGCATCTCCCAACTTCATGACAACCCAGAGGAGACAAGAAATAGCACGTTGAGTTATCAACTTACCCAAATACAAAGCTATACATGAGACCATACACACCTGAGAGCTTTCCCCTTCTGTGCCCTGTCAGCAAACATGCAACTCCCCTTGCAAATACCACCAGGCAGACGCTGATGGCAATACCCAAGCAAACTTACCTATATGCGTCTCTCCCAGCATTACACAGTAACAAAATGAGCATCATCCAGAAGAACTCCAGGACAACTGACGGTACATTTTACACTAAATGTAAAATTTGTGCATCCGCCAATGTCCCTTGAGGCGATCTTCCTAAATTCACCCAACTGTTCTGAAAGGATTTACTCTTTAGAGTCACATACGGCACAGCGATTTGGGGGGATTTTGGGTCAGACCTGAACCCTTAAATCAGAGATTGCTACTTTATAGCAACGGCCACAGCCTTGACGCTGCACACTGCGCGCTCCTCAGCTACACAACACACGGCAAACCTACACATATACACACACACAGCCTGACCGGCGGCTGCGGGGCGGGCCAGGCCGCGCTCACCTGAGCCCGTGGATGAGCGGGGCGCTGTTGGATCTCCTCAGGCCGCCCCCGTCGCTCGGGGCCGCGGCGCTCCCCGGCGGCAGCTCCAGGTCCAGCTCCATTTTCTCCTGAGCCATCGCGGCGGCCGCGCCTCCGGCTCCGGCTGCTCCCGCTCCGCCGCGATGCCCATTCACTGCCGGCGGCCGCAGCGGCTCCTCATGCCGCCGCTCCCCCGGCCCCTACAGGCCTCGCGGGCGGCGCCGCAGGCACAGGCCGGGGGCGCGCCGGGCCCGGCGAGGGGGGCGGCCCCAGCAGCGCCCCATGCCGGGGGAGGCCCGGGGGGCGGTGCCTTCCCCCACCCGCTGCTGCTGCTGCTGCTGCTGCTGCCACACGGACGCGCTCCACGGACGTGCTCACACTTTTCACGCCGGTGCAGCCGCCTCAGGCCTCAGAAAGCCTCAAGCCCACCGCCGCCGGCGCTCTGTGCGCCTGCGCCACAGGCATCGCGCGGCAGGGCGCATGCGGGGAGCGCTCTCGGTTCCCCGGGGCTCCGTGCTGCCGGTGTCGCAGTTGGTTGGGCTCGGTGCGGCCTCCGCGCTGCTGTCTGCCGAGCTCTTCAGGAGAGGACAGCTACAACCACTGGCAGACGTGAGCCTGGTCGCTGAGGTGAGGTGACCCGGCCCCACCAGCCGCACTGCCCGTCTGAGACCGCGGCTCTCCGGTGCCGGGACAAGTACAGCAGCGGTGAGAAAGCTTAAAGATGCCTTTGTCTCCTCCCTGGGGCTGCCCGCCCCGGCTGCGGCCTGTCGGAGACCCCAGTTCCCCCGCCATGGAGCCCGGCTCTGAGGCACAGGTAGTCCCTGCTGCACCCCTGTTTTGGTCTGCCATAGCAGCTTCTGTCAACCCAATCTTAACGTGTGTGTACAGAACAATTCTGCCCTTGTGCACCCTGGGCTAATGTGTCAGTGTCGATACTGTCACCATGTACCTATCCATCTGACTAGTTAAACCATTTTATTCGGACTGTTGCCAGGTATTTACACTCAGAAGTAAATATTCTAGGTGTCTGACGTATGTTCATTAGTGCTTTCTCACAAAGTGCTACAATGCTGAACCTTCAAATAAAACCAGCATCTGAGTTTGTAGCTAACCATCGCCACTTCTCAGAAATGTAACTGATGGTTCTTCAGGCATGTCTCCATCAGCTTATATTCCAGGTGAGACTTTCAGGCAGTCTTTAATAACCACGAAAGAAAGGTGGATTGTAGGTGGCTAAAACATGTTGTTCACAGGTCACACGCTTAGTAGCATTTTGTAGTTTCATGTGGCTGTGGTTATTGTAGCCAGGGTACTGATGGTACCAAGTTATCTCCCACATCATTGTCCACACCATAACTTCATGCCCACCACATAGCATTGTACCCACTTCTCATTCTCCCAGTCTCCATTTTCCCATTTGCAATCTCCATCCTTCACCTGTATCCTCCCAAAGCTCTGTTTAACATAACTCTCTCCTTACTTAATCCCTCTCACCGTGCTCATCTGCACTGTTCCTCCAACTCAGCTATTTGTGATTTCCTCATTTCCATCTTTCACCTCATTCTGTTCCACAGCACAACTCTCCCACAGCCACATCCCCTTTTCCCTGCCTCATTACCCTTTGAGGGTTACCTTGACAGTCCCCACATCTCTTGTATTCCCCGTTAAGGTTATTTGGCTGTGGAAAAAGCTGGTCAGACAGTGGCCTGATGTGTTGGAAAATTGGAGCACATGAAGCAGGTGTTTTTGAGCTCTCAGCCACATTTTGGGGATAGTTGACTTTTCCCTTTAAGGGTATCCTGGTACACCACATTTGTAGAATAATAGAATAGTTAGGGTTGGCAAGGACCTTAAGATCATCCAGTACCAAGCCCCCTGCCATGGGCAGGGATACCTCACACTAAACTGTGCCACCAAATGCTCTGTCCAACCTGGCCTTGAACACTGCCAAGGATGGAGCATTCACAACTTCCCTGGGCAACCCATTCCAGTGCCTCACCACCCTTACAGTAAAGAACTTCCTCCTTATATCCAATCTAAACTTCCCCTGTTTTAGTTTGAACCCATTACCCCTTGTCCTATCACTACAGTCCCTAATGAAGAGTCCCTCCCCAGCATCCTTATAGGCCCCTAAATCTGAAGCTTTTTGCTGTCTGTAGTAGCAAGGACATAACAAAATAATTCCACAATAATAATAATAAGTAGCAAAAGCCACATAGTTTGACAGTGTAGTCACATTCTGCAGGTGGCTTTTGTATTAGCAGAGCAAACATACACATATGAGTGATTTGAGTGGATTTCCATTCAGAGCTGGGTATTCTGCTAGATGCTGTCACTGGAATTGCCCTTTGGGCACTCAGCACTCACTGGGAGAGCTGTTCCAGGCTGCAGAGTGCTCCTGCTGAAGCACTTCACCAGAAGAACGGTGCAGCATTCAAAGCGTGGTGGTGCATTTAGTGAGCGGTGGCAGTGAGAGGCAACAGGCTTTGCTTGTGCAGCAGATCCTAATTTTCCAGTGAATCATCATTGTTAGAAATTGAGCAAAAGTAGGGTTTAGGTATTTACCTTCTTGATCTTTGCAGGAGATGGCAACTCTGCAGCATCTCACAGAAAGGTATCATTACTGACCATGATGTATCATAGTGTGAAGAGTGGGAAAGGTGGCTTTTCCCTTCTATTTTCATAAAAACCAAGGAATTTTGTCTCCATTTTTTCCAATATAAATAATATTGAAAAATCCTGAAAATATTTTAAATGTAATCTTGTGGGTCAGAAGGCACCTTAAAGCTCCTGCAGCTCCAACCCCTGCCACGGGCAGGGACACCTTCCACTAGAGCAGCTTGCTCCAAGCCCCTGTGTCCAACCTGGCCTTGAACACTGCCAGGGATGGGGCAGCCACAGCTTCTCTGGGCACCCTGTGCCAGCACCTCAGCACCCTCACAGGGAAGAGCTTCTTTCTAGTATTCCTTAATATTCTAAGAGAATAATTAATCCAGCCACTTAAGAAAGTTGACATGATGAAAAATCCTCACTTTTCTATCTTAACTATTTCTGTACCTAGTGCTCTGGAAAAAGAATTGCTGTTTCCCTGGAGAAAATGAAAACTTTTATGAATCTGGTGCTGGTAGAGACCCTGAAGATCCCCTGTGTGTAAGAGACAAACATATACTGTAATTGTTATTATAGAAAAATACTGGAAAATAAGAATCTGGAAGCACAACATTCTGCTGCTTGGAATAGAATTGTAAATGTCATCCCGAGCCCCAAATGCAGCCAAGAAGTAGAATTTTGTGTCTTGTAATGAACTTTATGCTGGATTTCTGACAGCAGCATGAGGCTCATGTTACTGATTAAAAACACAGCACATTCTTCAGTAGCACAGCAGAACACTGGGGAACGATGTGAGACTTCAGCTGAGGAGCGAAAACCTACCCCTGAGCAGGGTCCCAAAGGCTTTTCACCGTTGCTCTGTTGGGGCAGAGCGCGGGACCGACCTAGGTAAGATCGGACCAGTCTTATGGCCACCCTGGGACTCGAACCCCTGGCCCCCGCAGACCACGCCCCGTGTCGGTCTCCTAGCACCCCCTGTACCGTTTCAACCAGGCGCCCCGCCCGTTCAGCCGTTCCGCGAGTGCTCTGCCGCTCCTCGGGAGCGCGCACGCAGCCGGCGCGGGCGGGATGGCGCCCTGTAGGGCATGCGCAGTGCCGCGGTGCGGCCAAGGGACGCATGCGCTGTGTGAGGCGGGGAGCGCTGCCTCCGCCCGGTTTCCCGCGCATGCGCGCTGGGCGGCGGCGGGCGCGTGGAGGGGTGTGCGGCCCGAGGCGCTCCGAGGCCTGAGGCGGCCTCACCGGAGCGAGCAGCGGGAGCGCGTCCGTGTGGCGGCGGCAGCGGGTGGGGGAAGGCACCGCCCCCCGGGCCTCCCCCGGCATGGGGCGCTGCTGGGGCCGCCCCCCTCGCCGGGCTCGGCGCGCCCCCGGCCTGTGCCTGCGGCGCCGCCCGCGAGGCCTGTAGGGGCCGGGGGAGCGGCGGCATGAGGAGCCGCTGCGGCCGCCGGCAGTGAATGGGCATCGCGGCGGAGCGGGAGCAGCCGGAGCCGGAGGCGCGGCCGCCGCGATGGCTCAGGAGAAAATGGAGCTGGACCTGGAGCTGCCGCCGGGGAGCGCCGCGGCCCCGAGCGACGGGGGCGGCCTGAGGAGATCCAACAGCGCCCCGCTCATCCACGGGCTCAGGTGAGCGCGGCCTGGCCCGCCCCGGAGCCCCGGAGCGCGTTGTCTCGCGGGGCCCAACCGTGGAGCGATGCAGGCCGACCCGCAGCCAGCCGGGCCCTTGCGCTCTGGTGCTCGGCGCAGGCTGATGCGCGGTGAAGGCCTCACGTCCCCGGTTTCGGGTTGGGGTGGCGGGTTGCTGCAGAAGGGCAGCAGCGGATCGCCGCGGGCGGCGGGGGAAGGTGGCTGCCTTGTCATCGAAAGTGGAGCTTCTGCCGACGTGAAATGGGTGTTTTCGGGTGCTGGGCAGCTGTAAGTGGAACACCCCTTAGGAAGCTACTCACAGAAGTTTCTTTTCCATCCCCAGTGACAACTCGCAGGTTTTTCAGCCTTACGTGCTGCGAACTCGCAGGAACAGCACAACAGTTACGAGCCGTCATAGCATGGTGAGGAATCTTAAGCATGTTTTGTTTGCACCTAACACGAAGTAATTGAGCTGGAGAAATGAAGTTAAACTTGATTTGTGTTTGCACCGTGCATCCCAGCAACCTTTCAGGCTGGAGATTATGCGTTTTTTTCTAGCTGTAACTGCAACCTGCAATGAAATAATGCTGGTGTATTGTTACCTGTATGTCGCCATGAAGATAACAGCAGCTGAAGCTGTGTGTGCTTCAGGTTGACGTTAACTTGGACCTGACCATGGGTTGGAAGAGAAAACTGCTGTCACAGTTAAAAGTCTTTTAATTTGTTGTAAGAATGAACAGGGCATTGAGTCTTCACTGACCTATTTGTTTGACGTTGGAAAGGGTGAACACTACATGTCAGAAAAGGATTTAAAGAAGAGTAATTTGCTGGGTGATGATCTGCTCTGTTACTTAAGCCTGTCAGTAACAGTACTGCTGTTTAACCTGTCAAAGATGGTGCATTTCTCTTTGTTCCATCATATCAACTCAGGGATCTAAATGCTCTTTTCCACTGAGCATTTTCTTTCTCATCTTGAGGCTTGTGAAGATACAGTCCTACGGGCTTTGAGAAAAGCAGTACTTAAAGTCCTGAAATAGGATTCTCTTCTGTGTCTTGTTACGAGATTTTCTAGAAATAAGAGTAACATTTTGGCACTCAAATCAGAAGGTGTTACAGAGGACGAATGGGCATCCTCAGTGGGGACTGTTGGCCCATTTGTATGTGATGGTGGCCAGAGTTCCAGAGGAATAAGATGTGTAAAATTGGAGAATTGCAACAGTCAAGTTTTAGGTAGTGTTGTTCAAACCTGAGCTGAAACATTGGGATTTCTCCTTTATAAGAGCCAGCTCTTTGAGTAAGTTAATAGAGGAGTTTGTCATCATGTTCTGGGCAGCAGGGAATTGTAAAATGTTCATAATTTCACTTAAAAAATCTCTCAGTTGTCTCATGGTATTTGTGTATTTGAAATGCTGAGCAGTGTCTGCGTGCAAGCCTGAGCTCTGTGCCACTTGCTGAGTGATAGAATGGATTTGTAAGTTGTAAAACAAGTCTTCTATCTTGAAGGTCAGTGTTTTCTTTTTGCAACATGATTTGAGTCATCCACGTGTAGTACAGCTCATTTTTAATTCACTAAGAATGGAGGTGGTGGTGAATAGGATGTATGCAAGGTGCTGAGATGTGATTTAATCACTGTGGCTGTCCCTTTTTTTTCTCAGTTGTTGTCATCATCTCCTATTCGTATTCCTAGCAGCCGACTTCATCAGATCAGGAGGGTGAGTGTAGTTTTTATCTATGTATTTAGTAGCAGAATGAAAAACATACAATAATGAAGTACTTAATGGGAGTTTCTTTCCTGTTGAGTTCTTCAAGCACTAGAGAAAACCGGGTCTTTTTCAAGATTCAGTTCCAACAAGGAAGCATCCTTGCAAGGTTTATTGTTGTCATATTTAAGCTACCTTTCATTTTTGATGTATTGTTTCATTTAAGAGAAACTGAGCTCGGCTGGTAGCTCTTTTCTTTCTGGAGTGGTCCTGCTGTTTGCATTTCAGTTCTAATGGCAGGTTATTGAATCATGAGTGCTATTGCAACTACCTGTGACAAAGCAAATGTTACGGGGAAACTGAGGATGTTTTATCTCCTGCAGGAGGAGGGAGTGGATTTAATGAACCGAGAAACAGCGCATGAAAGGTGGGTGTTATTCAAACAAAATGATAAAATAGCCAGAGTTATCCTCTTTGTAGCTACTGATGGGGTTTTTTGTATTCTAGGGAAGTGCAGACAGCAATGCAGATAAGCCAGTCATGGGAGGAAAGCTTGAGCCTGGTAATCTTTTTATAGATGTTTCCTATTTAATTCTACTATTACACTCAACTGAAGAATTTAAGGGAAAGAGAGACATTAACTGTGAAAATAACTGAAGAAGAACTTAAGTTTATCTGCTTTAGCTTTTGTGCATTTGGCCCAGTGACTTCCCACTAGAAGGCTGTGCCTTGGATTCCTAGGTAGTGTCCTGTGACAGTGTTAAGTCTGAAACCTTGTGTTTACAGAGCGACAATGACTTGGACAAGTCTGAGAAATCTTCCTCCCCAAAGAGAATAGACTTCATTCCAGTTTCGCCTGCACCTTCACCTACAAGAGGAATAGGAAAGGTAGGAAAAGTGAAATACCAAACTGAAAAGAACACTTCAGAGTTTTAGCCCAAGGTGAACTGTGAGGACTGTGTAACTTCACAAACTGATAGTTTTTAAGAAACCAAACAACGACAAAACAAACCCACAACCCAGACCCACATTTTACTTGTTTCTAAGAATCAGATCTTTACCATCTTAGAGCTTGCGTAGTTTCAAGAGTGAATGTTTGCAGTTGCTGCTGTCTGTGTGATGTTGGGATAGGTCAGGATTCTGGTTCTAGGGGAGCTGGAAGAGGTCATTATAGCAATCAGATTTGGACGTGATCTTCAGCTGCGTAAGTGGGAGCTGCTGGGGAAGAAGCACCAGCATTGGAATGTATCATTTGTGTAGAGTAAGAATGTAGGCAAAGACTAGAAGCTGCAGATCTGTGTGGTGAGGAGGATGGAAGTATATCCGTCAGTTATGGAAAGGAAGGCATAAATCACTAGGAAGGAGGACTGCAGTGTGCAGAACTTGCTCTGAAGACTGATGGCAGATGCTGGAGAAAGGGAATATATGTATATTAGATAAACTGCTTTTTCCAGTGAGGATTGGAAAACTGAAATGCAGCACAGAGAAACTGGGAACTGTGTTTATAGATGGGCTGATTGACCCTGTTTTCAGAATCACCCTTTTGTGATTCTGCTTTTGTACTGCTATATTTTGTTACATGCCTCAGCTAGTATTGTTGATGGTGTATGCATGGAGCATCATATTAGTGCTGAGTAAATGTGTTCCTAGTGTAACCCTGATGCTGACAGCTGCTCCTGTACCTTTGGAATCACGACTGTAAAGCAGTAGTAGATAACTTGCCAGAAAACCATTTTTGTGCTTAGCTCTGGGCATTCATGGGCTAAGCTCAAATGAGCTGCAGAACCACAGAGCTCTGTTCTATCTGGAATACTGTGTTAAGTTTTCAGGTCAGATGTATTTTGGGTCAACTCAGCCTGTTTGTGTAACAAGTCCCTTGAAAGAAGCAAGTCCTGAGTACTGTACTGCTGCTTCTAAATGTAACAGGAAGACCAGAAACAACTCTCTTATTTAGAAAACAGCTTCTATTTCCATTTCAGATTTCCTGTGGGTTTGAATTTTAGGTTCATCTCAGCGGGCTTGCTTTAGGCAGTCTATTTTTGCAAGTTAAGGTTTTAATGCCTCTAAGGTTGTGGATGATCATCTCTGCCTTACGCTGTTACCAGCTTTTCTTTAACTGGGGATGTTTTGTTTGGAGGGTGGGGTGAAACAACTGAATATTTCAAAGGGAATTCTGAAGTTCCTTCCTGTGATGTTCTCTGCAGCAATGTTTTTCACCATCATTGCAAATGTTTGTGAGCAGTAATGGATTACCTCCAAGTCCTATTCCCAGTCCAACAAGGCGATTCACCAAGTAAGTAACATTGCAAGGAACAGGTATACATTGGCTTAAATTCCAAGGCTGGCATGAAGATCAGCTAAAGCTGATGTTAAGACATTAAAAGTGATTTTAGTTTTGCAGTAGCTGAAGTATTGCCACGTAAAAATGCTCTGAAAGTTCAGCCTTTACCAGTAGTAGCTTTGTGGGGGTGCTCTTATAGAAGCCTGTGTCAACTTCAGCCTAGACTTGGTAACTTGTGGGGACATTCCTGGGTACTTCAAATGAACTTTTAACTTTTCCAGCATATCAATTTTGTATACTAAATGCAGTTTAGAAATGGACATGATTGACATGAGGATGTGAGGCACTAAGGGAAGAAGAAAGCCCTGGAAAATGTACTACAATTTTGTGTGGCAGATAATCTGCTCTAATAGCAGGCGCTTTCTTTGTTATCTATGTATTTAGACTCCCTAAGAATTCCATTTGTGCAGGAATAGCTTTAAAGAAGTGTGCTGTGGTTGTGTTGGTTTGATGCTAGGTGTGGTGAAACAGGCCTGACTGAGTGTTGGTATTCTCTCCATAGCAGGAGGAGTCAAAGTCCTATTAACTGTATCAGGCCCAGTGTTCTTGGCCCCATTAAAAGAAAAGGTATGTGTATTTAAAGTATCAGATGTTTTATCTGATCCATATGGGGATGTAGTTATGCAGCTGGATGCATTTCTTTTTTCCATGTTTTTTTTGTTCTGTAAATACAATGCACTTGTATCCATGGTGAACTGGAATTTGGCAATTGTAACTTAAAAATGGAGTGTAAAATAGCTAGTCTAAAATACAAGAATGAAAACCTTTAAAAGCAGCTATTGCTTAAAAGAAGCAAACTTTATTACACATCAAATGCAATGTTATGAATATTCCTAAGCCCTGACATTCCTAAGAGTACCACTGTACAGTGCACACCCTTCAGTTCATCTTAGGAATGTTGCTTATCATGCGCTATCTGCTAAACTTAGTACTGAATGTTTGTTTTCACTCTGAAAGTTCAGAAGGTGAGTGTTTAGAGAAGTGGAATAGATCAGTGCTTTCCTCCTGGAGGGGGAAAACTGCATTCTTTCCTGGAAGTATTCCATGTTAAGGATATTTAAATCACAGCCCAGAACAAGTCTCCATAGTAGAACTGGGAGATTGAGATGTTTACAAGCTTGCCTCTACCCATGCTAATTCTTTCTGCATTTTAACTTGGGCACTCTAAACTGCATAAAAAGCATCTCCCTTTATTTTACAAGGCTTGGCCTTCGAGAAATGGTCCTGGTTAGTGTTATTTTAGGGCTGCTTGTTCTATCAGATAAAGAATGTCGTGTAATTTACATTGAGTTGACAGGGGAGAGAGGCAAGTTTTCCCATGGATGCCAATTTTTTCTTGGCTGTTATTTTCTGTGAATTATAGAGGCATTAAATATTGAACAAAAATTTATCAGACTCAGTAAGGAATAAGTATTCATATTGCATTGATTTACTTTCAATGTTTTATGATAGGCTTTACCCAGGTTGTATTAAAAGCAGGTAAGGGGCAGGCTTTCCTCACCTATCCATGTGCTGTTGTGTAGCATCTTTTACGATGTGGAGATAGGAGTTTGCCTTTTTTACTTGAAATATCAAGAAATTTTCAATGTTACTTAGTTTTAAAACATCCAACCCATTTCAATGACCCTAATTTCTTTTCCTAAATACAGAATTCTGTTATTTCTGAATTTTAGCAGTAGCTTTACAGTTCATACTCTATAGATGTGACATGGTAACAAAATGACACCGTAACATGTGGGATGAGAAAGCAATGTATGAACAGTTCTAGAGGGAATAAATGCTGGTACACTGTGCAGTGTGTTGGAGCAGATTTGTCTTTGTGAAATTTGAAGTTACTTAAGTTGGTGGGTTGGATATATTATAAATGTGAGGGGTTTTGCCCATTCAGCTTGATAGAAGCTGTTATTCTTTCCCTTTGAAGAAACGAATGTACCTCCATGAGCTAAAGAAAGTTTAGGGGGCTTATCAGTCTTTATAAACCAAGTGGTAGTATAATTCTCTTGCATGACATATAGTAATATGTACTTTGGTTTGCTATACTGCTTAATCTCTTTCAGCTTTTCAAGCTGGCACCACAACTGTTGCGAAGTGTAGGTGAAAAGCCAGAACAATTCTTTCCATTTCATATGTGTTTGTTGCCAAACTAAGAATGAAAATATACTATAGCTGAAAGGGGTTTTTTTAAGCTTCTCATTGGCAAATTGATATTTCTAAATGTGTCTGTTGTACAGGAGCTATTCACGAACCTGCTCATTCTAAGGGCAGATTACACTAAACAGATTATATGAATTCTCCTCATCGGGTTTATTGTTCAACATCAGTAGATGATGGCAGGTACAAAGATAGTCTGATCCACGATGAGTAAGTGGAAATGCATACACGTGCCATTTTGTTTTCTATTCAGCTTTTCTGTAGCAGTGTACATATGCATCAGAATTTGTTGTCTGCAGGAGTGTGAAACTGTGAGCCAAGCTGCTGTTCCTGCTTTTATAATCACTACGAACTTTAATCTCCCTATTGTGGCTGATGTCAGTTTCTTCATCCCAACTGCTTACTTAAAATTAAGTCACAGTAATTAGTTTGCTTTAGATTATTTTGCCCTAGTTTTATGTCGTTGAGATTGTTATCGCCCCTCAGATCCTGCTGAAGCATTGGTTAAATTAAGGATGGACTGGATGGTTATTCAACAGTATCAAATGAATGTCTTACCCAAGTGCTTGACCTGCTGAATGAGAGGATTTGGGTTACAATAGCTTTGCACTGTCATGGGACAGTCCTCCCTTTTACCATAGACAAATGTTAAATGGACAGGCATTCCAGAGACTCAAGTGAGTTTGATTATTTGCACTGTTTTCCTTAGGTGAAATGGAAACTGAAAGTCAGCCAAAGAGACTTTTTCAAGGAACAACCAACATGCTTTCTCCAGATGTTACACATCTGACCGATCTCAGTTCATGGTAAACTATTTCATGTGCCCTGAAATGCCAAAATGGGAAGTGTGCATGGATCACAAGTGCTCTTGTTTGTTTTCCAGGAAAAAATACTCTGCTGCTAGCTTGTTCATGCGTGTTACTGGGAACTGCTCCTGTGGTAGTGTGACAGTGTTCCTCCTGCTCCTTTGATCAGATCTTCCTGAGCAGACTCTAACCTAGATTTTGTGTATCAAAACCTTTACACTGAATCTGATTGTTACAAATCCCTGTGGGTTCATAAGCGAAGTTGGTTTTGAGGGTGCTTCATTATTTCACTGTGTTGTAGGTGGTACTCATACAGTATCTGTGGTATTTTGTCTGCATACTCAAAAGATGTGTGTGTGAATAGTTACGGCGCTTACATAGTTCATGTTTTATTCATGGTTTTGGTGATACAGTCTCGTTTATCAGGATTCATTAAAAACTGAGTTCTCTTTTGTGTCAGAAGTCAGGAGATAAGCATTGTAAAATATCAACTCTGTTACTACAATTTCAGTCTACCTACAGACTTGGAACTGCTTAGAGAGATTTTATTTCATGTTGCTTCTAGCATAAATGGTAAAAGCATCCATTTATGCCCTTTGGAATCTTGTAGCAAGACATCAAAATCAAAACAGGAGAATTCCTTACAAGGGGAAAACAGGTTTCAAAATATTGCTCTGAGTAGTGCAACATTAAAGAACATAGTAGCTAAGCAATGACATTGTTGCTGCATTGCTGATTAGGTTCTTATTATTCCTTTCTATAATCTTTTAAGGTTTTATTGTCATTTGTTGTCATATCCTATGACTGATTAAAATGAGAGTGATGATTTATTCTGCATGTTAAAAAGAAAAAAGAAATTCTGCTCCTCGTTCCCATAAGGAGCATGAATATATCTGTAACATGCTACAGAAAACAAGGAGTCTTCAGGGCTGCCAGTCTTGCAGTAAAGACTGAGTGGTAGTATAGGTCTCCTACACCTCTACAAGGTGACAGTACATTGGCTTTGTACCCACAGTCATTGTGCCCCTGTTGCTAAAGAACTTTTCCTTCTTCCCCAGCCTGTCTTCAGATATTCTTGATGGGAGCAGCAGCAGTGTTGGCTCATCCTCTGACTCGCTGACTAAAGGCAGCATAACCACAGAGTCTCCAGTGACATGCTCCAACTCATGCTCTTCGTTCATTCTGATGGATGATCTCTCACCTAAGTGACTTAATCTGTGTCTGGTTGTGCTGTTTCCTCACTGTACACTCGTACAGAGAAATGAACTCTCATTCTTGAACCATTAACACGAGGATTACTGAAAGAAAACTATTCTTGTTCCTTTAATCCTTGGTGACTTTCCAGTGATTTTGATTTTTTCCATTTAATGGACGTTGTAGACCATATTAATGTCTGGTTTTGCCAATTTGTGTTTTTTTTAAACAAGATGTCTGCTCAGATTATACTAACTTTTTGCTTTCAGGAACTTGCATACACAATTTGATTCCAAGAATAGGTATCTGCCTAGTAGTGTTGCAATTTGTAGGAGAATTATTTCTATTATTATTGTGGTCACTATGTCTAGGGAAAGAATTTGATTTGGAGGATTTGAAAATGCTGATTTATTCTCTGGCACTTCTACCATTGAGTAAAAATATTCTCCTTGGTGTTTTTATCTTTAGTCACTAGCTAAAAATTCTTTTATGGAAGGAAGCAAAATCTTTTCTTAGTGCTGCTAGTCGTTTTTCTTACAGTGGGTGTGGAAATCTCCCTCTCTGACATTAAAAACCCACAACAAAATGATTGGCACTTTTGCCACCAGTGAAGAAATAACAGTACCCTACAAACATGATTAAAATAGCTGCGTAGTTCTCTCCCCAGATCCTTTACCCTACAGATTTTATGAAATAAGGTCAATATTCAACAAGGTTTGGCCAAGGAAAATGAATCCATGCCTCGATCTAAGACATACAGTGCAGATAACAAAGTTATTTAAACTACTGTGTAGGAGAACCATGTATGGCACCGCCAATGTCTCCCATGGCATTGAGGTCATAGGTATTTTTGTGCCTTAGGGGACATTGTTACAAAATGATGGAATGTAAAACCAGAGGGGTGGGTGGGGAAAGCCCTTTTATGTACAGCTTCTTATAGGGTGCTCACCAGAACCTACCCTGGAGGCAGCTTTCCTTAGTGCTCTCTCTGAGTGCTGTGAGCAGCCCAAGACAGCAGCCAAGGTGATGCCCTCTGCAGCTGCATTTACACCTTTGTTGGTCGTGAGCAGGGCAAACAGCTGAGCAAAGATTCCATTTCTAAGGAAAGAGTGGAAAGTTTGGATTGAACACGAGCTCTGTGTATTGCTTGGCTTATGTTTGAGCTCTGAGCAGGCTTGCTACAGTACCTTGGTCAGGCTGAGGTAAGACAAGAGATATTTTACTTTTTAAAGACTTTTAACGGGGCAAAATAAATCCGTTTGTAATCTACTGTGTTATGCTATTTATTATTTATAACTATGTAAAAAGTCTGTGGTGATGAATTATAGTATTTTTTTATGATTGAATAAGTTTTTTTATGTTCAGTAATTGCTGGCTGGTTTGTATTTAATACGCAACGTTGTCTGCCAGAATCATAAGCTTCCGGTTCTGAATGTTTGTAACATAAATGCTTTTGTTACCTAAAAGTACAACTTCTGATCTTTCTGAAAGAAAATAGCACTGAATTTCAAGTAAGATGATGTGCTTGAAAAGGGAGCACAAGCTCTGGCAATACTGTCTGGCTAAAAAAGGGGAGGGGGGCAACCATAGTTATTTGTGTTCTGAAGAAGCCATTAAGTTCCCAGGAGACATGTACATACCAGGTTATTTTTCCAAGTGTTCCCATTCGATTGTAAGCAATCCCATCGTGGGCCAACAGTGGCACTTTTCTTTGTATTCTCCTTTTTCACCTGTGGAGCATTAGTTCCCCACCTTGAATAAATGTGCATATTGTAAAATACTGTCCATTGGTGCCATTTTTAAAGGAGCTCTACAGGAGTGAATGTTCAGTTTATTTGTATATGCCCAGTGCTATTTCTTGACCTTTTTTGATGTCTTAAATTACTTAAATATTTTTGTATCCATGCTTGTATCCTCTCTGCCTCTCTGGTGCTAGCAGAAGGCTGCTTTGACATCTGCAGGACGTTGATAAACAGTGTCTGTGATAAAATTCAACCTGGTGCCTGTGCCCCAGTTTCATCATAGGGTGCTTTTACTGTGACTGTGGTGTAGAAATCTGAACAGGGGGTGGCAGAAGGGGGAAACCTATTGCATGCTTTCCTATAAGTGAGAAGAGCACAGCTATTGCTTATTTTTGGCTGACTTACCTGTACAATGGATGTATTCCAGATTTGTTTGTTAGTGGCGAGTCTTCTACAAGTGCTGGCCTTTGTAAACATTAGAATGTAAGCTTCATAAAGCAAATGCACATATACTCTTGTTACGGCCGGTTTTGGAGTGTTCTGGCTATTCCCTACTCTTCAGAAGTCATTGCTCTTTTATAAACTATGTATGTAACACAGACGCAGGCTGTCTCTTGTTTCGGAATGAATGGCATCATGCAGTGCAGTAGGAACCACCTCGGATCGTGTTCTCTTTCACGTTCACAGCTTTAAGACAACGTGTTCACTTTAAAACTGGCTTTTCTGATACTTTAATAGCTGACATTTGCACTTAACTGCACGTGAGTTGCTGCTGCTGACAGAACCCATCTTTGTGGCAGTGTGAAGGCTGGTACGGCACACTGGTTAAAACTGACTAGAGGGTGCACTTCTGGACTTGGTAACTGGCTTGTCTGTAATGAATTAGATACCAGAGTGAGGAAGCAGGGCAGCTGGGGCTGGTAGTCAGCTTTAGTCTATAACTATTGACACATTTTACTGTTTTTTATGACCTCAGCAGACTTACTTATGCTGAATTGCCATATGAGTGTCTGAGAATTCCTGTCTTGCCTCCTTGTTTTAAATAAGGAACCATTAGTGCAGATCTGTTGCCGAGAATCACCAGTGATGACTTACCTTTAATGTTGTCACTGTTGAGAAGCAGGTTTCAAATACCAGCGTAATTCCAGCAGCATTTTAGATGGACTTTTTAATGTGTTCATGAGCACAGCATTACGTTGTTGGTCTTTGACTAGCACTGCCTTTAGATCCGATCTGAACCATGCTGAATCCTCATTTCATGGGCTTAAAATGCTGGAAGGGTTTTACCAGTGCTTTAGAGAAATGTGTGTGTCAGCTGTGGAACTCTATGTTTTGATAATATCAAGTGTTCTGAGTCAGGAAATGGATTGCAGCGTGCATGTTTCATTCTCCTTCATTGAATTTCAAATTGGGGATCACGGGCCCAAAAGCCTGTATTTAAGGGGCTGTTTTCCTGACTCTGTGTGATTAAATACTTTCTTCTACAATGAAAGTAATTAAACTGTCAGTGGGTGAGGATGTAAAGCTGAGTCCTGCAGACTTTATTGGAAAACTCCTTGAAATACATGAGGAAAGCTATGCTGGGGTTTGGGGTCTTTTTTCAGTAATGATAAAAATAGAGCACTCATTTTAATGATTCAAAACGCTAAACCCATTTGAAATGTAAGGCTTCAGCTTGACATGTTTCTCTAGCCAGACCCACACTGGGGGCTGTATGCAAAGGTTAACCTGAGCAGGCTTAGGAGGATGTGGAACTTGTCTTCTGGTACACCAACACAATAGACTTGGGAAATCATGTTTGCAAATACATTCTTATCTGTAGACCCTCCTTACATATTTGTGACAACAAAGGCAAGAACTTGGTTTTCCCTGCAGGAATTTCACCTGCCTATAATCTTCCCGGTAAGTTCATAATAACCCAGCTTTGCACTAACATGGGTTCAACTGTTTCATGGAGTCATAAGATTGTTTCATTTGCTTTTGTGGAGTAAAGGCCAAGGAACTTTTTTGGAGCAGTACAAACTGCCTCTTGTATTCCAAGACTGTTACGGGAATGGCAGCTGTCCATAGTAAGTGGAAAGGGATTTTGCCCACCATTCACTATTTCAGTCTCTCTTGGGCCCTGTTAAATAATCCTCAGCAAAGTCGGTGGTTGATATAAGTTGGGTCACTGGAGGTACCAGTCAGGAGGAGGTAGGAACCAGCTCCTTTTGACTATAAATGAGACTTTTACCCCAAATGCAGACCTAGATGATCCAACTCATTTTCAATTGAAAAAGGCATTTTTCAAGCAACTGAGACTTTCATAACAGTCCAGGGTGTTCAAACTGATAGGAGAAGACTCCCTGTTGGCAAGTCTGGCACTGTTCTGCTCAACCCAGCCCCAGAGGAGCAAGCTATGCTTGCCAGTCAAAACTGGAGTTGCAGTTGTCTTGGGTTTAGCCATCATTTGGAGAGGGCAGGGAGCTGGAGGAGGGCTGGTTATCAAGGATCTTTGCTATCAGGCTAAACTCAGATGGTGTCTTAGGGCAAGAATGTTTTCTGAGGGAGTAAACGAGCTGGTTTCAGCATGGTGAGTGTGGGTTTGTGGATGAGGAGTCTTCATGTAAGTGGGTTGTGGTGGCTGCTGGCCTGGCGCTGCCATTCCCATAAATACAAACGCACCCAACTTCCACTTTCAACTTGTGTGTGTACCTCAAGGCTATCCTTTTATTAGTGTACTGGGCACTTAAGGAAGTCTCTTGTTTCAATCCAAACCATTATACTTTAAAGCTGCTTTTTATTACTTGCTTTTTAGATCTTAAAGCCTTTTGATATGGGGTCTGTTGGGCCTTGGGTTTGAGTCTTGCCTCTGATTAGCATACCAGGGCCAATGTTTTCCTTTTAAACCTGGAGCAGTTTGTTTTGTGCTGCTTGCATTATAAAGTTGGGAAATGCAAAGCAGGTAGGTCCTTGCTGTTAAAGAATGCACGTTAGCTTTGGTGAGCACAGAAGATTGGAGGTTTAGAAGATATAACACCTGAAAACACAGAACACAGAAATAACCTATTTTTAGTGAACCAATGCAGCTGGTTTGATACCAGACTCTATTTTTAACTACAGGCAATAATCTTTTGCATATATCATCAGTAATACAACACAATTCAATACGCTTTCACCCCCAAACACTTCTCCTTGCTATAAAGTAAGAACTTGTCACTGAAAGGCCACAAGGTTCGTTCATCTCCCACACAGTTACAGCCCTATGTGATTCAGCAGGGCCCTTTGGGACACCAGGCTGTGGAGCAGCTCCTTTCTGCCCCCAAAGCATCACCTTACACTGTACAGTAATTCCAACACCTTTAGTTCCTGTTAGCTTACTTCTGAGGACCATAAGATCTTTACTTTTTATGCAATCACAATTTATTTCTGTAGACTGACTGTCTGTGGTAATATTCCTGGTGGACTTGTGCAAGTCTCTTGTTGTGGGGTATAACAGAGTTTGGGATTGGGGGTTATTTTGCAGGTAAGGCAGTGTGTCTTGTCTGGAAGATCTCTCTGTTTTGCGTTAATTCTGCGAGACGTTTGGATATCGTTTGTGCAGGAGTACCTCCTGTTTAACACCAATGAATCTTGGAGGCAATGACGTGTGCTTGTTTGTTCAGAGCTTGACTGGTTTAACCCTTGCAGCACCTAAAGAAACCTGCATCCTGCTGCAACCCCCACCATGTTGGAGCTTCCACCAAAGCGAAGTAAGTTGGCAGAAGTGCCAGGCTGTGATTTGTATGGAGGGAGTTTATAACGCACATCATGGAAACCCTGTTGTGCTTGAACAACAAGGTTTTCTTTGCCCCAAATAATTTGTGACTTACATTTGTCATGAGAGCTGTAATGGTTTATCAATGCAATGCTCAGTTGGAATGCCATCCAGAGGGATCTTGACACGCTTGTGAGGTGGGCTGATGCCAACCTGATGAAGTTTAACCATGCCAAGTGCAAGGTCCTACACCTGGGTCGGAGCAATCCCAGGCACAGCTACAGGTTGGGCAGAGAAGAGATTCAGAGCAGCCCTGCGGAGAAGGACTTGGGGGTGTTGGTCGATGAGAAAATGAACATGAGCCGGCTTCAGTGTGCGCTCGCAGCCCAGAAAGCAACCGTATCCTGGGCTGCATCAAGAGGAGCGTGACCAGCAGGTTGAAGGAGGTGATCCTGCCCCTCTACTCTGCTCTCGTGAGACCTCACTTGGAGCATTGTGTGCAGTTCTGGTGTCCTCAACATAAAAAGGACATGGAACTGTTGGAACAAGTCCAGAGGAGGGCCACGAGGATGATCAAGGGACTGGAGCACCTCCCGTATGAAGACAGGCAGAGAAAGTTGGGGCTGTTCAGCCTGGAGAAGAGAAGGCTGCGTGGAGACCTCATAGCAGCCTTCCAGTATCTGAAAGGTGGCCTACAAGGATCTGGGGAGGGACTCTTCATCAGGGACTGTAGTGACAGGACAAGGGGTAACGGGTTCAAACTGAAACAGGGGAAGTTTAGATTGGATCTAAGGAAGAAATTCTTTACTGAGAGGGTGGTGAGGCACTGGAATGGGTTGCCCAGGGAGGTTGTGAATGCTCCATCCTTGGCAGTGTTCAAGGCCAGGTTGGACAGAGCCTTGGGTGGCATGGTTTAGTGTGAGGTGTCCCTGCCTGTGGCAGGGGGGTTGGAACTGGATGATCTTAAGGTCCTTTCCAACCCAAACTATTCTATGATTCTACAATGTTAGGATCTGTAACATGCAGGTAGGAAGCACGTGGCATCAAAAATTATAGGCCATAGTAGAATAAAGGATGTTGCTAAAGTTAGCTGGTCCAGAATGCAAATGTAGGATCTGGCCTCTGCCAAAGCAAACCCTTTGCTCTACACACCTCTAAAATTGTGGGAGAAATTCAGCTCCTGCCACAAGGAGCAGCTCAGCCTCAACCCTGGAGAAGTGTCAGCACTTCCCAATTTAGAGAGTCATGGAATGGTTTGGGTTGGAAAGCACCTTAAGATCACCCAGTTCCAACCCCCTGCCATGGGCAGGGACACCTCCCACTAGACCGTGTTGCCCAAGGCTCTGTCCAACCTGGCCTTGAACACTGCCAGGGATGACCAGAACCTCCAAGAATTTGGAAGGAAAATAGATGTGGCAATGGGAGCTGGAATCAAACTGCCTCTGTGGCTGTGATGTGTGAGTATTGGTTTGGAAAGCGATACAGAGAACCAAGTAGGGTTGGGACAAATGTGCTTTAAATAAGAGCTGAGGATGTGCCGTGCGGTGGACGTGTAGCATCTTGATCATGTGCAAGAACAAACTGTGAAAGAAACAGCTTTGTGTGGGAGAAGTGACATCAAAGCCTCAAAGAACCAGTGCTGTAATAGGAAACATTTGCCTTTTGAGGACTGTTACTGCTGCTGGTCACTTCTCTTTTATTTATTCCTTATTTGTTTCCCCTCCAGTACTAAACCCCAGCAGCATGAGCAATGTGAGGCAGCTCGGGTAGGGTGGGCCAGATGGGCAGCAAGGAGGGGTGCAGAGGGCTCGCTGAACTTGTGTGGACTTCCACAGCTTCCCTCCTGCCCCCTTTACACTCAGTTGCATCAGCCTTGAAGGTTCTGGTTGCATTTGTTGGCCAACCAAAGCAGGGCTGGATGCTCAAGCAGAATAGTTACTGAACAGGATTGCAGCTTCCATCAGACCTGTGCCGGACAGCAGTGGGCAAAACTCCTCATGGGGGGAGAGGAGAAATGAGAAAGGGAATTGAGGGTATAGGAGTGGGACAAAGATGCCCAAAAAGCTGCTGGGGCAGTGGGGGTCATGGGGGACCTGGTGGCACAGAGTGCCATAGTGGAGGAGCAGGAGGAGGAATGTCACCCATCAGGAATGAGATGGCATGGCATGGCAGGAGGCTGGTGTTGGCTGTGTCCGGCTCTGGAGCAGCAGCACAAGAGGGACGTGGAGCTGCTGGAGCGAGTGCAGAGGAGGCCACGGAGATGCTGCGAGGGCTGGAGCAGCTCTGCTCTGGAGCCAGGCTGAGAGAGCTGGGCTGGGGCAGCCTGGAGAAGAGAAGGCTCCTGAAGGGGAGACCTGAGAGCAGCTCCAGTGCCTAAAGGGGCTGCAGGAAACCTGGAGAGGGGCTTGGGACAAGGGCCTGTAGGGACAGGCCAAGGGGAATGGCTTTAACCTGCCAGAGGGGAGACTGAGATGAGCTCTTAGGCAGAAGCTCTTCCCTGTGAGGGTGCTGAGGCGCTGGCCCAGGGTGCCCAGAGAAGCTGTGGCTGCCCCATCCCTGGCAGTGTTCAAGGCCAGGTTGGACACAGGGGCTTGGAGCAAGCTGCTCCAGTGGAAGGGGTCCCTGCCCGTGGCAGGGGTTGGAGCTGGAGGAGCTTTAAGTTCCCTTCCAACCCAAACCAATCGGGAGAGCATCTGAAGTTTTTCAGCCTTGCTTTACAGCAGCAAGAAACACAGAGCACTTAGAACTGCTGATGTAGCAGCAGTGCCAGCACATACAATGCCCGTTGAGCTGGGTTGGATACTTGGAACAAGCTGTGCGAAGTTCCCGGGATGGGATGACCACGGGATGGCGTCTCGTGGCTTGCAAAGCACGGAGCAGTGTTTGATGAGCACTCGGAATCCTGCTGGAGCATCTAAACCGGGCTCATCCTGAGGCTCCTCCAGCTTTCTCCTCACTCACAGTGTAACCTCTTCCTTTCCCAGTAAATGCCAGTTCCCAGGGTGAGGTTTGCACTTCAGTGTACAGATAACCTGAAAACCGATACAGGAGAGGCAGATGCTCTTTAGTTATAAGGAACAACACAATCCTGCTCTAAAGGAGGCTTTGATCAGTTTGCTGACAACCCGAAATGAACGAACAGGCCCTATCACAGCAGGAGAGCTTTTCTAGGAGCACTTTGCACAGTGCCTGTCTTCCCAGCCCTGTGAAGTCCTGTAGAAGCATGCTGGGCACATTTCAGTTGGTTTCAGTGAACTGCAGTGTATATGCTGGGGGTTTTCCCATCAGACCACAGGCAGGAAGCACATTTCTGTTATGTGTCTGCGTGGGCACACACAGAACCTGGATCTTGGTGAATCTGCAGCGGTTCCAGGTTTGTAACCTGCAGCACACAGAGAACACCAGCCCGCATGGAGCGAGCATCCCTCCAGGCAACTGCTCCAGTGCTGTGTCCAGGTGAGTGCTGGCTGGAACATGGCTGCTGCTGACACAGACTGTGTTATTTGCTGAAAGAGGGTCGATTTAGCTCTACCCTCTATTTATAGGTCTATTTAGAGCTTTAAGCTGAAGAGGGGAGATTGAGATGAGCTCTTAGGCAGAAGTGCTGTCAGGGCACCCAGAGAAGCTGTGGGTGCCCCATCCCTGGCAGTGTTCAAGGCCAGGTTGGACACAGGGGCTTGGAGCAAGCTGCTCCAGTGGAAGGTGTCCCTGCCCGTAGCAGGGGTTGGAGCTCAATGAGCTTTAAGGTCCCTTCTAACCCAAATTCTATGATTCTCTGTAAAGACAAGCAAGCATCAGCCTCGCTCTGTGTGCTGGGTCCGTGAGGGTCCGACCGCTGCCCTTCCAGCGCTGTGGTCTAACCCAGCTTAGCAAGGAGGTGAGAGAAGATGAGTGAGCCTGCTCTTCCTTGGGACCTCTCCATGGCAAGCACTGTGCCGGGCTGAGTGCCACCAGCACCACTGTTGCTGGGGATTCTGGTTCGGTGCCTGGCGCAGCGGCTGGCCCTGTTACGCTTGCGCCGCACGTAGCCCTTCCTTGCGCTGCGAGCGGTTTCTCTGCTCTTTCATAGTTTGCCTTCTCCTTCGCACGTCTGCAGCAGGAAGTGCAGATTCAGCAGGCATTGTGTGCCCCAGCAGCCTGCCAGCTGCCTTGCTGATTCACCATTCCAGTCCCTCCTGATAAGTTTGCAAACAATGTGCAGTGATTTCGGTGCTAGATAGCAGCTGAGCTGAGCTGCTCGGCCTCCAGCCACGTCTGCTGAGTGGGGCTGGGCGTTTGCTTTGGAAAGCTCAGGGGTTAAACCTGGTCCGAACGTTTGGTGCTGCTGTGACGCGTCGCGGGCTTCTGATTTGTGGAGCAGTAACTTTGAGTCTCATCGGTGTTATTAAAACTGGGTTTGGAGGCACAAAGAGGTCCTCTGTTGGTTTAATAGGAGCTAGGAATTGAACCCAGGGCTTCTGACTTGCGGTTTAGTTTGTTTGATCACTGGATAATTCTGTTCCCCCCTTTATAACCCTCTGGAATAGCCTGGGAATAGCTCCAGTGACAACAAGAGCAACCTTTTCTCTTGGGTTAACTTCATGCGGCAGCCACTGAAAGGGTGCCCTGAGGAACTGCCCAGAGGAAGCGACCACACTCCTGGCTCATCAGCTGGGCAGGAAACAGCAGGTCAGGGTTAGAAGGAACTGACTTAAAAGCTAATGACTGAGCTGTGCAGCAGGCACTGAGAGAAAGCCTGGTTCAACAGGCAGCACAGGGGCTTGGGGGTCTCCATCTCAGTCCTTGCTCCACTTGCTCTCTGTTGGCTCACATCTGTTTAACCAGGGATGCGGAGGAGATGATCCATCAAACGCAGGTCTGTAGGTGAGAGGTGCCCCCTCCTGAGCTGTGCTCAGCTCTGCCTGCTGTTGGTACAACACACACAGAGTTCAGCCTTCATGTGCCTTTATGAAATGAAGTCCTTGACTCTGTGATTCTGACTTTGTATCTCAGCTCAGCACATAGTGCTTTTTTCAGGTGTGTGTGAGGTCCGCGTCCCTTCACCCTTAGGACTGCAGGGTCGGTTTCACACAATCACAGAACGTTTGGGTTGGAAGGGTCCTCAAAGATCATCCCATTCCGACCCTGCCACGGGCACCATTCTGTGCAAACATTGGTACAAGGCAGGGGCAGAAGGAGGAATCTATCGTGCTCCTGCCACAGGACAGCAGGGTTTTATTCATAGGTGAGCTTGGGGACACTCACCTTGATGCACTTTCCATAGGGCGTGAGGCCACAGCATGGGCAGACTGAGGTTTGAAGTGTATCTGTCACTGTGCCACACATTGGGGTTTTGGGGTTTTTTTACTTCTCCTTTAGTACTGGAATTGAAAACTCAAGTTGGAGCAATGTGAAAGCAATTGGGCCTAATCCATCCCTGTTGTTACTCCTTTTGTTTTCACTGGAGTTACTCCAAGGCTGAATTCAGCAGGCGATGAACAACTTGTTCTCCAAAGTTGGAACTAAGGGGAGAAGGTTTCAGGGATGCTCACGCAACTCTGAGTCTACTTCTTGAGCCGCTGAAGCTCCCACAAGAGGGACAATGTGTGGTGAGTCCAGGTTATTGAATTTGGTACAGCATTCTAGCATAATAAGACATTATTATTCATTAGAACAATTACTTGAATGAAACCCAACTGCTGGCTCGTTCAGATTGGATGGAAAAATCCTAGCTGTTGATCCCAATTTCTAGTTAGCTGAACAGATATTAACCAGGAGCAAACAACAAATGGTTCTGAGCCTGGTAATCCTCTTCCCACTTCCCTTTCCCCTCTCTTTTCTGGAACCAGCTCCACCAGGGTTGCCACTTACGGAATGTTGCCTGCTCTTCATGCATTGAGCATCTCAGCTGCAGCTCAGGGAACTCTGTGAAGAGGTTACAAGCCCTAGGTCTGTTTTGGTTAGATGGAAAAAGGAGAGTGCTGTAAGCTATGGAGAAGGAGCACATTAGCAACTGAGGACGAGGTGGTGTGGTTTGGGAGGGGGTAATTGCAGGAGAGGGGATATTTCTGTTGAGAACTAAGATGAAACTTCATAGATCTGCAAGAATGAACCAGTCCTCACTGCTGGTTAATGCCTCCTGTGTTCCTGTGAGCTGCCGGAGGGGTCATGGCAGACACAAGATCCCCATGGTAAAATTAAGCTTTTCTTTCTTGGAGAAAGAACCATTCCTGTCTCTCTGGCTCAAGCCATTTACTTTCTAAACAACTCAGGTCACAAAGGGCTCCAGGAGGGGTGCAGCACTTGCAAAGAAAAGGCCTGGATGATTTTCTCCATAGGAGAGAGTCCCATGAAGGTTTGGCTTCCTGCTCTTGGCCAGAGAAGAGGGTTTATAGCAGATGCTCCTGCAGCCTTCACTGTGTGCAATTCGGAAGGCGGAGGATGCACCAAGCCTGGGAGAGCAGAGCAGCTTCTGCTCAACAAGGTGAGTCCTACCCGGCTAATGGGACACCTCTCTGTCCCAGAGCCCAGCTGACACTGAGACAGGAGATCCCAGCCTGGTTTGTGTTGAAGGGACCTTAAAGCTCCTCCAGCTCCAACCCCTGCCACGGGCAGGGACCCCTTCCACTGGAGCAGCTTGCTCCAAGCCCCTGTGTCCAACCTGGCCTTGAACACTGCCAGGGATGGGGCAGCCACAGCTTCTCTGGGCACTCTGTGCCAGCGCCTCAGCACCCTCACAGGGAAGAGCTTCTGCCTAAGAGCTCAGCTCAGTCTCCCCTCGGGCAGGTTCAAGCCATTCCCCTTGTCCTGTCCCTACAGGCCCTTGTCCAAAGCCCCTCTCCAGGTTTCTGGTAGTCCCCTAGAGACTAGAAACCCCTTCTCATATTAGCTCTGACACGCTGGGACCTGTCTCCTCTGCAGCTCTGCTCAGGCAGTTTTCAGTGCCACAATCACAGTTGTGTTCTCCAGCAGTTGTGTAGTCAATAAGCAGGAAGGAAGAACAGTTTTAAACCCAAACTAAACCAACTTCCCATCTTACTTGCCTTGACTGACTTCCCTCCACCACAGAAAATGCATCTCTAATAAGCTGGTTAGTGCCATGGTCAGTGAGATGCTGCTTTGCTTCTTACTTTGTCCCCTGTATGGGCTTTTGCTTCACATTTGGCTCTAGGAGTTGGTGCATCTCATCTTTCACTTTGAAACCCTCTGTTCCTCCTAGCTATTGAGCCACCTGGGAATTGGGGATCCTAAGAGGTCAGAAACTAGAAGACAAGCAAAAAAGCCATCAAAAACTGTATTGTCTCAACTCCTGGGTGAGGCAGATTGTAAGCGATGTTCTTGGAGCCTGTGGTTAGTTGTTCAGCCCTTCTCTTCTGCAAGCTGTTGCTCACTGTTATCTGGTTTGCCCCATGAAGTATTTGCCTAAGGACTTTATTCTATTCCCAGGTTAGCAGTAATGCCCGTGGAGAAAGACTAACTGCTGCTTAAAGACCTGAGTCCAATCTAGGGGGAGGACACAGATCAGCCGCCTGGCATGGAAAGCTGATGGGGATGTTTTGGATGACTTATTCCTTGAGTGACACCATCCTGTGCTGTACACGTTTATCTGGGCATGAGCATTCCCGAAACAGGGAAGTTTGGGGTCCGGGTTCAGCGGAATGCAGGTGTTTGTGCCTCTCCTTGAACAAAACCATGGCTCAGCCTTGGCCATCGAGGCACCAGATTTCAGCACTGATGCTCTCCTTGAGCCCCAGGAATGCTCCTGTCCCAGAGGGGCTGTGCCCAGCTGGGCTGGGGCTGTTTGTGTGCAGAGGCTGCTGGAAAAGACAGTGCCAAGAGGTGCATCTCTGAGTCTGGCCCTGGCAAATGCTGAGGTTTCTCTTTTCCTTTTTCCTTTTTTTTTTCCCCTTTTTCCTTGTTTTTCCCCTTTTCCCCTTGTTTTTCCCCTTTTCCACTTGTTTTTCCCCCTTTTCCCTTTTTTTCCCCTTGTTTTCCCCTTTTCCTCTTGGTTTTCCCCCTTTTCTCCTTGTTTTCCCCCTTTTCTCCTTGTTTTCCCCTTTTCTCCTTGTTTTTCCCCTTTTCCCCTTGGTTTTCCCCTTTTCCCCTTGGTTTTCCCTTGTTTTTCCCTCTTTTTCCCTTGTTTTCCCCCTTTATTCCTTCCCCTTGACCTTTGCTGAGATGCCCAGTCACCCTTCAGGACCTCCCAGGGCCGCTTCTCTAATCTCCCTAGCAGGATTAATGCTGCTGGAAATCACGAGGGCTTGGACCAGCTATCAACTTTATCAGGAAAGCTTCTTTCCGGCCAAGCTTTGCTAAGCGGGAATCTTGGGCTGGAGCTGCTCTTCTCATGTTTCACAGATGGCCTCAATGAATGATTTACTAGGAGAGTAAAAGATTAACCAGATTCCTCCAGCGGCATCTCGAGCCGCATAAAGCACTGGGTTTTACTGGGGCCTAGGCAAGGCCTCGCTCTTTACCCTCGTTAGCCTGTTTTACAGTGACTAATTGCCCTGCGCTCCCTTCCCTGGGAATGGGGAATCTCCTGGTGAGGAACCCACGCTCCTCGCACGAGCAGCTTTGGAACAGCCACAGCAGCGAAGGCTTCTCCATGCAGTCAGGTACCCAAAGACCCCAGACGCTGTGTCTCTGGCTGTGTTTTATTGGGGAGGTTACTGGGGCTTCGGGGAGGGAGACGGCCAAGGGAATGCTTGAAATATGCAATGAGGTGTTCCCATAAAGTTATCGAAAGCTTTGCAGAATCCTCCTATGGAGAAGAGCCATTGCTGGAGAGGTCACACAAACGGTGCTTTGGGTAGGGCAAACCCTCTTGCTTAGTGCTTTAGGGCTCAGCTGAGCTCTTTGGGGGGAGGGAGATTACCCCATGTTTGCCTGTTATGGAGTTTGCCTGTTACAGAGTCAGACACAGGATTCTGTGTCTGTAGGCAATTCCTACAGTTAAAGGACTGCAGCACTGATTTAGACATCCTAATTGGAAAAGAGGGTTTAAATGGACCTACCTTTCCTTTTGGAGTGCGACTTATTAAAGATGTGGTCATCTCCACAAGATCAACAGATCTTTGCATTTAATCATTTGCACGACTTCCATCATGCTTTCCCCCTTTGTTCGTTAAATAGAACCCCATAATAACCACAAGAGCACTAAAGGGCTGGCAGGGATGGGTTGCCCATCGTTATCCATGGATGAAGTACATGTGCTATGAAGTGGAAAGCAATGTCCGCATGTGCTGATCTCATGTCAACGGTCTTTGGTTGACAGCAGTCAGAGATGAGAGCTCTGAGGCTTGCTGGGGGCATCAGCCCCTAGCAGAACTGTTTAAATCTACTGGGTTTAGCCAAGAGGCTGAGGAAAGAGGGTTCGGTGCCTTCCTTTGCTGTGATCTCCTCACACAGGCTAAAAGCTACCTAGGGAACAGGGACGAGAAGCCCTGACAGTCTTGTCCTCGAGGCACCAGAAGTCAGAGCTGCTCAGTCTGCCCCAGAACCATAGGGGTAATAAAACTGGCTTCTGTTCTGATTTTTGCACGGCTGTTCATACATATAAATTGGTGCTGAACCTACTCCCTGGCAGTCCCTTTTGGATGAGTCTATGGCATAAAGAAGGCGGAAGCAGCCCCTGGAGCCTCCTTGATAAAAGCTCCCCAGCCACAGTTCTTCAAGGCTAAAGTTTTGCCACAGGCTATAGCAGGGGGAGTTATTCAAAGCACGGGAATGCAGAATCCTGTCCTCAGCGAAACGAAACCAGGGTGCATTTCCAGCATAGAACATAACCAACCATCATCTGTGGCTAGCACAGATGAGCTGTGCATTGGCATCTGCTCTATGTACCAGTTTTGAAGTGTATCAGTTAGCAGAACAGCTGCTGCAGCATTTATTTGGAGGTGGCTATGTCCTCCTCACAATGCAAGTGACTTGTAGACACACAATATTATGACTAAACATCACTTTCAAAGCAAATGTGAGCCTTTGATGCTTAAAAAAGAACGAAAGGCAGTATTTGCCAAGCCCGTGTTTATGAGGGCAGCACCAAATCTCAGAGGATTACTCACCATGGCAATTTTTGAGGCTATTAAGTCACTCACGCAGGTTTTATACACAGACTGTCAGAGCAGGGGATCCCTGGGGTTGTGATCTCCCATCAGTGACCATCCATGGTCTTGGAGCCCTGCAAGACCTTGCAAAGCCTGTGTCTGCCCTTCTCGCTGCCAAGCAGATGGGGCTATAGATAAGGAATTGAAGAGGCACAATCAAAAGATGTTGCAATTAACAGGGTCAGTCCAGAGCTGTGAGGCATAAAAGTGAATTTCCCTGATTTTTTAATATCACCCTCATTATTTTTAGCTGTACAGTCTTCTTGCCAGATGCATTGAATGGATGCCTGGGATCCTGACTCCGAAAAGGCATCAGGCCGTGATTCCAGCCTTTTGCTGAGCATCCCACCACTTTTGGAAGCCTGTGTTGGCAATGGTGGGACAACTATGCAATGCACTGCTATAAAACACTCCTCTTGCACTGTTGTCTTGCTTTTCATTCTATCCTTCCTGGAAACTGTTATTGTCAATATAACAGCAGCTCTGCTCCTAGAGAAACGGCTGGTCCCTGAGTGCCTGCCCTCATCCATGCACAGGGATCAAAGATGCTCCTTTCCAAAACCAAACAGGAATCAGGAAAAGGAATGAGCTAAAAAAGAAAGTAAATGGATAATGAGTTTAAAAAATTACTTAAAATGCTCATTTCCCCCTGATATTCCTTGCACTTTGTCAGGATCGCATCTGAGTGTGTCCCAGAGCGTGGTAGCCCAGGCTCACACCCAGCATGAGGATGATTGCTCAGTGGTAAGGGTAAGTAAGAAAGGAAACAGCTGTGATCCCTTTCTGAAGCATTTGCTCTTATTCATCCCCTCAGATGTATCCCAATGTAAATAACCTTTCATATCGCTTTACAAAGTGATTGCTGAGTGGGCTGGAGGAGAAGGTATTCTGTAATGTAATAATTTCTGTCTTTTCTCTTTATTTTCCTGCTTGGTCATCGAAAGGAAATCTGGCTGGTTGTTAATTTGAAAGCATTTGGAGTGGTGATGGCATAATAGATATGGAAGTTCACAGGACTCTGGCAACTCCTGATGTATGAGGCTTTTGGATGAAGAAATGAAAGCTGCCTGTGAAGGATTCCCATTTGTTATGAAAACCCCACAGTACCACGGGACAGCTGTTTGCCTGGGATCTGTATCTCAGATGTAAGGAACCAGAACAGACATGTGCTCTGTTGTACAAAGACCATAACTCCAGAGACAGGTAAATCACCCTTTATAAGGAAAAAGCATCACACAGAATTAACTTTTTCTATAAAAGATGCTTTTCAGGTTTTATTCGCTATTCTACATAATCAAAACCATGGCTTGAAATGCGTAAGTTGTGGTCTTTTATATTCTTGTTCTCTACTCACTTTTCTGGAGGTGGATTTGGCATTGCTGCAAGCGTGGCTGGAGAGCTGGCGGGGTTTGGGTTGGCAAAGAGCTCTCTGTTGTTATACAAGAGCACTTTTGCAGGTGGCAAAAGTTTCCTGGGAGATACTGGGTCCAGAGTCTTTACTCCCCTCAAGCCACTCCATGCTCTGCCTTGTTCCCCATATCAGAAGTCAAGAAACCCGGAGAGGGGCTTTGGACAAGGGCCTGCAGGGACAGGCCAAGGGGAATGGCTTTAACCTGCCAGAGGGGAGACTGAGATGAGCTCTTAGGCAGAAGCTCTTCCCTGTGAGGGTGCTGAGGCGCTGGCACAGGGTGCCCAGAGAAGCTGTGGCTGCCCCATCCCTGGCAGTGTTCAAGGCCAGGTTGGACACAGGGGCTTGGAGCAAGCTGCTCCAGTGGAAGGGGTCCCTGCCTGTGGCAGGGGTTGGAGCTGGAGGAGCTTTAAGGTCCCTTCAACCCAAACCATTCCATGATTCCATGAAGCTTCACCAAGCTGTGATAAAAAGAAAATACAAATTTCATGCGAAGGCCAAACCTCCTGGGAAATCTTCCCTGGTTTTCTTGGCGTGTTTTTGTTTTCCATATGGCATCTTCGCCATGGCTGAAACATAGCATTGGGCTTAAGCGTGACCTGGTTGCTCAGGAGGCCAGCAAACAAAGGTCTTTGACAAAGCAGAGGTGCTGCCATGAAGTTCAGGGTGGAGAAATAACCCCCCTGAGCTCCCCACTAGCTTCCCAGGGGTATATTTTTAGCAATGACTCTTTAATTCATTCTGTGTCAGGAAGCTTGGTGACACTGAGCTTCCCACTGTGCCATGCTGTGCTGGTGCATCACCCAGGCAAAGCATGGCTGCATGGAAGACTTTACCTAATATGAATTTCCTTAACTTTGGAAGGTCAAAGATTTCCTCCCATCCTTCCTTCTCCCCTATCCTTTTTAGTTGTTGCTTCAAACGCATACGATGACAAACCTTGTCAATAAGGGATGTCAACTATATGCAAACAAAAAGGCAAGATCAACCCAACTCAGTGCATGCAGGCATAGGAGATACTGAAGGAAGCTTTCAAAACTTTGTTTCTTTGCCATAGCTCTATCTCCAGAAACCAATTTAGCTGTACTAGTAATGCATTTAAGTGGGTTCCTCTGTTAAGCAATATATTCCCTATGGAGCAGTTCTGGAGCAGCCAAAGGCTGAGGTCTTTGGGTCAGGATCACTTCATCTCCCACCAGCACATCCCCCTGAGCTGCTGCTCCAGGCAAGGAGGGTTCCAGGTTTCAAAGTGCTTTGGTGATGCAGAGGCTGAGGTGGGCTCAACTGCTCCCTGCTGGGCACAGCATCATGTGTGGAGGAGACTCAGCACTGTCCCTGCTCCCATCTCAGCTGAACATAACACCAAGTTCCCTGCAAGGAGCTCTGCTGTGCTGCTGCATGCTCCCCGCAAGCTGCAGAAGCCAATGCTCCCATGCATTCAAACACAGACACCTGATTTTCTGTAAGCTCTTCCTTTTCCTCCATCATCAGACATGAAATCATGGAAGTGCACCGGTGGTTGCACAGGGCCCCGGCAGGGTGACACCAGGGCTGAGGGAGGACAAGCTTGACTTTGTTGCTGCTAAACCCAGAGGTTATTTTTCAATGTAAAACTTACTGTCTTGGGCAGCCTTCATCTCACCAGTGCACAGTTTCAGAATGCTTTAAATTAAGTCTGGAGGCTAAAAGTGTGTTAGTCATTGCCCATACATCTTAGGGGAAGCAGGGCTCTCTAAAGTTATTGTTAGCATTAGGCATCTGGTTCGTGTTTATGATGATTTATTCAATGGTGGGAGACAGGTAAGGAGCCATCATGGAAGACAAACTAGAAAAGATTGGGTTTTTCAAAGCTCTGAAGCCATTGCTAAATCAAAGTTGTCTGACTTCAAAAGGAACACATAACTTGATTAGATTCTTTAAACAATGTCCGCTGCTCACAAAGTTGGCAGATATTATTAGAGGCAGAGTTGGTAGCACAGCCTGCGCTGCAGGTTGCTTGTGCCTTCAAAGTGCAAGATCCTTGTGTCCTGACTTCGGCTTTTTCTTTTCCTTCTTTTTTTAGGGAACATTTCAACCCAGCCCTTCAACTGCCTGCAAAGGCCAGGGCGCAGAAGAACACATCGCTTTGTCAGGGTTAGAATAATGCAGGAAATCCTTTCTTTGGAAAGACCCAGTGCTTCCATACTTTGAAGCAGGGACTTGAAATCCAACAAGAAGATAGGCTTTGTGCTAGAGGCGGGCGCGTTGCCACTGCCATGAGGATCCGACCACAGTTGTTTCAGTTCTGTGAGCCTCTGGAAAAGCCTGGTTTGTGGATGTGCAGGAGGGTTTGCAACAGCTTTGCTGAGATTGGAGAAGAGTCTCTGCTTGTGTCTCCTGGTGCCCGGCGCTCACTGGGTTGAAGTGAAGCAGGAGCTGGTGGGACAGGGCAGGTTGGGAATGGGAGGCTGAGCACAGAATCACAGAATCAACCAGGTTGGAAAAGCCCTTTCAGCTCATCCAGTCCAACCGTTCCCAGCCCTGCCAAGGCCACCACTAACCCATGGCACTGAGGCCTCGTCTCCACGGGGTGTGAACCCTTGCAGGGACGGTGCCTGCAGCCCTGCCCTGGGCAGCCTTTTCCAATGCCTGAGCACCCTCTGGGGCAGGAATTGTTCCTCAGCTCCATCTAAACCTGCCCTGGTGCAGCTTGAGGCCGGTTCCTCTTGTCCCATCCCTTGTTCCTTGGGAGCAGAGCCCAGCCCCTCCTGGCTCCATCCTCCTGTCAGGCAGTTGTAGGGAGCGATCAGGTCCCCCCTGAGCCTTCTCTTCTCCACACTGAACCCCCCAGGTCCCTCAGCCCTTCCCTATCACACTCATGCTGTAAGGCCACGGCAATGAAATGGCCACTTGGATGTGGGGACAAAACGCTGCTCATGGAGAGCTTCCCAGGGCTCTGCTATAAGCTCAGCACTGTCCCACCAGGTTCAGCCAGCATGGGGTAGTGTCACTGCTGAGGCAGCCACAGCAACATGCCTTCCCCATGGGGACAGCTTGTTGCTGACCAACATCTTCCAGACCTGCAGCTACCCCACAATGGACATCAATGACCCATGTTTTGCACTGGTCCCATTCAGCTGGGGCAAGCCCGGCATGCACCAACGAGCCTGTTGCTCTTTGCCTTGGCCGAAGCACCTTGTAACAGAGTTCCTGGGGTTGGGGAAGAGCACAGGGCTGGACACAGCGCATCCTGACCAGCTCCTGGGGATGCGCACACCATGTCATATGGATGGCACAAAGACCACATGGATGGCACGAGGACCAAACCAATGCTTGGCCTGGGAAGTTTGTGGAGCTGCTGGAAGGGAGCCAGCATCCTGCTTCTGCTCAGGTTGGAAAACTATCCCGGTGCTGGATCCATCCAACCCAGCTATAGAGCAGGGCTGCTTGGCCGGATGACAGGCCTGGCTCTGCCTCCACAGTGGACGGGTGCCAAGAGGGATTTTTAATTTCCAGATGCTTTTAAAGTAAAAATAAAGGCTCTGCTGTAAACTGGCTCTGAACGGCTGCCTCCCCTGCAGCCAAAGAGCCGACTGATACGGGCTAGAGGAGTGGGCAATAAAACCTTTTACTGCAGTCTGGTGCATCGGGAGTGCTGGGGTGGGCAGCCTGTGGTCCCTGCCCAGCCTGCTCACCCCAATGCTCTCCAAGGGCCCAGTGTCTCTGGATAAAAACCTTGATGTGCTTTTTGATTTCATTTGTTGCTCTTTTGCAGGGGAAAGCTCCCTGGGAGAAGGCCGCTGGCAAGCGCAAAATGGGAAGTAATGGAGGGAATATTGTTCTGAACGTGCTGCCAGGAGCCAGGCGAGGCTGGTGACAGGGATGCTGCAGGACCCCTCCATGTGCACCTCGCTTCAGACCCGGCCACAGGCACATTTCTAAGCCAGCTGCAAGCAGCTCCAACCTGGCCGCTGCCCATCGACATGATGAGACTGGTGAGTTAATGTCCAGTGTCCATAGGGATGCAGCTCCCGGGACAGCCACCCAGATCTGCTCCTGAACCCTGGAGCTGGGGAAAGTCCTCTATGGCGCCCTGTAACCACGTTTTCCTGGCACACCAGGCATTCAGGCATCCCGAGCCTGCACAGGGTGTTTCGCATCATCTCAGACCTCCAGAGCAGCTGGAGGTGAGCACAGCCCAGGACCTACACCATGGCTATAGGCACATATGGAAGATGGCTCCTGTGTCCCTGCTGATGCCAGTCAGGAAGGGCCATGGTGGGTTGGGGGATGCCTGAGACTGAGTTTGCAGACAGATAACCTGCCTGCTGGCTTCCTGCTGCCAGTCGTCACTCCCAAACTGAAGGCAATGGCTTTATCTTGATGAATTCCTTACCGCTGCAGGCATGGCTGCCTTCCCTGGCCGGCCAGGTTTCACTGTGCTGGGATTCACCCCATTCCTGGCACACAGACGGGCAGCAGAGCCAGAGATGCTGGTGTTCAGGGAGCTCAGGGTGCCATGGGGACAACACGGGGCTGGAGTCTGCAAGCAAGCCCAGGAGCTGCTCCCGGGCAGGTGATCCTGGAAGAGGAGCCAGTTTGGGCTGTTCCCACAGCCTGTGGCTGGCTGCAGCAGGCAGGGGGTGAGGATGGGCTTGTCATGGGTCACAGCAAGGCTGTTTCGGCAGGGATGGCCATAAGAAAACAGAGCAAGCCTGGACCTGCTCTGCTGGTACCAGCAGAAATGCCTGTGATGGAGACCTTAGAGCAGCTCCAGTGCCTAAAGGGGCTGCAGGAAACCTGGAGAGGGGCTTGGGACAAGGGCCTGTAGGGACAGGCCAAGGGGAATTTCAGAGTGCGATGGATCAAACCAGGCACTCCTGGAGGGGTGGTCTGGGAGAGAAGCAGCACTCCTCTGAATGCAGCAGCATCACTTTGGCTTTGCAGCTGCACTGGGCTTATACTTGAGACACTCCAGCATCAAAGCTCTGCCTGTTCTCTTCACAGGCCAATGGACACCACCACACACCCGGGTTTCTGCTCATGCATGGACCAGCAGCATCCAGCCCTGGCCATGCCATGATTCCATGGATCCATGTGCCCGGGCAGGGCTGTGGGTGCAGGCTGTGCCCAGGGAGGTGTGTGGTGCTCAACTGGTCCATGCAGTCCTGTTTGCTCACCCTCTGCAGGGGCTGGCTCCTGTGTGCTGCCCTTAATTCTGCTTCTCCTCCACGCTGCTGGGGGACATGAACCAAACAACAGGGAACAAAGCTTCCCAGGAACCACACACGCTTCCTCCCACAGCAGCAGGGCTGGGGTTAGAGTGCTGCAGAAACACCCTGTGCTCGAGGTGGCCGCGAGCTGGACCGGGATGGGTGAGCATCCCTCCTGCTGGTGTCCTGGTTCAAACCACAACAACAAAGAACGATTCACGGCTTATCCCATTTGGATCTCCAGCAGTCTGGGGGAGGTGCTGGAGCAAGGACCAGAGCACTCGTGGTTTTGCACATTGGTGTTTCAAGGACGGCTCAGGAAGTGCTGATGAAGCATTTGGACTCCGGTTCGTACAAACTGGAGGGGAACGCACATAGGGAGAGGCTCGTTCCCATTGCTCCTCCAAACAAATCCTTGCCAGGGTGCGTTTGCAGAGCGGGCTGCATGTAAATGATCCATAAATAAGCTTAACATCAGCGAGCAGGTGGAACGGGGCAGGGCTCAGGAAATTATGCAAAGAGAGCAGACAAAGAGCCGGGCTGCCAGTGCGCTTTGTCTAGGGGAGCCGGGCTCACTCTCTGCAGTCACAACGAGTTAGCGCAGGGCACAATGGGGAGCAATCTCAGATCTGATTAAACTGTTTGACAGCATTCATATGTTAAATGATTCTATGCTGCTATCTGCTGCTGCAGTATGGCGTATCTCAGGAGAATCACCAATGGATCTGCTGAGACCACAGTAATATAACAGGAGACGTAATTAATAACCAAAAGGGGGAAAAAAGGGCATTTGTTGTGGTTTTCAGCCAATGACCACGCAGGTCAGAACACAGATGCATTTTATGGCATTTGAGAGTCTAATCTGGATGCAAATATTTCAGGCAGGATCTTCTCTTCCATCTCCAAAACTTCAGACATGAGAGCTGTGCATCATCCCCTGCACCAGCAGATGCCTGCGGAGGCAGGTCAGGGCTATTCAAAGGCATTCCCAGTGTAAGGATTATTTTGCCTTTATGTTTGCTGCCCATTCAAGTCTTTTGTGAGATGCCACGAGAAATGGAATGGCATTTGAAGCAAGAGTGAGGATTAGGAGCCCCCCTGTCAGCCACACAATGTCCATGTGGAGGACCCGTGGAGGATGCTGTGAGGCAGAGGAGATGCACACTCTGCATCACCTTCACTGCAGGAGAGGACCACAGGGACCTTGCACCCCATAATGCTGCAATCAACCCTTGCCTTCCCCTGCACATGGAGAGATGTCTCTGGAATGCACAGCTTCATAGAACCCCAGCCTGGTTTGGGTTGAAGGGACCTTAAAGCTCCTCCAGCTCCAACCCCTGCCACGGGCAGGGACCCCTTCCACTGGAGCAGCTTGCTCCAAGCCCCTGTGTCCAACCTGGCCTTGAACACTGCCAGGGATGGGGCAGCCACAGCTTCTCTGGGCACTCTGTGCCAGCGCCTCAGCACCCTCACAGGGAAGAGCTTCTGCCTAAGAGCTCATCTCAGTCTCCCCTCGGGCAGGTTCAAGCCATTCCCCTTGGCCTGTCCCTGCAGGCCCTTGTCCCAAGCCCCTCTCCAGGTTTCCTGCAGCCCCTTTAGGCACTGGAGCTGCTCTAAGGTCTCCCCTTCAGGAGCCTTCTCTTCTCCAGGCTGCCCCAGCCCAGCTCTCTCAGCCTGGCTCCAGAGCAGAGCTGCTCCAGCCCTCGCAGCAGCTCCATGGCACTGCAGAGCAGATTTCCACACCGAAACCTCTGAACCTGACTTCTGAAACAGTGAGGCCAGGTGAGGACGTGCTTCCAGGTGCAATGCTTCAGATGCAAGGGGTATTCCTTCAAGGCAAAACCCAACAGAGGCTCCTCTACCCACGGTATTTCCCACCAGGTCCCCAGCTTTGCTGTTGGTGTCCTTCCATGATCTCTTCAGCCAAACCCCCAGGAGCCAGCTCCATAACATGCCCCATACCTTCAATGCTCATTACTTCTGCTCACAAGGTTCTACAGCCCAGTGCTGCTCCCTCCAGGGGCTGGACACCCCTCTGTGCCCCCCAGCCCTCCAAGCACCCCTCTTTGCCCATGGGCTGCAAGGCCAGAGCAGGCAGCCAGGATCAAGCCTAGCACAGCAGTGCCAGTGCCTGCCCGAGCCAGGGACTATCGACACATCTTGGCACAGGGAGTGATGCATTGTACCAAAAATAGGGCTTCCACCATTGTGTTGTTACGCAAACATGTTCTGTGAGTAAATCAAACTCGCTGGGATTTTCCAAGCCGCCTGCCTGGGATTTCTCGGGGTCATTTCACTCCAGCTGCTGAGATTGCTACCGGGCACACCAAGACCCCAAAGCCCTGGCAAAGAGGGGCCTGGAGAGGCAGAGGCGACGCTGTGTGCTCCATCGGACAAGGAAACTCCATCTCCTCCTGGTCCCCTGGCATCCCCATGCCTCTGCATCGCTCTGCCAGTGCTGCACCTCCTGGGATGCCTGGCAGGCAGAGAAAACCCAGGCTGTGTGCTGAGCAAAGGGTCCAGGAGGAGGGAAAATAAACACAGGAAAAGCCACAACGTAAAGAATGTTGCTGGATGCTCAAACGATGCCAAGGTCCTTAAAAGCTGCTGGCGTTTGCAGAAATGCCTCAGAAATGGCATAAATTCTCCATGAAGTGAAATATTAGCAAGCAAGACAGCATCACAGATAGTATCTGTCTCTGCACTGCTGATGGGGTGACCTCCAGCCACAAGGCTCTCAGGCTCTTGAACGGCAGAGTCAGACCCAATGGAGAGACAGGGAGCCAAGGCACGAGTGCATGCCACAGCTTTTCCCCAGAATGCTGGAATCAGGAGGGAACTGCCCCTGGATGCTGCTCTGGGACCCCATCCTGCCCTATCCCCATCCCAACTCACTCCAACCCATCCCACTCGATCCCATCTCTCATCATCCCACCCAATCCCAACCCTTCCATCCTATGGCTCTCCATCTCCTGGCCATGTTGGACAACAACCCACCACACTGGGGACCCTCGGGGACATCCTGCTCCCATTCCAGATGCTGCACCAGTGCCACAGGAAGGAACCCACAGCAGCTTTTGTCTGCAGGGGAAGCCTGGACTTGATCCAAAGTGGTCAAACTCCTATTGAGTGGGCACCAAATCCTTCTGGCTTCCGGTGCAGAAAAGAGCTTCTCCGTGGTCTTTTTCTGTGTAGGGAATGAAAGGGAGTTTGGGTGAGCTGAGAAGGACTCTTGTTCCCAGTGGTTGTAAGGGACAAATGGTGCCTTAAAATATTGCAAAGACTATTTAAAGTCTTACTGATAAAAGGCAAGAAGCTGGGAAAAGAGACTGGATGGGGCTATTTTTAGAAGCGATGGCATCTGGACAGCATGAGAATTGCTTTGTATGGAGTTAGTGCAGCTGATCTGGACAGAGGGTTTGCTGGCTAAGCACAGCCACTGGCACCAACCCACCACCCAATGAAGGCAGGAACCCCACGGCCAAGAGGTGCTCAGAGACACCCAGAGCAAAGACCTGAGGCTCCCAGCCAGCCCCAGCGCTCGGGCGGGCTCTGGCTGAGGTTGCGCTGTTGTGATGCTCCCAGTGGGGATGGCTCCTGTGTCCCTTGGTTAGGCTGAGCAGCGCCTGTGCAGGCAGCTCTGCTCCAGGTGGGCCCGGAGGGGAGGCTGTGCAGAGCTTGCGGCCAGCAAACAGACCCCACCACCAGTTTAAATAGCCAGACTGTCTAAAAGCCAAGTGCTGGCGGCTCCTGACCACAGACAGGTTTGCCTGCCTGCAGCTCTGCAGCAGCTGGGCTTGGAAGAGGAAGAAGCACTGCAAGTGCAGTGCCAGGCTTCCTGGCGAAGGGATCTACCCATCTCACATCCAGAGAGCCATTTAAATTGCTGCAGGAAACCAGCCGTTCCCTGGGATGTATTCTCGCCACCATGCAAGGAGTGAATCTCATGTTGTCCCTAATACGTCCCTCTTGCTGTTATCTAATGATGATTTGGATTTGAAATCAGCCTCTGGCTGACTCCAAGTGGGACTAAGGGGATGTTGGCCTGGACCAGTGATGTCTGAAGAACAAGTGACACACTTTCCCCCTGCAGACTTGTAGGGTAGAAGAGGAATGTGGGGAGACCCAGCCAGGCACGTGTCTGCAACTGCAACCCCCAGTTTGCAGGGTAACAAGATGCAGTTATCCCCTGCAGTGCATGGGACCAAGCACTGTGGGTGCTGCATGAAGCCCAGAACCCTTTAGGTACCCACCCTAAGCCCAGACACCAGCCTGGACTCCTGTGTGCCTTGAGGAGTGGGGTGCTCCCTGTGTGATCAGGCAACATCTTCTCATAAACCTGTGTAGTCAGGGCTGATGCCAGGGCTCTGGGTGCTGTGATCGGCGCATGGGTGCTGAGCCCTGGCCTGATACATCCCCATCCCCACCAGCATCATCACCTCCCAGGGTCCCTCCCTGCATGGCCCATCTCCTTCTCTATCCCTGTGGGATGTGGCTCTGATGGCTCTTACCCTGCAATTGGACCCTCTCTGAACACAGCAGCCCCTGCACCTCTACTCCCAGTATGGCTGTGTATGGAGACACTGGTCCCAGTGCTGGCAGGAGAGGTGCAGGGGCTGCCCATAGACCGCAGCCAGGGCATGGTGTGGGGTGAGAGGGAACCCTCCAGTCACAGCAGAGATGCTCCCAATGGCTGCATGGTGATAGCGGTAATGAAAAACCACTCGAGCTAAACCCTTGCCGTCCGTCCTTGTCTTGCTAACCCACTTCCCTGGCTGGAGCTGTCATCGTAAGCCTCACACGGCCACAGACCTTTTGGAGGTTGTTGAAGGCAGCATCTTGCCACAGCCAAGAGCTCCCAAGGTGATTTCTGCATGGAAAAAGCTCTGGGTGAGTCCTAGACACAACACTTGGACATGGACAGGGCAGTTGTGTGCTGCTGGGAGCCCCTCAGAGCCAGCACAGCCGGTTTGCAGCCCACCAGCTGCAGAAGGGGCAGGCACGGGGAGAGGGAACTGGGACCATTGAGGGGATCTGGGCACAAAGCATCCTTTAGTGGCCCAGACACACAGCAGCCACAGCATCCCTGAGAGACCTGACAAGTCCCTGTCCCCTTGCTTGTGTCAGAAAGCAAAGCAGTCCCCTTCTCCATGCTGCATTCGCTGTGGTTCCTGCTATCCACTGTTTGTATCTGGACAGCTGCTGGTGAAAGCACTCAGAGCCTAGACTCACAGTCTCATATGTTTCAACACCAGTGATTATTCACCCAAACCCCTCGGGATGGATGTGTTATTCCTGACTTGCTACTCTTCAGTCTCCTGTTTAAATGCCCCCAGACCAAGCATGGGAACAGCCGCCCCATGCCCAGGCACCATGTACCTGAGTACCCATGTCAGGGCTCATTGTCAGTGTGGGCACAAAGCACTGTCCATACGTCTGTTGAGCACCTCAGCACACAAAGGCAACCCAGCTCTGCCCAGAAACCCTTCTCTTCCCCCAAAGGAGACTCATTTGCTATGATCATTACCTCTGTCTCCACCAACAATCACTGTATCACAGTATCACAGTATGTTAGAGATTGGAAGGGACCTCAAAAGATCATCTAGTCCAATCCCCCTGCCAGAGCAGGAACACCTAGATAAGGTCACACAGGAATGTGTCCAGGCAGGTTTTGAATGTCTCCAGAGAAGGAGACTCCACAACCCCCCTGGGCAGCCTGTTCCAGTGTTCCGTCACCCTCACTGAGAAGAAGTTTCTTCTCAAGTTTAAGTGGAACCTCTTGTGTTCCAGTTTGTACCCATTACCCCTTGTCCTATCATTGTTTGCCACTGAGAAGAGCCTGGCTCCATCCTCGTGACACTCCCCCTTTATATATTTATATACACTAATAAGGTCCCCCCGCAGTCTCCTCTTCTCCAAACTATAGAGACCCAGCTCCCTCAGCCTTTCCTCATAAGGGAGATGCTCCACTCCCTTAATCATCTTAGTTGCCCTGCGCTGGACTCTCTCCAGCAGGTCCCTGTCCTTCTTGAACTGAGGGGCCCAGAACTGGACACAATATTCCAGGTGCGGTCTCACCAGGGCAGAGTAGAGGGGAAGGAGGACCTCTCTCGACCTACTGACCACCCCCCTTCTAATACACCCCAGGATGCCATTGGCCTTCTTGGCCACAAGGACACAGTGTTGGCTCATGGTCATCCTGCCATCCACTAGGACCCCCAGGTCCCTCTCCCCTACACTACTCTCTAACAGGTCGTTCCCCAACCTATACTGGAACCTGGGGTTGTTCCTGCCCACATGCAGGACTCTACACTTTCCCTTGTTATATTTCATCAAGTTTCTCCCTGCCCAACTCTCCAGCCTGTCCAGGTCTCGCTGGATGGCAGCACAGCCTTCTGGCGTGTCAGCCACTCCTCCCAGCTTAGTGTCATCAGCAAACTTGCTGACAGTACACTCAATTCCCTCATCTAAATCATTGATGAATATATTAAATAATACTGGTCCCAGTACTGACCCTTGAGGCACTCCACTAGATACAGGCCTCCAACTGGACTCTGCCCCATAGACTACAACTCTCTGGCTTCTGTCCTTCAGCCAGTTCGCAGTCCACCTCACCACCTGATCATCCAGACCACACTTCCTCAGTTTAGCTATGAGGATGCTGTGGGAGACTGTGTCAAATGCTTTGCTGAAGTCAAGGTAGACCACATCCACCGCTCTGCCATCATCCATCCATCGTGTTATTTCCTCATAAAAGGCTATGAGGTTGGTCAAGCACGACTTCCCCTTGGTAAAGCCATGTTGACTGCCCCTCATAACCCTCTTATCCTTGACATGCCTTAAGATGGCATCAAGGATAAGGTGTTCCATCACTTTCCCAGGGATGGAGGTGAGGCTGACCGGTCTATAGTTACCCGGGTCCTCCTTCTTGCCCTTTTTGAAGACTGGAGTGACATTTGCTTTCCTCCAGTCCTCAGGCACCTCTCCTGTTTCCCATAATTCTGTAATGGAGTATTTATTCCCTATCTTCTCCTGTTTACCCCGGAGGATTGTGTCCCAGGGTCAGCAGCCCGCAGAGCCTGAACAGAGGAAGAAGGGCAGCAGATGCCTAGTGTGGTGCCTTGAGTTACCTGCCCAGACCCCACCAGAGGATGCCTTCAAGAGCCTGGATCTGCTGCCTGCCCTGATTGCACATCCCAGTGGATGCCCAGTGTGCAGGGAAGAGCTGTGCCACCCGCCTGCCTCGCGCCGCTTGCAGTGGCAGTGCTTAGTCATGTCCAAAGAGCACATCTGGGCTTGGAGTGGAGGGAGCATCAACCCAGCCAGACTGTTGGGCTAAAAATAGAGCAGAGTCTGGGTGGAAGCACGCTGTGGTCAGCCGGGGGGGTTGCACCATGAGAAAGCCTGTGCTGAGCAGGGTCCCTTCGCTCCCGTTATTGTCCACTTGCCCCCTCTCCCTCTGGAGACACCCTGGGGATTCACCAGCAAAGAAATGGCTTTCCCCAGGACAACAATGGCTTCTGCAATCAATCTTCATGAAATGTGGTTTGGGAGCTCTGCAAGAATTGAGCCCAGAATAAAGGAGGGAATAAATGGGGATGGAGAGACAAAATGCTCGGGCCTCCTTGGGGGTACCACAGGAATGGGGAGCCAGGGATGGAGCCAGGGATGGGTGGCCCCTGGGAGCTGCAGTGTTGGCTCTGTGGATGCTGCAGAGGGAAGACAATCAAGAAAAGACAAGTTTAGGGAAGTACTGACTAAAGGAGCTCATCTCAGGGCACTTCGTTTGAGCAAAGAGTCAGGCATCTGTGGGCTCTTGTTCAGGAGCCTCTGTAACTTACCCTGGTTTGACTTGGATGGTTGGGGTTTCCTTGAAGCTCCTTCCTGAGCCACAAAAGCTGAATTCCAGATTAACCAGAGTTTGCTGCTGCAGTTGCTTATGTCAAGTTACAGCATTCAGGCTTACGGCTGAAGTCTGCACCAGACCTTACCCATGCGGCTCCTTCATAGATAGAAGCCCTCCCCCTTGGCTTTTCACTGTCCAAATGGAAAAGCATAGGATCAAACAGGGTGGAAAAGCCCTTTCAGCTCATCCAGTCCAACCATTCCCAGCCCTGCCAAGGCCACCACTAACCCATGGCACTGAGGCCTCGTCTCCACGGTGTGTGAACACTTGCAGGGACGGTGACTGCAGCCCTGCCCTGGGCAGCCTGTTCCAATGCCTGAGCACCCTCTGGGGCAGGAATTGTCCCTCAGCTCCATCTAAACCTGCCCTGGTGCAGCTTGAGGCCGGTTCCTCTTGTCCCATCCCTTGTTCCTTGGGAGCAGAGACCAACCCCCTGCCCCATCAATGCCTGTTGCGGAACCAGTCCTATCGCTCTCTCCCAGCACCCCAAGCAGCATCCCTGGAGCTTACCAAGGCTCATGCCATGGAACATGAAGGAGGTGAATTAAGATTTCCCACCTTTACAGCACTTCGGAAGCCTTGAAATTCTTACCCGGTGCGAAGGAGGGGGTTCAGTGCCCCATTGAAGGCTGGGCACTCACCCAGCAGTTGGAGCATGGGTTGGCTGGGACACTGCTGTTCCCTAGGGAGGGTGCCTCGCTGCCGCTGGATGTTATTGCTGGTGGAAAAAGAAGTTTGTGGCTTGCTCAAGGCAAATAAATCCTTGACCCTTTACAGGACCTGTGCAGCAGTGGCGCCGGTGACTCCTTGTGAAAGCGGGTGGGTGGGAAAGCAGCCGACGCCGACGTTCCTGCTCCGTGTGAGCCGAGCACGGCCCCTCGGGAGATGCCTGATAACGCTCAGCCACCCCTCCGCTCGCAGCCCCTGCAGAAACACCGGCTGCAAGCACGGAATCAAGAGTCTCCCACTCATTACTTGAGCAGGACGCGGCTTTCACAGCCAAGAGGCCTCGAGTTGCCTGGGGGGAAACGCGTGCTTATCTCTTCTTTGTGTGATTTATGCCTTGAGATTAATGCATCGCATTGGCTGGCTCCCAAACTCGCTGCAAAGTCTGGGTTTTTGTGGGACTGTCCCAAACCACGCAAAGTTTCCCTGCTTCTGTCTTCTGAAACTGAGAGGAGGGGTTTTATCTCGGTCGTAAAGCTGAAGCTGGGGGGTTTGCAGATATAAGGCAGGCAGCATTGTTTTGATCTGCAAGCAAATGATAGCCCTCTCCGAGTTCAAGGAGGGTTATTAAATCAGCCCTGTGGAGATAGAGCAAACAAAACCAGACGGAGCAGAGAGGGGGAATGTTTCTGTTCATGTAAGAAGGCACGAAAGCAAAGCAGGGGAGGCGAGTTAATGATCAGCTCATCTGGGGTGTTTACTTTCACATGCCACTGGGGTAAACAGAGCCATGTCATCCCTCCAGCCTGCTCTTGTTCATAAATACACACTAACGTTTACAGCTGAGCCAGATGGATTCCCCTGGGTCCGGCCTGGAGAAGCCAGAGGGGTCTCATCTCCCACTCCTGCATGGGGCAAGCCCTACTTCTAGGGCTCTGAGGCTGCAAATCCACCTTCCAGCTCTGTGTTTGCATCTGCCTGTGCCAGAAAGGCATGTGTGCATCTCCCAGTGCAGCCCCTCGCAGATGCCCCATTGGAGATGCCCCATTGGAGATGCTTCAACAATGTCTTTCCCACCTGATCCTTGTGGATACTTGAAGTTGCCTTTTTGCGTTTCTGAGTTCAAAGCAACAGTAGGTCCCAAAGCCCTGTTGGTGCTGTAAAACAGCCTGAGCATATACAGAAACCAACAGGCTCATCTTCATGTCAGCCAACCTACCATGATGACAGTCAGAGCAAGGACTGGTGGTTAATGACTGCAATTCACGGTCATCCTTGAAAGAAATCACAGTTCACCTAAAAATAAAGTTTCTTAAATGCCATATGTATACATATATATATAAGCTCCTATAAATGCTATAAGGTTCATGTGAAAGTTACCATTCAGTGAGATCCAATGGAGGAAGCAGAACAGCCAACACCACCGGGTGATCAATTCATCGCGGCTGATGCCTGAGTGCAGCTTTCTGTCCCCAGTTCATTGATCACCACAGACAAGCCTTAGTGATCTCCCATGTTTTCCAGCTCCTGCTGCCCTAACTCGTTGTGCTGCCCTGGCTTGCAGGCAGCACAAGAGGCACAGCGTGCTGTGAGTGAGCCGTGACCCTCCACAAGGACACGCCACGCAGGGCTTATCTGCGCGCCAGCTTGCATCGGCTCAAAGGCACTGAAGCAACTTCCTGCACAGGCACGATCGGGGCGGTTTAGAGCAGGCTTTTTTGTAGCTTACTTAAAACCCACTCCTAAACAATATAAATGGGGCGTATTCAGAGTAAGACTTACTGGTGCTTATATAGGGATTTTTTACATCTTAAACGATGCATCTGTAGTTTAATCAGTGCAATTCATTTCCATGTGTGTCTATAGATCCATATGGATGCATCGAATCTAAATGACGTTTCTAGGAATCACAGATCCCAGGCTGGTTTGTGTTGGAAGGGACCTGAAAGCTCCTCCAGCTTCAACCCCTGCCACGAGCAGGGACCCCTTCCACTGGAGCAGCTTGCTCCTAGCCCCTGTGTCCAACTTGGCCTTGAACACTGCCAGGGATGGGACAGCCACAGCTTCTCTGGGCACCCTGGGCCAGTCATTGAACAGTCACTGGTGTTTAATGATTTTCTCTTAAATAATTCCATTGGCACATTTGTCCAGAGGAGGCGAGAGTGCAGGGTGTTCTGGTGCTGTAAATGACCGATGTAAAGAGTAGGGAGTATTCCTCCTCGTTTTCATGACTAAAACCGTGACCCATAATGATGGAAGTCATAGTAATAATGAATAAACTGGTTTACACAGGAATACATATTTGCAGCAAGTTTTTGTTCCCCGCATGTGCAGGCCTGACAAACACATCTCCCCATTTGCATCTGTCCCCGAGGGGGACTCGCAGAGCTCTTAATAACATTAAAAATAGCCAAATGGGCATCAGAGAGTTGTTTGTTTCTGAGGGGGAAGTAAGTCTGAGTTGCTTGATGTTCCTGGCCTATAGAAAGCCAATAGTGCCCCTGTTGGCATGGATGCTGGCTCTTGTCATCACGCTGCTGCTGTTTCAGGCTCGTATTGAGATTATCAAAGGGTAAATACTAGACAAAATGTAATCACTAATTATTATGCAATGAAAACAAAAATGCCAAACTTTGCACAGAACCTTATTCACAACAGATTATACAACCAGCTGCAATCAAGGTCATTTCAATCTGAAAGCATTCTCTATTGAATTCCACAACAATATTCAGCGAGGAAGCCACAATTGCTCTTGTGTGTCTGGATGCCCCAGGGTGGTGGGTGCGAGGATGCACCCACCAGAGCCCTTATGCCTGCCGAGGGAACTGGCACAGGCTGCACATCTCAGCCTTGCTATCTGGAATGTCAGACCCAAGCATGATTCACGCAATTCCAACCCTGGCATTAGCTCTGTCCCTTTCCTCCATGGCAGCTCCAGGTGGATGCTCCCTGTGCTCTGTGGTTTGTGTTTTAAGCTGAGAAGGTGCTTGGATCCTTCAGGTCACTCTTGCTTCATGGACTTCATTCATGGTGTTACCTGCACCCACATCCCAGGGACCAGTGCTGGGGTCTGCAGCTGGGCATGGGTGCCAGGGCAAGCTGGAGCTGGAGCTCGGCTGGTCTCTGGGAAAGCTGGCTGCAGGCACAGGGAAACCGCTGGCAAAGGGTCATGAGCAGGACGGGGGATGCTGTGAAACCCATTGCTGGGCACACGGAGGGCTGCAAGAGATGGTTTTGTAGTTAAGGCTCAGGCCAAGGCCCCCAGAGACTGAAGCTCAGCCGCTGTGAGCCCCTGAACACAGCTCTGCATTTCCCATCCGCACAATGGGACAATAACCCTCCCTCAGCACAGCTGGGACACGGACCCACTGCCCCCCTACGTAAAGCAGCCAAAACTGTGCAAAACGCTGGCTATGCTTTCCTATGTACACGCTGGAGCTTTGCTAGACAAGACCGAGCAGTTCTCCCCACAGCAGCACCAGAAGTAACTGTGCAAACTCCCCAGTGTGATTTAATTCCTTCTCCGGAGTGACTAACACCTCCAGTACTCCCATCTGACCTCTGCAGACATCCTGCCACACAATTGTGCTCAACGCTGCGGCAAGAACGATAACCCGGCCTAAAATTAAACCATCCAGCACGTTTTTAATATTAGCACAGGCAAGGAGAGAATTCCTGCCGGCTGGAATTCACCTCTGCTTGAAAGAGCAAGGAAAGCCAGCCCTCAGCACCACACTACTGGTGACGGGCTGCAAGTTGTCTTTTCCCTTTGTGAGCCCCTGTTTCAATCGCCTGGCCTAGGAAGAGCCTGTTTGGTGCAAGGATCTTGGCTGCTGCTGCCAAGCACAGGGAGTCCCATCACGGGCATCACTTTGCAAATGCAGACAGTCATTTGATGAAGACGGGCAGCTCCAGACATGAAACATGAGAGCAGATCCCCCCTCCCTGTGAATAACCTGGTGCAAACTGGAGCCTCGTGGTATCTTTGGCTCTGGGAGGAAAAGCGTTGCAGAAAGAAAGGCAGCGCCAAGCTGCAGCGGGGATATCACCAGGTCCTCTGGGTACAATTGGGTGGCTGCTCTGGTTTCATTCTAATACAGTTTTCCATCAAAACCAACCCCCTGGATTTTGCCATGGTGTCTTTTACACAGTGAATTCCAAACTTGAGTGGGGTTTGGAGGTGCTGAAAGCTTCTTTGCACAGCCAGAGGGCAGCCGGCACTTGGAGGTGCAGAACATGCCTGCTGCCTCTTCCCCTGGCCCCAGCAGGGTTGGGGTTAGGGGTTTGCTCACCCCAGCAGTGTATGGAGGAGAACAGCTTGGTTTAGGGGACAGGAAAATCTGAACTGAAATGAGAGCTGGTGAGCCTGAAACATCGCTCTGTGCCGATGCCTTATGTTGCGTGCCTGCGCGGGCTGTGCGGTGAACACAGGACCCGTTATCTCCACCGTCTCCCACCAGACAACATTGCTCGGAGGCTGCTGACGGCCAGCACAAGAGACGGAGGCTGCTGCAGGTCCCGCGGGCTGGCACTGGGGAGCCCGCAGCTCGGGGATGGGGCAGCGGGTGTCTCTCCCGTAGGGCAGAGGTGCCGTAGAGCCCACACTGGACCAGTGCACCCCAGGGCACCCCAGGGCACCCCAGGGCACCCCAGCACGGCCGCAGCCCTGGTCCCCCCAGCTCCCAGGTGGGATTTCTGCACTCTTGTGCTCCCTCTGCTGGTCCTCAGCCCGGCGCTGTCGGCACCGCATCCGCACCGCACCGCACAGCACCGGCACCAGCACCGCCAAGCGCTCGGGCCAGCAGCACCCCAAAGCACGTCTCCGAGCAAGGCTACAACACGTGGCTATGGTGAGGATTACACAAACTGCACTGTACTGCAGGGATCACTGTATTGAATTGTCACACATGGGAAGCAGCTCCAGTGCCTGAAAGGGCTGCAGGAAACCTGGAGAAGGGCTTGGGACAAGGGCCTGTAGGGACAGGCCAAGGGGAATGGCTTTAACCTGCCCGAGGGGAGACTGAGATGAGCTCTTAGGCAGAAGCTCTTCCCTGTGAGGGTGCTGAGGCGCTGGCACAGGGTGCCCAGAGAAGCTGTGGCTGCCCCATCCCTGGCAGTGTTCAAGGCCAGGTTGGACACAGGGGCTTGGAGCAAGCTGCTCCAGTGGAAGGGGTCCCTGCCCGTGGCAGGGGTTGGAGCTGGAGGAGCTTTAAGGTCCCTTCAACCCAAACCATTCCATGATTCCATGATTTGTCAACCCATGTTTTACAAACAGCTTTTTGCACCAACACCTCCACAGCTCGCACTGTGTAACCTGCACAAATACCACCGCTGTCAGAGGTGCCCCCCCTTGCTCTCCCATCGCACAGCCGCAACGTGCCACCAGCGGGAAGGGGACAGCATCACGGAGCAGACGCTGCAGCTCAGCTCGGTGGCCACCGTCCACCACCCTGCAGAAGGGGACAGGGAAGCGCCAAGCCAGGCTCAGACATCACAGAGCCAGGTCTGGGTTGTAGGCTGCGCCCCGCGATCGCGTGCGGTTCTCCTGCGTTTCTGCCTTGGCAATGTCTGCCAGCTCTATTAGAAAGCTGGTTGTTGTTTCAAGGCTGCTTTGTAGGGGTTATTGCCAACAAGGGACGGCGGTGGGGGTCTGCACACTGCACGGTGTAAGTGACAGCTGCCAAGACACCTTCTCCAAGGCCCTGTTAAAGCCTGGTTATGGCTCAGGCTGCCTCGTCTCAGCCAGATATCTCAGAGGGTGACCCCGAGCAGGAGGCTGCTGTGCAGCCAGCCCTCCCGGCTCAAAGCCTCGTGTTCCCATCCCCATCCCTGTGCACACAACTGCTGCCCCACTCGCTGCCATGGTTTGGTCACACTCCCGAAGTTCCTGGGGTTGGAGAGGAGGCGCTGCTTAGGGAAGGAGGTGGAATACCTGCTGCAAGTGAGCTGAAAGCCTCGTGATGCCCCAGGAGCAGCCCGGCACAATGGGGAGCTTCAAGGCATGGGCGAAGGAAGAGAATGGAAACTGAACAACAATAATGCTGTTATCCTTTCCTTCCGTCCAGCACTGCCACTGCACCCCGGGAAGCCACAGTGACCCACTGAGCAGCACCAATGAAGGAGGCTGTTGTGCCAGGCACACGTTGCACCCCAGCTTTTCCACCACCCCCCCCCCAAACCTGGGTAGCTCCACACAGGGTCCAAGTCCAACCTTGTGCGGACTCAGCTTTCGGAGCCGCTTTCCAGAGCAAACAATAACTCCTCAAACCAAGTGTGGGGTTCTCTGAAAGCGGCTGGCTTCAACAGCTCAGCCCTGCAACAAAGGCCCTTCCTGAGCGCGGTGGCTCCTTGCCCACCACATTCCCAGTGGGACAGCAGAGAGGAGGTGAGCGCTGGCTCCACTTTGGTTTGTGAACTACACTGCTGGGGCAAACAAAACCAGCCCAGAACCTCCAGTAGGCATCCATGCCTTCTACTCATGCAGCCCAGAGGTGACCAGCACCATGCGCTGTGGCTTCTCGCAGCCCTAAGGCACCCACCTTGCTATGGGCACCCTGTTGAAGCCCCCTCGACACCAGCTGCAGGTGCTGGGTGATGCCCCACAGACACTTCTGCTCATGCAGGGCTCACTGTTGGTTTCCGAGCATCACGGAGCTGTTCCCATCTAACCACCACCACCACAAGTGGTGTCCTTGGCAGCACGGGCAGGGGACAGCCTCCCATCAGTGCAGGCACCCACCCACGATCCTAGAGCTGATAAATGAAACAGTCAAAGTCTTTCCATGGTTAGGAACAGCGCTGTTACCTCTCAGGGAGGCAACGCTTCCTCTCTAAGGAGTAGGTGAGGAGGCAGCACCAGGCAGGGCAGCCCTGGCACACGTGTGCTCAAAGAGAAACACCACCATACATTGCCATACGCTGGGAGACACAAATAACCCCCATCACCGTGGTTCATTCTGCAGCGAAATGAGTTTTCCAAATCTCCCCCAAACCAGATGTGGAAATATTGAGCTACCTCCGCAATCCTCCAGCCCCTGAACAAAGCGTTTCGAGGCAGATGAGAGGCAGGGGGAGGTGGAAACCGTGACTGGTTTCAGTGAAACTCACGGATTTCCCAATTCGTGGTATCATTTACTGACATCAGGAAACTAATTTGGGCTTCTTCGCCTGTCTCTTTACTGAAGTATTTTCCCCAGGAGGCTGAAATTTCACTCTCTTTCAAACAGAATTGGATTTCTTTCCCGTGCCGAGTACAGAAACGTGGATCCCGGTCCCAGAAGCAAGATTCAGAACTCTTTATTTCCTTTTATTAGAGTATTTTATTAGCTGGAGTCAGTGCGAAAGACTAAACTGAAAGGCAGCGGCTCCAACAGACCATCCCGTCAGCACCTCTCCCACATCCCATATCCGACTGGAAAACAAAAGGGTGCCCCCTTGCTTTCCACCTCGGCTTTGCCCTGTGGGTTCCACAGCCCTGCTCCTCCATAGGTTCCCATGTGTCCCACCTCCTTGGCACGCTCCCATGAAGCCAAGCTGCTCAGAACCGGGCACTGCACGTGTCTCCTTACCCTCCATTAGAAGATATTAATGATTTCGCATGGTTTTCAGCATCCCTGGCAGTGTTCAAGGCCAGGTTGGACACAGGGGCTTGGAGCAAGCTGCTCCAGTGGAAGGTGTCCCTGCCTGTGGCAGGCGTTGTAACTGGATAAGCCTTAAGGTCCCTTGAACCCAAACCATCTAGATACACAACACTGGGTGAACTCAGACACTGTACATGCTTTTCAGATCGTGCTGCTCACAATGTGGATGAATAAAACTCTGCCCTACACAGCTTTTAAACCTGTATGCGCATTCCCGCAGGCAGCTCTGCTCTGCCCCATCACACCCCATTGTGTCCCCCCCCACCAGCACCATTCAAAACCAGACCCATACCCAGCAGGACTGGCTCTGGGGCTGGCACGGGGCCCAGTCCCGCACCCCATCCCGAGGGCAGCCCGGAATGCCTGCCCGCACCCTCTCCTTGCTGCCTGCACACCCTTCTCGCATTCCCCCCAACGTGTTTTCGCACCTCTTTGACTTGAGATCTTGAAAATGAATGAGAGATGAGCAGGGAGAGCAGAGGGAAGCACTGATTTAGGAAAAGCACCAATTAAATGCGTTCTGGGTGGTCTCATTCTGGCGTTCTGCCTTTTGGGTTAGACTGATTTTGCTGCTGCTTCCCTCTCCCACGTTATCTCCTCTCTTTGTGCCTTTCCCAGCACATTTGCAAGGGATTTCCTCAGAGGCTGGTCCTGGTGCTGGGGATGGGGGGGGGGGGGTGCCTTAAAGCCCCTCCAGCTGCTCCTTGCTCAGTGCAAGGAGTTTACCTGCATCTCCCCGAGCTGTGCTGCATCCGTCCCTGCATGCAGAGCTCCTGTTGCCTGCAGCCACAGGCACAAGCCAGGGCAGATCATCGATGCAGAGAGACACAGAGGCATTGAAACCGCAGGAATGACTGCAGCTCTCAAGGGACAGCTGCCCAGCCGTGGTGTTAAGCATAGACATACATATACTATTTCTTTCTTTATGAACAGAACCATACAATCCCAGACTGGTTTGGGTTGGAAGGGACCTTAAAGTTCATCCAGTTCCAACCCCCCCTGCCACGGGCAGGGTGGAGGAGCACGGTACAACAAATATTCAGCTGGAAATATCAGTTATCCTACTACACCACCATAACAAGAACTATTGCAAATACCTGATTTGGGACTGGTTTGTGTTGCAAGTGTCCCTGTCTAATCTATAGCTCTTTATTAAATAACACCTTACCCAATCATGACATCTTGCTTTGCCGGGAGAGCACACCACTTACACATCCAGAATACAGTATTAGTGACAAACTGCAGGGTTGGTAACACAAGTCAAGGAAGTTTAAACCCACCAGCTTTGGGCAGTAAGAGGAGCTTGTTCAGACATAGGAAAACCACCACAGCAGACAGAGTTATCGCACGGCATGTGAAGAAATACTGATCTTCAGAGTTGTTAACAGCTTTGCACTCAGAGGCCAGAGCCCTGCTGTAATAGATAATGTCTCAATGCTGTGTCAATGCATGAGCATAGCGCTGCTATCAAGATGCCCATTTGAAGGCAAAGCCGGAAGACATCTCCCCAGCCGCTGTGCTGGTGGTTATCCCATGAAGAGCCATGCTTCTGCTTCTCACAGCGAGAGAAAACCGAGTGCAAAGTGTTCCAGCCCTTTTCGGAGTGCAGCTCCCCTCCTGCCCTTCTGAGCTCTGCTTTTCATATCCTGCCTCTGTTCCCTCTCACGCTGCATCAAAAAGCCTCCGCAGCAGCTCCAGGTTGTGTCTCCTTTGCCCTCCTTTCCGTGCTTTCAGTGTTTGGTGCATCCATGGGGAAGGCTCACACTGCAGCCAAGCTCTCAGACCAGAGAGGGCTGGAAATATCCAGGGAAATGGGTCCAAACTACACCAGGCTCTGCACAGGTCCAGGTCACAGCAAGGGTTTGCTTGGGACAAACTGGAGGATCTCACTCTTCCCTGCCCTGAATGCAGTTAGAACACTTCACAGGCAGTTCGAGCTGCACAACCAACCCATCCCCTCCCTGCACAGAATCACATCTTTTGATATCCAGAACCTGTCAGGGAATGCAGCAAATTCTGCGGCCCAAAGAACTGCAAAGACAAGGAAGGGCAGAGCGAGGAGCGGGTGCAGAAGGGCTCCATCCCCAGAAAACAAAAAGATCACAGAATCCCAGCTCGGTTTGTGCTGAAGGGAGCTCCAACCCCTGCCACGGGCAGGGACCCCTTCCACTGGAGCAGCTTGCTCCAAGCCCCTGTGTCCAACCTGGCCTTGAACACTGCCAGGGATGGGGCAGCCACAGCTTCTCTGGGCACCCTGAGCCAGCGCCTCAGCACCCTCACAGGGAACAGCTTCTGCCTTATACGCATTTTGGGGCTGTTCAGATGCTCCTCCAGGAGCTCAGTAGCTGTGGAAAGTTTCCAGACCAGGCTCAGTGCTCTTCCTGCAGCAGGAAAGCAATGGCAGCATGGGCAGCACGGCTCTCGAAACCCAGGGGCTGCTCTTGAAGAGACATCTCTCTTCAGCCATTTGTCCCTTCAGATGTCCCTTATCCCCACCAACAGCACTCTCGACAGGGCAGGTAGCCTCCAAGCTGTTTCCTTTATCCTCCTTCCACTGTTTGACACCAAAGGTGAGCCTGGTACTTGGGCAGGAATTGGTCTCTCCAAAGAGTTTCCCACCTTTGCCACAGCACAGAAGGAGCAGCCACATCTCATCCCCCCTACAAGGAGCAGGCCACGTTTAGCAGGTATGGCGTGGGGATGCTGATGTCTTTCATGGGTTCTGTAGCTGACAGCTCTGCAAAGGCATCACATGTTGGGTGTTTGATAAGCCCCAACCCGGCCAGGGGTCTATATCCTGCAGGAAAGGGAACGCCAGCAGGCACTAGTGCTGCTTGACACTTCGTCTGGAGCAGAATGGTGATGGAGCAAGAGCTGGGGCTGCCGGGGAGGCAGCACCCAGGCAGCGGTACCCATGGCAGGGCAGCATGGGGAAAGCAGCAAACGGCTTCCCTGGGGAATGTGGGGCTTTGTGCTTTCCGCCCAAGTGATCTCTGGGGCACAACTCAGCTTGAAGGCAGCATCCATGAAGCATCCATCTGCAAAAACAGCCCAGCGAACACAACCCCTGGCCCTCCCCCTGGTTTCTGCAGCAGCATTCCTTCCTTGCTCTCGCTGTAGATCCGGCATGCTGAGTCCTTTCTCCCCAAGAGTATTCTCCCTTTACAAAGCAAGACCATAAAGCAGTGACATAATCCAAGCTTGGCAAACACTTTTGCTGATGTGAAGCCAGTGCCTTTCGTGGTTCTCACTGCAGCTTTGGAGCCCGCGATGTAGATGGTGCAACCGGCTGATTAAATGTGCAGGAGCCTCCCAAGATACCATTCCATGTGAAACGCTGACATTTATATTTGACATTCCAATAAGCGTGGGGCTCTTTGGGTTTTTAATTACTTCTCACAAGGGTGCGGGTCAGACGCAGGCACACAATGAAGTTCTCCATAGGATAGGTAGGATTCCTGGCCGGACTTCCTAACCCAGCTACCTTGCAGCGGTGCCTCCAAGCCAAATTAATTAGAGGCCACCCACAAGCAGATGTGAGAGGTGTAGAGGAATCTCTTCACCCATTCATTCCCCGCCGAGGTCTCGATGTAGGCGCTAAGGGTGAATGGGAGGGCTCTGGTGCTGAAGAAATGACTCAGTTCCTTCCAGTTTGGCACCAAAACGCAGGCAGCCACTGAGGCTGAGTAGTAAACAATAGTAGTAATGCGGAAAAAAGAAGGAGGAGAAGAAAACCAGCATATAAGATGCCTCAATGAAGAGGTGTGAGAGTTGGCAAAATGGGTCCTGTTTGAGTTTATGGGATGTACAGAGTCTTTTTATTAGGGATACTTTTTGCCATTCGTGTAATAAAAAAAAAGGACCAATTGTTTCTGCCATCTGAGAAAACTCTTGGTGGAACAGGCAGAAATCCAGGGATAATTAAGAAAATAATAGCGCACACCCAACAAGAGAATCATTATTTGTTTAAAGATGAAGTCCCTCCAGAATACTCGGCCGTGATTGCGTTGCTTTCAGAACAGGGGGGGAAAACCCCTGCTTAAATGAAAAGCAGCAGCCATCAGCTCATTTCTAAGACCTCGAGTGGAAAAAGCGCAGGGCTGCAATACCCTTCCGTGGTAAAGGCTTTTTCCGCTTGCACCGCTCTTATCAGCCTTGGCAAGTTGCAAAATAATAGTGTTTTGCCCTTACATGTTTCCATCAGAGGCTCAGAAGCGCTTCACGAAGCAGAATTAATTGCGCTTCACCGCTCACCTGTGAGAACAGAGCAATTATTTAGCAACAAGGTTCGGGGTTTGGGGTTTTTTTGTGCTCTTTGGGGTGGGGGTAGAGGTAAAAATAGCCACAGGAAGATGACAAACCCACCAAGACAGAGAGAGACTTCACAGCTCTGCCCATTCCCAACAATGCACGTGGCAAACCTCCGCATATGGGTTCTCCCTTTGGAAGGAACTGCTTTGCCCCAGCATTGCTTCTACCCAGGTCTTGGCTTGCCTGGCTTCCCACTGGCACAGTCAGAGACTCATAGAACCCCAGCCTGGTTTGTGTTGGAAGGGACCTCAAAGCTCCTCCAGCTCCAACCCCTGCCACGGGCAGGGACACCTTCCACTGGAGCAGCTTGCTCCAAGCCCCTGTGTCCAACCTGGCCTTGAACACTGCCAGGGACGGGGCAGCCACAGCTTCTCTGGGCACCCTGTGCCAGTGCCTCAGCACCCTCACAGGGAAGAGCTTCTGCCTAAGAGCTCATCTCAGTCTCCCCTCGGGCAGGTTCAAGCCATTCCCCTTGGCCTGTCCCTACAGGCCCTTGTCCCAAGCCCCTCTCCAGGTTTCCTGCAGCCCCTTTAGGCACTGGAGCTGCTCTCAGGTCTCCCCTTCAGGAGCCTTCTCTTCTCCAGGCTGACCCAGCCCAGCTCTCTCAGCCTGGCTCCAGAGCAGAGCTGCTCCAGCCCTCGCAGCAGCTCCATGGCCTCTTCTGCCCTCGCTCCAACAGCTCCACGTCCCTCTTGTGCTGCTGCCCCAGAGCTGGATCAGGGCTGCAGGGGGGGTCTCCCCAGAGCGCAGCAGAGGGGGAGAATCCCCTCCCTCAACTGCTGCTCACAAGACTGCAAGCACACATTGATGGGTCAAATCACCGTCCTCCCAAACTCTGACTCCTCAGATTAAAAGATGTTCGGTACATTGGGTCTCCAAAACACGATTCTTTCCCATGAGTGTGTCCTGGTGCCATCCCGCAGCCAGGGTGTGTGTTGTGGGCTCCCAAATCCCACTTTCCACATCCCTGTATGGCTCTTGGCAGGTTACAAAGCTGTGCCAGCTGCCTGCCGGAGCAAGGTGTGGAGCATGGCCAGGAAGTGAAGGCTGGAACTGGTGATTGAGAACTCAAGTATCACAGTCAGGGAGGAAAAAAGACCCCAAAACAGTTAGAAACCTGGCTCCGATCTCCTGTGCTCGGTCAGAACCACGCACTGAGCAGTAAGACATCATCTTGTACCTAAGGAGGGCTGAAGGAGCATCATCCCTCCTCGGGGCGGTTTGTGACCCGCGGAGGGAAGAGGCCGTGCAAGGAACCCGTTTGCCCAAGTGCAAAGCTGAGGCTCCCGCGCTCCTCCAGTGACTTACAGAGATCGCCTGCCCCTATTCCCCTATTGCGGGTGTTTCCCTGCACGCAGCTCCGGGGGCGCAGGGGCCCGGTGCCGGTTCAGGTGAATCCCCGCCGGGCACCGCGCATCCCTTCCCGGTCCTAGCGCTACCCACGGCGCCGCTCACCCCCTCGACGTGCCCGGCCCCGCCCCGCGCCCATCCCCGTCCCGCCCCGTCGGGCGGTGCGGGTTCCCCCCCCCCCTCGCTCCCAGCAGCCCTTGCAGCCGCCTACAATGAAATTTGCGAAGTTTTTTCGGTTTCGGCGCCATTTTCGAGTGGACTCGGAGGTGAGGAGGGAAGGAGGGAGCGCGGGCAGGGCGGCGGGCACGGGGGGGGGGGGGCACGGCCGGCACCCGCCGCCCGCTTCCCCGCTCCCACCACCGCGGGCGGGACGGCTCGGCCCGGCCCGACGGGAGGGACGGGGTTGGGGGGGGCACAGCGCGGTGCCTCCCCGCGGGAAAGACGGACGGGGCGGATGAGCGGCGGCACCGGAGCGGGAGAAACTGAAGGGAATGGGGTGGAAATAAGGGGAAAACCCCCAGAAAAGAACTTTTTAAGGGGGGGGGGGGTCGGCGACCCGTGACGCAGCGGCAGTGACAGCGGGAGCGGCCGGGGCGGTGCCCCCCCCCCCCCGGACCGTTAGGGCGGGAGCGGGACGGTTCCCACGTGGATGCTGAGCGGCGACCCCCCCCCCCCCCGGGACGCCTTTTCCTTATGGGTTTGTCATTAGTAATAATCGTTTTAATAGGATTTGGGGGAGCCGCGCCCGCCCCCCCGCAGGTGGGGTTCGGGGTCCGGCGGTTTTATGCGGTTTTACCCGTTTTAAGCCGTTTTTTTACCCGTTTCTTACACGTTTCCCTCTTTCTCATTAAGGAGACCTGGAGCCCGGTGGCCACCGGCCCCTGCTTCACCCGGGGCTTCACTGTACTTTTCTATATAGTGTTATACCTGAAAAATAGGTTGATACATTAAAAAATAGTAGTATCACCAAAAATGAAGCAAAAAAATGGGTGGAAATAATTTAAAATACATTAAAAAAGGTACTGATTCGCACCCCGTTTCTGCTGTTTTTTCCTCTCCCCCCTCCCGTGCTGGTGACTTGCTTTGTACAGGAAATTTGAATATCCTGGCAAAGGCGACGTCCAAGTGCGGCCCTGGGAGGTTTTTCCCTTTCTTAATGTACCCTAAATACAACCTTTTCCCCCCATCTCTGCGTCAGGTTTATAAAGACAATTTTTTCCTTGCATCCAGAGTGGGTTTTCCAAGGTGAAACCGGGAATTTCTCCCTCCAACAATGAACCCCAGGGATAAGTTGTGCCCGGGCGCTGCAGGCGGGTGTAGGTGAGGGTCCTTCTGCCAAGTTTCATCATCTTCTGCGCTGGAGAAACCCAAAGAAGCTGCTGTCAGCAGCTGAGTTATCCCCCTGTGGGGGGATGCTCTAAAAGGGAGCTGCGAATGCAATAACCACTGATGAAATGCAAGAGGAGAGTTTGCTGCAGGCAAAGGGACCCGAATAGATTTCATAGCGTAAATGCAATTACTGTGTGCTTGTTAGGGTTTGAATTATTGCTCATCTGACCAAAAACATATATTATTATTTTCTGGGGGTTTTTTTCCCCCTTCTTCTTAACAAATCAACTTTGTAGGAATCGGGCTTCCAGATCCGTCCCTTGTTGTTTAAAACTGGATGAGATGACAGTGCAAAAAACCCGACTGGAACTAACAAGGAGCATCCTACTTTTCCTCTCCTCAGCCGTGGTGAGAAAAAACTGTGGATCCCGGAGTTTCCCTGTGGATTGTTCTGGTTTTCCTGGAGCACTGTAAGTTCAAGCCTTATCCCCAGGCCTGTTGAGCACCAGGCGCTCCCGTCGCGATAGCTCCGACAGCGCTGGCAGGAGCCGCTCCGGGGTTGAGTTTCAAAGGGATCCAAGTTAACGAATTGATGCCGTGCGTTGTTTGAATCCACCCTTTGGAGCTGCCATTTGGTTTCGGGGCTTCAGCCCCACCTCGGTGCACGGTGCTTTAACGGGTGGAAGGTGCGCCGGGTTGAGCTGGGATAGCGCTGGGAGCCGTGTGGGGTGCTGCTGCTCCTGCGTGGATTGGTGAGGAAGACGTGGGTTTCATATAGAACGTGAGCAATGACCCGCTCTGCCGTAGCTCGGAGCAGCAGATGGGGACAAACCCCGTTTTATGCATTTCCTGCCACCCAGGGTGAAGTCTAAAACTCAGTAAGGGTGGGTTTTGGGTGCTCCGAGGGGATGCAAGTGAACGTAACGTGGCTGCGTGCAGTTCCCTCCGCGACAGTCGCTTCTCCTCCCGCTGCCTTTCGTGTTGGAAGTGTCAGAGCTGGAAGCGCTTGGGGGTTGTGGATGGAGCGTCGGGGCTGATTGCGGCTGTTGGCCACGTCTGTGAAGCTGAATACGTGACTTTGGGGTCAGTTTCATTGTTCCGACGGGGCAGGGATGGACGTGGTGGGGTTTTGCAGCCCCGGGCACACACGAAGGGTTCCGCTGGTGCCGCTCAGCCCCTGATTACATTATGCACCGTAATTCTGTGTCCCTGATTTACAGCCGGGACCTTCAGCTGGAACGCGGTGCTTTATTTTTAGGCTTTTTTTGCAAAATAGGAAATGCTGTTTTGTTTGGGTTTTATTCTTTCAAATGAGAACAATGACTGCAGGGTTTGCCCGTGTGCGTCTCCTGCGTGCAAACTGCCTGATAGCAGAGTTGTTTCTTGTGCTTTATGAATAGAGGAAATACTTCATATTTACTTGTCTCTGGGCTTAGCCCTGCTAAGTAAGTGAAAGCTCTGTATGCAAATCGGCCCTCTCACTGGCTCCTGTCTTTATTTCCTTCCCTTTCCCATGGCGTGTGCTCTCACTTCTTTTTCCCCCTTTCCATTTCTGGTGCCAGTGGCAGTGAGGAGAGCCCCGGTTTTAAGGGAATCCTCTGCTTCAGGGTGACTTCGGTTTAGTTCTTAGCACGGCTTTGGGCTTGGGGTGGGAAGGGGGGGGTTACTTAATTGCCCAATATACTTTGGCAAGCAGAAGCCACATTGTTTTGTGAGCTGCATTAATGGGTTTCTGCGTGTTCCAATTCCCCGGTCCTTTGGGGGATTTAATTAAACCTCTGTAGGTGGTTGGCTTGTGCGGATGACAGGTAGGAGTCTTGATTCCTAGAAATAGCTGGTGTCGCACCCCAGGCACGGAGCTGTTGCCGTGCTTTTGCATCGAGGTGGAACTTTTGGGGCAGCTCTCTTCATGGTTGGGGCTACCAGCACGGCAAGGACACCCCTGTTCATGGCTGGCAGGGTGCTCCTTGGGTGCTGCCTCCCCCTGGCAGCAAGTGGCTGAGCACCCATCAGTGCCACCACAAAACCCCAAGCCCTGAATAGCCTCTCTGCATCTTAGCTGCTTGTCCCAGGCGTGGGTTATCACATCCATAAGATGTTCCTTTAAGGCCAATAGGTTGTTCTACTGCTGCTGGTTTAACCCCTTTAGGGAGGGGAGGTGGGCTTGATGCTGGCTGTGCTTTTGCCTGGCAGCTTCCCACTCACTGCCAGAGCTGCCACTGGTTTTGGCTGGTGGGACCTGTGTTGTTCCTCCTCGCTGGGTTATGGTTTGGTCACCGTTGTGCCTTGGGTACCACTGCCCCGAGTCACACTCCTGGTGGCAGTGCTGCCTGTGGCCCCAGCTGCAGGGATGGGGAGAACAGGGAGAGGAGGGATGCAGTTGCTCTTAAGCACTGCTTTGTAAGTGCTGCTTCGTAGTCTGCCCTCTCCAGAGGTGAAAACTTGATTATTTGGGGTTTTTTTCCCCCTAATTTTAAAACTATTTGTGCCCATCCGAGTCTTTATGGTCTGCATGGGCCTCGGGAGGGGATGCTGCACCTCATAAACCCTTCTCTGTGTTGCTTTCTAGTTCTTGTTGAGACAGTGATTGCCTTGTGTCCAGGGAGGGTGAGTGCAGGAGGAGCCGATGTGCCAGCATCCCCAGGTGAGTTGGGGAGGTAAGTTCACGTGTCCAACCTGCTCTGAAATGCAGGAGCATCCCCCTGGATAAATAAATACAGGTTCCAGTGAAACATTCCTGGGGCACTGCTGGGAGCACCTTGGAGAGGTCGGGATGAACTCAAACCACTCCGGTCAGCCGCCGTCTTTCCGATTCCACATTGAGAATCCAAAGGGATTTGAAAGGAGCTGCAGTGTCAGATGGGATGAGTCAAGCACAGAACTTTCTAGCACTGAAAATAATTATGCTCTCATGTCCTAAGCACACGTATACATATCTCAGATACGTGTTTCACTGCCCGTCCCAGATTTCCACTTGCCCAATACTTGGTGTGAACGTTGATTTTCCCTTTGCACTAGAGAATAGGCTGATGGAGGTGTATTGAGCCCTCACTTTGCAAAGTCCTGCTTGCTCCTTCTCAAACTAGGGTAAAGATAGGGGTTTTTTTATATATACATATAAAACCATCAATTGAAACATGAACGTCAAACACAGAATGGATTTCAGAGCTGAGATTGATTGTTCACAATTGCTTTCTTTTTGAGTCACTGGAAGAGATGAAAGAAATAACTGCACAGGTACAGTCAAGTAAAACGTTACCGAAATACTCATGGTAATTACAGGGGGGTTGTTTGCTTTCAGGTTTTAGCTTTAGGTTTAACTTTCTCTGGGTACTTGTTGGCTCTGTAGCGGTTTGCTGGGGAGTTGGACCCGGTGCTGTCAGTGTTGAGGATGCTGAAGTGGTGAAAAACTGCTGGGGGTTTTTGCAGGCAAACATTGGATTTAAGATCTGCAGTGATTTGGGTCAGGAGAGCGTCTGGAATTCCTGTGTTGGGGTTTGCAGCAGAGGCAGGGACGGGGAGCAGGACAAACCCACAGCGTGTTCAGTGCGAGGGGACAGCACCAGCCTTTGAACCGGCGGCGTCATCTCTGGCATTGTCCAAGGCTTCTTGTGATGCTGCTGCTGAAGAGAATGAATTGAAGGAAGTTGTCCCGTGAAGGGGAAAGGAAGCACAGGAGATGCCAGGCTGCCTGCATGGCTCCTGCACAGGCCTGCAAGCGCCTCCCGTAGCTTCTGCTCTGCCCCACGCTGGAGGTCACTGGTACAGGCAGAGGGGGTGATGGAGTTCTGGGGTGTCTTTAATGTCCAGTCACGTTGGGTTTATTCGTTCAGGCACTAACTGAGCATAATCTGGTCTGTCCTAAAAAATACGGGGCTTTATTTTTTACATTTCTCAGAAAAAGAATATTTTCAGGCAAACTGAACAGGTTTGAACTGTTGGAACCTGGATTGATTTATCTGACATGTTAACATTGGGACTTCTGGAAACATCCTTGATGTTCAGCAGCCTCTAAGAGGAAAGCACAAGGTAACGTTTCCCCATAGAGCATTTGGAAGGACCAGGCTCTTTACAGCAGCAAAAGCAGCAGATCTGCGGGATGGACCCACATATTAAGGATGCTTAGGGGTTCAGGGGGGGACAGTTAATGGGTGGCTTTGTTTCTGACACTGTTTGCCCTGTGTAACTGCTTGTTCTCTTCTAGTTACAGACTTTCTGATAGCACCCGTGAAGAAAAACCAAAGTCCTGTGGCGGTAATGCATGCACGTTAAATGTCTTCATTGTAGAGTGTTCTTCAGTGCCTTATATCATGGTTTCAAAATACATACACACACATATATATATATATAAATCCAAAATACCATTTGGAATGTCAACATTCAGTGGGCTTTGAGGAGATGTAGCAGCACATCATGGTTTGTAGGGACAAGGAGATACAGACCATTCTGGGCTGCCTCATTACCTCAAGGATAAGACAAGAAAGTGAGCTTCTGGTTATCATAGATGTGGGAGCTAACGCATTCCCATGTATCTCTTTAGTTGAGTTGAACAGGTACGTGTAGATCTTGGTGCTTGATCCTCTGCAGCTCCAAATACATTCCCTATGAGCTCGTGTGTCCATGCGTGTCTCAGCGGGGCTGGCCCCGCAGGCAGGAAGGACTCGAGGCTCCTTTTTGCCCTGCAACATGGGCACAACCAACGTTGGCACGAGCACGGTGCCTTCAGCTGGTGCCTTGCCTATTGCTTTCCCCAGCGAAGGATCAGCCCAGGTACTCTTGCCCTGTGTTTTGGGGGGGGGGGGGAAAGGTGGGGTTTGGGGGCCGTGGCGATGGACAGTTGTCAGCAGTGCTCTAGCAGCACGGAAATACTGGAGTTGGGGCTTGCCTGTTGCTCTCCAGTATTGCATTGCTGCTTTAGTGAGGCTGGAAATCGGTCCCTGCCGCAGGAGCCGGGCTCTGCTGCTGCGCACGGGGGCTCTCGTCTCCCACCCCAATAAATCACTGCGGAGGCAGCAACCACCGCGGGCTCCGTGTTGTTCGTGGGGAGAGGGGTGCACCCCGCACCCCTATGCTGGTGGCTGCCCCATAGCCCAGTGGGTGGGGGGGCTTTGGCTCTTCTGCATCTGTGGGGAGGGAGCTGGGGGGGGGCCTGGTGGCAGCGGGGACAATGGGTGATGCTGGGCGCTGTGATGGGAAGAGTTTGGAGGGCCTGGAGCATCTGAGGGGTCTCTTGAATGTCCTAAAGCCTCGTTTTTAGGGTGCAGAGCTCTGATTCTGGGGTTGAAAAACTCCTTTTGATGCTCCAAACCCTGTTTTTAGGATACCGACTAATGGAGGAATCCAAGCCTTGTTTTCTTCAAGTCCAAAGCCTCTTTGACCACCCAAAGACCCATTTTTAGGTGTAAATCCCCATTTCCAGGGCCAGAAATCCTCATTTTCAGGCTCCAAGCCTGTCTTTTAGTACCTACAGCCACCTTTTAGGAGCCAGGGTTTCAGTTCTACATTCCAGACCCATGGTGCTGAGGGTTTCAAAGCCTCCTCGGTAAGTCCCAAGGTTAGTCTGCGGAGTCCAGAGGCTCATTGCAAGGGCACAGCCTCTTCCCCAGGCAGGGCTGGGTGCAGTGTGGGGCTGAGCACCACCAGCAGCTTGTCCCATCCGAGGTGCTGGAGTGGGGCCGGAGAAGGGCAATGGAGCTGGTGCAGGGCCTGGAGCACAGTGTGATAGGGAAGGGCTGAGGGACCTGGGGGGTTCAGTCTGGAGAAGAGAAGGCTCAGGGGGGACCTGATCGCTCCCTACAAGTGCCTGACAGGAGGATGGAGCCAGGAGGGGCTGGGCTCTGCTCCCAAGGAACAAGGGATGGGACAAGAGGAACCGGCCTCAAGCTGCACCAGGGCAGGTTTAGATGGAGCTGAGGAACAATTCCTGCCCCAGAGGGTGCTCAGGCATTGGAAAAGGCTGCCCAGGGCAAGGCTCCTGCACTGATCCTCATGCCATGGGGGCACTGGTGCAGCCAGGGGGGGACACAGGGCCAACACTACAAGCCCGAGCAGCCCCATGGCAGCAGCCGCTCTCCATCAGCGCTGTGGTCACCTCCCTGTGCACGATGCCCCTGTACAGCCTGGCCTGGTGGGCACTGGGAGCACTGGGAGGGTGGGATCTGAACCCCCTGAGATCCCCTGGGGAGGGCTGGGACCCCTGGGGGTGATGGGGAGCATCCCAGAGCCTTGTGGAGGCCCTGGGGGAGACTGGGAACCCCTGAGGGCAACCCAGGGCCTTTGTGGGGCAACTGGGAGCAATGGGAAAGCATGGGGAGCCTCTGGGTGGAACTGGGAACCCCCAACAGGTAATGAGAGCCTTTCTGAGGGCAACTGAGAGTAACTGCGAGCCCCTTGAGAGACCCTGGGAGCAAATGGGAGTACCTGGGAACACCTTGAGTCCCTGCAGAATACTGGAGGTAACTGGGAACCCCTAATGACAAATGAGGACCCTTCTGTGGGCAACTGGGAGGAACTGGGACTGCGCTTCACAGCTGCACAGGAGGGGGTTTGCCCAACTTTGAGCAGTGTGAGCGCATCCCAGGGCTCATCTCCCAGATCTCCCCCCTGGAAAGAGTTTGTGCCGGGGGGGGATTTTTGCCCTGGGGAGCACCAGGACTCCCCTGGAGTGATGTTGGTGCTCAGGGACAGGACAGAGACAGGGAATGGTGCACGGTGGGGCTGCAGGGGGGGGTTCAGTGTCAGTGCCGCTGCCAGGCCCTGCCCCTCGCTCAGCCCCTGTCCCCCATGAGAATGGGAAGAACAGGAAACCCTGGAGGAACAGTTTAATGAGTGAGGTGCCATGGCACAGTACTGATAATGCCAATAGTAATCAATAATGTACAATGGAATAATAATAACTGGAGGACAACCTAACACTAATAACAATATCTAACGTATAACAATAGAACTGCTGGCTGCTAATGTATATTGGAATCCTAGCACTACTAATAACAACGTAATGCTACGACTAACAATAGCAACACCTATAGGATAATGTAATGCTAGGAACAGGAATAACAATGAAAATATCATCAATGAGAACAAGAAGAACAAGGGGAATAACGATGGGAGGGGACCTGAAACTGCAGCGGGGCTGCTGCACTCTGGTGGTATCACAGTTGTGGTGGAGGAGCTCAGCCCGACTGGATGGCGGCAATGGGTCTTTGTATGGGAGTTCCTGCCCTGAGTGGTGCTGAACGCCCTGGAAGTTAGAAAACACGCGGGGATTTGTGATTCCTCTTGACAATCCCAGCACCACCCTCAAGCCAAGCTCCCGAGTTTCAGATTTGGTGGGATTTGGGCAGGTCAGTGTTCAAACAAAGCACATGGCCGGGGTGGAAGCTGGTTGTAAAGTGCAGGAAGGCCGAGGGGGATCCTGAGCTCCGCCTCCCTGCTCGGGACTTTCCATTTTAGCCCAAATCGGTGTTTCCAGAAGCAGCTAAATCCAAGTCCCCTTTGGCACCCAGGGCAGGGGAATCCACTTCGGTCATCGCCGCCACGGGGCTGCTCTGGAGCCTGGTGCCGGTTCTGCTGCTCTGGTGTCACGTTGTGGTGTGGCAGAACACGGCGCTTCTTGTTGGGGCTGCAAAGGGTCTGTAAACCAGAGAGAGCTTAGTGCTTTATTCCTTCTTTTTCCTCCTCTTCCCAGAAGGTGGAGGAGAGCTGAAGGGCAAAAAGAGCTGGGAAGGGCCGGGCCCATGGGGATGTGTTACATCCAGCACAGAGCCCAACTGTCAGCCTGAGCCTGCCCCAGTGAGCTCCCCTGAACACCAATGAGCCCAAAAATGCTTTAATGGGATGGTGAGGACGGGCACCTTGGCAGAAAACCGCGAGGATTGGGAGTGCTGGGAGCGGGGTCGCCTTTCCTGCCCCAAAGTTGCAAGTGGGGAATAACTGAGCACCTTCTCTTCAGCCTCCTCCACCTCCTGCAGCAGCCTCTTGGTCTCCCCTCCCATCAGTGGAAATCGGTTGCAGCCAAACTGGATCTTCTTAAACGTGTAACAGCGTTCAGTGCATTCAGACACAGTCTTAGCTAGAATCTGTTGTGAGCAAACCAGAAGCAATCTGTAAGGGCGACGTTGGAAGCAAACCCTGAAGGCACACACATACAACACATCCATCCAGCAGCTTTACCTCCTTCTGTAGCTGGTGGAAATTGTTCTTGTATTGGCAAAACGCTTTGTCAAAGAGCTGCTGCTCCAGCAGGGTGCACGTGTCCGTACCTGGGAATGACCCACAAGGTATAAATGAGATCACCGCAGGCAGAGAGATGTCAGCACAGCTCCTCACGGCCCTATCGATATCTCTGCTCCTTCAGAGAGCAAGTGCCCAAGCCCAGAGCCCCACGCTGGAGGTTACCTGAGTGATGGTACCCAGCCAGAGGATGGTGTTGAGTTGGCTGGGGACCCCCCTGGCGCAGCAGCTCCAGAGCCTCCTGTGGAAGTGAATGGAAAAAGATGTTACTCAGCCCCAACAGCGCTTGGTGACAGCAGCTCCAGGATCCCCTTGGCCATGGGAAGGTGGGGGAATGATTCACACATCGAGGCAGGTCCGTGCTCCACCAGCCTTTCACTACCTGGCTGGTGCTGGCACCATCCTTGTCCCGGCAGCCCTTGGTTCTTCCATGGTGCTGAAGCTTTGCACTTTTCCAACCCTCTTCACTGTGATGGCTGCAGTGACTGCGACCTTGCTGGGCACTGGCAACTTTGCAGGGCAATTTCCCCATCAGAGCAGTCATCAAACGACATCTGCTCGTGAAATTCAATACATCAAAGTCCTTAAATACTACAAAAAAGAAGAACCCCAGCTGCTGTGATGTCTCATATTGCTTATACAAGTACTTGCAGACAGTCGAGATCTGTGAGGTGTAACCTGAATAGGAACTAAAGGCAGCAGACACCACAGGCAACCCTTGAATGGATCATGAGCATCCAGCTCCCTCGCAGTAGTATTAGCTCCTCCGTGCTGGATTACCCTGGACAGGAGAGCATCACACACACTGAAGCACCAACATGGAATCACTCAGGATCTACACCCACAGGGCAACTTAAAGACCTCCAGGTGCCTCACTTTTCCAACCGGGATTCACCCCCACACACAAGTGAAGTGCCAGCTCTGTTCACATGAAGACTTCTCAGCCCATCTCCCAGCTCTGCCTGGAGCACTCTGGTTCTGAGCAGTGAGAAGAATAAACAGCACAAAGCAGAACCACCCATCTGTGGTACAAGGCAGGCAGATGTCGGAGGGTGAGACAGCGCAGCAATGCCTACAAACAGCCAATCCCATTTTTCCAGCATACATTTGTGATTCATACAACATGGAACTAGAATGGATTTCGAATGCCACATCAATGTTCAAATACAAGATTTTCCCTGAGCTTTCATAATGCTTTAACAATACACGTCTGGCTTGCAGAAAGTTGGCATTTAACTTGCAAAGTTGTGACTAAAACCCCAGCCTTTTACCCAAAATGTCTGAATAAAAGTACCAATTCCATTTTCAACTTTGGTCAAGGGAGAATTTCCCTTCCTGTGGGTGCTGTGAATGGCTGCAGTGTTCGAGCTGGTCCAGCAAGGCTGGAGAGTGGTTACCTTCTTCTCTGAACCATTTTCATAGAGCAACAAAAGCCTTTGAAGGAGGAATCCCTCTGGGGTGATGAACTTCATTGGACAAACACCTACATGAAGAAATGCAACCAAAGCCAAGTGCCTGTTCCCCAGTGTTTAGAATGTGGGAACATTCAGCGAGGCTGGGGTTTCTAAACCTGAACCTGCTCCGTCTGCTCCAGGTGAGGGGTGTCAGGAGGCAGAGCTGGGCTCAGTGCAGCTCAATGGCATCTTCCCAAACGTCTTTTGTGACTACCCCGCATGTCCCTGCAGTTCCAACCCCCTCAAGGGCTGTGATTTCCCCACTCCAGCTCTTGTTTGGGAGATAAACCCCTTGTTCTGACTAATTCAACCTCTCTGCCCTTTCCCAAATCACAGCATTTGTGTAAGCATTTTAACCGAGACAGGTATTTTAGGGCTGCTGTGAACTACTACAGTTGTAACTGGGCATGCCATGGATGGACAACAGGACAAGTACAGAAACATGACTCAAACTTCAAACCCACAGACAAAAGCCTTCAAAACAAGCTCTCAAAACCTTCACTACATGTTGAGCACTGAGGAGTGTTACATCCGAGCATACAGTGGAAGAAGGGCTGCCACACTGAGAATTAAAAGGCAGTGCAGAGGTGTTAATGAAACAAACCCAAATCACAGAATCCCAGCCTGGTGTGGGTTGAAAGGGACCTTTAAGCTCATCCAGTTCCAACCCCGTGCCATGGGCAGGGACTTAGAAGAAGGTTGTATTTGGATTTTTTACACGTGTGTGTGTTTCATGACCATACAATCTCCACTCTCTTTCTGCCAGGACAGAACAAAGGACAGTGCTTAAACCATCTCCGACATCCAGTTTGGTTACAGAACATGCAGGTGTTTCAGTGTTTTCCCCCAGCACTTTATCATCTCCCTTACAGACAGGACAACATCACCCAAAGGCTCTACAAAGATAAACACAGAGTTTGCCTCCACTGACAGAAACACTCAGGAAAAACCTCACTGAGAGGAAAATGTCAAGAGCACTTTAATATACAGAATGAGGGGCATCGATGGATGGGGCTTATTTTAAAGAGACAGCCTTTATTTAAAGTACTTTGTTTTGCAGCTCTTATAAAGTAAAACATTACAATACCTTTTTTTTTTCCCCCACAAATATATTAAAATTGTTTAAATTTCAAAGGCAATTCCACTGACTGATGGATAGTTGGAAAGACAAAAGAAACCTCTAACAGAAACAGGCAGCTCCACAAGAATGAGACTTTAAACATTCTGCTTTGTCACTCCAGCTCCTTAAAAAGGAAAGAAAACTACGGAACAAAAAGGACATTTTCCACCCAGACTTTCCTTTACAGCAGTAAGGCAACTCCAGGAGACCTCAGCAAGCTCCTTGGAGAGTACAGATACTGTAACTGGCTGCTCCTCATGCTTTCTAACACCCAAAGGTGCAACGATCCATTAACCACAATCACATTTTGTGCATTAAAATATAAAACTTAAATTACAGCTTTTAAAAATATTACTAATAGACTTCCCTATCATAAAATGTTTGACATTTACAGTACTTGGAACTATTTCAGTTCTGGGTTGATGAGGTTTAAGCAATTTACCACTGCAAGAGTTAGACTCTGGAGCTCACAAACAGCACAACCCAACCAGGGGCAGCAATAGTCGGTAGAGTCATAGTGCAAATCAAAATCAGGAGTGCAGAATTGCACTAGTTGTTTCCATCTCTAAGATACAAATGAACAAGACGAGCTCTTATATTGTACATGCAATAAATTATAGTAAGCACAGGACAATGGGGGCATTCTACAAGTTTAGCTGGTGGACCAGAGTTGAAGCCTGTGAAAGATGGGACTCGGTAAACAAAACCTGTGAAAGCTCTGTTGCCACACACAGCACTCCAACTGTGCTTTCATGCCTTGTACTTCTGCTTCCCCGTCTCGCTGATCACACAGATATGCTGAAAGAAAATGAAGTTAGAAAAGTCATGTAAGAGGCCAATGGTTCACATGCATTTTCAGTGATGTGCTTCTGAGAGAAGCACAAGCACGCTACACGTTTCAGTACAAAAGCCACTTGTGATGCTGCTTATGCAGAACGCATCAAGCCTTTTTTTGGTCTAAAAATCTCAACATTGCCTTTTTCCTCCTCCCCCCCTCATTGCCCCACCCAACGTCTGCTGAGTGAGACCCAGATGAAGAATTAACGACTTAGAATTAAAGCTGAACCCCTTTTAACGTCCAAGGTCTCTCTTTGCTAACTCTAACATAACCAAACCGATGCACTTATTTGTTGTAGACATCTGGTAACCTCAGAAACTTTCACAAACTGATTTCAGAGCTCACAGGAGACGTGTTGCCTCAATTCTGCGTGCAGCAAAATAGCTTCTAGTTTCCTAAGAGCTCCAAAACGCTCTCCTGCTGCTCTAGGATTTGCACTCATCGTTGCATCACCAATGGAACATTTGCACAAGAGGCACGATTTAGGGAGAAGGGAGGGTGATGTGAGGAGCCTTCCCTTCCTTCCTCCTCCCTGGTCTGAAATGCACAAAACCATACAGAAGAAACGACTTACGTTCAAATCTCTGAAGTATTCATTGTAATCTAGGGCGTATCCCACAACAAATTTGTCTGGCACTTCAAAGCCAACAACTGAAAAAGACCATAAGGCACCATCATGTTAGAAAAGAACTTCCCAGAGTTCACTGGACCTTTTTACAGAGGCAGTGTGGAACGCTATAGGGATATAAACATCCCCACTCGTTTCATTTCTTCCACCCAAGTACCCTCAGATTAACACTTGAGCTGTTTTACAAGTCTAATTGACTTTGCTGATTTAATTTAACAAGCAAAATTAAATGGATACATTTATTGGTTCCCACACAGCAGCATGGTGCAGGAGAGGTACCCACAGGCATGATGAAAAGGAAGGTTCAGCCGTCAGCTCCTTCAAAACTAAGGATGCTCAAATCCAATAGGACTTTCTGTGAAAGGCTGGGAGAGTGAGCACGGGATAATGTGAGTCTGCGACCCACAGTTACTGCAGGGAAACCAACACTTCCCTTTTCAGGAACTGCCTGCATGGAGGCTGCTCTTGCAACTTGCAGGCAATGGCCTGACATGCAGGAATATACTATGACTGCTAAAGCACATCTTAGATGCTGATTCCCTGGTATAGAGAAGAGTGAAGAGCAAAGAGCACTCTGTTCTCTATGGAGTCACTTGCAGGTTACAGAAACAGGTAGTTTGGGTTGTTCTGAAAGGCTCCTGAGCCCAGGGAAGCTGCGTGGTTTCCTCTATAAGGAAAATAGAGATGAATTGTACAGGTCAAAGAAAAGGCTGTGTGCACTTGTGGAAACATTGAGGTGATGTTTACTGTCTACTTGGCCTCAGAACACAGAGATAAAAGAGAGGCCCAGCCTTGTTGTCTCTTCTTTCAGAGCTCCCATGTCCTGCACTGAACAGGTTGCCTCTGTGCACAGATGGCAAAATAAAGCTTCTGCAGCAAGATGCTCAGAAGCAGGCCATTAACCCAGCTAAGCCCATAATAAGATCTCAGGAATAAGGGGCATCCTTGACTGAGGGGAGCACCTCAGTCAAGCTTTAAGGCATTGAAAATCTTCAGCTCCAGAATATCTTACAACGTGGGAAAGAAGGAGGAAGAGGATGTGATTCTGCTGCTAAATTCACTCCACTTCCACAGTGAAAGTACGTGGTTCAGATCAACAGGAATGTAGCCTCTGGAGCTGGATTACAACACAAAGCCCTTCCCAAGGCAGGAGGAGCTGTCACTCTGGTATCAGTGTCTGCTGTGGATCCTGTTCCTTTCTTTATGGCCTTGGGATAGACAGGAGAAGACAAGAAGGGAGTAACCCAGATGCCCAGACATAACCCGGTTTCTGCCAATTTAGGCATCTTATCACAGTAAACTTTTATCAGACCTGCTATCCCACGTGGTCCTCCTACATTACCGGGGACATACAAGCAGCATGAGGCAACTAGGTGCAGGCACTAAAATCACTCCCGAGTGTCAAAGGGGTATCCAACAAGTTCTGCTGACCAAAGCATGTGACTACAACCGAGCTGGGAGGATTTACCCATCAAAAGGGTGTAACTCAGACCAAAATACCAAAGTTTGCTTTACATATAGCAAAATGTTACAGAAAGGGGAAGAAAAAAAAGCATCAGATCAAATCCAGATTAATTCTGTCAAAATAAGAGCAAAAGGGTACACGATACATTGACATCTGCTTAAAAATGAGGAATGGTTGTCAAAAGGTCACTTACAGTCTGGCCGATATCCCACGCTTCGAGGAGTTCTTTTTACCAACAAACTGTCAAAGAAAACCAATATAAAACTGAAACACACAAAAGAATCACATCCATCTTGATGACAAACAAGCCGAATCTGGGCTTTGTGTGCATAAATGAAGCCATCGCTACACATATTTCAAGCCATTATTTGCAGGTGTAACAAATCCTAACGACAAAAGCAAAACTTTCTCAAATCACGAAAGGTTCACAGCCTAAAGGATAACTAACAGGTCTGCAAGAAAGGGGCCGGGAGATACTGAGCTGGATGGATTGCCATTGTGAAAAGTGTGCTAGGAACTTCAGGTGCAATTTAGCTTACAGCTAAAGAGCTCTGGCCAGACCAACGGAGCTCTTTTCAAAGGCATCAGTATGACAAAACAAAAGTTCTGCTGCCTCAATGCAACCTCCACTGCACCAGTGCAACAAGTCCTCAACTGCTTTTTACTGTCAGTACTAATAACTCCATGAAGAAAATGTAATGGGCTCTGATGATCCTTCCAGAATTAAGTCAGAGGTGTAAAAAGCATGGAGATACAGAGCTGGGGGTACTGGAGCAGAGAGAAATGCCCTGCTAGTTTAGTTTGATTCGCTCTTTATTCAGTTGAGCACTTCTAACCCTCAGAACACAACCCCCCAGGCCTGACATCTGTCTGTCTGTGAGATACAGAGGCTTTAGGAGGAAAAGAGAAGGTGGCTGATAGCTGAAGAGGAACAGAGGTCATCTTAGCTCCGTGCATTAAGCACAGAGCTCCTTCTCTCCTGGGTCACCCCTCAAGGTGTCAGAGTCAGTTTCCATTTTAAACAGTTCTGAAACTTGTAGTCATGAGAACTGGTCTCAGATTTGATCAAAGAAACCCCCAAATCACAATAGCATTAATTCACATCTCTCTGCTACAGCTGTTTAACTGTCAGAGAGGAGGACGGGAAAAAGAAAGAGAAGAGGCAAGTGAAGTGACTTGAGAACATTACACTCAGAACTATCTAGACCAGCTCAAGTCTTGAACAGACCCAAATTACTGCAACAGGTTCAAACAACAGGAAACTGGATTCTGCTCATACCATCTTATATTCATGCTGTACACTGCAGTGTGAGGGCACTTGTCAGTGACAAACACTTAAAATTTGGCACACCTAATCCAGCCAGAGAGAAATCCTCAAGCACCTCACCTTCAGCAGGTCACCTCCAGATTATCAGCAGGAAGAGCTGTTCTCCTGTGTCTAATGACTGCTTTGACATTGTTATGGCAACACAAACTGATTAGATATCACTCACAGCTCTGCTTTATCTCTAATCCCCAGCAATCACTATGCTTTTCTTGTAAAATGCACACCCACAGCATAGCAGTGCAAAAGATGCAATTTTGAAAGGGAAGTAGGAAGAATGTTGATACTGGTCAATAATATAGTTTTATCCTCAACATTTTGTGGTGTTTGCAAATTATTTAATTACAAACTGCTTCAAAACTAATGGATCCAAGTACACCGAAAAGCCTGGAAGAGCATATGGCTGGGTGACTGTCACAGAATGACCTCTAAAGCTCAGCTGCACCATGGACACTACACAAACAGTGATGTTAGTGTGCAAACTAATTTAATTCTACCATTAAAGAAGGCAAACTGAAAAAGGTTTCTATCGCACAGGGACACCACAAGCAGAAACAAGTATGTTTGAATAGATACTACATATATGTGCATGGCAACCACTGATTTTTTTACCTCCTTTTCTAGTAAAGGTGTACACTTACGAAGTAAATGTGTGTTGAAAATAACTTTACCAACTTCAGAGGGTGTTTTTAAGTGCAAAAGATTCAAATTCTTCCATATCTTTCTAAACCTAATGTGGACTTCAGTGGTAAAATCCCACAAATCTCACCATAATATCAGGAAAGACCTAGCATTTTGTAGGCCAGGCTGGAAAGGGCTGGGACCAACCTGCTCTAGTGGAAGGTGTCCCTGCCTACGGCAGTGGGTTGGAACTGGATGAGCTTTAAGGTCCCTTCCAATCCCAAACCATTCTATGATTCCATGTACCAGGCATACACAAGCTATTCCCTTCTGAAGCACTGAAATTCTTCCAGCAGCAAGACTGGAGAGGGCCAGCCTTAACCATATGTTCTCATAATAAGCAGAAGTGCTTTTGGAGCTTATATACTTAACTTCAACAGATCATATCACATAGGACTCCTGCAGAAATGTCCCCAGCCTTTTCTCTCCCATGGAAATCTATTATGCACTTTTTTCTTTAAACACTGTGTGTCCTTCTTAATGTGAAATACAGCACAAATAATCATAATGGAAAACTTACCTGGCTACCTTCACCATCTTTGGATTGTACTGCTTAAGTAGAGACAGCAATGTCTTCATTGTTTTACCAGTATCAATTATATCCTGAGAATAAAAGAACCTCACATAAGAAAGAATAGTAACCATGTCAGAGAAGCATTTTCAAGTTCCTATCACAGAAACTGGTCATCCTCAACAGCATCAAAATATGCCAAAATCCTATCTGCGATCAAATATATGTGACACATAACACCACGCTGTGCTTATGCAACTATGCTCAGTCAAGTGATCACACACATTAACAATAGTCCTTAATTGTGGATAACTGTGACTTTGAAAGCAGCTACTGAACTATGACATTCTTGGCTCCTTTTGGAGATTTTATGGCTTGTGCTCCTTGTAGCTATTAGACAAACAATGTTTAATTTGAACATGATAAGAGTAACGTTAGTCTTGTGCTGAGCTCAGTTACAGCAAAGGGAAAATAAGCAGAACAACCCATTATTGCAATTAAAGAAAAAGGAGTGCAATATACATTACAGATCCAAGCAATAGCTGGAGAAATTGAATATCTAGATGTAGTTCTGAAGCCTACACTCAAACATGCTAAAAAGCAATTTTGACACACACTGCTTTAATCCCATCCACTGCACAGATAAGCACAAAAGCAGAATATATGGCTTACAAGTGAGGATCAGAAATGGATTCCTCATCTGGACTGAAATAATAACACTGTCTTTAGAGGAACAGTCCATACCCTGGCCTGGAATCAAGGCTGTTTGGAGTGACGGAGGCAGATAACACAGAAGCAGCAATGTCCTGGTTTCAGCTTATTTTCCCATGACTCCCAATTAAAATATCAAACAAAGAACTCGACAGAGCACCCAGCAGCCATACCACCTTTCACATGTAATGCTTTTAATCAGGGTTATAAACTCAAGAGAAGTTAAAGACATACAGATACACAGATTAAAACAGAAGCTGGGGAATAAACAGACGTAGCTCCTTCCACACTGTAAAACAGAGCTTATTACTGGGCATTTATTGTGTGATTATCTGTATATTGGAGGTGAATCTCCATTTTGATCAGCTTCTTCTGCACATTAAAGGGATGCAATATAGGAAAGCCTGGTGCTCTGGAGCACAAGATACTAAACCCCCAATAAATGTGCATTTGTATTGTTTGACAGTTAAAACAGTGATCTGTAAAAGGTTCGTATTTGACAGTGTCTAAGACAAGTCATGGGGTAATGATTCACTGAACACATGAGAAACTAACCTAGTTAACTGTCTGGGGCTTTAAAGACATACATTCATCTGCAATGGAGCGGATATGTCATTAAATGCATCTGCCTATCTGAAGCAAAATCTACTTCAAAGGACACCAGTGGTCACACAGATGACTGCTGTATACATACTATTTTAGTAGGAGTTTTGGAACTGAATGTGCTTCCTGTGGAATAATATAACCTTCTCAAAGAAAACCTTCAACAACAAAACATCCTTAAAACCACATTTTATGAGAGGAAACATCCTTCCTTTTGGCTGTTGAAGCAGTTGCCATAGCTGTTTCTTTGCTTACAAACAAGCCATTTCCATTATTGGGGGCGTGAAGACATTATTAGGCTGTACATCCATTTTTGCTGCCTACTGCTGCTGCCTCCCTATCCTAAAATTGGCTATCCTGAAATTGCTCCTTCCCTATCCTGAATTACTCCAGAACAGCCCTGTCAAAGCCATGATTTCCAAACATAAGCGACTCTGCCCATCAAGAGAGAGGTGTGAGAGCAAGAATTAAGCAACTAGGCAACCAAACTGAGGTGTACTGTATCTGCTATCACCCAAAGCACCATGACAAAACAGAGGAATAGGAATTTAGCCATTGCAAGATGCTCATTGAGAATTACTGCTCTCTATGTCACCATTGTCTAAACAAACTACACACAGGGACACTGGGCTCAGATGTGTTTCTCATGTATTCTAGGATATTCCTTCAAGGAACATCTTCCTACCCTTGCAGTTTAATTTCTAGCTTGCTGCTTTACAAACACAGAACAATAATAAGCTTTAATACCACCTGATCAGGCTACTTTCTAAAACTAAACAACAAAAGACATTTTAGAATTGCAAGAATCCCCGACAACTGAAAGCAAATGTGAACAATTTTACATGGGTATTTTCCTTGTTAAATTTAGCAGCTGAATGCAACTGGAAAATTCAAAGCACAGATAATTGCAAATTCAGAGCCCACTTGCAAAATTCAGGCCTGGAATCAGAAGCCAGAAGCCTTGAAACCAGAAACCATAGGTTTTCTGGCTTAAGAACAACTTCCATTAGAACTCTTTCAGCAGTCACACATGAGAACATGATACTTACTTCTACGATCAAAACATTCTGGTGGGAGGAAAAAGAAAAATAAGAAAACTCCATTAACATTTACAGAATGTACAATTCTTTATATATATTAATCTCTAACTTATTTATTTTAATTGCAGTTAAATAGTTGTACCAACATCACTTACGTCGGTTTACACACGTAACAGTGAATTCTACGTAGTTAATGAATCTGATGCTCCAACAACCATTAGCTGGCAATGAGATTCTCCTCAATGTCTCATGCTGAGCACAAAATGGTCTTTAAATTATTTAGACTCTGAGAATTCTAAACATATGCAAAAGAGATCAAAACAGAGTCTACACCATTTGTATTCTTCTAAAGCAGAGTGTCATACTAGAGACATGCACATACCTGTTATTACCTACATCCTTTATGTTGAACTGTGACATACCTGCCTTAGACATCACATGTGTAAGGAGAAGGGTAAGGTAACGTATTCTGACAGAGCAGGAGGCAGTGATGCTTTAACCCCAGATATCTGGCTCAGTGATCTCCATAGAGTCACTGGAGAACAGCAGATTCCCAGTTTACATTCTCCCATTTCCTTCTCTTCTCACTGACTGTAACAGGAATCTCTGTTCTTACCTTGGGCTGCACATTACACATCTTAACAACACGAATTCCCCCCCCTGTTTCAGTGACACACCACTACAGCAAATAAGTAAAGCTGCTGTCTTTTAAAGGCAGTTTGTAGACAACAACCCCCACAAGAGCATTCTTCTCAGGCACTGCAGAAAAACAAATCTCATCAAACTTTGCTGATACTGAATGGGGTTTAGTTAGGTTCAGACTAAACTCACAGCCGCGGTGGGGCTTATCCACTCCCCTATATACAGTGGCAAACATTCAAATGAAACTCATTAGTTTTCATTTAACTCTATTATCTTCATGCAGTAAAAGAGCAGCCTTAACACCATGCAGGTATGTGTGTTCTTGTGGTTTGGTTTGGTTTTAAACATACAAAGAGCCATACCTTTCCAGTCAAGGTTGAGAGGTCATCTCCACCAATGACTTTTATATCTCCAGTTGACTGATCATTCTAAGAAAGAAAAGAGTGAGCATTAGCATTACCAGAATTAAAGTAATTGGGGGTTCTATTCCAGTAAATATCAAACCTGCAAAGTACATAACCAGTGACTGCTAATGCTTGCAAGAAATAGCACCAGAAGCGTCTATTAACTAAGAAACTGCAGGTGAAATTAAAAGGTGGTATTTCAGATTCAAGACTGTTCGACAAGCACTTTCAGTGCTTCTGTAACAATGCAAACAATCACTCCACTGAACAGCAGCAACCTCACTGCACTGAGAAAGTCCCAAAACAAAGATGTCCCAAAGGGTGCTGCTTGACGTAGCAGATACACACACTGCCACTGAACGCCTGAGATACTGCCTAGATCGACCACAAAAATGTGATTCAGTTAAGCACTGTACTCATAAAACTAAAGGACATTTCCTGTGTTCACCCTATCTTAAAATTATCTTCTTTAAGCTTTGCCTTGTTTATGTTACAGGATTCTGTCTTATCTATTCCTACGCTAACAGGGACTTCATCCTCCTTCCATGGAAGGCTGTAAAAAAAATCATCGTTCCTTACAAAATAACAATACAGCAGATATTACTGCTATTTTTTCCCATTAATTTATGTGCAGAGATGACAGACTTGTACTCCTCAACAAATGCACAGGATCAGGTGTCTGATAATCTGTCTGGCTACAAAGCAACGCACTATGCTCAAACAAGACATCACAGAACTGTAGGTTACCGTAAACCTTTGGATTAGGCATGCTGAAGTAAGGTGATGAGCAGAGGAAAACCAACCTAACCTACAAAGCCTTTCCTGCACCACAAACCATACCAATTGCTACACTTTTGAACAGCCACATAAATCTCCATTAGCCCATAAACCTGCATTCCTATGCAGGGGCTGAGTTCCTGAGCACTGAAAGGATAGAACAAACCAGTTGAAGAATTTCTGACACTGGTTGTAACCAGATTTCCACTGGAAAGAACTTTCTTTAATGATTAAGCAGTGTTTAAATTACCTTCAGGTGCATTATTTCTGATTTCAGGACTGGTAAAGCTTTAATGCTCTGTGGTTTAACACATCAGAGTTTTACTGTCTGGATCTGTTTTCACTGCCTCCTCCTTGTCACAACTAGAAAACAATAATGCTTCACAAGATTGTAACTCCTGACTCAAGCGATTCCAAGTTCACCTTTTAAAAAGGCATTGTAGGTTCCTTATGGCATTTGCTCCAAGGCTTGATGACCAGAGATCTCTCAGAAAACCGCTGTGATCAGCCTGACCAGAGTTTATCATGTACTCCACTGACAATCCCTATTGCCCCAAGTGACAGAGCAACACATCCATCGTCTTTTGGCTGCCCTTCATGACTACAAAAGCAATGCTTGCTCATTTCCAAGTTGAAATGCAGGAGCCTGGTGAAAACCATGCTTCCTGCAGCACAAACAAAATCAACTGTTTGTCAAGAATACCAAGCTCTGGGGCTGTTCACAAACACCGTCTTTCCATTTCTTAACAGCTTGCCAGATCATCAAAATTCATCTATAAGGGCTTGGAAAGCTGGAGTTCTGAGCAAAGTTTAATCACAGCTTGCTCACGTCAGTATCCTTACAGAATTATTTTTGGGTGCAGAACAGTATGAACTTTGCAATGCAACACAAAAAAAACCCATATGCTGGTAAATCTTAAATGATCAGTTTGAAACAAGAATAGAACCTCAATTATATCAATTGCAGAACCATTACAGAAGTTCAGCTGCTTTGTTTATGTGCCCAGGGTATTTTTAACATCTTTTATCCAGTGTGTAAAGGCAGGCAGTGTGATCTAGTAATCACATCCAAAGACAGCAACAATGAGCTAGCTTCACTTTCAACTGTCCATCGCAGTTTGTGATGGTTTTCTCCTCATTAAACATAGATGCTTCCATCTAGTAAAGCACAGATTAAGAACTACAGAGCAGATCCAGCATTTGGACTCTATTACGGATGGAAGACCCAGTCAATCTGTTACACGCAGTTCGTGTTAGGACGATTTTATCTGGTCTATCAAGTTATGCAATCTAAAGGACATATGTCTGGATATTAATAACCACCTAAGAGAATCCACAGAAATTAAATACTCATAAATGCTGTAGTGGAGGCAATAGGTAACAAGAGCTCCTCACTCATCTAGGACAAGAAAACATTCTTTTACAGAACTGGCTGACAGAACCCAAAACCCTGAAGCCAACACCTCAAGGAAAACATTCTGCTTAGACAGCTTTCTGCCTAAATTCCTCCACTTTTCCCCTATTCTTTTCTATTACAAAAACAGGCTTTTAACTTCCATAAAACTTATTTTGCTGCTCACTCCCCTATTGATATCAAGGTACGGTAGTTCTGTGGAGTTATAAAGGAAAGCAGCTAGCAGTAATAGTAAAGAAATTAACCAAAGCATGCTCACACCACTATGAGCAAAGAGAACATGCATGTAATAAGGCAGCCTTGCTTTTTAACAGAGGGTTTTCTCCAGGTGTTTCAAGCCATTTCTCCACTAGTTTTTTCCAAGTTAGCAAGTGGAGAGAGTGAAAGCATGCAGTCCTTATATTGCTTTTTAAACAAGCCAAGTAAGTGACTGGAAGTGTTCCCTTCTAACTTAAATACAGTGCAGAAGCACAGGGAGTGCCTGTGAGATACAACCAAAGCTGGCACAAAGCTTTCTGCCCAGCCTTGCCTTCTCATTAAAGAGCATAGCTAAATTACTGCCTCGTGTACAACAAACAGGAGCACGGTCTCCAGGGAAGCGCTGGATGGCCCAGCAGTGTACATGCCTCAGACACCAAGGCTGCTGGTCCTGCAAACCGACCTGCCCAAAGCCCCACACAGTTCTGGGCTCCACCGTGACATGTTAGCAGATAGCTCACCAGCAATCATGAACTGATGAGGTTCTTTGACAGTCCAAACTAAGTCAGCAATAACTCCTTCTCTGGTTGCACAGTTTAATGAAATGAAGGATGAGGTTGAGTTTTCAATTTAGTAATCTATCTGGTTTTTTCTACTGGCACAGGCACTCGGCGACAACTGCAGCAAATAAACTATAGCGTTGACTTGAATGCAGAGCTGCTGAGACAGAACTAACAGCCGAACCTTACAAAACAATTCATTCCAACACTAAACTGAAACAAAATAAATGGAATTATTTCCATGCCACAGGTGGCCTTATGGAACAAATCATAAATACCATCCTAACATGAGTCCAGGCTGCTGCTAAGCCAGGAAGCACACAGTACTGACATACACCTGCTTCTGCCTTTGACCTGCACAACATAACCTCGTGCTTCCTCCTGTAAAACTTACACATGACCTCACATTACAGAATGTTCCATTTCCCCATAAAGTTAAATCCTTGTGTTCAGAATGAAAACAAATCCTTTTCCAAAAACACAAACTCAAAGCAACCTATGGCTAGTCTTGAAAAGGTCAAGCCACTGATCATAAATCTACATTTACGCATATAGTATTTCCTCAAGGACAAATACAGCTTATTTTGTTCACTGCATGGTTGAGCCAAACAAAAGATGAGATAGGGAACTGGGGCAGAACTGCTTGTGCAGCTCTCAAGTCTTCCTGTCCAATGAATGACGTCTAAATCACATAAAAATCCCTAGAATTAAGTTTTTATAACTGTAATTGTGGGAGAATCCTCTGTGTTCTTCTAGATCCAGAGCTTTAGAGATGGGGTAGTGCGCTGAGAGGAAATTGTTTAACAAGTAAAGGACATGGTCTCTCGGCTCTGCATGATTTTACTGGGCTGCGGAGATAAAGGTCTAAAAGATAACAGGTTATATAATAAAGTAGAAAAAGAGTAAATAAACTTGTGACTCTTAATTCCCTTAATTATTTAATATTAGCACATTCTGGCAGTAACAATATTAAACCATGACTGTTAGTAATTTGAAGTTAGTCATATTTATAGAGAAATAGCACAGTACTGTAGAGATACTTACACAATAACTCTTCAACCTAATGAAGTCGACAGTCATGGGGATCGATTTGTCACTGTTTCTGTTCAGTGCTTTGATGTAGTCTAATAAATCAGCAAAGAATTTATAGCCACCCTTGAGTACGCAGAGTGCTACAATGTGGTGTCCTCCCATGCCCTTCATAATTTCCCGTGCCAGTCTCTCCGTCCTGTACAAAACCAAGAGAGAGTTAGCTCTCACAACACCCTGCATTTGTTCGCTTACAGCAGCAAACTTGGAAACACGTTTTGCTCAGCAATAATTGCCTACCACTTCGGTCACTTTTACACATTATTGGTTAACAAAGTTCTGCTTTTCAAGGTTAATCTAACAGCAGTGTTGCCAAACGCCTTTGTTTTCATACGCCACGCTCAGCCAAAGCAAAGCTTAACACTCTGAAGTTGTTTCACGCTGGGTATGTGACACGAAGATGTGTTTTCTCCTTCCAGAGACAGGTTCAGCGTCATGCAAAGAGCAGCATAACACAACCCAAAAGGCAGCAGCCCTAACTGAGGAGCAAGGAAACCCTCAAACTGTAAACTAAAGAGTGTATTTGCCAAGTCAGAACGCCAGCAACTTGTCCTAACTGCAAGACACAATACCAAGGAAGCAGAGGAAGAGAACACTGCAACGGCTCCTCCGCAATCACTGTTCCTAAATTTATCCTGTCATTTCTTTCAGAAGCACGGTATGTATTTGTTGTGTGCCAGCTGACACGAGATTTCCCACAGAAAGCCTACGACTGCTTTAAGTCAATTACTTAATGACATGTACTTTGTCCAATTTTTTCCTTTATATGGACTTGCAGCACAAAGTTTTTATAGTATTTAAAAGCAATAATTACAAGAAGGTTTATATCTAATCAAGCAGGACCACACAGGATTTAGAGGCATTCCCGTTCACAAGATCTCCAGGAAGATCTTCCACATCACATCATACGTTTTGGCAACCACAGGAGTGACAGGCTGATACTTGTAGGAGCCAATGGCTATCCCAGAAGGCAGGAGGAAGGCGGGTATTACTTATCTACCACACGGACATGAGAAAGTCAAGGTGATGTGATTAATAATTTACTCTTAATAATATCCAATGGAAACCCAAGAGACTGTGCTTGTTTTCAGACTGAACTGGCACAACATCGTCTAGTTGGGTTTTAAGGAGGTAAAAGATCAAAGAACACTGGAAAGAAAGCCACAGATTGCAATATTCCACAAAATTTCATGTCAGAATTATGCCAGATTTCCAAACAACAGCATAACCGCAAATGTACAAACTCTTTACCAGCCAAACACCAGCTACTCAGCACTTGTGCTTCTTGGTCTCTAAATGAAATCTATTTAGACAGTCACCAGGCAGCAAAAACTATCCCTGGAAGACTGTTTCTTCCAGCGTTAGGGCATCAGCTGGAGCAGTGCGCTGTGTGAAGTCAAACCAACCTGTCCATGATGAGCCCATGAGGAATATAGACTTTTTCCAGATCATCCGCATAATGTTTAGGTATGCAGAACAAGTCCAGGTCGTAACCTTGCTCATCATCGCCAATCTGAAAGGGAAGCAAGGTGAGATTTTTACCAAGCCTTACGGCAAGTCTGTGGTGAGAAGCTGCTTTAGTAAACTACCAAACCCATTGCTCTCATCAGGATCACCTTACTTCCCTCCCTATGGAATTGTCAGTCGCACTGAACACAGTGTAAAATGTAATCTAACAGAACCTACAGTTCTGCTGGATTCCGTTAAAAAGATAATCCATTAAAAAACAATCAAGGAGCTTTCTACACCTTGGATTTTCCCAGTGTAACGCAAAACCTGCATTTGCAAGTAAGCGAGCGGAGGTTTTGACACGGACATTGTCCAAATCTCCAGAACAGAACACGGAACAGCTTCCGGAGCATGCCAGGTCCTGCTGCTGTGAAACAAGCTTCCTCAGGCCACCATGTGCAAACTGTGGAGGCTCAGGATCCTTCCAAATCTGAAATACAAGCCCTACTGCAGCAACCTGTTCCACATGGGCAAACTCCCTGTAGTGAACAGCCTGCAACATTAGCAAGCGTATATTAATTAGGACAAGGAAATAGTGTTTGCGTATCATTATACCAAATGCAGCATCAAGAATGGCTTTAACCCTACTACAACCTGAAAATTACAATGTGCTTTTCAGTTACTTCACTCTCCGGTTTTGCAGCCAAATGTTATTCGATGTAAAACGAAGGTAAGAATTCCATAGGGAAAGCTGAAGCTCATTACTCATAGTTCACTAGGGCAAGCATTTTAAGCATCCGTTCTGGCTACTGCTGCTCTTGCAGGGTACAATCATTTCAGTGCCTAAGGAAGCACTTACCCGGCCCATGATCTGTTTACACGGGGTTGTGGATCACCTAATGGGGAATTTCATGTCTATTTCACCCTCCCATCCAAAACAGACCCTCCATGAGCTCCCCCGGCACCGAGCCCCTCATCAGGGTGCCTGCAGTCCAGAGCGGGCTGGTACTTCAAGCAAGAAGCCAAGTCGCTCCCAAAACACACGGCATTTCCCAGCGGTCCAGACCCATCGTTATACCCAGCGTGTCTCCTAAACTTTCCTTCCTGCATTGGGTAAGGAATGGGCCCTTCCTGCGGGTTTGTTACTGCCTGCAGGGATTTACAGCGCTCAGCCATCGGGCACCACATGTATTTCATGAGCACTCGGCGCCGGCTTTGTAGAACACCCCAATAATACCTAAGAACCGTAGCAGACAGAGCAATAACGCAACGAAGCACCCTCCGAACGCTCTCCCTGCGGGAATACACCCAAACATCAGCCCCTAAGGGACCCACGGGCAGCCCGGCTCTCTCCCACCGCCCGCAGCCTCCCCAGCACGCTGCGGAGAGCAACAGGAATAGGAAGTTGAGCCGCGCCGCGCTCCGACCTGCCGGGAAGTTCCTTCACCTTCATCCCCAAGACGGCGACTCGGCTGCCGGCGCCGTGCCCGCGCTCCCCTCCACCCGGCACCGCGAACCCCCTCCCCGAGGGTGCAGCAGCAGCCCCGGCCCCGCTCGGGAGAGGGAAAGCGCCTCGGGAAGCAGCCGCGGGCCCGGCGCCGGGATCCTCTCAAGGTGACTCGGCGGGGCCGCGGCTCCCGCCGCTGAGGGACGCCCCGCCCGGGCCGCGCTCCCTCGGTGAGCACCAGGTTTAAGGGAGCAGGCGGGACCCTGCTCCCCTCGGCCGGCGGCGGCAATGCGGCGGGCACCGCTCATGCAGACCCCGGCCGCAGCGGGCCGGCTTCCCGCGGAGGAACAGGGGGAGGCCGCGGCCGCACTCACCACGATGCAGGGGCTGGGGGTCGCCATGGAGCGGGGCGGCCGCCGGCGGCGGCTGCGGGCGGCGAGGAGGAGCGGCGGCGGCGGGAGATGAGGAGCGGGAGGCACCGCGCCCCGCAGCGGCCCCCGGCGCCGCCTCCGCGCCCACCGCGCTCCCCGCCCTCAACATGGCCGCGGCCTGCAGTGGTGCGGCCCCGCGCGGGGACAGCGATGGGGACGGGTCCGCCCTCCCGGCCGAGGCCATCCCCGCGGCATGGCGGGTGCCCTTCCCTCAGGAGGGTTGTCCCCGTCCACGCAGCGTGCATGGCTCATCCCCATCCCTGCTCCTTCAGAGTTGATCTTCCCCAGCACGATGTGGGGATCACAGAATCGCAGCCTGGTTTGGGTTGGAAGGGACCTTAAAGCTCCTGTCCCTGCATCCCTTGTCCCAAGCCCCTCTCCAGGTTTCCTGCAGCCCCTTTAGGCACTGGAGCTGCTCTCAGGTCTCCCCTTCAGGAGCCTTCTCTTCTCCAGGCTGCCCCAGCCCAGCTCTCTCAGCCTGGCTCCAGAGCAGAGCTGCTCCAGCCCTCGCATCGTTGTTGATCATTTTGGGTATTCCTGGAAATCCCAGGATCTGGTGGATCCTCCTTCTCCTCAGGTGTAGCAAATCCAACCCCTTGGCACAGGCAGCTGGAGGGGGGTACCAGACCTGCGCTTGTAGTGGGGTGCTGGGGTACCAGCAGTCCTCAAGCACTGGGGCAGGGCAGAGTCACCCGCTGTGACCCCAGCACACCAACAGCAGGGACAGCTTTGTGTCGGGACAACCAGGATAACCACATCTGGTGCTTCAGGGCTGCAGGCGACCATTTGCAGGGTTGGCTCCCTGCTAAACACACTGGGGGGTTTTCTGCTCTGCTTCCTATGAGTGTGTTCACAACCAGCACCTGCCCATGGCTCTGGCACGGTGCAGGGAACCCTTCACAGATGCTGCACCACATTGGACATAGAGATAGGGCAAGAGGAACCGGCCTCAAGCTGCACCAGGGCAGGTTTAGATGGAGCTGAGGAACAATTCCTGCCCCAGAGGGTGCTCAGGCATTGGAACAGGCTGCCCAGGGCAGGGCTGCAGTCACCGTCCCTGCAAGGGTTCACACACCGTGGAGACGAGGCCTCAGTGCCATGGGTTAGTGGTGGCCTTGGCAGGGCTGGGAATGGTTGGACTGGAGGAGATGAAAGGGCTTTTCCAACCTGGATGATTCTATGATTTAAAAGTAGGCTTAGCTCTGCCTTGACTCTGCCTTTTCAAAGGTCAAAGGAAGGGACAGGTCCCACCTTCCCACACACAAATGGAAAGGGATCCCCTGCAGACCGGTCACCTCCCTGCACACCGTGGATAGAAGATGCACATTCCATTTGGTGTAAGATAATCAACTTTTCCTGTAGGTCTGGAGTTAAGGACAACACAACAGTGCCAATGGAAATCCATGGTTTCTTCAATTCAAGGCCAGGTTGGACACAGGGGCTTGGAGCAAGCTGCTCCAGTGGAAGGGGTCCCTGCCCGTGGCAGGGGTTGGAGCTGGAGGAGCTTTAAGGGCCCTTCCAACACAAACTATCCTGTGATTCTCTGATCTAGTATTATTCATGTTGGCTCAGAAAACATGATGAATTCAATTGAAGTGTTCCTTTTTATGAAACAACTGATTTAAGCACATTTTAACTAAGCAAATAGGCACAATCCCCAGGGAATGCAGTATTATTGCAGCTAAGGTGTTCGGCTACAGTTGGGTGGGTTAACTCTGGAGTGGGAGGAAGGAGGCTTTATCAAATTGCTTATGGCAGCAGAATGAAATACACCCTGCAGCTAACTGATCTCAGGAACATGTCATAGCTGGCCTCTTTCCAGAGGCTTGGAAGAACAGCAGCTGCCCTGTCAAGTTAAGGGAGAGCCTGACATTATGGGGCACTGGGCAGTGCCTGTTGGGAGACTGCAACCACAGAAGTGCTTCAGGCTGTAAGATTTTGTTTTCTATCACAGAACCCCTGGTTTGGGTTGAAGGGACCTCAAAGCTCCTCCAGCTCCAACCCCTGCCACGAGCAGGGACCCCTTCCACTGGAGCAGCTTGCTCCAAGCCCCTGTGTCCAACCTGGCCTTGAACACTGCCAGGGATGGGGCAGCCACAGCTTCTCTGGGCACCCTGGGCCAGCGCCTCAGCACCCTCACAGGGAAGAGCTTCTGCCTAAGAGCTCAGCTCAGTCTCCCCTCGGGCAGGTTAAAGCCATTCCCCTTGGCCTGTCCCTACAGGCCCTTGTCCCAAGCCCCTCTCCAGCTTTCCTGGAGCTCCTTTAGGTATTGGAGCTGCTCTAAGGTACAAGGATGCAACCCAGCGCGTGGCTGTTACTGAACACATTCCTCACTAATGACTGAGACCCGTGTCTGCTGTTTAAAGCAGCATCCAAAGGCACCTCTCTAAGGGCAAGAAAAAATTGTTGGCTTGACTTCTGTGCCCAGCAGACAAAAGCATTAGTCCTGTTTTGCCCTTCTGGGTGAGCGCTTTCTTTGTTCCTCCTGCCAACCAGCACATTCCTCGATCCAAAAGCATTCCTGGTCCCACTGGCACCCAGTTACAGAGAGAAGCACAGCTTTACAAAAGCAGAAGTATTTGCTGATACTACAGGAAGCTGGTTAGCCCAGATCAGCAACAGGTTTAGTGATGACCAGTTTTGTTCTTGCTGGTACAGGGGCTTTGCAGGGGAAAAGGAGGGGGTTCAGGGGTACCTGGGAGCTGCACATCCTCTGGCTGGGTGGTGCATAAGGCAGGAGAGTCAATGTTCTGGTGTCTCTGGTGCACACAGCCTTTAAGAAGGCAAATGCATTCAAAGAAATGTGTTGTCTCCGAGTAGATTTCTGATTTCAGACCTGCTTTGTCCTCGTGTTGCCAGTCAGGCGCATCTCAGTGCTTGGGCCTGGTGACTTGTGACCTGTGTGGGCAGCAGTTGTAAGTAACTTTATTAACAGCCTTTTACGAACAGCCTTTTAAACCCCACGTGCCGCAGTGGTGGAGTAGCTGGTGATAACAACTGAGGGTTTGCTGTTTGGAAGCACTTGAAATAGTGCGTTCTGAGTCAGCGCTCGAGGTCACCCCTGTTCACTGATTCCCCTCGTTCCCTCATTTCTTCCTCCCAGCCTTGCTGTTGCTGCCAAGTGACTCACAGGGAATTTATCCAGTGTTTGAGGTTTTTCAACAAGGCTCCTAAAAAGCAAAGAGCACAATGGGTTTTCCAGGACTCCCTTATGACCAGTGCAGAGAGAATGGGGGAAAATGGGATATCCCCAGTCCTGAGATGAGCATCCTCAATCATGAGGAAAATCAAAAAGCAATATCTAACTGGATGATCTATAGAGCAAAAACCACATGAGTTTAGGCTGCAAACATCCCGTCTTCCCCACGAGCAACCCCACCACTCTGACTAGGAATTTAAATTGCCTAAAAGCAGTTCCTAGCCTAATGCTTCAGAAGGGAGAGGAAGCCAGATGTACCAAAACAAGTCAGAGACTCACCCTTCCTCAGGAATTCAGAATAGGTGCTGTTTGTTGCAAAATACCTTTTGAAATGATGTTATTCCTGTTCTTTGTCTTGTTGACTTCTGCAGAAATTAGCCATCAAAGTGATTCCCAGGGACAGTCTCCATGGATTTTGGAGAGGGGGTCTATTTACTTACTTGTTTCCAGACTGGGACTTCCTGGATGGTGAAGAGTTACCAAGATTTCACTCTCTGCTCAGCTAATAAATGCCAATGTACTTATAAACCCCTCTTGAGCCAATGCACTCCTCTGGAGATGCAGGTAGCATCCTTTATGTACATCATTGCCTCTTTGTACAGAAAAGGTTTTCACACTCTGGGCAGGGGTTGGAGGACTTCGAGACATTTTGCTCTTGATTCAGTAGCGCAAGGAATGGGCACTGGCACAAGAATGACACAACAAAACATCAGCCATCCTCAGCAACGGGATTGCTGCAGACCACACCAGCCTTTCATGCTGTTATTTGTGCTATTCATCACCTTTTGTCTGCAAACATCCATTAGGAATTATCCCAGTGGTTCCTGTCCAGCAGGACCAGACACAAGTGTCCGTCACAACACAGAGAGAGGCTGGCACTTGGCATCACACGTACCTAAAGACACACTGATGTCCTGCTGACAGGATTTACTGAGTGCCAAGGTCCAGCCTGAGGGCCTGCAGAGATTTAAACAAGGATTAGCTGAAAATGGCACAAAACAAGCAAAAGCAGATCCCATCACCGGAGCGAGCTGCCAGACCCAAAGCACGACCCTGTGTTGTGGGGTCTTGCACCTTTGGAGGCACCCGAGACTTTGCGTAGCCCAAGCCCTGCTGCCAAGACCCAGCTCTGGGGTCTGGGCTTGCTCCCCCTTCCTCCTCACCAAGCATCCCTGATGCCACATGAGGGGACCACCAGTGTTTATCAGAGATATTGTCACGTAGCACTGAAAACCCAGGAGGACACCATAAAGCCCCGTCTGACTCCCTTTTACTCCTCTTACCCATCTCATCATCTGGTTGATGAGAAGCTCCCCACTGACCTGGTTTCAGTGTGTGCTTGAGCCCAGAACCTCTCCATGTGCTGGGCTGCACCCCCAGAGCATGAGCAGCAGCTCAGGGAGAGGATCCTGCCCCCTCTTGGGGTTTGCTGGGTAATGCCATTGCTCTCAGACCTGCAAGTAGTGCACAGTATTATACAAGTATTTATGAACAGGGTGCCCAAGGAAGCTGAGGCTGCCCCATCCCTGGCACTGTTCAGGGCCAGGTTGGATGGGGCTTGGAGCAAGCTGCTCTAGTGGAAGGTGTTGGAACTGGATGAGCTTTAGGGTCCCTTCAACCCAAACCAGTCTGATTCTGTGATTCTAGGATGTGGATTCCCCTCCTTGCTCAGCTGCTTTCTGAGTAATGAACAGGTAAATCTGCTTTCACCGACCTGCCTGCAAACCCCAGGCAGCATTCCTAAAGCTGTAGGAGAACAGCTGGGTCACACATCTCACTGAGGTGCCTGTGCAGCTACACACAAGGGAACCAGGTTCAAGCATCATTTAAGAACCAAATTAAACCTGTTGATACCAGCACAGACAAAGGGGCCAAAAGGCTGTGGCGTGAGAAGGCAAGAGGTGGCAAGACTTTTAACAACAGGGAGAAGAATGAGGAAGGCCACAAGAGAGCAGGAGGCAGCACCCTGATCAGATGACTGCTGATAGAAGGCTGTACTGCAGATCCAGCTGGCGCTGCCCCAGTGCAGATCACGCTTCAGGGAGCAGGGCCCTGCCTCCCATCCCGTGCATTGTGGCCTCAGCTCAACTATCCCAGACATCTTCTCCAGGCAGAGTACAAGGGAAACTGAGAGGAGCGGCACACACCAGGAACCGCGCTTCAGGACTCCCCTCTCCTTCGCATCAGGCCTGCAAGGCAGCAGGGAGCTAGAATTCCTGCGTGCTGTCACCCACCCATGATCCTGCTTGAGAGCCCCCCTCCGAAATCCATCCTCCAAAATCCACCCGAGACAAAAGGACCCAGCGCAAGGGGAGAGAACAGCCTTGCTTTGGGACAGAGACAACAGGACCTCCTCTGAACCTGCTCTCCAGAGAGCTGAACGAAACAAGAAATAAGCCTGATGCTTGTTGAACCCATCTGGCTCCAGCCACTGACCCTATTGCAGAAACCATGAAGCGCTCCAACAGAGAAGACACCAGGAGGATTTTGCTTCCCATAACACTTTTGTCTTCATTTTATCTATCAACTGCAATCCCCTCCTCAAATAAGAAACCTCTGATAGCTGATGGGCTAATCCATGTTTTCCACAGCTTTTAAGCTCACCAAGGCTCAGGTTGCTTGGCTTCTTCTGAGTCTGGCCACGCTTCCCAAACCACAGTCCCCTTCTGATGTAAATACTGTTGGGCAGCAGCAGAGAGGCCTTCCAAGAGCTCCTGTCTCTTTGAACCCCTGCCAAGCACATCTTAAATTACAAACATCCAGCCTAGTGTGGCCCTGCTATCGATGAGAGCTGAATAAGAACATAAGTACAATGACATTGATCTTCTGTTTAACTGCAGCACAAATCAGGTAACTGGATACAGAGGATGCAAATAAAGCAGAATATTTGACAGTACATAAAGAGAACAAACAGCTACGCAAAATTACTGCGTTTTCAGTGATTCCTGTGCAATAGCTGAAAATGATCCACAGATTTAATAACTATCTTGGAAAATACTCTTGCTACAAGTGAGCAATCATTATAAAGGCAAATATGAATCTTGTTAATGTCTAAACAATCAACAGCTATTGAAACAGAGAACAAGGAAGCCTGGTACTTCAGTTGAAACATCAATCAAAACATCAGTCTTTGTAGTCAAAACGTAAAGAATGCGATGTGATTTCTTTTAGGGCAAAATGCTGGCACTAAGAAGTGGGTAAAAGTCACTGGAAAAGATGGCAACCCCACAGAACTCATGGGCTTCACAGCCTGAATGAATCACTTGTGTCTCTCAGTCCAGCTGCCCACGGCCTGATGTTTATCCTTTCTAGAGCAGAGAACTGACTTTCCAATTTCACATTGTTAAAGCAGAATTGAAGGGTGTTTCATTCACAGCAATTTGGAGTTTCAAAACCTGTTGCAGCCCAACAACTGCAGCTCTTAACTCTGCAGGAAAGCACTTCTGGGATGTGTCACCTGACTATTTCAGGGTTAGATTAAAGGCATCCTCCCTGCTTTGAACTTTGCAGACTTCAGGCATTGCCAGCACCAGTTTTAACCATGGTTTAAGTAAAAACCAACTTAACTTAGATCCCAAGTTTGCTGCCTGTGCCCTGGAAGAAGCTAAAATTGATCCAGCGCAGCAGGGAGTAATGAGATTAAAAGTGCTGCTGATTGTGTTTAGCTTCAGTGACTTGTTTTGGAGAGGTATCCAGGCTTCAAACTGTCAGGCAGCTGCACGGCTGCGTGCCATGAGGAAGTTCACAGCCGAGTGTTTGCGCAGCATCAGCCTATTTTTAGTATATGGCCAGGGAGGGAGCTTTCTTCCTGCCCCAAGCCTCTGCAATGCCCTCCATGGGCAGGCAGGAGCTCGATGGGAGTCTCTGCAACGGAATATAGACTATTTCCTTTGGCCAGCAGCGTGAAATAGGGCATTGCACGTGTGCCAAGCAACCTGCAGGTCTATCCAAGGAATATAAACCCAGCAGCACCAGCCCTGGTTACTCTCTTCTCAGCTGGAATGTTGCTTTAGGGAAAATAAAAGCGGAGAACTCGGGTTTGAAGTAAGAAACCTCTGGCAATAATTCAGGGAAAGGTTTAAGATACCTGCTGCAACAACTGGGGAAGAGATCAGTCACTCCAGACTGCTGCATCCCACGTGCACACGCAGTTAAGAAGCATCAAGGAGTTGCGTGCACGAATCCCACACACAGGTTCATATGAAGCACTGCTGTCACTCCGCTTACTCTCACACAATAGAGATGTGCATGCAAGGTGTGGGACACGTTCACTCAAAAGCTGGAGGGTTTAAGTGCTCCCAGCACTTTGGAATGGGAGCATGGAAAGTGCCTTGCACTGGGTGGTGTCGGGAAGTTCACAGCAACCAGGCAGCCTCCTGCAGATGCTCTTATTACCACAAGAGCTATTTTAAAAGATGAATAAAGCAAACACATGGCTGTGTGCCCTGAGGTCAAGCTCAGGAGCCCTGCCAGTGGTGCTCTGCTCCAGAACAGTAGTTCTCTGCCTTGCAGAAGGCTTCAGTAGGAAAACATAAGCCAGGAGGCACTCAGGTCCCCAGCATCTCCGACATGTGCACCAGCCCCACAAGATGCTGATGTATCCTTTAAAACCTCAGATTCCAGAGATCCCACAACCAGCCCAGAAAGGCATTCCAGAGCCAAACTCCTGCTGCTGCCCATTCTGATGTCCAAGCTAAATGTCTCTGCTGCAGTGTAACCTATTTTTATTGCCCTACCTGCAGCAGTGAGGGAAAGTGTTTCCTTCCTTCTTTGCAGCTCTTACCGATTTGAAACCATGTCTCTCCCCCCACCTTGAAACAAACCCCTTCATCCACCCTGTCACCCTTTCCATTGCTTTCCTCTGGTTATGCCCATGGAAAGCCCCACTTTCCATGAAGTGCAATGCCTACAACTGGACGCCACATTCCAAGAAAGGCTTTTTACTACCACATGAGGAAGAAGGACCACGTCATGCATCTCACGCTACATTCCTGTTCATACATTCCACAACATCATCAGCTATGTTGTTGCCAGGAACAGGATGCTGTTGAGTCACATTCAGCTGGTGCCTGGCTGTAACCTCAAGGGAACTTTTCTGCACAACTGCTGCCCTCACAGCCTGTCCTGTATTTGTTCAGCTGACGTTGCTTCTGCTGAAGCGGACAAACACGCTTTGTCAAACCCACCCCTGGATTTAGTGAATCCCATTCTAACTCTTTGGAATTAACCAAGTTGATTTTCAACTGTGATTGTCTTCTACCTGGTCAGTAGTTAGCTCAGGTCTGGGGCTTCCTACAATGAAACAAAAACCCCATCAAACCAGAGCAGAAGTGTAGAGAACCCCAACCAATTCACCCCTGCAGTGGGGCTGTGGGTGATGAATGATCACTCAGAGTAGGGTTTTCCAAACAGGTTTTTGTAACCTCACTTTTAAACCGGTGTCAGACCAGACTCCCCTGCTTCCTTACGGAAAGTCACTTAAAGCAAAGCTGTGTCCACTGCTTTTCCTGTTCTGGAAGCTTGTTACTCTGGTGCAGGACAAACTACATTAGGTCTTTCTTTTAGTAGCTTACCAATAGTTTCTCTTTCCCATTAATCTTCCAGTTTTAACAGTTGATCCCAAGTTCTGAACAGACGGGTGGAAGCAGAGACAAGCTGAGCCTTCAGAGTTCACAGCATGTGGTCCGGAACATCCCTTTGGGCAGCTAGGGTCAGCTGTGGTGGCTGTGTCCCCTCCCAGCTCCTTGTGCCCCTCCAGCCTGCTTGTTGGCAGGGCACGAGGAGCTGAGAAGTCCTTGACTTCGTATAAGCACTGCTTAGCAACAACTAAAACCATCGGTGGGTTATCACCATTATTCTCATCCTAAATCCAAACCACAGCATGGCACCAGCTATGAGGAAGAAATTAACTCTATCCCAGCCAAAACCAGGACACACTCTGCAGTCGCTTGGTATCTCAGTCTAAATTAATTCACCTTTGAAAGAGAAAAGTTCTTGAAAGGTGAGACTGGGACCCAGCAGTGAGTCAGCCCCTTCCCATTAACTTGTGGTAAATGCAGAGCAGCACCATGTTAAGAAGAATACACCAGTATGAAGAGTTATCACTATGTAAGTGCCATACTCACAAAGCACGCATTCTCACTTCTCTCCTGGTAAAACGTTCCTGGGTCTGTAACCTCTATAGGAAATACAGCATTTATGCATTAAAATGACAGTTGTAGAAGTGATACGTTCAGAAAAAGGACAGATATGCAAAGATGAAATTCGTAACTCATTTATTGAATATATATATGCAAGGATACCAATAAAAAGAAACTAATACTGCAAACTACAACTTTGGAAGTAAAGCCAATATAACAGGAACAAAATATACATAACATTGTAGATAGGAATGCATTTACCCTCTTTCATACATTCCTTGTCTTTACACCTACTGTAAATGTATGTTAGAGCAAAAGCTGCAAACATTAGGCTAACCTGAGTGCTTTTTGACAAGCAACAGTTCTCCAGGATTCTTTAAGGGTTGAGATGTCACTGCTGGCTAATGGATGTGCATATATATGCATATATAGAAACTGCCTCAACGAGTATAGAAATCAAGAGCTGTGTTCTGGTTTTTAACCCCCGTCACTAATACAGTGGAGTCTGGTGACATGGAAGAAGAGTTCCTATTTGCTATAATATACTTTCAGTTCTCTTTTAAGATTAATTTCATCTAATGAGGATTAATTTTCTTGTCAGTCTGATTCGGCATGTTAATATTTTTGGAATGCACTGATTATCACCTGCCAGAGCAGTCTGATCTTTCACACAGATGATCACCTCTTCATCTTTCACTCTGGTTTAACAGGAGGTTATTTTTCACACAGGCAGCAGGGAGAAGCAAGCTCTCTTCTCCGATTCCATGTTTTAGGGCCAGATTCAGTACACTCACACCATCCTAGATCAGCACAGCTCTTTGCACATGAAGATGGGACTTTGTGGAGTGTGGGTGTAACTCCTAAAGCCTTCTCACAAAACCTACCTCCTTGGGATCAGTCCCTGCTGAAGGAGTAGAGCTTTTGATCACCTCATCTACCTCATCCTAGCTCACTACATTGAACCAGCCTCTCACCCTTCCTTGCAACGGAGAGACAGCCCAGCTTACTGCTACGGTGTGTGAGACTCTGGCATGACACCAGCTGTATCCTCAGTTATTTGAAGAATAGCCTTCTGATGCCTGTCCTTCCTTGGTACAGTCCTTTCCTGGTATAGCACAACTGCAGATCGGTTAATATAGATACAGTGAGTTGGGGAGATCTCTTCATACAGAGATACAGTGAGTTGGGGAGAAACCTCTTCTCTCAGAGGGTTCCAGGCATCTTAAACAGCACAAACTATTCTTGTGAGCAAAATAAATGCCCAAAGGCCAAAAAGAAAGGAAAAATAAAGTGAAACCAGTTTCCTAAGACAAGTCTTGTTAAGTTCAGGAGTTCTCAGATCATGAGATGAAAGCAGAAGGTGCCTATTAAAGAAAGTTCTTGGTAACAAATGGACTGCATTACCTAGCTAATTGAAACATACCTATTTCACCTATAGAGCACTTTCTTTACTTCTAACATTCTGGTAGATGCTCCAGAAGAATCTTCAATATACGCTTGCAAAGATTACATTGCTTTACCAAAAGAAAAACCAAACCAAAACATCAGACAGACCGTCTGAAATTCCAAGCTAAAATACACATAAAAAGACAGCAATGGCAGTATTTTGTCTTAAAAAAATGATGTAAATGTTGGATACTATCATACATTGTCATGCTTTTGAAAACTACAATTAAGGATGTCAGAGATGTACAGTAAATACACTGCTGAGGTACATTTCTTCTAAATATTAACTCCACGACAGAATTACTCCCCAGCAGGTGATGCTACTTGGGAACATATAAATACAATTTGTACATTGTAAGGCACTTTTACCCAGCATACATGAGTTGAAGTCAGTTATGACACATTTGAGGCTCATAAGAAAGAGTTTCGCTTTCGACTTTGCTTCCATGAATTAATGACAGTTTGAGACAGGCCATCTCAGCACAAAGAGGTAACAGGTAAACCAGCCACTTACTTCTCTGCTACCTGAAGGTAAAGTGCTGTTCTGGTTCTTCGAGGCATGGAATGGGGTAATCTATTTCCTATGAGATGAGTGATTGGACTGAATATTACACTAAGCAACCGACACACTATGAATTAGAGCTCAGTCTCAAATACAATCAGTATGCTGGCAGATCTACCCCATGCAACCGCAGGTAAAATACAGTAGCTGCAAACAAAGTGCCTTTTTCCCATGGGAGGGCCATGTCCGAGGCACGCATCTAGAAGTAATTTCAACATTGAAGGATGGCATTTTGCATTCTAAAACTGTTCTGAGTGGCTGAAAAATGGTTATGTTCTAGAAGAAACAGCACACCTCGATAGACACTGGCAATAATCGATCTGTCATTGCAATTCAAGTCACGCTTTTAATTGTGAAAGTTACAAATACAAAAGAAAAATGATCAATGGCATCATGTTTAGAGCAGGAACTGAATATTTTCTGTACACAGCAAAGAGTTCTTTCCAAACGGCATTATTCTCCAGGAAAGCAAACAGACTTGATTGAATTCTAACAGGTAAAATGTTAGAAACTCCAAGATACAGTCATTGAGTCCCTCAAGACATTAAGGGAATGCATAAGAAGACAAATGACACACGTTAAATCTTTTAAAAATACAAGTAAAAAAATGCTACAGAAACTCGTGTTACAAATGAACTGGTTTTGCAATACCAATCACAGAAGAACTGTAGCAGTTTATAGTCAAATCAGTGTCTTTTGCTTGTTTCCTTCCTTCAAATCCAGGAGTTTTGCTGGGAGTTCAGAGTGAAACAAGTCAACCCCCTAAACAAACAATTAAGGTGATGCGATAGCAACAGACAAAACATGTGGACTAGGTTCGGCTTTTTGGTTTTATTTAAGTCTGAGCATGTGCTTTAACAGACCAATTGAAGAAGCTAGTAGCCATTAGAAATGACAAGGTGTTTTGACAGCAGTCACAGGACTGACCTGTTAAGTTTGGTATAGTCTAGATCTGATTATTCCCTAAAGGAACATCAAACTCTAGCAAGTAGAATCCCATGATGCGATTGTTGACTTGACAGAAAGAGAAAAAAGAATCACTAAAACAATAATGATGATAAGCAAAATTTCTCATATAGTGGTCATAGGATTAAAAAATAAATACCAATCTAGCAAAAAAAAAAAAAAAAAAAGGCTGTTTCCTCATTCTTCTTACAGAATATGGGACCTTTATGCATATTCTGGACAAAACATGAAGTGTTCCACACACCACAGAACACTTGAGGTATGGACGTCAGATACGGTGGCTAAATTCCATAGTGAGTTAAGAGTTGTAACTCTCTGAAGTAAAAAGAGATTGGGCTGCAGAGTCCAAACATTTGTAGAGTAAGGTTTTAATCACACTTGGTGAAGTGTTCTTTGTAAATCAGGGACACAGAAAGGGATGGGTCCTTGGGGAAAAGAATGAACTACAGCCCTTTGGCATGAGTTCTAAAGCTCACAGCTCAGAACCAACAGCTGCTCAAGTAAATCTCCGGCAAACAATGCTGGGCGGAATGAGCAATCACAACAGGAACAACCTGAAATGTTCAAGCGTGATTTGGTGTACACTGAGTCCTTTTCTACTGTGTGCTTTGCAAGCAAAAACAGAGAGCAGCTTTCCCATGTACAGCCTCCGTAACTTGTGTATGAAGAGAATGCAAAATTCACAACGTACCAGCTTGTTGCCACCACGAGCTTGTCCATGTTGTTCATTAAACTAAGCTAAGACCTTCCCTCGTTGCATGAATCCACTAAACAACTTACACGTTCCAAATCGTAAGGTTTTTATTCAGTCCAGAAATATAGATCTTACTTCATTTCAATGTCTGCCTTAACTTTGGACACTGTACATATTACATATCATTTATATAGTGTTTCATTTTTTTTTTCCAGACACTGCAGACTACAAACTACATAATATTGACATGTAAAACTCTGCCACTTACTGAAGGCTCACACACATGAACGTTTCAGGCAGTTCAATGAAACTTCTAACAGAGTTGGGCAGTACAAAGTTACTGACCCTTTTCTGAGTTTAGAAAACAATTGAAAAGAATTAGTAGTTATGATGTCTTAGCCATTCCCAGTTCTATAACTCTGTCCCTTGAACCTGTTTAAAAAACGATGAAAACAATAGTAAATTTAAAATCGTACAGAAAAGCATTCAGCAGCTCTGACATTACAGCTAGCTTTAGCAATAGAAATGAGGGCCTCCCTTCTTAGACTGTTACAAAGTCAGCTGGATTTAAAAGAAACAACAAATCCTCCCCAGTTTTCTACAGTCTGCCAATAAAAAGTACTTCTCTGCATACACTAAATACTTCACTGCAATAAACTACATTAAATGTATATTGCGTTTTGGTCTCGGTAACAGATCTGTCAGGAGGAACTTCCATACCTAGTTTCCATTGAGCTGCTGCTGAGGAATGTCATTATGGTCAGTGCCTAATTTGCCACGGCTTTTGCTTTCTCTTTCTTCATCCTCTTCATCTCTTTCATCATTTCCACTATGGTTTTTACAATAGAGTCTAGTACAACAAAGGAGATAGTTAGGACTTGGGACTGAAAGTATCTACACCCGACCTTCCTCTCAAGTCATTTGGAGATGTGCTACAAGTCTGTCACTAACTCTCTGAACTCATTCATGGCCTTCAGTTAGGCATCGGTTAAACTGAGAAAGAAAACAAGGTTCAAAACCAGGCAACAGAACTTTGCTGATGCTGGTTTTGGAGAACTGCTGCTGCACTGCTCAGAGAATGCCCTCTTGTGGCAAAGCCACTCTGGCAACTCCACTGACACGAGCAGTTCTGGGCCAAAACCCCCCAAAATTAGCTACAAAACATATCAACGTGGAAAAATCATTACAGAAATTGCCCAGGGTTTCCTCAAGATAAATCACAGATTAACCGAGGAGAAAATACAATACAAGTAAATGCATTTTCTCATATGACAACACTACTACACAGATTTTAAGTCAACAGAGTATTTTGCAAAGTCAGCAATTACTTAAAAATACCAATTCAAATGAATTCTTTTTTTTTTTAATAATATACTTAACTAGCCAAGTTAGGCAGAAAATGTGCCATAAAATAGCTTCACTTTCAATATAAATTCAAGAATGACATAGGTCCTTACTTATAAATTCCTCGTGACATATTCTCAATGTATTTAGCTTTGTCTTCTACTCCACAGTGGTAATGGTATGTTTTTATGCAGGCTTTAATTTCACACCCAATAGTAGCACCAGGCTGGCTGCAAAGTGTGCATTTCTGTGCAGGGGAAAGAAGAGAATGGCAACCTTTTAGTCTCTCACCCCTCAGTATTCAGTTTAGTGTTCCTCATACTTATGACTACCGTTTTGGAACAGAGTGATTTCTCTGGCAGATCATCCTTCCAATATAAAATTAACCAAAGATATAGGAAAACAGAAATTATATAATACTAACCTATTCAAACCCAAACACTAGGATTTAGCTGTCCATTGCATTGAAAATTGCATGTATTACTGCACTTCCAAGATCATTTTATTGGTATTGAAGTTAGTGTCTTAATATATGGGGAATCTTCAATGGGTTTTTTCAAGGAACAATATTATTAAGGGTCGTTCCCTCCCTCTTTATTTCTTATCACTTGAGAAACATCCTGAATGTTAATAAAATACAATGTGACATTTTACCAACGTCCCCACCTCCGAGGCCTTAATACATTTTTGTACAGTTGGAAACACATCACTGCAAGAACACATTCTCCAAGTATATGTGTAGTTTTACACTGTGCTGTTAGAAACACAGGATCCAAAGCTGCTATCCTATGATTACAGAAAGACTAATAGTAATTTACTACGTACATTGTCATAAAGAACCCTAAATCCCGTAATGCCAAACCACCACTAATTTTTAAGGTGATGCCTACCCGGTTACCTGTTGTGAAAGTGACAATACATTTAGATTTTGTGTTTAAAAACAGATGGAAAAGACTGTTTCACAAAAGGCAGGAGGCAAAGCCATATACACCTTAGTAGAATCCCATCCTGCAGATACGTACCATTCTTTTTCCTCTCTTGATTTCCTGAAGTACAGTTTTGATATCAAAATCACCAAACTCTGCCCTTGAAGTTGTTGTTAGCTGGACAGTGCCAGAAGAGAACAACTGTAAAACAAGCAAGTCAAAAATCACTTCAGGTTACCAACGTGATTAAGAGATTTTTCCTATGTATTGGAATAACAGAGTACTGAACATCCCTTCTGTGGTTTCAGACAGCATGTGTTTACCAACAAACTAGGGAAAAAACCATGCTGAGTAATGAGTATGATGAGTATTCCTTCTGGTACCTACCCCTCTGCTTTAACCGTTGCCTTGGAGAAACGTATTTTAAAAGACAAAGAAGTAGACAAGAAATAATGACATGCTGAAAACACAGAGTAATAAATGGGCAATATTATCAATCACACGACTCAACTTTTTGGGACTATTCCATTTCCTTCCCTGTGACATAGATATAATTCGGCTTCATGGCAGAGCTGATGCCAACATACCTGAAAAGTCCTGAGGGTTGACAATAGAGCACAGAATTACCATCCCTACTATCATCACCCTGGCATATTCAGTTTAAACTGTCTTAAAACTGAAGCTCAGGTACACAAGGTAGTGAAGAACACTTGAAGAAGCAAGGCTGCTGGCACACAGCAGCTTCAAGTATAGGAAGACAATTAACACACCACAGATTGCCTGGGCTATTTGTTCATTTTGAGGTACAACAGGGACCACTGAGGCTTGTTACTCAAAGCCCTACCTCATTCATAGAGCTAGCAGTATCTGCTCATGCTTATGGGAATTAGCAGATACTTTTCAGGCTGACTGTTCTCCAGATATGATCATCTAAAGTCAAGGAGGGTTTTCTAGAACTTCCATGTCCCACTTCTGAATCCACCGGTTAGTAAATTAATGAAATTCATGGATTCTTCCCAGATTTTGTTTGAATGCCTCTGGAGTAAAGGGATTTTATTTTTGTAATGGATTCTTTTAGTTGAAGCTGTTTTTTGATTTCCTTTGTAAATACTGTGTGTGCATTTAGATGTTAAGGGAGCATTTTTAATAAGCTAAAGCATCTCCCTGAGCTAATTCCACTCCTAGCACGTAGCCAACTTTTATCCATATTGCCCACAGTGAAAATAAATGAATTGCTCACTTTGCAACATTTCAGTGCTTAAAGAGATCATCAGCACACAGACAATCCTCATGCATAATTACATGCGAGGGTACTGTATTAAAATGTAAAACAGCAATTCAGACAAAATCCACGTGATAGACTGGTTCACAACAACGCCGTTACTCACCATGCACTTATAGTGCGCTGCTGCCTTTTTGGCATTAAATATATGAAGCTTTCCTCTAGCTTCATTTTCTTCTTCACCTGCATGACAGAATCCACATTTAGGTTTTGTATCACTGGGGCTGCTTCTGTGGGGAGACCTGTCTCTCTGAAAGAAAAACATTTTACTAAAATATACTGCTGGGTTACAAAGCAGGTTTCATTTTCAAAGCCTGTGGCCACCAGCTGGAGGCTCAGACAAATGCAAGCTTTAAGAAAAACTACATTTGCAGAGAAGAAATACGCAATTCTGCCTTCTAAGAAGTTTAGCATATTTACTGCTTACATAGGAACTGCTTTCTATGTCATCTGTGCCATGTGAGGACGTAGATCTAGTGTCTTCTGATTGCCCTTTTAAGTTTGTTTTTCTTGGCTTTCCCTTACGACCCCTCCTTTTTCCTTTGGGAGGTGAAGGCTCCAACTCGTGTTCATTGATACTTTCTTCTAAATCTGCTTTAGAAGTTAGAAAACATCATCAAATAAGATTCTAAAAGATCTTATGCAAAACCAAACCAACAAACAAATGAGACATAACCTGTATTTCCTGTATTTTAATCAGAAATAAAACCAGCAGCTTTCCCCCATTTATGACAAACATGCAACTGCAGATCCTGAAAACATTTACTTCTTTATATAGATCACACAGCTTTGCATCTTTATAACATAGGAAGAAGGTTTAGCATTTCATAGAATGTCTACTTTCAGACCCAAAACCTGCCCTCAGATACATCTATTCACCTCCACTGAAAATAAGATGCATTTAAACTACACTGAAACCAGAAAATGTCTTCAACCATGAAATAAGCTTTTAATTTAAGATGCATAACTCCAGTGTAAATTGCCCTTGATGGTGTGCCAGTGTATCCAAATAACAGCCCTCCCCTTGCTTTATTAAATAATGCCTTTTGACTTAAGACAAAATTCACCCGTTCTGACTGTAACATTAACATCAAGTTTTAATACTGAAATGTATTTTGCCTCCATGAAACAAAACCAAGATTTCATTTTAATACAGTGTATTTTTACATCGATAGCTAAAAGCAGCTACCAGCTTACAGAAAATCACCCACACTCACAGTATTCCGGATAAAAGATTTACAGACCATTAAGAATGTAAGAATGGGTATTTTTAATACGGACACACCAAAGAGGTCTGATGAGTGCCTTTGAAAATGTCACCTCAACTGCTGAATCACAGAACCCCAGCCTGGTTTGGGTTGGAAGGGATCTCAAAGCTCCTCCAGCTCCAACCCCTGCCACGGGCAGGGACCCCTTCCACTGGAGCAGCTTGCTCCAAGCCCCTGTGTCCAATCTGGCCTTGAACACTGCCAGGGATGGGGCAACCACAGCTTCTCTGGGCACCCTGGGCCAGCGCCTCAGCACCCTCACAGGGAAGAGCTTCTGCCTAAGAGCTCATCTCAGTCTCCCCTCTGGCAGGTTCAAGCCATTCCCCTTGGCCTGTCCCTGCAGGCCCTTGTCCCAAGCCCCTCTCCAGGTTTCCTGCAGCCCCTTTAGGCACTGGAGCTGCTCTCAGGTCTCCCCTTCAGGAGCCTTCCCTTCTCCAGGCTGACCCAGCCCAGCTCTCTCAGCCTGGCTCGAGAGCAGAGCTGCTCCAGCACTGGCAGCATCTCCATGGCCTCCTTGGGACTCACTCAAGCAGGTCCAGCATAGCCCAGTATTCTGACAGACTCTCCTTTGATACTTCAAAGCTCTACAGTTGATACAGATCAATTCTGCAAACTTAAGCTTGCTTCCAGTATGATCTAGTTAAGTCACATCTAATAGGAAATAACCAGCTCTGTTCAGTTGTTAACAGCTTTCCTGATCATCAGCTTTTCACAAGAGGATCTTTATTCAGTACGTAACCCCTATCCCTGCTCAAATAGCAATCCATTTCAGCAGACTGGTTCACGGAAGCATCCACATACACACACCCCCCCCCACTAAAGAACTCCCTTCTCAAAATCCAAACCACAAACATCAGTTATGAGTCCCCAAACAAAAGGAATTCCTAATCAGATGATATGGAACATCTTCCTTATACATTAATGGACCACTTAACTGTATTGTTATTGTTATTGTTATTACAGCATTGCTATGGCACTTATCACCATTGTACCAGGCCTCAGGATCCAGACAAGACATCCTATTTTGAGACTAAATGCTGCTTCTCCAGAACTCGTCTTCCACATCTATTATCACATAAAAATCAAATCAAATTCCTATTTCCTGACTCAACTGCGCAAAAGTTTGAAGTCAAAGACTTGAACATACTCCACAGCCATCAACTTGGAGGAGACAAGGGGTAACGGGTTCAAACTGAAACAGGGGAAGTTTAGATTGGATCTAAGGAAGAAATTCTTTACTGTGAGGGTGGTGAGGCACTGGAATGGGTTGCCCAGGGAGGTTGTGAATGCTCCATCCTTGGCGGTGTTCAAGGCCAGGTTGGACAGAGCCTTGGGTGCCATGGTTTAGTGTGGGGTGTCCCTGCCCATGGCAGGGGGGTTGGAACTGGATGATCTCAAGGTCCTTTCCAACCCTAACTCTTCTATGATTCTATGATTACTACTGCCCAAGGCCTTGCATACAAGTGTATCCTATTAAGCTCAGCCTATTGTATCTTCTGCTAACCCCCAAGAAAGCTCTAGCTTGTTGCACATTCATTAATGAAGGACAGAAAACTAACCCAGATGCATCACAACACGTTCATTCCCCCAGAGCTTTACTCTGTTGTATAGGCAGAAAGAGGCAAAAATTGAGGAAGAAGTGAATAGAAATCTACAAATTTTTCTGTCTTAAAATGACAGATTATTCAGCTACATACAGATATATCCAAGTCGCTACTGAAATACAGCAGTCCATCTATTACAACATTCCTATGCTTTAATATATACTATTATTTTCTAATTAGATGATAAAAGTACCATTTATTTTACTCTGAAAAAATGGAATCCATGACAAAATGGATTATCTACCGAAACAATGCACTTCCCATTTCCTTCTCAGAATTTACTATAGAATCATAGAATAGTTAGGGTTGGAAAGGACCTTAAGACCATCCAGTTCCAACTCCCCTGCCATGGGCAGGGACAGCTCACACTAAACCATGCCTTGGGCCTCAACTGTTCCAACAGTTCCATGTCCTTTTTATGTTGAGGACACCAGAGCTGCACACAATGCTCCAAGTGAGGTCTCACGAGAGCAGAGCAGAGGGGCAGGATCACCTCCTTCGACCTGCTGGTCACGCTCCTCTTGATGCAGCCCAGGATACGGTTGCTTTCTGGGCTGTGAACGCACACTGCAGCCAGCTCATGTTCATTTTCTCATCGACCAACACCCCCAAGTCCTTCTCTGCAGGGCTGCTCTAAATTTCTTCTTTGCCCAAGCTGTAGCTGTGCCTGGGATTGCTCCGACCCAGGTGTCGGAGCAATCTATCTAGTGTCTATCTAACACTACTTTTCATTTATCATAGCTGTTGAATCCCCCAAGCAAGATGATGGAATTCAGGTATCGCACTGCTCAGCCTGCATACAGCAAGTTTTAACAACCTCCTTCAAAGGAAAGAATTCTCTTATCTTGTCCCTCATCAGCGTATTGAACCAAATTTGTAGATCTTTGGTCTCTGCTTTTACATTGACAGAAATCAGATGGTTGTAGTAAACAAGAAGAAAAGCCTTACAAAAATATGACTATTGAATTCATGACCCCTTAAATAACATCAGTAAGAAGTTCAAACTGTCCCTGCCACAAGCATTCCACGTATTTCCCTACTGTATTTGATGAAGCAAAATGCAGTCCATTCATCAACATTCCTTATGTTTTCCAAAGCTCCTTAGCAATCCTGTCAATCGTGCTGCTTTCCACCTCTTAGTCCATCCCTAAATGACATTAAAGCACAGCCTGAACTCTCCACAGTCACGCTTTCAAAACTGGAACCCTAACCCAAGCACACATTATGAAAACCCACGTTTTATACGAGATGTCACAGCCCCCTTACAGAACCAAATGCTTTTTTTCAGTCTACAATTACTAGAATATTTAGGATTTAAAAGGTAAAAAATGCTCTATTTTGAAAAGATCGTTTCAGTGGAAGATAAAAAACCCCCTCACCATTGCTGGGCTTTCCGCACAGGAGAACCCCTTCTCTGCGCTCCAAACTAACAGTTCCACATGAAGTTCAGAGTTCACTGAAATCAAGATGCTACCTGACCCCTTCATTAAGAATCATAGAATCATAGATCATAGAATAGTTAGGGCTGGAAACGACCTTGAGATCATCCAGTTCCAACCCCCCTGCCATGGGCAGGGACACCTCACACTAAACCATGGCACCCAAGGCCTCATCCAACCTGGCCTTGAACACCGCCAGGGATGGAGCATTCACAACTTCCCTGGGCAACCCATTCCAGTGCCTCACCACCCTCACAGTAAAGAATTTCTTCCTTAGATCCAATCTGAACTTCCCCTGTTTCAGTTTGAACCCGTTACCCCTTGTCCTGTCACTACAGTCTCTGATGAATAGCCCCTCCTTAAAATACAGCTCCTTCAGATTTAGGTCTCCTACTAACAGTGACATGGACCTATGCCGTAACAGCATCGAGATGGGAGGATCTGCTCTACCACATCTATCTTCAAAACCGATACCTCAAGCCGTTAGGTTTCTCTCAATTTTAACAGCACTATGAACTACAGTAATAGTACAGGAAGAGACTGTAACTAGCTTTAAAATATACCTGCCTTGGATGGTCTTGACTGTTTAATACACAGTTAGGACTGTGCCCTATCCCTCCCCTCAAGCCCACTGCCAGCTTACCCTGTTTCCCTGGCATCTGATGGCTGGGTGTTTCCAACTTCTCATGTCAGCTTGAACTAAGGAAAACACAAAAAGCTGTTCAACACCTCCCTGACCAGATGATGTTTTATCATGGATACCACCCTTTCTCTGAATCCCCTGAGACTCCCTAGACGTCCTGCAAACGCCCCCTATCCCATAGCCCATCACTGCATCAATTGTTACAATCATCACAATAATCTCAACATAACTTTATCTAGAGTCTTCAAAGGAGGTATCTTACGAGCTTCCTTCACAAGTCCCTAAGTGCTATATCTGGAAAACCAAGCTCAATACGCAATATGGTCTGAGGAGGAGGGTTGGGGGTAGAAACCAAGAGGAAACATTCTATGTTTTAAAAAGCACCTAAGAACATGACACTGTAAATTCAGATGAATGAAAAGATGAGCAGCAATGAGCCCCAAATGCGCATGTTAGAAATCCATGAGCAGTACAAGGTACCACAAAATGCTGGATTACACAAACTGTTAACAGGGAGACTCAGCTTCAGTGAGAAGCCTAAAACCCCTCCTTGATCATGACTAGAAGGAAAAAGGATCAAGATGTTTTGCTGCTTATAATAAGGCTTGGCAGAAGAGGTTGAGATACCACCCATCTATTCTATATTGCATAAGCTCAAAATATGCAGGGAATCACCCTTTTCCAAAAGCTAGGCTAAAACAAAGTAACAAAAGAATTAAGTGATTTAAAGGTTGTGAAAGAGCAAATAAAAAGAGTATGTACACAATAAAGGCTAATACTGCTCTCAGTATCCACCTCCTACACTACCTTAAACAATAGATTAAGTGATCCAGAAGCAAAGGGGGCCAAGTCTGTACCAGGAAGATAACAAACACAACTGACTGGCAAAACAGATCGGCAAGTAGGACTTGACATAAAAAGAAGCCAAAATGCCACATGAGGAAGTAGCTCAGACAAGCTGTTATGTAAATCTGCAATCTCACATGTGTATTTTAAGTTTACAGTGCATTTGGGATAAACCAGGCTAAAAATGACAGAGAACAAAAGCAACCTTACTGGATTTTTAGAAGAGAAACAATCTAGAGAAAGAAAAAAGCTCTTGAGCATGTTAAAGAAAGATGTGCTTGAAATATGGCTGCAACCCAATGAACCGTATGTGGCAACATAATCATTTTAAATTGAAAAGAAACGTCAAAAAACCTGGCAAAACCTTATTGTCCCGGTAGTCATTAATAAAAACATGAATGCATCTATAAGCATTAATAAGAACCAGAGATTTGCATAAACGTCCTTGCAAGCAAATTCATTATCGGGTAAACCCATCATGAAATAATAGCAGCTTTTATCAGCAAATGATGTGAAATGATAATCAAAATGCTGAATATCATTTTTAGGTTGTTTGGGGTTTTTTTTAGCTTTGTTTCTTTTTATTTTTAACGGACAAAGACCAGGTTACTTGAAACATATCTAAAATGGAGAAAATAAGAGTGGAAAGGAAAAAAACATTAAATTACCCCTTCAGCCCCATCACTAATATATGTTCCGGAAGTACCAGATACAGGAACTGATGACTCTCGTCCATAAGGTGGTTTTGGTTGAATAGTAGCCATGTTATGAAGTACCTGAGATTATTTCTTTAATTCAGTATATTTAACATAGAAAGTGAATAAAATAATCTTCCATAAGCATACGATTTAATGCTTTTTCAAGCAACTAATGGTTGGCAAAGACAATACGCCGTCTGCATAACCAGAAAGCTTGTGACAACTGGTATGAGAAACCTGTTAAGCAGAAGTTGGCTGACCAAGTTTCTATTTGTATTATCTCTTGCTTAGATAAGAAGGAGAATTACAACGTAAACACGACAGGGCAGCTCCTCAAACAGGACAAACCATTCACCACATTTCTTTTACATCTTTTTCTTTTCCATTAGCTGTGGAGTTTCCCATGAGAAAACACCATTGTGGTGCTTCTGCAAAATCCCTTCTTTAGTCTGGAACAGACTGCATAGGAGATGGCTAACTTACTGCCTGGACCCACTGCGTACATTCAGTGTCATGTTCAGAGCAGCATTTTCCAGAAGACAGGCAACAAGAAGGTTGAGTTAGCAGAGCTGAGGAAGGATTTGTTACCATCCACCAGCAGACCTGAAATGACACCCAACTCCAACATCACAGACACTTTTATACCTGTCTGCACTAAATGCATGCAACGTTAGGCAATTTATGTCGTGAATAGTGATACAGAAAAGGCAACTATGAACCAACCCTGATTAAAGGATCCATAGATGAATCAGGATGTTACCTAACTATAAAGCCAAAAGATTGCAACTGTTTTTCCTGCCAGCATCTGGCTTACAGTGCTTTGAAAAAGTACATGGGTTGATATAGATCTCACAGAGAAATATTACCCTGCCCCAACTCACACAGTAGTATGTGAAACATAGATTTCACATTTAATCTTTAGAAGAACATGAAAAGGATGCTGAGACAGGGAATGTCCTTATTTCCACTGTGGAAACAGTTCCTTGAGGTGCTGAGGACAGCTACAGTAAGAATCATTATGGACACTTTATTTTCTGACCCCGCAGTTCCCAAGTATCTGTTTTAACGTCCACAATAGATAGTTACATTGCTTTCTTCATTATTTTTTACTTTACTGCTATGTCACAGCAGAATGAAAGTACATCCTTATCTTAGTTTATATTAAACTATTGATGATCAGCTGAACTTGTTCTAAATTCACCACAGGGGCAGGTGCAGCCCCACCTGCAGGGAACAAAGATACCAGATTTCCAACTCTTCAACAACTATTTCCAATATACTGGAATAAATCCCAACAGTTCCAAAGCCTCGGTTCAACAATACCCTATTCTTCAAGGAGAATAAATGCAATTGTATCAAACTGAACAGTAATTCAACTAACAGTTAGCTGTGACAGTCTGAAAGCACTGGCACCAATCCCTGTAACCTGTTAGGTACTGAAAGCTTGGATGGCTTCCCTAAATTCCAAATTAAACTGTTCCTTGGAGTCCAGGTCAGATTGTTTTGTTAGGTCTGTAACCAGCAAGACACAAATCTAGACATGAAGCTTTCTAGTAACTTGGTCTGCTTCTCTGAGAAGGTGGCTGCAAATCTGTTGACCTCCCAGCCTAGTCCAAAGCGTGAGATCACCTCACTTTGTTCTTCTCCCAGTTACTGGGAACACAGCATAGAAGAATCACTCTGAAATATATATACACACACACACACAAAGGGAATATAGAAGAAATACAGTTTTCCTATAATACATCATCTGAAGGCTAGGTCATACAAATAAATGAGACAAACAACAACCTGCTGTAACAGGCAATGAATTTCAGAGCACAATACTTCCTGTCGTGTTTCATATTTTCCTATGCAAAGAAAAACAGGAGGTTGTTCAGCAACTCCTGTCAGTGAAAGGAAAATGAACTCCCATTGCTCATTAATTTTGTCTTGATGAGTAGAGAGATACTCAGTCTGACGAATTCTCGTGCCACTTGAACTTCATGACAGCAATAAATAACATCTAAGAAGTCCTTTTTATTAGGTTTGGATTGGGTAATTTTAATTCTAACACAGGTCCTTCAACCACATTTCAGTGCAGCCCCAAAGGAATTGTCTTGAACTGTTATTAAATGACTAATAGATACTCTTTTTAAGCTAGAACTTCTAACAAAAGCAACATCAGTCAGATTTTAGACTTGAACAACTATTCCCCTCAAAGCACCTATTTTCTAGGGAAGGGAAATAAAAACCACATCTCACTATCAGGAACAGTACAGCCTACAGAAAATGAACTCTTCTGGACTGCACCAAACTGAACCCTCCCCAAAACTCTTCGAGCATTCACTAGTAGAAGTGATATAATAAAAGTATTTGGACTGCAACAATTAAATCTGGATACAGAGAACAAAGGATAAACCCCTCCCACACCCAGATGTTCTACATTGACCAAGGGAAAGGCAGAAACAAACCACATCCCAGAGCAGAAGCAATAAGCTTCCATTAAAAAGGACTGATAATTCCAGTGCTTCTGTGCACCTACATTGAGTGGCATAGCCACAGATGAGCTTTAACTGTTCTGTTATGAAAACACTGCTGAGAGCAAGGATGCAGGAAAACGGAACAAAACCAAGAGAGTAAAACCTTTCTGGTTTTACACACCACCATTCTTTCACACTGAAATTCCTCTTTGCTATTAACATCTTCCTTGAGAAATGAACCAACAAAATACATCTATGAAGCTTAACCTCACCATCCGGTTACCATTCCAGCGAGGAAATTTCAGCATTTAAGTACTAAGAAACAAAATTCCTCCATCAACTCTGAAAACCACATGGTTTATTTCTAAAGGCAATTAAGTTTTCAATGGAGCAAAATACCGTTGCTATACAATGCTGTAAGTCATTGCCATGAGACAGGTGCAATATGGACTTTTACTTTCTTTAATTTAAGGGAGGTCTATCACAAAAGAGACGTGGGTTTTGGCATTATCAAATCCCTAACTGTAAGTAATTATATCCTATGGGTACAGTTCCCTAAACTATGTGGACTAAAAAGAGAACATCCTCTTTGGAACATTAAGAACATACTGGGTAAAATTCCAGTCAAATATTAAATTAAAAAATCCCAGAAAACAAAGGAGTGAATTCCAGCTACACGTATTTAATAACTAAATATTTTAAACCAAAAATATGTGCACAGTTCAATGCTAAATAAGTTACTATTGGGTTCTTCGGCCTCGGCTTTTCTGAATGATGGTGTTTATTCCTCCTTTTCTTACTGTCAACCTAAGAGTCTCTTTGGCTGAATCTAGTTTAATGCTTTCATAAACTGCCATCATCAACACTTAAGAAAACAGCCACTATGCCTCTAGCAATTTTTCCCACATCCTCCCAAATATATCCATATAAAATTGAAGAGCCTTTGCTGTTAGAGAATGACATTGTAGCACTGGAGATCATGGTTTTCTAGAAACTCTTAAAGAAAGCACAAGTTCAGATCCTGCAAGGAATTCCAAGCAGAGAACTCTTCCACAGGCACTGGGCTCCATACAGAATTGGAGGCATTTTTTGGTAGATATCCAACATGGAGCCATTTGGGAGGTAACATAAAAGATTTTGTTGAAATACCAGTTGAAGTGGTTAATCTCTCTCTGGACTCAAATGTCTTTGATATTTTGTTTCTAACCCCAAAACAAAGCGCCAACTACAGGATAATGTGGCCCTGTCTCTCTCTAGAACTAATACAACATGCATACTGCTTTTCTTATTTAAACCTAGTAATAGCAAAATCAAAGAGTGTTTCAGACAAAGTGCACAACAACAACTATGTAAATAGCCAAAAAGTAAAGTGTTCATGTGGGATCTTCTACTGCCTTCAATATCTTTCTGAACATTGACCTAACATCCAAACCTTACCATTAATGTATCCGCTACCCAGAGCATAAAAGTAGGGCATTAAACCTTAAAAATGCATTTGGCAGAGAGAGACTGAAGTATTTATGAATGTGATCTTCACTAAATAAAGTCATATACATGTTAGTTAAATCTGATGACATTTCAATTGAAAGCAATGCAAAAAGTAAACTAACAACTGTTTGCTTACCCAATTCAGACACAGTGGAAAAATGGGAAAAGGAAAAATCCCTGCATAAATACATAACAGCACAACTAGTTTGGAATTGTAATGGACCACATGATTTATCTACGTTTGTGGCATATCATTGCTCATGCATTTCACTACTCTCCTCTGCAAAGAGGCACAGGTTTGATGAATGTATTCACAGCTTTTTTTGTTCATCAGCATGACTCAGAACTATATTTGCAAGTGACCTGACCACAAACCTTTGCATTTACTATTGGGTCCTTCTTATTCAAAGAGTTAAACTACTTAATAGTTTAAAGTGAGTATTTAGAAATATTAACAATAGCAAAAATCAGCTGTAACCTAACAATATATTTTAGATGTTAATATTGTGCATATTTAACTACAAATACAAGCCAGCTTTTTTCCCCAGAAGGGAATGCATTACTTTCAAATCTTTTGAACATCCTAAAATTGATGGTTTGGAAGGTTTTTCTCTACCTCAACCAATAATGTTTAGAGAAAATACAGCAATCAGATGGGCTTCCAAACTCATTGTTTCTCAAAAAAAATGTACTTCTGATTTTTCCTGAAAACATTTCTATTCTCCAGAAAAATTCAATGTAACCAAGTATCTTTCTACAATGGGAAAAATTTATATTGAATAATTTTACCTTCAGAGTTATGCGTAGTTTTCTTGTGTTTTCGACATAAAATCCTATAAACAAAGTAGTTGAAAACTGTCAAGTCAGTCACGATTCACAGATTATTTACTCATCTTTTAAATTTAAATGCCAGTACATTTTTTTTCTCCCACTTCCAAGACAAATCTTGCAGTGAAAATACGCTTTTCTGGCACATCACTAGTTTGAATGCCACAATCATCATTAGAAAACTTTAAAATAGTTTTGTTTAGATTCCAAAGTGGGGTTTTGGGGTTTTCTTTGGGGGGTTTTTTTCTTTTTTTTAAAACAAAGAATGTGAAATATAAATACAAAATAAAGATAACAAATAAATAATAGTTACATGTAAATGCCTTGTGAGGGTTTCTCTCTTATCTGAGCTTTATCATGCAAAGCACAGTAGTAGTGATATGTCTTGTGACATGTTTTCACATCACAGCCAATGGTCGCTCCAGGACAATGGCATAAAGAGCACATCTGTAAAGAACAAGAAAGCACAATTCATGTTACTGTTGGCTTAGTATTTCTGAGTTCAAAACCAACACAATAATCACCTCTGGTGACAAAATAAATGAAGTTATGCACTTGGTGTTGCTCTTCCAGCTCTTGGGTGGTTTTAATCAAGGAGAAATTTGCTGCAATTCTGCAACAGTGTCAGAACCATCATATTACATTATCAGACTAACCATTAACCATCAGATTATCAATTAAATGAAGAAAATAAGTAATTTACTTTCATGGAATGTATTTGATGATGTGATGAAAGCAACACAGCTGCTCACCTCAATAAGCCCCTCCCAAGGACAAGCTGTTTGTACCAACCATCTCAAAAGTTAAAACTCGAATTGTACCTGTTGCATTCTGAATTACATTATGAAGGTAGAAGGAATTAAAAAGACATCCATTTGGCAATGAGTCCTGCAGTCAGAAATGCTGATGACCTGCAAACCTACCTTAGCCTCAGCAGTTCTCTCTTTTTTTTCCCTATACATTAAGTCATTTCCAAAACACTGAATTTAGTGAAGTAGTTGTTAAATACAATGAATTTATTTCAATTAGACTAAATTTTGTTCTTTAGATTTACATTACAGAAAAGGTCAAGTGGGAGCCTGCTGCTTTACTCTTCTTTCCTGCTAACTAGTTCTTATTGTAGTAGACTCATCATTGCTTAGGATACATCAACTATCATGCTCCTAACCCTATCTTTGAGGAATATACTTCCTGTCCGCAGCACTGGCTTAGTCAAATTCTTGTTAGTCCCAAATATGCCAGATAAACACCCCATCACTGTTATGTATCACCATCCTGGTTTTCAATTTTTAACAATGTTAAACTGAACAGTAAAAATGTCAAAGCCTTGGATCATCTCCATTTACTCCTCTGCAAGCTCAGAAATGGTCTAGCTACATACTGTTCCTCAGTTGTTATCCAATTTGTATGAGTATTTCACCTCATAAATTTGTTATACATTATGGCTTAAAATAAAACCACGGCTGATCAAAGCTCTTTATAAAAGCCTAGGTTTAAAATATATCCATCCAATCCATTTTAGTCAGTACTCGAGTATTCTGAAGGCCAGAAATGACTAAAAGAAAACTTTCTTTTTATGAACACCATGATGTATGACCAAAACAGACCACAGGTATTTTTATATTGATTTATTGCTCTGTTTCCTGACAGGAATAAAATATTTATCCCCTTGGTACAAGTCCTGCTACTCAAATGGTCACTGTCAGGACATTAATTCGTTCCCAAGTTAGAATAGGTACATGTGAAGTCTGACAAGCTGCAAAATAAGTAAGCCCTTTGAAAAAAGTCCTCCCATGCACAGCTAACAGCAAGAATATCACAAGTGCCTTGTACTGCCAAATATTTAGACAAGTTCTTCAGTTTTTATGACTTGCTTATTAAGGTTTAAACCCACAAACTTTTCTCAGACAGGAACATATTACTATCAGAAAGGTTCTACATGTCAGTCACTGTCACTTCAGTAAGGACCAAGCCTGTTTCCAGCTCACACCTGGTCAGCAGCAGCACCTCCTGAAGGAAGGCAACTACGTAAAGTCTGTCAGCAGACAAATTTAGTCCAAGCTACCAATATAATTACTTAACCCAGTGCACCACGCTGAGATATTTTTGCTCAGTGTGCTCCCACATAAAGGAACAGGCTGGAACTGAAAGCAGACCTGAGAGGGGGTAGCTGGGCTAACGATAAACATTTCACTTTAAGCTTCCCATACAGGTCAACAGAGAAAGATAGAATCCTCCAGAGAGAGATTCAGAGCTGTAGTTCTCTGACAGCTACAGGCAGAGATAAAGCACTTAAATTAGGATCTAAAATGGTCCCGTAAATTCTCTCCACATAGGAAATATCTCAGGACTATGAATCTACTGGATTAACCAGATCCAGGGTTTCTGCAGAAAGCTGAACAAAGTGCCTGATATGTACAGCTACCGAGCTCCAAGAATATATCCATCCACTATGCTGTTCCTTGCATGAGTGAAGGAACACAAAGAGATTCAGAAGCAGAAAGACAGAAATCACAAATGACATACAAAGAACCTTAAGAAACCCCAAACATTTAACAGACCCAAGAATCAAAAAAGTTCCTTTCCAATCTCTAGTTCCATTTAATACCATGTTCTTTGAAAATTCCCAACCACAACACGAATGACTTGTGAATAGTTACTTCTTTATGCTTCAGCTAAATACAGCAAATAAAGTTCCCTGTGTTGGAAAGGATTCAGATGAAACATTGGATGAAATATTAGACTATTATTATACAATTGCAGTTCTACAATAATACTTGGGACTACTCTTCGTAGTCCAAGACCTGGTGAATGCATTAGAGTGCTTTAAATAACTAAGCTGAAAACGTTTAATGTGAGGAGTGAATTGATCATTTGTTAAAAGTATTTTTAAAAAGCCAAATGGAAAACAACTGGGTCTAAATAAAAAAAAAAAAAAAAAAAGAAAAGAATAGTAATAAAAAATAATGAATCAGCTTCCTGGGAATTAAAAAAAGTCATTGCTGCTCAGTTCTCATGTGGAGCTGTAATCACTATTGTACCCACGTATCTATGTTCATCTGTACTCACAGAATCATCTGTTAAACCATATAAAAGGAAGCAATGAAAGTACTTTAACTTTGGTAGTTAAAACCAGATTTTGGCAGCAAAACCTAACACTGATAAAGGCACAATAATACCCTCACGAGGTCCCTAGAACGTGGGTTTCTTTCTGGAATCTAAGAGAAAATATTCAATAGATTAGCAACATAAATTTAGGAATGCCGCTGTTCATACGCAGCCCATTAAAAACGGGCATAGCCTGTAAATGAGTTTGCAAATTGGCTTATCTGCTCCATCTACATTTGCCAATGAGGAAAAAAGTGAATGTAAAAATAATAATTCTGGATTTATTTATTAATAATGCCATCATTAAGCTACAATTCTTACAATGAGATATTTACATGAGACCAGAATTTGACTGGAATAAACAAGCTACTTTTTATCCTTTCCTAAAGATACTTCAGGGGTTAGTTAACAGACACTGAAATTTCATTTCAATGTCAGTAAAATCATATGTACTGTGGGTTTCTGTTCATAGATCAGAGACCAATTTTACTTCAACATCTTCTAAAAGTTGTCTATTGCCTCGGAACACAGACAAAGGGAGCACTTAATAAAAGGAAAACAACAAACCAGAAAACATACATATATATATATATTTTTATAATACACTGAACAACTTCATGGTAAACTATATAGAAGGTAAGAAAATATTGTCTTCCATTTTCAAGAGCCAAAAATAGAGACTTACCAGTTTAGTGCCTCTCTTGATTTCTTTCTGAATATCTTCAATAGAGAATCCACCAAGACTCTCATTATCAGTGTGTGAAGATACCAATGCAGATGAGAACAGCTAAAATTATAAAACAAAACCCATTTCTTTTAAGTTTTAAGGGTAAAAGGGATACAGAACATTCACATCTATAAAACCCACCAATATTTCAAACTACAATGATCAATCCTTTGTGCCAAAGCCAGAGCTGGGTGAATCTGACACTGGTTTGTAGTCTTTTACTAGCTCCCTACATTCCTTTTCTTTTTCCTATGGTAACTTACCATACATTTGTGATGTGCTGCCACCTTCTGGTTTTCTGACATCAATAATTGTCCACATTCATTATCTTTATTAGATCTACAAAACCCACACTTCCTTTGTCTTGAAGAGACTTTTTTCTGTCCAACTGAGCTTGTCATGATTTTAAATGATCTCAGAATGCCACTCCAATCCTCTCAAAGCTACAGGGAAAAAAAGGTGCAATGAGCATGTTAACATCAACAAAAGGCAATTTAAGTTACATTTATAAATACAATATTGATTGCTTGAAAGCGATCTGTCCCTCTTTACCCTTTTCTTAATGCCACTTCAGGGTATCCAAATAAACATACAGTGCCATAAAAAGCTGGCAAAATACGACATGAGCAAGCAGAATTAATTCTTCAGGCAAAAAAGGCCTTAACATTAATATAAAACTTTGGATGCTAATACAAAACTTATGGGAGAATAGAACAAATAAGTGGAAATACAACACAGTCATTAGGGGAAAAAAAGGTTACTGCAACTCTTTCATTTCATTCTTACAGTTTTATATTACAGCAAAGGAATCTCTAGAATAAATGCACTGCCTGTGCATGCAATAAAATTCATGAGACCAACTTCAACAAGAGAAGCAAAGATAAACCCCAGAGTCCAGAACACATTATGAGTGCTCCCAAAGTCTCAGGGCAGAGGAGTTATTACTCTTAGATGAGGATGAGATGACAAGATAAAACCTGGGCATTTCAGGTACTGCACAGATATATGGTGGCCAGTCAAACAGCATTAGGTACCAGATTTTAGCAGTATCTCCGATTACCCTGCTATAATGCAAACCTTTTCAAGACCCACAATTTAGGAATATCATTCTACTTCTCAGTAAGTGCATGAGAGCTGCTATTAGAAAAGTAACTGAAGATTAAACCCAACATATGACAAACTTTTCACCTGTTACCATTTTAAATCACAACACCGAGGTCTCAAACCAGAGGCAGACACTGCAAGTTAAAATGGGAAATACCTAACGTGATGCTTGGACCAGTATTAAGTAGTTTGTGTTCATTTGCTTCTACATTTCCCAAGAAAAAAAATACAATTCTTTTCAAACAGACCTTCTTACAGCTTTTCACTTGGAAATCTGAGCTTTACTGTCAGAATTCGCCACAACTGCAATGAAAGCATCCTCCTCAGCCTTTGTCTTCATTAGACTCATCTAAGTAAGAAAAGTCACTATATAGCTTGACGTTTCTGTTGGAAAAAGCAACCCTAAAATCCATTCATAAGAACTGCAGACCTGCAATACATCCGAATCATGCTACAGTGGCAATCTGCACCAAAATGCATGCCTGGGCTCTGGAATTAGCACAGGCAAACCTGCCTGCTTCCTGGTGCTAACGCTCAAATCACTCACTGGTTTTCTAATCGAAGGCAGAGGAATGTCATTAAGTTACTGCTGGCATCTAATCCTGGTAAAAGACAGTCCCACTGGAATCTCACTCTCTTATTTCAACAGCTTTCAGTTTGAACTGTGTGTCTTGTGATGTTTACTATGAAACTCCTGCATCAAAAGGTGTCTGTCCTGTAGCTGTTACTGCCTTTGCTGGATCAACAGCTTCATTTGCTGTCTTTCCTAACTGAAAGCAGTTTAGGAGCCAGTGACGCATACTCATAAGAAGAATGCACAGATTCCAGATCTTGCTGATTTGCACAAAAAAATGTGCCAATCTGGATCAACTGGTCACACCCTTCTGCAGTGCCAATAGAGAGTCCTTAAGTGTCAAACACAAAAGAATTACTATACTGTATTCTTCTGGAGCAAAAACAAAACAAGACCATTCTGTAATCCCTTCTGAGTAGAAAGAAGGAATGGTTCCTGAAGGAAACTTACACAGATTTTTAATTAAAAAATAATAATTACAATTATTAAACATAATTTTTAAAACTCAAAAATAACATTTAGGAGCAGGAAAAAACCTACAAAGACACGTGCAAAATAGTATCCCAAAGATTTTTTTGTTTCCAGGTCACATTAAAAGGCTTAACATAAATCCCATAGTGTTGGGTTAGAAATACATTAAATTAATTTAAAATGCAAGAAGTTCTGCTTTGGTATTAAGAATTTGATACACACAATCATTTGGGTCTGTTTCATTTTATATACAGACTGCATTATCAATATATTGACAGCAGCGATAGTAGTTCTTAAAAGGAAGATCAGGAGTTTACTTGAACACACACACACACATTCTACTGCTTTACAGGAATAAGAATTTCTGCTATAAAACCCAGCTATCTTTCCATTTAATAAGCAAATTCGTATTTTAGGAAATGCAAGCAATTTATAGAACACATAAAAATGTACTAAGTGACTCTCATCATCTTTCATTTAAAGAATAGTAACTTTCCAAACAACAAGATGCTAAAGAACCTCCTCACAGCTGGCTACAGTCAGCAGCCCTCAGCTCTCTGCCTTCCCATGCACTAACAGCCTGAAAGAATCCGACTTCTTCAAGTACTTTGGCATCATTAGATTTTTTAAGGCTTACAGTGAGGTTAAAACTAATGCCACTATTTACCTGATGGTGCATTGGTGTTGATATTAAAAATCAAAATAAACCCCTAAATCCTATGGTTTGGAATATTTCTTCAATTATAAATAATTTAACACTTGAAAAATTATTTGTAACACAAACAGACAAAAAGCATCAGGGTACACCAGAAAGGGAACCCACGTTCCTTTCACCATCACATTAAATTACTCCGGAAGCATTTTACAAGGATATTTAAAAGTTTTCTTTCCAATCCTGTGCTCTTTGCATTAGTGTTTTCTCTATCACTGGGTATTATCACTGGATATTAACACCATTTATCTTCCTGCACTTCTAATAACTGCAGGAAAATAAATGAGCATGAGGAATATTTCATACGCATTTCAGTTGTAAACCTCTCCCTAAATTATGTGTGTTTGCTCATAAATGTGAGAAGACACTTCCCTGGGATCACTTTTCTTGTGCCAAAATCTACTTCTTCCCCTGTCCACTTAAAAATACCCATTTTCTGGACAACAAGGATCAAGTTACGCAGCTCTGCTACAGACCCAGAGTCATTCTGAACACAAACACTCCAAATTCGGTTTTCATCTCTGGAGTTAAATCACCCCAAAGCAACCAATCCAGTTTGCCAAGTACTGAGCTGCATTTCCTCGAACAAGAAAAATAATGCACCTTCCAAACAGCTCGCTCTTTCTGTTTTTCCATGTTTTAAAAGCTAACAAGTGAATAAAAGACTTAGAAAATAGCATTTAAATATCCCATTGCCAGAATCTTGCTTGTCAGAGAAAGTCTCACAGGTTTGATCACAGAGAGCAATGTGCTATGGAACCGCTGACTGGGAGATCCTGATCAGAACTGAACACGTGTACCACAAACCACACATGATTACATACAGGTAAGTTTTCCACAGGCTTGGTCTCAAAAAGAAAGGGAAAGTTTCACCTACCCTCAAGTCACGAAAGAAGAAACCCATTCAGTGATTCTTCCCTCCAAAACTGGGGTTCATTTACATACACATTTCTCAGCATCCACTAAGGTATTCTGCACAGTGCTTCCCCCAACAGCACCTTTCTTTTTTACCTTTAAAGCAAAGTGTTTGACAAACCCCTACAGTTTGCATCCTGTTTACTGAGTTCTAGACGATAGATTTTGGAATATAAAAGAGAAGTGCAAAGGAGGATGCCCTCGGTGCCCAAGTCATCGTTCAGCATCCAGGAACAGAAAGTAATGTGGATTCTGATTTTTATTTATTGCCTAAATACGCTTCAGGGGCTTCAACCTGTTTCCAAGAGTTAAAGCCCCACTTGTATTCCCAACAAAGGGCAGTAACCCCCACACTACGCTCTCCCATGGGAAGCTGGGTTTGCTGTGTGATTCCAGATTTGTAGTTTATTAAAATCATGACTTTTACTTACAGAAAACCTCCAAGAGAAGTACACAAGTGTTGTAAAATACCAACACTGCAGTGGGTTGGACTCTCAGGAAACATTGTGTTCATCTTTCCCAAGATGCTCACTACCAGATTCTCTATTCAAGAAACTTTTAGGTGCTTTCTAGTTTCTAGAGTCAATCACCCATCACTGGGGGCAGTATTTGGAGAAGGGGGGTGAAGCCGTGGAGAAGGAGGGGTCTGCAGTTGAGAGCCCAAAGTCACAAGTCCCATGGAAATCTCTACTCAAGAGTTAAGCTCACACAGCATCCTACAGCCACTAGAAAAAGCGGGATAAGAACTTCTCCATGTAATTTCCTCAAAGGAAAAAAAAAACCAAAAACCAAAGGGGGCAAAGGCGGGTGCAGGGGGAAGGCCCAACGCTGGGAAGTCTGAACAATAAGAACAGCGCAGGTTAACTAAAAACTACACAGAGCCCTCAGCGACGGGGATCGGGCAGAGAGCACAGCAAAGTTTCCACGCTCCGCGGGAAGCAAGAGATGGGTCGATAACGGCACCTCTGCCGCTCGCCTCCCCGGGGGTACGATGGGGATCGGCGCGGCGCCCTTTAGCGAGGGATCGCTGCGATTCCCCCCTCAAAGGCCAGGCCACAAGCACCAGCGAGGCCTGACCCCCCCTCCCCGCCGGAGGGGCTGGCGAGGGGGGCTCGGTGGGACGCGGGGCTCCCGGGAAGGGCGATCACCAAATTTTGGGGGAAACGGGTCTCGGAGACAAGGGGGGGCGGATCCTCCAGGGAAGGAGGGAGCGGGCCGCGGCGGGCGGAGCGAACGGCTGCCGTCGGCTCAGGGAGGGGGCGGGGGGCGGGTAACGGCACCGGGGGTCGCCCCCTGAAGAGGCAGCGCTGGGTGCCGGGTCCTGCCCGGGGGTGTGCAGCTCGCTGAGGCCCAAGCACCGGCGGCGAGGCGGCGGAGAGAAAGGGCGGGCTCCGCGGGTCGCGGGGGCTGCGGACGGGCGGGCCGGGGTCTCTGTGCCTGCCCCGGGCGGGCGGCAAAGCGGCAGTTGGGCGGGCAGCGAGGCGGTTGGGCACCCGGGCGGTCACTCAGTCAGTCACTCACCCGTGTGGCGGGTGTGTCGCCAGGGAGAGGCACAGCGCTGGCGCACCCCGCAGCCCGTCACCACCAGTCGCTCACGGCCGCTCAGCTCGCCGGGACCGTCCCTTTCATTCGGGGCAGGGGACGCTGCGCCGCCGCCGCCGCCGCCGAGCGCAAGCACGCACGCACACGCACGGACGCACGGACGCACGCACGCATAAGCGGACGCACGCACGCACGGCGCACTCGGGCCGCGACGCCGCGACGCTGCGGGGCGGCGCCCGATTGGCGGGAGCACGGGGTGAACGGCGGGAGGGGAGAGGGGGAGCTGTGCGCATGCGCACTGATCACCCGCAGCCGTTGGCGGGGGGAGCGCGCAGGCGTGCGGCGGGGGATGAGCGCATGCGTAGAGAGCTTCAGGGTGGCACCGCGGTGTGGGGGGGCGGCCCCTCAGAGCCTCGGGCGCGGCTCCGGGGTTAGTATAAAAGTGGGTCTGTAAAGCACACGTCCAGAATTCGGTGTGGCTCGATCATCAGTATAATGGTTATATAGGGCAGGTGATAGGAGCCGTGTAGCGGGAGATTGGTCGAGCTGGCCCAGGCGCTGAAGTATGGTGTAGCTCAGGGCCCTGTGTTACTGTGGGGATGTGGCAGAGTGGAGGGGGCTGGGATGGCTGTGCTTTACAGTGCTGTGTTTAGCAGTGTAAAGCTACCTCGAGAGAAAAATCTTAAGAGACGAAAGCTGGAGAGAGGTTTTGGGGAAGGGGAATGGCTTTAATCTGCCAGAGGGAAGACTGAGATGAGCTCTTAGGCAGGAGCTCTTCCCTGTGAGGGTGCTGAGGCGCTGGCCCAGGGTGCCCAGAGAAGCTGTGGCTGCCCCATCCCTGGCAGTGTTCAAGGCCAGGCTGGACACGGGCTTGGAGCAAGCTGCTCTAGCGGAAGGTGTGCCTGCTCGTGGCAGGGGTTGGAGCTGAATGAGCTGTAAGGTTCTTTCTGACCCAAATCATTCTATGATGTTGATAAAGCTAGAGCAGTCATGGTTCCCTTGGCTGCCCAAATGGGAGCCATGCTGTCGTTGGCTCACACTGTGAGGAGAGAAGCCAGGGCTCTACCACAGCTCCCTGGTCACAGCTGTGAAGGCAGGACTCGGCCAACCAAAATAATGACCAGTGTGCTGAGACGGCAGGGCAAGGTGTCAGCCAGAGAGATTATGGACTGGAGAGGAGGGAAAGGGGAATAAGCCACAGAAGACAGCCACAGCCAAGCAGCTTCCTAGGTACTTCTGTGTGAGAAAGGGTGGGGGAATGGCAGTTACTGAAGATAAATGAGCTGAGCAAGACAAAACAGATAAGAGAGGCAAGCATGGCAAGAAACTAAGGTAAGGAGGTGCTGAGAGCAAGGAACTGTTGGAAACAACAGTGGTCAGTACAAATCCCTGCTGGATGCCCTATGCTCACAAAGCCTTAACTGAAAAGCACAATTGTCATTGCATGGCACATTGTCACTGTGCTGGTGGTATCCACATGGACTGAGATCTTAAGCGTTCTTCCTACCTTTTACTAATAACATATGGCAGAGATACAGAGGTATCACTTTGATACTGGTTTCTCCAGTTGGGTTCATGTCCACAAAGATTTTGCTCCTTCCTTGGGAAGGATGGATTGAAGGCTTTGTCGGTACAGCTTTCCATTCACAGTCAGAGGAACTCCCAGGTTATTTTTGCCACTGCGCAAAATAATTCAAAGTGCTTACAGAAAGTGGGTTGTCACTTTGAACAGGTACAAGGTGAGAAAAATGGCAACAATAATGAAGTGGTCTGAGCTCTAAGTGTTTACTGCAGTTTAACAGATACACAGAGTGCACACAGTGTGCTTGAACAGCACAGGGGAGCACAATTCATGATGGGAGTAACTGTTCTGTGTTGAGAAACTGTATTGTAGCAGGTTGTATCAGCAAAACTGTTTTCTCTGATCGGATCTGTTGCATCTGTGGAGTAATGATGATTTTTAAACACTGATGTTGTGCTCAATGGTAGAAGACAAGTTGCAGCTGAGTATCGTACTGGTGCAAGAATAAATCAAACTGATAAAGCACTTTCCCCGTGGCTAAAACATTTTAAAACATCATTTTGGTTTGGGAAACAGCCATGAGCTATAATTGCCATAATAACTAAATACAGAAATGGAAAGCAAGGATCAAATTCCAGGACATGGCTTATTTTTCTGAAACACAGCAAATAACAAAAATAACACTTTTTCTTCCAGAAAGTTGTCTTCATATTGAGTGTGTTGACTGAATCTGCATTATACTATAGTGAGAAACTCAACTACTGATACACATTTAAATATTCAAGATGCTGCCATTTTACATCATAATATATAGTTTATTTGCACTTCTATCCCTACGGAAATTATTCTGCCATCTTGTTATTTTATCCCTTTTATGTTGCACTTTATGAGTAAAGACTTGTCTCTTCATTTAGTTCCAGAAAACACCATGTGTCTTGAGGAAAACAGTTCTCTTTGGTGTTCCTTGGTTTTAGCTTTGCAGTGAATGCTTATTGAGTATCAGCTATTCGGGGGAGGAAGCCGCAGAGGCAGTTGCTTTGGTTTTTGAATGAAAAACTTTCCCAGTGATTTTGTTTCCTTCCTGTGACAATTGATTTTGTTTACCCCAGCAACGTTTTTGTTGTCCTTTGCAGAAGGAGCTTTAGAGGGGACGGTTTGAAAATACGTCACTAAAGGTATTTGTGATCGTGGTTTCATTTGAAATAGAAGCTGTGCAGTGTGTTGCTGTGTACCCTGGCACTTGCAGAACTGGGAAGAACAAGCTTCCCGTGGTGGACCCTACTGTTTCCATGAGAGGCTGTGAGCCAAAGGTGTGAGTACAGGATGGAGGCTCAGGCAATGTTTTGTATGCATTATCAGATGGAGATGTTTATTTCTCCATTATGTCTGATTTTCCAAGCACAAGTGTATTTTGCCTTCTTTCCAAAGGAACTTAACATAGCCAGTTGCTTTATTCTCTTACACCACAGTATTTAAGAGCACCCTGGGGATGCTGTACCTCACATGAATGCTGAATTCTTACCTACTTAGTTTTACTGAAAGGCTCAGCAAGGCAAAATAATGAGTTTTAGGAACACCATATCCAGCTGACTTCATGTTTTGTCATTGTGGTGGTTTACAGCCAGAGATCTCATGAATCATGGTCACATTCAGTAGCATCATAGCTTTGTTTTTAATTCCTAATGCCAGGTTATGGGCAGCCAGTTCATGGCAGTGGGCAAATGACAACACAGGGAGATCCTAACTTTATGCTGTAGTATTTTGACCATCTTGGCTGGGAGCCCAGCAGGCATTAACCACCACATACACAACTTCTCAGTGCCCTGTGGTTGGCAGCTCATCACCCACAAACTCAATTATTTACTTTCTTCCTGTTCAAGAGAACAAGAAATGTCATAATCAAGACTCTATAAAAAGGCTAAAATTACAAACTAGAGCTTGTCATTTGTTCACAGATACAGTGTTAACTCAGTTGCTTTATAGACCTCAGACTTCTATAGAAACCATTCATGTTTCAGCAAAGACGTGATCAGTTCTGTTGATTTTCTATAGCCCAGCTGTAGTGGAGTACATTTTACAGTGACTTCAGTGTGTGCAGCTAAGTTTAGGGGTATTTTGTTACAATGGTGGGTAATAAAACCTCATTTATTTCCCACAAAGCAGTGCTTGATTAAAACAAACCCCAAACATTTATATATAAAGTGTGTTAGAATATACAGGGGGGAGCTATTTAAGTAAAGTCATGTTAGAAATAGGTTGAATCCTCTAAAAAAACATCTAGCTGTTGTTTCTGCTACATGGTTTAAGTACAGTCTAAACAAGTGCAGTCAGTCAGATCTTACTGTTTCTGCAATCTGGTTTTAGGTACAAGATGTAACTGAAATAAACCAAGGTGAGACCCACACCACCACTTCAGTGCTGGCAGCTTCTAAGCACAGACAGCTCAACCCTGGCTACTTGCTCAAACTACCCTCGTGTTTGATTTGGACAGTGCTTTCAACCCTGTGAACAAAGGCAATGTGTTTACAGGGTAAGACTTCAAGACAAGTGCTGCCAGCTTTGCTTTAAGAAGGTCCCCAAAAAGCTGATTGCAAGGATTGAGGAGAGAAATCAAGATAAAACAGGAAAACTGATGCTGAGTGGAAAGTGTCCCAGGGAAGGAGAATCCTGAACTGCTCAGCTGTCCTGCAGGTACTCCCAGTTTTAGCTTAACAGGAGGAAAAAAAACCCTTCTAATTTGATTAATGGGCATTCATAATGTGTAGTGTTGTCCTCGTTGGTAGTCAAATATGGACATGAAAGGCTTGTGCCCGGGGAACTTGCATCCAACAAGCTTTGAGCTCTTCTCTAGAACACCACAGGCAAACAAGTCTCTTCTCTGCTTTTATTGTACAACAGAAGCTCAATTTTAAGCTCTGGAATAATTCTCAGCCAATATGTATTGGATACTTGATTGCATTTGCTCGGGTTTGTACAAGGCTGTTAATCTTATATTCTTTCATTCTTAAAACAGCTATGAAATATCCAGGCTTTAGCCTAAAGTGGAACAAAACAAGCCCCCGTAAATCTGCTTCAGAAGAACAAATGTTGCCAGTGGTAACTGAAACCTCAATTATTTTGCCACATATTGTTTTAGCATAAAGATATGTGTAAGGTACAGCATTCACATGCCTGAATTAGCTCTTTCATCTTCCAGGCTTACAAAATACAGAGGCTCCTTCCTTCATTCATAGCAACTGAGTTCAAATAGAAGCTCCAGTACAGGAGTATGTTGGCTCTGTGGGGTGCTGCAGGGTGCACTGAGGGCTGTGTCCATGAGGACACCAGTTTAGTGTTCCATCATCTCCGTGTATGGATTTTCTATGTGCTGTGTTCATATTAGGGACAAAACAACAGTGAATGCTCTGTTAATACATGAACAAGTGCTTTGCCCTGACGTAAGTCCAGGTTTGTCTTTCTGTGGCAACTAAAAAATGATTATATATGTTGAGATTTCACATGATACATGTTGTATTATTATTAGGATCTCATGCTACAAGTCACTTCAAGAAGAATTGCTACTTCAGCTCACTGCTTATGAGCAAGAGCTGTTTATTTCTACGGGCTTATACAGCAGCTAGTGTAATAGCACTCTGATGCGTTCTGAGGCCTCTAGCCACAATTTTATACAAGTATTTATGAACAGGCTGCCCAAGGAAGTTGTGGCTACCCCCTCCCTGGCAGTGTTCAAGGCCAGGTTGGACGGGGCTTGGAGCAACCTGCTCCAGTGGAAGGTATCCCTGACCATGGCAGGGGGTTGGAACTAGGTGAGCTTTAAGGTCCTTTCCAACCCAAACCATTCTATGAGTCTATGATTCTATAAAATGCCAACAAGAAGTGAGAGTTTTACACCATCTATGACGTATGAAATAATAACTCCTCATTCAGATTTTTCTTTATGAAATGGAGAGCACTGTGTTAAGCATGAATGCTCCCCTGGTTTATCCAGGTGGACTTCACTGCTAACATCAAGAGTGTTGGATTTTGTATGATTTTATTTCCAAAAGTAATGGCACAATTTCAGACAAATGTAAAAAGGATTAATACAAATCCTCCTTGTTTTGATTTATGATGTATTCAATTCAGACTGCACTCTTGTTTTAGATATACAGCAGATGTTTGTGGTTACAATCAGTAACTGGAACATGCAAGCTGCTGAGGCTAGAGGTAAGATACATTTAAAGATCAGTGAAGGACATTAGAGCCATTTGGGTTCCAGTATTTTAACAAGACTTTTTTCTGCTAAAAACATACCAACACAGAAATAGCTGATGATGCTGTCATTCCAATAACCATCTTTAAGTTTCAGAATTAAACCAGTTGAAGGCACTGAATGGTTCTTGGAGCTACTGTTTTAAGCCATCTGTGGCTTATGGAAAAGATCACCTCATTTGAATTCAATGTTATTAAAACCATCAGCACTTCCTTAAAAATAAACAAGTCTCAGATTGTAGACCTGAGCTTTCCATCTTGAAAAGGATTTTACTGCTATGAACACCCTTGTGGGTTTTGAAGTGCTAGAACTATCCAGAATATATGTTTTACAGTCAGACAACAAAGATATTTTAGACCAGCAGGTCCCCTACCCATGGCAGGGGGATTGGAACTAGATGATCTTAATGTCTTTTCCAACCCAAACCTTTCTATGATTCTTAAACTTTCTGGATGAACAAACACTGTTCACCTTTTTACATGTCAGGAATCACTGTCAAATATAACTGAAAACACTCACTTGTGAGCCCTGGCAATGGCTTTGAAGCCTGACCTGTGGGAACACCTGCACTAGGCAAGTAAACCCACAGAATTTATGTAAAACGTGAGTGTTAGAATGACATTCAGCATTAAAGTATTCAGAGAACAGGCCATAGTTTTGGTCAGGCTCCCTCAAAAGAGGTGGATGTTCTGTGTGCATGATTTGGGACTTGGCTCTTGCGTATGTGTAGTTTATGTCCTTTACCACAGAGAATTTAGATTCTTCTGGCTCCCAGAGGAGGAGTTGTGTGATCATCTGTAGCTTCATTAACTGGGAGGGTGATGGTGATGGAGAGGTTTTAGTTTTCAGCAGCCTGATCTGACTGGTTTCAGGCCAACACTACTGCTAGAGCCAGGGAATGACAAATGTGGTCACAGAGGAGACTCTCCTTCACTGGCCATGCAGCCCTATGCAGTTTTACAATCCAGGACAGTTTGATGCTGGAAACCCATCTGGCACACAAGGGAGCTTTCTCAGAGCCCCAGGCTCTCCACGGAAAGAAGCATGGAGATTCTCCATTATTCAGAAAAATCAGTGATCAGCACACCACTGTCCCTTACACAACCACTGGCCATGAGTGACTTGTGGCCAGCTCCTGTCCTACACACTGCTGCCTTCGAGCTGAGCTGATAGAAATCACCCTTTGAAGCTTTTGGTTACTTATACTCCAGCAGTGTTGTCTGTTTGGTGTGGAGCAGTGAGGCAGAAAAGCTGCAGCAAAACACATGCTCTGCCTTTGTGTTTGATTGCAACATCTATGAAATTGTGGACTTTCCAGGAATTGTGTTAGCACTGCTGCACAGTCTTTGTGTATTGCCATTAAATACCTGCCCAGCAGCACCAAAGCATCTGAATCTTGTCCCCGTTTTCAGTACTTATGAAGAGGTGTTGAGCAGTACCATGTGTTGCCTTCATACTCTCGTATCATCTTGGAGAGGACAAAATTTAGTTATCACGTGAACTGCTGCCTGACAGGGAACCAGCCCTCTGACAGAGGTGTAGCAAAGGCTTCTGACAGTAAGAGGATCTGTGTGTGGGCTCAAACTCACCAGCATTTTACAGTTGACATCCAACAGTTCTTGCTGGGTTTTAGCTCATCCTCTCATAACACTACACTGTGGTTATCAGCAACCTATTAAATTCAAGTTTAAGAAATGAAAAGCAATTCTCAGTGCAAATAAACTGTGAAGTATATTTGAAAAGCAATGGAACAATTGCAAATGATGTTTTATGAGCTTTCTTCTAGCAGTAAGTACCACACTAACAGTACAACATTTGGGACGCTGGGAATATTTAAGCTTGATAGTCTAGCCTAAGGACTGCAGTTAGCTTTAATAAGACTATAAAGTCATTATCCTGAGTACTATTTAACATGGTTTCACTCGACACAAGTCAGAGACGGACAGTACTTTCACGACCCATGGATCAGCTTCTCCGGCAGTGTACACTGCAGTGCTTCCAGGGACTGAACCTGGGCAGGAATTCTCATAAATGCCCTGGGAGTAGGAAAAAAAAGTGTTAATCCAATTAAGTGCAGTGTTGGACATTTCACTTTCAAATGGTACAGCCTTACCTTAAACACTGTGAAAATCCAGCAACTGTGATAGCGCCAAATTCTTGTTTCTGTCTCTTTTAAGATGTTCTTTTGATGATCTTAAAGGTCTTTTCCAACTAGTGGATTCTGATTCTATGATTCTTCCATAGGCTAATTTGGTGACATCCTCCACACAACAAATTAGGTGGAACTAAAGCCACAAAAGCACTTAAACAGCACAAGGAAGCTGCAAACCATACTCTCTGAAGAGGTTTGAAATAAAATTAGGTTATAAACTTCCAGGTTTCTCCTTGCAGAACAGACATGACAAGAGAAGGTGCAAGTGAGGGCAAGTGAGAGAGTTGCACTGCAGGGGAGAGGACAGCTCGGTGCTGCTCACCAGTAAAGCAGGAGGTTAGCTTTCCTTTGGTGTCATTTTGGTTTCATTAGCTTCAAGTCAAACATGCTTCTAAGTCATCAACAGAGAGAGTGCAGTGTTGGCTGTGGGCTTGGGAGGCAGAGGGAGAAGACTGACACCAAGGAAGCCTTTGGCCACAAAAGAAGAGCTGAATGTGAGCTTTGCAGACCTCAGCTCTGTGCAGAGCCTCATGGAGAAGACAAACCTCAAGCACAGGACAGGACAAAGGCCAAAGAAAGCTGCTTCAGCCTCTGAATGGGATTCTTCTGCTTAAAATACCCCACACAAGTCAGCAGTCTGGCTCCTGGCTCCCCTTACCCAGCTCCAGACTCAACTGTAGATTCAATCTGTGCAAATCATTTTACTTTTTTGCACCCATTTTGGTTCTTGCACTCTGCCTCTTCCCAGTTGCTCTGCCAGCTTGAGCATCCCATCCCCCTGTCGCCTCCCAAAAGACAGCCTCTGCTTCGCGGGTAGTTTGCTCCTATACATTTTTATAACTTGGGGTTTTTTTTAAGCTAGCTATTGTTTAATTACTACTTTGAAGTCAATTTAGCAGAAAAAAATTCCCTAGTGTAAGGTGGCTTTTTGCATCCCCACCAAGCTATTCAGCAGGGCATTCATCCAGGACACAAAACTGGGCTGAAGCTTTAGTAGTTGAATGGATCACTCCAGTAGAGATTTAATTTCCATGAAATTCCTCCATGAAAATCCACTCAGTCCTCTGAGATCTGACAGACAGGCAAAGACTAGCCACTACCTTTGAACCGAGTGATTTTTAAATGCCTCCCACCCCTCTTTGCCCCCATGTAAATATGGCTTGCTGAGGCTCAGAGTGCCCTGCTCGATTCTAAACCACTCAGCTCTTCACAGAGTGCAAGGGGGAGGGAAAGCCAAGTCCAGCCCATGGATAAACTTAGGGGGGTTATATGAATTAGCCCCAAAGTGATCTGCTGCCAGGGCTGTCCTGAGGTGTCCTCGCAAGGAGAGTGGCTTGGCAGTGGGAGCACCCATCGTCCTGCACGCCTGCAGGGAGACCATGCACAGAAACCTGCGGCAAGCCACTGCCTTAGCTAGAGAAGGTCCTCAGCTGCTCCGAACACCTCACCTTGTCACTCCATAGCAGCTCTGGATACTTCATCACTGCATAACAGCTGCAGACACCTTTCCTTGACACTCTGTAATGGCTTTGGACATTTTGTTGCCCCGTAACAGATCTGGACGCCTCACCTTCTTGCCCCTGCATCTCACAGGGATTCCTTCCACTGGTGTGCTTTAGAAAACCCAAACCATTCTATGATTCTGTTTCCTGAAATTCCAGTCATAGTCCATTATCTGCATACAAATATACAGAATCCTACAAGTTTTGCTAGAGAAACAAACTTCTGTAAGAGCTCCAAGGGTATCTCAAAATCCTCATCACTTAAAACTATATCAAGACATGAATCAAAACCTCCTGGAGTGAAAAATTCAGAGTGCATTGTGGTCTGAGTTACACAGGGTTATTTGTTCAGGTTTGTTTCATTGCCCTGAACTGAGGAGATGAAACCCGCTTTACCCACTGTTAGAAATAGAGAAGTAACAAATTTTATCTGGATTTACATTAAAATCCCATAAGAACAACTGCATGAGGTGAAATATATTGACAAGGATGATGGTAAATGTTAGTCTGTTCCCAGAACTGGATAATCTAAGTATAATTTAAACTTTTATAAGTAGTATAAACTAGATGTGAACAAGATTTTGGGCAAAGACTTTGTGGATGAGAAAAGGTAATAACTAAGTAACTGCAGTAATAATTCAGTTAACCAAAATCAAACCATTGGGCAGTAACGAGTTCAGAGATGCTTTAGTATTTGTCGAGGTGCTCCTGTATGGTGTGAGTGTGAATGAACTGAAATACAAATGCTGCAGAGAGGGTGTCTTCTCCTCTGGTTGCCATATACACTTCTCACTGACATTAGAGGAGAAGCAGTGTAAATCAAAGGCAGTTTGAAGTCCTGAAAAGAAAGGAAAGGAAAGGAAAAAGGAAAGTAAAAGTATGCTGAGTTCCAGTGCAGCAAGTGTAATAAATTAAACATTAGATACTAACAGAAAGAGGTGTCAAGCCGCTATTCCTGGAGAGCTCCAGGTGCTCTCTGCAGCTCTGTCCTCTTCTATGGCAAAGGTAAATTATACAAGTCAAAAGCAATCAGTGTGAGTTAGAATGACCTTTGTTACTGCCCACATGGAAGCAGCAGTTCTTCAGCCACGTGCTGATGCCCCCAGCTCTGTAACTGCAAAAGTTCTGGTCACAATCTCAGTCTCTGGGACTGGCAGCCTGTCCTCTCAGGCTTGCCCTAAAAATGGGCTTTCTTACATGATGTGTATTATAGCTCTGAGCTACACTGCACAGTACTTACGTGATTTATCTTAATGAGGACTAGAAAGCTTTAAGGTCCCTTCCAACCCAAACCAGCCTGTGATTCTATGATGCTGTGTCATGGAACTGTGTGACACATTATTGTGTTTCAGCCTCAGCATTTATGTAGCCAAGAATCTAATGAACACTGTGATAGAATGGAGCACCTCCAATTTTCATCAAGCAGTGAGTGATTGGTCTATGTTGAGCAAGAGCCAAACCTGCGTTCATTGGAATGTGCCTTCCCTCTCTATTCTTTCAGCTTCTTTCCTTGTATTAAATGGAAGTGCCAAATGAAGCAGAAATTAACCACTCTTAGTCCCCAAATGTATTTTTATTCTGATATTAGCTTCTGCTTGTTTTATGAGATCCTACTTGAAATAATCCTTCAGGCTACTGGAGATTCGGGGCTGAGATGAGCACATGGACATGGCAAGTCAAGTTTAGGAAAAGCCTGTGGTCAAACAAGATGAGATGTTTGGTAGCAGCCACTCACTGCTACTTCATTAGAAGTTAAATCTTCACTCACTAAATGTCATAGTCACCAACTGCAAAGAAAATTATCTTGCTGTATGAGTGTGATTCTTACACTGAACCAGAGAAAATAGATCTAGTATTAAATATCAGTGACTCTGATGCCAATCTATTGGTGGCTCTCCAGTCTGGCATTAGATATAGCCAATACGTGAGCATTCCAGCTGCTGATAGATAAATGGGTTTAATTGAATTCTGGTATATTAGAAATACCTTCCATTTCTGAGGTAACAAGATATCTGAACAATAAGAATGAAGATGACTTCTGGACATGGAATACTTCACAGAGTCTGTTCTTTCTGTTTCCAGGTGCCCTCCTTTTGCTCCTAGAAAAATCAGCATCACACCTTGAGAATGCAGGGCTGAATTCCTTGAAAGGGGAGGGAGTGTAAGGGATCCATAAAATATCTTTAAAACACTCTCTCGTCTTGTTTTTCAGGGAAGATTTTGAAGGCTTTGGCATACATTTCAGTACAAACCCCATTCATTTACAAAGTGCAGTGTTTACATTGGGAAACGTATCCTGCTCTTTCTGTAAGCAAAATGGCTTTATCTTGTCCTTTCCTAAAAATAAGAAGAAAAAAGAGAAGTCTCTGCCTGCCTAGTGGGAATTTGGTTAAAAAGGGAAGATGGGCACATGCAGCAATCCACTGACAAGTGCCATGAAGCTGTTCCAAATTAGGCTGTTCCAGGTTTCTCACACATAATATTATGTTTTTCATTAGGAAACTAAACTGAGCAACAGTCACTCAGAGATGGCACACTTTTCATGGAACAGTTTACTTTGGTAAATAACTGTTTTTCTCTCTTCAAAGACTATGTTCAGCCTTACTCCTAAAGCAGGAAAGAGTCTGACACAGCACCGCAGGCGCCAGTGCATCCATAAATAAATCAGGTGTCTTCTCCCAGGCTCCAGTATCAGTGAGCAACATTCTGCTCTTCCAGCCGAATGTAGCCTCGTGTTTGATCCCCTCCCCACCCCTCACAGCCCTGCTCCTGCACTTCTTCCACTTTTCTCCACCCAGTAGCTGCTATTGCTCTTGCTGGGACCTTGCAAATGGCATTAGGCTCCTTAAATGTGCAGGTAGAGGGGAGAGCACCATCTGCTTTCTTCTTTTGCAGTCCTGACTTTATCCAGGGCAGGATACCATCAAGCCACAAATTCCCGAACCTTGGAATTGAGGCTGCATCTCCTCTTAAAGAGCTGTCTTGTATTATGCACATACATAAAACCTGAAACTATGATGGGAACATGCTGTGGGGATGTTCAGCGGGTAGACTGTTGCAAATAACACAATGCATTTAGTGTAAGTAATTCTGTTTTCAGATTGCAGGACACAGAATTAGGAAATGTGCATATTTCTTTCATGAAAAATTTTGGCTATTAAATTTCCTGTCACAAATTCAGTTTTCATGAGTCTTTTGGAAAAAGCAGAGGGTCCTGAAGAACCATGATTTAGCTGAGAGTAGATAATGATTTGTTAGTGTTTCTCAGCAAAATGATATCGTAAAGCCCATTTAAAAAAAGGACATTAATTAAACCAATTCTAATTATAGATATGAAAATAATGCTGGATTTTTGTTGCTTGGTGATCATTTTAGGAGATATTCTGGGATTAATTCTGTGACTTTATGAATATATGTTTAATTTTTGGATAGTCTAAACGTGTCTTTAATGGTATCTTCTCTCTGGAATTGCAATCTTAACTGTAATTAAACAAAGCATGCAGCTTAAGTTCTGCCACAAAACCCACCCTCCATGCCTTAACCAACTTTCAGGTCCTTTAACTGCCTTTTTATACTGAATTTTAGGCGAGGAGGAACAAAAGGATGCACTTTTCACGACCCTGGAACCCTGTGACCACTGGGAAATCAAAAGGGTGGTGACACGAAGGAAAACTATTGTCCACAAAAATAAGCTCTTCAAGGGGCACCAGGAATGCACAATAAAATCCCAGTTTCCTTTGTGCAGCTGTTTGTGCCTATGGCTTGCATCAGCCGAAGCTCAAGAAAAGATCTAAACTAAAAAGGAATCCTGGTTTCTAAGAAAATTCCATATTCTCTAAAAACCACCCCTATGTGAAATAGAAGCTTTTAAGAATTCATCATCTCTTTACAAATGAAATATGTAACCCCGAGGTGATGAAAATCCTTCAGCTGCTCTGTGGGAATCGGAGAGGGAGATTTTAAAAGTGATTCCAGCAAACAGGAGCAGATGGGAAAATAAACTGATTTGTCAGGACCGGAGGATTTAGTGCATTTGTTGCTTTCTAACTTTATCGCTACTAGAACGTAGCAGCGTGTAAGAGCTTAATTGGGGAATCAGCTCTACTTTGACCTGAAAACATTTCAAGTAAAAAGCCAAAAAGTAAAAGAGTTCTGCTCCTAACTTCGTAATTAAGCAAAGCTGCTGTGGAGGCTCGGAGCCCTTTTGCCACCGAAGACTGCAAAACATGGGGAAATCGCAAATAGAAGCTAAAGAGAAATAAAATGAAGCGTCAGCCTTGTGTTTCAGTCTCTGAAAATAATCTGTTGTGTCAGAAATCGTTATACAAAATTTAAGCAAGTTCTTGTTGTTGAAGTCTTTTTCAAAGACTTTTTCTAATTTGACTTGAAATCAGTGAAGGGAAAAAAATTCCATTGACTTTAATCAGCTTTGTATCAGGGAATCGCCTGGTCATTTGGGCAAAACATTGTCATTACATTTTCCTCTAGTAAAATCAGCTCCTAAAACTGGACTCAGGTAAAATACAGGGTTAGCACACTTCTGTGTGTGTGTAAATGTTACTCAGAGATCTGCAGAGTTAAAGTGCTGTGCTAATGGAGCCAGGTCGGAAAAAGCAGCAGGGAAATCAACTGATTTTCCTCATTTCTTGTTAAAGACTTTAAAGAAAATTAAGCAAAAGCATATTTAGAGGGGAAAAAAATATGCAGTTCAAAAAGGTGCAGCTTTAACAGCTACATTTATATCAGGAAAGTGGAGAAGTATTTATTTGGGTTAAGATTATTTTAAATTGTGTAATTTAACAATTAAACTGATTGTGGGAATTTGTGGGGTTGATGCTAATGGTGCTGATACATTTCATGTTACAACTGGTGGTCACTTCTGCAGAAATATATAAACTAATCACAATTAAACTGTCCCAAAAGTGATCATTTTGAAGTTGCTGATGCATGTGCTCTTTTTGGTTGTAGATTTTATAGTGGGAATAGATGATACGACACTGCTAAAAGGGATTATGCAAAAGCTGGCGGGAGCAGCATAACAAAAGCCGCAGCCTAACAGGCGTGCTCACAACTTCGTCAAAAGCCCAAAGCTACAAGCGACCTCTCGAGCCCTGAGGCACCTCATGCAGCTACAACACGCTGAAGATAAACTGTGCTTATTCCTAGGCATGTTTTCGAGCAGTTTGTGAAGTGATTTAGTATATTTCCTACAAAGCAGAGAAGAAATTTCTACGGAATTCTGTGTAATCTTGTACTGAAAGGTAAAGTGAAAGGACTGAAGTGCTCTTAAAGGTTGATGTATTTTTTTCCACATTTAATCAAAACTTGATGTTACAGAGGGTCAAAAGAAGACTGCAATCACAGAGGGGGAAATTCATGTTAGAATTCATCTTATTCTCACTGAATCTTCAGTTTTCAGAGAGTTTTGTGCTTTCTGGTGAGTACAGAGAGGAACTATTTACCTTCTAAACAAGCAAAGCGCCCTCACAAAATGCAGTGAGGCCACAAGCCAGAGCATCCATCAATGTATTTTAATGCAGCCACTCCTCAGAAGGAATGCAAGAGAATAGGATCTAACCAAATGAGTAGCTCAGGAAGGAAAGGAAAGCTAAACCAAAATAAACAACCCAGAAAGGCACGTTGTTTTAATGCTTTATATTGCATTATGTGTGAGGTGCAATCTCTCTGATACATTGAATGTTTAAATTACAGAGGTTCACGTGGAAAATTCTGCTTCAGAATCCACATTTCACTTTTATATGTGGTAAAATAGAAAACACATACCTACTGAGCATACTCTTGTAATCTGCCTTAAAACCTTAGCTCTTCCAAATTACACATTTCTTTTTAAGCAAAACAGCCAAAATCTAGTGCAGGGGTACATGGCAGAAAATACACTTTAAGTCACTGAACAGAGGTCTTCTTGCTGCCTTTTTATACAAAATTCTGGGTCCATTCTAACAAAAGGATGCACTTTGCACGACCTTGAGAGCCTGTGACCACTGGGAAATCAAAAGGGTAGTGACACTAAGGAAAACTATTGTCCAGAAAAATAAGCCTCTCCAAGGGGCACCAAGAATCCACAATAAAATCCCTGTTTCCAAGAAAATTCAGGCATTTCCATCAAAAAAGACTGGTAAGATAAATAGAATGTCCTCATAAGCCACAGATTCTTAATAATACAAAATGTCTAAGTCCAGGGTAAACAAAGCCCCAACGAAAACCAACATCTACAAACTCAGGCTTCTCAAGACCTGGATCGTGACCCAGCGCCATGCCACGAGGTACCACAAAAGCATTTCTGAGCTGAAATGGCACAGACTTGGCTTTGCATAAAACACACTGCAGCCAGAGTTTCACTCCTGGGCAGAGCTCAGGAACTCCTACAACCATCTGCTTGCTGACAGATATGATTTGGGTGTTAAGAATTATTGCTGCCATGCTTTTTTGGTGTTTCAGCTTATATGAGAGCACACGGTGGTCTGGAGGAGACCCCAGCGGGCTGGGTGCTTTGTGGCTGTCCGCCCTTCAATTTTGAGCACTTTTTTGTTGTATCCCCAAGTTTTTCAATTAATCTGTTTTGAAACTTTAAAAGAAAAAGAACAGTAAATTCCTTTTGCTCTGCATTTTGCATTTTGCTTTATAATTCTGTATTAACACTTAATTTTTCAGCTCCTTTTCTTGGGCTTGATTCTCTTCAGTTTCTTCTGATTTTTTCATCTCCCACTGCATGGGAGAAAACATAATTGGGGTAGATTCAATATAGTATTTTGTGAACAAAAAGTGTGGTGACGAGGGTGAAGTCGTTTGAAGAATGTCTGGGTTTTGATTGAGCCCTACCTGTGGTATTAAACTCCCCTTTTTTATTCTCAGTCCTGTAGGAGGCAGAAGTTAACAAATCTTTCGCCATTTGATGTGGCACGAAGGCATTTTTGTGCTGGAATGCCTCGTTTTTGCTAGTCAGTACTGGCAAGCACAGATTGATCAGGGGAGTTTATACATATCAGTATCTGTAGTTGACATGTACTTTTTAAAGGCTCATCCTGCAAATATCTACGTGGATGATTAACTTTACTCACCTAAATAAAGCTCCTTGTGTGTTTAGGTGTTTGCAGAACTGGCTTATATATTTCCATGAAAATCTAAAGGAAATAATGGGTGATTTTTCTCTGAGAGTTAACAAAAGGGCAGATGGAATAGAGGGCTTGGGAACTAGGTGACTTATTTATCCACTCAGTTTAGTATAAATTCTTCAGGGTTCCTGCCTCCAAGAATTTCTACCCATTGGCTTTGGTTTTAACTTTCATCCTTGGAAAAACTGGTGGGAAACGTTACGAAAGGTACAACATAACGAGTTTCAAGAGCTGAGTCACAATAAGCGGAATGTTTTCACTCGTTTTTGCAAAGCTGACAATGCTGCCATGTAAACTGCAAATGTGCCTCAGCTGGTTGCATATGGCTCATGTTTAACCAGAAAATAATGAAATGTAATGACCTGCACAGTAACCTCTTTCTTAAACATTAACTTGGTGTCTTGAGATAGTTGATTTACATGAAAAAATACCTTTCATGCACACCAATTCCATGTTCTATTTGGGTTAATGAACTTACACGGCAGAAGCATTGCTTTTAAAATAGTCTTTATAGGTTAATTTATACAGTAGGAGTAAATATGCAAACGGGGGAAGGAGGTGTCCTCCCAGAACTGACAACTGCTACGTTCTAGGAAAAGACAAAGACAAAAGGGATGATATTTTGCAGATCCGATGGGGCAGGGACGGGTCTCAGCCCCTCCTGCTCGAAGGCAAAGGGGAGGCAGCAGCGGGCACTGCATCTTCTGCCAGATCACTGTGGCTTCAAGCCAGTCTTCTCAGCTGGTCAGAGGAGCTTTTGCCGGATCCCAGATTGGCATCGGATTCTGGACTGCCATCAGGCTCTGGAATACAATTGGATTCTGGACTTCCATCAAGGCTCTGGAATGCCATCAGGTTCTGGACTGCCATCGGATCCTGGACTGCTGTTGCCACAGCAGAGGCGCTGCTGCACATCCTCGCTACCAGCAGCCCACAATTGCAGCCACTTCCTGGCACCTGGACCCAAGGCTGGGGGGTCTTTTCAGCCTCTGGCCTCACCGCCAATGTCCTGTGCTCTCCCTCTGTTATTAAGGCGAGCGGGTATTTTTCGGGGTTTGGGGATACTTGTCTTCTCTTCCTTAGTGCTGTACTTCAACCTGCTTGCAGCTTGGGGGCAGAGCCACACTGGCTGCTGCTGGCAGGGAGGAAAAGCCGCTTTCTGGAGGTTTTTGCAGCTGGGACAGGTTCTGGAGAGAGAATTCCACCCCCTTTCCTCGGTTAGACATTGAGTTACCGCACTTGGATGCAGAAGGAGTTTCCCTCCTAGAAAAGAAAGTATTTTTGCCCCAACCCCCCAGTCTTTGCATCTTTGGTTTTGTATTCCGGTGTGCGTCCATCCTCAGCCTTACTTCCAGGCTGGGCTGGATCTGTGGACTTTATTACTCAAAGCAAGCACGTTTTCCCCACTGTGCTGAGATAAATTACACGTTCTCCCTCATGCTGAGGTGTGTTTACCTCCTGTCACGTTTTTCTTCTCCAGCAGAACATTCTGAGCATGGCATAACAGCATCGTTCTTTAAGTATGCAGAAGTGTGTTAAACTACTGTTAGTACATTTTATCTCCTCAGTAGGGACCTGGAGCATGCCCAACACATGCACTGGAAAAAAAGCATTGCCTCGGGATGAGAGTGAGATTCGGTGTTATGCCTCCAGCCATAGCTCTGGGTACACAGAGCAGGTTTAAGCTGGGTTTATGCCCTTCTAATCCTGAGCTGCTCTGCGGGCCGGAGCAGACATCTTTTTGTTGAGTTTGCCTGAGATCTCTGTGTGTTTTAACTGCCCTGTAAACTCAGCTCTTCCCTGAGTTCCTGAAATGCTGCTGTGAGAGGGAAAGCTGCTCTGAGCTGGACCTTCTAGTTCTGTCCAGCTCCTGCACAACTGTTTGGGAGGGAAAGCACCGAAGGGCAACTTTGACAAGCTGCATAATGAAATGCCTCCCCCAAATGGATGTAAAAACCACTTCATGTTGCCCTGCTCCGAAGGAGCTCAGCCTAACAGACAAGATTTGGAATTTAATGGCTGCATACACTGCTTTCTGTCTAGGATATCTGCTTCTGTGCAGCTGATGCTCTCGAAGACACACTGATCATCAGTGCTCTTGAAGCACAAGCTGATGCTGCAGAGAAGAGGGCCTCAGGGATTCTCTGGGTGCTGATGCGACCCAATGAAGGACAAGCATCCTGCCAGTTGCAGGTGGGGTTATGGAGCCTGCCCCATGAAGTTTTGTACATTTAACAGGCAACCTGGGAGCTCCTGCCTGCAAACAGAGAAGAATCCTGGTGTTTCCTATCACATGCAACTGCAGGAATTCAGCGTTGGGGACCAGTTGGTTTTTTGGCTGTGCATGATGTTGTAGGCACAACGACCCATTCTTCTGCCTCCTTTCAGAGGCTACCTTTCAGAAACAATGCCCAAAGTGTCCCTCAGAGACACACTGGTAACAGGGGAAACATTGATCAACAGGTGAAAGGTGTTCCTTTACCTGAGAAGGAACATTTGGACAAAGAGGAACGTACAGACCATGTGATGCAATGGAAACATGAGGACGAGCTCTGGGGCTCCAGGTCTTCTCATCAGGTCCTTACATCGAACACTGATGATACCTATGGGCTGCAGAGAGCAATGTGGGCAATGCTGTACTGCATCCTGCCGTAACAGAACTCAACAAATGATGAATTTTCCATGTCACCTGTGGTCAAACAGCAACTGATTGACTCATTTCTAAGATGTCACGTGCTGTAAGGGAAGTGTATTTTGGAGGGAGATGTCTCATCTAGAAATGACTTGAACATATTCTTAAATTTACACAGTGAAGATGTTTAATCAAGTCCTGGTTGTTCCGCTGACTCAAAGGAGAAGTGTCCACACACAGCTGTGTGCAGGACCAGGATCGAAGGCTTCCCTGCCCTTGCACAGGTGGACTGGGCTGGAAAATCAGCAGGATCTCTCATCCCCACATTACCCAGAATGTATCTAAAACGTCTGTAGGTTGCCTTTGCAATGTGTTTTGAGGGAAATACTACTGCTCCGCAAGACAGAGCTTTCAGTTTGCAAACCTATACACCCTCGTTTAAGCTACTCACACAGCTTTAAGGGCTTAAGCACATATTTGGATATGTGGCTTATCCAAAAATGAAGGTTCACACAAAATCGAGGCAGTTCACAACATACTGTGATTGCCAGCTGGGGGGAAAGAAAATCTGGTCAGCAATGTGACAAAAGGGGAAGTTGTGTTCTGTTACAACACTGAAAAGTGTTCTTCATAATTAGTGTGCATGCATGAGTTAAAATGCCGCGTAATATATACAGATAAGAACACTTATCAAAATGCCAGTAATATTTGGCAAAATGGGAAACCCGTCTGTGGGAAGAATGTGGACATTTGGACTGAAGCAGAGAAGTTGTAACACAACGAAAACCTGATGAGAAAGGCACATAGCAAAGCACAGAGACTTTAATGAAGGAATTTGAGACAGGTACAACCCATGATCGCAGTGAAATGGCAGAGGGATGTGTAGTGTGTCTGAAGATGTGTCTAACACGACAGCCTATCTATAGAGAATCTGAAAGGGAAAATACATGTTAATATGGGAAATGTCTCCAATACAGCAGTTCAGCATCATATAGGGCCCTATCCTGTGAACACAACATGGTCATATAGGCAGGCAAGTAGCTGCCTTTTCAGTTAGACAACTTACATCCAAAGTTCAGGATTTAACCCACCCCAAAATGGAACGAAATAGAAGGAATTAGGACCGTGAAGGGATGAGTTCATTTAACTTCCCATGATGTGAATGGATGTAGAAGCAACTTGCAAGATCAAACCCTCTAGAAACTGCATAAAGGAGCTGCAGAGAAATTTCATTTCAGCACACTAGAAAACAACATAAATCCAAAAGAAATGAGAAGGATTGGGAAGCTAAAAGCAGGGTTTAGCTCATTTACACAGCTCCAAACTGTGAACAAACTAGGAGAAAGAGCTGCTGTTCTTGGCATTTTGTTTTAATAAAAATGTTTATAATCAATTGTCTTTAAAAGACAGGTTTGAGGTATTAGTGTTATTAGTTATGAGGTATTATAGTTACACTAGTGTTATTAGTGTATAGTTATAGATATACGGCACATCAGGGATACAGCACATTACATCATTTATCACAGCAATCGATATTGTGATAAAACTATTAAAATTAGCCATGAAGTCCATGCCCTCAGCATACGTTCGTTTCTCATTTTCCATGTGAATTGGTCTTATTTTGGAGAGGATTTAGTGTGTTTATAAGCATGTTTTGCAGAACAAAATGAAAGGTAACAGCTTATTCGTATCATGTATTTCTATATTCAATAGTTTTATGAATAAATTAAATAGAAATTACAAGGTGAAAGGCAGTTTCAAATGTTTTACTAACACAGTGACAAAAAAGTGAAGTCTTTTGTAACAAACCCTCTATTATCACTAATTTTTCGTAGGGAATTATGAATACATAGCAATTATTCAGAAAACTAATCTTGACTTAAATCTTTCATTGACATTAAGGGAAAAATTGCATTGTAATCTTAAAGTATTTCTTTTTATTCTGTCATAAGAGGAAATCATTTTCCCTGTGCATGTTTTTCAGCTGAATGCTTTAAAACAAAGGCAGCTCAGCAGCAGATGACAGGTAACCCAGAGTTCGGTGGCAAACGCAAAGCGTGCAGGAGGCAAATGGAGACACACCTTTAAGGAACCCCGAAGATCTACCCAAGCACTGACTGTGAGCATTCACAGGAGAAGTGATCAGCCTCTGCAGGATCAGAACAACTGCAGCTAACGATGACAGCCTTTCCTCTTAAATATTCCTTTGCATTTTGTGTTTCTTTTTAAGGTGACTTGATCTCCCCAAACATTTTCTTCCAGAAGTACAAAACATGGGGTGTGAAAGGCTCCAGACCTGGCTGTAAAACAGGGCTTTGGACACTGATTTCATGCTGCTGTTCTGCACGCTTAGCAGAAGACCTCCTCAAGACTTCCAGCTATTCCCAGAGTTTTGAGAAACAACTTAGATTTTACACATCTGACAGAAATCTCTCCATGCAGCAACTGATGCGCAACTTGGGATAGTTTGAGCTGAAGGAGTAATTCTCTGTGTCACAAAGATAAATCCCTCATACTTGTTCCTGATTTTAATTCCTTTTATGCATCCGGATAGTCCAGCACAATTCACTGCGCTGGAAAAGGTTAGACAATAGTTCTGATTCCTGAGGGAAACAGGAGTGGAGGAGACAGTCCAGGGCAATCCTTGGACATAGTTGTTGGTGTATGAATGAATCAGTAACCAAGAAGAGATAGAACAGAATTATCTGCAGCAGTGAAAAGTGCAATGAAGGAAACAGAAATACCTCCCTGGCACGTTCGCATGCACATAATCCCAGTAAAGATAAAAAATACCCAATTTCTGCGTTTCTGGCAGAAGAAAAGAGCTCTTTAATTTCACAATAAATTCGGAAAGTGATCCTCAGGAAAGCACACTTTTTGGGGTGTGTCTGTGTGTGGGGATTGCACCTCCCTTTAAGCTAACTACCGATGCTCCTGACCTGGAACCAAACCTCCCTACAGAGAGTACCGTGCTTTACAAGCACCACCTTACAACCCATAAATCACGTGTGTCCGACCAGGCCGTCCCCACACACAGAACTCCAGCAGGAGAAACGCCTGAGCTCTGCAGTGCCCTGGCAGAGATGAAGAAAGGCTCCAGCGCTTCTTCCTTTGAGCACTCCTTTTCTTAGCAGCTGATGTATTTGCAGACACCAGTCCCCCCCCAGAACTCCCAAGATCCACAAAAATACAAGTCAAAGGTCAGCAGGAGGATGTAAAAATACCATTTAATCTTATCTGTGCCACGCTTCATGTAGACTTATTTCACCATCTCCAGGCTCTCTTTGTTGAAAGACTCGTTTATTTCTGAACTGACAGAGAAGAGGGGATCGGTTTGCAGCATGTGTTGAGGAAAAGCTGTTCCACTCGCTTTATTCGCCTGTAAGATTTGGTAACACTCAGCGTAGAACTTTTTATGTTAAATAATAACAACACAATACAAAATGATTCTTTTCTCATACAAAGAAGACAGTTTTCTAGCACTTGTGTCACATTTAGTGCTCATTTGCTACAAGTTCTAACAAGTTTTGTTTCACAGTTAGCCATGAAGTTATCTTTTACTTTGGGATGGTTTCTATCCTGTTGTGCATGTATGAGTTACCAAGACGCTTTTGTATTTCTCATTCCTGTGTCAATTCCCTATCCCATTTCTGCAGGGGAACTGATAACAAACTTACACACCCATGCTAAGTTATTCAATTAAATGCTGAACATTTCACTCTCTTTTAGCATTCGCACTAAATTGCTGGATTCATGTTGAGTGTTTTGCTCTCTTTCAGGCACCTCAGAAAGGCACCAGGAGAACACCCCAATTCCGAATGTCACTGCATCCTCCATTACACAAACCCTCTCCGCAGCTCCCAACCAGGAGTCAGTAAATCCCGCATCTACGCCAGGCGTTACAACATGAAGTTTGCGGAGCACAACCCGGCCGCGCATTCCCACTGATAATGAAGAAACAAATTGCAGCTTCTGGAACAAATCCGAAGCCAGGCTCGGACATGGGTCTGCCTGCGGAGAGCCCTCCCGTCCTGCTCCGGGAGCGCTTTGTTTTAGGCCTCACACACACACAACGCGCAGGGAGGAAAGTCGGGGAGCTCGGCACAACTCGCCCTTCAAACCTGACAGAACTTGGCTGGGGAGTGTGAAAGAAGAAATTAAACAGTAGTAAATACAGGCGGGACAAAAGCCCTTTTCTCGTTGTGTAACGAACGCAATACTGATAGATTACTGCCCGGTTTCCATGGGGACCTTTTTGTTCTAACTCCAGATACCGATGATTAGGGTTAAACGAGGCACCTCACAGTGGTTTTTTCACGAACTGAACAGAGTGGACTGGAGGAAAGTGCGGCAAAACTTCGTTATCGATCAGTTTGGTGATCGCTGGCATTAGTTTTAACGATGATGCCTGCTAATCCCTGCGGAAGGCGCCTGCTCCCAGGGCACAATTAGCACATTTTTGGCATTCCTGCAAGGGCCGCCCGGAGTGTCGGGGCCGGGGGTCCCCAATGCCGCCCGGTCCGCGCTGCAGCCCCTCGGGGGGGTGTATTAACACCCGTCGGGGTAAGCACAGCGTTATCGAGACCCCTCGGGGTGCTCAGGCGTTGGAAGGCCACAGAGTGCGGGCGCCGCTGGCACCGTGGGCAAGGCCTGCCGCCGCACAGGCCAAGCCAGGAGCGCTCACATACCGTTTTGGGGCTTTTCACCCCAAAACGAGCACAAGCCGCCCCCAAGCGCCGAGCTGGGGGTCCCGAGTGTCTGTGGCCACGCACGGCCGCATGGCTGCTGCATCCCCACGGAGGGAGCCCCCGCAGAGCCCCGCTCCCCCATGAGCGCTTCCCCCCGAAACCCCGCCGTCCTGCGGACACCTCCGTCCCCCCCCCCAGCCCCGAGGTCTTCGGCCATCGCCATCCTCCCCGGGCGGGAGGAAGCCGGAGGCCGGCCGGCGGTGGCTGCCATTGGCCGGGGAGCGGCGGCGGCAGCTGCAGGACACAATTAATTATGCTAATGGCGTGGGGAGCGGATGTACTTTCTTCCCCCCTTTATTCCCCGCTCTGTTTTTGGCTGGTCGGTGCGGGAAGGAGCCGCCCTGGCCGCGATCACATGATATTGTCTTCGCGCCACTTTCGTAAAACCCTTTTTATTCCAGGGCTGCGCTCGGGCTCAAAGGTAACGCGTTTATGGTCCCGGTCCTTCCCTTCGCGCTTCTTTCTCGTTCCCCCTTCCCGAACGCCGCCTCGGGTCCGGCGGTGCTCAAAGCCTCCGCACGCGTTCAGGGTTTTATTCCCTTCCTTTATTTCACCCCTTTTCTTGTTGTTTTTACCGCTTTTCCCTCCTTTCCCCGCCGCAGTCCCCGCCGGCAGCGCGGGTTACCCCTGCGCGGGGGGATGCACACCCGGGGCGAGCAGCCCCGGCTCCCCCCGTCCCACCGCGGGGTGCGGGCAGCAGCACCCACCTGTAGGAGTGTGCGGGGCTCGCCCTGCGTTCCGCGTGGGCCCGCAGCTCCCGGCCCCCCCCACCCCTGCACTCCGGGGCCCTTGTCTCTGTGTGTGTGTGTCCTTCGTGGGTCCCGCGGCACCAACAATGGACGGGGCCGCGGTGGGAGGCCAAAACGTGGGGCTCAGGAGCGGCTGCTGTGGTGCGGGGGGGACCCCGCGTGTTTTTTGTGTGTGTATCCATGCCCCCCCCGTTACCCGCCTCCCGCACTATGCGTGTGTTTGGGGGGGGGATGTCGGGTCGCGTGGCCGGTGCGGGGGAGGGGGGGCCACGCGCGGCGAGCACATGGCGGCGGGCGGTGCGGTGCGGGGGGGGTGTGGGGGTGTGTGTAGTGCGGTGCGTGGCGCATGCGCGGCGCGCGGGGCGCGCTGGGGGTTGTAGTGCGGGGCCGGCCGGGAGGCGGCGCGCGCGGCGGGCGGGTGCGCGCGCGCTCTCCTGCTTCCCCCCCCCCCCCCTCGCCCCACCGCGCTCCCTTTCGCGGGCGGGCGCGCGGGAGCCGCACCACGCGCTCGGCGGAGCCGCCGTCGGGGCACCGCGTTCTGCAGCGTTCGGACGCGTCCCGACGCGTTCCCGCCCGTCCGGCCGCAGGCAAGAGCAGGCGGAGAGGGGGGGAGCGGCGGCGGCAGGAAGGAGTGAGGGGGAGGCGGTTGGAAGCAGCCGGGCTGCCCCGTCGGGCCGGGACAAAGGGGCCGCCCGCAGCCGTGCGGAGCCGCCCTCGGCGCGGCTGAGCGCCGGGCTCGGGGCACCCGCGTCGAGCGCTGTTGTTGCCGGGGGGAGGCCGTGCCGGTGCCGGGGCGGGGGGTTGGAAGCGGGCGCTCGGGCGGCTTGGCGCGTTTTTGGGTCTTTGAATGGGGAACTGCATTTCCCACCGTGCTTTGTTCCTGCGCTTTAATCGGCGCCGCGCGGCCCCCCGGACGGGGCGGGCAGCACGTGGCGGGGCGCCCCACACCCCCTGCCCGGCTTCGGGGTGCGGCGTGGCCGGGCCCCTGCCCTGGGGATGCTCCGGGTGCACCCCCCCCGCTCTGTGTGTATGTATTGGGGGGGTGCCGCTGTGCACGTGGCGAGCGCGGCCGAGCGCTCCCGGTGCCCGCCCCCCGAGCGGATGGGTCGGTGCGGGGCAGCACCGGGACCGGCTCCGCTGCTGGAAGCGCCCTTGGAGCGGGCAGCAAGGGGGGAGGACCGGGGGGGGGAGGCGGCCCCCGGGTGTCCCGGGAAAAGCCGTCCCAGCTCGGCAGGTTCGTAGCGCCGGGCGCTGCCGGCGTGGCGCAGAGGGAAGTTTAAACGTGTGTGTAGGGATCCGCGCGGTTCCCCTTCCCGCTGTTGCTTTTGTGCTGCGCCGCAGCTCCCGGCATCATCTGGAGGACAGATACTGCATTATGGGGTGCGGGATCGTGTGTCAGATCTGTGCTGGTTGGGTGATGCAAGGTACAGGGTGAAGCTTCGCAGAAGGGTCAAGTCAAAGGTCTCACGTGCTGTAGCAAGGCACTGAGCACAGGGCAGCAGCAGAACGGGGTGTTTTGGTGCCTATTGCAGTGCTTTGTCACTGCCGTTGGGAGCTGGAGAAGCCATTTCCACCTTAGTTCCAGTTTGCAAAGGCTTCCTTGCCTGGTGTGCTCGCAGCTGAGCTGCCTCCTCCAAACTCTGAACCCATTTCTCCCCTTATACTTCAATAAGAACATCTCTGCTACATCGAGTAGCAAATCCATATCTGTGTGCTGCAGCATTATCATTAGTCCAGCATTAACATTGGTCTTCTCTCTTGGCAGGTACCGCTGGCTCCCGAGCTTCAGTCGAGGCACTTGTGCGATGCTGTGGCTCTGCTGAAACAAGAAGAGCTTTTAAAGAAGAGTTTCTCTCTGGTGACTATGGGCCTTGAGTTGTGCAAAAGTGCTTACAGTGCAGGTAGAGTTCAGGATCTACTGCAGTATAAGCACTTCTGGCATTACTGTGGCGATGCGGTGACGGTAGCGGGGCATGGACATAACCAGGATTGTTGTTTGGCCACCTTAGAGCTGCGTTGTGAACGGTTCTTGTGTTAAGGTGCATCTAGTGCAGTTAGTGAAGTAGCGTAGAATCTACTGCCCTAAATGCTCCTTCTGGCACAAGCTGCTGCCTGCACATCTGAAACACCCCCAATGCATCCATCCGGCTCTAGCCCAGCAAGGGCAATTCTAGTTCAAGCAGTGTTTTTATTGAAGGCATTGCTCAGGAAGTAGTTTTGTCCTAGCAGTATCAAAGTGCTCATAGTGCAGGTAGCTTGGAATCGGACCTACTGTAATGTGGGCACTTACAGTACTGCTAGATAAAGCGCATCCTTAGCTAGGGGCAGGCTCTGGAGAAGATGGTGCTGATTACAGTCAGTTTTGCAGGTTTGCATCCCAGCTTGCTAAGATTGCTGTGCAAATCCATGCAAAACTGACTGTGGTGGTGGTGAATCTGTAGTGGATGATGGGGTTTGAAGCTTCCCTTCCTCCCCTCTTTTTGTGTTCCGTGGAAGATGTGAAGGTGCCTTGCGCTGGTTTCTCCATGGGTGGGGATTTGTTGCATTACTTGTAGCTATATGTAGAGTATTGCACTTGTCCCGGCCTGTGGAGGAAAGGAGGACTTGTCTTCAGGCTGCGCTGCCCCAACCTGGCCAGCACTTTGCTGAGCTCTGTTTTGCTGTTGTCGGGTGGATCACGATGCAATTTTGATTAGTTTGGTAGGAGAAAAATTGCACGGTATCCATCTGTAAACCGCAGGACCTTCATCGCTGACAGCGTTGCTCTTGTCAGTCCTCAGTTCCCGCAGCAGAGGCTGTAGTCATTGTAATGGCTCGCTGGTGACTCCGCAGCTTGAAGGGATGGGAAGAAAGAAACTTCTCCAGACACTAAGGTTTGTCTACTATGGAAAGGGAAAAACCCCCCCCCACAAAGCCAACACCAAGCAGTGGTCCAGGGAAGGATGTTGTGGGAGCTTGTTTCTGTAATAACGTGTGAATGACTATGGTGGACTTGCCAATAAAGAGATTTTGATGTTGAAAACTGGTGTTTAATGGTGTATCTCACTGAAGCGTGGTTGCAGTTGACAAAGGCAATCCAGGAGACCCTTTGGGTTGCAGCCTTGTCCTGCTCCAGCATCCTCCTCAAGGTGGATCTACTACAAACCTCTTCTTGCTGCTGATGCTTCAAGGAGGCTCTTTGCTGTGAAGGGGGGTGTTTCTCCTCCAGAAGGATGCCCTCAAGTGATGGTGCTGGACACTCACCCTAAGCAATAGTAACGCTCCTTTTTGGTTTATTCTTTGCCTGCCTGAGCCTGGAAGCTGGGATGGGAGCTGCAGCGTGTCTGGACCGCAGGGAGTCCTTGGTGTGTCCCAGCTTCATTGCTGACATGATGGATGTGGGAGCTGGGGCTCTGCTGCGCAAGCTGAGATGTGTTCTGTGCTCAAGGGGTCTGGATGCTGCCTGGCAGAGGGGGGAGCTGGACCTGAGCTGAGTGTTGTGGGGCTGCAAGCAATGATGTGCCTGTGAGAGCTCAGTGTTGCTGAGGCTGCTGTCTTGCTCGAGTGTGTAAAGTTGCTCTGTGGTTTGGTTCTCGGGGTGGTTACCTGCTAAGGGGAAACTGGGTGCCTTAGGAAGAGGGTTGTTGGGATGCTTAGGCTTCAAATGGGTTATTTTTCCAGTTGCCTTCTTAATGTGCATGTAAGCATCCAGTTTGAAGAGGGCAGAGCTCTAGAACCACAACTCATGGTCGCTGCAGTTGCTCAGTGCAAACAGCTCTGGTTAAATGAGCAGCACCAGGGAGTTTCCGACAGCACTTTGGACATCTGATGGGATGATTTTGCTGGTCTGGTTTATGGTGGCCAATGCAGCCGGGGTGAGGCCACGATGGATCCTTGATGCTGTCCCTGTCTACCCAGACCTGGTCCAGGGTTGGTTGTACACAGCAGGGAATGCACCGAGCAGAAGAGTCCTTGCTTAGTTCAGGTGCAGCTGAGGAGCTCCTGTGAGGGCTCTGGTGATGTTCCTCTGCCCCAGGACCTAATCCGAGGCTGAGATGTAATTCTGTGCTGTGGAGCGCTGTAATCTGGGCTTCAAATCCCCGCACAGACAGAAGGCAAAGATGTCCCCCGAGCGCAAAGCCCTTCTGGCTGCACCTCTTGTTGACAGTGAGGAGAAATGGGTTGGAATTTTTGCTGATAGGAGATCCTTTAGGAGAGCATCTGGTTCGAGAGCATTTTAAGAACCTGGACATGCACAAGTCCATGGGACCTGATGGAATCCAGACCTCACTTGCAGTATTGTGCACAGTTCTGGCGTCCTCAGCATAAGAAGGACGTGGAACTGTTGGAAAAAGTCCAGAGGAGGCTACGAGGATGATCAGGGGCTGAAGCAGCTCCCGTATGAACACAGGGTGAGAACACGGGCTGTTCAGCCTGGAGAGGAGAAGGCTGCGTGGAGACCTCAGAGCAGCTTCCAGTGTCTGAAGAGGGGCTATAGGGATGCTGGGGGGGACTCTACATTAGGGACTGTAGCGATAGGACAAGGGGTGATGGGTTCAAACTGAAACAGGGGAAGTTTAGATTGGATATAAGGAAGAAATTCTTTACTGTAAGGGTGCTGAGGCACTGGAATGGGTTGCCCAGGGAAGCTGTGAATGCTCCATCCTTGGAGGTGTTCAGGGCCAGGTTGGACAGAGCCATGGGTACCATGGTTTAGTGTGAGGTGTCCCTGCCCATGGCAGAGGGTTGGAACTGAATGATCTTAAGGTCCTTTCCAACCCTAACTATTCTATGATTCTAATGATGATTTACGGGGGAGCATCATACCGCAACTGCGTGGGAAGCATCAGGATGTGTTCACAGCAGGAACCAAACCCAAGGTTGCTACTGTGTGAATGTGCTCTTGTGAGATGCTCCAAGCCTGGCTTTGCATGGCTGATGCTCTTGTGCAGTCTTATTGGGTGAATCAGGCTTGTGCTGGAGGGGATTTGGTGCCACAGCCAGTGTTTGATGCAAGGACCATCCCAGGGTGTCTGAGCACCGTGGTAGGGCCAGAGCTATCTGTTAACAGTGCTGGTGTCTGCTGTTGGGGTGAGTGTCTGCACCGTCTGTTCCGAGTTGCAGGTTGGGTGGTTTGGGTGGCATTCACTGACTTTGCTCCAAGCGCTGAGCTGTGGATGCGGGATGAGTGTTCCTGCAGTGGTAAACCAGCACGGGGAGGACAGGGGTGGGAAGTGCTTGGAGGGATACCCAGAGCCCTCATCCGGACCCCAGTTCCTCAACTTCCCTCTTTGTTTCCCAAACCCCATTTGGAGGCTGCATTAACCCTTTGCTGCAGCACAGGAGGAAAGGGACGAGATCTCCCCGGCCACACGCGGGTGCTGCGGTCACTGTGCCAGTGCAGGCGCTGCTTAAACCAGGAGGGCTGGGTTTTGTTATACACGAGAAGTGTCGCAGCCGTTGGATGCGGGTGCCAAGGGGCTGAGGCTGCTCCCGGGGCTCTCACAGGGGCTATTTCTGGGAGCGGGACGTCAGAAAGGACTCGGCACCAGGCATTTTTGACTGGAAGTTTATAAATAGGGACAAGCGCACGCAGATGGGAGCGAGGGCTCCTCGTGGAAAGAGGCAACTCCGGATCTGGAAACTTCAGAGGGCTTTTTATGGATTGGGAATATTTGGGATCGCTTCCATCCCCTTCCAGCCACACAACTCTGTGTTATTTAATACAAGTGCGGGTATTCCCAGCTGTAATCAGTGTTTATCTCTCGGAACATCCAGCAGGGACTTTCCTCTTAAAGGAAACTTGTTCCAATCGTTCTTAGTACTGAGCTATCATTGCTTTTTAAAGCATCTCCTGGTGCTGATGGTCCTCAGGGTGTGTTCTGTAGCATGTTCATGTCTCCATCAGTGCCCTAAGCCCAGGTGAGCGTTTCTAATCTCTCCCAGCACACAGCCCCTGTGCTCGCTGCTGCTCTTCATCTCCTGTTGCTCCCAAGTTACTTTGTCCAAAGTAGTTACAGTGCATCCATAAAACCTGGGTTTAGTTTCCATCTGTTATGGGGTTTAAATCACAGCTGACAGAAAGGTGTAAGTGTTTCTGATTTGCTTCTATTGGTCACTGAAGGGTTGTTTGGATCCAAACCAGCTCTCAACCCAGGCCTGCTGGCTGAGGGAGTGATTCCATCCATCCTTGTGCTGCATCTATCCTTGGTCTCCTCCCGGGCTGCGCTTCCCTTCCCTATCAAATTCCCTGCAGTGACACCCTAGGATAACGCGCTGCCTTCTTTTTGGCTTTCTACATTTCCTACTGATTTAAGCTGCTGTATGTCTGCAGCCATGATGGGGGTCACCAGTTATTTGGCTCATCACCTTTCCCATTGGAAGTGTTGCTTCTAAAGGTGACATTTCATGTGCCAAAGGATTTTATAAGATGTAGGGAATTGCAGCACTGAACCAAAGGGGAAGTCACCAGTGCTGGTTTTACATACATATATACACACATATACATATGTAAGTATATGTATAACATCATATAGAATCATAGTATGGGTTAGAAGGGACCTCAAAGCTCATCCAGTTCCAACCCCTGCCACGGGCAGGGACACCTTCCACTGGAGCAGCTTGCTCCAAGCCCCTGTGTCCAACCTGGCCTTGAACACTGCCTCCCAGGGAAGAACTTCTGCTAATGCCTCATCTATTAGTTAATTGCAGTAACTCTGGTTGTTGCATTGCCCCAGCTCTGCTGATGGGCCATTCCCAAGGCATCAAAGCTGTAAACAGCCCTGCTCAGAGGGATTCCTATGTACCAAAATCTCTTTTACCCGGTTACACCTCCCTCCCCAACTCAAACATGGGCCTGGCTTGTTTTAGGAGGTGATGACAAGCAGATAAAATGGAATTAGAGCCTCCGCTGGCGTGTGGGCAGGGCTGCAGTGCTGCCTTTAATAGTTCCTCACCCGGGCAGTTTATATTGTGGTGCTGACGCTCCGGCTGCTGGAAGGCTCTTGATGGGAGATGGGATGAGCAGGGCTCAGAACTCCTGGGATGTGGACTTGGAGCTGTGTGAGCATCCTGCTCTGTGGACCTGAGCCTGCTCATGTGGCTGCTCTGCCTGCGGTGCTCACAGGAAGAGTTCCCTGGGGGACCCATTGCTGCGAGGAGCTGGGTATCGGGGTGAAAACGCTGCTGCTGTTTCAGGCTGTAGAACACGAGTGCCACCAAGGCTAATGCCATCTATGGCATTTCCCCCCTCGTTTTCCAATGGGCTGTCACAAATGGGGCTCAGTGGAGGCTTTGGAGCTGCGTGATGAGGCTGAGTTGGAGCTTGGCAGTGCTGACTGCCATTGAGGAGCATTGCAAACGGGAGAGTTCGGTGAAGGGCATTGGGAAAAGTGGGAAGAGTGATGGTGCAAGACCTCCGGGACCCGCCTGTCTTTGTGAGAGTTGATCCTGGGTTTCAATCAGAACCAGACCCACTTTGCTTGTGTCCCATCGGAAGCACTGCGGATGCACAGGTACGTTATCCTGCTGGGGTTTGGGTTCCTGCAAGCCCCAGGCAGGACGTGCTGTGCTGTGTCCTGTTGGCATGTGAAGGATCATGTCTGAGCTGCAGCCCCATTCGGATGCTCGTGTCAGGGCTGGCTATGAACTGTCTTGCTCCTGGCCTCGCAGCATCACCCGCTGGGTTACTGTCCTGGCTGTCACAGTGCAGGCAGTGTGCTCTGCTCCTCGATGCAGCCTGGTCTCTCATCAGGGCTGGTTTTTCAGTGCTGATTTGGAAGGTACCCATAAATCACTGTTTAAAAGAAGAGTTGGTGAAGCAGGGAAGATTCTTTTGTCAGATCTGTTATTTGCCTTGGTTTTACTTATTCTGGATCATGTTCATTCTGGGTAAAGCTTCCATCCCCTTTAATAAGCTGAGGCTGCCTGGAAACCCCTGTATGTAACATGGGTGCCATTGCATTTGTGACCAAGCCTGTACCCTCTTGGAAAGGGTTATCAGAGCTGTTCAAGAAAACTACTCAATGTTCTGCCCATAAACTGAACTCAAATGGGGCTTTTCGTGGACTGGTTTGGGTTGGAAGGGTCCTTAAAGCTCATCCAGTTCCAGCCCCCTGCCACGAGCAGGGACACCTTCCACTAGAGCAGGTTTTCCTCATTTCAGATGCTGGACCCTTTGCTCCGGTGCTGCCCTGGGCTCTGTTGGGTCACTTCCCTGTGGATACCAGGCGATTACAGGAGAATGGGGGGAGCTGATGGATGGGGAGGGAAATAGGCAGGGAAACGAGTGAGGAAGCGCTGTGTGCAGCGGGAGGGGGCCTGAGCAGCGGGAGGTGGTACCCGACGGGCTCCCGGTCACTGCTGCAGCAGCTCTATTGGGCGGGTTCAGTCCAAACTCCTCATCCTCCTGTTCCCCATTCACCACACGAGGGCAGGCGGCTGCTGAGCAAAGCACGGCGAGGCACCGGCTCACAGCGAGTGAAGCCTCCCCTCCGCGCTGGGGAGCGCTGGGTGCTGCCTGCGGCCCCGTCCAGGTTTCGGCCCCCATAGACCGGGGGCTCTGCAGTGGGTGAGGATGAACGCGCCTGTGATGGGTGTGCGAAGTCCACCCCAGCGCTGTCACCACTGCAGCAGGAGCAGGGCATCCCTTTAGCAGGGTTGAGTCCCAGAGGCACCAGCCCATGCAGCGGCTTCCCCGGCAGCAGCGCGCTGCAGGGGTTTGTCAGGTCACTTCGGCGTATCCTGGCCGGAATGAGCCAAAGCTCCACGGGCATGGCTCGGAGAGGGTTTCTGAGCGGTGTTTGATGAATTGGCCTCAGTTCAGGCCGAATCCCGGAGAGCTCAAGGACATTGGTGCCATAGGTCTTTTGATCTGAAGGGAAGTTGCTGTATTTAACCGTCAAGGGGTGATGCTAAAAAACGGTCACTAAAGCCAGGAGGCTGCGTGTTAGCAACACCAGCCTGTTGGAAAGCACGGAATACAGCGATTGCCCTGGTTTTCTGTCCCTGTGGTCATGCATTTACAGATGAAACCAAACAGCTAAAACCAGCCAGGTCAGGCAGTCTGTCTCCTTGGACATTTTAAGCCATTCTGGAGGAGCCCTGGGTGTTCACAGGCTTGGGTCTGGAAAAGAGCTGAGTCTTGAAGTTTAATCATGAGTATTTTAAAGGTGCAATGGATTGCAGCAGAGCCTGGTGCCAGCGTGAGGAGGAGCCAGGGAGGGACCCAGAGAGGTCACCAAGTTCCTAATCTAGCAAAAAGAAACCATAGAACCCCAGCCTGGTTTGTGTTGAAGGGACCTCAAAGCTCCTCCAGCTCCAACCCCTGCCACAGGCAGGGACCCCTTCCACTGGAGCAGCTTGCTCCAAGCCCCTGTGTCCAACCTGGCCTTGAACACTGCCAGGGATGGGGCAGCCACAGCTTCTCTGGGCACCCTGTGCCAGCGCCTCAGCACCCTCACAGGGAAGAGCTTCTGCCTAAGAGCTCATCTCAGTCTCCCCTCGGGCAGGTTCAAGCCATTCCCCTTGGCCTGTCCCTACAGGCCCTTGTCCCAAGCCCCTCTCCAGGTTTCCTGCAGCCCCTTTAGGCACTGGAGCTGCTCTAAGGTCTCCCCTTCAGGAGCCTTCTCCAGGCTGCCCCAGCCCAGCTCTCTCAGCCTGGCTCTAGCCCTCAGAACATCTCCGTGGCCTCTTCTGGACTCTTAGAAGACATCAGACCCTGATCACAACAGGGACATCCAGCCTGCTTCATAATCAGAACAAGCAAAAGGTGAACTCCTTGGACAAACCTTTGTAAAGGACCTCAGACCTGCCATTAAATACTGAGCTAACCTTGGCTTGTTCTGCTGTAACACAGCGAAGCTCTTGCAAGTCATAAGGGATGGTCTGAGGTCTCCACGGTAGTTACAGACTCTTCCTCTGTAAAGGCTGTGATGCATTTATAGACCGTAGCAGTCCAGCTGATATAGATATGGCAATCCCTGAGCTGACAGGCTGCAGCTATGGGCTATCCATCCTTGAAACACAGGTGCCCAGAGCAGGGACTGATCCTGTTGTGCTCAGCCCGGGCATTTGCTGTCCTTAACTCAGACCATGAAGCTCAGCATGGTTTCATCGCGGTGCATCCCAGTGTGATGCTGTGCTACCACAGGCTCACGCGCGGCAAAGTGCTGTTAATTTAATCATTATTCTGTGTTTCCACAGCAGATGCTGACATTTCACTCCTGTCTCGGAATGAAAGGTCAGAACTGCCACTGAAATGTCCAGGGCTCCCACCTGCAGCTGGATTTGGAGCTGCCTGCCTGCATAGGCAGCACTTCTGAGCAGGTTTGTAAATGGGTGCTGCTGAGCTCATGTGTGTGCTGGGGGCTGCCTGGGTCAATGAATTCCATTTGCAGACCCTATAACCTGCACCAGTGACTGCTTCTGTGCTCGGGTTTTTCACTTCTAAGACTCCTGCCTGGATACGCAGAAGCTCTTCCCTGTGAGGGTGCTGAGGCGCTGGCACAGGGTGCCCAGAGAAGCTGTGGCTGCCCCATCCCTGGCAGTGTTCAAGGCCAGGTTGGACACAGGGGCTTGGAGCAAGCTGCTCCAGTGGAAGGGGTCCCTGCCCGTGGCAGGGGTTGGAGCTGGATGAGCTTTAAGGTCCCTTCCGACACAAACCAGGCTGGGGTTTGCACTCACGCCTGCTTTCCATGGGATCACTTTGGACTGAAGCAGTTCTGTGGAAGGTGTCCCAGAAGGTCAGGTGCTGCTGGGCAATCTGCAGTGCATTGGTGCTGTGCTCGTGGTGAGGCCCAGGACCTCTCTGTGGCAGGATTTTGTTTAGCACCACGGCCTGCAGTGAGAACCGATCCGTGTTCCCTTGGCACTTGGTAATGCCTTGTCTGGCAGAAAGTCTGCAGAACAAAGCGAACCCTTTATGCATTTGCTTGCGCTGGCCCAGTGCGTTTGGGTCGGTTCAAGGGTTTGTATCGTGCAATGATGAGATATATTTGCCCTTAAACTGAATGCACTCTGTTGAATCAGGGTCTCGCTTTCCAGGGGCAGCTAAACCAACGCCATCCCCACTCACCCTAAATACCGGTCACTGCCAGCAATTCTTATTTATGAGAGCAGCTTTTAGCAGAGCCAAGCCTCCTTATCCCCGAGCCTTTCCTTCTTACTCTTGCCCAGGTCACATAAGGGGACAAAGCCCTGGAAGGCTGTCATTAGACCCAAATGCTGCTCGCTCCACTCGGCCAGGAGCAGCAGGATGTTCACTACTGGCCTCAGAGGAGCTGCAGTGAGAGAAAGAGGGGCACAGGGAGGAAAAGTCACTTGGCTTTAAGCATGTGTTGTTTAAATTATTCAGTTTCTCCTAAAACAGCCCATTGAATAATACATTGCGGTCATTTTTGCTTCTAAATGCTTGCACTTAGACTGAGGTTAAGATGAGGTCCTGAAATGCACTTGCACTCAGGTTCCCCTGCAGATAGATGCCCACCAAGCACTGCCTTGGTCCTAGCAGCTCTTCTCCTCCACATTTTAATGCTCTGCGTCCTGTGTTTGGGCAGTGCCAGCTCCAAGCCTGGTACTCAACACCTCCTGTACCGGGAGACCTATTCTGACAGCCCCAAAGCACTAACAGTCACAAGCTGGGGCTTGTTTCTCTTTGCTTCCTCTACTGCTGGCTAACCCCTCTGGAGTCATTTGTCAACAACTTTTATACCTTCTTCATTATAGTGGAGTTCTGGCCTAGTTGCAGTAATCCCTAAGTCTATGGAAGTGCCCTACACCAGTCAGAGAATGAGTGATGGAGCACAGCAACTCATTCTCCCTTTCATCCTCATCCTGTCCCCAAAACATGCGCACAGAGAGAGATGTCTGCAGCTGAGGAGCATTTCTACTTGAGACACCACAGCTCAGGTGTGGGTTTTCCAGTCTTATTTAAAGGGTAGGGGGAAGTCAGAAGAAAGGAGTCTGCTTCTCACTTACCTGCTTAATGTTTAATAGTAACCACAGAAAGAAATCCCAAAGAGCTGTTTGCAAGGCCTGCCATTGATGCCCTGTGTGCGGGAATGATTAAGCATTGAAAACCAGATATATGTAAGGGGGCTTACTATTCTGCTTGGAAATGAGACAAATGTGGACGTCCAGTGAGGCTCCTTTTAAAAGGAAGCTTTCCTTCTGTTGATATGCTGTCCTGCTCCATGGAAGGTGAAACCTGGCTGAGCATCCAGCCGGATAAAGAGTTGTGGGTTGGGAAATGCCCTCAAGTGGGTGAGTGTTGAATCTTATTGGGTTTTTCATTGGATTATTTGGCTTGTGCAAGACGGATGCAACGTGAATAGCCAAGCCCTCTGAGGTCTATTCATGTCCTCACATCATCAAGTGAGGATGCTGATAATGACAAACCACAATATGAGCTCCAAGCCTGGCCAGCTGGGAGCGGTGCTTGGATGGCTTCTGGTGTAGCTGCTGCTGGCATCACCTCTGGAAGGGTCAGGCCATGAATGCAGCTGAAGAAAACCAATTCAGTGCAAGGTCACGATGGGCTGGAGCAGGGATCAAGGACAAGGGAGCAGAGATGGGCTCTGCGATACAGGCAGGCACGCTGGGCACAGATGTGATGTCTGTGCTGGGAGACCTGGAGCAGGAAAAGCCCCAGCAGGCCAAGAGAGCCTCTGGAAGCAGCAGGCGCCTGCAGCAGAGGGGCAGGTTGGTGCTGTGCCCTGCTGTGAGCTAAATGTGTGGCCAGTGAATGCCAGGCCAATTCCCCAGCTGCAGGATAGGGCTCACAGCAGCCTCAGGTGTCTGTGGGCACTGGGAGAAAGTGGCTGTAAGAAGCAGAAGCTCCTCTGGTTTGCAGCTTTTGATCCTTACTGTGGTGTGCAGTGAATTTTCCTTGGTGAGAAAGAGGAGGGTGAGAAGCCTGAGCGGGAAGAAGGTGCGGGGCAGACACGTAGCAAGGAACAGAGATGTCCATCCTGCAAAGGGTAACTGGGCAGTGCAGGAGCCCATCACTGGCCCCAGAGCCACCGTACCATTAAGGGGGGCTCTTCATGGTGCTTCACATTGCTTTGTTCCAGGGTGTCCTCCCTTACCAGGGTTCATGGCTCTCTGGGGCTGCTCCAAATCCACCGGCTCCAGCAATGATTCCTCATCAGTGACGGACAGAAACACTGTGTCCCTATAATTCCTTGAATTATTGGGTATAAAAGTTGCCACTGAGTCACCCATCCACTCTTTTACCCGCAGAGCAGCATTTGAGGGGCAGTCTAACGCTCCTGATCCCTTTGGAAGCACCTCATTACCATGCAACTGGAGACAGCTTCTGCATGAGCCGAGCAGAAATACTCCTCCATTATACCTCTTCATAGCGTTTTTGCATATAATATGAAGCAATAATATAATGTAAGAAGGCATAAATCAAGTTTTACTGTGGTGCCACTGCACAGGACAAAAGCACTCCTGGAAAGGCACCTGAATACATCACGGCCTCCTTTGGAGTGGGAGCAGTTGATATATTCAGTAGAAGATTTGTCAGTTCTGCTGTAAATCCCATCTCAAAGCTCTTCACATCCTATAACGGGGCTCCCTTAGTGCGTGCAGCCACACAACTTGTACCTGGGTTACCTGCAATGATCCAGGCTTGCACTGTGACCACGGGCTTGCACCACGTCGCCTGCTGCTGCAGCTGCTTGCGGAGCTCACTCTGTGCTGCTGAGCCTGTGATGGAATCAGAAGTGCAGCATCTCTGCAGGGTTCAACCCAGAGCTGGAGGCACCGATCCGTCAGGCTGCTGGCTCCGTGCAGAGCCAGTTCACAGCAGAGCCCTGTAATTCTACATCCCCGCTCCCTTGTGAGCGGGGTGCCCGTGGTGTGACAGCCCTGTGTTGGTAATTGTCAGCAGCACTTCATTTCCATAGATGAATGCTCTGGGTTGATCCCTTCTGGGCTGTCTCCTGGCAGCGTCTCTTCAGTTGATTAATCACCAGGAGATGATAAATGAAAATATCAGCTTGAGAAACGCCCGCCCTGTGCTCCCAGCAGAGGCAGCAGTGCACGGGGAATAGTTCTCTCCCATCTTTTCTGCTTTGATTCCCTCTGTAAAGCATTCAGGAGCTCTGCTGACGTTCAGCCCCACTCTCTGTGGGCTGGAGGAGAGATGGGTGTTGCAGTCTGGGCAGTGGTGAGGAGTGCTGCGAGCATCCTTCCTCCCTGCGGGCTGTGTCGTGTGAGCGGCATGGCCCAAACTCCAGCACACTGCCGGTTTCATCCTCTGCCGTGCTTTGGGGTCTTCCAGTGATGGGGGTGTGTAGAAAAGCTTTTAAGCCACAATGGCTGTGTCTGTGCATCTTTAGTTTTACAAAGGATGCAAAACTCTTTAGATAACCAGGCAGGTTGGATGGGGCTTGGAGCAAGCTGCTCTAGTGGAAGGTGTCTGTGCCCATGGCAGGGGTTGGAACTGGATGAGCTTTAAGGTCCCATCCAACACAAACCAGTCTGTGACTCTCTGATGATGGGTAGCTGTGTATGTAGCTGCCCCTGCAAAACCTGTGCCCTATCCACAATTAAAAGCTGGTTTGGATCTGGCTGGAATTTTACCCATGAAATATTCTGTAATTTCAGCAAGTTTTGTGTCCTATAAGTGGGAGAGAAAGAAAGAGGAGATCCCTAGGACTGTAGGGCAGAGATTTTCCAAGGCTCTAGGAGGCATTTCTGGTATGAGTGTGACAGAAACTGGTACACTCTTGCAAGAACAGTTCCAGTTCTGAAGTATCTCATATTTGGACAGGCAGTGTGGTTTGTTTGTGCATTCTTGATGTACAGCTCTATTGGCATCTGTGGCGTCTTTAAGTGATGCATCTCTCTGAAGGCTTCGCTGCTTCTGCTGTATGATCTGTTCCCAACAAACCCTGGAGAGCTAGTGATTTATCAGCCACTGCTTTTTGGGGTGAGGAAAAGGCTAATGCTTTATGGATCTGTCAGCATTCCAATATGGCACATGGAATACAATATCCTGCCAAAGAGGGGAGGGATGTCTGCTACCTGGCCATCCATCATTCCTCGCAGTGCCCCATGGCAAATGTGCTCTTCTTTTTCAGACAATGTGTGAGTACTTTTACATAGTGAAGAGCTTCTCCCTTCTCCTCCCCCACAAAACCTTTATTAACACCTCAAAATGTAATTCTGCAAGGTGCAGAGTAAGATGGAAAGGGTCATTTTGACAGGGAGAAGCCATCATTGCCTGCAGCTCTTGATTTCAGCAGGACATAGGAGATCTACAGTGATGTAGCTGGGCCATAGTCAGCATAAGGTATTGCAAGAGGGGTGAGGAAGCCAGGCCAAACATGCCCATGCAGGCGGTCAGGTATGTGCTGAAAACATGCACATGGGTCAACAGATGCTCCAGGTTTCTTCTTTTCTTCCCAGCCCCATGGTGATTCCCTCTGCTATAGGCATGGCTCTGCTGGCCATGGAGCTCATCCACCCTGTTTACAGTGTCAAGGTGGACTGTGTTGATAACCTGGTGAGCACATCTACTGGGGAGTCTGAGTCCCTCTTCTATGTCTCTCCTTGGTGTTTTAATTGATTCAGGGTTTCCCAGTGGAGAGCTTCATAAGAGCATTTGATCACATCAGCTACACACGATCCTGCCTCTCATTACCCACAGGCTTGTGGCAGGTAGATGATGAAGTGAGTGTTTTATGGTGTGAGCAGTTGTAACAAGGGAAATGATCATCCTGGATATGAGACAACTTGGCTTTTACTGCATCTGCTGGCAGACAACTAGCTCAGTGACTTTGCCTCTGATCTTGGAGCAAGTCGCCTGCTTTCTCCTCTGGGACAAACCTGCACTTGCTACCCTCAGCCATTAAAAGGACGAGTGATGTGGATGGGCAGTGCTCAGGGAAATAGCTTCAGACTTTCTTTGGGTTGTTGCAGTCTCTATGCAGGTCAGGGAGTCTGCAGTTTTCACCTTGGGAACGCTTCTGCAGGCACCAGGGTGGAGAGCATCCTTTGGATGCTAGAGAACACAATATTGTTGGTCCATGGATGGGATACGATTCACCCCCCATCTCCACCCAGCTGCATCCTTGAGCTTATTACCGCAAGGAAAGTCAGTAATGCTGGAGTGAAAACTGGGGGAAACAAGTGCAAACCACTTGCTCCGTTAGGGCAAGTCCTCAGTTAAAATGGGAGCTCTTGTTTTTGCCTGCCAGTGGACTTCGGGTATAACCTAAACCAGTGCCTGAAAGAAGGGGTTTGCCACTCGGTTTTGTTGTACGTTTCCACAAGCGCTCACTCACTTCTGCCGTAACTGCTGGTGGATAAATAAACTTCCTTTTTACAGGGAGTCGTTGTCAGGATAATGACAGATCCCACTGTGAAGCCAGATCCAGCCATGAGCACTAATGTTGTTTGCTAATTTGGTTTGAAATCTGCAAGCGCTCGCTCGTCTTAGCACAGATCCCTGAATACGCCTCTTTGGCGCCGTGTGTAATTCTTTGCTCTAATGGCATGCCTGACAGCAGCCGTGTACTTACCTGCAACGGTAAAAGCCTCCTGTACTTAAATGCAATACACACAGAGGTTTGAAGATGAACCCAGGAGGTGCGTGAATACCTTTCAGACGCCTGTAATTCAGCTCACAAAAACAGTACAGATTGCAATAGTGTGTGTAAAGCAGCGCTTCAAACACCAGCCTTTGTATTTGGCAATTTGGTCGCATTGATTCCTAACTTAAAGCAATGCTGTACCTGAACCTCAGACTGTTGCATAAACATAACAAATCCATCACTGAATCAATGAGGGAGATGCAGAAAAGATGCGTGAACCACACAGTGCGATGCAGCTGCATGAGCTGAAGGATGTGTGATGGTGTTGCATGCGAGGAACTGGGAGAAATGGAAACGTGTAAAGGATGGATCCTCATCACTGAGCATCCTCCTGCCCTTCTCCCTTTTGAAATCAGGCACAATTTGCACTGTGGAGCACCTGCGCCTCAGAGCAAAATGAGATTTCCAGGTTCTTGTGAATTCCAGGACTTTCTGCTGGCCGGTTAATGAGAATCTTGTCAGCAGCACTTACCAGACACGATAAACGCGGAATAAATAGCGCGGGCTGCAGAAAGCAACAGGCTCCCACAATCCATTCACCAGCGAGACGTGTTGCACATTCCGGCTTATTAGTCTCATATCCATAATGTATTTTAACAATGTCTCCCTGGCAGGCATTTTCTTAGAACAAACACCCAGGTTGGGCTATCATTTGTCATCCCTCTTCAGAATTTCAGGGGGAAAAAGAGCTGGTAGCAAGCCATTAGCCATGATTTGATCCTGTGTTTGCACTGCAAATCTGACAGAGATTTTTCTCCTCCTTATACTTGCTCCCTTGTTGGTTCTCTGTGCAGCAGCAGCCTTGTGCAGGCTGCAGGGCAGCACCCCGGGCTGAACACATGCTTGGCAATTTTTCATACGTGGCTCTTGCTTTGTTTAAAATAAAGTCTTTCCTCACCCTGCTGGGTTTGCTTTGTACAGCTGAGGAATGAGCAGTGTGAGCCCTTCCAGCTCAGTGTGCACGGCTGGAATTCAGGGTTTATTTTCCTAGAATCATCAGAGAATCCCAGCCTGGTTTGTGTTGGAAGGGACCTTAAAGCTCCTCCAGCTCCAACCCCTGCCACAGGCAGGGACCCCTTCTACTGGAGCAGCTTGCTCCAAGCCCCTGTGTCCAACCTGGCCTTGAACACTGCCAGGGATGGGGCAGCCGCAGCTTCTCTGGGCACCCTGTGCCAGCGCCTCAGCACCCTCACAGGGAAGAGCTTCTGCCTAAGAGCTCATCTCAGTCTCCCCTCTGGCAGGTTCAAGCCATTCCCCTTGGCCTGTCCCTGCAGGCCCTTGTCCCAAGCCCCTCTCCAGGTTTCCTGCAGCCCCTTTAGGCACTGGAGCTGCTCTAAGGTCTCCCCTTAAGGAGCTTTCTCTTCTCCAGGCTGACCCAGCCTTGTTGAACTCCATGAGATTTGCCCAATCCCACCTCTCCAGCCTGTCCAGGTGCCTCCAGATCCCATCTGTTCCCTCCAGCATGCTGACAGCACCACACAGCTCAGTGTCATCGGCAAGCTTACTTAGGGTGCTCGATCCCACTGTCCATATCACCAACAAAGACGTTAAACAGGATCTATCCCAACACCGACCCCTGAGGAGCACCACATGTCACTGGTTTCCACTTGGACATCGAGCACAACTGTTGAGCACAAGCCTTTGCGCATGGCCACCTATTCCTGATGGTGACTCGGAGCTGGGTTGTGCTGCCCCGGCTGGGGGTGCCAGTGTCCCATTGTCCCCGTGTCCCCGTGTCCCGGGGGTTCATTGACTGCTCCGGGCAGCGCGGGATGGAAACTGCCGCGCGCGGGGCAAGCGTGCGGGTGGCGGGGCGAGCACCAATCAGCTTGCGGAACCGGCTGAGCGGGGGCCAATGGGAGCGCGGCGAGGCGGGGCGGGGCGGAGCCGTGGCGGCGCTCCGGGCGCAGCGCGGGGTTGGACTCGGCTCCGCTGCCGGTCGCGATGCCTGCGGGTCGGGAGTAGCTCCGCAGCCCCGCTGCCCGGGACGATGTCGGGGAGCGGCGGAGCGCTGCTGCTGCTGGCAGCGCTGCTCGGAGCGCCGGCGAGCGCGCAGCCGAAGGGGGAAGACTCCTGCCGCCCGGTCCGCGCCTCCTTCCAGGTGCTGCAGCCCGGAGCCAAGTGGGTGCCTGAAAGCCCAGTGCCAGGTGAGGCCGCCCGGCACCGTGGCGTCTGGCCTGCAGCCCTCCCCTCCAGGGCTCGCCGGTGCCCCGGCGCGGAGCGAAGCGGCGGCAGCGCCCCGGCGGAGGGGTGCGGAAGGGTGTCGGGGGGGTCTCTGCGCGGTAGCGGGACAGTGCGGAGCCGGCTCTCCCGCCGGCCGGCAGCTGGGGCTCGGGGTGCCGGGCTCCGCGCTGCCTTAAATCTGGGTCTGGGATCTCCGCGCTGTGCAGCCCAGGACTCTCACCCCCCGCCCGGGCTCAGGAGCTGCCACGGCTCGGGGAAACAGGCTGGAAACGGACAGCGAGCACCGAGCCGGGCGAGGCGTTACTCCGCTGTGCAATTAGCATCACAGGTGGTACCACACCAAACCTCATCACCTACACCCTGCTAGGCTGCTTTCCGTATATATGCCTCGTTGCTATTATAAAATGTAAGTGAAATACTTGAATTCCTGCTTTTTAGAGCTCCTTTTGCAGCTTTTTTGGTAACGAGTGAGGGAGTGTGAGCTCTTCTGGGTGGGTGCCTGTGTGTACGCAGAAGGATGAGGCTCTGGTGGCTGCATTATAGAGCTGCCTGGGGAGCTCTGGGGCGGTTGTGCTGGGTTAAATACGCAGCGGAGAAGCCTGCCCTGGAAAGCTTCTGATCAAAGTATGATAAGGAAGAGACAGCAGGCAAATGTGACAGGCAGGGGAGATGCAATGAGGTCATCACCAGCAGTAGCTGCTTCTAATAAGCATGTGTTGAGTTATGGTTCTTGTGTTCGGAGTCAGGGCCAGAGACGCAAGAGTTGCTCCAGCAGTGATCTGCTGCAGCGCAGGAGAGGAAGGGGAGAAGCTGGGACTGGAAGGCGGGGTGTCTGCTGGTGCACATCCCAAATCCTTTGGGCTCTAGGACTGTAGCAATGCCTGAGGTCATCAACAGCTGTGAGATCTAGGACAGCTGGGATGTAAGTCCCGGTGTGAGAGTACCTCCCCTATCCTTTCCTATCCTTACGTCCCCTTCCTATATAATATTAGACTTCTAATGTGCCCTTTGGACTAGCAGCAGGAACAGCATCTCTTCTTTCTCCGTTCTGCAGGGCCTCGGTCTCCTTGTCAGTACAGAGAGCTGGAAATACTTTGTGATTAAATGCTTGGATGGAGAGTTGCAGGGAGGGGAAAGAGCTGCTCTTATCACCACTAAACCGACAGATTTTGTTCTTTGTAATCAAAGAAATGCCTTCCCTTCCTCCTGTGGGAGGCAGTGAATGCCTGTTTTGATCCCTAGGTAACTGTCTTGGAGTGTATATTTACAGGCAGATGTGATAGAGGGGCCAGCAGTGGCTGTGCTGCATGTGGTGAGGGACTGCTGCAGCTTCTGTGCTGCACCGTGGTGGGTCCTTCCCAGGAACCAGTGGCATCCTGGCCCAGGCTGTGATTTCGGTGGGTGGTTTCACTTGGAGACTTCCTTTCCTGCTTGGGTTCAGGTTGCTGGAGTTGCTCATGCTGCTCTGGGAGCCCCAGGTGCATCCAATGCTGTTCAGGAGGAGGAAGGAGCCCTTTACCTCTCTGCAGAGCCTATGGGTAGCTGGATCAATATCTTGTAACAGGGCTGGTGTTTCAAGTGAATGCTTCCAGCTTGTTATGATGATAAAGTTCCCACATATCAAATCGAAGGTGGATTTTACGTTTGCCTAAGTACATAAACTTGATTATAATTAAAGCAATGAGTGCTTGCTTATACCTTGGATCTGGCCCATCTTGCATGACTCTGTAGTAATTACACTTCAGAGCGCTCGCTTCTCCTAGTAGCAGCTGCATAAATCTCTGCAATAGGGAAACATCACTCAAGGACTATTTCCCAGGCTTCTGTTTATTGCTTTCTTCCTTTCATACATCTGTCAATTAGAAAAGTTTTGGAGCTCCCAGCCACAAATCACCACAGGATCAATTCTGAGAGCCTCTGCTTATAGATCACATCACCCTAGAGAAACTAAGGGCTGAAACAACCTACTTAAAACGTGTCAGGGTGTTTTTGACACAGAAAACCGACTTCTGGAAGCCACGTTTTGCATTATGAGCAGTTGTGGCTCAAGGCATTGAAGTTGAGGGAACACTGCTGAGTTGCAACACATGCAGGAGAAATGTCCCACGGCTCCATTTTACTGGATCAGTGGTGCATGGGCTTGGGGTACATCAGCGCAGTGCTCCCTGGAGAGGATCCAGCCACACCAGGCTGATGCTTTGAATGATGAAAAAGGCAATTCTGATAAATGGGAGGAAAGTGTCGTGCTGTTTCATGAGCAATAGTAATGTTCCGGGAATAATTCTAGCTGAAGGCGTGCATCAGGCAGTGAGCAGGAACTCAGTCCCCTCTGGTCCTAAAGCCTGGGGACTGGGGTTTTGTAGCTCTGGAGCATGCTTCGGCGTGCTTGGAGGTGGGGAGCAGCACGACTGAACTACTGTCAGCTGTGGCTGACTGTTGGGAGCGGTGGGAGGATGTAATTCATGGCAACAGCTCGACTCGAGCTAAGATGAGAGGTCTGTGCTGGAGAGGAGTGAAGGCAGGGTGATGGGAGAGTGCTTTTCATAGGTTTTTGGAGTTGAGACTTCGTGCCAGCTCATGAGCCACCCGCAGTTCTGTGCTGGGGGAACTTTGCATTCATTAATAACTAAAGTCTCGTCTTGGTTTCCTTCTTCCTTTTCTCTTTTTCCCTGCGTAATTTCTCATGTATAAACAGTAGCTGGAATGTCAGTTTCTTCCCTGTCTGCTCTTCTCTCCTCCTTTTTCTTCTCTGTCTCCTCCTTGACGTCTGGATTTCTTTGTGGTGACGCTCCAGATAATGGGGCTGGTGAGTGTGGATAGAGGGGAAAGGGGCAAGCTGTTGCCTCGATGACTCGGGGGGACGGGATAGATGTGTCTGCTCTGGGCTGTGTGGATGCCGAGGAATACTCATCTCGGCAGAGATACCTGCAGCGTGTCTCTTCTCCTCCTCCTCCCACAGCAGAGTGCAGTTTCTAGCTTTTTGTTCATTCTCTTTGATGGAAGCAAATATGGATTCACCCAAAGAAAATAGAGGACACGAGCCTTTTGCTGTTGGAGTTGAGGTGTAAAGCTTTACAACCGGCTGCCTGAGCATGTCAAGCTTTCTTCTCTCTTTTCTTCCTTTCGACAGCTGCTGTGTGCCAGCACACAAACTAAACACCCCAGCTCTTTCCGCTGGATTCAATGCACCTTTGCTCATGAGCTGGTTCCCTTTGTACTCCTACTCTTTCAGTCTGCTTTTCCTGAGTGGGACTAACGATTCTCCTCCCCGTGCAGCCTTTCTGTTCAGCTTAGCGTGCTGGTTTCAGATCTTCGCTTACCAGCTAATTGAGTTTTCTGTTCTTCATTATTTCAGGCTGCCAAGTTGCTCTCTTGCTAGTTCAGAGAGCAGGAGCAGAACCCTAAACCTCAGTAACCTCCCCAGGCAGTGGTTTTATAGCGAGATCATTCATTTTATCTTTGTTCCCAAGGGTTGATGTTAACAGCATCCTGAACACTGTTCTTCCCAGCCTTTGGAATGGCTGTGGGGTGTGTGCATGTGGCTGCAGCAACCATGTGTGGTGAGTGGGTGCCCACAAGTTAAGCTCCATACTTCGGATGATAGTATCATTGATAGATTTGTTAGAAGGAAAATTCTACTCTGTCAAACCTATTTTCTCCACAACTTCTTTTAAAAGGCATGGTGTTATAGTGTTATATTTGCCTGGCAATGCTGCAGGGCTTAGGGAGGCATCCAGCGTCAGATGGCCTTCTGAAATGCAAGATGGAATAGAAAAGAAAGGATAATTAAGCACTAATAAATATCCCATGTAGTATCCATACTGTTCCGACTTGAATCACCTACCGAATGAGGTTGGTTTATATCTCTTTAATTAGGTTTTAAAAAGATAAGCACTTAACCTGGGTTCTCAACAGTTGCATTTCTTTCCCTCTCCACAAACGCTGAGCATTAAAAGCCAGTGGCAAGATGCATGGCCTCGTAGTCACATAAATTAAAAGCAGGGTTTTGATTTAAAAAGAGGGGAATGATTGAAATGGCTGGGGGGAAACCCACTATATTTAAAGGTTGAATCACTGCTTTTATCTGTTTAAAGCATGATGCTGAGTGTGAAACAATTAGAGAGAGAAAAGCAGCAGCTTTCTGATGGGTGCCATTAGCAAACTGGTGAGCTGGGAGGGGGGGAATGAAGCCCTCTGACATTTCCCGACTGCAGGAAGCGAAAGGTTCTGCTGCTCCTTGTGGAGGAGGCTGCGGCGTTGGAACACGAGGCAGGGATGGGTTCTTATTTAGGCAATGCCTGGGGTGAGTTTGGGGAATGTGAATCCGATCGAAGCTGCCATTGGATCTGGGTGGGCAGGCTCGTGTGATCCAGTGGGAAGCATGGCTCCTCTGTCAGGGTCTGATGACAGGGTTGGAGCTATCTTGGGATGCTGAAATCCAAATGCAATCCTTCAGGCTCACGAAGGAGCTCACAGCCGCCTGCACAGCATCTCAAGGAGGGGTTGACATTTAATCCACTGAAGTTTGACATTTAACCCACTGAGAAAGGGGAGGCGATGGGTGGCCATGAGGGGAGAGAGGAAGATAGTGAAGGGAGATGAGGGGTGGCAGTGAGGGGCAGCTATGGGGTGTGAGGGGTGGCCATCAGAGGAAATGAGGGTTGTCTGCGGGTGGAGATCGTGAGGGATGGCCATGGGGGGAGATCAGTTTGCCTTTAGTGCCATGGTTTAGTGGTGGGCTTGGCAGTGCTGGGGTAATGGTTGGACTCCAAGATCTTAAAGGTCTTTTCCAACCTGGTTGATTCTATGACATTATTTTCACTTCTGCTGTGCTAGCCACCTATCTGGGAATAACTGTGCACCAAAGTCACATTTAATGCTTTAAATTCACTGCTACCTGGGCTTCAGGAGAAATTCCCTTTGTGAGAAGGAGGAGGAGGAGGCAGAGCAGTGCTGGAATCACCAGAGCTGTTGAGATTGGTTCTGTCAGGTAGGAGCGGGTGCAGAACTGCTGGAGCATTTACACTGCGGCTCCCCAGGATGGCATAAATGGCACAGCAGTGCCTGGCACCCGTGAGCCTGTGGAAGGGGCCACATCCAGCTCCTTCCCCCTCGGAGCTGGCTGTTGAGCTTAGCATCCCGTTGGTATTGCCTTGCAGAGATTGGGATGTGAGCTTCCAAATGCCATTTCGTCAAACTGTTGGAGGAATTCGTGGGATGCTTCTTTCCAAAAATGAATGTGTGATGATTTATAGCAAAGGAGAAGGTTGTTTGCGAGGGAAGAGACTGGCATTCCAAGGTGGAATGGCTTGAATCTTTAAGTAAAAGGGGAGTGAGTAGGTTGGGAGATAAAACAGTAAGGGCCATTAGGCAGCTGAATGGGCTTTGCTATCTCACAAGTTGGAGCTATCACTGGAGGTGTTTGTGTTAGATAAAATGCTTGGAGGAGGTGGATTGGGAGGCAGGGGTAGGATTTGATGACTCACAGGACATTTTGCATTGCATTTATGGAGCCAGAACATGTGGCAGTTTAATTCATGCTGATGCCTGGTCCGTAGGCTTGTCGTGGCCCTGTCTCTGCATCCACATGCTTTGGAGCACACGTAGGTTGGGATGCAGGATCTGGGTCTCTTGGGTGATGCTGCAGTGTGAGTGCAGAAGAGGGGACCTCCAAGCAATGGTGTGAATAAACTGGGGTCTTGGGCATCAAAACCTCCTTTCCTTACTGTTGGGACTTCCAGATGGAGCTGTTAGGGTCTGCTCACCATCGGGGTCTGCTGAGCACCGAAAGTAGCTGACAGATGGGAGTCAGGCCCTTGTTCCCTGGCCCTCTGTAGCCGTGCTCTGTGCCAAGGAGGACATTGTCCCTGGTAGCTTCCAAGAACCTGTATTGACCTGTTGCATTTCCCATGATGTTTTGGTCCCTGGTGTTAGTTGGCTGTGTCTGTAAAATGTTTTAAGCTGTCTGATTTGATCCCCAGGCTTTTCCTCCTGCCCCGTGATGGCTTTGCTGCAGCATGTCTGTCTTTTCGCTTCACAACAATAAAGATCCACTTAAGGGGAGAAATTGGCTTAATTGCTGAAAAGAAGGATGGGATGCGAGGGGATGACCTTGCTGCTTCTTATCCCTGGCTTGAACTTGCACAGATCTCTTAATTGCCAGCTCTTGGATTTTCTATATTGGAATTTCCATTAACCATGGAAGGCTTTTTTTCCCCCTTCATTTGAAATGTGTCCTAATATGATAAATGTAGGAGGAAATAAGTTCTGTATGAACAAGGCATTTCCGGCTGTATTGTAGTGTTAAAAGGACCATGCTAAGCCTCTTTGTGGTGTAAATTGACTTGGACTTGACTTGAAAAAACCTCTTTAACTTGCTGTTACAGAGCTGCTGCTCTCATTAAGGCCATGCCTTGCTGTTAGGTGGTTTTATGGTCCCTGTGTTTTTGTTTTGATGCGTGAAATACCTGTCGCTGTGCTCCTCTGGGGTGGGTTAGTTCATGAGCCACTGAAAGTCGATCTTTAGGTTCGTGGTACTGACTTCTTTTCTCCAGAGGGACCGATCAGAGAATCCCGGACTGGTTTGGGTTGGAAGGGACCTTAAAGCTCATCCAGTTCTAACTCCCCTGTCACAAGCAAGGACAACTACTGTGACAAACTGCAGTATGATTTCAAAGGCCATGATCTAATGTGGCTTGTCTTCTTGGTGCCTGCTCCCCTCTTCCCCTTCCTCCAAACAGGAGAAGGGAATCATGGAATGGTTTGGGTTGGAAGGGATCTTAAAGCTCATCCAGTTTGAACTCCCTGCCACGGGCAGAGACCTTCCACTAGAGCAGGCACTAGCACAGGGCTCCAAGCCCCATCCAACTTGGCCTTGCTGATGGAGAAATCAGTGCTGCACATCCTGCGTTGCAGAAGGGGAAGCTGAGGCAGCCGGGATGGTGCTGTGGGCTTTCTCGCCCTTTGCCGTGTGTTGTTTTGCAGTGATGACAGGACCTGCATTGGTTAAAGCTCATTTCCATGTGTGATATTCATGTTGCAGATGAAGCGTTTCGTTTTGTTTCCCCCAGGCTGTGCCGGGGAAGGGATGGGGCTGAAGGCAGGAGGGTTTCTGCTGTCGCTGCTCCTGACAGCTGGTGTTCCCTCGTTGGTGTGCACGACTCCTCCTCAGGAGGTGCACGGTGGAACTGATGTTAATATTAAGCCCGTTGTACTTACAAAAGTGACCTGACCCTTTGTAGTAATTAGGGAGAGAGTGGATGTGCTAAAAGACTCTCGAGGAGAGGAGATCCTGAAAGGGTGAGCGATCCCTCCATAGCAAAGATGTAAATTACCAAAGTGGCTTTTGTAGAGGGGGAAAAAGGCTTCTCAGGCAAAGGGGAAGGCAAGGCGAAGGCTGAGGGGTACGGGGAGCATTTGCCCTGTCTGTGCTGTCAGTCAGTTGCTTGGGGACTGCTTCCTAATCCTCATTCTGTGCAGCGCTGAGTTTAAGAGGGAGCTGTTGCTACTCTGGGCATGGTGCACTTTAGATGGCAGCCACTGAACTGTGAGGTCCTCGCTGCTGCCTGGCCCTGGATAGCTGTTTTTAATGGAGTTGTTGCTTACTGTTTGAGTTCCCAACAGCAGCATCAGGTTAGCTGTGTTCTGCATGATGAAGGTTCTTTGCTTTGATAGGAGCTCATTGCTTTGCTTGTGTTTGTGGGGCCACGGTTTGCTATTGAAAGTTGATTCAGAAGGAGACTTCTTCTTGCTGCTACTTCCAGTTCTTCTGTCCCGTCTTCTGCTGTTGTCTGAATGCAAACAATGAGCATTCTTTTTTTCTAAATTTGATTTATTTTTGGCCAACAGCACTTTTCCTAAAATTTGTCTACTACCTCCAGGAGTAAGAGCTTTGGGAATGTCTAAAACCCAAAGTTTAGCATCACTGACCAGTGCTTTGAGTTACAGCTTGAGATGCTAGAGCAAGCGATGTTCCTCTTGCCTTTGTCCTCTGGCTTTTCTACCATTGTGGCGAATGGGTGGAGGGGGTTTGTTGCAGTGAGGGGAGGACGGAATGGTGGCACTGGTGGGAGGACTCAGGGGATGTGTACAGTTCAGAAGTCTGAACTAAGGAATGGTAAATTATTGTTGTGTCGTCCTGTTGTTGTTGTTGCTCTGTTCATTGTAAATCCACAGCTTCAAATCCTGCCTCCTTTCCTCATCTCTGACCCCATCTCTCTGGCTGCCTGCAGCTCCTTACCAGTGTGCTGGTCAGCATGCGGGAGCAGCAGGGTGATGCTCTGTATCTCTCTGCTCAGCACCAGCACGTCAGTGGATAGGGTAGCAGCGTGCTGGCAGGAGTACAAAACACGCTCCCAGGGGCTATTGCTCAGCGATCCTGGCTCTGCCTTATCAATCTGCTCCTTCGGCCAAGCTGCTTGCTCAGGACAATCCCAGAAAAGGCATCGATTTGCCCAAGCAGTGATTGCAGTGATACCGATGTATGGAGTTTGTTGTCTCCCACTAATTCCAACCCCTCAAGCAAATTTTGTGCCCTTCTTTCTTCTCCAGGCTCTGATCTGCAGGTATGTATCCCCAAGGGCTCCACATGCTGCTCCAGGAAGATGGAGGAGAAGTACCAGGCAACAGCCCGCCTGACCATGGAGCAGCTCCTGCAGTCTGCCAGCATGGAGCTCAAGTTCCTTGTCATCCAGAACGCTGCTGTCTTCCAAGGTGGGTGCTGGGGGTGGTCCGGAGAGGAGGAGGTGTTTCTGGTGCTCTTCCTCAGCATCTCACGATCAGAAGTGCGGGTGGCTGGAAGCTTTCTGGTTTTCATGTGATTATATATATATTATGTATGCTAATTTCTGATAAATAATACACCTCAGGTGGGATGTGGCTGCTCTGGCAGGCTTGTCCTATATATTCCTGTCGCTGGAACAGCAAATATGACTTTAAAGACTAAACCTCTTCAAGTGGAAATGTAACAATAAATGAAAACCCCACTTCTCCCAGCATTTTAATGTCTGTGCAAGCACCATCTGGGCTGACTCTGCCGGTCCCAGGCTGCAGTAACGTGATCTGGTTGTCACCCCAGTGTCATGCTTGGTAAGCATCTGACTGAAGTGTGTGCATGATCGTTGTTATCCACCGCAAAACAAAGTTGGTTGTTCCATGAGAGAGGCTGACACGTTCACAAGTGCCATCCCTGTGGCTCACCAGGGGTTATGTGAGGGCTTGGTAACCTGGTGCCGCTCTATGGTGGCAACTCTCTTCCTTTTCTAGTGATAATTTGATGTATTTTCTTCTTCTAATGTGATGTATTGTCCTTTTGGCAAAACTAAGCTTTGACAAATACCGTTCTGCGGATACACATGAGTTCATGGCACTTAAATCTGCTTCAGTTTTTTTTTAGGGCCTTTACACAAGCAAAACTTACTCCATCCATGGTTAATGATAATGAAATGATTGCTTGTTTATTAAGTGCTTTCCTATTGAGGCTCCATTGTTCCGTATTGATGGTACTTCTGCCCATATTTAAAGAAGGCACGAGCAGTCAAGTGGGGCGGTTTTTCCTTCATGCTGATATTTTTGCAGAGTAATCGATTCATTTTTGGCTATGCATCATTAATAGCAAGACCCAAAGCCTGCTGAAGCCTGAGAGATCATGGCAAAGCTCTGCTCTGGTCCACTGCTGCCTGATGCAGTCTAATGTGTTGTTTTATGTCAGGGTAAGATCAACTGGATTGCTGAGGAGTTAACAGTATATTTTTTCCCTATAGTTGTCAATGCAGTGACTATTAAGTTCCAATTCCTCTGAACAGAATGGAGTAAAACTACTGAGAGATTGGTTTTCCAGGCCTTGGAAATGTGGACTAACTTCAGAGATTAATAACCTGGCTGGAATGCAAAGTGCTGCCTCCTTGCCCTACCATTTAACATGAACATCGCAACGGCAACTCTTACTGCATGTAGGAATGACACCCTATGTTACTGCAGGTTGTGCACAGTATAGCAGAGTTGGGTGCTCTAGCTTGGAACTTTCTGCCTCTTCAGGAGAGTTGAATCCCTTGCTCTGATATTTTTCCAGCCTGGCAGTGAGAGCCCTTTTCCTGTGCAGGGATTTGGGAGCTGATGTTACTCTGGAAAGCCTTGGTATGCAGAGTTGCCATTCGTGGTAGTAGGGATGAAAAGCATTTAATGGAAGAATTCCTGACCACTTCTGCTTATAAAAAAAGTTTATGGCTAATTTTCAAGGTCTTTTGCAATCTGTTGAAGAAGAGGAATTCCTAGCTAGAACCACTGAAGAGCTCACTTTAATTACCTTGTATAAAGTGGTTTGGACTTGAAAGAGCAATTCATTAGACTTTGAAAACTGTGTACTATTTGTTATCTTTAAATTCAGTCTTAAAGTCTATAGAAAACCACTTTGTTAATAGGTGGATATGTTGATTGCTGCTTGTTCCAGAGTGTTTTGATGGCTTTAGTGCCAGAGGCTGTTCCAGCTGTAGAAAGTGGATTCAGCATACAGCAGTCTGATTTCTTGTTTCTTGGCCCTGCTGATGGTAGGGGACAGGTTTCTATCTCAAGAAATCGCTAAGGCTGTTGTATCTCAAATCAAATCCCACCAGTGTGCTCTTTGCTTCCTCCCACACTGCCAAGGTATGTGCTATGACAGCTCATTGCAGGTTGGCAAACCTGCTGTTGCTGTGGCACAGGTGGAGAGTGTGGGATGCCCATTGCAGGGGGTGCCTGGAGCTGAATGTGGTTACTGAGGGGATGCTGGAGCAGTCCTGGAGTGCTACTGGAGCCCACCGTGGTCCCCAAGCATCTCCTGCAGGTCCTGCTCCTGCGTGGTGCCTTTGCTTGGAGCTGGGGACGGATGCCCTGTGGCTTCAGGTGTTGGGACTGCAGGACACGTGTGCTCTGCTGGGAATCCTGCACAGAGGATGTGTAATACCCTGCCTGAGAGAGCAGTGCAAGGATGTTGGAATGGAAGCGTACCCTAACCGCTCATGGTAAAAAGAAACACAAATGTGAAATCCTTCAGAATGAATGTATTTTTAGCTTGGCATCTGAAGGGACTGCTGGTCTGACAAGTGAAATCTCACCCAGATGTTGTTGTTTGGCACCAAATTGAATTTCTTCCCACAGAAGCTAGAGCAGCCTTGCTGCTGATAAAGATCAAGGGAAATTGTCTGGCATTTACAGAAACTCTTATCCAGGCCTATCTGTTACAATGTTCGTGTAGCAAAGTTTATTGGATTATTAATTTTAGAGCCTTGGGCTTTTTCTTTATTGCAGTTAAGAAGGAAAAATCGTAACCCAAAGAATCCTCCCTTCACTCGGTCTCACTGGTACAGTTAACTCCTGGACTTCTCTTACAGGCATTTTTTAAACGATGAAGATTATTGAAGTAGTGATTTAATCCTTTGGAAACTGGCTGCGTTTGACAATGTTGGAATGGATCGTAGCTGCCTTTGACTGCACCTAAATCTTACACCGGAATGTCTTTGAGGGCAGGGTATTTTTACTTTCATGTATTGTATCCATGCTGGTATCTGCCTGTGTGCCCACCTCCTGGTTCGGGTTCTCAGCTGACAGCAGCTCTGTTGCATACCATGAAGCTGGACATGAGCTGAACTTGCTCATGGATCTTTTGGCAAGTAACATATAGCATTGCTCTGGAGTTCTCATCCAAACTAACCCTTGAGTTACTGCATTAACCTGCTGTGGCGAATGGTGAGAGCCTGGCCTGCCAGTCACCCTTCTCCCCTCTCTTTCTCTTGACCTTAGATCTTGGCTTTTTGGTTGGTGCCCTTCTGCAGCCTCTCCTGTTGATGTTAGTCAAACCTGGAGCAGCCAACCTCTGCATGGAGCACATGCCAGGCTGTCGGAGCGAGTCGATTGCTCTGTGATCCACTGGTGCTGATGCAGAGGTTGCTGGAGGCAGCAAGGTAGCAAAGGCCTGAATCTTGAGATACAGCATCGCCTGTTTGTGATCCTGAATCCACCCACTTCCCTGTAGGGCTGCTGGGACTTCGGGAATGAGGGGATGGTGGGAAGGCAGGAGTATAACTACTCAAACTGGAAAACTGAACAGGATGCTGCAGTTGAATCCCCCTTGGTGAAAGCTTGACTGAAGGCCTAATCTGCTGCCCTGCAAAGGCAATGGCATTTAACCTTCTGCAGATGGCAGCTGGAAGACAACAGGAGCTCTGTTGGGTACCTAAGGGGAGTTTGCAGGGACTAGGGAGATTTGAGGGGCTTTTGGTATGTGTCTTTGGGAGTAGTTTCTGGGAAGACCATGATAAGTCAATACAGAGAAACTTGCCTGTCTGTGTATGGTATCCTCTTATTCCTGGCAGAATCCTGTTTCTCCTCTCTGGAGCTGAGCCCTCGGTGGTTTGGGAAGAGCAGGTAGTGTGAGGAGGATGTCAGTTCATTCCCCTTGTGTGCTATAGTAGGATGAAGGCAGAGCTGTAACTCTTAGTCCTACCAGGTGGCTCTGAAGGCTGTAAATCCTCCACTAGGCATAAACCATAGAATCATAGAACAGTTAGGGTTGGAAAGGACCTTAAGATCATCCAGTTCCAACTCCCCTGCCATGGGCAGGGACACCTCACACTAAACCATGGCACCCAAGGCTCTGTCCAACCTGGCCTTGAACACTGCCAGGGATGGAGCATTCACAACCTCCCTGGGCAACCCATTCCAGTGCCTCACCACCCTCACAGTAAAGAATTTCTTCCTTATATCCAATCTAAACTTCCCCTGTTTCAGTTTGAACCCATTACCCCTTGTCCTGTCACTACAGTCCCTGATGAAGAGTCCCTCCCCAGCATCCCTATAGCCCCCCTTTTGGTTATTTACAGTTATTAGTACTGTCCATTCCTACCTGTCGGGAGTGAAGCTGGTGTTGACATTGTAAGCTTCTATCAGGTTATCTCTAATCAGCTTAGAGACACCTAAGCCACAGATGTATCAAATAGCCAGCCCTAACGGTGGAGGCCTCTAAAGCATGGCTGAATTATTTATTTTGGTATGATGCGAATGTCTGGGCTTTATTGGGTTTTCTTTGAAGAATTGGGTTCCTCTTGAAGTCTGGAAGATAAAAGATCAGTGATTGTCTCTCCAAATCTCTTATTCGGAGTCCTTCAAGACTTTTCCCTGTTCACAAGCTGCTGTTACTGCTTTAGAGGCAAGGTGAGGGAGTTGAGGCTTCTTTTATTCTATTGAAGAGGTTTAAGTATATAAAGCCTTCGATCTTTAGTAATGATGCTTTGGCTGGGTGAGTCCAGGATGCGCGTTGCATCCATTAGGAGAGAAGAGATGGGCACCATGGTGGGAGTGCTGCTGGGAAGGGTCCACTGGTACGAGTGCTGCGCAGCAGAGTCGTGTCCTATTGTTTGGGATAGTTTAATACTCCAGTGTCTTTAAGCCAGTGAAGTCTGACAGTGCGGGAGGGTCTCCCAGGTGTTGGCAGCAGCACTTCAGCACAGCACCATTCTGCAGGCCACTGTGTGGGGAGGAGGCTTCTTGCACAGCTTCCCTATGCAGGAGAGAAGTGATTGTGGTTAACTGAATACATGTAAAGCCAGATGCTCAGCAGTAGCCAAGTCTCACATGAGCGGGGTGGTCAGCTTCAAAGCTGTAGGTGTGTTGTGAGAGTGCACGTGAAAATGTGAACTCTTGCTTATGGGCTTGTGAGAGATGAAGCTGAGATTTTAGAGTGGATTCAAAGCAGGAATTCAGTTTTTGGAACGAGAATATTCAAACTAATTAGATTTTACAAGTAAACAAGCACCACAAATAGATCTTTGTGTCATCTTCTGATTCCTGCTCCTGATTACTCCTCTGCTGGCTAAAGCCTTGCTGCCTCCTTCCTTGCTGCCGTCCATACAGTGGCAGTTCTCCTCTTTGAAAGCTTCTTAATTTGTTGTTGATTTTGTTATTAATGCGTTAAAATAGTGCTTGTGTCACTGGGTCAGTCCAGGCTGGCGTCCTGCCTTTGGCAGGTGCTTAGGATACACCAGGCTTGCAGTGCAACACTACGGTGATACAGCTGCCAGGTTGGTGATGATGTTCTAAACTGATGATTACAGATAGGTGGAAAGAGCTGTCTGCATAATGAGAGCTCCCAGTTTGTCAGGATCAGTATAGGGAAGTGATGTTTCCTTTCAAATAACCAGGACTTATTGTTCATAAATCACAGTTAATCTGTTTATTACACTAGCACATGAAGCGGGGAGTCTGCAGTGGGCTATAATGCTTAGCTTTAGGAGCAGAGCTGTAATCGTAGCAGCAGTTTCAAGTGATTTGAAATTGGGGGATCAGCAAAATGCAGGAGTTTGTGGAGGCTCTGGGCATTAGAAATGACTGCTGAGGATTGATGAGTTTCTCTAACAAATTGTAAAATCCATCATGCAGGAGTTAGGGCATGAAACTGCCCTCCTGAGCCACATAAACCATGGCTTTGGAAGTATTGCATGCACACTGCTGGGAAGAGAGATTTGGGAAGATGCTTGCTTTTGCTTTTGTTTCTTCTTCTTTCTGCCTGGAGTTTCAATGCCAGCACGGCACTGCATGCAGCTTATGAGGCTCTGGGTGTGCTGGATGGGGCTGCTGCCTCTCAGTGCTCCTTGTGGTGCTGAGCCTGAGATGTGAGGCTGCTCCCTTGCCTGGGCTCCCTCTCCGCTGCTTCAGTCTGTACCAGAGTGGTCACGTTTCCCTTGATCTTCCAGAATCCTGGTGCATCTCAGGCAGCTTTGCACAGCCCTTGCTCGCAGCTGATGGAGAGCTCAGCAGGCATCTTTGGGGCCCTTCCTTGCAGGATGGAGCTTGTTGGCTTTTGCTGCTGTTTTCCTGCATCCTCATTTGAGATCTGCAATACAGCCCCACATCAATGGCCCCTTGTGCTCCCATCTGCGTTTCCACGCAGACCCAGTGGGGTGCCCATGTTGGGTATCCAGAGGCTGGCTGCTGTAGGAGGAAGCTGTGTTGTGCCCTTTGCAAAGGGCTAGCAGCAACTCCCTGGCACGTCTGTGGAGCAGTGAAGTGTGTGGTAGATGCCACCAGCCCCTCAGCCCCTGCTTTTGGGCCCTCTGTGGCTTGAAGGGTGCAGCCATAGGGCAATGTGTATGGTTGAGATTCCTCCATTCCTTCCCTGTGTCCTGCCTCTTTGTTCTTCCCCTGCAGTTAAATGCTGATGCCCTTCCCCTCATCAGTGAAATGAGGCTTGGAGGTTAATAGGAGGCTTTTTGGAACTGCCTATGTGCTGCTTCAGCAGCTTTTAAACACTGTGCTTGGTGTCTGGGCTTAGAGGTCCCCAGTCCAAAGTGTGCAGAGGAGTTCCTCGATACTTGTGGACCTGCCTTCTGCTGCTGGGGTACCAGCCCCTGCCAGCTCTGCTGCGGCTTTTCTGCTCTGAAAGGGGATGGTGCTTCCCTTCTTCTGCGGAGCATAGGGAGGCATTGGCCATGGGGCTGCTCCCACTTACTCCGTGTGGTGCTCTGCCCCCATAGGAGAGGGGGATGTTTTGGATGGGGACATGTTCAGACAGGGTCTCTGCAGAGGAGCATCATGGCCATGCTGAGATGCCTGCAGTGTCTCCTGCATGATGCAGCCTGGTGGTGCTGCCTCTGTCCCAGCTGCTCCAGCAAAACAGGATCCTCTGCCTGCATTCCCTGTGGGAACAGGAGTTGGGAGATACACGGGAGCCCTCACTCTCTGGTTTCCTCTGTTCTACAAGTGGGCTGTTCTCTGTAGTTACCTTCAGAGCTGCATCTTTTGACAGTTCAAGTAATAACATTCTTAAACGCCTCCTAATACTATAAACCAGTCAAATTACATTTTGTTTCGTTTTTTCCTTTGTAATTCTAGTGCAGAGATGGGCACGGTGGCACCTTCCATCTCTTGGCCTGCAAGAATAAATAGAGGCATTTTCATTGTACAAAGTGTTTAAAATACATTTGCTGTGCAGGGAAGGGGGGGAGAAGGCAGCACCCGGCAGTAAAGGCAAGGACTGTCTCCGTAAAGAAAACATTTTGCTTTTAAAGCAGCAATAAGCTCCAGCAATGAAATAGCCAATGGTGCATCTCATCGGAGGGAAATGAACTCTTGCGGAGCCCATTACGCTGTCGATACGCTGTGGTTTCGCATTCCCCTGAGCAGATGGGGTCACCTCAGGTGTGTTACTCACTCTGACTTCACTGCTGATGTGAAATCAATTTGAGCAATTTATAACCCTTCATTTTACTGTGAAAGTATATTAATCTGTGAAAACACGGCTCAAATAGGGCAGATGAGAGCTTTCCACATGAGTGTGCGTAGCTGGCAGAGCCTCCCGCATTATCTACTGCAGAGAAGCCTGTGGAACTTCTGGACACACTGTAGGCACTGACAATCCAGTTTTCAAGCTTTGGGCTTTATCCTTGAAATGTTCTAAAGCGATAGGAATGTCTTGGTCTGACTTTTCACAACTGTGCTGCTTCCCCTCTGCTCTAGTGCCTGGAAGTGGTGTTGGTGGGATGGTGATACCTTGGCATGCTCAGGTCTTATCCTAAGAAGGCCCAGGAAAATACTTCAGGGTATATTTATGCACTTACCTGAATGACTGCTAAATCCAGCCTTGAGAGTCAGAGTGACTCTGTCAGTGCTGCATTGTGCAGCAGTTCTTCACACAGGTTTGATGGGATGCTGGATTGGGCATTGAGAGTTAGAGTGACTGTCATTGCTGTATTGTGCAGCAATGAGAGTTAGAGTGACTCTGTCGTTGTGCAGCAATGAGAGTTAGAGTGAGAATCAGAGTGACTCTGTCATTGCTGTATTTTGCAGCAGTTCTTCACATAGGTTTGATGTGATGCTGGATTGGGCCCATTTGTCCCATGGAGCAGTGGTGGGTCAGAGCTGAACGGTGCTGGTGGGAGAGAGAAAGCATATGTGGAAGTAACTGCATTTCCGTGAAGGAATGCATGTAGGAATCAGTGCATCTTCTCTGAGCCATGAGATGTAGGAAGCACCACGTTTAATCTGTTAGTATTGAAAACAAAGTCTGAATTGGAAAACTGATAATCTGAATGTGTGTTTGGGAAAAAGCATCTCACACAGACCTGTTGGCTGGAAAGTGAAGAGTAGAAAAGCCCAACTCTGAGACAGAGTGCCCTGGGTTCAGCAGTAGCAGTCATTTTTCTCCTTCTTAGTAGCTGGTGCAGCGCTGTGTTTTTGACTTCTGGCCTGGGAACAGCGCTGATAACACCGATGTTTTTAGTTACTGCTCAAATGTTTACTCTGACCAAGGACTTTGTGAGTCTCATGCTCTGCTAGGGAGGAGGAGAAGCCAGGAGGAAGCAGAGACAGGACACCTGACCCAAACTAGCCAAAGAGGTATTCCATACCACAGCACGTCATGCCCAGGATGTAACTGGGAGTTACCCGGAAGGGCTGGATCACTGCTGGGTGGGGGCGAGGTATCAGTTGGCGGGTGGTGAGGTGTTGTATTCTCTTCCCTTGTTATTTCCTTTATCATTATTATTATTGGTGGTAGCAGTAGTGATTTGTGTTATACCTTAGTTACTAAACTGTTCTTATCCCAACCCATGGGAGTTGCATTCTTTTGATTCTCCTCCCTGTCCCTCCAGGAGCGGAGGGAAGAAAGGGTGGGGGGGGAAGTAGACTGCGTGGTTCTAATTTACAGCCTGGGCTTAAACCATGACACAGAGCAAACCAACCAGCAGTGCAGAGCAATTGTAACCGGGTTCTGTTGCTGGTTTCATTCCCAAACTTGTCATCTTCAAGTCAGGAAATCTGATTGAGTGTCACAAAGCAGCAGAGAACGGTGAAGCTGCCCCTAGGGTTACAGCTCCCAGCTCTGGAATTCCCTCTTTCTGAAGAAAGTTGGTGAAGAACAGCTTGCATTAATGCAGCATATTTGTATTGGTCAAATTCCTGCTATGATTAGAGGGAAAATTATGTTCCTTTTCTTTTTAGGGAAAGGAAATGAAATCAGTAATGCATGTAAGGAAATCTGTTGTCACTGAAAAGGGAGTCAGGAATGTGAAGGCTGATCAGATCAATGCATTCTCTGGAATCTGCCTCATTAAAACAACAAAATCAAATTGCTACTGAATTTGCAAGGAATTCAGTTGAAATGGCACATGTGTTTTTCCTGCCTTTGCATGATGAAATGATTCCAGTCTGCTCAGTCTCCCAAATTAAGTGGTTGGCAACTGGTGTTAAATACTCATCAGTTGCAAATAGTTCTTTAAATGGAAGAGAACACTGGTGTTGGTCCTTCATCCAGCCCAGAGCACAGCAGGGTGGGAGCTACCATATACTAGAGATAGCGTCAGTGGCTACTTGAGGTGCAGAGCTTCCCTCTGGATGAGGCTTTGAAGGTGATTATTCATGCTGTCATTGTCAGGGGAGTGCTGGTCTCTGATGTCCAGCTGCACAGCTGAGATCAGCCTCCTTATGGACCTTTGGGAATTACTCTGTACTTAGTGAGAGCTGACTGGAGATCTTTGAGATGGCCTGAGAGGATTTCCATGTGGTGTGGGGCATTGTCCCCCTCAGCTGGGGATGCACAGCTGGGGAGTGGTTCTGTAGCTCAGCCTCTTCTTGGGTAGCAAAGAAGTTAAAACCCATGAAATACAAAGCTCTTGTCTAAAGAGAAGAAATGACCAGGGGAATGCTGAATCTCCTGCACGGCATTTCTTCTGTCTGAAGTGTTCGCTGTAAGGAGCAGTTGGCTCCTGCTACTAATGCATCAGTAGAAAGCACATCCTGTTTTATTTCAGTTGTTTTGGCTGACGGAATGGCCAGAGCCCAGCACTGGGTGGTGGTGGTCTCCTGCTCAGCCTCTTGTGAGGCCAGGCTGAGAAGCGATGATCCTCCCTTTCTTTGCTTTTTGCTTTGCAGACCTTTCCCCCTTTTTCTGCCTGGAGAAGCACTTGTGCTGCTGTAGCCTCCGTTGTCCTTGGGAATCAGCTTTGTGACTCCTGAAGTGAGATTAAAGGTGTGTTTCCATACAGAGGAGCTCTTCTGTTCTCTGTGTTCACTGAGAAATGGCACTTGAGTGTTGGAATTTGCAGCAGCTTTAAGGCTGGAGGTGATAAGATGCTTTTCCCCTCTCTTGCTTTGTTCATAGGCTGTTTGTTTAGATAGCAGCCTGGAAATGATATTACTAGCCCTGTACCTCACATTGTGCTGGCAGTGAAGAACAAGCAGTGCATTTGACATTTGGGGAACTGCTTCATTTTCAAAGGGATGTGATTTAGAATCTACTTCTTGAACTGATAGACAGTAAAATGCTATTTTTTTTCTTACTGGCTTGCACAGATTTTTACCTTGAAGATGCCCTGTAAAGCTCACTGCATTACCAGTATTAAGTCAAAGCAAATGCTTCGCATCAAATGAGAAGGCAGGCTTTGAACTGGTGAGAGGTTGAAAACCATTTACTCCCTCCAGCTTGTGATGCTTCGCTGTGACATAGGCATGGAAAATAATTGGGCTCACTAGTGAGTAAATATTTGATCCTGAAATGCCTCTTCAAAATACAGAGCTGGGAGAGCGTAACTTCTTCAGCTGCACGCTGGTTCCTCTGGATTTGTCTCATGCCAACAGCTAGCTGGCAATCAGAACCACAGTGTTGAGGGTGAAAAGCCCATGAAGGGTGTGGAATAAACCTCTGTTTGGTTTCTTGTGTCCTGTGCATTAGAATACAGCCTTTCATTATCGCATCATGTGTATTTTCCCATCAACTTCTTGTGTAAGGGCACTGGGTGAGTGTCCTTAATGAGTCATTTTATGTCTCCTCCATGTTTGGTGCCTGGTTACTAATGCTTTAAATTAACACTTTAGGCCAGAGTTCTTCAAGACTGTCAATTCCATAAGAATTGACAATCTTGAAGAATTGACAATTCCATTGATTTTCATGCTGGTTTGTGATGTTCAGGGCTGATGTTCAGAGCTGAGCTGGTTTGTGATGTTCAGGGCTGAGCTGGTTTGTGATGTTCAGGGCTGATGTTCAGAGCTGAGCTGGTTTGTGATGTTCAGGGCTGATGTTCAGAGCTGAGCTGGTTTGTGATGTTCAGGGCTGATGTTCAGAGCTGAGCTGGTTTGTGATGTTCAGGGCTGATGTTCAGAGCTGAGCTGGTTTGTGATGTTCAGTGCATGTTTCTTCCACAGATAAACCCCCTGAAATTCAGAGGGAGCCTAATTGAGACCTTTCCTGACTGTGTTCAATGCAGTGTAGCAACACACATTCAAGATGTAGACCTTGGGTTTGGGTATGGCCTCTTTTGTACACTCCACATCTTTTGACCCCTGGAGCTGGCAAGGCTGGAGGAGCAGTGCCTGACTTCCAACTAGAATCATAGAATCACAGACTGGTTTGGGTTGGAAAGGGCCTTAAGATCATCCAGTTCCAACCCCCTGCTATGGGCAGGGGCACCTCACACCAGACCATGTTGCCCAAGGCTTTGTTCAACGTGGCCTTGAACACTGGCAGGGATGGATGCTTTGGGCAACCTGTGCCGGGCCTCAGCACCCTCACAGGGAAGAACTTCTTCCTTAGATCTAACCTGAACTTCCCCTGTTTCAATTTGAGCCCATCACCCCTTGTCCTATATCACTATAGTCCCTGATGAAGAGTCCTTCCCCAGTGTCCTTGTAGGATCATCTCCTTAAGTACTGAAGTACTTCAGCTTTGCCTTTAAGTTAATAAAAAGGAGGAATAATGCACCAAAACCTGGGTTCTCTTTTAAAAAAAAGCAGGAGGTTAAAGGCTGAAAACAAAAGGTTTCAGCTCTTCTCAAAGCACAAGTGAGTTGGATCTGGGTACATTCTTGCTGGTACAACAAAAACCCTAACCTCAAACTGCACCCCCAAACTGTGACAGTGCTTCACGTTCATACAGACTTACTCACGTCCTGTCGAAAGCTGAGTTCTGTTCCAAAGGCTGGGAAGTGCTTCAGCTCATTAAAGAGAAGGTCATCAGGTTACCTTACTGTAGGCAATAAAAGAGAGAAAGAAACCTTTCTCATCTGCCTTATTATCTGCCTTATTCTCGGGAACACTTGAACCATTTTGTCTGCAGTGCAAATCAGCCTGAGGCAGATAAGAGGCATGTAAAGTTGCAGTCCAGATGGTTAGAGCTTGGCAAAATCACAGGTAAGTAGGCATAGGGTCCAAAGATCAGAAGCAGTAGGCAACTGTGACAGGCTCTGCCTATAATTAGTTATAATATTTAATCTAAATGTCTGTCGAAAGATATTGTCCTGTTCTGAAGTGTGATCATTCATTCAGAGATGTGGAAGGGACTCAAAAGCTGGAGTTAAAGTGAGTTTGCTTGTGGAATATGAGAGGGGCTTTTTATCTTCTCTCGTGAGTCTTGGGTGACATGGTCTAGTGTGAGGTGTCCCTGCTCATGGCAGGAGGGTTGGAACTGGGTGATCTTAGGTTCCTTTCCAACCCTAACCATTCTATGATTCCATGTGGCAAGGAGCTGGCACAGAGAAGATCTGCAGTAGCCCAGTGTCACCCTTTGGTGGACAAAGCATCACTCAATTCTGTAACATCAGTCATAGGGCAATAACAAGTGGAAAAGCACCAGCAGGAAAGCTTCGTGTTTAAGTTGTACCAGAACTATGCTTTTGAGTTGCTGTGGGTTGGAGCTGATCTGCCCTGTTAATACCAAGTTTTGGCACTAAATCAGCTTCGGCTACACAAAACAATGAAGGCAGGTGGTGAGCTGAGCCCTTAGATCTTCACGTCGTAAAACTCTTGTGGAAGTGGGGTTGGTGTCTTCATGGCCAGTGCCTGTTGTGCCTGAGCCTTTCTGCCAAGGCTGGCCTGGGGAAGCACAGATACATCTCTTTTGTGTTTATATAGAGGTCTGAAAGTGCACATAACTCACTGTGCTGGATTTGAAGGCTTCCGGAGGAGTGTTTGTGCATGTCTTGGACCTGGGGTGTTAGTACAGCAGCAGCAGGTAAGCTCAGTGGTGAAAGGGGACAGAAAACAGGACTCCTGCGTGTTAATTCTGTACGTGACCCCCTGCCTTGTCTTGGGTGAGGCACTGAAGGGAGGCTTAAGGAATCCTTGGGAGACTCATGGAGTGAACATTGCACTTTCATCCTCTATCCCCTTAGTTTTGGCTTGCCACTTCTGCATTCACGGGTGGTACAGAAAGGATTGAAGAGTGACTGCGGAGCAAGTCTCGCCTCCCTGCTCTCCTCTGGGCTTTGCACCCCCCTTCTCCAGAAGAGCATCCAGCTCTGCTAAGGCAGAGGCACTGGCTCCATGCTCCGTGCGTTTTAACCTTCTTTGCTTTCCTACCCTGCCCGTGGCTAATGCTCAGCTTAGCTTCCTGTCCCCCTCCCCTCCCTGGCCTTGTTGCACTCCCTGCAGAGTGCCCGGTCTCCCTCTCCCGGAGCGAGGTGGTTGAGGAGGTCATGCAGCATTAACAGGGCAGCAGAGCTCTGCTTTGGCTTCTGCTGATGGGCTCTGACGTTCCTGACGTGTTGTGCAGTGTAAAACGTTGCAGAGAAAACAACAACTCCGCTTTGACTGAAAAATTAATTCTGTCGGCACTTCCCCTTTGTGGTGGGCTCTTGTCAGAGGGCAAAGCCGCTGACCCTGGGGGGCAAGGGTGAGATGGTGGGAGAACAGCAGTAACGTTAGAGAGAGGAAATCTGCATTAAGGATGCTGGAGAGGGACTCTTTACCAGGGACTGCCGCAACAGGACAAGGGGTGATGGGTTCAAACTGAAACAGGGGATGTTCAGGTTAGATCTAAGGCAGAAGCTCTTCCCTGTGAGGGTGCTGAGGCGCTGGCACAGGGTGCCCAGAGAAGCTGTGGCTGCCCCATCCCTGGCAGTGTTCAAGGCCAGGTTGGACACAGGGGCTTGGAGCAAGCTGCTCCAGTGGAAGGGGTCCCTGCCCGTGGCAGGGGTTGGAACTGGGTGAGCTTTAAGGTCCCTTCCAACCCAAATCAGGCTGGGGTTCTGTGACTGATTATCAGGGAATGATGTAAACTCTTCAGAAGGCATCGCCTTCTGTGCGCTTACTGTATAGAGAGAATTTTACATCCAAGTTTATCTGCTTTGTAAATTAGTCTCTCCTCTAATTATAGTTAATGGTCTATGACTTTCTCTGCTCTTCAGTGGTGTCCTGAGTTCCTCTGCTCCCCTTGATGCAGAGATAGACCTGTGCAGCAAAGCACATACTGTTCCTTCTGTGCTGCTTTGGGAAGTATGTGGAGGTGCAGGTGGGTTTTCCCATGTGTGCACTTCTTCAGAGTTAAGAGATCTAGTCAAAAGTACAAGGGGAGGTAAAGTACCCAAGGGCTGTGCTGTTGGTCCTCCTGACCTTTGCAATGTTGGTTTTCCTTTTGTCCTTCAAAATGAAGGGGTTGTCAGGGAGCCTCAGTTTAAGCATAAGGACATGATGGTGCAAGTTCTCCCTGCTGAAATTGAGGATTAGGGACACTTGTCCACCTGAATGACAATGATGTAGCATCAGACCATAAATACACACACAACTGTTTGTACCCAGCGGTGCTGTTGTGTTTGATCTTGCTTCTTTCTGGGGCTTGCAATCCAAGCGTGAAAGAGGGGACAGCAGTTGCATATGGACCCACAGGGCAGGCAAAGAAAGGGGTATAGTGATGAGCGTGTGAAGAGCTGTGGTCTCAGCATCACGGCAAAGAAAGGTGAGAAGGAAGAACCTGAAGGCAAAGCAATCAGTAGCTTTGCCGTGTGTGTGGAAGCCCTTCAGGTTTGGTGGAACATGGGAGGACATTTAGTCAGCTAGAGCATTCACATTCCTGGTTCAGTCCTTCAAGAAGAAACGGAGCTGCACTGTGGGCTGATGACATGAATGGGAAAAGGAATAGTTCTTGTACTGGGAGGCTACTTGGCCATTAATATTCTATTAATTTCCCCGCTCCTTCTAATGGTATGAGAACACTTAAAAGGATGATGCATATCATCCAAATGGTGTCTGACAACACTTCCCCCACTGCTTATGATGCTTCTGATTGTTAATATAGATAAAATGTAACTGATCAGAATATAAACCCTCTCTTTTGTCTTTGTAATGTTTTCAGCTGCCTGTTAAACAAATTGCATGGGAAAGTGAGTAGCCTGTTCTCAGTGCAATGGTGTCACCCAGATAGGTTGCAATGCTTAATGCACAACATGAAGTGTCCTTGCTTGTTTATTTTCTTAGTAGTAATGACATTTTAGGCTAAGCCATTGTTGCTCCTTCAGAATGCAGTTGCTTTGTCCTTATACAGAGTGGTATTTTTTATGCATTATAATAACGTCTTGCTGAGTATTATGTCACGGTTTAAATAAGCTTTTAAACCCCTGCAGCATAGAGGGGTGGTTCTGTTGGGCTGAATTCTCCTTCACTGTAAAGCAACCCTGCACAGAAGTGTCCATCTCTATTTTGTGATGTGTGTCTGCAGCCTAAGAGCATGCAGAGGATGCCATGTGGAAACGGTTTCCTGCCCAGGACCTTACAGCGTGTGCGTATGTCAGGCTCCTGTTTGGCTCTAAGAGGTGAAGGGAAATACTTGGGCACTAAATCTGTTTTCAGCCAACAGGCATCTTATTTTTCATTACTTGCTGCTGCAGGAGTCTGTAGGTTTTGCTTGTTTTGCCTCCTGGAATGTTATCATGGTCTATCTTAACTTGCTTGGAGGAGGAGACGATGACCTTTGGGTGGATACTGGAGAGGGGCTCTTCATCAGGGACTGTAGCGATAGGAAGGGAGTGATGGGTTCAGACTGAAACAGGGGAAGTTCAGATTAGATATAAGGCAGAAGCTCTTCCCTGTGAAGGTGCTGAGGCGCTGGCACAGGGTGCCCAGAGAAGCTGTGGCTGCCCCATCCCTGGCAGTGTTCAAGGCCAGGTTGGACACAGGGGCTTGGAGCAAGCTGCTCCAGTGGAAGGGGTCCCTGCCCGTGGCAGGGGTTGGAGCTGGAGGAGCTTTAAGGTCCCTTCCAACCCAAACCACTCTGTGTTTCTATCTCAGCCCTTCATCGACTATAGTAGGCCATAGTAGGGGCTGTAATAGTTGCTGGCCAACACCAGGCATATTCATGACACATATAGGTGCAACTGAACACTTCTGGCAACCATTCTGTTGAGAGGTCCTCTGCACGAAGCAGGTTTGGACTAGTTTGACTGAGGTGTAGTTAGTTACTGTCTCATTGCCCTTTGGAAACGGCTGGAAGTGGCTCTCCTGCGGTGACTTCCACAGCAAGACATCCTGTACCAAGCTCTCCCTCCTGCCGTTGGATGCAGCTATGGACCAGTGCTGTAGCCTCCTTTGTGCTGTTGAGCGAACTTCACAACTCCAACCCAAGGTTCCTACTGTTGCAGAAGCTGCTCATTACTTCAAACCAGATGTTATGAGTCATTGTGAGAAGGGTTGTCTAATATGATTGCAAGAGCTGAATAATTACAGATTGACAAAGCAGTTTAATACATGTTTGACATGCATGGTGTCTGGGGAGTAGGCAGGAGCCTTGTTTTAATCACTTAGTTTCATAGGCAAGGCAGTGTAGTGGGTTGAGGGCTGTTTGGAAGTGCAGTGATGCTGGAGAATTCAATTGGATTAAGGGACCAGCTCAGTAAACAGGAGCTGGTTTGCACTAGGGAACATCAGCGCACCTGAGCTGCCAAGTGCTGCTGCCCTGGGGCACGTCCTGACTTGTACCAGGATGGTTGTTGCAGGCCACCAGGATGAGTGGTGAATAGGATGCTGTAGCAAATAGCAAGGAGGCAGTTTTGAGACTTCCTTGTACAGAAAAGTACAGGTTGTTCAAACTTGAACATGCTGCCTTAAAGTCAGCTCCCTGTCTCTCACAAGGCCAGATTTGCCCTTCTTGATACAGGATTTTTGCATGCAGTTCCCTGAAGCATGGATCTTTTCTTTAAGGAAAGACAAATACCATCTGCTGCTGCACTGTAAGCAGAGTCTTGGGCAGATCTAATTGGTAGCTGTAAGGTCAGACTGATGCTTTCTTCTGCTTTCGTTTTGGTTCCTTCTGTCAGGAAAACTGCAGAGGTGTCCCTGGGTGCATGGCACAGCTTTTAGGTATTCCCTTTCCGTGTTAGTAAGGGTTAGATCCAAATGGAGTGAAGCGTTTGCCAGTCCACCCTCTGCAGGCATTAACATTTCACACTTCCAAGGCAGAGTCTTCCTTGGGGAGCTGTAACTGCATGCTGGCCTAGATACACATTAACTGCAAGGATTATCTTCCCTTTGCTGTTTAGGGTGCATGGAGCCTTGGGATCTGCTCTGTTGACACAAAGAAGTGCACCATTGCAGATGCTCAGAGGAAAGGCTGGTTCTCAGCCGTAGGGACCTGCTGGCTGCTGCTTTGCAGCGGTGGAGACTTTGGGGTGGTCTCTAGGGTGGCAGAGACCTCACCAGGCATCTTTCCATGACTGGTCACTGATGAATGCACACTTCTGGTTGCCAGGGTGGAAGAAGCAATTTGGGGGGTTTTGCATTAGTTTGTAGCTTTCCTGTAAAATAAATAATAGTGGTTCTGTATTGACAGCTTGTGCATCAGCCACTTGCTTGCCAGACAACGTGGCAGTGCCTTAGAAGCACTTTTGTGTTTTAATTCCAGGATATTAAGAGCCTCTTTGCAGCGGTGCACAGGAAATAGAGCACGATCTCTGCCAGGCACCAGGACAGGGAGGAGGAATCGCATCTCTGAGGGTCTGAGAAGGGCTTTGCAGAGAAGCTGCTACAGCCCCAGGGAAGGGGGAGCGCTGGCTTCTGGCTGTTCATTTGACTGTTTAAGGTCAGATTATGTTGATCTAAAGCAATGCAACTCATTCCATCATCAAGCAAGGTTATTTACACAGTAAATGGGATTTAATTAGGGTGCTGCCGCTCCTGCGTTTCTCCCTGGTTTTGTGTTTAGGATGCACCTGAAAAAACAAACTGCTGTGTGTGTTTGGAGTGAGTTTCTTACGCTTACCTGGCTGGATGGGTGGTGAGCTGGGGATTTCCCGTATGGCAACTTGCTTTCTAGTGGTGTTTTTACAGCCCTTGCTGTAGTTGCTATTCATCTTACTCGACTTCAGAACTGATCCTCCAGTTGCTCTGTTTCTTTGATTGCAGTGAAAGGAGACAGCTTCTTCTCCACATGTGGAATTGCTTTCTTTTGGCCTCCCTCCCCTGCTTCCCAGAGTCCTACCCAGAGTTCATTTTCAAGCCCTTGTGAATCTTTTCAGTGTATAACACAGCAACAGTGGCACTGTGTGCAGGGAGTCCAGGAAAAAATCGGTGTGAGAGCTGGACACAAAAGTGCCTCTTAGCTGGAAACATCAGTTCCAGCACAACCCAAATGTCACCGCCTCTGTTCTCCATAAGCCCAAACTGTCATCTTCCAGCTACTCTGACTGAGGAGAGCTGCCCTCACCTGGGTACCCGCTTTGTGGCCCCGGGTACCTGCTTCATGGACCGAGCTGGGGTTTTCCAGGGCATCCAAGAGGGGAATTTATGGGAAGGGCTGAGGTTGTGCGCACATCTCACTTCCCCTCCCTCTTGCTTTACTGCGTGATACCTTCTGCATACGGGCAGGAATGACGCAACACCTCCAGCATCAGAGGGCTGCACAGAAATGTTGTCCTCTGGCTGTTGTTTCCTCTGAAGGCCAAAGCAGGTGCCGGGATGTTAGAGTGAGTTTAAAGGGAACACGTAGCTTTATACAAGAACAGCAGCATGTTCGAGGTCAAAAGCTCAGTGCAAGGGGCTGTGATCAGCACTTCTGTACTTCTCAGATCAGCTTTCATTAGAAGATGAGTGGACGTGATAGGATCTGATTGTTCGTTAATGATTACAGTGTAGTAGACTTTATCCCATTAACTGAAATCTCCTTCATATTCCTCTTTTTGTATTCTAGTTACAGCAGCTTGTTTTGGGGGTGCCCACTCTTCTCTTTCCCTTCCTTCCCTCAAAAAGAAGGGAATCCCAGCCTGGTTTGTGTTGGAAGGGACCTCAAAGCTCCTCCAGCTCCAACCCCTGCCACAGGCAGGGACACCTTCCACTGGAGCAGCTTGCTCCAAGCCCCTGTGTCCAACCTGGCCTTGAACACTGCCAGGGATGGGGCAGCCACAGCTTCTCTGGGCACCCTGGGCCAGTGCCTCAGCACCCTCACAGGGAAGAGCTTCTGCCCAATGTCAAAAATCCCACAAAACTCTGGAGAAGCAGCTCAGGTTGGTTCCTTGGATTGGAGCATCCCACCCTTGAGGGTCTGCACTTTAAGGCTGCCAAAGGAAAGCATCACCCTTGGACCAGACACAGCAGCAGGGAGACTGGCCCCAGGGAATGTTTCTCCATCACAGACTGGTCGCCTGTCCCAGGTCTCATCGCTGGAGCTGACTGGGGTGGGAGAGCTGCTGCTCTGTTCCTCACAGGTGATGGCATTGTCTTGCCTCTTTGGATTCCAGGTAGATAAGATGTTAAATGGGACTAAACCAGCTTTCAGCTCCTGAGGGGGAAACGGAGATGTTTATCTCGCTTCAGACTGTTGTCTCTGGTATTGTCTTTCTCCCGGAGCCCTACTAAGTGTTTAATAGGAGCACTGGCTTCTGAGATTACACACACTTTGCCGGAACCCCCATTTTGGACACTGATATCCCCAAGGGAAAGCAGAGCTCGGGTGTTAACACACTGGATTCTGTTTCACCCACCTCATATTATTATTACAAATCATATCAACTCAATGAAACAGGGATCCGTGTCTGGGAGAATCCGTTGTGTTGGCAGAAATGAAAGGTGCATGGGAATTGTGCTCGTGTTGCAGTAATTGCCTCGGTGGTAACGTTAATGCTTTTTCACTTCAGTTGCTGCTTGTTGATTGAACAGCCCTTTGCTGTGGGCTGTAACCCTCAATGGCTCTGCTAATAAAGAACTAAATAGGCTAATAATGTTTCCAAATGTAGCATTGCTTCATTGTTTTAGGAGACTGCAGTCTTTCCTCCAACCCCCAGTCCAATCTGGAAATGGGGCAGTGTCAGAGCTACGCAGTGCCTTAATGCAGTGTCTGCGTTGCTTTAGCTCTTTGGGAGACAGAGTCAGGATTAAAAGAATTGTATAGTTCCCAATACTAGAGAATTTTTAGCTGTTTCAAGTGGGAGACCAAGAACCCCAGTGACGTGTGTGGTGACAGTGCCCTTCTTGCCGTGTATCCGGTGCAAATAAGCTGTGATATAAACATGGTAGATGCTTGAAACCTGTGTTTTATATTCCAACTGCAGGACTGGTTTGTGTTCCTACCAGACCAGTGCTCATGGCTCCGTCTGCACGGATGCTGCTGCAGGCAGAGGGACCTGGGTTGGATGCAGGAAAACTGGGCACTGGGGGTTTGGGGCAGGAGAGCTCTGGTCATGCAGAGAACAGGGCTGGTCACAGTCAGTGCCTTTCCTCACAGCAGAGAAAGCAAAAGCTCTCCCTGGAGCAGCCGTGCCATCTGCCTGGGCTGCAGGGAAGCTGTGGCTGCCCCATCCCTGGCAGTGTTCAAGGCCAGGTTGGACACAGGGTCTTGGAGCAAGCTGCTCCAGTGGAAGGGGTCCCTGCCTGTGGCAGAGGGGCTGGAGCTGGATGCGCTTTAAGGTCCCATCAACCCAAACCAGTCTGAGATTCTATGGATAACGTTTGTTTTCATATCCAGCTGACATTGGAGCCCAGCAGCACTCAGTGTAGCAATATCTATGGGATGTTTAGTGGTGGTGTTTAAGTGTTGAGTGTACCAATCCAGCCTTTTTGTAGAAATCCAACAGGAATTGAGTGTCTGAGGCAATGAGCAGCACATGCATTCTGCTCTCAGAGCTTGGCGTTCATGTGGACACATGGATGCTGCGGCGTGATTTCTGCAGATGCAGCAAGAGCTTCCTGGTGCTGAAGTCAGTTTGCTGCCTGTGAGTTGAGACTACCATGAATTCCTGCTGCTGAATCAAGAACACGGTGATTTTAAAGCACAAACTTCCTGTAGAAACACCCTGATCTTTCAGCCTGACAAGTGCCTGTCCTGTAGGCAGCTGCTATCTCTTCTGAAGCTTCGTTCTGCAGCTCTTTTTGCGCATCCGCTGGTCCCTGGGCTGGGGGCTGCAGCCTGTGCACATCCTCTCCTACCAGAACCAGTGCTGTCCCTGCTGAGGAGCAGAAAGCTTGGCTGGGTCTGCAAACCCCCATCTTATGCAGGGACTTCAGTAAACGGAATTATTACTTGTGAGTGTGTTATGAAATACAGCATTATATGGATATAAGGAAGAAGTTCTTTACTGTGAGGGTAGTGAGGCACTGGAATGGGTTGCCCAGGGAAGTTGTGAATGCTCCATCCCTGGCAGTGTTCAAGGCCAGGTTGGATGAGGCCTTGGGTGCCATGGTTTAGTATGGGGTGTCCCTGCCCATGGCAGGGGGTTGGAACTGGATGATCTCAAGGTCCTTTCCAACCCTAACTATTCCATGATTGTATTTTCGTACTTCTTTTCATGTGGGATAAAGAGCTTGGTAGGGGGATGATTTTGGGACTTGCTGAAAGATGGGCTAAAAGGGGCAGATGGAGAACACGGTGACATCTGATGCCATGGTATGCTTTCCATATAGCAAACAATCCTGCAGGCAGTTAGTGCTGCTCCTCTCTGTGAAGTGCTCCTGCGCACTCTGGTTCAGCTGTTAGGATCCCAGCTCATTACCAGGCTGTGCAGCCCAGCTCCTTTGGTACTTCACAAGGGTGGGAATGACCTTTCGTAGCTCTTTCTTTGTGCCTCTAGGATACAGCAGCTCCCTGTGCTGTGACAGACTACAGGAGAGCTAATGTGTTTTCCAGGAAGCTTATCTGCGGGTTAGTAGGCTGCAGAACATGAGCAGTGGTGAGGTTTACAAATGGGCTGACATCTTCGGTGGGCTTAGTGGGATTTTACGCACTCTGGCACTGCACTTAAAGCTCCACGCATGGAGAAGCAGGACACAGACCAAAAGCCTCCCTTTGCAGTGTTTTCTTTGCAACCTGGGAACTATTCTGGCAATAGATGATAAAGGAATGGGGCTTAACATGTAAGAGATAATGTTAAGCTTGCGCAGTGTTGGGAGCAGCTGAGCACAGGGAGCTTCGTGCCTGCATAATGTGGGGTTTGCTCTGACAAGTTTGACTGTAACTTCAGGGCAGGCTGGTAGGAGCAGAGAGGTCTGTGAGGGAGCAAGGCTCAGTGAAATCCATGCTAAGGGGGTGCAGGAGGATGGCTGCAAGTAGCAGAGTCCTTCAGGGAACTCAGAAAATGAGCACTTTGTGTTTGATGTCTTCATTTCACAGAACCCCAGACTGGTTTGTGTTGAAGGGACCTTAAAGCTCCTCCAGCTCCAACCCCTGCCACGGGCAGGGACCCCTTCCACTGGAGCAGCTTGCTCCAAGCCCCTGTGTCCAACCTGGCCTTGAACACTGCCAGGGATGGGGCAGCCACAGCTTCTCTGGGCACCCTGGGCCAGCGCCTCAGCACCCTCACAGGGAAGAGCTTCTGCCTAAGAGCTCAGCTCAGTCTCCCCTCGGGCAGGTTAAAGCCATTCCCCTTGGCCTGTCCCTACAGGCCCTTGTCCCAAGCCCCTCTCCAGGTTTCCTGCAGCCCCTTTAGGCACTGGAGCTGCTCTCAGGTCTCCCCTTCAGGAGCCTTCTCTTCTCCAGGCTGCCCCAGCCCAGCTCTCTCAGCCTGGCTCCAGAGCAGAGCTGCTCCAGCCCTCGCAGCATCTCCATGGCCTCCTCTGGACTTGCTCCAGCAGCTCCACATCCCGCTTGTGCTGCCCCAGAGGCTTCTGCTGCAGCATCCTTAAAGATCTCCTTATGCCTTTACCCATTTACAGGTAAAAAGTGCATTTTTGTGTTACAGACAACAAATGCATCCCCTCACATTCCTGTTCCCTGGCTGCCTGCAGAAAGCGAGTTAAAGCTTTGCAGGTGTACCCAACATTTCCATTCCCTGTCAGTGATACCACTCTGAGCTCTGGAAGCTGAAAACCAGTACCTGGCTAAAATGTAGTGGCAAAACTAGCTGGAAGCTTGTCTGATTTAGCAGGGGCTGGTTATGGAGTGTGGTGACCAACTCTGCTGTTCCAAGCAAGGCAAAACGCTGAGCCAGCTTTGTTAGTTGAAATGATTTAGGTGGCTTTAATGTTCTCATTGCTTAAAAGTGGCAAATGAGATGCTTTTTGCTGTGGTTTTAGGGGTTTTTTTTGGGGTGGGGAGGTGGTGGTGGTTGATAAAGTGCATAGGGAAATGCACTTGAAAATCCTTATTTTGCCCTCATGCCACTCGCATCTTAGATTTCCTGTCAATTTATCTGCTTTCTGATCTATGCTGCCTTTTGGTGTAAACCAACCTGAATATTTAAAGCATAGCATTTTGATTAGCTGAACTATGGATTTGCTTTGATGTGTCATTTCTTTTGTTCTAAACTGCCCTGACAATTCATATCTGTGGCAGCCAAACAAGAGCATTTATGTCTGAAGCTGTTGTTCATCCCCGAAGTGTCACTGCTAAATGAGACAGAGTTTAAGCATTTGATTTCCCTCCCTGTCTTTGCATGCTGGGAGGTCCATTTCTCAATAACAAAAGCAGTTTTCTTGCAAAATTCAATTAAATGGAATATCAAACATAAATCAGGACTGGGCTCTCATTGTGTTTCTATATGTGCCTACTGCTGCTGTGATAACACTGGGAGAAGCATCCTTCGACCTGTTATTTTTGTCTCAATATTCTTTTTCTGGAGGAAACCCACCCCATAAGACACCAGTGAAAACCAGTGGGAGCAGTTCAGTGGCTGCAGAGCCAGTCGTGGTGGTGCTGGGTCTCCCTGGCTCATAGATGCTATGTAGTAGGGTGGAGGGTGCTGAGGCGCTGGCACAGGGTGCCCAGAGAAGCTGTGGCTGCCCCATCCCTGGCAGTGTTCAAGGCCAGGTTGGACACAGGGGCTTGGAGCAAGCTGCTCCAAGGGGTTGGAGCTGGAGGAGCTTTGAGGTCCCTTCAACCCAAACCAGGCTGGGGTTCTGTGATTCTTTCTCATCCCCTTTCTACCTAATAGCAGGTTTAAATTCCCCTCCCTCACTCCTGCTGGGCACTTGTCCACGCTGGCTCCCAGCCTTGGAGGAGCATTGGTCCCTCCAGAGCACAGCGGGGCTCCTGGAAGCAGGAATGGTTCATTGGAAAATGCTGTTTTCCCATCCTCTGGGCTCACTCGGGTCACACCTGTGCTCCGTGCACTCCTCGCAGTGCCCTGTTTGTGCCTTTCTGGGAGCCCTAAAATTGTGCGTCTTGTTTTGAGACTTACTCTCAAGGAAGTGTTAATGCCTTTGGGAGCCTGATCCATTTGAGTGGAATGGGAAAATGTGACTGGAAAGTCCTTCCTCAGGTCCTGATTTCTGAAAACCTTTGTTGCCACCATAATGTTGGGTTTTCTTTAATCAAAAGCCTCTTCTTAAGGTTTAAAAATCTGCTGCCGGAGCTTTTAGTGTGAAAATTCATTTTTCCCATGTTAGAATAAGCTAATATAAATGGCTTGCAAGGAAAGAGAGGTTAAAACAGCCCAGATATATCTTTGCAAATCTATTTCAATTATGTTCTGTGTGCTTTTAGTGGAGACTATAAATCCTACGGAATTAAGAAAGCCATAAAGAGAAGTGTTAGAGGAGAGTGCACCTCACATTTCACCTTCAGGAATGAAAATGTTTTCTGTGAAATCAGACTCTGGAAGGGAAGGGTCACTGCACTGCTTGTGGCCATTAACAGCAGGAGGTGACTGGTAGAAGGACTAAGGGAAACCACTTTACATGACATGGAACTGAAATGTGCAGTGTACTGAAAATCCCCTTCCTTTGCTTTATACTTCACATTTGCATGTGGATCGTCTCAACTTCTGCCTGCCTCGTAGGAATTAGTGACTAAATTACCCTAATTAGGAATTAGTGATTAAATTACCATAACATGAGGTCATGCTTGGTCTGCCCAGTGCAGCTGGGCAGGAAGGAAGCCACAAAGGAGTTGGACCCAAGATGCTCGTGTTTGTAAGTGAGAGTACAAAGTGGCTCAGACGACCGGTACCACTCAACCATAGAGCGTGTTTGTGTGTTTGTGTATCTCTAGGGTGTACGTCTCTGGTAAATGCTGCTACTCTGCTGCTGTTGAGCTAAAACGTGTAGGACAAGTTGGCTGAAGGCGTTGTTACTGCTGGCATTGCGCTCAAAACACCCCCAGACCTTCATGTAACAGTGTTTTCCACCAAAGAGACAGTAAAAGCAATGAGGCAGAGCAGGCCTGGCCTCCTCCTTGTGTCTGTGGGGGTGCTGGTGCAGAAGTATTGCACAATATTTCTAATGTGAGACTTAACACTGTCACCAGGCTTTTGGATGCTCCCTTTGGTGCTCATCTTATTCTCGGCTAATGGGTTCCGGAGGGTTCCCATCCTGTGGGACAGGGACGCCTTCCCATGTAGCCCAAGGCTCTGTCTTCTATGCATCACTCAGCAGCACTGCTCGTACCACTTGCATGTTCTTGTCCCATAGGCAGCCTTGGTTGCTTTTGCTGCTGTGCCTCTGCCCTCCTGGTGTTTGGTCCATGTAGGTCCTGCTGTCCTGGTGGAGGGCATCCCTGGGCTCATTGAGTCATCTCTCCAATTTGCCAAGAGCATCTTGAATTCTAGCCTTGTCTTCCAGAAGCTAAGAGGTGTTTGACTTCCCCTCTCCCCAGCGGGGCAGTATTCGGGCTGAGGACAATTCCCTGTTCCAGAAAGAAGGACAGCCCCAGGCCAGCCTGTGCTATTCTCTGGCTCCTCCGTGGTGGAGCAATAGCCTCTCTGAAGTTGCGGTGTCTCTAACAACCACCCTCTCTGGAACTTGTGGTATCTGCTATTCATTAAGCAGTGAGACCAGGGAGAAGATGATTTGCCAAACCCAGCTAATCCTGTCTCATGCCAAGGCTGCTTTCATGCCTCCTCTGATGCTGTTAACCAAGCTCTATTGCAGAGGACAGTGGCTTGCAGGTCTGTGCTGTCCCTTGAGCCAGCCCTCTTGCCTGCCGGGATTCTGGGATGTCTCTGGGATTCACCAGCAGCATCCCCAGCACCATCACACCCTGCTTCGGGGTCCCTTCCCATGGGAATGTGTGAACCTCTTTCTGAGCCTTCCCAAGTCCCTCAGTTCATGTGGAAATAGTGGTCAGTCTGCAGCAGTGTCCCTGCATTCGTTCTGTCTAAAGCCTTGGGGTTTAATCTGTGGACCCCTTGCTGGGTCTGGGTCTGCTGCTGAGGATGCTGTGGAACTAAAGCCACCTGATTGTCACTTGGCACAAATTTGCCATCCGGGTGCCTCTCTGTGTCATCTTTTCATGATCTTTAAAGTGCAGGAAAAGGGATGATGTGGGAAGGCAGTGGGATGCTGGGAAGTGCTGTGCCTGGTGCTGTGCTCGGTCTCAGGAGTGCCTGTGCCTTGGCAGACCTCTCTTCTGTATTTGTGTATAGAAATAGAAACTGTGATTCAGAGGGGCCCAACCTGGCCTGGCCTTTGTGATTCAGTGCTGAGAGAGGCTGTAAATACTCACAGGGTGAACATACAGTGTGAAATGTGTGAGGTGGTGTAAGCAAGTCAGTGTGCTGAGATGCTGGAGGAGTGTGGTGTTCCTGAGTCCTCTGCTCCTCACTGGGCATCAAACACAGGCATGAGAGGAGCGGAAAAGAAATACCGGCCCCTTAGGAGCCTCCTGTGTAGCTGTGTCCTCTCCAGCCTGTTCAGTGACCGATTGAAGCTGGACAGGCTGTTTGGAGCCCATCTGGTCCTGCTGCCTTCTCAGGGCAGGGGTTGCAGATCCCAGCTCACCCATGCTGCCCAGTGCACTGCCCCAGCCCACCTCCAGGCTGGTCCTGGCAGAGGGAGCTCTGCTATGCACTGTGTGCCTCCTCTGCCCATCGTGGTCTCTCTTTATTAGTGTTGCTGTGTGCAAAGATGTCTTCTCCCTAATTCCCGATCCATGCGCAGCATTGCAGGGTTTAGATGCAGAGGTGTTTTCCCATTGATTTCACTGTGCATGAATTTTTCAGTTCAACTTATTGAATTAACTTGGGTCAGTAAGTTTGCAGGGGGCACCAGTTAAACCAATAGAACCAGCTTCAGATGATAACCAGTGCAGATTGCATCAGTTAACAAACATGGTTTAGGGCATGTAGGGCTCACAGGGTATAGTAATGTCCAAGTGCACATAACTGAAATATTAAGCTTCATCTTGACACCATTAGATGTGATGAATCTTTGCCTCTGACACCATCCTCTGGTGAGCAATGCCTTGAACATGCATGACTCTAATGTAAAAATACTCACTGTCTGGGGTGACATATGACCATTTGCAATGTTGGCTGCTTTGTGGAGTGCATTTCCTACCTTGGGACTGAGTTTCCTCAGATGCAGCCTCCTCGTGCTCATTCTCAGCATCAGGATGTTTATGTTCTCATTTCTCATTCTTCATTAATGATGCACACAAGCATCAGTGGAGCTTCCTCTTGCAGTCATTGACACACAGCCATGTGTGATAAAGACTCATCAAAGTTGTCGTTACTCTGCACTAATCTGCACTGAACTGTCTGGTTTGTGTGTAAACCTCTTTCTGATCCAAGCCTGTTCCTGGCTACGTGACTAATCATTTGCTTTCCTGTAGCAGTCCCTTCTGAAAAGCACACTTCTCCTCTTGTGTTTAATTCATGATCAAAATAGAGCAGTGCTCGTATCTGTCTCATTTCTAGCACAGTGCACACAGTAACTTAAAACCCACCCCGCTTTTCACTGCTGCTCTTGTCTTGGTCGCACACTCAGGTGCCTCGCAGCTCATCTCTGCTCACAGCCCCAGGCTGGCTGTTGTGAAGTGACTGTGGGGCTGTCTTGGCTCCTCACTGGAGGGGCTTTGATCACCGCCAGCAGACAGACCTGGGTGTGTGGTTGCCTCCTGGCACAGCACAGAATCCATGCAGTGAGTTTTATTTCAGGCATAGTTGTGTTTTGCTGGGGAAAACTGACAAAGCCAACAGCAGCTTGATTTGTCTCGTTTGGTTGTATTGCAAGGAACACGTTATATATCTATCCGGTGGGGGAAAGGATGTGATATGGTGGCGTAAAGCATGACCAATCCATCTCCTTCTTCAGGCAGATGTCCCATATCTGTCTTTAGGTGTGCGCCGGCGTGGCCCGTAGCAAGCACCAGCACGCTGGCACACAGCCCTGTATACGATCCTAGAGCATCATTCCCAAGCAGCTCTCCCACTGGCCTCCAGTGAGCTTGAGAAGGTGACTCCCTAAACATCTGCCCATCAAAATCACTTTAAACCGGGTTATGTGGAACAGTTGCTTGGTGCTGGATGGGGCAGTGGTGGCCATCGGTGGTTCTCAGCTCCCAGAACTCCTGTGTGCTCAGTGCATCTCCTCACCCTGCCATTGGGCTGCAGCAGCGCTTGGGGCTTTCCATGGATTTGTGTTTGGGAGAAGGAGGTGGCTGCAGGGAGACAGGAGAAGATAAGGCTGCTCAGATAATGTTCAGACCTGACGCTGTGCTTTCAGAGGCAATTTGCACACCGGTGAGTTGGCTACACAAGATTGTGAGTTTTCACTGTCAGTGTTTTCGGCAATGAAAAATCAAGGCTAAGGGATAGGAATCCAGGTTAAGGGATCTGGAAAAGTGTGTGATGGGAATTCTCTTCATGGAACATCTCTTTTGGGTGGTCTGAAGTCTGGGTATTCCCATCCCCTCCTCTGTTGTGCTGGTTTGCAGGTAGGTGGAGGTGTGGCAGCTCTTTGGCCGTTTTGAAGGATTTATAAAACAAGATTTATGTTCTCTAACTACTGTAGGCTACAACTAAACATGGCAACTAGCTGGGTGCTGTTCAATGCTGTGATAATTACAGAGTGTTACATGACAGTGAGATAAATCCCTGCTGAACGCACAACGGCTGTCAAGGTCAGGGTTTAGCAAAGCTTGTCATTCCCATGGCTTAAAATGCAGATTGCATCCCAAGTCCCAACTGGCTTCCTAACAGCTCTGAAGCTGTTCCCAGCCTGCTTTTCCCAGTTGGAGCATTCCCCCTGAAATTACTGAACCGTTCCTGAAGTCGGGTCCTGGTACAAATGTAGCTGGGAAGAAGAGGATTTAATCCTACATGGACACTTGGGAGCTCGCTGGTTAACAGCAGTGGTCGCTTTCATCCAGCACTTGGTATGCTGGTAAAGGGGAGTCTGTGCTCCTAGCTTTAGGCAGTTAATGAAGGAAGAGTGGGTTTGGGTTTTTTTTCCCCCCAAATAAAAACTTAGTCTGGGTAACTGCAGGGAGAGGCTGGAAACCCCATCCCCCGTCTTGCTTTACAGTCTGAGATGTCAGGAGACAAATCATGGAATCATAGAATCATAGAATAGTTAGGGTTGGAAAGGACCTTGAGATCATCCAGTTCCAACCCTCTGCCATGGGCAGGGACACCTCACACTAAACCATGGCACCCAAGGCCTCATCCAACCTGGCCTTGAACACCGCCAAGGATGGAGCATTCACAACCTCCCTGGGCAACCCATTCCAGTGCCTCACCACCCTCTCAGTAAAGAATTTCTTCCTTAGATCCAATCTAAACTTCCCCTGTTTCAGTTTGAACCCGTTACCCCTTGTCCTATCACTGCAGTCCCTGATGAAGAGTCCATCCCCAGCATTCTTGTAGCCCCCTTCAGATACTGGAAGGCTGCTCTGAGGTCTCCACACAGCTTCTCTTCTCCAGGCTGAACAGCCCCAACTTTCTCAGAGCCTGCCTTGGTTTTATTAAATGCTCTTGATTTTTAGCCGAATGACTTTCTTTTACTTTGGGTGGATGCACAAACCCTCTGCTGCAGAGCAGGACGATGTCTGTCCCAGCCCCAGCTCTCCTCTGAGCTGCTTTCCCCTCTCTCCATGTGCACTGATGTTGTCCCCAGTGTATGAGGTTCCAACCTGCCCAGGCTGCCTCAGGGAGCACCCTCTGTGTGTGCACAGAGAGGACCTCGGGCTCTCAACTGCCTCTCCAGCATCAGCTTGCTGACACATTGCCACATTCCCTGGTGTTGTGGGATGTGATGGCATTTGGAGAGCAGAGGGACTGCCACATAGGTATCACTGTGTGCCCCTTCAAATGTTCCCATCCTCAGCAGCTCACCTGGCAGCTCCAGCCGGGAATTCCAGCTCCATGCTTGTATGCTGGAGCTGCAGTGGCTGGGAGGCACATGCTTTATAACTTGGTTTAGCCACTCTGGAGGGATTACACTGCTTCTGCTGTCACTTTGACAGATGCCTGCGCTTCACCTGCTGAAGGGACTTGCTGTGGTTACACTTTAACTGAGGTATCACATGGAAAGAAGTGAAAATAAGAGAATCCCAACAGCATGCACAGCCTGGCAGGGACCACGGGCTGGTGGAGGTGGGGAAAGGAGCCAGCAGCCTGGGGCAGCAGTTTCTCTTCAGATAGGCATTGCTGACTTTAAGAGGGACTGCAGGCACTGGCTTTGCTTCTGCTGGCAAAGTCATGCTTCCTGAAAGGCTGATTGATCACAACAGTTTTACTGGATGCTGGAGAGGGGCGGTTCATGAGGGACTGTAGTGATAGGACAAGGGGTGATGGGTTCAAACCGAAACAGGGGAAGTTCAGGTTAGATCTAAGGCAGAAGCTCTTCCCTGTGAGGGTGCTGAGGCGCTGGCACAGGGTGCCCAGAGAAGCTGTGGCTGCCCCATCCCTGGCAGTGTTCAAGGCCAGGTTGGACACAGGGGCTTGGAGCAAGCTGCTCCAGTGGAAGGTGTCCCTGCCCGTGGCAGGGGTTGGAGCTGGAGGAGCTTTGAGGTCCCTTCCAACCCAAACCAGTCTGGGGTTCTGATTCTATGCTCAAGTCTGTTTGAAACTGGTTTTGGCTCTGAAATGGAATTGGATCTCTCAGGAGCATTGAGGTCGGTCAGGGTAGAAAGAGCAAGAGGGGAAAGTCACTTTGAAGTGGAATAAATTGTGGGAAACTTGCATTAAACTTTGCCTGGATTTATACCCAGAATACCTGGATTTATACCCAGGGCTTATGGTGTTAGACTTCTGCTGGTGTAAGAGCAGAATGTGGCCTGGGATTTGGGCTGCTGCTATTCACTCTGGATGTCAGCTACATCAGCCAACATGCTCCTCTTCCTCCCTTTATCCTGATTTTGTGCACCACACAATTGTCTGTATTGGCCTTGCTTTAATAATACCTGTTGAGAAGGGCGAAACTGCCCCACTGATTATGACTTTCAAGTAGAGTATTTGTCTGGGAGCTGTTGCTTGTTCTTTGTTTCTCAGCACTGTCCTGTCTCCTTCTGCTGCTCAGTGGTTGTGGGGTTGTGCTATTCCAAAATCCCAGCTCCCCTTTGACAAACCCCTCATTTCAGTCGCATGCAAGGAAGAAAGCTTTCCAAACCACAGGGTTGTCTGAATTGTTAGCAAAACTTGATGCAAGAGCTCAAAATTAGAGAGGGGAAATGATAAAATGCTCCTTTTCCCTCTCTTTTCTGAGTGAAATTAAAATATCCTCCTGGTGCAGATGGTGCCTGTGCTGCAGTGCCCCATATGTGCATCCTGTGTGTGCAATTACACATTTCATCTTGATGAGAAGTTCGTGTTTCTGTAGCTGCCTGTTTGTCAGTCATCCGCTCGAGCCCCCCTCCACAGAGCTGGGGTTCTTTGTCCTTAATGACATTTTAGGGCCTCTTTCTTCTCAGCTGAATGACAGGTATTAGCATGTTCCTTCGGAGGGTGGCTTTGGGTGTCTGTAGATGGTGAAGAGCAGTTGCTGGGGTACAGGCAATCACAGCTTGTCTGTTCATCAGTAAGCTCAAGAAGAGAGAAGTGTTTGCTAATGGAGAACACAGAGGCAGTGCTGGCAGCCAAACTCCTGCTCTAGCCCCAAATCCTTTCTTTCCTAATAGGAAAACAAATCTGAAGTGTGGCAATGCAATGGAAAGGCTTCATCAGTGGGAACTTGCAGGTACTGATGTAACTCAGCACATGGGGTTTATTGGGCTGAACGAGCTGTACTCCTGTTTTGGGGATTTTATGTTGTTTTGAATGAAGAAAACATGCTTTCTTTTGGAATAACTCTTTCCTGTGGGGCTGGGCTACAGTTCCTGTTGCTTCTAATGTGGCGGAGTTGGGTGACTGTAACTGCCCAGCAAACCCATCTGCTTGGGATTTGGAGGAAATATAGGAAAAGCAGGAAAACGCCTGCTGTGTCAGTGGTGTAGCGTTAGAGCACACAGTGGGAATAGTTCTAGTTCATCAGCTGCGGAAAGGATGTCCATAAGTAACTGCCACTTTCGTGCAGTATCTGCTTCACTCTTCATGTGTGAGCCTGAGTTAAGAGTTACGCTCTTGAGCTGTGAGCAGAGGGGAGTGTGTACACAAGGAGGGAAGGCTGCTCATGCCTGATCCTGCAAGGAATGCAAAGGGAGGCAGGTCCCCTCTCTCCTCACGTCTGGGGGGCTCAGCAGAGGTGTGCTTGTTGCTTTGCACGTTGCTTTGCTGAGCTCTTCACATTCAGTTGGCATTACAAGACAGAAATGAATAACCTTGTATAGAAGTTCCTGGTCCCCTTCCTGCTCAGAGGAAACAATCCCAGGTCACAGCTAACAGTGCTGTGCAGCGGCACAGATGAAGGTGGGGGCTGTGGGGTTATGTCTTTTCCCAGAAGAGGTAGAGGATGAGCAAGAAGCACATAGTTCCTGCTGCTGGCCATAGACTCATGGAATGGTTTGTGTTGGAAGGGACCTTAAAGCTTATCCAGTTCCAACCCCCTGACATGGGCAGGGATACCCTCCACTAGAGCAGGTCATTCCCTTCCTCCCCTCTGCCCTATACCCAGTATATACATCGCTCTCTTCCTCTGCTTTTGTCCTCACCTCTTTGTTGAAGGCATCTCAACCCACCTTAGTTGTTCCTTTGCAAGCCATCTTTTCCCCCCGTCCCAGGACTGGGGACAGAGTGTGGGTACCCAGGGCTGGTTAGGGAGGTATTCACTTACGTGCTGCCACAAGGACTTGTGGGGTTCTTTGAGGCAAGCACAATGAGGAGACTGAGTTTATTTCAATCCTTCTTAGTCTTCCATCTAAAAGCAAAGTTTTCTTTTCCTCCTGCCTGTCCTCCCCACAAATGCAGCCAAACCTGTGTGAGATGGCAGATTAAAAATGAAACCCTCATGAATGGGAAATGCAGCCTGCATTTTTTATGATGCAGGAAAAAAGTAAACGCCGTTTAAAATGTGCATATTTTGAAGAAAGTAAATGGCTAAGTAGGAGGGAATGTGGCTATCAATAAATATTTATTCCAGAGAAGTAATCTCTCGGCAGAATTGGGAATTGTCTCGTCCTTTGAGGCAATTAAATCAGTGTTTGGTTTTGGGAGTGGAAGTAACATTTTACAATCGCTTTTGGAACGTGGCCACAGTCAAATGAGAAGTTTCACCACTGCATGGCATTTGTTTCCAGAGTAACTGCACTTAAAGGACACACTGATTTATAGGATGGGTTGTAATGATCTTGAAATGAGGGGGAGGAAAAACGCCAGTGTTAGTCCAAATGCTGTGTGTGTTATGGCGAGATTATAGCAGCCTTCCAATACCTAAAGGGGCTACAGGAAACCTGGAGAGCGGCTTTGGGCAAGGGCCTGTAGGGACAGGCCAAGGGGAATGGCTTGAACCTGCCCGAGGGGAGACTGAGATGAGCTCTTAGGCAGAAGCTCTTCCCTGTGAGGGTGCTGAGGCGCTGGCCCAGGGTGCCCAGAGAAGCTGTGGCTGCCCCATCCCTGGCAGTGTTCAAGGCCAGGTTGGACACAGGGGCTTGGAGCAAGCTGCTCCAGTGGAAGGTGTCCCTGCCCGTGGCAGGGGTTGGAGCTGGAGGAGCTTTGAGGTCCTTTTAACACAAACCAGGCTGGGATTCTATGGAATTGCTGAAGTGCCTCAGGGCTGGTCAACACCAGGCTCTGTGGCCAGAAGCTGGTCCTGTCTTCCAGGAGTGGTCAGCACTGTGGGCGAGCTCACAACACCCAAAAGACTGCACCAGTTAGGAGAGAGGCATTTAATCCTATGGGAATAATCGTCAGGAGGCCTTTGCTTTCCTTCCCACTTATTTCTTTAAAAATGTGACTCCTGTTCCTGTGTGATGTGCACATACCTTGCTTAAATGGTGCTTTTCCACCAGCTGCTCTAAATGCGTGTTAAAGAGATGAGGAATGCATACCCAGCAAGGTCATATAAATTAATAACTATCTAAGTGCTTTTGCCCTTTTCTGCCTCCAGAAAAGAAGTGAGGAGGGAGAGATCTTAAAACTGCCTTTCCCAAACGAGATGTCAGCGAAGAGCTCAGGCACCATTGTTCCAGCTGCAGCCTGGGGACCATTTCTACTTGGTCACCCATTGCACTGTCACGTTGCCTGTACTTGAGCCAGCACGTGAGTTTTCATTTCCAAATGTGTTTGGGTTTGTAATTCACCCAGTGCAAATAGATTAATCATGAGGCACACAGAAGTTGTAATTATCCAAGCTTGGAGTACAGAAGAGGTATAAATCATGAGAGCCCTGCTTTCCAGCTGCCACTTAGGAATGGGAATTGAAGCTGCCTGAGCAGGGAGGGTTTGGGCTGGGAAGTGTCTGTTCCTGTGGCTTGCAGAAGAGTTAAGGAGGTAAAGGGCTCACTCATAAATGATTTCTCATTAAGGAGCAGCTGGATTTATGAGATGTTGGCACTACTGGAATCATTTGGAGTTTTCTATTCGTGGTGGGTTGGACTTTAAGAGAGAGATGCGTTATCTCCAAATGCCCAGATCCTGCCTGTGCTTCGTGCGGTGCTGGAAGCGTGCCTGAGCTGTGGTGCAGCACTGCTGTGCAGGGTGCTGGGACAGGAGTACATCATCAGATGGGCTTCCCTTGCTGCCAGGCTAAACATACTGTCTTTTAGGTGATACGGGGTCAGGCTGGTTGGGTACAGAGTGGGGAGCAGGATCTAAACAAGTGCGTACCTCCAATCCTTCCTCCATGCTCATCATAGAATCCCAGCCTGGTTTGTGTTGGAAGGGACCTTAAAGCTCATCCAGCTCCAACCCCTGCCACGAGCAGGGACCCCTTCCACTGGAGCAGCTTGCTCCAAGCCCCTGTGTCCAACCTGGCCTTGAACACTGCCAGGGATGGGGCAGCCACAGCTTCTCTGGGCACCCTGTGCCAGTGTCCCACCACCCTCATAGAGGTCACTTTGGGATGATGCTTGGGGGTAGGAGCATCATTTCCCAAGGGGTGGGGGCTGGCACTGCACACTGTTATCATTGCCTCCGAGCCATCAAAAGAGAAGGGTTAAACCTGATGAGAAGAGCCAGGAGAAGCCTCAAGTGCTGTTTTTTCCCCATCCTTATATATGTGTCAGTGATGCTTCAGCAGTACCTAGCACCCTGATGCTCTGGGCACCACCAAAGCTGTGCCCATGAAGCCAACATCAGTAACCACAACTGCTGCTGGCTGTTAGTCCCAGTCAGGATCCCTCACGTCATGGCAGTGGAGTTGCTCTTGCGGGATCCGGGGAGCCTCAGCCTGCAGGCACTGAGGCCAGGCAGTCCCATGTTGCCCATCACAGTTCCCAGGGACAGTGGGGACGTTGGTCAACCTTGTAAGCCTGCTGTAATTCAAAAGTGTTTTGCTAATGTTCCCCTCAGCTTTAATGTTACATATCCTGCGTATGCACCTCTGGAATTGAAAGGGATATCGGGCAAATTTGCTCTGTCTGCCTTTGACTTATGCTGTCCTTATCTTGGCCTTCGTGTCGTTAAGAAAAAAATTGCTATTGATCTGAGGCTGTAGCACTACATCGTGCTGCAATTTCTCTTCCTTGCTAGTAGAATATAAATCGATCCCAAGCAGCTGTTTGCAACACGGGCCAGATACAGTGCTGTCATTTATATATTGTAAATCCAATGATGGCTGATCAAATCAGTGTGGCTGCTGGTCCAAACCTGACATGATTGAATTGTCAATAAAGCAGACTGTACAGGAAGGGAGGCACTGCTGGCAGCATTCAGGCCTGACAGCATTACCACGGTTGAGCCAAACCAAAGCAAGAAGCGAGGCTGGTATTGTGGAATTCCAACAGGCAAGGTGTTTGGATACTTGTGTTGTTCTTACATGGATCTGGAAGGGTGTGGGAGAAACCTCTCAGTGACAACTGTATGAGAAATAGTTAGTCTGAGGTTGAGGAATATGAATGGCTTCTGAGATGTTATTGGTACGAGCTAATAGAAATGGTATAGGACTGGTTTGAATGAAGACGTGCAGCTTCAGTGCATTAAAGAGACAGGTTATTAGTGTTTGCTCGGAAACAAATGGTGTAAGAAGGAGTGTGACTGATAGTGATAGGACAACGGGTGGTGGGTTTAAACTTAAATGGGAGAAGTTCATTTTAGACATGAGGCAGAAGTTCTTCCCTGTGAGGGTGGCGAGGTGCTGGGCAGGGGCACCTTCCACTAGAGCAGGTTGCTCCAAGCCCTGTCAGCCTGGCTTTGGTGATGTTTTATATGTGGGAGACGTGGTCTCTCTCCAGCCTTCCCAAGGGATGCATGGGACTGGCAGGATGCTGTTAGCAGGAGGGTGAGGGCAGCTCTGTGCCCCTGTGCTGCTCCGTGCAGCTCCTTAGTGATTTCCCCCAGGCTCTGCTGGAGGAAGCCCCCTCCTCTGCCCTGCATTTCTGCTCCCCCTTTCCCTGCTTGGTTATTACTTTTGGATCTGCCGATGACTGGCAGCTTTTCCAGGATGCTCTAACTCAATTGCTTGTGATTGACCACACTCTTCATCTTATTACTGTGTTGCACCAGTTTAACTAAATCCTAAATCCATTAGGTGCTCTCAGATTGCTTTACGAGTGTCCAGAGGAGGTGTTTGCAATAAATCCAGCCTAATTCTCTCTCCAGACAGGGTTTTACAGCTTGAAGCTTGGGCTGGAAGCAGTGGAGTGCTGCAGGAGTGGGTATGCACAGGAATGCAAAGGGTGAGAAGCAGTTCAGCCTCTGCTTGTTTGCTTTTCCTACCACCTACTTGAGATGTCGCAAGTGGGGTCTCTGTGAACATGAAACCAGAATATGGGGCATGTTTTTATCCCCACCGTTTTAGGATGAACCTGTTCATGAGCCTTTTCCTGGAAACAAGGCTGGAATGTTCTGCAGCCCCGTGTCCCTGTCTAGTTCTCTTGGTGGACAGAAAAGCTTTGAGAGCAGACACATAAAAACCAGCGGTGAGGACTCCCAGTCCTCTTCCACCAAACCCAGTGAGGGCTGGAAGCGATGCTCTGTTTATGTGGCTTAAAAAAGCACCAAAATCTAAACTTGCAAATAGTTTTGGCCTTTGCCATCCAGCCTCAGCACAAAGAAATCCCATGGATGCACCCCATCCATGCCGAGACCGCTCTGCATGTGGCATGGGGTGATGGCTGCAGATGCCCTTCACACAAGGCATGGGGTTTGCCTGGCTGGTGATTTAAACCAGACCTTTTCTCCCTTGTATTGCTGTTGGAGGAGTGTGTGCAGTCAAATCCACGTCAAAGTACCTTTAGGAAGGCCCACCTTCTCCAGTGAGTGTCACTGACCCCTCTGTTAACGAAATCAGTTATTTGATGGTTATGTGTGGAAGTGAATTGCTGTGATATATATTCCATGTGAGGCCTGGGCTGGCTCTGCTTACAGCTACAGCTACACCTCCCTGCTCGGGGTGTTTGTGTGGGGATGACACAGCAGTGCAATAGCTCGGTGGGGTTGTAATAACTTTACATACATGAGGGATTTTCAGCTTTAACCTCCCATTTTCTGCTGTCAAATCTGCAATAGCAAAGCTCAGAGAGCAATAACAAAGCTCGACATCTCCTGGAATTCCTTTTGTGCTTTCTTTTCCTGCTGTTTGCAGACTAATGCAGTAGCATTGCTAAAGACAGACCTCCCTCTTCCTAACTCCTTTTCTCTGTGTCCACTTTGCATCGCTTTCCTGCTGCTTAGCCCAGCAGAGAAGCTTTGTTTAGGACAAGCACTGTAGCTAATGATTCATTCAGGATGGAAGGAAATGAGCTTTTTCTCCTGAATTTTCCTTTCCTAGCTGAGATCTTGCTGCTCTGGGGGGAAGGATCCACATCCCAGTGCTGGGAATGGTGCATTCCCGGCTCCGGTGCTGCTCAGCCTGCGGGGGAAACATGTTGGAGTTTCCAGTGCTGCATCTGGGAGGAATCATTTGTGGTTTGGGGCTGTTTGAAATCCCTTCTTGGGCTTAGATGTTGCTTGTTATGGCCAGGGGGTAAATAGTCCATCAGCCTGGGAAGCAGGGAAGAGTGAGCTCCCCATGCTTTAACACTGAGGCGGGGTTTGGGACTATATAAAAGTTAAGGCCGGGACTCTCCCACGTCAGCATGGGGTTGCCCTGATGTTTGGGACAGAAAAGGGGGGGAAAAAAATGCATGTTTTGTGACACTTCCCCATATCTCAAGCTGGTAAATCTCTGGGAGGCTGGTGAATTGTTGTCTTAGCAGAGAGGTTAAAGATAAGGGTAAAACACGAGTGTGTCTTCATAGGAAAGATGCATTTGCAGCATGTTTTGCTGTCTCTTTTGAGTGGAAGCATGTGGCTTTTAGTTCCCACAACCTCAGGGCATTCCAGAATCCTGATTAAAGCCCTAAGAACAATGTGATCAGCATTAAAACTGGGAAGTTTGAAAAATGATACATTGTGAGGTTTGCCTTCATTCGCTTCCCTCCTCTCCCAGCGCTACAGGTCACAGCTTCAAGCTTTTTCCCACAGCAGCAAGGGCTGAATTGTTTTGGTCTTTAACTGTAAACTCTGTCCAGAGCTGGAGCTTCAGGAAAACAGATTGTGCAAGATGTGAGAGCAATCCCAGTGCTTGGGAGTAGATTCAGCCTTTGTCCAAGGGGGAACTTTGCTACCGGTATCACCTATTGGAGTGGGGAATATGCCACTTTGACTCCGGATGGTATTTACATGCTTAAGATGATGTCCTATGGAAACATTCACCCTGCGAAGAGCAAGCTCTCTCATTAAAGCTCTGCTTCATAGGTATCTCTGTTTGAGACAGTCTCTTGTCTGGATATAGAAACTGGGCAATAATTCAGGTGGTACCTGATGACCCGGAATCAGAAGCGCAGCAGTAGCTCTGAGCAGCAGAGATGTCGATGCCACTTTCAGCCTTTTATATTGTTACCCGTGTTTTTAAGCTCAGTCTACCTGGATGGTTCATTCATGTGCGATTAAAACCTTAACGCAGACTTCATGGAGACAGCGCATGAAACACAGAGGCTTAGGAGGGTATCAGAGATGCAGCTGGGTGCCTGAACACAGAGGATCTTTGATTTGGTTTGTGTCTAAGTGCTCTTTGTTTAACTGATAGCTGCTAACATTGTTTAACCGGTACCACATGTTGTGCTGTTACTGGTCTTGACCTTTTCCCAGTTAAACTGGCTTCAAATGAGAGTGTTTATGGGGAGATTCTGCAGCCCCGGCGTACGTGGCCTCTTTGTCTGGCCTGAGGTGGGGGCTGCTGTCTGGGGAGAGTCAGCAGAGAGCTCTGTGTTTGCTAACCTTAATGGCTTCTGCTCCAGACGGCTCTAAACATCCACCCTGGGCAGGAGCTGCTTTTTCCATTGCCAGTTTTGGTTTTGTCCCTGTGGTTTTACTGCACTTTTAAGCTTCTTGGGCATGTAAAATGCCATCACGTCGGTGCCAGGGAGAGGATGGAGGTTTGCAGCGCAACCTCGGGCTTAGCAGTAGTGGAGGGGCAAGGGAAAATGGAAGGAATGCTTTGTGCTTCACAGAGAGGCTGTGCCTGTGTCCGTATGGACCTGCTTCGAGCCACTGCTTCTGGAAGTCAGGAGGAGCTTTCCCAAAGTCTGTTGCAGTGAATGGACCGTGTTTGGGAGCCGGGTCAGCAGCAGAGCGAGTCTGTCCATCTGAGCCCTGGCAGCAGTTTAACTCTGCCTTTGACTGAACCTGCAAGTGCTGCTGAGCAGCCCTTCTCTGTGCTGGGGATGCTGATAGTTTGGCTCATTTCATCTGCTCTGAAGACAGATTCCTGAAGAAGGGAATCTGTGAAGTGGTTTGTAATGGAAAAGCACATGGGGAGTGTTGCAATGTGTGGTCAAGTGTGTTTTCCAAGGCAGCTTTTGTGGGTGGGGGTATGTTGTAGAGCATCTTTGCTCCTCTGCTGGCCCCAGCTCTTTCCCTGCCTGCAAAGGTCCCTCCGTTAGCTGATGGATGGGGCGGGGGGTATCACCAAAGGAGCCTGGGGCACCTGTAGATGAAGGGTGGCCAAGTACCCATCACGTGGGACAGAACTGCCCTGATGCTTTGCCCTTTCTGGCCTGGCTCAGGGTGAGGCTGTTGTGGGGTCCTTCTTGTGTGAAAAGCTGAAAACTTTGAGGTAAAGTGAAGACGTGTGGAATAATGCTATTTACTTCAAATAGGAAAACGTATTTAGACCTACAAATGGGATAATCTTCCTGGCAGGAGCTGTGGGGGGCTTGTGGCAGTGAGGGCGGTTGCCTTTGCACCAGAAATCTCTGTGTTTGAGCCTTGAGCTCTTTCCCCACTGAGTTTTTTCCCCCATAAAGAAATATCAGGTGTTGATTCCCAAAGCAACTGAATGATTGTACCCAGGTTGTTGTAACCTCTCCAATATGCCAGTGCTTCCACTGCCAAAGGACACTGCGGAAGGGAAGAGAAGCAATGGGAAGGTTTAGGAGAAGGTGATGCCTTTTCTTATTCAGCAGCGTGTCTAGAGAGGGAAGCAAACACTTACCCAAAGCCTCACTAACTCATTAAGTACCTGGACTGGAGCCTTTTCAGGTGGGCCATGGTGCTGTATGTCTTTGAAATGACCCTCATGGGCTCTTCCCTCCCTGTCCAGCAATAAACTAATTCTCAGGACTGATGGTGAAATTCTGCAAGGCATGAATTCCCAACCTGAACAGATTTACAGTGAGTTAATAGATTTTCCAGCATATCTCTTGCAGCCTATTTGTGGTGGCATCACTTTAACACGCACAGTCATTGGAAAATTGTCAGGAGATAGGATTTAGAATCCTTTCTGACCAGTGTTTCTCCATCCTGGGGAAGGCTCCATAATAAACATGACATTTGCAGTAAGGGAGTAGCTTGTGTGGAAGTGTTCAGGTTAAGGAGTCTCTGGTGGTAGCTTCTCTATGGAAAAAGGTGATCCTGCCCCTCTACTCTGCCCTTGTGAGACCCCACTTGCAGCACTATGTGCAGTTTTGGTGCCCTCAGTGTAAGAAGGACACGGAACTGTTCAAGTCTGGAGGAGGCCACGAGGATGCTCAGGGGCTGGAGCAGCTCCCGTATGGAGCCAGGCTGAGAACATTGGGGCTGTTCAGCCTGGAGAAGAGAAGCCACGTGGAGACTTCAGAGCAGCTTCCAGTGTCTGAAGGGGGCCTACAAGGATGCTGGGGAGGGACTGTTCATCAGGGACTGTAGTGACAGGACAAGGGGTAACGGGTTCAAACTGAAACAGGGGAAGTTCAGGTTAAATATATGGAAGAAGCTCTTCCTGTGAGGGTGCTGAGGCGCTGGCACAGGGTGCCCAGAGAAGCTGTGGCTGCCCCATCCCTGGCAGTGTTCAAGGCCAGGTTGGACACAGGGGCTTGGAGCAAGCTGCTCTAGTGGAAGGGGTCCCTGCCTGTGGCAGGGCTTTAGGACTCAATGATCTTAATGTCCTTTACAACTGAAACCATTCTATGGTTCTGGAGTTAGGAGAAGCTAAACCAAATGCTACCAAGAGGTCCACATACTTGCATGTGGAGAGTTACAGAATAGGTGAGCTGGCACACTGTGATGATGGAGCTGAATCTTCAGCTTCATTAGATAACAGAGTCTGTGTTGGTTTCCAGTCTTCGAAATACAGTCTTTGCAAGGATTACACTGAAAGGACCCTTTGGAGAAAGTGTTCATTTTTAATCCCAAACTTATTTGTCCTTGCTCCTTTTGTTGTCATTAGTTATACATCCAAAGCTCTATTGATCTGGAGATGATGTGTTAAACCAGGCCTGAGCAGTGGCTGCTCTATCACTGAGGAAACCAGCTGCCATCAAGCTTTTGGTAACTATTGATCCATCTCCCTGTTCCTCTTTAGGAAAAGAACACGTTGAATTCTAATGCATTGGCAACGGGGCTGAGCACGTGCCCCCCCATTCAGCAGGGATTTGAGCCTGCGAGGAACTCGGGAGAGATGAACAGTGTCATTGCTTTGCAGGGGATTATTCATGTTCCTGAAGGAAAACCCATCTGGAGCAGGTGATGGAACCTTGGATCGATTCCTGGCAGTAGTGGCTGTGCGCTTGGCTTTTGAACACCAAGTGACCATCTTATGCTCCTGTTCCAATGCTGCCTTGCTCTTGCAGGGGGAGTAAGGAGACAATGAAACATTTTCCCTTTTGAAATGAGTGTTAATCAGCACACAGGGCTTTGAGCCAGGGGAAGCTGGCTGCAGGAGCCACGTGGGATGATGCTGGTTGTGGTCCAGCCATGGGCTCAGCTGGTGCCACCAGGATGTGGTGTCTCACCTTCTGCTCCTTCCGTAAGCAGGGACCTGCTCATGCATCAAAAGACAAAACCAAAACCAACCAAAGAAACCCCGTTAAAACCCACCGCAAAGAAAAACCCACACCAACCAAAACCCCTCAGCAAACAAACAGAAAACCACCAAATCCCCCCAAAGCCAACCAACCAAACCTCCCTACCAACCAAGCACATAAACTCCACAACAAACCCAAGCAAAAACCCCAACAAACCACCTACAATTGAGCAAACAAGACAATATAAACCAGCAAAACAGCTTCTGGTTTTGGGAGCTCTGCTCAAGATACCACAGAGAAGGAAGGAAGAAGTGAGTCCAGTTTTTGGGAAGTGCCAAGTCTGGAAACTGGGACCATGGGTAGGTCCTTTTTGTGTATGGATGAGATCAGTGCCTGGGGTTTGTGTGTCTGGGATGTCCTGAGCCTTGTCATGGTGGTGCTGGTGTGGGTATGGTGTCCTGTGTGACCCTGTGGTGTCTCAGGCAGGATGTGCATTGGGTGCCCTGCTCTGTGCTGAGCAAGATGCTCAATGAGTCGGTTGTTCCCCGGGGGGCATTGGAACAGCCGGTTGCACTTGTGCTCCTGAGATGATGCACAGTCTGATTCCCATGTTGGAAATCCCTATCCTTCCCAAGTTCTGCCAGCACAGGCAGGAACCTGAAATCTCAGAAGTAAAGGGGCTGAAGAGATTTAAAACCAGCCAACAAATGCCCTTAAATAAGTGCAAGTCCTTCCTGTTACTATAGGGATCAAGAGCTGGTCTTCTGCCTTTTGCTTTTCATCAGACACTCAGATAACTTTAAAGGGAATTTGGCTGGGGGAGATTACAGAGGAAGGAATTTGCTTCTCAAATAAATAGTCTGCTCCCCATTGTTGGAAGCTTAACAGGCTGATAAAAGCCCTCTGGAATGAAAGGGAGCCTGGAAACCCATCAAGAGCTGCCTTGCTCTAAGCTACTGAGACCAATGCACTTCCAAAGACTTTGGGTTTTGTGTTGTTTGAATACTTCAGCAAGAGGCTTCATCCTCATTTATTCTGATGGATAAAGGAATTTGCTCAACATGCATTGTTTTCAGAAGCTGCTTCTAACTTTTACTTGAACATAACTGGAGGAGTTCCCCAAACTGGTGTCCTGGTAGTTAGAAGTGCTTGGCCTGTAGATATAAGGATCTAAGGCAGAAGTTCTTTACTGAGAGGGTGGTGAGGCACTGGAATGGGTTGCCCAGGGAGGTTGTGAATGCCCCATCCCTGGCGGTGTTCAAGTCCAGGTTGGACAGAGCCTTGGGTGCCATGGTTTAGTGTGAGGTGTCCCTGCCCATGGCAGGGGGGTTGGAACTGGATGATCTTAAGGTCCTTTCCAACCCAAACTATTCTATGATTCTCTATGGGAAGGAATGCATGCATTTGTTTGCTTTCTGCTTGAACTATGGCTCATCAGTCATGTTTTAAGAGGCATGTGGCTTTTCTGATATCTCTGTAACCCCATCAGGTAGATGCTGGAGCCTCCAATTAGTACAACGTGGCTGGGAGGTGACCCCTTGCTGCTTTCCTTGTGTCTCCTCTCTTTATTTTTCTGTTTCAAAGTAAAACCCAACCAGAATAACCCCAGATGTGGCTTTGCAGTGGTAAAATACCTGGGTCTGACGTATCTCTGCCTGCTCAGTTACCCAGGGCGGGGATGCTCCTTTCCCAAGGGTTTGGAAGCTCTTCCTGCTGCTCTGTGTTCGGTGGGATCACTCTTATCCCAGCAGCCTCTGCCCTGTGGAACAGCAGTTTATTCCCTGCTCTCTCGATTGCCTGGACTTGAACCCCAACCCTTATGTGGGCTTCAGCACTAGGATGGGGTGCATGAGGAGGGGTTTATCTATCCTGGTAACAGGTTACCAGCACAGCACAGCTACCTTTTTGCTGCAGGAGCCTCTTGCATCCTTCTGTCTCGGCTTTTCCGACTTGTGCTCCCAAGGCTTGGTTTGGACGTGCTTCTCTGGGCCCTTATTCCTCACATTCCCCTTGATTTTAAGAGGGAATCCTCTTCATCCACCCTTTGTTCCAGCTCTGTTTGTATTTTTAGCTTTGTCCTCATGAAATTTTCAGGAATCTCTCCTACATTCACACATCTGTCACTGCACAAAGCAGAGTATCCCTTGATGCTCAGGGGAAACAAATTACATGTGTGCAACCTGTATTTCATCACAAGCACCACAGCCGTGTGCTCAAGCACGAAGTTCCCGAAGAGGTTTCCATGCAGAGTCATTCCTGAGAGGTGTTTGCTGGGAGCTATTTGGGGATTTCTTGGAAATTTCACTTAGAGTGTAGGTTTCACCACTGAAATGAGTACTCATAGAACCATAGAACGGTTTGGGTTGGGAAGGACCTTCACATCATCCAGTTCCAACCCTCTAACACCTTCTGCTAGACCATGTACTTCCGAGTGTCTCCAGGGAATCTCTCAAGGCATCCTGGTGCCCATCAAAAGAAAAGTTCCTTCCCTGTGCTCCAGCATCCCTGCCCCTGCCTTTTGCTGCTGTGAGCTGTGGATGCCTGTGTGGGGTACGGAGCGCTTCAAGAGCCCCCCTCCAGGCAGGGCTGGTCCAGGCTGGGGCTGGTTGGAGCTGAAGAGCTGCGGGAGCAGTGTTTCTTGTCTCCTTCCTTCTGGCTTGCAGCAGCTTGTGGTGCTGGGCTCTGCTGTCTGCATTAACAAAGGTTTTGTGCATGGGATGTAAATAATACATGGGTGAAGCACAGTGTGACTAATTGCTCAGCAGTCGGACTGTTACCTAGGATGTGACTGTGGTTTTGGGGTGTTTGGAGTGGGTATGATGAGATGTAGAATACAGGGGTTTTATTAGAAACCTCAGGGATTGCGTTTCAAAGTAACAGGGCACTAAATAAGCTGAGCAATTAAAAAGGAATGGCTTTGGAGCTTGGCGTTTTGAAAGGCACAGCTAATGAGGAGAAGATGCTTCCCTGACAGGAGCATAATGGTTTGGCTTTGGTGAGCAGCACTGCCTTTGGAGCCTAACTCCCATGGGAGCGAGAGTGGTGGGCATGGAGCTGGGAAGAGGAGGAGCCCCCTCTCATTTAAAGGCTGGACTGAGACCTTTGCTCTCTTGGTCTAATGGAGCAAAGGTACAAAGTGCAAACCTTGATGGCTTAAAATGTAGAAGAGAATAACTGAATTGTTCTAATTTTTATTACTAACAATTTGAAGTGAATCTCATAAGCTCCCGAGCTTATGAGTCCATAACTTTAATAGTGACAATATTGTAAAAGTAATTCCAAAAGCTCTGTCATAGTTGGGGCAAAAAAGAAGCATTTCCTAAGCTCTAAACCCAAATGTGCTCAGAGCAAAACCCTGTAAGAACAGCAGTGGCACCAGCTGATGGGGTTTGTAATCCTCAGACAACAGTAATTATGCTGTTTAGAAGAGCTTTTGTGCCCTGATAATGTTGTTGAAGTCTTGCAGTATCGTGTAAATCATAACAGAGCAAATCTGGAGTCTGCTTTTCTTGCTGCCAAGGGAAAACCTTTTGGATTTCGTTCCTTTTGTTCTCAATATATGGCAAACTTTCCCAAGATTGGAGATGAATATTACCTGCTGTTTGAGCAACAACCCGCGGTTCCTCTCAGCAGCAGTGCCTGTGGCAGCCAGCCCCTTCCTGCAAACACTTGTCTCTTGGTGAGCCCTTTTGTGTCTTGCAGGAGCAGGGGCTGCTGTGATGAGTCTGAAGCTGTCTGACTCATTGAGCTATTAAAGAAGTGTTTCCTCTTCAGAGCTCACTCACAGGTGGATGCTGATGGCTCCTTAGCTGGTTCCAAGTGATGCTGCAGCAATTGCCGTGTCAGAAAAAGCTTTTTACAGAACCTCAAACTTGTAGCGTTTCCTTTAGGACCGTTTGAATTCCCATCTGGGAACGCTGGTGGTTTCTTTTCTGAGGGGCTGAGCATGGTTTGAGGCCTGTGGCACTTGTACAGATGTAGAAAGCCTGAAGGGGATGCAGCAGTTGTGTTAGGACCAGATTAACTGAGGAGTTCTCCACTGCCCTGCCTGCAGACCCATGTTGTTGCCTCAGGATGGAAATAATTCCCATGGGCTGAGGGATTCCAGTGCCTGGTTCTTTGCTGATGTGATTTGTGTCCTAAGGAGTGAAGGGAGAGGGGTTTGCATCAATAGGTCATTGCAGGAGGTTTTGCCATTGGCAGGGAAGTGCCAGAGAGCAGGAATTGCTCACAGGAGAGGTCTGACCATGCCAGAGGCTCTCCAGCTCCTGTGCTTATTGCTATGCCTTGCACAGAGAGTTTGGTGCCAGGTCCTGTAAGTAGGGACCCTCCAGGGAAGAAGTCTGGGGATCAGACCAGGGACACGAGGAGAGGGGCTGCAGCAAATGCACTGAGCTGGTTCACTTGCAGCCCTGGAGCAGTTGCATCCATAGATGAGATTTACTGGGGCAGAAGGGGCACATTCACGCCTAAAAGGCGTTTAAAGTGTGTTTTGTTGTGTAGAGCTCCTGAGGTTTGAAACTGGTCCCAAGTGCAGCACTGGGCAGTGCTGTGTATAATGTTGCACAAGGGGCGCATCGGAGCAGCAGCATGCAGGGAAAGGTGCAGTGAATCACAAAACGCATCATGTGCGGAGGGTGGAATTCAGCTGGATGCCAGGGATCCATGCTGAGTGCAAGGGAGAGCTGCTGCATGGAAATCAGCTTTTTGTTTTACAGTTTGGGATAGTTTGGGAGCGTTTGCCACTCTGCCGTAAGGTCCTGGAGGAGATAGCCTTGAAGCTTTTACAGGGAGGTAGCAACATAATGGTGATGCTGTAAACTTGTCTGTGATGATCTGCTGGGCCGGCATCCAAAAGATAAAACTGAGCCTTGTCTTTACTAATGGAATAACAAACATGTTGTAGTTCCTCCACTTTGAAAGCTTATCTTTATGTGGTCAAGATAAGGCTTTAAATGTGGGGAGATGACTGCCTGGCCTTAGAAAACCATCTTTTGCAAAGGGGCAGAAAGAACAGAAAGGTTTGTATTGGAAAGGACCTCAAAGCTCCTCCAGTTCCAACCCCCTGCCATGGGCAGGGACACCTTCCACTAGAGCAGCTTGCTCCAAGCCCCTGTGTCCAACCTAGCCTTGAACACTTCACTTGATCACTTGAATGCAGTGATTTCCTTTTCCTGCCGGTGATCCGCACTCAGGGCACTGCTCTGCCTGCTTCCAGATGAAACAGGGGAGACTGAGATGAGCTCTTAGGCAGAAGCTCTTCCCTGTGAGGGTGCTGAGGCGCTGGCCCAGGGTGCCCAGAGAAGCTGTGGCTGCCCCATCCCTGGCAGTGTTCAAGGCCAGGTTGGACACAGGGGCTTGGAGCAAGCTGCTCCAGTGGAAGGGGTCCCTGCCCGTGGCAGGGGTTGGAGCTGGAGGAGCTTTGATCATCCACTGGATGATCTCTGTTATCACTGCTATGAAAGTATTTACTGTGTTTCATCTAGACCTGAGAACCAGATGCTCTTAAATTGCAGCTTTTGAAATGATCCTTGAAATGAAAAGAAAAAATTAATAATAGAACAAAGAAAATCTTCAATTGTCCTCCAGAAACAGGAGTTTCAGTAATGCTATGTTAGGAGAAGGGCAGGATTTTACCAGCAGCAAATCCAGGCTGTGGGATGCTGTGGGGGATCAGAAGCCAGTGGTGCTTTATAACAGGGCGTTCCCTCCATCTCCACACAAGACTTACTCATGGGAGCACAGGGGACGGACCCACACAGTTTCCTCCTCTTTGAAGCACTCAGGGTCTGGTCATGGTTCACTCCTGCTGCTGGAGCTTGAATGTTCTTGCAGCCAGCCCTTTGCAGGCAGTATTTCAGACGCAGCAGCCACGGGGCTGTTGGGTGCGAGAGGGTTTGGATGTACAAGATTCTCCTTTTATTTCCTGAGTTTTATTACTTCTTGCATGTATTAATAGGGCAGCAGGAGGCTTCATGTGCTTTTATGGTGCCTGTTGCACTCTCTAATGGGTATATGCCAAAGCTCCAAGGCACATAAAATAGACACACTTAGCCAGTTATTATGATAGAAACGATGTGCATGCCATGACCTCGGAAGCAGTGGGACTCTGTGTGCACGCTCCTGGGCTACGCCACTGTTCTCGGCTCCTTTCTGAAGCGTTCCTCGCTGCAGGAGGTTTACACAGGAGCTTGGACTGGTTTTCTAATCAGCAAAGAGTCTCTTGGCTCTGAGGGGAGCTTGCAGAGCACAGAGGAGCGAGGGAAGGGAAGAGGATGGCATTTTCTAAGGGAACTAAGAGAGAGGAGGTTAAAGGCGAACGGTGAAGCACAGCATGACAATTCTGGCACCAGCCGCAGGGCTGGCAGGAAAACACTGGTCCAAAAAGTTCTTTGTGCGCTTTGAGGTGAAAGCTCTTCTGGGGCTCTTGAGGATAAAGAAGGGAAAAGTTTCGTTATCCATGTGCCCTATTTAAAGAGACTTTTTTGTTGTTTTAAAACTTTTAATAGCAGTGCAACCAGAACTTGCTGTGCTGCACATCGTGTGTGTCAGTGCTCTGTAGGGAGTGAGGAGTGAGGTGTCTGCTGCGCTGCTCAGGCAGGCGTGGAGGGAGGGCTCTGTCCTTGCTCTGCTGCATCCCTCAGTCTGTGCTGGTGGGAAGGACTGCTCCATCTGGGAATGCAGATGGTTGCTCTGGGCCAGTCCTGGTGGGGGTGTTGGGTGCTGTGGACAAAATGCTTCAGTGGCACGCTTGGGAGATATACAGGCACCAGATGGGATGGAGACTGTTGGCAAAAGTATAGCTGTGCTTTGATCCCTGCTTCATAGAAGCATGGAATGGTTTAGGTTGGAAAGGACCTTAAGATCATCCAGTTCCAACCCCCTGCCAGGGGAGGGGATGCCTCACACTAGCCCATGTTGCCCAAGGCTCTGTCCAACCTGGCCTTGAATGCTGCCAGGGATGGAGCATTTACCACTTCTCTTGGCAATCTGTTCTATTGCCTCACCACTTACACCACAGCTTTCTGCATGCTGGTGTGGGGCTGCAAACGGCTTGAGTCTCTGTCCCTCCTGCACAGAATGCACCAGAAAGCAAAAGTTGGAAGTCCTGGAGATGTGATGGTTTCAAAAGCGCTTGAGGAACGTGAGGGGTCCTGCAGGGCGAGCAGCAAGGCCTGATGTTGCTCAGATTGGTGTTAATGCTGAGCCCCTGTGGAGATGCTCAGCTGCATCCCCAATGTAACAAATGAGAAAGATAACACTGAGGGGGTTAAAAATTAAGCGTTCCCTTGACATATTGACCATGAATATTGACCATGATGATCTTCATGCAAATTGAGCCTGGATGTGTGTTTCCAGAGTGACGCAGTTGGGAGCGGTTGCATGGCTGGGTGTCAGTGACCTGTCAGCTCAGAGGCTCTTCATTGTTCTTAGCATATTACGAACAGTATCCTGGAAAGGGGAACACAGGCTGGTAGAGAGAAAGCCTTAGGTTTGCCCTGGTGGCTTCCTCAGACTGGGGTGTCTGTCGATAGGCTCGCAGAGTCCCAGCCTGGTTTGGGTTGGAAGGGACCTTAAAGCTCCTCCAGCTCCAACCCCTGCCATGGGCAGGGACACCTTCCACTGGAGCAGCTTGCTCCAAGCCCCTGTGTCCAACCTGGCCTTGAACACTGCCAGGGATGGGGCAGCCACAGCTTCTCTGGGCACCCTGTGCCAGCGCCTCAGCACCCTCCCAGGGAAGAGCTTCTGCCTAAGAGCTCATCTCAGTCTCCCCTCGGGCAGGTTCAAGCCATTCCCCTTGGCCTGTCCCTACAGGCCCTTGTCCAAAGCCCCTCTCCAGGTTTCCTATAGCTCCTTTAGGTACTGGAAGGCTGTTATAAGATGGTTATAAGGTCTCCCTTGAGATGTTGTCTTTACATATATGGGTATTGATATTTTGGAAGCCTGGTGAGGAGGGCTGTAATGAAGGGAATAACTGCTGCTGCTGGAGGCATTCCTGTTTGCTCCGTGCAGGAGAAATGGGCAGAACGTCCTCAAGTCTTTGAAGGTGGAGAGGGGGAAATGCAGCCTGGCTTTTCCCAGCAAACTGATGGTCCCTAAGCTTCATGGGGCAGTGTGGCACAACCTGCTGTGTGAGAGTGGCCCTGGCTGGGCACTCATGCTGCATCTCTGATCCTCAGCATCACTTTGGACCACAGAGCAGCACATGTCCAGGGCAGATGCAACTTTGGATGTGTAGCTGAAGTGAGCCTACTGCATTCAGGAAGGCTATAGCACTGCAGGGGCTTTTCAAATGCCTTTGAGGACACTTCGTGCACGGCTGGTGCTGGGGGTAGAGTCCAAATATCCCGGGTGCGATTACACTCCTATAAATATTTTCCTTTTCATAATGGAATGTCAGCATTTACTGTTTCCTGATTTTAAACACTGTACACTTTGTGAGCCATTTATCTGTGTCTAAAATTAAGTCTGGAGATAGGATTCCTGTTAATATCAAATCAATGTGTAAGGGGGGGAGAAAGAAATTGCAGTCTAGCCCTTTTGTGGGATCAATATTTCCTTTAAAAGCTGAAATGCTGACTGGATCAGAGAGTTTTGCCATTTGAAACGGAGCTGGTGTTAAAGAACACAGGGGTTTCCCCTGAAGATGGGTTTGCAGCAGGCGCGGCTGCCAGCAAGTGTGTGACCCAAGTTGGGCAGGATGGGATCACTTTGCAGCAGCAATCCCTGTGACTGAGCTCATCTCTTCATAGCTCTTTCCTTTTCTGTTGTGTTTTGCAGAAGCCTTTGAGATTGTAGTGCGACACGCAAGAAACTTCACCAACAGCATGTTTCGGAGCCACTACCAGAGCATGGGGCCCAGAGCGCTGAAGTTTGTTGGAGAACTTTTTACTGATGTCTCTCTGTACATCCTGGGCTCTGACCTCAGTGTCAATGACATGATCAATGAGTTCTTTGACAGTTTATTTCCTCTGGTTTACTCTCACTTGCTGAATCCCGGCTTCCCCGAGCCCTCCGTGGAGATGGCTGAATGCCTGCGGGCAGCCAGGAGAGACCTCAAAGTCTTTGGGAACTACCCGAAGATGATGATGACGCAGGTGTCCAAGTCGCTGCAGGCCACCCGAGTCTTTCTGCAGGCTCTCAACCTGGGGATTGAGGTGATCAACACCACTGACCACCTAAAGTTCAGCAAGGACTGTGGCCGAGCCCTGCTGAAGATGTGGTACTGCTCACACTGCCAGGGGCTGCTCCTGGCCAAGCCCTGTGCCAGCTACTGTGCCGTGGTGATGCAAGGGTGCTTGGCGGGTGTCATAGAGATCGATAACCACTGGAGAGAGTACATCAGGGCTCTGGAGGGGCTGACCAAAGGCATGCATGGCATCTATGACATGGAGCATGTCCTCCTGAACCTGTTCTCCTTAGTACGGGATGCAATCATCTATGTGCAGAAGAACGAAGGAAAGCTCTCCACAACTGTGAGTAGTTCCATGAGCTTGCTGCCATGACAGGGCTGTTTTGTACCACAAACTCTACATGTTGAAACCAACCTCCCCCTTTCCTCCAGGCAACAAACTCTAAATGCTCCTATTACCAGCTCCTCTCTCCTTCCCCACCCCTCAAAAACTTCTGGTAGTATTTGAAACTGGGGTTTGTGGGGCCTGGGGCGGTCAGAGGAGAAGGACCATGGAAGTATCAGCTTATGGATTTTGTGTTGTGTGCCATTTAGCCAGCAGCACTCTCCTGTGCCATCTTATGTGCCACCTCTGCTTGGTGATGGCCTGAGACATACCAGTGCAGTGTGCAGACAGGACTCACGGGCAGCCCATGAGGCTCCGGGATACAGAGCAGGACACTGCTTTCAGCCTGCATGCCTCAGCCCCTTCCTGCAGGAAACCCCTGTTTCACAGCAGCCTGCCAAGCATCTCTCATGTCCCCAGGACCAGCTGATAGGGTCCAAGAGTGGTGGCTCTGCTAGGCTCAACTTCTGCTGCCATGGAGCCAGGGCAGGATCTTCTCCCATCAGTCAGAACCTGCCAACCCTCTGTGGAACAGCAGAGGGGCAGAGATGTAACTGTAGGTTTAGCTTGAGGTCAGGTGAGATGGAGAAGTCATGTTAAAGGTGTGATAATGGCATATGCAAGAGGGAGCACTCAGCTCAGCTCTAAGCCCAATTGGGACTTCCAAGGCAGTAAGAGATAAAACCTACTTCTGCTTGTAGTGCGAGCCTATTTGATCTCAAAGAGCAGCTGACATATTCAGCTGTGAGCGAAAGCATCCAGGATGCTATGCACCAGCAAACCTGCTCTGCTTTGTAGTTGCTAAGGCAGAGCAGAGCCCTTACACGCTGTATGGCAAGTTTTGCAAACACACTCATGTTCATTGTTCATGTTCATTACAGTCCTCAAAGGAGAAGTATTTGTCCTCCTTTTTATTGAAGATGTTAAAACTTAAACAGGGGAAGTTTAGATTGGATCTAAGGAAGAAATTCTTTACTGAGAGGGTGGTGAGGCACTGGAATGGGTTGCCCAAGGAAGTTGTGAATGCTCCATCCCTGGAGGTGTTCAAGGCCAGGTTGGACAGAGCCTTGGGTGGCATGGTTTAATGTGAGGTGTCGCTGCCCATGGCAGGGGGGTTGGAACTGGATGATCTTAAGGTCCTTTCCAACCCTAACTATTCTATGATTCTATGTATACAGTGAAGGAACATGGTTATCAGTTATATTATTGAATATTGAGACCTTGATCTGCCTACAGAGAAGGTGTTTGTGGGACAACAAGTAGCTGGAGTGCCTCTGAGGTCAACACAAGCCATGGCAGTAGAGCCATCATCTGCCCATCCTCTGCCAAAGCAGAACATTGACTTCCTTTAAAATAGGAAATTGCTGACGATTGCAAAACCACTCAGTGCTTTCATACTTACAGAGCTGTTTGAATTCATTACTGCCTTACAGAGGTAGGTACTCAGCTAAACATAACTCCTCTCAATTATTTAATACTTACTGATTCTTTTATTTGCTCTAAGGCAGTTTTTAGTTGTAGAAGTGTAGAGGAACAGAAAATCTAAGGCAGGCCAGCCAATTGTCTGGCAATTGGCACTGAAAGAGAATGGCCATTGGGTTTTTCAAGCTTACTTTTCAAACACCAGTGCTGCTCAGCCGAGGCTCTTCTGTCAAATCTGAGCCCAGAGCAACTTCTTCTACGAGTGAAGGACTGAGCTGTTCATAGAGAAGTATGACAGCATTGGCAGTGCTGACAGTTTGAGCTCCAGCCCTGCAGGTGCCTGATGCTGGTCTGCACCTGGGTCTGGAGTGAGCATCTCTGCCCGTGAGGGCTAGAATACAGGTTTACTCTTCAGCTGTGCTGGAATAGAAGTTTCTCTGTTAATCTTATCAGCACACATTGGGTTTTAAAGACTGTATCAGTGGCAAACAGTTGTATTTACTGTTATCCTGTAAATATGATTGGTTTTAGACATCATCATCAGATCAACGTGTAAAATGTCATGAGAGTTGTCTTTGAAAATGTGGGATTTTGCTCTTGTGCTGGATCCTCATATCAACCTCTGTTATTACTGACTATGGCCACCACTGCTTCTGTAGGCAAAGTTCAATGCACATGTATGTTATTAAGGCTAATGACAGGTTATTTAATTGTCTTTAAAATCCTCTGGAATTATGGAAAACTTCTCTTCCATGCCCATAGTGATTACAGCCTGAACAACAACACGACTGTCCTTGCCTGTCCTATGGGCTGCTTTGGTTTCTTGCAGCACTGGTGGCACTTCTGTGGCAGTAGTATTCCCTCCTGGTATTTCAGGTCCTTGGGTGCATTACCTGACCAAGCATCCTCCCTCCAAGTGACTGCTCCTCTGTCCCCCTGTCCTGCACCCCCAGCCTGGGTGCAGGTGTTTGCGTGGGGACATAGACCCCTTTTATAGCTTGCAGCAGACCTGGCTGCCAAGGGCAGGTGAGTTGAGCTGCAGAGGTGTTGCAGGGCCTCCAGGCAGGTGTCTGAGGAGCTCTGCAGTCCCCACAATGAGGAGTCAAAGTTGATCTGCTTTTGGATGCTGTGTGCCTCCAGGCATGCATCTCAATGTCAGCCTGTGCTGGTGCTGTGCTGCTCTGTACACAGCAATGTGGAAGAGTGAATTCACTAAGATGTCAGCAGGCAGTTCCCATCCCAAGCCCTGCTTTAACAGCTGATTTGTCAGGGATGGATGGGGTGTGTTAGAGCTTTATTATTTCTACACTTCGTTTGTTTAAAAACTTCCCCTCTAAAATGGGCTGTTAAAATACTGCACCAGGGAGGCTGAGTCTCAGGGCAGAGTGGGGAAATTTCTGTCTAGGGCTGTATCTCTGTTAATTTTCTTACCTGTTGTATTTTTTCTGGTTGAAAATGTGCCTGGTACATCTACCTCTTGTGGCTAGTTTAATCCTGAATGCAGAGGAGAGTGATTTCAGTCTGTTCATGCTCTCTAGCACTGACAATCAGAGGGATGCACTACACATAAACTTCATCAAATATTCAATCCCACCCCTCTTGAAGTTAATGCTTTGTCTGCTGTTGGAAGTGCAAGAGAGACAATAGATCTGGGTGTCTTACATAGCCAATAGTTGATCTCCTCTGGGGTTAGAATCACAGCATCCCAGATTGGTTTGTGTTGGAAGAGACCTCAAAGCTCCTCCAGCTCCAGCCCCTCTGCCACAGGCAGGTACCCCTTCCACTGGAGCAGCTTGCTCCAAGCCCCTGTGTCCAACCTGGCCTTGAACACTGCCAGGGATGGGGCAGCCACAGCTTCTCTGGGCACCCTGGGCCTCACCATCCTCTCCACTTGGCCACTGAGCTGTTGACCCCAGCTCTGGGTGCGATCATCATCAGTTCCTCATCCACTGAACGGGTTGAGCTGTCCCCGTTAAGCCAGCTCTATAGATGCGTTTGGAAAGGTTACAGAATTGAGGTGTGAAGGCTGTTGGATTATTTATCCAAGGAAGTATTTTTTTTCTCAATGCTCTTTTCCACCCCTGTAACCCATCAAGGTTTTGAGCCCATCCCAGCAGAGTGGGAACCATCAGCACCTCACAGCATAGTGAGACACGAACCAAGACAGGTGGGTGGCTTGTGGTGAGGCTGTACCATGTATTGCATGTGGAGAGGAGGATGCGCTGCAAGTGTGACTCATCAAAGAGAGGGATGGGGATGCTGGCTGCATTAACTTTTTTGTCCTGCATGCCCAGCCCTTTGGATGGAGGTGGCAGGATTTCTCCTGCCCTTTAGCTGTGGTGTGGTGTGTCTGCATCTGGACATGGAGCTAAAGTTACCTTGAATAGCAAGATTTTCTGCTTGGCAGGGCCTCTGCGTGTTAGTAGGGTCAGGCACAGGAGATGCTGTGGAGCTGATGTGTCTGGGAATCATACAATCATAGAATGATTTGGGTTGGAAGGGACCTTAAAGCTCATCCAGTTCCAACCCCTGCTATGGGCAGAGACACCTTCCACTGGAGCAGGTTGCTCCAAACCCTGTCCAACCTGGCCTTGAACGTGTGAATGCAGTGATTTCCCAGTCAGGGCACTGCTATGCCTGTTTCAAGCTGAAAAGGGAGATTGAGATGAGCTCTTAGGCATCACTTCTTCCCTGCGAGGGTGGTGAGGTGCTGACACAGGTTGTTGTAGCTCCCCAGAGAGAAGCTATTTGCTCTGTGGCAAACTAGTGTATAGGAATTTGCAGTACCAACAGATGCGCAAGGATGCAGATCAAGAATAGGTAAGTAAAAGGACTTTTAGCACCCACGGATGAAGATGTCACTGTCACCATAGTCACTCAGTGTGTTTGTGAGCACAGCCGTGCAAGGGTGATTTTGCCTGGGAGCTGCTTTTGGAGTTGGCTCACCTGAAGGCTGCTTTGCCTGGTGGGTTACAGCAGCGGGGAGCTCCAGTGAGCTTTTCCTACCTGCTAATGGATTTATTTCTGTGCTAGAGACTTGTGAGGAAAGCTTTGAAACTCCAGGGCTGTTCAGGAAGTCATTCCCTTTGAGACACCGAGGTTGTTTTCTCTATATTTTTGATACAGGTTGCTTTCTGTTGGCATCACTCCTGGGCTGGATGTACAGCCTCTGTATTCTCAGTTTCTTTATTGGCCAGGTTTAACCCTCAGGCTGTTCTCTATTGCTTGCTGGTAGCCAGCTCAATTTTTCACTTACAGCTGGGAAAACGGGAGGATTTGGTTTTCAGTAATCTCAGACCCACTCAAAGTTATCCCAAGGTGTGTTTAGCATCTACTTCTGTTAACCATTCTGTGAGAGGTGGTGGAACGTGCCTGAGAACGCAGAGGTTAAAGCAAGCCCCTCTTCCTGCTACAGGCAGGAAACAACCAACCTGCTCACCAAGGACAGTATCAGCAAGGTCATGAAAACACCTCAGTTGTATTATGATTAGTTTTCTGAAGAGGTTTCAGATAGTAATGATTTTCTTGTAGTTGGGAAGCACACGGCAAGGCTATGAGGTGTTGCTTTTCATATAGAAATCCCCATGTTGTTGAAAGAATAAGGCCATAAATTCTTCATGCCTGCAGTTTTGCAACCCAGTGTCAACTGTTTTTATCCGACATGATGCTGCTGGCCTTAAATCTTTGGTTTAATGTTGAATTACAGAGGAGCAAATTAAGGGTCTGCGTCTTGGTTTTGAAAGGGGCTTTTGGCATGGATGCTCTGGACCATCCCTTGCCTCTGGCACTGAATATCAACATGGGTTTTATTTGAAATAGCATTTGATTTTGCTTCTGTCTGTAAACTTTTATATTGTCCTCTTCTTCTTTGCTCTCCCTCTGTCACTTCAACTGGACGTGCTCTGTCCTCTAGCACCTTGTGCCATTGCAATGGAATTTGCAGTGATACTTTCTGTTTGTTAAATGAAAAGTAGAAGATAGCTGCTAACAGTTTCCCCTCCTCCCTGCACATACACACAGCAGCATGGGGGGTCATCCTTTGACAGTGCCTTTAATGCCCAAGCCAGCTTTGCACTGAAGCTCACACGAATCCTTTCATTGACTTCAGTCAGAGGCAGATCACTCAGCTGGTGACAACTTCATCCCTGCTGTGCAGCTTAGAAAGAGCTTCTGGGGCTACTGCATCTTCTGGGAGGGAATCTCATACATTGCCCGCTGAGCCTGGCTTTATTTCACTTCACATCATGCCTTGGTTTGCAGGTTGCACGTGGTGGGATGTCTTGCATCTTTTCTGAGCTGAAGTCAGAGCAAGCCCAAAGATCTCATGGAGATGTGATTAGTGGTTCTGTGTACCTGTCTGCATGTACTGTGCCTTGACCTCTGCCTAGTTTCAGTGGAGGAGCTGATTTGTTGTGCAGTGGGCTCCCAAGCATTTAAAAAGATGCTTGGTTCCAACATGCCCTGGCATTGTTAGGAAGAGCTGGTGGAGGAAGTGGTGCAGTATGGGGTCTTACCATTTGGAAATGAGGGCGCACAGCTTTGCAATAGTGAAACATCGAATCAACCCGGTTGGAAAAGCCCTTTCAGCTCCTCCAGTCCAACCCTTATCCCAGCCCTGCCAAGGCCACCACTAACCCATGGCACTGAGGCCTCATCTCCATGGTGTGTGAACACTTGCAGGGACGGTGACTCCAGCACTGACTTGGGCAGCCTGTTCCAGTGCCTGACTGCCTTATGCAGCTTCCTGCACTGCACAGAGCATCTTTTTTCCTTCCTCATTTCTCTTCTTTTTGCTGGCTCCCATTGCAGCTGGATTTGGCTGCTGGACATGCGATATTTAGGAGAGGAGAGAGCTGACGACCATGTCATCCAGTCCAGGCTGTGTGCATTGCAGGAGGGGCTGTACAGGGCTGTCTGTTCCTTGGGCACTGGGCTTTGAAACTTCAAACTGTCTCACTTAGTAATAAATTGTAATGATCAAGGACATAAGGTGAGGTCTTGAAACGAATCGGATTTAAGTGGAAAAGCCACGAGTTTCAGGCTGAACCAGAGATCATAGCATCGGAAAATTCCCTCTGGGTGTCTTGAGGCTTCTGCTGCTTCAGGAGCCATGGGAGACTTGCTGTTGCTTGGGAATGGGGCACAGCCCGTTTCTGGGGGGTGTTTGCAGCTGGAACTCCTTCACAGTTAAACCAGCCTCATGCTCAGGGTCCTTGCTGAGATCCAGATTTGGGTTACCTGAAAGATGCCACCAACTGATGCCGGAGAGAAACAGGAGGTTTTAGGTCAGGGCTGACCCTTCCGAGAAGCCTGCAGAGAAGCTACATCCGTGCCATGAACCGCCTTTCCTTTTACTTAGCTTGATCCAGATTGTCCCTGCGGACAAGCCATTGCCCTCCACACTTACTGGGGAATCAGGGAGCTGCCTCTGGGATTTGCTCTTAAACTGGCCACACATCTTTTCTTTCAGCAGAGCTAAAACCTCCAAGTAGCAGCCCCATGGACACGGCTTCCTCGGTCACTGTCCTGATTGCTGCAGCCTCTGCAACCTCGATTAACACAGATGTCTTATTAGCAAAATATATTCTGGCCCATTTCCTTTCCTGCAGATTTTTCTCCTTGCTAAGTCCAATATCCATCTCTTTATGCTTTTTAAGCTAAACCCTCTTTTGGCCTCATTATCCGTGACTGCAGTTTCCACTACGACCTCCATCCGGGGTCATTCGCCGGGCATCCTTCATCTTAACCACGCTGAGTTTACTCCCAGTGACAGTAACCCCCGTGAGTGTTGCTGCCTTAAAACTAGAACTAACTCTCCTATTAGCAATGCTGATGAATGAGCCAAGAACAAACCAGAAACTTCAAAGCAGCCCTCTGCAAAGCAGCAGTAGTGCCCAGAGCTGCCCAGGTGGAGCTGAGGCATCTTGTTTTGTGCTGGAGAGGATCAGTGGCTGGGTTGCAATGAGCGTTTTGCTTCATTCTGAATTCTCTGCCTGTGTGCTGTGAATTATATCATTTTTACATCTTATTGTAAAGTGGCTTCGAGGTATGAGGCGTGAAAGATGCACCCCTACAAATGCATTTAGCTGAAGGAAAAAGATTGCAATGAGCAATTGAGGCAGGTTTTCACAGCACCACAGAATCACTGGGGTTGGAAGGGGCACCTGGAGATCATCCAGTCCAATCCCATCCGCTGCAGTGATGCCCCCCTTGCTGCCAGCAGACCTCTCAAGCAGTCCTCTTGACCTCTCTGTGCTACTGAAGAATGAACCAGTGGCCTTTCCCATCCCTACCTCTTGTGTTGCTCCACTAATAACCCCCTGAGGGCTCAGCCCCTGCTCTTGGATGGTGAAGTTTGCTGCTAACTGCGTTATTCTGCCAAAGAGTCGTTGGAGTGGGAGCAGGCTGGCTGCAGGAAGCTGTGCTGATAGCCTACAGCTACTTTGGCAGAGTTATTTCTGTTTAGAAAGGAAAAAATGCGAAAAAGAAGGACTAAAAAAGAAGCAGCAAGCTGTGGCAGTGGGGATTCAGCTGTGCTTTGTGCAGAGGCATCTCTGAAACACAATCAATTTCCCCACCTCATTCTCTTTCCTCACCCTCAGCGGTGGTAGGGATGATGCTCTTAGCCACTGGCCTGGAGAATGTGAGGGAGCCTGCTGGTTACTGAGGGTAATTTGGGGGTGACCGATGTGCTGTGAGTGATGTCTTCCGAAAGCTTATTAACTCTTGGATTGCGCCTATTGATCTGTATCAGTGCGCAAATAAACTTCATGCTGCCACTCTCCAGAGCACCAGAGAGCAGGGATTTCTGTAGATACCTCAGCTGCCTGTGCTGGTATTTAAGTCAGAGCAGCTTCCAGGGTCTGAAGGGGGCTACAAGGATGCTTGAGAGGGACTCTTCATCAGGGACTGTAGTGACAGGACAAGGGGTGATGGGTTCCAACTGAAACAGGGGAAGTTCAGATTAGATACAAGGAAGAAGTTCTTTACTGTGAGGATGCTGAGGCGCTGGCCCAGGGTGCCCAGAGAAGCTGTGGCTGCCCCATCCCTGGCAGTGTTCAAGGCCAGGTTGGACACAGGGGCTTGGAGCAAGCTGCTCCAGTGGAAGGGGTCCCTGCCCGTGGCAGGGGGAGCTTTAAGGTCCCTTCCAACCCAAACCAGGCTGGGGTTCTATGATCCATCCTCTGTCTCTTCCCCAAGAGACAGCCCCAAAACCAGGGAGCGGAGGCTGGGATGGCTCTGACCAGCACCAGTAGCTCACAGGAGATGGGCGCAGAAGGGTTTGCCCAGAAGATGTTGACAAATGACCGGAATAGAGCCTTGCTTCATGCAGTTCCCATTGCTGGTCAGGAGCCAGACAGCACTTCAGTAGCACTTCCTACCTGAAGGTTTTGGTGCAAGGTCTTTCTCTCTTCAGGAAGCTGCAGCAATGTCCAACTTTCAGCTTGCAAGCTTAGTGGAAAGTCCAGAAGATGCACAAAAATACATATACAGATGCATTAAAAGCATTTAGTAATTTTTTTTGTTTTTCCTCTAATATAATGCTCCCTCCCCCCCCCCCCTTTGGAATTGTTGCATATTAGTTTATTGGAATTCACTTCTCATAATCAAATCCTAGTACTCGGTTTGACAGCATTAAGAAAGGTGTTGTGATAAATTGGAATTAATTTCCTTGCTGTCTGCAAACAGCCTATTGTTGAATGAGTCACGTTAATTTATCAGGCAGATAATACAGCATTGTAACGAGGTTAAAAGTGCAGAGCAATTTCCATGATAAAGCTATTCTCAATCAAGCAGAAGCTCATCTAATGCTGTAAATCATTCTTTAATTCAATTGTACTAACCACAGTGCATGTATGAACAAGTGGTTCAACAAAGTGGGTGAAAAAGCCCTGCAGATGTTTCTGTCTTTACAGAAAAGAATGATTTACATTCTCAATAAGCCTGATTTGTCCCTGGGAAAAATGTAATTCCTTTATCATGAGCAAAAATCTAATGGGAGTGTTTTTACCTTGTCTGCCATGTTTTGGGGAAATGATCTCGATGCTGACCTTTAACTGGGTTCGGGTAGGACTGACTGTCAGGGGGAACTATTACTGTGCATCTGGTACCTTCAAAAGAGACCTTCCAGGGTGCCCGGAGAAGCTGTGGCTGCCCCATCCCTGGCAGCGTTCAAGGCCAGGTTGGACACAGGGGCTTGGAGCAAGCTGGTCTTCTCCGCTGTGTGGAAGTATTCTCACCACTTCCTGTTAATAACAGCTATTACACTTCTAGTTTCGGCTTTGCTTGGGGAAGGCCATGGCATTGCCATGGGGAGAACCTCACCAGAGGATGCTGTGGCATTGCTCTGGGCTCAGCTGGAAAACAAATGCCTGTAATGTTTTCTGCTGAGGATATTCAGCAGCTTAAAACCCATTCAAATGATTTGGTGAGTTTGGTGCCTGCAGCATTGTTGCTTTAGCAGAAACTGGGCTTTGGAAAGGGAAAGGTGGATGGAGGGAGCTAAAGTGGGCTTCTGCTGGGGAGTGTGTTATTCCTATGGGGAGGTTAAAATAAATAGGGTTGTAGTCATTTGTAAGGGACAGGCAAGTGGGGAGGAATTTCAGGTACCAAACCCTATGGGGTTGGCAGGGTTTTCCATTCAGCACAGGAAGTGGGGATGGCATTTTATAGTGGAAAAATGCTATTAGTGGTGTAAAAACCTTTGGGATGGTTTCACTACAAGCATTTATTGAAGTATAAATCTGCAAATCTGCATATACCTGAGAGGTTGCAAGCCAGGCATTGCTTTTACCTGCTTGTTTTAAGGTGATAGCCTTGTGTGCTCTCTTAAATAAATACTACACTTGCTATTGGATTGCTGATAGAGAACTAATTGAGGAGATGGGATATCATCAGGAAATTCTTCTTCCCTGAGATTTTATGAGCAGCAATTTGAAAAGAGCCATATTAAAGTCATTGAGGAACAAGTTAATGCAGCGTTTCTAAGAATATTGCCCTTCTACTCACAGATTATACTGAAGAATAAACAGTGTACAGTAGCTAATTGCTGCTTGACACATTCTAATGGCTTTATACTTCCAAAATCGAATGGGTCTGGCTTAAAAAAACGACAAGAAAAACGTCAGGCAGTAACATTTTAATTATTAAAGGATGTATTTCTCCAAGACTGAATGAATCTCTGCAGATGGCTTCAGGGGGAAAGCTGGACTGGTAGGTATTGACCACATTTGCAACCCAGCTGACACAGCTGCTGTTAAATAACCTATTACAGGCCCTGTCTCTCGCTTTGCTGGCTCATGTTCCACACTGATGGCAGGTATCTGGTTTTCCTCTGCAAATTAAGCTGCTGGGGATTCCTTTCCTTGGTATTGTTCCTTTCTGTAGCGCCAGAGGCACAAACGTCGAGTGATATTAAACCCCACAGAGATCTGTGAAGGAAGCCCATTAACCAGGAAAGAGAAGAACAAGCACCCGGTGCCTTCCCCTTAGCCCAGCTTGGCCCCAGCCTGTTTCCTCGCAGGGCAGAGCTTCTGCTTAAGAGCTCATCTCAGTCTCCCCTCGGGCAGGTTCAAGCCATTCCCCTTGGCCTGTCCCTACAGGCCCTTGTCCAAAGCCCCTCTCCAGGTTTCCTGCAGCCCCTTTAGGCACTGGAGCTGCTCTCAGGTCTCCCCTTCAGGAGCCTTCTCTTCTCCAGGCTGCCCCAGCCCAGCTCTCTCAGCCTGGCTCCAGAGCAGAGCTGCTCCAGCCCTCTCAGCATCTTCTGGCAAGCTAGGTGCTTTGGGGCTCATGTTGCAATAACCTAGTCGAGTTTGGAATATCTTCAGCCTCTGCAGGGAATCATGGTCCAGAAGGCACAGCAGCAGCCTGGATCAGGAGCAGCCTCTGCCACGGTCCCACATCAGCCACACAGAACGTTGGGGACTTGGGGCTTCTCCATTAGCCTGGCTCCAGGTACTGTCACTTGTCACCCTGGCTTTGGTCAGTCTGTCACCCTCCAGCTTTTCTCTGGATCTTGCTCCTGCATCTTCCCTTTGGCTCTGTTGTCACCTTTAGGCAAGGCTGATGACTCCTTCCGAGAACAAAGCCTTAACTTTGGTTGTCTAAGAAACAGATCGAGCTGTTTCTATTGGCTCTTTCTATTGTTTCTGTCTGTATCTATTGTGCAGATCTATTTTAAACCCAGAATGGGTTCATTAAGTGATCCAGGAAACGTCTCTGCCTGGGCAAACTGCTGAAAATGAAGCAAATGCTCTTTTCTTGCCTGTCCCGGTTGGTCTGGGCCATGGCTGGGGCACGAGCCTCCTGCCCTGCGGTGTGCTGCTGAGGTGAGACCATCATACCTGAAATACCACATTCAGTGTTAAATATGGATTAGCAAAACACTGGAGGGAAACACTGACTTGAAAAGTTGTGCTTTAATTATATGTCATGGATTATAAAAGCAGAAAGAACAACTGTGCTCATTTAGTCCAACTTCCTCTCTACCTATAAATAACAATAAACAGCCTTTTGCTCAAACACAAAGCAGCTTTCTTCCGTGGGTGAAACGCTGCATGCTGGGAATGCCAGGAAGAAACAACATCTTGTTTGCATTATTTCATGTAGGTTTGAAAGGGCTCCACTCAAGCTGAGGTCACGGCTCCTTTGAGGGAAAGGGCATCCTGCCCTGGGAGAAGCTGGGTCTGCACAGGGGTCAGGATGTGGTTGGATGCAGTGCTGGAGGTACCTTGGATGCTGTAGCATGTGTATGGAGCACCGGGCAGCAGGTCCTCCTGGGATCAGGGTGGCATGTCCTAACGGGAGCAGTGGTGGAACTGCAGTCTGGTTTAAGCTATTTGAACCCTGATGCAGTAGGGGGAAATGCAAATGGGGATCATCCAGCTTCAGCAGTTAGCATCAAGGGTTCAAGCCCTTCAAAACTCCTTTGCTTCTCTTCATAGAAATATATTATGGAGTGGTTTGGGTTGGAAGGAATATAAAGATCACCTCATCCCAACCCCTGCCACGGGCAGGGACCCCTTCCACTGGAGCAGCTTGCTCCAAGCCCCTGTGTCCAACCTGGCCTTGAACACTGCCAGGGATGGGGCAGCCACAGCTTCTCTGGGCACCCTGTGCCAGCGCCTCAGCACCCTCACAGGGAAGAGCTTCGTAGTGTCTAAACTGAATCTCCCCTCTTTCAACTTACAGCCATTCCCCCTTGTCCTGTCACTGTAAGACTGTAAAAGTCCCTCTTCCATCGAGTCTTGAGCCCTCTCTTGTTTTCCTCTGTTGGTGGTCAGAGCTGTCTTTGCAGATGAGAAATGAGGCCAGGGAAGGAGCACCCATCGGTCCTTTCTGGGCCCCGTGTTCCTGCTGTGATGCTGCAGTGTCTTGTGATGCTCTATGTGAAGGATGGACTATAAAAATGAGGTTATATTTCCTTCTAAAAACGCTTCCTTAATGCCTTTATGATCTGGAGGAGTTTGAAGAGCTGGTGGTGATGGCCTTCAGCATAACCTGGTGTGGCCGCTGCAGGGGTCCCTGAGCATGTGAAGCGTGTGTTGGCAGCACGTGGGGGGCACCACCGCGGGCGCTGGTGTGACAGGCACTCTGTTATTTTAAGCATTAGTGTTTGTGTGCATTTTACACGTTATAGCGTTGCATTATTTAAAGGTGATGCATTATTAAAGGCTCTTCTCCTGGGCACGGAGGGGAGGAGGTCACTTCCTGCACTTCCTGCTGCTCCGCCTGACTGAGGATGTTGTCTGCTATGTAATCCTCCAAGGTGATGTCTGAATAATGGAGACTGGAATCCTATGGAGCTGATTAATAACACTGAGTACTCCATTAATGAGGAATTTCAGTGAAATGTCTGTAGAAGACATCTGTGTCACCATGCTCAGTTTGTTCCTTCTGCTCGAGTGCCTGGAACCAGCGCAATCATCGCTTAGTTAATAATGATGTGCTTCTGAAAATAAAGGCTTGTAAATGCATTTTTATGCCCGTAATCATATTTTCTGCTGTGAGAAGAGTGAGGGAGTGGGAATTGTCTCTTTGCCATCTTCCTGACAAAATGTATGTAATGGTTACAAGCACATAATAGGAATGTTTGTCCCAGCTAAGTGCTGCTTCGCCTCTGTTCGTCAGCTCTGGCTGGGGAGCCTGGCGTGATGCTGTGGAAGGCGATGCCATCCCTGGGCCACTGTGGCAGATTTAAATGCCTAATAAAAGCCCTGGGGAAATTAACACGACAAAACATTAACCACAGTCTAAACATTACCATAGATTAGCATTTTTATTACACCTGTAGAGATGGTGAATGTGCTTGGTTACTACTATTAAAAAGTTTATGTTCTATCCCACATCATCTCAATGTATAGTTTTGGTTTAAGCCCTTTAGAATTTAATTAAGCGGGTTTCTATAGCAGTAATAGACTGTAAGTTCTCTTTTATGGTTACTTTGAAGATAAACAGGGTGCAAATGTGTTCTTTGTAATGCTAATAACACGCATGATGTGTGGCAGAGTAGGTTGTTACAAGAACTGGGGAAGAAGCACCAATGCAGGCAGCTGCATTGTTGAGTCTTACTGGTCAAGCTGGGCTCCATTGCGGAACGATGCTCAGGTTTTCGTGGGCACCAGTTGAAGGCAGCAGGTTTTCTTGAGGTCTGAGGCTGTCTCTTCTGTGCATACCGTAGCAAATCACCTTTCAGAGGCTGTGTTCAAATCAATTAGAAGAGTTAATCGCTTTTCAGTTTCATGTGCAGCTTCTCCCAAAGGAAACTTGGGAATAGGTGTAAAATGACATCTGGGACCTCCAGAGAGCAGAGAAGATTGCAGGAGGAAATCTTCAAAAATGAGGCTATCCCCTCGAGGGGAAAGAAATACTGTGTCTTCCTGGAGAATGAATCTATAAGCAGAAGAGCACACAGAGGAGACAAATGGAAACTCCATGTAAAGTTTAAGCAAAGGTCGAATAAAGCAAGCTCTCCGTTAAAGCAGAGCAGAGCTCAGGGACTGGATGAGAAGCGTCAGCAGCAGGTATTCAGCAGTGTCTAATGCATTCTCTTCCGAGGGGAAGTTGATTAGCTGTTTTTGTAAATCTCCTGGAAAATTGCCTTTAAAACGCTCTTACTCTTCAAAGCGATGCTCAGATTGGTGCTGAGGATCACACGTGTGCTGCTCTCCAGTCTTTTTCCCCCTGGATTTGCTTGCTAATGTGCAAGGTGAGAGGTTTTTGCCCCATGCCTGGGCAGTGGAGTGGGTTCAACTGGTGGCCCCAGTGCTGATAATGATCCTATCCTGCTGTAGCTGGGTTGGGGGTGCTTATGGGGGTTTAGCCTTCCGTCAGCTGCACTGAGGCTGTGATGCTTTGCACAGAACCTGCTGCTGCAGTCAGTACTCTCCTTCTGACATGATTTAGAATCCCGGACTGGTTTGAGTTGGAAGGGACCTTACAGCTCATCCAGCTCCAACCCCTGCCATGGGCAGGGATGCCTTCCACTAGAGCAGCTTGCTCCAAGTCTGTCCAACCTGGCCTTGTAGTTTAACCCTAGCCCAGTGGTCCCAGTTTGTTGGCTTGCAGGCCCTCACATGGACCATTGTTGTGCTTTACCCTTGGAGCTGAGCCAGCTGGAAGCAGCCGTGGTAGCTGATCTGGTCCCTGCTGCTCGTGGTGTGTCATTTCCATGTGGTCACAAACAGGCTCCCTGCAGTCCTCTGGCACCTCTTACTTTAAATTAATGGGGAAGCATTAGAGCAGGCTGATAGTGCTACTCCATTAGTGTCATCCCTGTGCTCCTCTCAAATCAATGTTCCCACTAAAGCGGAGCCATTCCATGGCCTGCAGCTCCCGAGGGCATCAGGAACCAGCTGCTTCCCCATCGGGCTTAGGGACATAAGGATTGCTGGCCACCAGTGGGCTGGGGAGCTGCTGGATCCCCGAGGTGCTCTGCTGACCTGTGGGCATAGGCTTTCCCTGTGGCGAGAATAAAGAACTGGAGTGGTTGGCAGGAGGCAAAATGTTCCCCTCGTGGCATGGGTCACACTTGCAAGGAGGAGGCTGATGAAATTGGCTAATTAGTGGTTTGTTAATGAGCTGGGGCAGGGAAACCGTGCTTCGGCTGTTACAGTATTGGTGTTTGTAGCTCAGGGCTTTGGGAGGGTTTTGCTTGTGTCCCCTCGCAGCGGTTTATCAGTGACTGGCAGACTCTCTTAAAAGCAAGCAAACCCTCAATCCCCATTGCCTAAAACCACGCTGCTGTTTGGTTGATGTATTCCTCTTCCTGTGGCCTGATGTTTCAGACTGCAGCAGGTTCTGGGACTGTGTGTGTGACATCAAATAAGAGACTCTTGTGCCGAGTATACTTTAGATAAGGGCTTGTGTCTATTTAGGATTCCACTGATAGCGTGCGGAGCCCGAGGAGAGGAGTCAGTGGTGCCATTCTGTGGATTTGCTTTGAAGTTCCCATTTATGCTTGTGTGGCAGGAGTCAGCCACGTTCTACTGTTTAGTAGTAACTGAGTTTACTGAGTAAACTGCTGCTTAGTAGTAACTCAGTCCCAGTTTTGGCTGGGATAGAGTTAATTCCCTCATAGCTGGTGCAGTGCTGTGTTTAGTCTGGGAATAACATTGGTAACACACCGATGGTGTGGCTGTTGCACAGTAGCACTCACCCTGATCAAGGGCTTCTTGTTTTCCCATGCTCTGCTGGTGAAGAAGGGCACAAGAAGCTGGGAGGGAGCACAGCCAGGACTAGCCAAAAGGATATTCCATACCATGGAATGTCATGCTCAGTCTAGAAACTGGGGGAAGTTGGCTGCGAGGTACTGATCTCTGCTCAGGTTGGGCTGGGTATCAGTCAGCAGGTGCTGAGCAATTGTACTGTGTCTCACTTGTTTTCTGGGGAGTTTATTCGTCTTTGTTATTTCCCTTTTCATTACTATTATTAGATTTAATTTATTTCTATCATTAAATTATTACCTCAACCCTGGGTTTTATCTCTTTCCATCCTACGGAGGGGCAGGTGGAGCGAATGGCTGCATGGTACTCAGTTGTCAGCTGGGTTTAAACCACAGCAGCATCACACCTTTTCCCTCCCAAGCTCTGAGGCTTGTGTCATCCTTCTCTGTCTGCCCCACAGGGCCATTTTTGTGGACTTTGTAAAACTTAGAGCTTGCTTTAAAATAGGAGGAGACTGGGAAACCGGGTTCATGTGTTGCAGCAGGGACTCAGAAATGGGAGAAAGACTGAAACAGGGTATCTGAGCTGTTGTCCTCGGACCACTTGTGGCCCAGCAGACTTTGGCAGATGGTTTGTGAAATCCTTCTCTCCCCTCCCAGAGCACACGCCACGCTGGCCCTGCAAATGAGCTGCAATCTGTTACTGCTGCCTGTTCTCACTTTAGTTAAAGTTCACATCGCAGCCGGGTTGTTGTTTGACTAAAATGTGACAATCGTTTTCACCATGACTTTGCAAGATGGGCTGCAGGGTTGGGTTTTGTTCCTGAAAAGTTTACTTGGTCCTTGAATAGATAAATAAGTCAAAAGTTGGATGCTCTGCTCGAACTTTCCACCTTCAGATTTCATCTGCTGACCCATGTCAGGGACACTAACTCGAGCCTGTTTGTGGTTTCATCCCTTGCAGGAGCCTGTGGTACCCAGAGGCCATGCAGGGCTGTGAGGATGCGGCTGAGCTGCATCACTCCTTGCTGGAGCTGGGAGCAGAAGGGCTGTGATTCCTTCTGGAGACAAGGCAGCTCTGGTCTGCCCGGCTGCTTTGCTGTTGGAAGCATGCCCTTGGGGGGTGCCATTGTCCCCACTGTTGCTCCAGCCCTCCCCACTCGTTCGGTGCATCTCAGCATCCTTGATCCTGGACTGGCTCTTCTGTTGGGGTTCAATAGGCTTCACCAGCTGAAAGGCAGGCTTTGGGAAAGGGAGGGGGGGCTTTTCACAGAGCTGGGGAGAAACAAAGGGAGTCATCACAAATGGTAGCTTAAACTATCTAACCATTTCCCACCTCTCCTCTGCTTTCCATGCCCATGCAGAGCGTGGCTGCAGCGACGATGCTGTTGTGGCACTGCTGCTTCTGCGCTCACGTCCTGTAGCTCTGTGTACCTTGTGTCTCCTCAGGGTGGTTTCATGGCAGGTCTCATCTGTGATCTCTCCGTGGGCATCTTTGAGGAGGAAGGTCCACAGACCCCTGTGCACCCTCACAGTCTCCTGCTGATCTGCTCACTACAGGGATGGTGGCACCAGCCAGCACAGAGCATGGAATGTGCAGACCCATTCTGCAGCAGTGGAGTCTTGGGTATCCCAAATGCCCTTGTCCAGATCTCCTGCTGCCCTGTAGTTTCCTCCTAGTCCTGACTGCCTGCATCAGGGGACTACCTGGGAATGAGGGATGATAGGAAAACCCAAAAGGCAAAGAAAACAGCCCAAAATGTGGCATTTTTCTCATGCCTTTCCTCTGTTTTCAAGCCTGCCGCATGATTCAGGGAAGGCAGTAGGGCTGATACATTCTTCTACAAGACTTGGTTTGGCAAGGTGGAGAGGAAACACAGCCAAGGGAGGGCAGTGAAGACAAAAAGAGGTAAGATGCTACAGGAAGTGCTCCCTGGGCAGCTGCAGGAGCTGCTTCGGCAGAGGGAGCTGCAGCGGCAGAAAGGACCGGTGGCAGCATCTCTTCCCACTGCACTGTGGACCAGAAGCGGCAGCGCCCAGCTCCCAGGAGGTTTCTGTTTTACTCTTTGGTGTACAGCAGCCTGAGCAAACAAACTGGGCTGCTCTCGATAATGAAAGAGGTGACATTACTAATTCATTTGCCCACTCAAATGCAGGATGTAATAGAACAGAATTAATCTCTTCTCTTTACACATCAGATGCTTGTAGCTTCGGGCAGCGAGTGTGCTTTTAGCCTCCGGTATGCATCTACCTGGAGTTTAGCTAGCTGTCTTGGTTCAGTGTGGTGTGAAGATAAATGAGGTGCTGCAAGGAACAGGTATTTTATGGGTATGTGGCTGTCCCAAGCCTGGACACGGGTATGGGACGAGGCTCAAGGAAAGAGGGGTTGGTGTTAGCTGCGGTGTCTGTGGTCCTGGCAGTCAGAACCCAGCACGCTGAGCCCTGCAGAACAGCACAGGGTGGTTCTAAAGGTGAGTCTCTGAGCATTAGCAGTGCCTCAGGGGGCAGTTGGAAGGAAACTGCTGCAAATCCACGTGCAGCAGGGCCTGCAGTGGCAACCACGGTGCTGCTGGCTGAGTCTCAGAACAGTGGCCATGTGAGAGAGCTGTAATGAGGTGTTTTGGATCGCTTCCCTCACCACTGCCTCACTATCACCATCGTCTCTATGCTAATGAGCTAATTTGTGTCATTAACACAGCCCTGTTAATCAAGACCTTCCGTGCTATCACTCAGCTGTAGCCACACTGTTTGCTGTATTTTAGGCCCTGATGGTTTTTCATTGGAGATGATGTGTATGATGCTTGTCCCTGGGCACCTGGGAGCCCACTCAAGGTGCAGAACTGGGGTCTAAGGGTTTACCTTCAGTGTTACCTAAAGCCTGGCTAGAGAGGTGGAGCACAGAGTCTTGAGATGCTGTGGCTTTCAGCCAGGGAGGATCAGGGAATACCTTGAGCTCCCATCTGCCAGCATGGGTTTAATCTGGCACAGGGAGATTTGCTGGTCATGCCTGCAACCCAGAAGTCTACATTTTAATCCTACCTGGGTTTGGAATCATCTCACATGTAGTAATGTACTACCGTGGGTTTTGATAGCCACAGGGGCACTTTGATGCCCCCAAATCTTGCCTGAAGTTTCCTGCCTTCCCTCCCACATGGTATTTGTACAAGAGTGGCGTTCTATCCTTAGGGCAGCAGTTTGCCTTCAGATGCTTTTGAGAGATGGGGATGATGGGACAGCAGCGCAGCTCACAGGCAGGCACCAGTGCCCAGCTCAGCCGTGTTCCCGCAGTGTTCTGGTCCCATCCCTCCCTCATGCTGCTGTGTCTGTGTGTTCCAGCTCAGCCGGTTGTGCGGCCACGCTCAGCAGAGGCAGTACCGAGCAGCTCGTTACCCCGGGGACCTGTTCGTCGACAACAAAGTCCTGAAGACGACTCGCATCGAGCAGGAGGAAACTTTGTCGAGCAGGAGGAGGTGAGTGCTGGGGCTGAGCGCGGTGCCTGCATGGGCTGCAGGAGCGATCACCATACAGCACGGTTCTATGGAAGCTGATGGAGAAGCTCCTTGTTTCCCTTACTGCAGCAGATTTTGGCTCTGGACGCCAGCGCTGCTCTGTGACTGGCACTGAAGTGCACTGAGGTGTCTCCATGTGGTTTCTCACCCAGTGTGAATAGTTTGGTTTTAACCTGCAAAACTGCCTCTTGCATTTCTGCACCCAGGTTCATCCACCAAATGTCTTCTCTGGGTTTCTTGGGCGCTTCAGTGGCAGAAATGCTCTTAGGTGTAGTTATAGGTGGAAATGGTCCCTTGAGGCTGAAATGCTGTATGTAACACTGTGGGTGCAGGCAAGGAGGACTCATTTTGCTTCTTTGTGCAGCCTGATAGAGTAGCTCAGGAACGTTAACAGCCTTTTCCTGACTGTTACCCGAGTGAAGCAGGTGCCTCCACTGCCGGTGCTGCACCCTCTACTCCTGCCCTCTGTAAATAGAAGCCGTGGTTCAGTGAGCTCACATCGGTGTGCCAGGGAGAAGCATCTCCCCCCTGGATCTGGAAGCACACCCAGAAATGTGCGGTGCCTTTCCTGCTGGTTGAGTGCAAGGAAAATCCCTGTGGAAGAGAACCAGGCTTGGCAAGTTTTGGAGCTGGGGATAGATGGAGTTGGATGGATTTCTCTTTAAAGAGTAACAGGGCCACATTCTTGTTACACTTCCCACAAGATACAGCACCGGGGCCTGCATTCCTCTGTTGTCTCAACACGTTGGAGGGTCACACAGCCCAGGCTCTGCCAGAGATGTCCTTTGAGACTGGGAAGTCCAATGAAACCTGCTGCAATGAATTCTGTGAGCTCAGACCCGCAGGTACAGAGGAATTTCTCCCTTTCCTTCCCCTCCCTGCCCGGTGGGGAGCTCTGCCCCCAGGGAAGTTCTGCCCAGCACTGCTGGGGTCTGTGGGACAGGGAGCAGGGCAGTGCCTAGGATGTAAAGAGCTGCGTGTGATGGGCAGTGTAAGACTTGCCCTGTTTGGTGTCTGGCATAACTGAAGACTCAGGTCTTGGCCTCAGTTGGGCTTTCAAAGTGATTTTGTCAGGACCGCCGTAAGCCCAGTGCGGGAGATGCTGCGGGGGGTGGTTCATGCAGGAAGGGAATGTCTGAAGCACCCGTCCGGTCCATGCAGGGGGGTTGTGGGCTGAACTCCCACCCCCTGGACGTGCCTTGGCTCATCCCACAGGCTGCTCTGAGCGGAGAGGCAGAGCAGAACAGCACCGACTGCCTTCCCTGCGCTGCTTCTCCTTGTTTCGCCTGCCACCAGCTGGCCGCCGGGGGCCTCGGCTGGATGGAGAGGGAACCCCACGGGATCCCCAAGCAAACAGAGGCGAGGAGGGATGGAGGAAGCTGGGTGCCTGCTCTTGGTCCCAGCCTGCCCGAGCTTGCTGTGTCTGACAGCAGCTTCCCACAGCTGGCAGCACATGGAGTCCTGCCGCTGCCGGCACCCAGGGGATGCCCCTCACGGTGCTGCCACAAGAGGTGTTGCTCTCTCATCATCATCCCCAGAGAGGAAGGAAGCCAAGAAATAAGCACTTGCCAAAGGGAAAAATGGGCTGAACCGAAGGCAGGGGGCCATGAGGCCAAGTCTTCCTCCCTCCAATCCCTGCTATTCATATGATCATCTTTTTCTGCCATTTACCTGGTTAAATCTGCCAGTATTTTCCAGTGACAGCTACTGAGTGCCCCTGAGGGGACTGACCTGGGCTGGTGGACGGGCACATCCCACCCCTGTAGCCCCTGTCCCCTTCCTGGTGGTTGTGGGAGTCCCTGGGGTCAGCCTGTGTCCTGGCATATCTGCACTGAAGTGTACCTTGCCAGAGACAGAGGTCCTTTGACAGTGCAGCATGAAAGTCAGCGTGACCCATCTGTACAGGTCTGCGCTGAGCGTCTCTGCTCTGCCGCCAGAAATGCCACCTGCCGTTGCAGGGATGTTGAATGGCTGATGTCAGGCAGGCAGAGTGACAAGGCTGTCCCTTCCTGAAGGGCCTTCGTTGCTTCCTACAGAGCAGAGAGGACTGCTGGCAGCCTGGGCACTTGCTGCTCAGGTTCACCCCATGGGCTGAGCCAGCAGCACCTTTCCCTAAGTGCAGCGGGAGCACAGAGAGTGTATCTGGCTCTCGTGTGCTGCAAGGTCCTTTCCAACACTAACTGTTCTATGATTCTATGATTCTATGGTTGGGCTGAGGTTCTGCTGCCTCCTGTCACAGCCAGTTTTGCCCTAAGAAACAGGGATTCAGCCCTTGACTGAATGACATCAGGAGATGATGCCAAATCCTGCTTGAGATCAGAAATAAGACCAGCGCTTCATGGCTTGTTTGCAACCACTGCTTTCATGTTGCGCTTGTGTGACTACCCTCAGTGAATAAAATGCGCCATAAAAGAGGCTTTTCCTCTTTTCCTCTTTTAGCTGAGCACCGTTTTTTCCCCTTTCTTCCAGGGAGCTCATCACGAAGCTGAAGTCCCATGGCAGTTTCTACAGCAGTTTGCCAGAGTACATCTGCAGCCACAGCTCTGCTGTGCAGAACGACACTCTTTGCTGGAACGGACAAGAAGTCGTGGAGAGGTGAATCCCATCTCCCTTCCCTGCATTGCTTGTCTTATGTTAACCAGGCAGCGACCAGGGCGCTGCTCCTTCCCCTAAAAGCCCGGTTGCAGAGCTGGTATCCACCCGTGCTGCAGCTCAGATGGATGTACAGCCTGCACGGAGAGAAGTAGTTGTGTGCTGCCCTCCACCGAGCTTTCTGCACTCTGCTCTGGAAACCCTGCAGCAGTGACTGGCTTTGATTGGGGTGGGTTGGTAGCAGTGAGCCAGAGAGAGGAGAGCAACAGGAGGGTGCGCCGTGCTACGAGGGGTAGTGATGGGGTCATTGCCACCGTGGACTGCATTGGGATGGGGATGTCTCCAACCTGGCTCCGTGCAGGAGCATCCCCTGCGCCACCCAGGGAGTGACAGTGAAGACCACTTGTTGGGTTTTTGGCGAGGAAAACCACCTTATTGGGTTTCTCCTTGGCCATAGCTCTGTGCTAGAGGTCAGGACCACTGAGGGAAACACAGCATTCATAGCATAAGGAGGAAGGAAGTGTTAATAGAAATGAAAGTTTTTCTTGCAAAAAATGCCCTTTGGGAATGTTAAAGAATGTGGAAATAGAACTTGGGAATGGTTTTTTTAGAATAATACATAAATCTGCTCTAATCACCCTCGTGTTTGCAGAGCATCTTTTACTATTAAGCAGTTTGCAGAACTGAAGGAATAGCAATAAAATCAGGAAGTGATGCAGTGTTAAGGTATTAATTATGCTTAATTGCTCAGTACCCTCAGGTGGTAATTAGCCTGTACGTGCAGTACTGACCTGGAACACCAAAGGGACTAGAAAAGCATCAAGCTATAGTTTGAAACAAAATTGCACAAGCATCTAAGATCACACAGTTGATAGAATTCACTCACTTTGCCTAAGGAAAACTGTGTCCTCTAGCTGTACTTATACCTGGGAAATCTGGAGTTTCTATTCCTAAGAGAGATGTTCAGTTGGAAAAAACAAGATTATTTCAATATTGTCTCACTGATTCTTAATTACAACTTCTTAAGCAGTGCTATGAATAGTGCAGGGGAGGATGTAGGATGAGATCTTTGGTTAGGACAATTCACTGGGGCCATCACCAGTGTCTGGTCCAGGTCCTGCTGATGCCACGACTGGGTGAAGTGGCAGCAATGGAAAGGTGCTGAGTCCAGACCTTCCTACAAACATAAGTTCGGAGTTACTTGCAGGTTAAACATAGCTTTAGATGATATACACCTACAGCTTTCTGCTGAGAATGCCAGTGGACAGTCACAGGCTAAGATGTCGCTGAGGTCCCTGCTGCAGTACAGCGGTGTTGGTGGCACAATGCAGCAGGTCACGTAGGTGCCACAGTGCATGGAGGGGAAAGGCAGAGAGAGGATGAAGTGTGTGTGCATGAAGGGAGCACCAAGATTTCAGGTCCTTTAAGTTGAGAATTAAGTTGAGGGATGGAGCAGCCCTGCTCTGGAGCCAGGCTGAGAGAGCTGGGCTGGGTCAGCCCATACTGGACCTTAGAGCAGCTCCAGTGCCTAAAGGGGTACAGGAAACCTGAAGATGGGCTTTGGATGAGGGTCTGTAGGGACAGGCCAAGGGGAATGGCTTTAACCTTCCAGAGGGGAGACTGAGCTGAGCTCTTAGGCAGAAGCTCTTCCCTGTGAGGGTGCTGAGGCGCTGGCCCAGGGTGCCCAGAGAAGCTGTGGCTGCCCCATCCCTGGCAGTGTTCAAGGCCAGGTTGGACACAGGGGCTTGGAGCTCCTCTCCCAGAACCCAATGGCAGAACATCTCAAAGAGAAGCAAACATGCGGTTAAACTGCTCTCTAGAGCCATTGTATTGCTTCACGTGGAGCCAAACCTGCCTGCTTCACATGTTTGGACTTCCCAGTGCGGCGCCTCTTTCAGAGAGTCTGGGAGTATTCCTGGAAACCAGGATCATGTAAGGTAACGGTAACCACCAGCTTCTTGATGTCAGTGTTTTCCCCAAGAGGGAGCCAAGCAGCTGCTCGCTGTGGAGGAGCCCTGTCACAAGCTGCTCTGAGAATGTGCATCATGCGGGAGCGTTTCTGGCATGCCTATAGCAATTCTGATGTGCACTTGGTGGTCACAGAGCTCCATCGTGCTGCTTCCTGCAAGAAACTTGGTGGGTTTTGAATATCTCACTTGAATTTCAGAGCTGGTCGTTGTTCCACACGCGTAACAGAAAGAAGGGTCTGATTTTCTAGGTTTTGTGCGTGTGAAATCCACTTTGTATCTCAGTGTTTCCCTCTTTGCTTTGTTGGGTATTGGCTTTTGCACATTCCTGACTGAAGGGCTGGACTGGAGGAAATACTCGTGCCTTGCACTTGACCTGCCCTGCATGGTTGCTGTGGCTGGATTATGTTTCTCCTCAAGACAGGATTGAGTTGCCTCAGCTGCACCGTGTGTACTGTGAGACCCCTTTGAGTTTCTGGGATATCCATCAGCAAATCTAAGACCACCCATGTCCTTGTGTGGTGGCAGCTGGGGCTTGAGGGAGACACCTTATGATTCCTTTAGCAATATGAGGTGCCCACTCTAGGGATAGATTAGGAAGCTGCTGGAGGCCTTGCAGCATCAGGTGGAGACCAGGGGAGAGCAATGGTTGGGTGGATGCTGTGTTTCCCCGTCTGGTGCTGCTCAGATGATGGATAAAACTGCTTGGGCATTGCTGTGTCAGTGAGCTCGGTGTGAGCATCCATATGGGCATGTCTGGGCCCTGGCGGTGCTACTGGAGGGTTTGTCTGTTCATCTCTCACATCTTTAATGCTGTACCTGAGTGTTAATTAAGTTAGAGAGGAGTCCTCCTGGTTTAGCTGTGTCCTGACCCCTCTGTCACAACAAACTTTGATAGTTATTCTAAGCCCTTTTCCTGTAACACGTTAAATCAAGCCTGGAATAGCAACTTCACAGCCCTTTGCCAGTGCACTCAAGTGCAAGATAACACTGACAGTGTGCATCCTGCTGTCTGACACAAACAGTCCCTTCTGCACCCTGTGCTCCTCCTCTTGTGGTTTCTCTCAATCGGTGTTTACTTTGTCCTGTGTATTCCAGGGCTTTGTTATCAGCCTTTCACTGGGTCTCATTTCCCAGTTTGAGCCTTGACCCATCCTTCATTTCCTCCCCACTCTGAACTCTGCCCTGATGGATCACGTTCATCTGGGACTCCAGAGCAATACAGCTGGCTGGTTGAACCATCTAATGGCAAGAGTTCATCCTCCTTGAGGCTTGCTCTGGGGGTTAATAGATTGATCACCATCTCTTCTGTGGGTTTAGAGCATGCAGAGCAGTGCCTGTGTGTTTTGCTGTGTTGCTGCTGTGTGGTTGAAGAACATAAGCCAAAGTGAGAAGAAAAAATAAAAGGCAGCGCATTCCTGCTTTTCACACTTTTCAGAGTGTGCAAAACCACACTGTGCTCTTGTGGGATGCCACAAAGTTTCACAGCAAAAGCCACACACTGCACATTCCACCACGAGTGAAGAGCTGCTTCTGTGAGCACCAGGAGGGGTCATAGTGCTTGGGTGTTTGTGGTAGCTGGGGACCAGACCTGCTGGCTCTCCCTCTGTGCATCCCTGAGCACGTCTTTGCAGCTTTCCTGGGCTTAATCAATCGACCCGCACTTCCCCGAGATAGCAGGGGGCTGGATGTGTAGGATGTGCAACAGCTTAAGACAGGGTTCAACCTGCCTGAGAGAGGGCTCTTCCTTACCGCTGTCTTTATGCCCTGTCCTCCCACCTGCCCTCATGCTGGTGGTGTTGGATGCTGAGGTGATGTTCTCCGGCCTCTCTTATGTAGAGAAAAAACAGATGGTGATCCTTATCACTGAAGTTCTGGCTGAAAATTAGCTCATTTAAAGAGTACAGCTTAAGTCAAGTGTGTATTGAGATACTGAACTCGGTTTCTGTGGGAGTTAGGCATCTGAATCTCAAAGGTGATTTGAGCCTTATATATGGTATCAGGGTTTTGCAGCATTTAATACTAAAAGCCTCTTAAAATCTGGATTCTCAGACTTTAATAATCTGCTTACATGAGACTATTCCTTTCAAGCTGTTCTCAACAGAACAACAGCAACGTTTGCCCACTGCAAAACTTCTAAGCACATTAAGCTTTACTTTAGATACTGCCATTTCCACATTGCTCAAGACTAACTTGTACATCACTCTAAATCACCAGCATAACTCTTGTTTGCTTTACACTGAGTCCAAATCGATATAGTTTTAGCACCTTGCCAGATTCTCCTCTTTGAGTTTGAAGCATCAGCTTTCCCTGCTGTTGCCAGCGTACTGGGGTGTGTTTTAATCATACAACTCATAAACAATGAAAGCACAATTGGAAGCAAGGGAGAAAAATGCGGTTCTGTAATTGCAACAAAGGCAATTCCAGGCCAGCAGTAACCCTTTAGCTCATGAAAGGTTTGGCTATGTCTGGCAGTGCTGCGAAATGTCTGATACAGCCGTGTCCCCAAAGAGGCTGTGTAACTTCCCAAGCACATAAACCACAGTTCTGTAGCAAATGTAAGCTAGGATGAAAGGGTAGCGGTGAATTCAGTGGGTTATGGAGTGGCCAGAATTGTTTCCAGAGTGTTTCAGAATGGAAGATCATGAATTTTCCTCTATTAATCCTGCTTTTGGTCTCCGGTTTGGCCAATTTTTCCCTAATCTGTTTGTCTTGAACTTTACTCACCTGAAGCTGAATGGAGGAAGACTTCAGGCTGTCCTTTTATCCTGCAAACTCCCATTGTTTTGCTATGAAGATACCAGGTTTTGCTGTTCTTTCTTCAAGCCCCATCTCCCAGAACCAGGTGATTACCTGGGACTTCACCTTTATACCCAAGCCAACATCTGCAGCACGCTGTGTCGCTGCATTGCGTAGGGTGGCTGGGAAGAGGCAGCACTTCCCTTTGGCAGGGACCTGATGCAGCAGGACCTCAGCGGGCTCTCCTGATGGTGAGACCAGGCTGTGAGGTGTTGCTGTTTGGAAATCCAGCAGCAAAGAGCTCCTTTTTCTTTAGGTGAGAGTGCTCCCCACTGAGAGCGTTGGATCTTCCTGGTTGCTTTTGAAGCAGCTTGCTCAGAGCTGCTGCTTCATGTGGTGTAAATTGCCTGCAAGCACCCACTGCGAGCAAGCAGCCGAGCACGTGTTGCAGGCTAGGAACTGAAGTTATGAGCTCTTCTTGGTGGCTTATGGGCTCGCCCCTGTCTGTGGGATGGGATGAGTGTGTTGGAAGCAGCTCTTCCAGCCTTTTGGCTCCTGCTGCTTGTACCACTGATATGACACTAAGGTTGTCCCACTAAACCAGAAGGCAGCAGGGCCAGAGAATGAAATGTTGGCATCACCACTGCACCCGCCTTCACGGACTGACTGGAGGTATGGTTTGGGCTTGTGCCAGGAGTGTATAAGAGAAACTTTTCTTTCCTGTCTCCCCTTTTACATCTCTTTATTCCTCCTGTGTGCTGAGGACTCAGTGTCACCAGCCTGCATGGCCTACAGTAAGTCTTGTCTTGAGATTCAGGGTGGCTTCAGGGCATTGCAGGTGCTGCAAATTCTGTTCTCTCCTCCTCAGTTATTAAATCCTGTGCAATGAAACCTCTTGTATTGCAGTCCTGTCTTATAGCAGTCTATGTTGTATTTGTCCCCCAGCCACTCCCTCAAACAACTATCATTCAGTGAACAGAGATAGTAGAGGAAGAGCCTGCAAGGGATACTGCGTTGGTTAAACTGTAGAGCTGCATTTGAGTAAATACTTTGCCACTGGAAGGCAAGCCTAAATTAATTATGATTTGAATGACAAACTTACTTTCCTGCTTCTAAAAGGTGTAATTCTTTCTGTTTGACTTGCAGGATTACTTTCTCTAAATCACACGTCAGGCATTGCCATAACTCATCCCTGAGCTTAGCGTGGCCGAGTAGGATGAACACACATTTTACATTCGTTGCCATATATTTAAATAGCATTTGTCATCTTGTCTCCCTTGCTCTGAAATGAAAGCCTGGAGAGAGCTGTATTTGGGCTAGAACGACCAAACATTTGTTTGTGGATGGGGAGGAAAGAAGGAGAAAATCCCTTCATTTGCCTGCATACTTGGGCGTTTATGGGTGAGGAGGAGCAGGAAGGCTCTGTAGTTGTGCTCTTCCCGCAGAAGATCATTAGTGTTTTCATCAAGTGGGTGTCTTTTAAAGCCATTTTTAGCCGGGGCTGCTCATCAGCACATTTTACAACGTGACATTTGTCTGTGGAAAATACCACGTCCCCAGCAAGAGCCCATACCCAGAGAGCCCAGGCAGGGGGATGCTGCTGGCTGACGTCAGGACACGTCAAAGAGGGATATATTTTGGGCTTTGCTTATGAAGTGGAAGCCAGACCATGCTCATGTTGCAGCATTGATACCCCTTTGGTGCAGGGACCCCCTGGGACCATGGGGTGGTCTTGAACCACTGTGCATATTTGCTGTTCAATGCTGATTATCACCATGGCAGAGGTATGTGATGGGCTTTGTGGAGTGGCACAAGTGTTCTGTGGAAAGGGCTGTTTCGTTGGCATACGTTGAAAGCAGCTCGAGATGGCTCTGAGGTTTCTCCTTGTCTGCACTGTGGCTGGTGGGAGGAAGGTGACACTTTGGCATTGCATTGCATTAGGACCTGCGAGCCCATCAGCTGTGCAGCAGCTTGGTGGGACACAGGGGAGCTTGTATGGAGACCGCCTTAGGAACCCCCATCCTCCAGCTCCATGGGGGCTGCAAAGGCAGCTCTCTGCCATGTTAAGGGCTGGCTGCTTGGCCCGGGCTGCAGGGAGGGGTGCCAGCTGCCTTTTCCAGCTTTTCTGGCATTTCAGGAATGCCCATCCCTCACTGAAGCTGCATTTCAAAGCCTTTAACCCTTCGGTTGGCTGCATCCCATGCCTGAATGCATGTCACCAGTCCTGGTGCTGGGGCAGAGGAGGGCACAGCTGAGGGGGAGCTGGTGTCCCCCTGGTACTGAGCACACCAGGACACCTCATCTTAGCAGCACAGAGGTGTCCTGAAGCTCCCAAGCTACACAGGAGCATGTCTGGCTATTCGGACACAGCGTGTCCCTATGCATCTGCTTCTTGCATTTCATGCTCAGAGATGTGCAGCTTGCAGTGCCCACTGCCTTGTTGTTTCACCAGACTGGTGTAATGATGCAAATGGTTCATTTTGGGCTGAGTATGTACCCTGGGACCTGGGCGGTGAGAAGGTCAGCAATGGCACTCTGCTGCTCCAGCATCACTGGTTTAGGGAGAGATCCCTCTGTGGATGCTTTCAGGTTTCTCTGGTAGACTTGTCCCTATGGGGAGAGTGATCTGAGCTCCTCATCACCCTCCTGAGGAATAGTTTTAGTCTGTGGACGCGTAGTTATGGTGTACTACTGTGTTCCTCCCTCCTGTACAACACTGCACAGGCTACAGAAACTCTCTGGCAGTCATTGCATGGATTTCAGAAGGGGTTTTGCCCACCCAAACCCAAGCTATTGAGTTGCTATGGAACTCCATTTAGGAGAGAGATTGTATTCATTTAGGTGTGCACCAAATGGGATTGGTTCTGCTTTTGATAACCCTGTGCTAGTTAAATCTCTCAAACCACAGGAGACTTTTCAGCAACGTACTTAGGTTCCATCAGTGTTCCGTGTTAAATTTGCAGTAACACCAAAACTGGTGATTCCGTTGGCATCTGAAGTCATGCGTCTTGTGGGTGTTTATGTTCAGTGGCCAGATGTGTCACAGTATCACAGTATGTTAGAGATTGGAAGGGACCTCAAAAGGTCATCTAGTCTAATCCCCCTGCCGGAGCAGGAACACCTAGATAAGGTCACACAGGAATGTGTCCAGGCGGGTTTTGAATGTCTCCAGAGAAGGAGACTCCACAACCCCCCTGGGCAGCCTGTTCCAATGTTCTGTCACCCTCACTGAGAAGAAGTTTCTTCTCAAGTTTAAGTGGAACCTCTTGTGTTCCAGTTTGTACCCATTACCCCTTGTCCTATCATTGTTTGCCACTGAGAAGAGCCTGGCTCCATCCTCGTGTCCATCAGGTTGTCGCGGTGGCATTGAGGGGCTGTGACAAGCAAGCAGCAGGTTTTATGCTCTGCTCCCAGTGCCTTATTTCCCTGCTCTAAGTTAAGCCCGAGCATTCGCAGAGCCGGGCAGGTTTGTGCTTGCGGCAGCAGCGTCTTCCCACGAGATGGTGCTCTGAGCATGTGGTCCCGCAGCCAGATCTTCTGCCGGGCAGGGAGAGGGTCCAGCGGAGGCCACAGGGATGCTCAGGGGTCTGGAGCATCTCTGTTATGAGGAGAGATGGTGGGAGCTGGGCCTGGTTAGTCTGGAGCAGAGCAGATCCCGTCAATGCAGATCAGCGTCTCAGAGGCGGGTGCCAGGAGGATGGTGCCAGACTCTTGTGTGGTGCCCAGCAATAGGATGAGGAGCAGTGGCCATGAACTAAACCACCACAAGTTTCACCTCAACACAAGGAAGAACTTCTTTGCACTGAGTGTGTCAGAGCACTGAACAGGCTGCTCAGGGGGGTTGTGGAGTCTCCCTCTCTGGAGACATCCCAAACCCACCATGGACACGTTCCTGTGTGACCTGCTCTGGGTGGCTGTGCCTTGGCAGCAGTTGGACTGGATGACCTCAAGGTCCCTCCCCACCCTGATGGTTCTGTGATGCTGTGGGCATGTGCTGCTGCAGGCTGGCATCCAGCTGGGCGCTCTCTGGCCCCACTTCTTCCAGTCACTTTGTTGTCAGCCAACAAGTCTAATAGCATGCGTATGTGCTTTTCTGAGCTGGGAGCTCTGTGCTGCAGGTATAGCTGTGATTTGTGCTTCCCAGGGTAACACAACTGTTATAAATGTGTTTTCAAGTGTGTGTTTTGCACAATGTTGAGTCCTAACAGGGAGGCCCCAGCATGGGGTGAGGTGTCTGAGGGAGAACAGAGCTGCTGGAGTTGATGTGCTGTGCCTGAGCACTGTGCTGCAGCAGGGGGGGACTGCAGGCAGCTGCCCTGGGGCTTGGGAGACTCAAGGTGACGTCTCTGCTTTGCAGCAATGCTTCTCCTGTAGCTGGACAAGTTCTTTATGTCTAGAAACAGGAATATGTATAGGTGTGTGCCTCTCTGTTAGAGGCACAAACACTTCCTTTCTCCCATCCTTCTTTGTCACTCCAGGTTGGACACAGGAGCTTGGAGCAAGCTGCTGTAGTGGAAGGTGTCCCTGCCCATGGCAGGGAGTTGGAACTGGATGAGCTTTAAGGTCCCTTCCAACCCAAACCAGTCTGGGCTAAGTCTGAATTCCTAATTCAGTTTAAGTGGTGCCAACCCCCTGTGTATCCCCCAAACCCTCAGTGTGCCCCAAAGCCATTGAGGCTGCATGTTCTGTGCCTCTTGCTGTTCTCCCACAGCAAAGCATCCTCCCATAGCTGGCCTCACCATCCCTCCCATCTCCCTCCCCTCCTTTAATTCCCACTGCCTCCCCAAAGCCTGTGTGAAATGGAATGTCACCATCTGAGCTTGCCCAGCAGTATGGGAATGAAGTGGGCAGGAGAGCAGGGAGCTGGCAGACAGGGAGGCAGTCACTGGGGCTGGAAGTTCCATATGGACATGAGATGTAGGAGATGAACTGGCGTTATCTGGGTGATCTCCCTTTCATAGGCTGTGCTGTGCTTTGGCAGCATGTGCCCTGTCTGTCAGCTCTTGCAGAGGAGGACTCGTTTTGTGTTTTAAAGTGCCATGGCCCATCACTGGGGCTGCAGTGAATACCATTAACCCACAGCTCAAGATGGCACTGGTGTGCTCTGTGCCACTGTGCAGCCGTCAGTGGTGGCAGCCGCTTGCTCTGGTCCTGGAGCTGAGTTGGAGGTTGGTGTGGATGTGCTTGTTTCACATCCTGAGCATCATGAGCCAGGATCCAGTACCCATCCAGGTACTGAATGGAGAAGCACGTTCCTCCACAGGCAAGCATGCAGCAATCCCTCCTCTCCTCACTTCCATCGCTCTGATAAACTTTGCCATTCCATACGTTTTGCAGCATTGAATTTATGCTTCTTTCCCAATTGCTGATGAGAAAGCTGAGCACAGGCTTGGCTGCCTTGGAGAGCTGCATCTGAGATTTCCAGCCTCTTACCTACTGTCCGGGTGCTTTCCTGGCTTGCACAGTACCCCTGTAAAGGGAGATACTTTAGGTTGTGCAGAGCCTAGCACTGTACCAAAGTCAAGGTATGTTCTGCCTAAGCAATTACTTTGATCCCCAAGGCTGGATCTCATCAAAGGCTGAAATCAGGATTGTTTGACAACACCTATTTTCCATTAGCAATGTTGACAGCATTAATTATATTCTGATGCTTTAATTCTTTATTATTGAAATCACACATCAGTGGCAGGCATTGCTTTGCAAGGGGGGGGGATGTTATGCTAATTAGCTGGAGTTAACTGGGTCATCCCACTCAGTGTTTGGCTGTGGGCACAACACTCCAGCTCTTGTACTGGAGTCTCTGGGTCTGCCAAGATTCACTTTAAACAAACATGAGCAAGGCAGGATTTCTGAGCCAGCTTTTTGGGGACTCTTGGGTGCAAGTTATGTGAAAATATTTATGCTTCTTGTATACTGTTTAACGTCTTCCTTGGTTACTAATGGACTGGAAAGGACTTCATTGTCCTCAAGTGATACAAGTACATCATCTCGCTACTTTGCGAAGGCAGAGCGGGAATGTTTATGGGAATCTTCTGCCTTTTCTTTGTCATTATTAACTGTCTTGTGCTCTCTGCTTTGGACGTGGCTGGTGCTTATCTTGGGATTTCTTTTGTTTGCACTGAATTTTAAACATCTCCTCTATATTAGCCCATCACATTGTGGTTTCCTTTGTTCTCACTCCCACAGGTACAGTCCCCACATCACAAAGAATGGAGCAAAAGCTCAGCCTGGCAATCCTGAGGTGAAGATGAAAGGTCCCGAGCCAGTGATCAGCCAGATTATTGACAAGCTGAAACACATCAACCAGGTTTGTTGTGCCAGCAGGGATGGCTCCCGACTGGGTGGTTTCCAAATCACTTTGGCCTTCCCCACGCTGGGTCAGACAACCCGGGGCACTGAGGCATCTCCATCCTCAGCAGCAGGGTATGAAGTGATGCCATCTCAGCCCTGCACTGTACCAGGCTCCCAGCAGTGGCAGGTCCTGATACATGCGCGCTGGCAGGGTTTGTGTCGCATGTGCCCCGTGTCCCCTCTGGTTGGAGGAGTCCCCTTTGGTATTCCTTGTGCCTTGCAGGGAGGGTTACCCATTTCTTTGCTGTATCTCCCTGGGCATCCATTCCCAGTCACTGCTGGGACAAGTTACGTTGAGTGGGGATGTGGCAGAGCTGCATTAGACTCTTCCCACTGCTTCTTTCCCACCGTCTCAGACCTGGCATCCTTGCTGGGACAAGCAGCATCTTGTCTCTCCCCATTGTGCCAGGCCACGTTAAGCCTGTGAACAAGGCTTGCTGCTGCCAAGGGCTTAGGTGGCACCTCGGTGCAGTGTTCAGCTTGCGATTGTTACCCTCCCAGAGCTCTCTGCAGAGAGCCAGCCGAGCTCTGCTCTGCCTCTGGGCTCTGCTGTGCTCTCTGCATCGAGGAGCAACTCAGAGAGGGAATGTTTTCATGGGCTGCTAGCTTGGACCTCTCTGCTTTCCAGGGACAGCACTGGGACCTCACAGGGCAAATACCGGGGTGGTAATGCTGTCTGTTAACACAGCTGCGCTGCCCAGGCTCTCCCAAGAGAGCTCTTACCAGTGGGGACCTTGCAGAGGGCTGCTCCAGCACAAAGCTTTGGGCAGTGATGGGTTCCCCGGGTTAAGCCCAGCTTTGCTTCCCAGCCGGGTGGGCTGCGAGTGCTGCTCGCTCCGAGTTGCTGGCTTAGCGACTTTTCTGCTAACCTCTGCTTTCCTGCTCCACCACTGCCAGGGACTGTTTTCACAGCAGTTCCCAGTTTAACCCCTGTGCCCTGCGACACAGGCACGCCTCATTAGGCACTGTCTGGGAGCGGGATGCAGCCAGGGATGCAGGGTCCTTGGGAGCACCCCGACACGCAGGAGCCGATGTGGGCAGCGCATCCTGCTGTGCCTCCCTGTGCCAAGCTGTGCCATCTGCCAACAGCCCATAATTATTAGGGGGGGGAGAAAAAAAGCATCATCAGCTCCCTATTAAATGGGGTAGAGGGCAGGCTTCAACCTGCAGGTGATAATGATATTTTGCCGTTCACAGTGAGAAAGTCACACTGAACAAAACACGGTTATTAGTGTACTTGAAACTGCTGACATAAAGTGGTTGTGAAATGCTGGCTGCCAGATTGGGTCAAGTTAGGTCTTTGCTGAACAGTTCAGGCTGCTGAGGAGAGGAGATCTGTGGGATGGGAGACCCTGGGTAAACACTGCCGGGCTGAACTCAGCTGTTTGCAGCAGCAGAGTGTCTTTGCCAGCTGCTGCTCGGAGAAAAGCAGTGGTAAAGGGTGAACATGGTCAACTCAGTCACGGCCTTTTCCAGTGCTTCCCTTCCTCGGTGTGCAGCATCGGATTAGAGCGTGCTGGGGGGGGGGGGGCAGGTGAGTTCTTTTGGTTTAAATGGCATAAATGGGAGTCTGAAAGATATCAAACCCTCTTGTAAAGTTGTGTTGGAGAAGGAGGGAGTGTTGAGAATAAAATCAGGAGAGACTAATTTGTGAGAACTAGTTATGAACCCAGCTATTCCTGTGGAGGGTCTGTGGTCCATGGTAAGTGGCTTATACACTGGGAAAGTAACTGCAGAGCTGGGATTTGGGTGTCAGAGCTCAGCATCACACTCATTTTCTTGGCCTACCGAAGCTTTGTGCTCTCCTCCACATCTGGAATGCATCCTGAACACTAAATAGTAGGAAATGTGGAAGGAGCAGCAGCGCTGGCTGAATTACAGTTGTGTTTTTCAGGTGTTGGCTTCAGATCTGGGAAGCAGCAGGGACTTCAGGCTGGGGAGGGGTGAGAATCTCCTCATCCACCAAGCTCAACCCAAGGGGCTTTCAAACATCCAGAATCCTTAGGAGGAAAGAGCATCTTTTCAAGTGTTTGCAGTGCTCAGAGCTGTAAACGGGACTGTGGGACCAGTGAATTATGAATCTAGGACCATGTGATGACTTCTTCCCAGTGTGTGGTGTTGGAGATGCAGCTTGGGTTCTGTGGCTGTGGGTAGGCTCAGGACCCATGCTAGGCGGTGAGATTTTTGTAGGGTTCCATAGCTTTTACTTGTAGGTTTTTGCTAATGTCTGTAATTTGCCAGTGATTTGGCTTCAGTTTATTGCTGGCTGCTCACACTGATGAGAAGTGTGTGCTCTTTTAGCAGTGTACCATGGTTCTGAGCTCACTTGAGTTTGGCAAATATGTTCTGTATGGAAATCCTGCTCACTTATTAGTTCATATCTCCTCCAGCTGAATCTGGGTAAGTGTGCACATATGTGATGGATTCTCATTGAGCTTCTGCAGTTTGAAATGGGAATGGTGTTTGTGCATGGGGACTGAAAGGAGCATAGAAAACCTAATCCAGAGAGAAAGGGAAGTAAAAATGTGCCAGGTCGTATTAGCTTGGTTCAAGCACCTTTTATCAAGCTAAAGTAAACGAATCAGTAAAGCACGAGTAGTGCTGTCTCAAGACAGTGCTTTCAGGATGGGTCCCCCTCACCTTATCAAGGCTCCAGTCTATTTCTGTTTCACACAAACGTGTGGCTGTGCCTGGTGCTATTTTTCATGCCATGTTGGAAGTAAGGGTTATTGGTTTAATTTCTTTTATAACTTCCTCTAGATGCCCACCAAGTTTGGGGTTAAGTTATTTCTGCTGTCTGCCCAGAGGCATGAGCAGCCCATCCATAAATATTAACGTTGTTATCTCAGCTGGGAGGCCAAGGGTCACCTCCAGGAAAATGAGTTGGAATCGGTTCCTGACTTTTATTTCCCAGAGCGGATGGGCTCTGTTTCTAGCTAGAAGGGTTTTCACCCATCCTACGCATGAAACTATATTGAAACTGAAAGGTTATTTGGTATCAGGACAAGGTCTTGCTCAGGTTTTACTGGGACTTGGTAGCATCCGTAGGCAAAAAGCAGGGTGCAAGGTGAACTATTTCCTCTGGTCATTTGAATTTCTTCCCCCCATGGGGGCATTTGAATGGCTGTCAGATGGCGATGAGCTTCAGGTTTTAACATATGCATGGAGATGGGAGACATATGTATGTCCTGGGTGCCCTTCCATGTTGGTGACACCCTATTGATTCTCCTCCTCCAAGAAAGGCTCTGGAGAGCAGACCTGAGTGATGCTGGTGTGAGGATGCAGCAGGGATAGAGACTGCGGGTACCAAATCAGCCAGTGTGACCCCCTTGGTCCTCCCTCCTGTCCCTCTCCATCCCAAGCTGTGCTCTCTGCAGTGCTATGGGGCTCTGACACTGTCACAGCAGATGCTTTGCCCTACCCTTACCTGTTTAAGCCTGTGCCCAGTTCCAGTCCCTTTTTATGCTTAGGAAAATGCTGGTATTTATCACAGGACCATCTCTAGGAGGAAGAGGGCATTTTTGGAAGAAAAGGCAGGGGGAAAACCCCACCAAAAATGAACAATAAAATCCATAAAAGGAAATTTAACTGGGGAAGATGTATCTTTACAAGACTGAAGGGCCTGGAAACATATTGTACATTTCCAGACACTCGAGTTAAGGGCTCATTTAGATTATTTCAGATACACTGGAGTTTGACAGTTCCTTGGTTTCCACATCAAACAATCTGTAATTTATTGCCCCGTATAGGGACTGTGTTTTTATCATATTGCATATTCTCTAGCCAGAAATCTAACTACCATATAAGCTCTTGAAAAAAAGAACCCCTTTGGGGGTTGGAATCCAGGCAATGTGCCTTCCCAGACCCTGAGAAACCCCATTTGATTTATTTCCTTGGAAATAAGGGGAACACACAATTTCTTGGAGCATTACAGCTGTTCCCCAAGCAGGATCTCGCTGCCTTTCTTCACGTGCTTGGTGTAAAGACCCGGGTCCTGTGGCGAGCCCTGTGTGAAAGAGCCTCGTGTCCTTCTTTGTGGGGTTTACAGGGGGATGAGAACAAAACTTAGACCTTTTACAAGGCATAAACCACGGAGCTTTAGCGGCAAGGGAGCAAAAAAGACAAAGGAGGCCCAGAGGTGCAAATGCCCAAAGACAAAGTAGGCTGGAAGCTTACAGAAAAGCAAGCCCTGGTGTTTAAATAGGCGTTTGGAGCTGGTTTGATCAACCCATGTGTCCTATATTTGTTTGTAGGTTTAATGGGCTGTTTCCCTGGGGGCTGGCCGCTGGGAGAGGGCAGGCTGGAGGTCACCCAGAAGTTAATTTGGAAGAAGGCCAAAAGGCCACAACTTGATGGAATCAAATCTAAACAAGATAGGGCTGGGAACAGCGCGGTGCCCTTGTGCCTCAGCCTCTCACAGCTCCTCTGCTCTAAATAGAGTGTGATGGAGCATCAGGGACCGGCGATGGGGGTTTAACCTCACCATGGGCAATGATGCTCAGGGTGGGATCTGGATCCTGCTCATGGCATGCAGGGAACCTGGGAATGGGCTGCCCCAGCAGTGCAGCCGGTGCTGTCTGGGCATGGGGCAGCTCCCAGGGGGAAGATGTGGGGTCCCCAGGAGCTGCTCCACCAGACCCTGTCCCAGGCAGCTCCAAGCAGGGAAAAGAATTGAGTTCATTATGGGAGACCCTGGGGAGCTGGGGAGTTTTCAGGACTGTGTTTCGCCTTCAGCAACCTCCGTGACTTTGAGGGATTTGGTGGGATAGTGTTCCTGTGCCCTGCTAGGCCCTGTGAGCTTTATTACTCCCAATGTATTTCAGCTTCCTGACCAGAAGAAGCGGCATCTTAATGACAAAAACGCACAAGCTGCCAGATTGTTAAACCAAGTGATGCACAACACTTAACACTTGAAAATATAACCCTTCCTTTGCACCAAAACGAGTTGCTTTTTGTTATCTTCCCCCTTTTAAGTTCAGTCAGTTAACACTGCAATGTCTGGAGTGCTGCAGAGATGCAATAGAATTCATCAGGTCCTCAAAAGAAATGTTCGTAAAGACAATAACTACTTGGAAACGCCTTTTGTGAACATTATTAAACAGTTTGTAACAATTAGAATATTAAAACCACACGCTGTTGAAAGCAACCAGACATTGCAATTATTTCTTACTAAGGCTATTAACTAAAATGACAGAAGAGTTTTAGTTTAATGATAAATGCATTTTGGAGTGGATCAGCTAATTCTTCTTTTACTACACCAAATAATCTATAGCTCCACCAAGTCTGGGCCTGGTATTTAAAGATTAACTCCCTCATCCTTCTGAGCCATGCCTCAGCCCTCGGTAACACACCAAGTAAATGCTCTCCCGCTCTGTGTGCAAGTGGCAATTCCAGGATTTTTCCAGGCCAGTTAAATCGGGGGGAATGTGACCCTCTGTAACGAGAACATCGTTAAATTTGAACATATCTGACTGTCAGGTTGCTTTTTAAACCCAACCTCTTCCTTCCTTCTTTGAATCCTAGCATTATAGAATGGTTTGTGTTGGAAGGGACCTTAAAGCTCCTCCAGCCCCAACCCCTGCCACGGGCAGGGACCCCTTCCACTGGAGCAGCTTGCTCCAAGCCCCTGTGTCCAACCTGGCCTTGAACACTGCCAGGGATGGGGCAGCCACAGCTTCTCTGGGCACCCTGTGCCAGCGCCTCAGCACCCTCACAGGGAAGAGCTTCTGCCTTTTATCCAATCTAAACTTCCCCTGTTTCAGTTTTAACCCATTACCCCTTGTCCTGTCCCTACAGTCCCTGAGGAAGAGTCCCTCTCCAGCACCCTTGTAGCCCCCTTCAGACACTGGAAGCTGCTCTGAGGTCTCCACGCAGCTTCTCTTCTCCAGGCTGAACAGCCACAATGGTCTCAACCTGTCCTTATACAGGAGGTGCTCCAGCCCCTGATCATCCTTGTGGCCTCCTCTGGTCTCGCTCCAACAGCTCCATGTTCTTATGTTGAGGACACCAGAACTGCACCCAGTGCTGCAAGTGTGCCCATGGCAGCTATCGCCTGTCAGGACCATACCTGCAAACGCGCCGGCTTTGTTGGGGTTGCTGTGGGAACATGGTATCTGCACGTCACCCACAATGAGGTTTCCTTAGCAGCCAGAGATTAACTGGACCCAGTGTGTTTGTGTGTGTGTGTTTTCAAACAGAGCTGTCACCTGGGCTGAAGTTTCTCTCCTGTTTTACCTTATGGTCTTGCCTGACCCTCCTTCCTTGGAGTTCCCTGGTTCCTGTGGTCTTGTGCAGGAGAAGGGATTCAACTTTGCCCCCGTGGCTTCAGACTCAGCAGGGATCCAAGTGCCTCAGGTGTGTCCTGCAGGGAGCAGACTCCAAACAATGCCGTGGAAATCAGCTGGGAAAAACCCTACCTTTAAAGGGGATTCATTGGCTTTTGTGTCCAAAACATGCAGCTGATGCACAGCGGTGCTTTAAAACAAACACCAGACATCCTGTACCAGCGCTGGAGTTTATCCTGTTGTGGAGGAAACAAACCTGGAGGAATCCTTGTGCAGCAAAACACGGTGGAAGTGGAGCTGTTGATACCAAGTTAACAGTTAATTACAGCTGTTCTGGGCCTTGTTAATCACATCTGCTGTGATTGAGGCTGGTAACTTCATCAGTAGTTGTCTGAGGGAGGTGTCCTCTCTGCTGGTGCCAGTAAAAGCCATGCAGCAATCCCTGCCATTAGTGGGGTCATTGATAGGTTTCTCATTCATGTGGATTTTCGCTCCAAAAGTTGACTTACATCACGTGTGGTCCAGACTGGGAGGGGACTGGCATTCAGGGAGCTGACCTCCATCCTCCAGAGCAGGCCTGGCAGGTAACCTGTGGTCTTCTTGGCCACAGAACAAATCTGATTGCTTTTGTTCCTGAGAAGAAGCCTGGTTAACAATAATAATGATCCTTGTGATTCCAGGCTGGTGCAGCAGCACAGGGATGATGTTCTCAGGGGAAGGGAGGAAAAAGCAGCGCTGGAACCTGATGTGGGTAGGGAGGGCCAGCTCCAGCCAGAGGTCAGAGCTGCCTTCCCAGGCTTTGCTTTGGGAGCATTGCTGGGATGCTTGTGAGATTCCCACTCTATCCCTGGCTGCTCCATGTGCTGGGAAGGTTGGACCTGGGCATTTCTTCAGTGCAATTCTGCCACTTCAAACCATTCTGTCTGCAGTGGGAACAAGATGCGCTTACGGCATTTTCTTCTCCCAGAGGCATTAATGTGTATCTGATCCCCAACACCAGCCAGGCATGGGTAGTGGAGGAGTCCTTCCACATCCTGGCTGCTCAGCCTGCTATGGGTTTGTGTGTATCTTGTATTGAAGGAATGGAAAGCACTCACTGGGTTGGCATCCCTTTGATGGAGAGGGCAGTGTAAGGTGTCCTACTACTGTGTGCAGAAAGACGTTAGCCATCTGGGCTAAAGAAACCTGGAGAGGGGCTTTGGACAAGGGCCTGTAGGCACAGGCCAAGGGGAATGGCTTGAACCTGCCCGAGGGGAGACTGAGATGAGCTCTTAGGCAGAAGCTCTTCCCTGTGAGGGTGCTGAGGCGCTGGCACAGGGTGCCCAGAGAAGCTGTGGCTGCCCCATCCCTGGCAGTGTTCAAGGCCAGGTTGGACACAGGGGCTTGGAGCAACCTGCTCCAGTGGAAGGGGTCCCTGCCCGTGGCAGGGGTTGGAGCTGGAGGAGCTTTGAGGTCCCTTCCAACACAAACCAGGCTGGGATTCTGTGCCCTACACCCCACTGAGCAGCCCTGCTCTGGGAAAGGGTCGCCCATGTTTAGAAAGCATTTGCTTGGCTTGGTGAGGATCCGAGGCTGCCCCTGGTCCCTCTCCTGATGCTCTGTCCCACCTTGATGGAGGCAGTGGGCAATGCAGACGTTGCAGCTTTCATCCCAGCTGTGCTGCTGTCAGAAAGTGCAGGAGGTTTTGTCCATTTTAGGCAGTGAATAATTTGTAATCTCCCTCCTTGTGTTGTACCTGCTGATGAAGCAGATGGCTGGAATCAGGCAGGTTTCTGCTGGCAAACCCGGTCCCCACTCAGTGGCACTGCTTTGACTGCATTGGGGCAGGTGTAAATAACCCTCATGGCTCAGGAGGATTTGCTCAGTTAATGCTGTTGCTCATTAAACTTCTTAGCTTGGTTTTGACACACGACTGATTCCAAAGGCTGACCTGTGTTTTAGTGCTCTTGCCGTTGCAGCACGTGCTGCAAGAGATGGCCATTGCAGCGCATAAAGCTGCGAGCAGACAGGGAAGGTTAGGTTGCAGCAGTATTTATTGCGTGTGCCCTCACTGCACTGCATTGTGAGGGAGCAGTATTTAAAAGCAGCAAATGTGCTTGGCTGGCCTTTCTGAGGACACATGTGAGAAGATGCTGTCTGTGAAGCACAGTCAGCAGTGGAGGTGGGAGGCAGGAGGCAGAGGATGGGTACTGAAGCCATCAAGAAACACTGTGATGGGCAGGAAGTTGTCTTTCTGGCAGGGCTCCTGGAATGCCTCCTGCCTACGAGCAGGGAAGGAGTTTGCTGACCTTTATGTGCAGCTCCTACATGCTGAGGGTGAGACTCTTGTAGGTGTGTTTCGGGGCTTCCTCTGGGAGTGTTGGCTCTCACTGGGGGAGGGTGTAAAGTCACCAGCTTCAAACCTAATTTAAACCCTGAGCAGCTTCAGCTGCTCAGTTGGTGACTGTGGATCTGTGTGGGAGAACCACGCCGGGCAGGGCTCCTCCTGCCTCCAGCTCTGGAGACCTGAGGTTGCAGGATCTGTTTCTGTGGGATGCAGTGTGTATCGGTGATGGGTTTTACTCCAGTGTATGAGCAGTGCCCGTGCTGGAGCCTGAATATTTCCTTATCCAATTCGTATATCCCTCCTAGGTGCCAGTATTGACCCTGGGAACGCTGTGTCTGGGAAGTTAAAGCCTCTCCTGTTTGGGCTTTAGCAAGCAGCAGCCACTCTGAATGCAGAGAAAAGCTGTGACCTTGCCCAGGAGCCAGCCCAGCCGTCAGCCGATCATTGGGGACCATGGAGCTGGAGAGACCCTATCCCAAGATCGCTCCTGGTCTGACCTATCTCAGCTGGATGCCTGTTTAAAGTGCATAAATACCTGTGGCAGCAGAGCCTGGGGCTCAGGTCTCCCTGCTCCAGCTGGGCACCCTCCCCAGCAGCACCAGTCTCATCCTGCCTGCAGATCAGACCCCAGCTCTGCTCTCCATGCAGGAGGGAGCAGTGGCTGTTGGGTGGCAGAGGTGGCCATGGGATGCTGGAAGCCTGTGGCACCCCTCAGCTCCCATGGAGAACATCCAGGGCTCAGCTGGGTACAACCTGCCCCGGTGAGGTGGCCACGGGTCCTTATGGACTGCTCATCCCTTCCTGGCTAACAGGTTTTGGGGGGTGTTTGCCTCCCTCTGCCTGATTGAAGTCTCTGCTGATATCAGTGTCTCAGTAATCAGCCTAGCACTGGGTTTGTCTTGTCTGATAAGAGGTAACTGGCTCATGAGGCAGTTGTTCAGTCCCCTGTGACAGCTCTGTGGAGCTGAGGACGCTCGGCAGAAGTGCTTGACTCAGCTTTTTGGGATCCCAGTGTCTTGGGGTGAAGTGAATGCAGAAGTAAAGGGAGAAAGAGCAGCCCTGAGAGCGCAGAGGGCGATGGGTGCTGCTGCTCAGGCAGGAACCTCTGTTGAAGGCGCACAAAACCACATGGGTGGAGAAGTCCCTCTCTGCTGGGAGCTCTTAGGGAAGAAAGGAGTGGAACATCTCCCTTATGAGGAAAGGCTGAGGGAGCTGGGTCTCTATAGTTTGGAGAAGAGGAGACTGAGGGGTGACCTTATTAGTGTATATAAATATATAAAGGGGGAGTGTCACGAGGATGGAGCCAGGCTCTTCTCAGTGGCAAACAATGATAGGACAAGGGGTAATGGGTACAAACTGGAACACAAGAGGTTCCACTTAAACTTGAGAAGAAACTTCTTCTCAGTGAGGGTGACGGAACACTGGAACAGGCTGCCCAGGGGGGTTGTGGAGTCTTCTCTGGAGACATTCAAAACCCGCCTGGACACGTTCCTGTGTAACCTTATCTAGGTGTTCCTGCTCCGGCAGGGGGATTGGACTAGATGATCTTTTGAGGTCCCTTCCAATCTCTAGCATACTGTGATGCTGTGATACTGTGAAGGGAAGCGGATGGGACAGAGATTTACCTCTCATTTGTGTGGCAGAAGGAGAAGGGGGGAAAAAGATCCTTCCTGCCCAGCCCTGGGCTCGCTGTTTGCTACCTGGTGCCAAGGCCAAGATGTTTGTCTCGCAGGCAGCCGCTGCTGACAGCGGGCGAGCGGCCACGTGTGCCGGAGCCTGAGCCAAGAGGAAGTGTCCCAGGGCTCCAACGCGGGCTGGGTTGAGCCAGGAGGCTGCAGGGACCCACTCGCTGCTGCGTTTCCTGGGCATGCTGGGCTGTGGGGCTTTCTCAGTAGCTGGCTCGAGGTGGTGTGTGAGGGTGCTGAGGCGCTGGCCCAGGGTGCCCAGAGAAGCTGTGGCTGCCCCATCCCTGGCAGTGTTCAAGGCCAGGTTGGACACAGGGGCTTGGAGCAAGCTGCTCCAGTGGAAGGGGTCCCTGCCCGTGGCAGGGGTTGGGGCTGGAGGAGCTTTGAGGTCCCTTCAACCCAATCCATTCTATGATGCTTACATGTCCTCCAAGACACTCTTGCATTCAGGGCACCTTCCTTCTAAGCCATCCCTGCTCAGATGCCTGAAGGATGTGATGGCAGTGAGGTGGTTGATTGCTCCACCTCTACCCATGTTGTCTTCTTTTTCCTTGTGCTCCCATTTTGCTTGTTGTCTCATGTTTTACCTTTGGTGACGTGTGCTTTGGGCCTTCCTGAGCGGTGTTTGGGTGGCAGAGCAGGGCTCTGCTCCAACAGAAAGGAACAAAATATGGAAAATATGGATAACAGCATTGATGGGTCCTGGCCCATGTAGGCTCCCACCCCCCTCCTTCACTCATCTGCCAACACCCCAGGGGTGGCTGCTTGACAAGCGGAGAGATGGGTCTAGGTTCTCCTGTCTGGGGACGCAGAGCAGATGGAAAGGAGAGGAGACAGCAGCTGGGGCTGCTGGTAGGTGGCTGAGAAACTGTGGGGAGAAGGAGCAGGGATACAGTGCCAGTGAGGAAATGGGGTGGAAAGGGGTCAAGGCAAAGACAGGCCTTGCAGGTAGCAAGGAAGGGAGCATCTTTACCATGCCTTTTCCACCATCACCAGGCGTGGATGTACCTGGTGGGGATAGCTCTTCTGGTGACTTTCTTGGTTTAGTGGTTTGATCAATGATGGGTTTAACTGGCTTTTGGCATTTGAGGGGTGTCTGTGTTTGATGGAGGTGGATGGTGGTGTAGGAAGAGACGCTGAAGGACTGGTGATCGTTTGGTCTCAGAAATGCAAAGGAGGAGAAGGAGCTGTAGCAGCTCAGAGAACAGCAGTGTTTCTCCAGCATCAGCATGGCTGTGGGGCTTAGGGGGCGAGCCACAAGCAGATGGGGACTGCCCAGGTCCCCAGCCCTGCTTGGCACCCACCTCGGCCTATTCCTTCCTACCACGGCACAAAGCCAAGCCAGAAATAGCTGCGGGGTGGAAGGGGAAGGAACTGGCTCTAAGGTGAAGGAGCTGATCCGAAAGCTCGATTAATCTCTTTTTCGCATGTGCCCTGTGATGAATGAGCATTTGTTCGGGTCGGGGAAGTGACACTCCCCTGCCTGGGGACAGCGGCAGGAGCCGTCCCTCTGCCTGCACCGTGCCGGGGAGGGCTTAACCTCTGTGTCCACATCCACATCCTGTCCCGGGCATCGGCCTCCTGTCGCCAGAGCAGAGCGATTCATAACGGCCTGGCAGCCCCTTCTGCTGCTGAGGGAGATTTACTGGCCAGGGCAGGCTCGTTTTAATTACTGCCAGCACTGAGGGGTCTTTATCTGTCTTCCTTTACTCACTGGGATGGTGTCAGTTTTGATAGCTAATCTGGAATTAAGCTGATGATCCCTGAAGTAGGGCCACCCTTGGGCCAATAATTCACTGCTGTCACCAGCTCCTTTGTGCTATCCAGGGAGTGACCAGGAAAACTGATTTACTGGCAGCCGAGAGCATCTCCTCTGGAGTTTGTGAAGAAGTAAAGGGGGTCCTGCTGTGCTGGTAGACCCCGAGAGATGCACAGGAAGGACTTTTCCTGCTCCAGGAGATGGTATTATGAGTGCCAAGAGCAGTTCCAGTGCCTAAAGGGGCTCCAGGAAACCTGGAGAGGGGCTTTGGACAAGGGCCTGTAGGGACAGGCCAAGGGGAATGGCTTGAACCTGCCCGAGGGGAGACTGAGATGAGCTCTTAGGCAGAAGCTCTTCCCTGTGAGGGTGCTGAGGCGCTGGCACAGGGTGCCCAGAGAAGCTGTGGCTGCCCCATCCCTGGCAGTGTTCAAGGCCAGGTTGGACACAGGGGCTTGGAGCAAGCTGCTCCAGTGGAAGGGGTCCCTGCCCGTGGCAGGGGTTGGAGCTGGAGGAGCTTTAAGGGCCCTTCCAACCCAAACCAGGCTGGGGTTCTGTGGTTCACTCCTTTGGTCACCCTTTGCCATGGGCTGTTGTGGAGCCCCAGAGCAGGAGTGACCCCAGACTGGTGCATGGGGAGCACATCCTTGGGTGATTCCTTGCTCATAGAAGGTAGAAGGTGCTACCTGGGCTTGGTCTGATGAGTGCAGCTTCAGCAGTACAAAACCTGTGATGTCTCCAGCCTCAGCACAGGAACGTGCAGGATTTGCCTTTAGAGCAGCTGATAAAACAGCTGACGTGCCCAATTCGTTGTTTTTCCAAGCACTGAAATGACTTTTCCAGCTCCAAAGCCTGCTCCTACTTTATTAAGATCTGATTAGCGATCACTCCTTGTTGTGCTGAGCTTGAAACCAGAGTACAATTAGGAACAGGTTTCTTCTCTGCCACGTCTTGTGCTGCCAAGGTGCATGCAAGTAGAAGGGCTGTACGGAAACCACAATATGGGTGTCCTTGTGCCAAAATGGGCTCGTCTGTCCTTGGGCTAATGTAGTGGTCAGAAGGGCAGTGATGAAAGGGCTCACGTGTGTACAGAGAGAAGTACAGCTCCCGGTATTTACAGATACTTTTAGAAGTCTCAAATCTCCTCATTTTCAAATGATGTTTGATGCTTGGTGCCAGGAACATTGAGTTTTTCTGTAATAGGCATTGTAATTGTGGCTGCTCAAGAGGGGGAAAGTTCTCAGGTAATGGTGCTGTTGATGTTGCAGAGGGCTTCTGCCAGGGCATGGTCCTGTGCACCAAGGCCCCTGTTCAGAGGCAGCATCAATCAGAGCTGGGTGATAGGGAAGCCGAGTGGACAGCACCGGTGAATCCCATTGTAAGGGTTGCTTAAATAATATAGTATTTGCTAATAAAAGATAACTTTTTCCATGCTATTTCCAGCGCTCATAAGCAGAGGAAGTGGAGAGAATCGATTCTGCTGTTGCATGCTTGTGTGTGATCAGGCCACAAAATTCAAACCACATGAGTTTGCCCGGAGTCCCCAGCTTCAGCCTTTTCCAGTGGGTTCCTTTCCCCCGTTCTTGCCTGTGATCAGATAATGACCTTTGTGAGCAAACCAGCCCCAGCTGTATTTCATAATGGGAATATACTTCTGTACAGTGTAATGAGCTGTTAACAGGCAACAGCATCGTGTGAAAATCTGCACGTCTCCCATGATACTGCCCTCATTTAAAAGCCACCCATAAATTACTCAGTGTTGCAGATTTCAAGGTCAGGATTGCCATAAGAGCTAGGGGTTTTCTCCCCCCAAATCCAATGCTTTCAGCAGGAGGGAATTTAAAACAGAAAAACCTGACCTGTCAGGAGCCAGTGGGGTCTGTGTCAGGTACCTGGGTGCATGTGACCGGAGCAGGCGGCTTGTGTAAGCAAGGGAAATAACACCTTTGCTCCTCTCAAATTCCTTCTTGCCAAGGCTCCTGAAGAAAGGCATCCCAAGTGTTGTGGACAGTCATTTTGGTGAGTTTGGTTGAGTTTTGAGGGGTTTCTAGCAGAGCCAGGGACTGGGTTTTATGGCTGGGTTGAGTTCCCAACTCAGCCTTGCAGCCCAACTCAGCATCCCTTCAAGATGCCAAACAGCACATGGACACACGGCCGCGGATCCGGGGGAGTTTCTGCACTAAGGCTCTTTTTCTGCTGGGTGGGAATATTGGATTATTAAGCATATTGACGATTATTTTAGCTTCAGGTTCAGTCTCCAGCCTCTCCAGCTTTTTAGGTTTGATCGTATTCCAGAGGCTTACTAAAAACATGCGAGGAATTTCAGCAAAACTCTATGGAACACTTCTTGTTAAATTCTTTCAGTCAGGCAAGCTGAACTAAATGGCAGCTCTGCCCACCAAAGGATCACAAATATCACGCAGCCTGCCCCCCTAAACTCATGCAGGAATTAAATCCTTTTCTAAAAGTCTTCTGTTCCCCATTAATAATCTGTTTGCCTGTTCTCTTTACTTCGAGTATGTTGAAAAGTAACTTTACTTTTAACTATGTTGAAAAGGAGGATTTCTGCCCTAAAGGAGCACAGTGCTCGTAGCTCACTGTGGATATTCAATCTGAATTTGTGGGCTCGGGTTTGGGTCTTGCTCACATTGATATTTGCAATACCATGGGTGTAGTCTCTGGAATGAGAAAACAGCTCTTAAACGACAGTCCAAGAAACACAACGTTGGTTTCTTGTCAGAGACAGGAGATTAATGATGAAAAGTGTGTAGCAGCTCTCACTGTTTATGTTAAAATTGGGAAAACAAGCCCAGGTGGCTGGTGGGATGGTGAGCTCGGAGTCAAGTGGTTGTAAAGAATGAGGAGTGATAAAGATTTCAACATACAGTGGCCCCGTCCAAATCCAGCTGAGTCATCCCCCCACGTTGCTGCATCTGTTTTTGTCTGGTCACTGCATGGTTATGAATAATGGTGTAAATCATGCTGGGATGCCCTGGGGGGCTTCGCTTGCAGAAAGGCTCCGAGCACCGTTCCTGTCTGCCTTGGGTTTTAAGCTGTAGGGAGACTGCAGGACAAGCCAAGCAACGCAGATGTGTATGGACACCAGCCAGGATGGCCTGGGGTCCCTCGGACCGATCCCCTGATGGCTGATGTGGCAGCAGAGGTACCATGGCACTGCCCACGCTACTTGGGTGGAAATAAAAGCTATAAGGGAGATCTTGGAGCAGCTCCAGTGCCTAAAGGGGCTACAAGAAGCCTGGAGAGGGGCTTTGGACAAGGGCCTGTAGGGCCAGGCCAAGGGGAATGGCTTTAACCTGCCCGAGGGGAGACTGAGCTGAGCTCTTAGGCAGAAGCTCTTCCCTGTGAGGATGCTGAGGCGCTGGCCCAGGGTGCCCAGAGAAGCTGTGGCTGCCCCATCCCTGGCAGTGTTCAAGGCCAGGTTGGACACAGGGGCTTGGAGCAAGCTGCTCCAGTGGAAGGTGTCCCTGCCCGTGGCAGGGGTTGGAGCTGGAGGAGCTTTGAGGTCCCTTCCAACCCAAACCAGGCTGGGGTTGTGTGATTTTACACAAACATAAAATAGCATAGCCGAGCCATTGGAGCTTGTAGTCAGGAGCAAAGGAAGTTTCGTGCTATAGTGGTTGTGGAGATGGGAGATGCATGCCCTGCAGACACCTCAGAGACGTGTGCGTGCACTCGGACTCCCACAATTAGTGCTGTAGTTTACATCGGGTACATTACAGTGTATTTTTGCCATTATGGTTTAGCAAAGAGTAGAAGATACAACTGTAAATTCTTACGGCTGGATGAACTGTGATTAAGTTAAAGTTATCTCTCTTGCATACTACTTTAGTGATCACCAGACTATGTATTTTCCAGCCTCTTACCATAGGCTTTAAACCACAGGACATGAATAAACGGTAATGTTAGGGTACAGTCAGCTCTGCTTGCTATTTAAGGACGGGCAATCTTATGTTCAGTCCACCAAACATCATTCCATAAAGCATGCAGACCATCAGGGAGGTTGTATAATGGTCGATGTGCAGGACTGTGGCTGCTGCTGCAGCCAAAGTTGAGGCTTCCAGCAGCATTCCTGGGTCTGAAAGCACCACCGGAGCGGGGTGGGATTTGCACCCACACCAGGTCTCCTGCTAACGGTGCCAATAGGTTTTGTGTCACAGGCTTCACTTCTCCCAGAGCCAATTGAACCTCCCTGTGGTTGTCAGTAGCCGGAGAGCGTGTGGCCAAGGATGGAGCCTTGTCCTGGAAAAAGAAGGAGCAACTTGGCACAGGGATGTCACGTTCACTCCATCTCAAGTTGGGGCCCATGTGGCATTTCTCAGACAGTTCCTGTTTTATTGTTTCTACAAAGTGGGAGAAATGAAGCTGCTAATTTATGGCATGCCAAGAAAAAAGTAGTAACACAAGAAATGCTCAGTAACTTTAATGCTGGAGGACACACAATTGAAAAATCCTGATTTTCCCTCACCACCCGCTGAGTTTATTAAAGCTGAAAATATCCCAAAGCTTAATTCTCTCTGCCAGAAAGTTGTTCTGCTGCTTTGGGTATGGAATGAAAGTTGTGCTGCTGAGCTGCACAGTGGGGTCCCGGCTGGCTTGCTTCATGCCTTGGATACAGAGGAGTGAGCATCTTGCAGAGCATCCTGCAGAGGAGTGAGCATCCTGCTGCTGACTGGCTGTGGTCCACTTCCACCCTGACAGGCTTGGTTTTAGAGCAGTGGTGCAGTGGGTCAATGAGTTTGAACTGGTGCTGTGAACAGGGAAGAGCTTCCTCCTTAGATCTAACCTGAACTTGTCCTGTTTCAGTTTGAACCCCTCATCCCTTGTCCTGTTGCTCCAGCCCCTGATGACGAGTTCCTCTCCAGCATCCTTGTAGCCCCCTTCAGACACTGGAAGCTGCTCTGAGGTCTCCACGCCGCTTCTCTTCTCCAGGCTGAGCAGCCCCAATGTTCTCAGCCTGGCTCCATGCGAGAGCTGCTCCAGCCCCTGAGCATCCTCGTGGCCCTCTGACTTTTGGGGAGCTGAGCTGTGTTTTACTCCCTACCACGGGTGCAGGACCCAGCGTGGTTGTCGCGCACGCCATGAAGTTTGCCACATTGTTTGCCGCAGGCAGGGAACCCAAAGGGGTCTCACATCCAGCCATTTGGTTTTCATTATGTTATGCTCCTCTAATATAAACACTGAGGTATGTGGACATTGCCGTGGACAGGGCGAGCCAGATGCCAAAAGCATTCCTCTGAGGCTGTATAAACTTCAGCAGCTAAAGACTGGAGAAACTCTTTTCTAAGGCTAATAGTTTAAAAATACAACCTAGATTCCAGATATTAAAGAATGCCTTGAAAGGCACGGGTACTGCTGTGAGAGATGGAACTCCCTAATCCCTGGACTATGTGGAAAGCTCCCATTTTGCAATGTCTGTTCTTCCTTATCCTTTTCATTATTCAGGAGTTTTTTCCATGCTGAGATTAAATTCAAGAAGGTTTTTAATAGCAGAGTGGTAGTGAGAGAAATTTTCACCATATATTAACTGCCTGACTCACGCTTTTCCAAGTGGAGCTGGGTTTATGATGAAATAGCTGCCTGCTTTCAGCAACAGCACAATGGGAAAAGGCAGCGGGAAGAGGGAGCTGATGCCTTCAGACGTGCCTAATCCCTCTATATGCTGTGAAGGGGCAGCGTGGGGAGCTCCCACCCGTGTTTCCTCTTGCCACTGTGTTTTGCCCCATCTGGCCTATCTTTGGACATGTGTTCTATAGCCAGCTCCAGAGCTTTGGCAGCGCTGGGGTCTCACAGGCTGGTAGAGGTGCTCCAGCTCATGCAGTGCTTGCAGAGCAGAAACCAAAAGGCAGAGTTACTCAATGGGGTTTTTCTTACTCCTTTTGTTTCTTCCATTGTGGTTTTGTGTGCAACTTTGTCTGTGAATGAACCTGAGCTCATCAGTGCTTTGGCATGTGGAGCACCATGCGGTCCTATCCCACTGTCCTGGCTCCACTGAACCCCTCTTGTCACGCAATCGTAGGGATGAAGCGGGAGGGGAGGTGGATGGAGGCTGTTGAATGACCGTGGCACCTCTTGTCTTTCAGCTGCTCAAAGGGATGGCTTTGCCTCGCAGAAAAGCTCTAGGCAAAAGCTCAGAGAAGGAGGAGGAGGAGGAGAGTGGAGACTGCGATGATGAAGATGACTGTGGCGGAGGCTCTGGGGATGGAGAACTGCGAGTGAGGAACCAGCTCCGGTTCTTAGCAGGTGATGGGGATGGTGGTTCCGCAGTGGCTGCCCCGCTGTGGGCTGTAGGTCTTGGTGATGGTGCGGGGAGCTGCTCTCTGGGATCTGCTCAGTGCACGCACCACCGATGCCAAGGCCCAGAGGCTGTTGATGCCCAGTGTTGTGCTGGAGAACAAACGCTGCTGGTTTTCCAGGTTGGTTTTGCAGGGCTGTGTTGAGGGCAATGTTGAGGGCAACCCATGGCAGAGGGTTTGAGACAGGTTGCAAACCTACAAACCATCTTCTCTCCTTCCCATGGCTGCCCTCCTTCATGGGCTTAGAGATGAGCTTTTCATCTTTCTGGAGGGCATCAGAAAGGTGTAACGATTGTTTGACTGTAGCCATGGTTGTTTCAGATCCAGGCTTTAGAAACCTGTGGTCATTTTTTACAGATGACAAAGGCTCATTTTACAGATTTAGGTACTCGGCAGCGTTCAAGGCCAGGTTGGACACAGGGGCTTGGAGCAAGCTGCTCCAGTGGAAGGGGTCCCTGCCCGTGGCAGGGGTTGGAGCTGGAGGAGCTTTAAGGTCTCTTGCAACCCAAGCCGTTGTGTGGTTCTATTATTCTATGGCTACACTATTAGTAAGGTAATCCCTGGTTACCCATCGGGAGAAGAAAGCGAAGGACCGGTTGTGACTTGGGCCGTCACACGTGCTCTTGGTGTGTGCCTTCTCCCTGACCCACCAACCACTGTCACCATACTCCAGGCTCTGGAAATCTCAGCAGCAGCAGCAGCATCTTGCTCACATGAGCAAGCCTGGGCTGTGAGAGGCTGTGTCCATCATGGATGAGCGGGATCTGCTGGATGTGGGTCTGCAGGGGGAGGCCTGACCCAATTAAAGCTGCTACACCGGGCTCTTCAAGAGACCAGACAACTGAATCTGGATAAAATCAGCTTTACAGCTTTGAAGTTTAAGAGGCAAATTTGGGCTCTTAAACGAAGCACAGATGTTTATAAATTCCCTTCCATTGGTCTGGGATAATTAAAATATCCTTAATGAAGTGAGAGGTGAAATATTAAATGCCAGTTTCATATCGAAGATTATTTACACATTATGTAAAATATATCAAATACATATATTCAAATATTGGGTAAGGGAAAGAAAATACTTTTTGAGTCCTCCAATTCAGGTCTGAAATAGAAATATAGAGTTCAGAGAAGGATAAAATGTACTTTATTTCATCCAAAAGCTAAATATCAAAGTGTATGTTAAAGAGATACAGGTGATCCACAGCATCCTGAGTCGAGAGCAGAGATACGTGTTTCATTTTCCATGATCTCTGTGTCGCACCTTTCTGCTGTTTTAAATGTGTTTCTGATTCCTCTTATAGCCTTGTCTAGAATACCATCGGTGATCTGTGAAGCCAGGTCTGTAATCCCTTCTGCCTTTTTCTGTCTCTGTAGCCTCATTTAATCACTGTATTGATCTCCCCACCAACCGGCCTGTCTAGCGATTTAGACCTCTCTTGTCACTGCAGTATGTGAACATGTAGTAAGGAAAAAGGACTTTCTCTCCTGGGAGGGTGTTTACTATGGATGGGTAAATATTAACCTGAAAGCAGCAGTGCCTTTGGGGCGTTGTGTTCCTGGCAGGTTCCTGTGCTCCTTTCAGGTTCCTGAGAGCAGGAGGTTTGTCCAACACAGCTTTTAGGCACTGCCTGGCCTCAGAGGACAAGAGCTGTGCCATGGAGACAGCCAGGGAGACTTTGTGGTGCTTCCTCACTTGCCCATGCCATAAGGCTCTGCTTTCATGTCTTGCTTTAGAGCGGAAAGGCAAAGCTGATCTGACAGTGACAGAATCCTATTCGGTTGGTATTGGATATAAGCTGCGAATCTGCTCAAGTTTTATGTTGGAAACCAGCCCAGGAAAAGTTGCTGATGGTGTGGAAATCCTCACTTTCAACATTGTTGAGGATGAGGTCTCTTTTTACTTTAAAAGGATAGTTTTCAATTAAGGTTTTTTTCCCATCATATCATGTCATAGCACGAAATAAAAGGGGACCAGAAACCACTCCGCAGCTCCCCCCTCCCCTTCCCACATAGTCTAAATTTTAGGCTCGCATGCTGGTTTGAAAGGATGCCAGGCTGGGAAATCTGGAAAGAGTTTGCAAAATGAACTTTTACGTTTAGTGTGGCTTTATCTCTCTCTTTCCCAAGGTAGTTACTCAGTAATAGAGGCAGCAGCAAGGACTGGGAGTGGCTGGGGTTGAGTGGCTGCTTCCCTGGGTTTATCCGTACTGGATGCTCTGCGGCATTAAGGCAGGAACACCGCTGGATGGATGTGTCATAGTGCAGTGGTGAAACCCCCAAACCCCCTCTGAGTGTGTTTGAGTGCCTCTGCCAACCCTCAAAGGTTTGCAGTTGGGGAACACAGTTTGGGTGCTTTGCTTTCCTGTTCTTAGTGGCTTTGTTCAGCTTGGTCCTCTGATGGGGAGGTGTCCTCCTTTACAAAGGGTTTCCCAAGCCTTGCAGTTGGACTTGGTGGTGCCCTGATGAGGAGGAGAGGTGTCTGCATTGAGGTGGCAATGAGCTTGGTTGGCAGAGTTTGCCACCTTGGAGGTCTTTGCATCCCTTGGATGCAGTGGGCATTGCTCCTGCTCCCTGGTGTAGGTGCTAACTGCGAGCAGCTGCTCCCTCCTGCCCTCGCTGAGATGTCCCCTCGAAGGTCTTGAAAATGTAGAGATGAAAAAGAGCAAAAGAAAGGAAAAAGTCAATCTCAAACACAGCCTACCTGTGATTTATCACCTGTGGTATAAAATGTAACCTTTGTTTCCTATTTCTAATGAGCCTGTAATAACTGGACAGTCAACTTAAACTTTAATGATTTAAACATACTTGTAAACTGTCAAGTACCAAGTTTGTGAGTGACTATAAACATATGGTGGTGAGCCCTATATGCTAATAAATTCATTATTACATTGCCCCAGTGGGAAACACAGAGATGGCAGGCTTTTTTTTCTGATAGGTCTTTTATTGTTTGTCACATCTGCAATGCATTAAGGATTTTGAAGGCAGATAATGTTTGTTATAAGGGGAGGCTACTGCAAAGCTCCCAGCTCAGAGAAGAGCACATCCTGTTTGTCAATGGAGCACCCGGATCCTGCAGCTCTAAAAATAGAGCTGTGTCCATCCATCCACACAGAGATATTTTTGCCACACCGATGGCAATTCATGCCTGGGAAGAAATGATAGCATTTCCCCCCAAATAGTGAATCAGTGCAAATGTATTCCATGTTGCTTGTCCTGCATCGGGCACCCAAAGCAAAGAGCTATGGATGGCTGGCACTTCCCTGCCACCTCAGCCAACCACCCATGAATTAGCTCAGCTCTGTTTTCACTCAGATGCCACTTACAACCAACAAGCTTATTGCCAGGAAGGCTGAAAATGAAGCTGGAGAGGCTCCTGTGCTGGGTGGATGGCTCTAGCAGGCACTGGGGTTAAGGAGATGCAGGCTTTTTTGGGGGTGGGTTGCAAAGGTGATGTGGTCCAGCTCACCTGTGAGGGGATGCTGTGCCCCTGGGCATCGCACAGACTTTGCCAGGAGGAAAAGAATCCTTTTTAGTGACTGGAGCATCACCCAGGGAATGTTGTGAGCAGTCAGCAACCAGGGGGGAGTTAGGAGGACAAGGAGAAGATTTACCCCTCCAAAATGTCTGTATTAGGCAGTAACAAAAGTTGTCTTGGGAACAGATGGATTTGGCAGAATTAAGTAGAAATAGCTTGTCCTGGGAAGGGAAGTTGGCCTCATCCCATGAGATATGTAAAGATAGATGTGTGCAATATATAAAGATGGCTCTGCAAGTCTGTGTGTGTAAAACAGCTCCCCTGCCTGGCTGTTGCTGCTGCATAACCTGCACTTGGCTTTGCCTTTCTGTTCTCCCTTGGTTATTTCTAAGGGAGAGGAGGAGTCTGTAGTCCGAGCCCCAGGGGCAGCCCCGGGTTTTCCTGCACCCTGCCTGTTTGATGGGTAGGCTGGGATTCTGCACTGCTTCCCAGCTACCCAGCCATGCCCAGGTGCTGCAGGAAAGTCAAGATGAACACAGGGTGTCCCTTGATCTACCCAGATCTGTAACTCCTTAATAGCTCCTGGCTTGCTCTGCCACTGACTTATCCTCTTGGCAGGGGTTTTTGGGTGCCCTTACCAAATTGAAGGCTTGTGAGACCGCCCTCTACTGTACTAAATTCAGCTCTGAGGCCTCCAAGAGGGATGTGGAGTCTAGAGGAGGATGTGGATGTGAGTCTAGAGGAGGCCATGGAGATGCTGCGAGGGCTGGAGCAGCTCTGCTCTGGAGCCAGGCTGAGAGAGCTGGGCTGGGGCAGCCTGGAGAAGAGAAGGCTCCTGAAGGGGAGACCTGAGAGCAGCTCCAGTGCCTAAAGGGGCTGCAGGAAACCTGGAGAGGGGCTTGGGACAAGGGCCTGTAGGGACAGGGATTGGGGTATGCTGGGGCTCAATCTGTGCGTGTGCTGGAGGACAGACCAACAGCAGTTAAAGCATTTACAAGATTGTGTCTTCCCACCCCTTATCACGGTGATCACTTCTCTGCAGATAGCTTCAGGCTACCTTCTGACAGCGCTCTGCTCCATGTAGTGCTGGCCTGGGGATGTTCCTCTGGCTGCTGAGAGAGATGCTCTCAAATACCTGCTCGACTTCCCAAACACTCCTTCCGCAGGTGGAAAATGTCCCTCCCCACATCCCCGGCTGGATTTGGCTGGCTCGAGGCCACGTGGCTGCGTGCCTTCCACTGCCCAGCCTGCAGGCTTGGCTTGTCCTGCTGGAAACTAGCAATATCTATTGCGTATGGCTCTGCTCAGCCTTCAGCAGCGGTGCCCTGTGCTTGGCTCTTGTGTCGGTTTCATGCAGCAACTTTCCATTGTTTTTTTGCTGTTTTACTGAAAGCTTTAGGACTTTTAACTATCATTTTTGCAGCAGCACTTTTATATTTAACTATTTTTGTTATTTGTTTCCAAAGAGGGTGTATGGAATGCTTGACTGAAGCAGGGATAGCAGAAACATTACAAGACATTCATCCTGTCCCAGGGTGAAAAATGGCAAGGCCAAATGTCAGCTAGTTTATCCCAATGGAAGAGATGGAATCGTACCAACTAAAACCACGCAATAACTTGATTCCTCTGTTTCTGTTTCAAGTGTTTGTGTTTGTTGAAACATCTCCTTTTCCTGAAGATTTGGTCAGAAGTCAAGAATTCTTTGTCACTGACCAAATACAAGCTGAAAGATGGAGAGGAAGTCACATGAAGCAGTTGGATGGAGCTCTTAATTGAGTGGCAAGTTCATTAATTCACTTTTGACGTCAGCAAAAACGATTTAGTGTTTCTTTATTGACAGACTGGGAAATTATCAGTGCCTTTCAGAGATGAGCTGGTTCACAGCATCCTTCAGCTGCTGTTTGTGCTGCCGTGGCTCCTCCAGGCCTCGCACTGCACATAATGTATACATTGTGAAGGGTTCTTGTACCTTCTGTGCTGTGACTTGCTCCAAAGAAACCGTAAATCCACAACTGAAGAACTGAAATATATCTATTATAATGTTTGCACTTTGAGAGAAGCTACTCATATGCAACCCCCATCTACAAAATCAGCAAGGAAAGCCACTGGGCATGTTAATCCCAAGCTCCTAGTTTTCTGGTTTCCATTTTTAATTGTTTTTAGCAACTTTTCCAGTGTTGTGCTCGCAGGCTGCAGATTCAGGTCCCTCTGAGCAACTTGTATCTGGGATCTTTAGGAGCTGACTATCTGCTATCTTTAGGGTCCATTCTGACCCAAAGCAAAGAATGATGTACAAGTTCTTATGAAGCAGGATCATTGGAGGGCGTGTAAATCCCAGATATCCTCATCTCCGTAAGTCAGATGCATCGCATTCCCAGTGTGAGCACACCTTGGCCTAAGTCCTCTTTTTGGAAGCCCAGATCAGTGCAGATGAGACTGGTTCTTGGGCTCCGTATAAGGTGGCCGGATGAGGTTGAGGGGTTGGAGACACACTGAAGGTCAGACAGAATGATGCTTCTGCTCCTTTGAGAATCTGTGGCTTCTTATCAGCCCCAGATGTTTATAATGCCAGTCTGCTGGCAAAGGGTTTACCCTCTAGTTGGGTTGTGAGTTTGAATAATAGTGTGTGTATCAAGGAGATCCTTTGAACAGTGTAATTTGGGAGCTGATGCAGCTTTCAATGGTCACCAAGTGCAGCATTTTACATGACTGAAGGCATCAAACCAATTTCAAGCGTGCAAAAATCTGCCCAGTTGCAGTAGTGATAGTCACAGTTATCTTTAAAGGATGATCAGTCTGGTTTTGGTGGCTGAAAACACAGGAATTCTTCCAAAGCTGGGAAACACAATTCCCGACTTGGATGCAAACCTGCTTTTTGGTTTTTGTTGCGAGTGACAAAATAGTTGAACTGGGTTTCTTTTTAAGGGACCACAATAAAGAAATATTTCAGACAGAGGCAGCCCAGGTGCTACTTGCTAATGGACCGACAAGATAACCTTACACTGATAGTCAGGGCATCGTATCTGCGCGGGTTGTTGTACAAAGAGAGGTTTGTCTATGAGCCTGATAACAATATAACGTGTTGATTGACTTTTCCCATAGGAGAGGGTGCCCCTTTCATGAGTGGCTTGGCTTTTACTAATACCTGACTGCAGGTAAGCTGATAAGAGCGATTATGGGGATGCAATAAATGAGGCTGTAGAGTGCAGCCCTGCTCAGCCTTGCGGGAGAGGGTTCTGGCCCTGGAGCATGTGCCCAGCACTCATGTTGGTGTGCCAGCACTCAGCTCTTAAACATCACAGGGACATCATCCACTGGCACAGGGTGCCCAGAGAAGCTGTGGCTGCCCCATCCCTGGCAGTGTTCAAGGCCAGGTTGGACACAGGGGCTTGGAGCAAGCTGCTCCAGTGGAAGGGGTCCCTGCCCGTGGCAGGGGTTGGAGCTGGATGAGCTTTGAGGTCCCTTCCAACCCAAACCACTCTGGGATTCTATATCTGCTTATACTTCAGGGGTCTTAGACCACCTGGGCACCCCTGAAGGGCATCAGACAAGGGCCAGCACTATAACTGAGCTGCTGCTCAGTGATACTACTGAGAAACCACAGCCACCAGCTGAGCACTAGACTGGGGTCAGCAAGATTGGGATCCTATGGCACACACCACCATGGTGCTGGGGATTTGGCTATGGACAACGACAAGGATTGAACAGGAGGAGCATCACACAGCAAGTACACCCAAAGGTTACATGCAAAGACCCAAGAAGACAAAATCACGGAACTAAGGTCCATCAAGGACCATTTAACACAGCTTGGCTCAGGATGAGCTTGACATGTGTCTGCTCAAAGTGTTTTGGGGATATAGAACTAAGTGAATAACAGACACAACTGACATTGCACCAAATGGCCCTGTCTCACTGAGAGTGGCCTGGGATCTCAGCTGTGGCTGCTCTGTTATTATCCAGCATCTTGCCCTGAAGGAGATGTCCAAAAGAAAAGATGGTGTTTGAGTTCAATCATGGAAGCCAGCACTCACTGGAATACTTCTGGGTACAACTCTCAGAGAACTCTTGAACCCTAAAGGAAAGCAGATGGGAAATGCTGAAGTTCTCCAGAGCTGCCTTAAAACTCCTGCCCTCTCCATTCCCCTGTTCAAATATGAACCAATGTGTTTGTTTTCATACAGGACATTGTGGCAATGACCTGGCAGGGCGAGTTACAGCATTGCATTATGGCAGCAACTAAAGGCTCTGGGGTGCTGGTGTTTACTTAGATGTGGTTGAATGAGAGCTCTTACACGACAGCAATCTCGTTACCCAGGATCAAACAGGTTCCTTCTTGCTGCAGACAGCAGCACTGCAGTCTTGAAAATGAGTTTTTACATGTTTCCATCAATATAAGCATATATGTCTATACGCTACTCAAGCCTGATTAAATGAGGCAGTGACTTAATATCTGGAAGATATCTGCATCTTTCCAGACAGTGATGCTCCCTGGAAAGCCATGGGTTGTAGCCTTGTTGGAGGAAGAGCCCCTCACCTGAGATGCAGGTCTCAAAATGCCATTAATGGAGATACCATGCTGGATTTGTGCACAGGCCTGATCCTGGAGCCCAGCAGACGGTCTCCAGCAGAAGGAAACACAGATGTACAGAAAGCAGTCTGTCTTTTTAGTCCTTGCCAAAAAGTTATTGGAAAGAGGGAGAAGGATGCTCCTCCGGAGATATCTCTCAGGACTCAGTGTTTTTAATCCACATTTCTGCCTCTCTGCTTCCCAGCCCTTGCTTTGGAAGTGAAAATGGTGTGTGTTTGGCTCTGGCCTGCAGATCACTCATCAGTCAGGGTATTACCAGGACACGATCGGTTACTGAGTCAACACTGCTCTGTGTGTTCCAGAAAGGGATTCATCACCCGTCAGGCAGAAGCTCTCCTCAACTGTGGTGCATTAGCCCTGACCTGTGCGCGCACATCTGCCACAGTAACATGAACTGAACCAGATGTGTCCATGGAGTGCTGCCTCCCCCGTTCCCAGGAGGAGCTCAGCCGAGCCCTGACCCCTTGTGCGGCTGTGAGCTGCAGGAGAGTTGTCCTCCTTCCCAAGCAGTGGCTGCTGGTGGGCTGTGCGCTGCCTCCACCATCCACTGCAGGAGCAGTGCCAGGGATGGGGCAGCCACAGCTTCTCTGGGCACCCTGTGCCAGCGCCTCAGCACCCTCACAGGGAAGAGCTTCTGCCTTATCTCCAACCCGATCTTCCCCTGTTTCAGTTTGAACCCACCACCCCTTGTCCTCTCAGTACAGTCCCTGATGAAGAGCCCCTCTCCAGCATCCTTGTACCCCCTTCAGACACTGGAAGCTGCTCTGAGGTCTCCACACAGCTTCTCTTCTCCAGGCTGAACAGCCCCAATGTTCTCAGCCTTTGTATGGGAGGTGCTCCAGCCCAACCTTTTAAGGCAGGTTGGAAACTTTCTGATGGGAAGACTTTGTTCTGCAGAATGCCTCTCTGCTGCATCCGGGATGCAATGAAGGCCGCTGGGCTTTTGGATGGGCCTGTTCTGTTTTGGAAATCAATTAAGACATCTTTCCCTGCTCCTGCAGTGGGAAAATGCAGCTACAGCCTGACTGCCCATGCCACAAGGTAATGCTGTCAGCTTCACTCCAGCACAGCTTCTGGTCTGAAAGTCCGCTTCAGATGATGGTTTTAGTTATATCACAGGAAAACATGAAATGCAAGTGGATTGATTTGACTTTTTGCAGTGGGATGTTAACTTGCCTTATTGTTAAAACCAGCACAAAATCTGGATGGGTTTTGCCTTTGTTCAGCTTTGGAGCAGTAGCATATTCCCCCTTTTCTGAGGGAATGGAAATCTGGCATCTTGACCAGCTTCTGTTGGTTCAGAAAATGTCTTCAGTTGCATTCAGGGCTCTCCAACAACCTCTTGCTGTCTGCTCCTGCTTTTCCTGCATTCTGCTTCCCACAGGACCGGCGACGATGCTGTGCCCTTCTCTCCTGTGGTATGCTGGCTCTGCACCCACTGCAAGCTTGAATGCAGACCCAGCAGTGCCTCTTCTTTCCACACCTTCCTTCCTCCGAGGGCCTTTCTTTGTATCCTATCTCCGAGCAATCAGGAGCCAGTGCCCAAAGCACTAACTTGGGTCTTACTCTTTGATGCTGAAGGATCCTGTGCACTGCTGCGTACCCAGGATGCAGCTGCATCTCTTGGCTGGCTGTTCCCTTGGGGGTTATATGCCATGATGTTAGGTGTTAGTTACATGAGACATTAGGCAGTTCTTCCCTGTGAGGGTGCTGAGGCGCTGGCACAGGGTGCCCAGAGAAGCTGTGGCTGCCCCATCCCTGGCAGTGCTCAAGGCCAGGTTGGACACAGGGGCTTGGAGCAAGCTGCTCCAGTGGAAGGGGTCCCTGCCCGTGGCAGGGGTTGGAGCTGGAGGAGCTTTGAGGTCCCTTCCAACCCAAACCAGGCTGGGGTTCTGTGTGCAGGGATGTATGTACTATGGGGCAGCTACTGCTGGCTGCCATGGAACCTCAGCTGGACACACTGCCAGGGCCTCTGTCACCCTCTCAGCCCAGCACAGCAGTCCCAGCAGAATTCCTAAGCTGTAATTACACCTGCAATGTGATACACATCCTTCTTCTCTTTCTCCGCGCCCCCCCCCCCCTTTTTTTCCTCCCTCCTTCCTGTTTTAATTCAGTATCTCAAGTCTGTGTAAAATTGTTGGACTCGGAGCTATTTTGGAGTTGCTTGTGTCCCATGGATACTGGAGATGCTTCCTGTATGGGGAGGCAGACATCTGCTGCAGCCTGTTTTCCGACTCCTCTGTGTTAGGCAGGCTGCAGTTGGCAGGTGGGAGCTGGTGGTTATTATCAGAGTCTGAGTAATATCCTCTGCCTCCCCAATAACTGCGCCGGCTGCTCGTCCTCTTCTGGTGCTATGGAGATCACTGCAGTCAAAGGTAAATAAGTTGTGTGCTCCCCAAAGTGGCTGCAGAACACAGCCTGCAAGAGCTCTTCCTCTTCCCTTGACCACATAAATCATCTGTTAAGGCAAGTGCAGGGAATGTGAACAAATGCATTTCTATCTGAAACACTCTCCGCTCCTCTTCCCTCTAAGGGGAAACTTCCCCGCTCATGCTCCCACTTGTCAGGGAGCATCTGCTGTGCTGCTGTCACCTTCCATTCCCCTTCCTGGCACTTGCAGCTTTGTTTCTGCTGTTGCAAAGATGAAAAAAGGGTCAAGGTCCAGAGGAGGCCATGGAGATGCTGCGAGGGCTGGAGCAGCTCTGCTCTGGAGCCAGGCTGAGAGAGCTGGGCTGGGGCAGCCTGGAGAAGAGAAGGCTCCTGAAGGGGAGACCTTAGAGCAGCTCCAGTGCCTAAAGGGGCTGCAGGAAAACTGGAGAGGGGCTTGGGACAAGGGCCTGTAGGGACAGGCCAAGGGGAATGGCTTTAACCTGCCAGAGGGGAGACTGAGATCTCTGGTGGGACTTTCCTTGCCTGGTTTTGATGGCAGTCAGAAAGCTTTATCCTGGAGGTGCACGTGTCCAGGGCAGTTGAGGTCTCACAGCTCTTGTAGGGATGGAGGTCCTGAATCTGCCCTCTCCAGGCACCTCCTTTCTGGTTTTAGTTCCCCCTTCCTACTCCTCCTTTGCTTTATTTACCCCAGAAAGTCTGGGGAATGCTCTCCAGCCTCTCCATAAAACAAAGCTGGATTGTTTCTTCTGGGCCTTAGACCAGTGCCCCAGGTCTGCTGACCCTTGTGTTTCAATGACTGAGTAGCCAGCTGGTGGGTCAGGTTTTGATCTTGGCAGCTCAGCAGTGTCTTTCTCTCTAATTTGCTTCTCTCAATGTTTTTAGTGGCAGCACTGAGTGGCTGAAGGTGGCAGAGATGGGGTGGCACTGTGGGCAAAGGTAGGGCTGGTGCTGGAGTCCCCAGCGACAAATGTCCCACACACATAGGATCACAGCATCCCAGCCTGGTTTGTGTTGGAAGGGACCTTAAAGCTCCTCCAGCTCCAACCCCTGCCACGGGCAGGGACCCCTTCCACTGGAGCAGCTTGCTCCAAGCCCCTGTGTCCAACCTGGCCTTGAACACTGCCAGGGATGGGGCAGCCACAGCTTCTCTGGGCACCCTGTGCCAGCGCCTCAGCACCCTCACAGGGAAGAGCTTCATCTTTCACACAAACAATTCCACTCAACTCAGTCCTCGGGTTCCCCTGGATTGGACACCAGTGAAGCATCGTGCTGATACTGCAGCTTCTGCTGGGCCAGGCTCTTCCTGCCATTAGCAGACATGAACTGGGTCTGTCGTACTTAGTGGCCTTAATGTATGAAATCAGGCAGCAATGCTCTCGGAAGAGCAGTGCTGGGAAAGGGAACAGAGCGGGCTGGAGGTTTCCAATTTCTGCTAGATCAGGCCCCTGGAGATCCGTGTGATCTGGTGCACTGGAGGCAGTGCTGTTGCAGTGACTCATAAACAGATGTGCCCAATTTACATTGCAGCTTAATACCTTTGTTTAAAAACGCAGTGTTTTTTCAAGACAAATGTGTTAAAGCAGATGTTTCCAGTAAAACAAAGACTTGCGTGATTTACAAACAACTTCCTACCGCCAGAACTCATTAGAAAATGGGGGGTGGTGGGGGAGGATAAAGAAGAAAAGGCTCTGTATATGAACAAAAAGATGAAGTCCCAAAATAAGGACATAGCAAGGAGGTATTTCCACACATTGAACCGAAAGAACTGCGCTTGCATTGGAAAGCAGAAGGTTTGAGAGTGACTTCAGTTAGAAGTAGCAGTAAGACTAACCCTGACCAGTTGTGTACATTAAGGAGCAGAAACCAGCCTGTAGAAATGCTTAACCAGCTCCTGCAGGGTACAAGGTAACTGTGGCCATGGTGTGGGATCACCCAGAGGTTCCGAAATCACTTTATCCCATTGAAACCTACCCTGGAGGATTGCACTAACCCTAAAGCAAAGCAAACAGATGCATCCGCTATAGCAAGCCCTGCTCCAAGGAATCCCTACCTGGGCATCCCCCTACCGCATCCCACAGCAGGATGGGATGCGCAGGGGGATGCTGTCTGTGCCTTGACCTGCAGCTCAGGCTGTCTGGGGCCAGGGTGCCTCAGCATGGCTGTGCCCATTCACCTGCTCCTCACAGGTTTTGGGAGGCAAAGGCACGTTTGTGCTGAGAAACTCTGGTTTCTACGGACCCACTTTCCGCCTGGCTGCACTGCGGGGCTGCCCAGCATTCACGTTACATACAACTTGACACCCCATGTGGCCTTAATGGGTTTCCCAGGCTGCAGCTGCAGCACAGTCACCAGTTTTTGGCAATCCCCCTTTGCCTTGCACAGGTATCATGGGTTTTTATGCACTTGTCACCTACTTCATCCAGGCTACTCTTGCTAAAGAGACAGCGTCAGATGTTTGGGGTTGGCAGGCTCGTCTAAACCCATCCTTGCTTGGCACCTGTGGCCAGGGCAAACGGCTCACCCAACATCTGCTAGGACATGAAGGCATCCAGCAAGCCTGAATGGAGCAAAACAGGGGTTCAGAGAGGGGTTTCCTGCTGTGCTGGAGCATCGCAAGAGAGGCCTCTGGAGCAACCAAGGTTGAGGCACATGAGGAAATAGCAAGGGTGATTTAAGGAGCTTCTCAGCACATGGATGCAGGATGTCTCATCAGGGCTGTCAAGGTCATCGTTAGGAAAAATGACCACTAATGGCAGAGACCTCTTGAGGTGTCCTTAGGAACAGAAATTGAGAGGGTGCACTGGAAGGTGGCTATGGGACAGGACTGCTCCTCACCCTCCCTGCTCCCTGGTGTGTCTGGTTTCCATGTCCTGTGTCTTGCCATAAAGAGCATTTTCAGAGGAAAACGTTGATGGCTTCACAGGGAAACTTGCAGGGATGTGTCCGGAGGAATTAAAAGCATCCAAGGAGCAGAAGGCCACTGCTGTGGAGCAACTTGGGGCAGTCAGGTGCTTGTCCCAGCTCACCCATCAGTGCTTATGAAGCCCCATTGCAGCCTCAGCTCAGTGTTAGCCACTAAGTGAATGAAGGCTGCGCTTGGGGATGTGAGGCTTCGGTGCTTAATTAATCTCTGCAAAGCAGAGAATATAATTAATATCTGGAGTGTGCTTTGAGCCCCTTGGGTGCAAGGCAGGCACTGTGCTTTGCCTTTCCAGAGCAAAACCATACAGCTGGGTGTGTGAAAGTCATCACTGGCTGGTACCATGGGCTGTGCGTGGCCATCCCGGGATGGCTGCTCCTCCTACCGCAGTGTTCTGGAGTCTTTTGGTCTTTGTTGGTTCTGAGTCCTAGGCAGATGTAGCCCAACACATCTATTCCCTCCATGCTCCCCAGCCGGTGCAAACTGACCTGGGGACATAGAGCTGACCTCAGACCTTAAAAAGGGGACATCTCCATCTGCTTTCCTAGTGTTCCTACACAGGCTTTTGTACTTTCTTCCTGAAATACCTTTATTTTCCAGCCATTTCTTCAAACAAAGAGGGAAAATCGCCACTAGTTGCTTAATGCTGGTTTTACATTAAACCAACCTGCAAAGACTAAGCAAACTGGATTAAAAAAAAGACCCTACAAAGGGTATATTTTGGCAGCTTAAGGACAGGCAGGCAAATTTCCCTTGTGATAGCTATAACGCTTGTTTTCTCACTGTCAGCAGTGATTTGGTGGGTGTTAAACATAAAGGAGAGGCAAACAGATCGCAGGTACGGTGAGTTCCAGCACCATCAACTGTCCTGATTTCAAGAAGATGCTTTTAAGCAAGTCTTTCAAATCCCCTCCTCATTTCCCAGGCATCAGGTGTGGAAGTGCCGGAGTTGTTCCCTGTCACACGCCGCCCTGCCGCCGTGCTCACGCTCTGGGGGATCTGCAGGCGTTTTACACCACTTGCCACCGAGCAGTAACAGCAATAAATTAACACTTTAAAAGCATCAATGCTTTATTCCATAGGAGCCGGGCAGGACGTTTGGAAGGGAAAGAGATGTAAATAGAATGAAATTCTTAAGCAAGATTATTGATATGACAGGACTAAAGAGCTTGGGATTCTGTGAAAAGTGCCTCTTTTCATCCCTTTAATAAGTCCATTACTTGCACTCGGGAATATTTTAAGGTCCTTTTCATGCTGAATCTGGAGTTGAGCATGCTTTGCATTTCAAGCTTTGTCTATGAATCAGGAGAAGCCAAAGTTATTTCTGCTTTAAAATAACAGGAGCAGGGAACAGCTAATCTCTTTTCATTCGGAGTCCTTACATTATTTTACTGGACAGAGTTTGTGTTGGCTACAAAACAGGGCATTCACCAAATCTATGAGAAGGAATTTAGGCTAAGAATGAAGCCGAGATTGCAGTATGCATAAAGGCTCCTTCTCCTAAGGCCATTAAGAAATTCCAAATCGGAGCTATTTTGAACAGTGACATTAAATTAGCCTTGCTAATTCCAGTAATTCAAGCCGATAGCTGAGTTTACAAATCTACCAGATGAGGCCTTCCCATAATTACAATCTCAATGTGCTTTTCAGCAAAGGTGAGTCGACACAAGTTAAAAAGATAAATAAATGAAAGGGGAGAAAATGTTCTTTCTGTTCTGGCTTTTGAGATGAGTATCTCCAAAGGGCAGTTCACTGACTGTATTGCACCACTAAGATGTCCCCTGCCCTGGACTGGTGAGTTCATTTTGCCTCTAATGTGTGAGTGAAATGCAGAAAAGAGACGGGATTTTCCCCTGCTTTGTTTTCCCTCTTGCATCTTTTCAAAGGAGCATTGATGCTGCTGCTGCTTGTAGCTTGGGGTTTAGTTGTTTATTTACAGGTAGTAATTCCTACAGGGAAAAGAGAGAGTCTGACTGTGTCACCCTCTTTTGTGTGTGTGTGGGGAAACCCCAACCTTTTGGTGGGTAAATTCATGTTAGAGCAGGTGGAGCAATGATAAAAAGCAGCAACCCCCTTTATGTCATTATAAAGTTGATTTCCAGATCCCAACACAACATTCCCAGAGCAATGCAGAGGTTTGGAGGATATGTTTTCAAAGCCATAAGGCACAAACCCATGAAACAAAAATTGAGTGCGTTATTTAAAAGGGTGTTAATTTTATTAGAACTGAGCTAAGCTAATATAAGGGCAAATGTAAGTATTCACATCAGCGCTTAACTCGGGCTGCAACGTTCATAAAATGTCCTTTTGATCAAGCTCTGAGTGTTTTGATCCTTATTCTATGAACATCATTCAAAGTGACCTAACTGTAGCTCCAAACAGGCATCTGCAGCTGCAGAAGTCCTTGAGCAATAACAGGTCAGGAACTTGAATGTGTGCTCTGCTGGGAATGCTAATATTGCAACCCTCCTTTTTTTTCCTGTTCCAGCACAAAAACTCTCATGAAATAACAATTCCCAACAGAAAATTCTCCTGCCACCATTGCCTGTGGATACTTAAGTCAAATATTAAACCAAGCACTGATTTTAATCTCGCCGAATAATAACGCCATGGCTGCTAAATATTTTGATATCATCAGCACGTGAGTGGTTGGCCATTTTCCCATTGATATAGTTGTCACCATTGGCACAGCCAAGTGAAACATCTTGATTTTTAGGAGCCCACCCTGATTTCAGATGATGTTTTTCTGTGGGGCACCCACAGGGCTGTGTGCAGTTCCTGACTGCATGGTCCTGCAGAGCCCATCTGGAAAATGGATGGAGCACAAAGCTTGCAGGAGCTATCAGGCATCTCCTCTCCCTGATGCAGGCAGATTTCCCGCCACCAATGCATGTTGCCCATAGGCTTTGGTCCATGCAGCAGATAATACCCCCAAATGGTTCTTAGGGCAGAATCAGGGGCTGGAGGGAGCTTCTGTTGCGCCCTGAGGCTGTGGTGATGGCCAGGGAGGAGTGGGCACAAGCTCATCTCTTTCTTCTGGGAGGCTGGGAGGGGAGGGAGGCTGAAATGCAGTTCTTGATTTCCAGGAAACTCTTTATCTCTAATCTCTGTAATCCGTTTGAGAGAGGATTTTGTATTTTTCAAGGGATTTACAAACTGGATTATGTAGCCTTTTTATTCTGATTTTCCACTATGATTGTGACATTCCTGAGAGTGAGCCGAGAATGAGATGTTAGGATGGAGCTGAAGGCATTCATGGACTTGGACCTCGGAGCATTCTTGCCTTGCCACCTCCTTGTGTCACTGCTCTCAGCTGGATGATACTGGGTTTCCCATCGGAGCTGCCACTGCCATCCAGCTCTAGCGTTCAGCACCATTGTTCTACCGGAGCTTTGGGACCAGGGCTTGCTCTCGGTCCAGGAGGGAGGCAAGGAGCAGGAATGAGCCCTGGTTTTGCAGCTGGGTTTAATTCAGGTCTCTCTCTGCAGCCATGCAGAAGGCATTACAAAGCTAGGTCCTGGTTTCAGGATACAGCGGCTGTTCCTGGGGCTCCTTCCAGCACAGGGAACATGACCTGAAGCTGTTAAGTTCCAGCCTAAGAATTCAACCCTTCTTTTGCTATATAAAGTAGAAAGCCGGGTATGGTGATGTTTCCCAGGGCCTCCTGCATTACCCCATTTTTATCGGCTCAAGTCACTTTAATATTGGCTTAATGCAGGGCCAGGGTTTGGTTTATTTCTTTATTTATTCTAGCAGCTTAACACAGTTAAAAAGCCACCAGTGCTGGAGCCTCTCAGCTCCCTTCCCTTGGCAGCTGCCTCACCTCAAGCCCCTGCTCTTTTCCCCTGGCATAGGGAGCTTTGCTCCCCATCCACACCAGTGATCCCAGGCAGTGAAACAGCACAAAGCTCCAGGAGGCACTTTGTTCACGTGGGTGCTCAGGGAGCAAAGCGCCAGCTGCCTTTGATTTCATTTCTTCTGTACAAACATAAGTCAATGATGGCTGTCCAGGAACATCTGAGCGTAGGCATTGCGCAAAGACCTGGTTGCCTACTTGAAGCATGAATGCCACAAACCCACTCCACGGCCTTGGCCCCGTTCAAGTCTGGTTTCTGCACACAGTGAGTCACGAAGGAAGATGTCAGATGTTCCTGAGTGCCACCATGAGTTTTCTAATCAAGCATTGAGAAATACCCTTCTGCCTTGAGGGCTGCTTTTAGCAGCTGGCATCTGGAAGGCAGGGACCATTGCTGTTCCCAGCTGCCTGTCCTGGTCATATCTAGAGAGCTTTTAGGGGAGCAAATATGAAGGAGAACATTTCAGTTTGATGTGATGATGCTGTTTTCTGTCATTAGAGGCAATGTATGAAGCATTTCATTCTGCTCTGCTATCACTGGGAGTGTTACCTCCCAAACTGAAGACTGTCCTGAGATGTCTCAGGTGATAGCAGAGTGATCAGAAGGAATCACTTTGTGGATTTAGATCTTTAGGGTCTCCAAAGAGGGAGAAAGTGACTCCATGTCTGGGTGGGCTGAGGTACATGGGGCATCTGCAGGAATATTGCTTGAAACTTCACTTCCATTCATACTCTTCTGTTTCCAGTTTTCCTCTTGACTCCTGCCTCTGTAGATACTGTTGGCTGTCAATGTTTAGCTCGCTCTTTTCCAGTGCATCTCTCAAGAGTTCTTTGATGCAGCAGCTCTATTTCTGGGCAGTCCAGCTGATTATCAGACCAGGACATGCTGCTTCATCATCAAAGCACAAGGACTCCAGCTCATCCAATTAATAATGCTAATGAGATTTGTTAATTTTTAATAGGTTACATGAGCGTGTTTTGCTAAACACACTTCTGTGGCTCCGCTCTGCGAGCACAGTTCAGAAACCCTTTCACTTGCTGCCAAAGGGAAGATGATTAATGCAATTGCAGACGCCAGGTTCTCTTCAGGGTAAATCTAGAGCACACCAAGGAGCAAAGAGGAATTTAATGAGTATGTTTTCAAAGTAGATATAGCCCACGTTATAAATGATAGCCCTTCCTCGCCACCAGCCTCTGGCCAAGGTAGGGTAGAGGAGTAGTTGTTTGAATATGGGTCATGGTGCAGCCCCTCTGCCTGGACCATGTGATGTGTTGGGGTTTTGGGGGTGTTTTGTCTCTTTTCCCCATCAAAAGCTTGCGGGTGTCTGTGGATGAGACTTTAGTGGTGGTGCTGGAGGTTGGGGAGCCAGGGTGTGTGTACAAGCTGCCTCCCAGAGCTCGCATACCCTGAGCAGCACCCAGTTGTACCCTTGGCACGGGGCTGAGATGGAGCTTCCTCACCTCTCCATGTGCATGACTTGGTCCCCCAAATGAACCTGATTTCTGCCCTCTAAATTGCTTCAATCTGGGGGAACTTCTCCCAAACCAGTGCTGGTTTTGTAGTGATGCCTGAGGGCCTCAGGTCAATGGCAAACACTCTTCGCAGGCTGCGGGCCAGCAGTGCCAAAAAGGCAAGCAGGGGGGGAAAAGTCTTGGTTTGCAAATCAGCAATCCCAGACCCAATTCCCTTGGGATTCTGCCCAGGAAGTTGGTTTTACCTCTTGCTGCCGCGCTGTGCCAGGCTCCCTTGGCCACGGTGCCAGCAGCAGCAGGATGATGCTGTTGAGCTGGAGTTTTCCTTCTGTTTCTTTCCAAATCCATCTTGCCAAGAGCCACACCTCTTAAATTGCTGTGGAGGAGGTGGAGAGGCACAAGACCATGCACATGCTGCACATCCATCGTGGTGATCTCGCAGCCGTGCCAACACAAGCACCGTGGCCAGCCCCGGCTCAGAGTTTAATTACACGCCGGGGCGGCCGCACCTATGGCTGGGCTGTTGTAGCTGGTTGTGCAAGAGCACAACTGGCAAACCTGTTGGTGCTCCAGGTTTCTAGTGGTAATAAGCCAGGGGGCAAAACCTCCCTGGTGAGATGAAGCCGTGCTTGGCTCTTTGGAAGCGTTCAAGGTGTTTTGGAGAAGCAGAGAGCTGGGGATCCCAGCTGTACCGGGGCTGTGTGTGCTGTGTAACGCTGCGGATGGGTTCCGATGTCTTTGTGGAGGCAGGGTGTGTTTGGAGTATGAGCTGTTTGTATGAGAAGCTGGGTAACTGGAGGCTGAGGTAGGCAGAGCTTTCGGTGTTCCAACAGGAAGAGTTTGGGATGAAATCGGATTGTTCCAGCCTTCAGGTGTAAACCCCCGTAAGAAAGAAGTGGTTGGTGCTGTAGAGGTGGAGAGAGTTGGGAGCCGGGATCTCTGGAGTCACAGGCTCTTATGCTTTCCCTTGGAACAACTCAATGGTTTGGGCTTGACTCAACCATCTCTACCTTTAAGAAATCCAGCCTTGCTTTGGAGACAGCCAGAGTCTACTGCATCCACTGGCCGCTTGTTCCCCGCACTGCTGAGGCTTGCTGCTTACAACTAAATAAAGCAACACACCCTGGAGGTTGTAATTCTCGTTGGCGATGCAGCGTGTGCTTCCCTAGAGCAGTCCTGAAGGGCAGAGGCAGGCAGATGTTCACAACTGACCACGCAAGCTGCAGGAGCTTGCCAAGCTGCCCTACTTGTCCCTGACATTTCTGCTCCATGTGTTTTGTGCTGATTGGAAACAATCCATTCTCTTGTCCCTTCAACCACAGAGTATCCATCATCTGCAAACAAGGGCCATCACCACGTCCCCGCAAGCGCTTTGGCCCACTCGGTAGCCTTGTTTGGTGAGCACACACTGCTGGGCATGATGGTTTCACCTGAGGGGGATCCCATCGCACCCTGCTGCTGCAAGGGGCACCAGCAGAGCTATCAAGTGACATGGCAAAGTGGTTTTCATGCTTGGCCATCCATTATGACTCTGTTACTATATTGGGGCCATTGCTGGAGCCATCTGCCTTGGCAGGCGTGCAGCCCAGATGCCTGCCTGCGAGATGACATTCCCTGGCTCTGGGCAGCAGCCGAGCCAGCCTGCGGGAGCCAGGCACTGTTCTCTCGGAGGTCATTTGCTGCCAGAGGGGCATTTGCTGGCAGTTCTTTGCTGAAGACCGTGTTGTCCTTTTAGGGGTGAGAGGGGGTGTTTGAGGAGGCAGCAGTGGCTTTGGCACAGGGATGCTGCCCTAATGCAGCCTGTGCACAGTGCTCATCCTCCTGGGTGCTTCTTCACCAGCTGCTGTGGGACTTTCATAGCTTTAACCCAGCAGAGGGGAGACTGAGATGAGCTCTTAGGCAGAAGCTCTTCCCTGTGAGGGTGCTGAGGCGCTGGCCCAGGGTGCCCAGAGAAGCTGTGGCTGCCCCATCCCTGGCAGTGTTCAAGGCCAGGTTGGACACAAGGGCTTGGAGCAAGCTGCTCTAGTGGAAGGGGTCCCTGCCCGTGGCAGGGGTTGGAGCTGGAGGAGCTTTGAGGTCGCTTCCAACCCAAACCATTCCATGATTCTATACCTTAATAAACCAACTGAAATCCAACTTCCCCCCACTTCATCCATCTCCAAAGCTGGCTTTTAATGATTGCTGCCCGATAAGCTTGTGCAGTCACTGTGCTGAATTCTAGTCCTAATCCATGGCGGAACGCTGCCGCTTTACCTTGCAGACATGGGAAGTGTGTGTTGCAGGGCTGGCGGCAGGTTTTGTCCTCCACACTGCGAGACCATTGAAGCTTTTGCTGTCCTGGAAGCCCGGCACAGCAGCTTTGTGTTAGAGGGGCTTTTGTTACAAACGATGCTTCCGGAGGGACCGGCTTGTGTTTGACTGGAGACCTTTCACCAGCTGTGTAAGGACTCCGGGAAGCGGCCAGGCACGCTCGGCTCCATGAGGAAAGGGGGGGAAAAGCAGAGCTAATGATTGACTATTATTTTAAGGGGATTATCTAATCCGCAGCCCAGAGGACAAGAGGGGCCAGAAGGAGTGCAGATTGACTATGTAATTAGTGCAGCTTGTTGGGAATACCCTCTGGACTCTGATTATAAACAGAAACAGATTATTCTAGTTATCCCCCCCCCCCCATGAAAAAGCCTGTGCAGGCCAAAGGGTCACTGTGTAGTAGAAGCTGCTGTAAATTAAGTGGGTGAGCAGCGCTGGGGCAGTGGAGTGTAAAGGCAGAGTTTTGGGTGGAAGTGACTGAAATGGTGTTTGTGGGAGGTTAGTTTCTGTGACCCCACCACCCGTCCTGCAGCTCCATCTGTGGTGCTAGGGCTATGGGAGCAGGATGTGCAGGGATGCAGGAGCGACCTGGACTAACCAGGGATCCTAAGCTGGAAACCATAATGGAACCTTCTCAAGAAGTACCTGGTTAGGAACATTTGCAAATTTGGATTCCTGGGCTTGAGATATGATTATTATTGTTATGTATTTGTAATGTTGCTGTTGCCTGGACCTGCTTGTCTCTGCCTTGGGTCTGTAAGAGGCTTATTTTCCTTTCCTCCAATGTACCAAAGGTCATTAGGAGTGAAGTGAAAGGGATTTGCAACAGTTACTATCCATTATTAATACAAAATGAAAGATGTATCCATCAAGACTAAAAGTACAATTGGGTGCAAATTAGCCCAGAGAAGGAAACAATGGCAGGAACAGCGACAACAAATGGCACACCCAAGCACTAAACTTCTGAAGCAGTTAAATGAGGCTAGGGAACTAGCTCTCACATCATTGATGACAAGAGGGTTTCTGTTCAATTTGGTCAAAGAGAATGAATGAGAGAATCACCATTCGCATGGGGGTGGAATGCTGTGATTTTAAACATTGCCCTTACCCAAGTTCAGGTGAAATCTCAGAATCTGAAAAATTCCCAGGTAAAAGATGGTGTTTGAAGCAATCTGCTTGGGACACTTTGGCTGAGCGCTTCCAGCACAATGGAGCTGCTGCATTGCAAACTGAGCAGGAGCTCCCATCTCATAAATTACATTGCAGAATGAGACTTAAAGGGGAACGTCAAAACCCTTTGTGCTCTTAAGGACCTTGCTGAAACACTCTTTTGTTTCAACTTTCTTTCTAAACCGAAGGCAAGAAGAGTTACTCAGTTCCCCCGGAGTTTTCTAGCTTTGCCAGGATGTTTGATAAGAGACTATTCTGCCCTAAAAGCTCTGCTGATGGGCTGCAGATCGCTGGCCTGGAAGCCTGATTGTAGTGTGATCCCCTGGAGCATCTTTTAGGTTTTAGGAGTGTGTGGAGGGTGTAGAAACACTTTCCGAAGCATGCTAGGGCAGGCATCATTGCCCTGGTGGAACCTTGTATCAGCTGAGGGGTCTGCTGTAAACCAACCAACCGTGGAATAATCTGCTGTGATTTTTGTTAACTCAAAATCACTTATTCCACAGAAATGAGCTTCGGAAGCAAAATGATGCAGCCAGGCTGCTCCCAAACTGTCCCAGAGCCTGAGCATCCTGTGTGCCGGAGGGATGTGCTCTTTCTGTGCTTGGAAAGCAGCACAGGACAGGCAGTGGTGGCCTCCTGGAGCATCCCTCTCAGGGTGGCACCTTCTGCTCTGCCCACGGCTGTGCAGCTCTGAGCACAGCAGCGCATCTGTACTCTTGACAGTGGGATTGAGTGCGCCCTCAGCAAGTTTGCCGATGACACCAAGCTGTGTGGTTCGGTTGATACACCGGAGGGAAGGGATGCCATCCAGAGGGACCTTGACACGCTTGTGAGGTGGGCTGATGCCAACCTGATGAAGTTTAACCATGGCAAGTGCAAGGTCCTACACCTGGGTCGGAGCAACCCCAGGCACGGCTACAGGTTGGGCAGAGAAGAGATTCAGAGCAGCCCTGCGGAGAAGGACTTGGGGGTGTTGGTCGATGAGAAAATGAACATGAGCCAGCTTCAGTGTGCGCTCGCAGCCCAGAAAACCAACCGTATCCTGGGCTGCATCAAGAGGAGCGTGACCAGCAGGTCGAAGGAGGTGATCCTGCCCCTCTACTCTGCTCTCGTGAGACCTCACTTGGAGCATTGTGTGCAGTTCTGGTGTCCTCAACATCAAAAAGACATGGAACTGTTGGAACAAGTCCAGAGGAGGCCATGAGGATGATCAGGGACTGGAGCACCTCCTGTATGGAGACAGGCTGAGAAAGTTGGGGCTGTTCAGCCTGGAGAAGAGAAGGCTGCGTGGAGACCTCAGAGCAGCTTCCAGTATCTGAAAGGGGGCTACAAGGATGCTGGGGAGGGACTTTTCATCAGGGACTGTAGTGATAGGACAAGGGGTGATGGGTTCAAACTTAAACAGGGGAAGTTTAGATTGGATCTAAGGAAGAAATTCTTTACTGTGAGGGTGGTGAGGCACTGGAATGGGTTGCCCAGGGAGGTTGTGAATGCTCCATCCCTGGAGGTGTTCAAGGCCAGGTTGGACAGAGCCTTGGGTGCCATGGTTTAGTGTGAGGTGTCCCTGCCTGTGGCAGGGGGGTTGGAACTGGATGATCTTAAGGTCCTTTCCAGCCCTACCTATTCTATGATTCTTCAGATCTGTACTCTTCATCGGTACTCTTCAGAAGAAAATCAGGAAGGTTGTGGGCAAGGGGAATCACAGGTTCTGTGAGAATCTCCTGGAGAAGCCAGGGTTCACCAGGCGGGTTCTGCTTGCACCTGGCCCTTTGTGTGTGTGTGGATGTCTGCTCCCATTCAAGCATTTCCGACCCTCTGTGATGGCCTGGGCTGGCTCACTTGTCACGCTACCATCCTTCTGCCTTTGTTTTGCAATGTTTGGCTATTTTTGATTAAGAAATACTGCCTGTTTGCCTTGGCAGTGCTGCTCGTTGGATTGATGCGGCGTTCTTCAGCTAGAGTGTTTGTTCAGCCTTTTGGATGCTTTCTCAGGGGTGGGGTGGGATGATCCAAACCTATCAGTATGCTGCTGACCCATGGGGGCTTCTGAAAGGCTTGAGCCAGGGTATGTTCTGATGGAAACCACCGCCTTCCTCCACTTGAAAAGGCCAGGCTCTGGGGATGAGATGAACTGGCTTAAATGAGTCCCATCCAGGAGAGAAACGTGGCTCCCAGAAGGAGACTGCAGCAGCATGAGAAGGGGAGTGAGGGACCCATTGCCTTAAGTGAAGCATGGGGACACCCAGTCGGTCCAGATGCTTGGCAGGTACAAATGCCTCAGGTGGATCTGGCTAATGGATGTTAAAACAACTTGAACTTTTTGTTCTTGGCCCTGGTAATTGCTGGTTTCTTGCCTTTCCCCATGGTCTCTCTGGACTATTTTATTCCTCCCTGTCCCTGAGAGACCAGGGTGACTGTGACCATTAATGCCATGCTCCTCTGCCAGGGCTGTCATAACCTTTATACTGAACATGGTTTGGGCTTGGAGCTCTCGTGCTTCACCTCAAAGTCCCCATGTTGCAACGCCAGCATGCCTGTGGTGCGTGATCCATTCACATTCCACACTCTCCAGTGCTTTGATGAGGTGGACAGGGATGGGATGGATGTGTTGTAAGTGCTGCAAGGAGCATATTTTGCACGCACTTCACTAAGACTGCAGAAATGCAGAGCTCCTCATGTCCTCCAGCCGGGAGGTGTTTGGTGAGCAAGCTCCGGGGCTGGCTCTGGGTTTGGGGGAACTATGTGGGCTCGCCTGGATTTCCTCACTCCTGCTGTCCTGGGGACTCTGGCATTGGTGGGAGCTGAATGTGCCATGTGTTGGGATGTGACTAACACTAACCACCTCTCTCCTTTTCTTCCAGAGCTGGCATATGACCTGGATATGGATGACACCTCTGCAAACAAGCAGCTTCTAAACCAGCAAAGCAAAGGTGGTGCCACGATCTCCAACAGTGACCCCAGGAATGCAGCCCCCAGCCCCGGGCCTGCTGCTGCCATCACCCTGCTGCTGCTGCTGGGCCACAAGCTGTGAGCAGTGCTGGTGGCATTGCTCCATGTCCCTTTTTTTAATGAGGAAGACATTTGGAACCTCTTCTGGAATATATGCACATTTCCAAGGACAGAGCAAACGACTTGAGTGGGTTTTATAAAGGAATCTGGTATCTTCCCACAAAAAAACCCCACAACTAAAAGGGGTTTGTTCATGGTAAATGAGTAAATACGTAACAGTGCTTTTTAAAGATAATCCTGTTTAATATAAGAAGGTTCGTATTCAATTGAGTTCCTCACAGGTGTGGAAGACTAAGGTCTCCCTGGCTGTTCAGTCACAGACCGTATTTCATCTTGAGTCATTTGAATGTGCGTGGGGCTTAGAACACCTACGGTTTATGAAATGCTCTCAGCAAGTATCAGACCCCTGATCCTACTTGACTTAATACAGTTTTTGTCTGTAGTTCAAGCAGGTTTTGTACTAACTCCAGTTTCAAGGCTCACCCCTAGGAATCTGGCCAGGCACACAATACAGAGGGCAGGTGAAGACAGGGCAGAGAGAAAGTCAGACGTGCAGCAGGAAGAAAGATGCTGCAGATGAGGAGTTGTGGTGCACCAGGATTACCGTGGAGGTGTGCTCCCGTGGGCACCAAGTACACCTGCATTGTGGCAAGTTGAAGGTGATTTTGCTGCTCGCATCCCAGCCAGGTCCTGCAAAGCCCTTCAGTCCCCACAAGCATCCCCATGGCCTGTGCAATGCCCTGGTTGTGTTCTGCAGAAGAGGAGCACCTCCTTTCCCACGGGAAATCTGCAAACAGAGCTCCAGCCAAAGGACAGACAGCATGGAGATACACGCCGTGCTTTACAGGGATGAATAACAGCATCCAACTCATTGTGCTGCAAGGGAGGAAAAGAAAGGGATTTGCAGAAGCCCAAGGCAGATGAGACTCTTACTCATGTGTTTCTTTGCATGTTACTTTATTTAAGCTATCTCCGAAATAAAGATTGATTGCTCTATAAAGGGTGTGCTGGAAGTAGTCTCCCATGTGTGCAAGGTGATGCTCTGCCTTGCTCCTGGCGTGGGCAGCCTGGAAAAGCCAACAGTGCCCGGCTCAGGGACACCATGGAGAGGCTTGAGCCTTGGCTTAGCCTCATTAAAAGGATGGGCCAGGGCCAGGGAGGGTTTGGTTTGTTTCCTGGCCAAAATTGTTATGTGTTTCTGTCTAAGATGCTGCCTTTACTAGAATGATTATATCCACAATATCTTAAGCCACAGTGTGTACCTGCAGGCGTGCACGCACACATACACACATGCGTGCTTTAAGCATGTGTGTGTCTCAGACCTTGTTAAAAGCAATTTCATGTTTAGGAGAAAGCAAATAAATCCAAACCACACAATCAGATGGTTTGGAGAGCAGAAGCTTTGCCCAGCCTGAGTGGTGGGGCTGATCTGGTTGTCCCTGATTTAAAGTGCTGGGACTGTGTGAAGTGCTTCAGGAGCTGTGGCAGAAGGAGAGCTGGCTGCTCACCCCGCTCCTCTGCATGGGGACCTTCACTTCCAAGTCACTGCTCCTGATGGAGAGGAGAGGATTTGGGCTAAGCCCCGGCGTGACCTGCTGGTTAATGGTCAGAGAGCTGGATAGGGTCTGGGTTTCAAAGCCCTCGTATCCCACCTGCACTGGGGTGAGTGCTGGGACTGTCAAGGCATGGATGGATGAGGCCCTTAGTGACGTGGTTTAGCGGCGGACTGGGCAGTACTGATGAACTTAAAGGTCTTTTCCAACCCAGCTGATTCTGTGATTCTATGGATGTAGATGTGTATTTGTGTTTTATATGTTCACAAACCAAATTGCAATCCCTCTGTCTCTCAGGCCCTGCTCTCCCCATTAGCCCTGCTCTCTGCACAACAGCTGGCTGTGCCCATGAGCCTCTGCTTCACCAAAGGGAATATTTTATTAGCACCACTTGAATTTCCATCACTTCTTCCCTTCTGATCATTTTCCTTTCATCCCTCTGGAGCACTGGAGGTGGGAGCAGGATGCTGGGTTTGTTGGGAGATTATGTGCTCCCTCTGCCTCACCAGGTACCATCGCAGGGACATTCTCTCCTCTGTGTTGGAAATACTCTGTGTGCTGCTGCTGCCTTAGATAAGCAGCAGGATGGGATGGTGGCACTGGCTGTTCAGGCTAGCGTGCTTTCATTCTCTCCTAGGGTGATGGTGTGGGCTGTGCCTTGCTGTGTGTCTCACAAAGCCTGACTGCATCACCACAGAGGGATGCTGATGCTTCTCAGCAGAGACCCCTCTGTAGCGTGCTGAGCCTGGTTTCCCATTGCACAGACATGCTGTTTAGCAAAGCTACGCTTGTTGGAGACTTTGTTATGATAAGAGATCACAAAAAATACAGCTTTTGAGCTTGTTACCTGCCAAGTTTATAACGTAAGGCATTATAACTGGTAAAAACAGCTGCTGAATTTTACCCTGCAGTGGGTTTATGTGCATGTTTTAACAGGGTTTTGGCAACGGATGCCATGGCCACCAAGATGGAATAAAGCTGGCGTTCAGTTTGGGCAGTGTTTCATTCCCATGTCAGGAGAAATAAGGAATAATTGTTCCCTGTTGGTTTCTCTACACCACCTCTGCTTACTGTGACCTGCATTGGCATGGGATGTCTTCATCAGAAGATGGGCACTGTCACCTTCCTTGGACACATGTCCCTGGAGCCTTGTCCCAGGGCTCGCAGGTTTAACACTAACACAGGCAAGATTATCTGAAGTTTTCTTTTTCAACAGTAGTAGCAGTAATAGCAGCAGGAGTGGTGTATATTAGCATATGTATTGGTAATGAGTATACATATCATCTAGATGATAAAGTGTTTCTATGGGTCGAGGTGGTGCGGGATGGAAATGTCACGGCTGTACTCCCAGCACCATGATAACGTGGTGCTGTGGCTCCAGCACTGGCAGTGGCCGCGTCTGGCCAGCAAGGCTATCACCAGTGTTAATACCTGCCTGGTTTTCTACCAGTGGATATTTTCTCTTCCCAGCCAGGGAAAAGCAGCTGAACAGAGGGGTTACGTCATGGAGGCACATCTGGAAAAGAAAAAGAAACTTGGAAAACCCCTTTTCTAGCTGGTTTCAAGCCCTGCAGTGAAACGCGGAGCTGGTCCTGAGCTGTCAGTGGCTCTGATCCCTGAGCCTGGCTGCCAGCACCATGTCCTGGTGATGCCTCATGGCACTGGCACCTTGTGCTGGCGCTGCCCAAAGGCCCAGTGACCTGGGGAAGGTTTCCAGTCTTCTCCAGTCTCAGGCGGTTGAGCCTGTACTGGTTAACCTTGCTGCTTCCTGGCCAGAGCTGCAGCTCTCGTTAAGCTCCATTGGCAGCAGTGGGGTGACAGGAGCCCGCCACCACCGTGCACATCTCATGTGCAGGTAGGGCTGAGCAGCATCAAAGCCACTGCCTCTCTGGGTGGGTTTGCAAGCAGCCTTGAAAAGGTGCTGAGAGCAGCACCTTTCCCCGTGTCTGAGGCCGGGGATGAGATGCAAACATGTGCTTAGCATGTGTAATGTATTTCTGTACTAACTATGCACCAAATTAGAGTTTCAACCCAAAATATTGTTGTTGGATGGGAAGTCCCAGCTCATTAATCAATTGACTAATAGTTTAGTGCTGGAATGGTGTCATCGGAACGCACTCACCAGCTGCTGGGAACAGCTGGTGCTGGCGGCTTGCGCTGTGTTGGGAAGTGAAATCCAGTGTCTGGAGGTTGTTTTTCAGGGGATTTTTCAGAGCTGCTCGTTCATCTCCATGAGCAAACCCTCAGGCACTCTGGAGCGGGCACCCAGCAGGGATGTGGGTCTGGATTCACTGGGGCTTCCAACTGAATCAAAGTCCCCCCTGCATGGAGGATGCTGAGAGCGCCAGCTGCGTCTGCAAACATTTCAAGTGGACACAGGGTGTTCCTGAGGGTTTGCGTAAGAGGAACACGTGTAATCCTGTGCTCTCTGGTGGTTTGGTTTGCTCTTGAGTCAAACCGGTGTGTGCTGAGCTATGGGAATGGCAAGGGAGATGCCACCAACCCAGAGGGCAGGTTCTGGCTTGGAGGGCATTGGGTTGGGGCACAGGCGGGGGTCCTGATGCGGTGGCACTGGGGGCTGCTGTGTCAGGAGGGGAGAAGGTGGCCCCTTGCCCTACCTCCTGCCCTGCTTTCTCATCAGCTGCTGGTCCATGGTGAGACCTTCACAGCCATGCGGCAGGCGGTGGCAGATGGGGCATGAGATAAGGCTGCTGGTGGGGACCAGCTGTGGGATGTTGTTGAAGTCTCTAAAACAGAATACAGGAAACCACACAAAGACCTCAAAATGCTTGAAACAGCTGCGTGTGCTGCTGAGGTGCCTCCTTCCAACCTCGGAGCATGCAGCTGGTGGCGGGACCGGCCATGGCCAAATCCACTGGATGAGTCCTTCCCTGCAGGGTACCCAGCTCACCTCAGCTAAAGCACCTCAGAAACAGTGTTTGGTCCCTAAACACTTGGGTGCCTTGGTGGGAATTTCCATAACCTTTCCAGCAGGGCAGCAGCTTAATGATTGACAAATGCTGCTAAAGCTTTACCAGATCATGCACTGTACACCCAGAGGTGTCTGCTCCCAGAAACCCAGGGATTTATCCTTTTGAAGTCCATAGCTGAGGGGCACTCAGGTGGGGATCAGCGAAAACACCAACCCTCCTTGTGCATTATTAGTTCCCTTAACAAGGAGTCAGCTGTGGCGGTGTTGGGGGGGATGAAATGCGCAGCCAGAGGGCAATGAGGTGAAACCATCCCATTGGAGGATGGTCACTGGTCCTCAGCTTGGGAATTTGGGTTTTCTATCAGGGACATGGTGAAACTCTCCTGTGAAGACAAGTGGTGGGATTGGTTCAGCTCCAGCTCTTGGGAGACCTCACTAAGAAGTAGAAGTGGAGGGAAAACCTCAACCCAAACCCACAAACAACCCCCTAAATAAACTTGTCAAATGTCACTGAAGGACATTCCCTGGAGATGAGGTAAATGGGATATATGCTGGATACAGGCAGATGGAGCAGCCCTGGCGTGTTTACACAGGCAGTGAATTTACTGCCCTCAAAGAAGAAGCCCCGAGAAGCAGTGGGCATTAATCAAATGGAGTTTATTTGGTCAGCCATGGTCAACTGAAAATAAACATCTTGGTGTTGTTCTGCTGAGAGCACACCAGGATCTGGAGTACGCATCCGTGCCTCTGGGCTGCAAAGCACCGCATCCCATAGCCCTTCCCAAGGGCTAACACCATCCCTGTGAAGCTATGGCTCCCTGCGAGGCTCCTCTTGAAGCCTGTGCCAGCCCTGCAGCCCAAAGGGTTTGGAGAGGAAACAGAAATGATTCCTGATGTGGGGATTTGCTTCCCGCGTACCGTGTGGTGGGGTGGGAGCTGGGGCTGGGACCTGAGAGCACTGGCTGGGAAAGGAAGGGTCCCGTTAAGGACTATTCAGGGTTATTTCAAGGTACTCCTCGGTGGTCACAAGGCCACAGAAGACTTCTGCCAACTGCTCCAGCACATACCCGTGTTGGAAACCAGATTGTTCCATAGCAGAATCATGGAATGATGTGAGATGAAGGGACCTTAAAGCTCCTCCAGCTCCAACCCCTGCCACAGGCAGGGACCCCTTCCACTGGAGCAGCTTGCTCCAAGCCCCTGTGTCCAACCTGGCCTTGAACACTGCCAGGGATGGGGCAGCCACAGCTTCTCTGGGCACCCTGTGCCAGTGTCCCACCACCCTCACAGGGAAGAAGGTACCAACCTGGGCTCAACCTCGCAGGTTAGTGGCTGTCTCCTCCCTTGTAGGAGCCCAGCAGGGACCTCAACAAGTGCTTGCAGTGAGTCAACACGTTTGGGGATCTCTGCCAGTGGTTTCTGTTTGCTTTCACTGTCCTCTTTGCTGTTGTTATTTCAGCTCTCGGAGATGCTGCACATCCAGAGAGGAAATCAGCGCCGGATCCAGCAGCACAACCACCCTCCCCATCCAGCTCTCTGCAGGCACATCACCAAAAAGAAGTCCAAGGCCTTCCTGTAGCAGCCTGTATCCCTTCAGTGTCATATTATATTGCCATCCACCACATTAGCAAACAGGAGAATAAACATGGGCTGGATAGCAAAGCAAGAGGCTCTTTAACTACAGATGTTGAGGAGAGTGACGTTTGTGTACATTCCACCCTGAAGTGGATTAAAGTGGTGACCTTTCCTGTGGTGTGAAATGGGTTTGTTGTGGAGCACAGGCATCTCGCGTCACTTCAAGATCTGCCAGACATTTTGTTGCCCCCGTTGTTTATGGTTAACGTTGGATGATGTCTCTTGAAGCTGAATCTCAACAGCTGACAGGGTTTCCTGAGAGCTTGTCATCTGGACTCTATCGAGCAGAATTCCCGGGTTTGGGTGTATTTGTTCCCATCGGAAGGAAAACCAGTGTTTTCTGGAAAAGAAGAAGTCAAGGGAGGATGGTGGCGTAAGTGACTCCTAATGCTGAGCTGAAACCTGCAGAAGGAACCAGGATTTGACTGAGGGTACCAGACCTGTGGTGTGAGTCGCCGCTATTGCCCATCACTGTGTGTGTGATAAACATCTCCCAAGTGTGGCAGCCAGCACAGACACTTCTCCAGGATGATGCCAGCTTTGCCATGCATGGCCTCCCATGACCATGTCAGAGTAGAGGGATGCTACTGCCAGCACACCAAGGTACCAAGGTATAATCTTGTCTTGCTTCCAGCAGGGCCCTTGCTCCAGGTCCGGTTTTACTGTGCTGAACATGCACCAGGCAGCTCTTGGCTGTTCTGCTCCTGGCGAGGATGGTGAAGCAGGAGGACAAGGGAAGAGGAGCTGTCACACTGGTAGCACCAGCCTCGGTATTGTGTGGTGCAGTTGATACGCTGGAGGGAAGGGATGGGATCCGGAGGGACCAGGACAGGCTGGAGAGGTGGGACCTTGTGAACCTCATGGAGTTCAACAAGGCCAAAGGCAAGGTTCCACCCATTCCAACCCAAACTGCTCTGTGATTCTGTGATGCTCTGGGAAGAGATATAAGAGATAATATAAGAGATATATATAAGAGATATAAGAGATACAAGATATATAAGGAGAAACTTCATCAGCAAAGAGGGATTTCTTTGCCCCGCGGTGCTCAGGCAGAGCAATGAGCCAGGCTGTGCAGGGCAGCCGAGTGCTGCAGCTCGGAGACAAATGTTTAGCAGCCACATATCTGCTGGTGAAAGACTAAACAGAGACATGGATCTTGCACCCTTTAAACACTGCATGGCTGCGGGCTGCAGACGTGGGGATGAGATGCGCATGCTGCTTTATTTAGCGTTATATGAGCTGTGGTGCATTGATGGAAACCGCCCCGCAGATACCAAATGTGTGACTGCAAAGAAATGCAGTGTTTAGAAAACAAGGGGAAAAGAAAAAGGGAAAAGAAAGATAAAAAAAAAAAACAACCCAACAACAAACCAAAGAAAAAGAAAAAAAGGGGGGAAAAGGGAAAAAACCAGCAAGGAAGTGGAGGGAACCTCTGCTCTCCAGCCCCAGCTCCAGCCCTGAGGTGATGCTCAACAGCAAAGGATTGCAGATCTGCTTCCCCTCATGCTGTTGCTGTCATGAGGCTGGAGGAGCTCACCACAAATAATCTGTGCCTTTCCCAGGGACAAACAGAAGCCACTGAAGTCAGGGACTAACTCGTCCCCTGGTGCAGGGGGTAGACATGGGGGAGATGTCAGGGGATGCTGCAGGTGGCAGGGCTGGTGTCCCCAGGTCTGGGGGGGCAAAGCAGGGGGCAAGGGAGAAGCAGGAGGGCTCTGGGAGGTCTTGGCATAGGATGCTAGAAGGGTGTGAGCATCGAGGGAAGGAGGGGACCCTGAGCTGCTCTGTGTGCTGTGTGGAGCAAGCTGCTCTAGTGGAAGGTGTCCCTGCCCGTGGCAGGGGGTTGGGACTGGATGAGCTTTAAGGTCCCTTCAACCCAAGCCAGGCTGGATTCTAGGATTCACTCAAGCCCCGGTCCTGTGCTGTTTGTCTAAAACTGGTTTTATGACCTTTAAGGAATGATCGGTTCAGGCGAGATACTGGTAATTGAGTTACTTTTAAGGGCACTGATTGATCCCTGATCTTGTTGCCTGTTGGGCTGCCAGACTGCACCTCAGGCAACTGCCCGGCAAAAGCCGCTGGTCATTGTGACACTGACCTGCTAATCCAGTCTCCAAAGGAGTAACTCAGTGTCCTCAGGGTCCTCTGTCTGCTGACTTTGGGATGAGTGGATTCCAGGGCACTGTTTAGATGGCTCTTCCCACCTCTTTTACGCAGCCTCACATGGCATTTTGGTTAATGCTCTGCTGTTTGCTCTTGATCCTGCTCCTGACAGCGTGGGATGGCCATGCTGATGGTTTGCAGGGAGCGCCTAGCTGGGACTCACTCCTGATCCCCTCCTTGTTCCCATTATCCCGATGAAACCCAAGGGCAATCCAGCTGCACAAGCAGGGGCAGCCACTGCTTGAGCAATAAAATGCTGCTACCTGGGTTGCAAAGCAAAGTCAGAGCAAGCGATAGCCAGAGTGTCCTTAAGAGGGTGCCTGGATGAGGGGATGCTTCCCATGTCAGCCCTGCCAAACCCCCTTTCCAGAGGATCTCCACCACAACTCTGCTTGTCCCTGGGCAGTGTCTGGCCAAGGCATCCGTGCAGTTTGTGGTGCTCCATCCATTCTGTTCTATGATTCTTCAGCACTCTCTTCCCCATCAGCCTCCTCCCTTCCATGGGGCCCTGCCTGGGTACATCCCAACACTGAACATACCCAGCCCCAACACTGCTTATGGGGGCACCTTTCCCAGGAAAACAGTGCTCCAAGCCCTGGGGGGTGCTGCGGCAGGAGGGGGGGCTGGTGAAGCTGCCTGCAATAAAGCATCCCTAGGAGCCCGTGTTAGTGTGAATGCGGTATCGTCATCCCAGCAGTGTATGAGCTGGGGGATGAGGCTCCGAGGCAGCCTTAAAAACCAGAGTACATGTAAAAGAATGTTTAAATGAAGCGATATTTGGAGTCCCATTCCTGCCATCTGGCTCTGCATGGTTCGGGTGTGAGCTTTCAGTTTTCCCAGTGCAGCTCTGGAAGATGGGGAAAAAAGCCCTCAACTCTAAAGAGCTGAGACAACAGTTTCAAGTTCTGGGCTCTTGGATGAAGCATTGTGAAACCTCAGCAGCAAAAGCTGAGCAATGGATGAGCTTTAAGGTCCCTTCCAACCAAACCTATGGTTCTATGATCCCTGGACCTGCCATTTCAGACCAAGCTGGAGCCACATGGGTGCAGATCTTGGCTGTAACAGGCAGTGGGATGCCCCGTCACCCAGTGGAGGGCTGTGTGGCTCCTGTTCTGCACACCCATCATCCCCCCAAGTTACTCCCCAGGGGAAGGGGATGTGGGGCTGTGCCCAGCCCTGCACTGCTTATCCTGGGGGGTTCTGCACTGGAAATCCTGAGCACTGCTCCCATGGGTGCTCTGGGAAGTGGAAAGACGGAGCAAGTAAAGTCCTTCAATCTCCTCCTTTCTTTTCTTCCTCCCAGTTTTTACTTTCATCCTATCCTGTCCTGGCTGTGGCTGGAGGCCATGGGCACTCCCAGCCTCCATTTCCATGGTCGGGAGAGAGAGGACCTTCACTGGGGCAGCACATCAAAGGGGCAGTGGCTGCTCCACCATCTCACCTCATGTGGGGCACACTCCCAGCCCCATGGCCAGGACCCCCTTCCCCGCTCTGCACATCAATCACCGAGGATGCATCTCACCACTGGCCACCTCTCTGACCCCAGATCTTCCTCCTTTCCCCTGGGATTCAGGTGCAAACGCCTCAGAGCCATGGGCTGCACAGCTCCTGGCACCAAACAGCCTCAAGGTTTGCCCGGGCTGATGTGGGATGCGGGATCACTGCATCCCGGCAGGGAATAGGGACCTGCAGGGTAACGAATGCCTGATTCTGCTGCTGGTGGTGCTCTGTTTGGTTTTCTTTCCTTCCCTCCCCATCAGCTATTACAATAACAGGACTTTCATTTCCCCCACCCCCTTTTTCCCCCAATCTATGCCCAAACCGCAATATCGGTTAGAAATATCATCTGTGAAAAGAAAAGGCAAATAAATGAGCACATCAAAGGCAGCAGCCTGGGGCCGTTCAGTTGGGAGCAGGAACAGGGCTAGGCTCTGGGCCCATTATCTCGCTGATATCTAATGCCACCACTTCAGAGTGTGAGAATGGAGCCTTTTTCCCCCTGCAGCGGAGCGCGCTGGCCCCGCTGGTGTTTGGGAGCACAAAGGCCGCCATCCACCCGGCTCTCACACAGGCTGTTGACACGTTGCGCTCAGATTTCATCCCTGAAAACCTGGAACTTTATGCCGAACAAATAACAGGACCTTTTCCCTTCATCTGGAAAGGATAAAAACAATCGCTGGCACTTGGAGCGGATCGCTCTTGCTTTTCCTTCCTCCCCGCTCTCCTCCCAAGCCCCTGCTCGCTCCCCGCAAGTCACAACTTGCATATTTTCATCTGAGAACTTAAACCATGGGGGGTGAGGGGCAAGAGTGGAGGGGAATGAAGAAAGGAGATTAAAAAGGAGGGTTGTAAGCAGCACTGATGCAACCATGAATGCGTAGCAGCGTATGCGCTGCCCTGGCCCCACGGGCAGTGTTTGCTCTTTAGAGGGACATAGGCAAGGGCTGCCTGTGCTCCTCATGGAGGAATGGTACCCAGCCCTGCAGCACATCCCTGCTGTGGGATGGATGGTGCCTGACCCTGCAGCACATCCCTGCTGCGGGATGGATGGTGCCTGACCCTGCAGCGCATCCCTGCTGCGGGATGGATGGTGCCTGACCCTGCAGCGCATCCCTGCTGCGGGATGGATGGTGCCTGACCCTGCAGTGCATCCCTGCTGCTGGATGGATGGTGTCCTGCTTCCGCCATTTAGGGGCTGGAACATTGATCAGGGTTGCATCCTCCAGGAATCACACTGTACCCTCTGATGGGAATCACACTGTACCCTCTGATGAGCATCACACCTGGGATGGGGATGCAAGCTATGACTTCGTGGTCCAAGGCAAAGCCTGGTGAGCCCTCCTCAAGCAGCAGGACAGGCTGGCGCTCATCCTGTGCCCTGTTCCTCTGGGCTGCTCCTTCCTGGCCTTTGTTTTCAGCATGGCACTGTCGGAAGAGGAGCTGCAGCAGCAAATCCAGCCCATGAGCGGGTGTGCACTGCCCACACCTCCTGCTGCCGCCGGGTGCATTGAGCAGGTTTTGTTTCCTTTCACCCAGGTAAGTACACACGGTTTCCACTCTGTGTTTACAAACCCTTTTGAAACAGCCTTTAAACACAACGAGTGCCTGGGGGAACAAAAGAATCATTATTTTATTTTATTCATCACTATTTTACTGATACCGAAGCCCTGCACAAAGAGGTTCGTGGGTGCTGCGAGCAGTGCTGTGGCCAGCCCACACCCTCTGCCTGTACTTGGGTTGGTCTTGCCCGTTAATGGGAATTCTCCCAGTCCATGGATAAGCACATCCCGAAGCTGAGAGGTTCACAAAACCATGGAGCTGCAGAGATTAGGACTGGAAAAAGCTTCAGAACCCTGGCCCAGGCCCAGCAGCGCTGACCTCGAGCTGTCCTCTCTCTGCTCTCAGAATCCCTCCTCCATCAAGACTCCACAGCCTGTCCCAGCTCCTGATTCAGGATCTTGTTGCACAAAGGCATTTCTCCGTGGCTAACCTAAACCTCCCTGGCCACCACTCAAGCCCATTGGGGTTTTTTCTCCTATCTCCTATCCACGGAGAAAACAGACCCTGCTCTTGGCAGAGCCCAGGGCTCGGCACGTGCGGCTGGCACGGCACAGCATGGCTGGACATGGCCCTGTGTGTGGCACTGGCTGTGTGGCCTCAGTCCCTGCAGGGCTGGGGCAGAGGGGAACAACACCAAGTGCTGTCTGGAGAAGCAGGAAATAATCTCCTACCATGGGAAAGAGATAGGGAGAGGCACTCTCAGAGCAGCAGGTGATGCAGCCAGCTGGCACTGCTTAAAATGAGTAATATCTGGGTATACCTGAACACCCTGCTAAAAACCCACACAGCACAGCCAGGGGAGAAGGGACCCCGCTGCTCTCAGTTGTCAGCAGGACCATCCCAGTCCCCTCTGGTGCTGTCCATCCCTACTGTGGCAGTTGCTCACTGGGCAGGAGGCTTGTTTCCACCAGCAGCACTGGTGCTGTGCTCCGGGTCAAGCTCTGCTTGTCCAGGGATGGAGCCGCACTGTGATGATCAGCAGAGAGGTCAAAGCTGGCTTCTTATGAAGATCAGTGTGAGCTTGCTAGGGGCAGCTCCAGCACCCTCACTGCTGCAGCCACCGCTTCGTCCAGGGCCTTTCAATGCCCTCAAAGCGCTTCTACCCAGGCACTGGTCCAGCAAGCGCTTCATGCACAGACATCTGCCTCGCTTCAGCAGGGATGCGCATCAGCCCTTGAGGGCTCCATTAGCAGAGAGGAGCAGAACTGGCTCATCCCTTCAGCACCAACCAGGACACGGAAGGCAAAACGGGTTGAGAGAGAGAAGGGGAAACATCAGCTCCAAGTGGGACCTTGCCCAAAGAAGTGGTGAATGCCCCATCCCTGGCAGTGTTCAAGGCCAGGTTGGACAGAGCCTTGGACAACATGGACAAGTGTGAGGTGTCCCTGCCCATGGCAGGGGGCTGGAACTGGATGAGCTTTAAGGTCCCTTCCAACACGAACCAGTCTAGGACTCTATGGATGGAGGATTAAACTCTGTGGCTGTAATTCACACCAACAAAGGTCCCATCCTGTTGTCCAGCTTCCTTGCTGACATCCAGGTGTGTGGCCACCTGTGGTAGGGAAGATGGTGACACAGCCCCAGAGATGCTGGGCTTTGGGAAGGGATGCGGGTGATCCGGTGTGGATCCAGGATGCCAGTGCTGGTCCAGGGAAGCACGTGGTGGCCACTGGGGAGAGGCAGCCCAGGGACCTCCTCTGCAGAGCTGCAGTGAGGGAGTGGAAAGAAGAGGAAGCCGTGGCCAGCTCTGGAGCAACGGAGACTGACGTTCACTTGCCGGGAATCTGTTGGGGAATATTTTTACCCACTGGGTGCGAGTGCTCTGCACGTCAGAGCCATCTGCCTGCCACAGGGTCCCTTCTGCCAGAGCCGGGAAGTGCAGGCACCAGAGCCTGTGAGAACTAGTGCATTCCTGTGCCCTCCGAAGCTCTGTGTCCCCACGTCTCCTCCCTGCGGCGCCTGGGGACAGAGCTGGGACCACATCTTGTCCTGCTGCGGGAGAGACAAGTGCTTGTGTTCCCTAAAATGGAGATGGTCCCGAGCTCCGCACAGCAAGCCCCGTGCACTGCAAGCCGGTTTGGACATGGGAAGCTGCGTGACAACCTTGTTGCACATCCAGCTCGCTCCCCTTGTCCTCTCAGCATCTTCCCATCTTGCTTCCGTGGGCACAGCACTGCAGAAGGCAACAAGGACCTAACCCCAGTTAACGAACCAGCCGAGCAGCTCCGGGGGGTTCTGTTCACTGGATGGGGTGAATGGGCCCCAGGATAAAAATAAGTGGTAAAAATAAATGGAGCCGTCAGCCAAGGCTGAAACATCAGCTCTGCTCACCCTAAATTATCAGGCCATTGACATTTAAAACCCAGAGTGACAGCCTCATTTTGCAGATCCCCCCTCCTCGTGCCAGATGTCCTGCATTAAACACACCCCCGATCTGTGGGATCTGGGGTTTTATCAAAGGAGCCTGTTTCCACTGGAGCCTCCCTGGTTCCAGCCCGATCGCGCTGCCGCAGGATGGGGAACGCTCCTGGCTGGGGTTTACAATGAGCCGTCTCCTGCTGACGAGCTGGAGCTGGGAAGACGCCCGTCCAGCTCCCTTTCAGCACTTTCTAACCTCCTTGTGGCCCAGGCTCTCCTGCCAGTGTGCAGGATTTAATCACCCTTAATGATAGCCAGCCCAAGCACTGCATTCAGCCAGGTTTTCCTAAAGGGAATCTTTATCCAAGTACAACCCCTCCCCACTGTAAATTCCCTGACAGACGGCTGGGAATGCCGCAGGGCTGTGGCAGACCTCTGGCAAGGGCCAGAATTAAATCAGAACCAAAGTTTAAGCCCTGGTGGGGCTCCAGCAGGATTTTCAGATGTAATCAGTGCCTCTGCTGGGCTTGGGGCTCCCCTCTGCCGCCAAGGGACTGCCCCACTCCACCAATTGGAGTTAAAACCCACCCAGCTCACCCCACGCGGGTGGGAACGACTTGTCGTGATTTGTAGTGGAAGCTGGTGCATCACCAATGGGGACTCATTGGGTTTGTCCCATTTCCTCTAGAGCGGATTGAAAGTGGTTTTAGTTAAACTGACACAACTTTGTGTGTGGACAAAGGCTGTGGCAGGAGGTCTGTGCTGGAGAGAGGTGGCACAGAGGGGGAAGGTCAAGAGGAAGCACAGAGGAGCTGGGTCTCCTCTGCTTTCTCCTTTCCTACCCTTCCCTCTCTCCCAAGGGCTGGCAGAGCTGCAGTTTTTCCACTGAATGGGATGCCGGAAACTCGAAATGCCAAGACACCAAGGCATCTGCAGGAGGAGGCTCCGTGTCAGCGCTATGGGGTGACATCACCTTGTCCCTGTCCCTTGTGCCGGGGCCAATAGTGGCTCTGCCCAGCCCAGAGGTGCCCATGCTGGTGGCAGGGACACATTGGGGGTCCCCCACAACAACAGAGGAGCCTCGCACTTTGTGAGCCAAAAGCCCTGCAGGAAGCATGAGCTCGGCTCCCTGCCAGGTAGGGGAGATGGGGACATGGGAGCATCCCATGCATCCATGGCTGGAAAAGAAACCCTGAGTGTGGGGCAGAACTACTGATGGGGAGAGGAGAGCTTGGGGGAAGGGGGGGGTGTTCAGAAGTTTCCACCATGAAAAATACCAACCCTCAGCATCCTTTAAAACTGATCTCAAGGTTTTCCCCTCTGCTTTTCTCCTGGGAAAGGGAGAGGAGCGGGGAAGGGGAATCGCTCGAGTGGTTTGGGGCGAGGGGGCTGGGGAGCTCCTGCCAGATGTGCACAAATGCTGTAGAAGAGAAACAAATCTCTTCTTCTGAGCGGGGCGACTTTGCTGCTCCTTGAAAGGGAAAGTAAAAGGAGTTTTCTCATGAAAAATTTCAGGCAGAGCCATTGTCTCGCTGCAGCCTTTGATTGAGCGACTTGATCAAGCACTGGACAAAACCCTCCGTGTTTTTCAGGAGGTTCCTTAAATCCCGCCGAGGTATGGGATTATGAGGAACAACAAATGGCGAGCTGCCTCTAACCCCGCAGACTTTCTCACTCTTGTTTTCTCTCTCACTTTGGAATAAGAAATGCAGTGCTCCCTGCTGAGTTCTCTTTAAAATTCACATTGTCTCCTCAAATAAAGGCGGGGAGGGTGAGGTAGCGCTTTGAAAACCAGAACTCAGTCATACACTGCAGGGCCAGATCCTAGAGGATTATTCTCTCTCAGGACACTTTATAACTTCATGAGAACTTCTGGCCTGGCTCGTCTCACCAGCCCGGCGTGAGCGGCCCCAGCGGAGGGCAGGATGGCTGAGATCCCTACACCCCTTCCCATCGGCATGGCTGGAGTTGGCTCTGGAGGCTTTATAAAGTTAAAGCCAACTCCAGCTCTGCCCCTGGGGATGGCGTGGGCCCGTTTCCCATGCAGGCGGGAATGCATCTCTCCCGCAGCAGCACCCTCTCCATCGCAGCTGGACCAGGCCTGGCTGTGTTAATGTGACTTTCTCCTGCTTTTGGGAAGCTCGGAGCTGCACCAGCATTGTGCTCCTATGGCCTGGCAGGGCAGCGTGGCTGAGCTTTGCTGTTGGCATGCTTTTGCTGGGAAATGAATGGAATAGGAATGGTCTTTTCTTCCTGACACACACACATGGCATTCTGCTGACAAAAGCTTGAGAGCAAGGGGGTGAAGCTGGTAGCTTTGCTGTTGTTTCTCTCTGTCCTTCCCCAAAGTGGCAATGAGAGAAATAATAAAGGAGCATATTGAAATGTAAACCGCTGGTTTTAAATGGTGCTGCCACCAGGCCATTACACTGCCATGGGGCAAATGACACTGTGGACACACAGACACTGCAGCAGGATGCAGTTGCCTGCATCTGCATACAGATGCCTGTGCAGCATCTGCCCCCAGGGGACACAGGCACTGAGACCACACCAGACAGGGAGCAAGGTCTTTATAAGCAAAGCCTTGAAGTCACATTATACTGCTCCTGGAAGTGTTCGCACACCGTGTAGACGAGGCCCTCAGTGCTATGGGTTAGTGGTGGCCTTGGTAGTGCTGGGGAATGGTTGGACTGGATGAGCTTAAAGATCTTTTCCAACCCAGTTGATTCTACGACTCAATGGTTACAGCGCAATGACGGCAGTGCCCGTCATTCTTGCAGTGCTTTTTCTGTGATTGTCAGTAAACAGAAGCAGCAATTGTTGAACTTCAGTCCCTGGTTCAAGGGTTTAACAGGGCTTGTTTACATCTACGCATGTGTCTGTGTGCAGGGCCAGGGTACAAAGGAGGAGGAGCGGCTGGAGCACCTTGGTGTCTGTGTTGCCCAAGCCTCTGTCCTGCCAAACTCTTTGGGAACAGACCACCAGCGAGAAGGAACAGTTGGTTTTGACAACACATGGCTCAAACGTGTCACAATGATGTCAAAATCCATCACCTGAGTCGGCCTGTTAAACCAGGGGCAGAGCTGAACCATCTACAGCCCCAGTGAGGGAACAACAGCCTGCCCAGCCCTGGCCAACCGCGGCCAGGGAATTCCTCTTTCCCTTTGCTGGGGATGTGCGGGACCGGGATCTCCCGCGCCGGGGCACGCTCAGACCCAGCTCCAAGATGCGGGAGGTGAGGGGCTGGGTGCCCCACGGGGACCGGGCTGCGCGGGGCAGGCGGGGGGAGCGCGGCGATGTGGCGCCCGCTCGGGGCGGTGCGGGGCGCTGCGGGCAGCCCCGGGCTCCGCTCCGCCTCGCTGGGCGGGCGGATCCCGGCTCCTGCTTTTCCCGGGGGCTGTAGAGGCTTGTCCCGGCCCTGCGCGATCCTGCTTGGCTGCCGCCCTCCCCGCCTCCCTCCTCCCTCTCCTCCTCCCTCCTCCTCCACCACCCCATGTGCTTCCTGCCGGGCCAAGTTTGCAGAGCGCCGCCGCACGCCGGGCCAGCGGAGCGGAGCCGCAGCGGTGCGGGGCAGCGGGGTGCGGGGCAGCGGGCGCGGTTCCAGCGCGGCGCGGCGGGGCAGGCTCGGCCTCGGGCCGGCTCCGGCCTCGGGGCGCTCTCGCCCGGCCCCTGCGCGGCCGCACCATGCCGCGGCGGCGCGGGTGCTGCCTGCCGCCCCTGCTCTGCACTTTAGCCGCGCTGAGCCTGCCGCTGCTGCTGGCCGCGGAGCCCCGCGCCAGAAGTTGCTCCGAAGTGCGGAGGCTCTACGCAGCCAAGGGCTTCAGCCAGAGCGAAGCGCCCAGCCACGAGATCAGCGGTGAGTCGCGATCGTCGCCGCCGCCTTTGTGCGCGATCGGCCCGGACGCGGCCCCGCGGGGTGCGCGCCCGGCTCCCCCCAGCCCGGTTCCCCCCGGATCGGCTCGGTTCGGTTCGTTTCGGTTCACCCCATCCAGCGGAGCTCGGCGCTTGTCCCGCCCCGGCTGCACGGTGCCTGTTGCGGCTCCGCGCCTCGCCGCTCGGCCGGGGCTTTACGCGGCGCTGCCGCTTCCCGCGGCCCCGTCCCGGCGCGGGCGCCGCTCGCCCGGGGGCTCCGCATGCAAGGGGACGGGGAAAGGTTTCTTTCTTCCTTCGCTTCTTTCCCTTTCTTCCCTCCACGTCCGACCCGAGGTAGCGGCGCATCCCGGGGACGGGAGTGCTCGCAGCCGGCAGCGGTAGGAAATGGTAGCTAATGTGCTCCCACCCAAAACAGGTTATTCTTTTTTGTTCCATCCTTCATCTCCCTCCCAGGGCCGCTGCTTTTATTTCCCCTTCTGAATGACCTACTGGACCGCATTCTCCGCGGAACAAAGGAAGTGCCTTTTTAGCTGGAATCCTCGGAGACCACCAAGGACTCCGGCTCATGCACTGCAATTTCGCACTACTTTCAACAATAACAAAAATGCATGACTGAATGGCTCAAAAATGTGGAGTGTTAGGGGCATTCATTTCGGTCTAGGACACTGTCACAACACAGACAGACCCCGAGTAAATACCTTTAGACGGCTAAGAGAGGAGCTGGGGGTAATCTTTACCATTGGTGTGCCCTCCAGATATGCATACATTATCCTTTAGACTGACAAAACTGCAATGATTTCAGGCGGTTGCGCTTTTACATTGTCAGCCTAATGATATGCGTTTAGCTTACATCTGTTTGAATAAAATTGCAGGCCTGTTTGCTTCTCCAAGAAATATTTTAATGAGAACCGTCTGACTGGCTGCAGTTAAAATACTCACTCCCCCCTTCACCCTCCTTGCTTTTAAAATGGTCTCTAATAAATAGGCTGGGATTTGATTTGAGTCCAGCCCTCATCAGTGGAGGATCAGGACCCGGAGCAGGCTTCCGCACAGTGGTCGGTGGTGGGAAGGTTTGACCTAGTCCTTATTTTATATGTTGTTGTTTAAGATGACTGGGTGAGCTTTGGAGGGTGTCAGGAGTGGATTGTGCTGCCAGGGCTTCCATTTGAAGCTCTGCAGCTACGGTCAGTTTGACTGCGTGCTTTTGGAACAAGGGGTCAGAGAAATGTGATGAGCAAGGTGAGATTATGTGACAAAAGAAGGGCTTTCTGCAGAGACACGCTGGAAATACCAACCAGGGTTGTGTCGCCTTCCCAGGGGCACAGGGAGGCTGTGTCTGGCCTTGCTTGGAAAGCAGCAGGTCTTGCAAAGTTGGGTTTTAAACATCATCCTGCTCCCCAGGGTGTTCCGGGCGGGATGGTGGAAGTCTTGAGAGGACTTGTGCTGTGTAGAGCTGTAAAGTGTGGTGTGGAGGCACTCAAACCTCGAGCAGGGTGCTCTGTTGTTGTCCCAGGTGATGGTGTGTGTTTTCATTAAGGTGGGTAAATGGATTGGAGGGGCAGTTACCTGAGAGCCGGGCTAATAGGTAAGAACAAGGTAAATGTGTGTGAGGGGAAGAGCTGGCTGTGTTTGGATGAGTTGGTTGTGATGGTGGAAAGGGGTGATTTCTGCTTGGTAGCACCCCTCTGCTCACTAAACTGTGGTGGAGAAGTTTGAGTGAATTCAACAGGCTGTGATGCTGATGGGATGATGCATGGAAACATGGTTGCTACCGGTATGAAGTCCATCAAGCTCTTTAGGGTTTTGTTTGGGTTTGTATGGTGCTCTGTTCTCCCATTCTCTCACAGAATTGCTTTAGATGCCAGGGTGCAGACAGAAGCTTCCTACCACCTTTCCAAAACAGTGTCCTAAAAGCTGTGGCACTGTCAGTGTAGTGACTTCTGTCCTGTCGGGAATCACCGATCCTACAAAACATTGGCCTGGAATTGTCACAGTGAAGCAGCTGGGTGGCATGGGCAGACGTGCCCCCACACTGGGCTGTGGGACAGAAGTGAAACATCCCCACCAGATGGGCATGGGAGCTATTTGGGGTTTAGCAGCATCTCACATGAGGTTTTTTGGGCCAGTTTGACGTTCTAGAACAGTAGATACAACTCTTTTCCTTCAAGGAAATGCCTGTTCCAGCAATCTTTTCATCTGGATCATTGCTGTATCAGTCGCATTAAGAGGCTGTTTAGTGTTGATAATAACCCAGCAGTTCAGTTTAATATTTGTTTAGGCCAGGTTTAGGACCTAATTAGAATATGCATAAATGACAGGTTGTATCTTGCTGAAGTACATAAGCATTTTGGAGAGAAGCACGCGGCTGGTCAGCTCATTGCTGGCTTGATAAGAGGTGTAAAATGTGCTATCTGTAGCGTGGACCATACACAGACTGTTTCCTTTTCTGTTAACTTGGTGTTAGAGGTGTCAGGAGACTGATACTATAAATCTGCATGGAAGCATTTCAGAAGTCATGGCCCTTTGGTACCGCCTTGTGTCCAGGTGATCTTTACCTCCTGCACCTATAGCTGTGTGATGGGTACTTTGCAAAGCTCAGGGCAGTGGTGAGACGCAGTCTTGGTGCTGCTGCTGGAGAGATCAGTGTTTATGTAGAGCTGATGTAGATGGTTGGTTTGTGAAACTGACTCTTGATGATGTATAGAGAGTGGCTGGTATGGGGAGAGCACCAGCCTGTAGCTGCTTTGAAAATGACTTTAAGTCGTTTAAACTTTCAAGTTTCCTGAGGAGAGGGCACATCTTGGGAAGGTCCAGGTCCTGATGCCTGTAGCTACTCACTTTGTTCAAACACTGCCTGAAGAGTATCACTCCTTATTGAACCCATGTGTGTCCAGGCTGTGGTGATGATGGAGCAAACTCCGTGGGATGACCTTAGCCTGGTTGCCCTGCTGTGGCTGCAGAATGAAATGCAAAGCGAGCTGGTGTCAGTGGCATCCGGAGACCCACAGTAGGTGGCAGTGATTTAAAAACAAAAAAGTTTCTTTCAGGAGGCTCCTTCATGCCCTCAGGTGTTAAATGGATGGAAATTCCTTCCCTTTTCCTGCTAATTGGAAGGAATAGATGTTTCTTTTCCTGGATTGTAAAGAAACGGGTGGAAAGTGTTATCAGTTAACCCATGAGTTCCCTGCGGAGGTGTAATGCCTTCTCTGGCTGGCACTGCTGTCCTGAGTTCATGGAGGCAGGCTGGAGTGGAAGATGCCCTTTGGGGAGTACAGAATGAGCCTGGAGCTGGGTGCAGGGAGCTGGGCACAAGCACCATTCCTTGCCCAGTCTTGGTAAGGATGCTCAGTGTAATCTTTGTCTCTGAACTGGATTAATGTAATAGTTGCATTTATCTGTTGGGAGCAAGGAGAGCAGTTCTTGCACCGTGCCAGAGAGAGTCACTTGGCTCCTTATGTTTGCACTCATGGGATTTTGCCCATGGTGGCGGGGTGCCCCCATGTCCTGCTGCTGCTGCTTGTTGTGGTTGTGAACCGGGTGCTGGTGCATCACCTGGATGTGCCGCCTTGGCTGGTTGGGAAGGCCGCTTTGCAGGCACTGCTGTTTTATGTAGTGAGTTCAGCAAAGACTTTCGTAGTTTTTCATGTGCTTCTCTTCCATGTGGCCTCTTCCAACTGAGAAACTGGATCTTGTCCAGGCAGTCTGGCACTGTGGACCCTGTTGCAGTGGGTTTGCATGAGGCAGCTCCTGAGTTCCTTGGGGTATGAGAGGTAGCAGTCAGCGCCTTGTCCTCCTCACCATCCCTTTGAAGGTGTGGAGCTACCTTGCCACCAGCTGTAGCTATTTGCACTGACTCATCCAGTGAAGGCCGTGGTCCTTGGTGTTAACGCAGCGATCCCCTGCCCTGCCGTGGGTGGAGAAGTGCCCATTGCAGAACATCCCCGTGGCGAACACCAAGTGCTGGCCATGGAAAAACAAACGAGAGAATCGCTTGCAGTATTTTTAGCTGCTCCTAATGTCATTTAGCAACTGGAAACAGCGGGAGGGGGAGCTGGCAGCGTGCAGGGTGCCCGCAGGCCACTGGCGAGGCTGCACCGGGTCCCGGTGCTCGCTTGGGACTCCGCTTTCTCCCTCTGTAGCTCTGCAGCGCGGGGTTTGGTTGGGCGGCAGCAGCGCCGTGTCCTAGCAGCCGGCAGCGTGAAGCATGTGGTTAGCCCCGACTGCCGGCAGTGGTCCGGGCTGAGAGGGAGGATCGCTTTCCTTGGCACACGCTTCATAGAAAGTTCTGTTTTTTCTGCCAGAATAAGCAGTCATTACATTCCGTACAATTCGTAGGCAAATTATTATCTATTGTTCAAATTGCCTTAATTATCAGATGTTTCCTTAGACGTGTAGCTGTTTTCGAAGAGGCCCAGTGGATGTGTGTACATGGGGCAGGAGGCTGGAGCTGCACAATGTTTTCAGGGCTGTTTTGTAGTTTCAGGGAGATTTTCTGTGGCTTTCATATGTCAACAGACTTTTTATTCTTGCTGAAACAGCAGCAGAGCGGGGCCAGCGCGGCTGCGAGGTGCTGGGTTTGCCTCGGTTCCCTGCCTCTCCCCTCTGCCGTGGTATTTATCCCTCCTTCTACAAGGAAGTTGAGCCTGAAGCATCGCTGCTGCGTGCAGGCACTGGGTGTGAGATGGCTCCGATGGGAGAAGGTCCCAGACAAGCATCTTCTGTCTTGGAGGCGCAGGTAGCGCCTACCCAGGAGGCTAGAAGGGTCCCAGGTTGTTTTGGGTAATGATGTCCATGGTCTTAGCCTGCTCCGTGGTGTTGTCTGCTGGCTCGTGCAGACCCCACTGTCCTGGTTATGTCCTGGTTGCCAACCCTGGGAGCATCCTGGAGCCTGCACGGATGGGGAAGGCCTGCCAGGGCATCTGGAAAGGTGGTGGATGTGTGGCTCTTGCCTCCTGTCCCCTCCACCCGTAGCCATTCCCCTGATAAGTAGAGGGGTGCTTCCCAAGGGAATTCTATGGATGTGCACATTCACATAAATGTCGAGTTGCATGGGCTCAGTTGTTCGCATCTCCCTCCTGCTGTGCTCCCTGAAACCCACAGGATTTGGGATGGAGCATCAGGATTATCCCATCTGCTGCAAAATCCTTCCTCTCCTCCCAGAAGAGGAATGATGCTTCAGGCCCAGATTTCTGTTCCTTGCTTTTGTTCTGACTTTTTTTTTTGGGGGGAGGATAAGGGGGTGTTAGTTGGAGGGGGGGCAAGGAAATTCTTGTCAGCCAAAGGGGTCAGTGTGTGTCTCCTCGCTGGCTGCCAGCACTGGTCTCCGGGGCAATAACCTCCTCGCATTCCTCACATTCCTCCTGCTTTCTCTTTCTTTTGAGATTATGAAGATAACTTCCTTCTCCCATTGCTAAGCAATGCCAGAGCCCAGCAACACTTAGATTTCCCCCTTTGCTCCCTAAATTACCTTGTGTGATCCAACATATCCCATAGCAAACCCTTTTGGTGCCCTGGAAGGGGCAGTTTATGCTGTTTGCTGAGATTGTGCATCTTGGAAGAAAGCTGCTGCTTGTATTATTATTATGTTTTGTAGTTGCCAAGCACTTTAAGTAAAAGAGAGCAGCTTTGTTGTAGCCCATCTTTCCTGCTTCCCAGTTTGGTAAAGACTTTCCTTAGTGTTTCATGACACTATTTTGCCTTTCTAGCTGAGATTTTGGGCTGTCTGTGTTGTTTTTCTTTGCCCTTGCAGCCCCACAGGGGCTGGGGCTGAAGCATCGTGTTTGTTCCAGGGGATTTTCTCCTTTACGTCTTTCTAGTCTGGGAAAGCAACGTGTTGGGAAGAGGAGAACCAGAGAGGAGGTATCGGAGGCTTTACATGCGCAGAGGGGGCTGGTGGCAGCTGTGTGGGATGTCACGAGGGTTTGTCCCCACGAGGATATGGTTGTGATGGGTTTCATGGGATGGTGGTTTCTGTTTGCAGATGCTACAGGTGTCTTCCCCATCGGGTTGTGCTGTGAAGTCCTGCACGTTTCATGTCCCTGTGGGGCCCAGGAGTGGGGTGAGGTGGGATGGGGAAGAGGTGGTGGTCCCCATGGGCAGGGGTCATCCCCATGGGCAGTGATGCTTGAAAGGATGGAGATGGCTCTTAAAAAGTGCAGGGGGCCCGGGTACCTACTGATGGGATTGGCCTTTAAGAGCAGCCCAATGTTGATTATGATGTGAGATTCAGATTGTAGTGCCTCTGTCCCAATGTAAAGCATAGCCTGTCTCCCCAGTCACTCTTAGAAATGCTTTCTTGTTGTTCATCTTTTAAGCAGAAAGTTAAATCTGTTCCCTGTCTTTCTACTCGTGTTTTCTGTGGCTGTTACAATTGGGCTTGTGTTGGTTGCCTGTGAGGGACTTCTCTGCTGGCTTTGGTGGTGAAAAGGGCCATGGACGGCAGAGAGGAGCTGCCCTTAGCGAAGGGTGTGCAAGCAGTATTCCTCTCAGTGTTTCCAATTTAGAAGTTGAGAATTGTCTGGATTTTAAGCAAATTCAGATGGGAGCAAACAATGATGAAATGTTTAAAATATATTTCAACATTTTTGTGGGAATAGGAACTGTTCCTACCCAGGCAAGGCTGCAGCTTTCGGGAGGTGGAAATATGTGGCCCTTACACATTGTCAGCATTGTTGCTGTTCATTTTCTTCTCCTTCTTCTTCTTTTTTTTTCCTAAATGCTCATAGGAAATTGGCTTTGGTAATTGAGTTTCTACAGAACCACAACATCCAATAGCTGTTCCTTTCCAGGGGTCACACTTAGGTTAGCTTAAGTAATGTGCAGTCAGTTTAACCTCTTGTGGTTGGCAGTGCTATTCTAGAAATTACTGGTGATTTGGGGTGTGTTAAAGTAACAGCTTCACAGGAAAACCCCAAATGTCAGGGTGTCTGCTTTTCCCAAAGCTCTGACTGCGCTGTGAGAACCGGGCGCCTCTTGGTACGTTGGGCTTGCCTTGGGAAATGTAGTGAAAGCCTTTATGGCCTGTTGACTTTCCTTCTGGAATGAGACAAAGTTACCTTTGGTGAATTGTTTGCCCACATTGACCTGTAACATCCTCCTGCTTTGGATGCGGGATGCTCGGTGTTGGATCACCTCGCGATGTGACCCAACACCGAGCATCCCGCATCCGAAGCAGGAGGATGTTAAGGATGTTATAAGTCAATGTAGCAGCTCTGCTGGAGGAGCAGCAGTGCCCTGGAGCCCCAAATCCCCAGGGTTTAGGGGATTTGCTGGCAGCAGAGGGCCAGCTTTAAGAAATTATGAGCTGGGGCTTTAGCTTGGTAGCATTGACAGTTTGGTATAAAAAGCTCTGTGTTGCAGGCTGCGATGACAGGGGGTGATAAATCACTCTTGGCTGGTGCTACAGGTTCTAATAATGGTGTTTTAAAAAGATTACATGGGTTTTAATACAAACTTTTTGCTTCTTTGTACTCTCTTCTTTTTAAAGAGCAGAGCCTGTTTTGATTCAGCATTCTTGGAACATAAAGATGGAGCCAGGATTTTTACTGGGCTAAAAGGCAGCTTTTTGCTTCTCCTGCAAACATGAGGATCTTGTTTGAGTGTCTTTATAGCCAACTGGCTGGCAGTGTCCTCTTTTACAAGGGAGCTTGCTTGTTTGTTTGTTTTAAAGGTAACTTTGCTCCATGGAAGATTAAAGAGCAAGCAGCTTCATGCAGCTCACTGGGGCTATCAGAAAGAAATTGGTGATAGGGAGAGACTTTGCATGATAGCAGTAAGGGGGGAAAAATAACCTCCTGCTTTCCTTGGCCCGTTCCCATGGGAGGACAGGGTGTTTATGTGATCAAAGCAACCAGCACAGTTACAAGCCTGGTGGAACATAATTCCCTTGCCAGGTACATGTGGGCTTTACCTTTGCTCTGAGCAGTGTGGGGTGGATTTGCTTGCCCACCCGCCAACCTTTGAGTGTGTAAAGTGTGTTGGCTGGCAGTATCAGGGGAGCACAGTGGGAAGAGGTGGTGAGGCACCGATGGCAATGCCCCTGCCTGGGCAGAAACCTGCTGTGCAGATCAGAGCTCAGCACTATGGCACTGGTTTGGACTGGAGGAAAAGGAACGGGCATCCTCCTGAGTTCTGGCTTGGAGCTCAGGGTGCTTTTCCTCTCAGTGGGGTTAAAAAATGGCTTTGATAGCGTCTGCTAATGATTCAGTGCTGTTTACATAATAACTGTGGTTCGTTTTCATTAGCTTTCATAATGAGATCACTTTTCTTCTCCTGCAATCGCTTGCTGGTTCCATTGCCCACGTGTCTGCTCCCCTGAGCACACCAGCGGGCCCTGGCCTCCTTCCCCACTCTGGGTGTGGAAAGAAGGTTCACAACTTGTCACTGCATAGGAGAGGAGGCAAAGGGGGCTTGTGTTGCTGAGATAACTTCTGGAAGGACCCAGGAGGCAGTTTGGAGCATCACAGAGGTTTGGAGCATCTTCGAGGAGTTGGGTTTAAATCTGGTTTGGGTGATTTCTCAGTGCAGCGCTCATCTTTGTACTGAAAACTCTTGGGTTTAGCTATTTGCAAGGAAGGGAATCCACTGACCTGCTTCCACCAGGAGGAAGAAGCCAGGTCCTTTCACCTCCGACATCCACCATATCGGAAGCACTAATCTGTGACAGATGATGTGCATCACGGATATTGTTTGGGTATACAAAGCTACTGGATTAAGTGCTGCAGCCTAACCTTGATCTAGTACTTGCTTGCTTCCCGTGCGTGAGCAATTGTGAACCGTGACAGGCTGCTAGCACCTTCCTCCTGCAGCATCCTGCTGTTGGAGCAGCAGTGCCAAGATAACACCCACCCTTGAGCTCTTATGAAATAAATCATGGCACTGGAAGCAGAATACAACAGTGTGCGCGCTGCCTTCTGGAAAGGTAAGGCTGGGTGTTGGTTTGGCTTCTGTGTTTTGGTGGTTTTGTTCGCTTTTTAGCTTATAGGAGGCGCGTTAAGGTTTCGGAGCAGCCCTGACCCTGCTTGACAGTGGTGCTCCAGAGCAGGCTGAGTCCTCACAGGGCAGAGGGTGCCTGCCTGGTGAGTGCTATTGGGAGGATGGGTGGGTGCATGGGTTGCTTTGCAAATGCCTGTCCCAGGGAATGCACACCTTCTCCCTTTTGGCCGCAAGTGCCCGTTCCCTCAGAGATATGCCCCAAGCTATTTGCTGTCAGTGGTAGATGATGGGCTCAGGTGCTGGAAGGAGGGCCTGAGCAGAGGATGAGTTGACCACCTCTTCTTTGTGGGTGTTGGGGAAGGTGGCAGCGCTCTTGGTTGTGTGGCTTTGGCTGATTAAACGGAGTTAATTGGGGCTGGTTGAAGAGCTGTGGTTTTGCGGGTAGAGACGGCTCAGGACTAATTCTGCCCCATTGAATCCACCAAAGGGACACAGAGGTCCCGGTGGCAGGCGCCTCGCTAGCAGGAGCTCCACGTAACTCAGCCCTCTGCTTTATTAAAGGCTCCTTTATAGCACTCTTTTGCTGTAACCCGTGTGAGAACAGCCAGCCTTTTCAGCAGCCTGAAACCTCCTTTACTGGGAAGGCTGCTCCGAACCAGCCCGAAACTGCTTAGGAAACACAGTCTGTGAGCAGGTGAGGATGCCAGGTGAGCCTGGTGCTCCTGGTCACCTTTTGCCAGCCTTGCTGAAACCAGGGATGGGTCCACTCGCCAGCCAGCCCAATGGGATACTGAGAAATAGGGGTTAATTTCTAGGTATCAAAATATGCCCAAAAGGTTAAACGAGACTTCCTCTTTGTCAATGAGTTATGGCCTTAAAATATTTGCATTCTTTCCTGAAAGATTTAGGAATAATTATATAGCACTCAGGGGCAAGGCATTGCCAGATAAACTTAACAACTCTATAATTTGTACTCGAGGCAGGGTTTCCTGTAAATGATAGCTTTGTTTAATTTTACAATACTGCTTCCAAATGTTTGCTGGGTATGGATTGCCAGCTCAACTGGGCTTGTGACTCTGGAAGAGCATTTATTTGTTTGTTATTACAGACAATAAAAGCTGCTGTATTAGGCTAAGACTTGGCATCGTCCCCCTTTACGGCTTCTAAGCATCCTTCCCCAGGCAGGGTTGGTGATGGGGTGGGCAGCTGAGGCTGGGTGCGAGCAGCTTTCCAACCTCTCCATACCAAATCCCTGAGCTGCTCTAGGATCTCCTCCTGCTCTGCCTTTCCTTTCTCTGGGGTTGGGAAAGGAACGCTGCAGTCGCAATGCACATGCTTTATTTCCATTACTCAAAGCCGGAGTCATGCATAGTTACAGCCAAAGACACTTCAGCAGCTCTGGGGATAACAAGATAGCTGACAGACTGGAATGCGGATTTATCAGGGGTAAAAACTGGCAAAATTCCTCATTTCTGAGTCTTCTTTTTAAATAGGCCCTTCATGCTCCCATGGCATGAGCCCACCGTGGGCTTTAACCCCTTGCGTTCTCCCGCTGGATGCAGGGATGTGTGTGGGACCAGCCCTGTGTCTTCTGGGGTTAAATTCCTCAGTCCCACCTAGTGCCTAGGTGCTGTTTGGAAGCTGCGGAGCTCCTCCAGGAATGTTTTCAATGGGTTTTTATTTCCAAGTGCGAGCCTTTGCCCCAGATGCGTGTCTGAGTGACCGCAGAACATAAATTTTACTGTATGTTGCCTTTGGACGGGCAGTTTGGGAGGCTACTGGGCAGTTAACATAGGCGGATTGTGCCATGAAATGCACTTCCTTGGGATTTGATTCACATTCATTTCTTTCAGAGCAAATCTCTTTATTGGTTTCAGTTACATTCTGATGTCGAGCTACTTTTCCTGTGCCTTTGTCAGGACAAGGAAGTATTTATATTGCTGTGAGAAATAGGTCATCTTTGGCTCTATGGCTTTTCAGTAGTACATATATATACTAATATTCGGAGACATGAAGCAATTTCTGCTTGGGGAAACGAGTTATGGCAGAAGCAGCACACTTGGAAGCTCAATGGATTAAGTGGAATGCCTCAGTTGCAGGAGCCAGGCTCGGGAGGCAGCTCGGGCTGTTTAGGGAAAGACTTTCCAGTTAAAATTTAACCTTTCCCAATGCTCCGGGAGCAGCCGGCGGTGCAGCCAGACCTGCCTGGTGCCAGCCCATGGGGAGAGGGCTCTGACGTGGCCGTCTGCAGGGTGGGAGGGTTTGGAGCTGGTGGTTGTGCCTGTGGTTGTGCGTCTGGGCTGGCGGGGAATGAGGAGAATGTCACTTGTTATTGGAAAAGGAAAGGGTTGCTCCAGGGTTGCGAAACACTTTGCTGGGGAAAGAAATGTCGAATAGCAGGAGAGCAGGAGGGGGCTGTTCCTGAGCCTGCGGCGGGCTTGGAAGTGTTCTTCTTACCTGGGGCTCAGGTGGAGTTTCAAGGCTTCGGTGTTAGCTTGGACTTCTGTCCCAGGGTGCCCAGGCTGGAAGGCTATGTCCCTGCCTCTCCCTTTGGTATGACCATGGGAAACTTTGCTTGCCCGATGGGCAGAACCTGATGCTGGCTGCACTGAAAGCCCCTGCAACCTGGCCGTGGGCTCTCGTGGGAAAGCTGCTGGCTCCTGCTTCCCTGCCCTCTGTGTGCTTTCTGCTGTGTCGCTGCATTTATCCCCTTGGCTGAGCCCCAGGCATGTCCATTAGAACCAGCGTGGCTCCTCACTGCTTTGCTGCGGGTGCTTCTTGGCCTGTGTTATCCTGGTGCACCCACAGGGCAGGTTCATCCCCGCAGTGGGAAGCTGCTCTGGTTACAACCCAGTTCCCACTCGAGACACCCAGCCCACATGGGATAACCCTCACCAGCAACCCTCATGCTAAAGCCTTATCTCAGCCCTGCTAGCATCACTTCATATCTCCTGTGGGGACTGCCCATCTCTCCTCTGCTTTTTTAGCCACAAACTCTATGAAGACCATTTTTGCTGATGGGGGATACTGGGGCAGCACAGCAGCACTGCATGGAGCATAGGAGCTCATCTCTATGCCTGGGAAGGACTAACACAACTGGTAAATGCATCCCGTCCTTCTGCTCGGCCATCCCTTCCCTGGGGTTGCAGTGTGCCACGGGCTGTTTACCTTCCTGACAGTGGATTTTGGATGGTGCAGCCTGGGAGGTGGATGGCAAAGGTCTTGTTTGCACTTGTGCCTGCCCCAGGTTGCTCAGGACTGTGCTTAGAAGGACAAAATAAACCCCTTCGATGCCTGCCAGCAAGAGCCTCGGTGCAATTGTCCCTTGGCAGGGTGAGATGCTTTCAGTCCTAGTTGTTTTTCCGCCCCACCAAAGCTGTTTGCAGAAAATTTATCTCAGATGTGAAGAAGGAGAGGTGCCACGTTCCTCAGAGCAGTGCCAAGAGGACATGTGCCCATGGTGAAACCTGCTTGGAAGGAGGGTTGGGAGAGCAAAAAGATGGTCTTGTCTTAAAAGGCTGAAGTGGCCTCCTGTGCCCTCCCTGCGGGTGGCTGTCCCTTCATCTGGGATGCCGCTGTCCCTCCTGGCATGATTTTGTTCAAACAGAAAGTCGATGGTGCAGATGCTGGCTTGTGAATTGTTGAAAAGATGCTGGGATTTATCTGTGCTAATGTGCGGAGAAGGAGGAGTGCCCGTGTGAACCTGCCGGCAGATAAGGCACCGAGGTGAGCAGGGTAGATAGGGAGAAGGGGGAATTTCTAATCCTGTGATACCCTTATCTTAATCCTTTCTCCCTGCTCTCCCACCCCCTTCCTTGGCTTTTCCAGGGTAGTTTAAACTACTCGGCCTCGCCTTTCCCACAAATACTGGCAGGTTGCTAGTTCCAGACCTGGGGAATACATTGGGAGTCTGTTGCAGCAGCAGGATGGGGTTTTGGATGTAGATCACATTATGCTGGCTGAGCACAGTGTGCTGCTTGTGTGAGCTGGGTGGCTTCTGCAGCAGATGCCCGGGCTGTGAAAAAACTAAATCGTGGTCAGAGGAGCAGGCAAACGGCTTAAAAGCACGTTTTCCAGGCAAAAATCTCATTTACAAACTCAGCTGTGGCCTTAGCTCTGAGGAGGTTTTCTAAGGGGAGATAAAGGCGAGATGTGGGAGGTTTAGGGGATGGTTCAGACCATCACTGGTGCTGCATCACCCATAAATGCCCCCAGGCGAGGAGGCAACAAGCCTGGCATTGGGCTCTGCCACGGTGGCATCTCCTGCCCAATTTCATAGAATCATAGCATATTGAAAGTTGGGAAGGACCCATAAGGATCATGGAGTCCAATTCCCTGCTCTTGGTAGGACCACCTCAAACTTCAGGGGCGTTTCAAAGGTCTTGGGAAGGTTGCACCTTGGGTTTTTTGGTGCTGGACTTCCCCCGCCTCCTGTTTTGTGGCTTGTTTGCCATGCTCCATGTGATGCTTCAGTTCAGGCTCAGCCTCGTGTGTTTTTGGAGGTTTGTCTTATTTACACGAGCAGTTCTCAGAAAGTTCAGCTGAAAAGCAGCTTTTCTTCCTGGGAACAGCCAGGAACCACTGGCATATGTGCTTTGTGTATAAAGTTGCCTCTTTCTGCTTATAAACAGTGGCCTTAGGATGGATGTGCGGTGGACCTGTTTAGATTTAAATCTGACCCACCTGCTTGTTTTCAATGCTGGCGTCCCCTTTGAGCAACGTGTTCTTTCCTGCCTTTTGCAATCACATTGAGTTATTCAATCACTGAGGTTTTTAACCTTTTAGAATTGGAAAGCCATTTCAGATGGTGGTGTTCTGCTGCAGACAGCTCCGTTATGATTTTATTTTCACTCTTTTTTCCCCGCACAATGTCGCATGCACAGATTGCTCAGTAATTTCCCATGCAGCCTTTATTCTGATGGCCTGGCAAGCCAGGACCTGATAACCACAGGAAGCCAGTTGTGTGTCTGAATAGCCCCTGGTAGCTCTGGCTGTATGAGGGGTTGAGCTGGAAGCACACGTGCACACCTTGGTCCTCCAGATGTGGTGGTAAGAGCTGCTGGGAGGTGAAGCTCTGCTGGCTCTCCCTCCCAGAGCCCTTCATCTGGGCTTGTTTCCCCAACCCTGGTTTGCATCAGATTGATGGGAGCTAATTATTTCTGAAACCCCTTTAATTGGTGCCTCTTTGTGGTCCAGCTGAAACTGGGGAATTGTTTCTACAGTCGTGAGCAGAGGGGGAGACATGGGGCAGAGCAGCATTGCTTTCCTTCCTGGAAAGGCAAACTGGAGCAAGGGGTTGGCAGCATTGCTGGGTCACTGATGGAGCATGCAAAGCCTTTGTGTTTTAGGTTGAAAACCAGTGTGATGCCTACTTGCTGCTTTACTGGGTGTTTGTAGTGTGCAGCTGCATAGCGAGATGTAGTGTGGGTTCCTTCAGATAAACTCCATTTCAGGTTGTGGCTGTGATGCTCTGGAAAAGCATCTCTGGGTCAGTCAATAGCCATGGTCCCTCCAGACTCCTGTTCTCAAAAGCTGCTCTGAAAGGGGGTATTCCTGGCTGAAATATTGGGCCCAAAACTGGCTGGGCTGAGGTCACCCTGCACTAAGCTAAAATGGGGGACAGACACAACCAGGGAGCTGCAAGTGTTGAGCAGCACAAGAGCTCTGCCTCCCCTTTGGTGCCCAAACAGTCTCCGTGTTGCTATGAAAATGTCCTTATGGAAAACATTCTGCTTATAACTGAAGTCTCATTTATGTCTGCCCAGGACCTGCTCTTGGGCTGAACTTTATTTTCTCAGCAAATGAGGATTCTTGGTCCTTGATGAAGGAAGGGGAATAAGTGCTGGTAGCCAGGAGCTGGGAGGGTTCTGGCAGAGGCGATGGCTTGCTCACAGGAGCAGGGTAGGGCTGAGTGGGGCAGTGGGTAGCGCAGCTCTCTTGAACTGTCTTAGCTCGTGAGCCCTCTAAAAGTGAACTTCCAGGGGGGCCACAGCCCCCTGTATTACGAGCTTCAGACTGCTGCCTATGTGTGTGCTTCCACAGACCCCTCCAGTCACCTCTTAACCTGGTCTGAGGTCTTGGGTTATCTGCACTGTTACTCTGCTTGGCAAGCTCTGCAGACAGGGGAAGGGCTTATTAATGTGGGCTTTTACATAGATAAATGTGGTTGTGCAGTACTGTTGACACATGGAAATGTTGGTGGATGCTTGGAGAGGAATCAGCTGCTTTGTGATAGCTCTGTGCCGGTGCCCACATTTGAATGTCTTTACAAAACCCAGTTGTTGCAAAGCATGTTGTAAGAAAAGGGATGCATATTTCTGTGGCTTAAAGAGAAGAAAAATCAACCCCCAAAAACACTCCCACCCCTTAGTAAAAGTTTTGCGCACATCGGAAACAAAGGCTTCAGCATTTGCTTGTCAGAGCTAATAAAGTTTGCTTGGATCTTAATTTTTCTGCTTGATTTCACAAAGTAATTGAAACTTCCTTTTTGCTGCGAGCTCTTTCTTTTTTCCAATATTCTTAAAAGAACATCTTTTGGTCAGTGAGCTGATGGAATTTTGCTCACAAGGCAGGCACGGTTTGAGCACACGGAGCCACTGGTCAAAGTTTATAGGACAAATCACTCTCAAGTCGTTCTTCCCAAGTTGAAAACCCCCTAGACCAAATAAACCTTGAACTAGGGGTTTTATAGGAGCTTTTGAGCATGTAAGGGAAGCTTTTGTAATCGCAGTGATCTGATAAAAACCTTAAAAACCAGGGTTCCCATAAAGAAAAGAGTGGTTCCACTTAAGGTGATAAACCCCACATCTGGTAATCTTTGCTTGCTACCTCCTGATGACCTGCGAAGCAGCAAATAGTCCCTGCTCCATTGGAGAGGGTGCCAAACTGCCGGTGCCATACCCTTATTGGGGGGGGAGCTTAGACCAAAAGAAGTTAATTTGAGAGCAAACCCATCAGCTTTTGAAGAAGGAGCATCCTCCAGCTCCCATTTGGAATTGCATGACTATGGTGTCCTGCTGCCTGCCTCCCGGCCGGTGCGACACAGGGAGTTTTAGAGGTTAGGATAAGGAGGGGCCAGGGTAATTGAAAGCAAACAAACAGCGAAGACAGAAAAAGAAACATAAAGCAGCAAACGCAAAGCCGCAAACAGAAAACAGGCTTTGCGGATTGATCCGTTCAGATTTGTTTATTTGAAGTCCCCAAAGTTTGCATCGTCGCTCTTTCGGGGCGTCTCTCAAACTTGGCAATATGTTCACCATGTGTTTTCGGATCAGCTTTGCTAAGCAAGACCCTGGGGTTTTGTGTGGTGGTGTTGACTTAAACTTTAAATGGAAAGGAGGGTGACAGGCTCCAAAACTCACTTGTAGCCTTGATGTGTAGGTGCTGCTCTTGAGAGAATCACGCTCTGTCAAACTTTGGTTTTGTGGAAGGTTTGCACTGAGCATTAAGACGTGGCACCAGTTGCTTTTTTCCTCATGTCCCTAATGGAGACCAGTTTAGGAATACTGATGCAAAGTGGAGACCTGATAAAAGTCTGGTCTTACTTCTGCTTTTCAGGGTGTTTTGGACAAGAAGGTGCTTCCTGCCTTCAGTAACAGACCAAAAGTGCAGCTGTAATAGATAGAGCTTTTACAGATTTGGCTTAAACACCCCCCAAATCCCCCAGACAGAGGAATTGCAGCCTATTAACTGTTGGCCATTAATGAATCGGGTCTAAATGCCTTGATTGTGCCTGAGCTTTCTAAGCTGAAGCATTTGCATAATACTAGTATGGCAAGAATGCCTCCCAAGCACAAGCAATTCGCCGCGCCTCTCCAGGAAGGAGTAAGTACATTTTGGGTTGCGCCGATACCATCTCGTGCCTTGGTGCTATCAAAGCGGGTGGAAGCTCCCCGCTGCTCTGGCAGCCCGGCTCTGATGTTTTTTCACATCCAGGCGTGTTGTTTATCTTTAACCAAGGCTTGGATAAACTTCCAAAGTAAATGAATGTAGCCGTCCAACTCTGTGCTTTGGCGGAGCTTTTCTGCAGTGACTCAAGCGTTATAAATATGAAAGTAGCTAGACTTCAAACGCTGCTTTTGGACCAGGTTTTCCTGGGTGTCTCCTGAAGCAAAGGGAGCTTTTCCTTGAAGAAAGCCTTTAAGTTTTGCCATTTAGCCCCCCTCCTCCTTTCTCTTTTCATCTGCACCCTCCCTTCACGTCTGCCTTCCTGATTAAGAACTAATCAGTGAAGATAGATTAGCCGGGGAGCATTGCAGCCCTTGGGACTGGTGCAGCTCCGGCAGGTCAGGAGCTGGGAGGCACCGCGGGGTCACCATCACCATCGAGGAGGAGGAGGCTGAGCGCTTGAGTGCCCAGAGGAATGTGGTAACGGGATTTAAAGGAAACCTACAGAACTAACGCGGATTAAGGCTAATTGTCTTGCGAGGGGCGGCAGGATGTGGCCACGTGGGGAAAGACTCTGTTCTGCAAGGGGCAAGTCTGGTAGTTAGGGTCTGCTCGTGGAGGACTTGGGTAGGTTTTGTTTGGTTTAGAAGTGGAAAATAGTGTATTGGAAAGGGATGTGGGGGGAGGCAAGTTCTTCCTTAAAGACTTGGAGGTTGTTGGAGCAAATATTTCTGCCGTTGGTGGGGAACATCCTATAAATGAGTGATTCTTGCCATGGCCAGGCTCTGGTCTTGCTGGCGTTGCACAGCTGTCACTTTGTGCAGGGAGCTGACGTCCCCCAACTGCTGAATGCTCATCCTGGGGCTGGTCTGAGGCCGCTTACTGAAGAGCTTTGCATGCCTGTGAGTTTGCTTTGACAAATGGGGTGATGCTGTCAGAGGTGTTTTGGGGACCTTGCTGATTACTTGGGTCTTGCAGAAAGGCCTCAGGTACCCCTTGTCTTGAATAAGGGGGGATTTGGGGAGTGAAGGCCCTCAGCAAGCCTCCTGGGCAGGGTCATGGGCTGCATTGGCCCATGTGGATGGGGACACCTGCCCAAGCAACCTCATTCTTGCTTGGCCCTCAGGTTTCAGCCGTTCCTGATGGAAGCAGTCCAAAGCTCATCCTTTTCTGTCTTGTGAGGTGCCTTTGGGGATGTGCAGCAGCAGGGGAGGGTGCCCATTTCCTGGCATGAGCCGGCTGTTGGGTTATAGCTGGACTTTGCTATGCCTGAACCCTGAAACCTTTACATCTTCCTGTATGTACTTTCAATAACCAGAAGTTGTAACTCCTGCCCCCCCGAAAACCCAAGTGAGCAATACTCTTGCAAATCAAGGAGATAGAGTTTTCCTCCTCGTTACAGAGCTTGGGCTCGTTTTTGCTCCCCATTAGTGGGATTCCCAAGGATTAGTGGCCAGTGGCACATGGGGTGGCAGGAGGAAGGAGGTAGGGAGCCTGTGCTCTGGTCCAAAGTCCAGGTTGCCTTTGCAGGGAAATAAGCCCTGCTATTGGCAGCTGCATGGAGCAAGGGATGCACATGGGAGCAAAAGGAGACCTCCTGTCCGTGTCACATAGGACATGGGCATCCCTGCCTGGTGCTGAGCCCCTGCATGCTGCTCACTGTCCTCCCTGCCCAAAACCACCCAATGCAGGGTGAAGGAGTGTGTCCTTATGGATAAAATACATCATCCGGCTACTTTCCAGTACCTATTTTGGGTCCCTCCGTAGAGAATTAATCTCTGGGGAAGTTAATTAACATCTCTCTTGTGTTCCAATTTATAGATTAGATTATTGTTTATATAAAGCCTAAGCTATGTTTTTTAATTTTATTATAAGTCGAAAACAGGAAATTGTGGCTGAATTTCACGAGCTTTGTTTCTTATTTAAGGAATTGAAAACATCTTTAGCTTTTGGGGCTTTGTTAAATGTTTGCTTGGGTTGTAGCTGCCGGTTCACATGGATTTAGTACTCCTGTTCCTGCTGGTGCTCTTAGAAAATGTGGCAATGGAAGTGTTGCTTTGTGAGATGGTGCGGGCTTGGTTTGGGTTTTGCAAGAAGGAAAAGTTCACTTCTCTTAAGTCCCTGGTAGGTGGCAACATGGGAAAGGTGAGGTATTTGGGGACATTGACCACATGGCCAATGCAGCACTGCCTTGGGACAGGGGTCCTTGCCTTGAAATATGCCTGTGCCACTACTTGAGCGTGTTGTGACTTTCCACAGTTGTGCAGCTCTCAGCTGGGGAGATCTTTATTGTAGAACCCCAGCCTGCTTTGTGTTGAAGGGACCTTAAAGCTCCTCCAGCTCCAACCCCTGCCACGGGCAGGGACCCCTTCCACTGGAGCAGCTTGCTCCAAGCCCCTGTGTCCAACCTGGCCTTGAACACTGCCAGGGATGGGGCAGCCACAGCTTCTCTGGGCACCCTGGGCCAGCGCCTCAGCACCCTCACAGGGAAGAGCTTCTGCCTAAGAGCTCATCTCAGTCTCCCCTCGGGCAGGTTAAAGCCATTCCCCTTGGCCTGTCCCTACAGGCCCTTGTCCCAAGCCCCTCTCCAGGTTTCCTGCAGCCCCTTTAGGCACTGGAGCTGCTCTCAGGTCTCCTCTTCAGGAGCCTTCTCTTCTCCAGGCTGCCCCAGCCCAGCTCTCTCAGCCTGGCTCCAGCCAACACCCCAAGTCCTTCTCCTCAGGGCTGCTCCATCTGTTCTCCCCCAGCCTATGTCTGTGCTGGGCTTGCCCTGACCTGCTTCAGGACCTTTTACTTGGCCGTGTTGGACTTCATGAGCTTTGCCAGTAGATGACCGCTCTGCTGGCAAAAGGCTGTAAGCCTGGGTGCATGTCACAAGAAGCTACTGTGTGTGTCTGAGACGTGTGTTTGTGCATTGAGGCTGGAATTGGCTGTGTTTGAAAAGGGGAAAAAAACACTGGAAAAGCGGTTGCGAGCCGTGTATCCTGCTTCTCCTGCCTGCCCGTGTGTGGTGTGAGCATCCCAGGTGGAGGGTCCCTCCCTGAAGGAGAAGGACCGAAAATGGAGGGAGAAGATGTGGTTAAGAAGGAAAAATACTGCATTTTGAATGGCAGTGTTTGTGGTGGAATCTGTTTTGGTGAAAAGCTGCTTTTTGGGCAAATAGCCCAAAAGTTTATGGAAAAAAAACCCCAAACCCCAACCAGGCAGAGTTTTGGCTTTGTTTTGCTTTCTTCATGGGGAATTTGAGGAAAAAAATGAGAAGTCTCATAAGGAAAGTAACTGTCTCCCAGCCAGATCTCTTCTGTTTACTGTTCCTTGTGCTTGAGGCTTCACTAATTCTCTGTGTGTGCAGTTCGCAGGGGATTCTCTTTGCTTCCTCCCCCTCCTCTTAACTGCATGAGGTTATATTTGGTGGCGTCTTTTTGGGGGGTTATCCCTGTAAAATCTGTTGGACAATTTCTGTGGGATTCTGCACTCTGATCACTGGCTCTGTGCAGGCTTGGGGGCTTTTTTAAATCATAACCTTTATTTTTTCCTTTATGTATACTCAAAATTACTGGCAGCATTGGGCTTTCCAGCTGCTCTTTGGTGGTTGATGGAGGGACAGGAGCACTACCTGTCCTCACTGTCCCATAGATGCGTTGTTTCTGCGCCTTGTGTTATCCATCCTCCTCACCAGGGAAGTGGAAAAACCCCAAGCTACTCTACAGCATAACTTGTCTGTTGTGTAACACCTCTTACATTGGGCATATAGGCAGAGACATGTTATGAAAACTGTTTCATGCCTCAAGAATTTGATGATAATAAAGAGCATTTGCATTTCCGAAGTTCTCACTCAGCAGTGTCAAGTAGGGGGTTTTGGTTTTGTGTTTTAATGAAGAAACAACTCTTGGTTTTCATTAAAGGTTTGTGTCTTAGATAGAGCCAGGGAGAATCCTCTGCTTAACCAGAGCTATTTTAGTCTCCAGGTTTGCTTAAATAATAAGTTTAATTGTGTAGTAGTATTATTTTTCCCTCGCCTTATTTGTATATTCAGGTCTTTGTGTGGTTGTGCTCTCTTTTGATGTTTGCAGAAGTGCATTATCTTCATCTGTCTGGTTTGTGTTTGGTGTGCCACTAATTGACTCAATATCCTGTTTGTTGGAATGAAAGCATGCTCTATTATGGCATATTTTTCCCTGGTGTAAAACCTCACAGTTTTCGGGCCACCCTGTTGGGAAGGAAATTGTTGGTTGTGCTGTGGAAATGAAGCAGTCATGGTATTTTTCCTCAGGTGAGCAGGGTTTTAACTTGTAAATGAACTCTTAAAAACCCTACTGAAGGTGAGATCCTGCATCCTCCTTGCTTGGACACCACCTGCAAAGGGCTCACATGCGCTGTAGAGCGTTTTTGGGGTTGGTCATTGGGGGTCTCCACCTGAACCTCCTTGTTGCCGCAACCACAGTGGGAGAGGAGGGGACCTTGGTTGACCAGTGATGCTTCTCCAGGGTGCTGCAGAGAACAGAGACAGGCCCTTGTCTTTCATTTTCGGGTGAAGAGCTGCATTAGGAGCATGGGAAGGGCTCTCCTGGTCTGCCCCTGCCCAGGAGGGGTATCCCGAAATCACTGCTCAGCCTGAACAAGTGGAATTTGCCTGGACTTGGTCCTTCAGGGACCTGGCTCTGTCATCAGCTCAAAGATGAGCTTCATGGAGGGAATTTGGACTTGAGTGGGTGGAAGGCAAGAGCCCTCTTTGTGTCCTAAGTTGCTCTTTCCAGTAGAAAACTAAGGTTCCTAATGTGAGTTTAGCTTAATGTACACACAAGGATATAAATCTCTCTTGTTCTCTTAAGTCCCTGACTCTCTTGGCAGTAAATTTGGGAACCCAACACTGTCAACAAGGCAAAACGGAAAACTAGAAGCCAGACAGACCTTGGTTGTGTACGGTATTTTAAGTAACTGTAGGTACACGCTATGGAAATAATTAGGATTATTTGTTGTGTTGAAGGGAGGTATGTCACTGAGGTATTGTGTGCGCTGGCATTCCCTGCGCCTGCAAGATGGATTAGCAGCTGAGTTAACAGATGCAGTAGAGCTCAACTGAAAATAGTTCACTGTTGTTAAGCGTAGGTGAAAGGGCTTTGGTTTGGGTATCAAAGAGTGTGTTTTGACCGCTTGACAGGTTTGGAGGGAGGGGGAAAGGGAATTTCAATATTATAAGCTTGCTCTGTGAGTCTGGGGAGGTTTTCTGTGCCATTAGAGTAATCAGCAAAGAGCTGAAACGTGCATTGATTAATAACCCAAGTGGAAGCACAGGGGAAACAAGTGGCTTTAACATTAATAAGGCAAATAAACCATTTCTATAAAACGGTTGCTAATTGAGTGGGATGTTAAATACGCTGCACGCTGGCACATGCTGCCAGACTGTGGTACTTCCATAACCCTACCAGTCAGCTTTGGGAGCTGAGTGCACGTGTGGATGTCTTCTGGCTTAAAAAATCCTGGGTGCTTGGTAAAAAGGGATGCAGGAGGGGGTGAGCATCCTTGATGGGCGAATCAAGGACCAGGTCTTCCATGGCTGTGGAAGGGCTGGAGCTGCTGTGCCGGGCTGGAGCTGCTGTGCCAGGCTGGAAGGCGATGCTGGTTGCTGACTTCCACGGTGAGGACCTGGGTTTGGGTATGTGGGGGTGCTCTTTTGGTGCTTTTTGGGTTTGAGAGCACAATGGTAACGGCAAATGTTGGAGGAGGGAAGAAAGGAAAGCTCACTCAGGTTGTGTGGTGGTGGCCTTTAGGTTGGGAAATGATTTGCATTGGAAATGGCGTATATTATTTTGTGCCTGATGGGGATGGATGTAGGGAGGATGCTGCACAAAGCAATTCTTCTGGAAACATGCAGTAGAAACAGTGCTTTGGGCTGGAAATGGCACCGGGTGCTTGGCAGCATTGAGGAAGATACAGCTCCGAATGTCCCAGCCTGGTTTGACCTGCTCTGGCCAGAGGATACCAGCAGCACTGCATCATTTGCAGGATGTTTGCTTAGAAACTTCCCACTCTGCTCTTGGTGGGTGCATCACCTCCGTTAGCAGAACCTTAGTGCTGTTTTACATCTCTTCCTTTCTGGCATGCCGGGCTAAAAAGCAGTCCTTGAGGCAGCATGCACGCGTGACGGCTGGGGAGGAGGCAGTAGGGTCGCTTTGGATGTGTGGTGTACACCAGAGCTGGGTTATTTTTCTCCCTTTGGCGTTTGCAGCTTAGTATCATTTCAGATGGAAAGATGTATATGCCGAGACGCTTGCTATCTGCGTTTTTATAGTGCTCTTCATTAGCAGGTATGCTTCTCTTCTACAAGCAGCATAAGGAGTGGTTAGGATGACCCAGCCTTCCCTGGGGGACAGGGGCTGTTATGTTTGTACTGATCATCTGTAGGGTTACAGCAGCACCGAGCTCACAGTCCATTCCCAGAGATGCTGAGCATCCCCAGCTCATTTTGTAGCCAGGAAAACTGAGCTGGTTTTGGTATTTTGGGTGTAATTAAAGGTGATCGGATTGGATGGATGGTTCAGCAGCCTTGTCTGTCTCGATGACTCTGCTGGAGTCAATCACAAGCTCACGCTTCCCTTTCTTCTTCTCACCCCTTGTTAATCTGGGGCCGGAGCAGTGGAGCTGTGCTCAGGGGTGATGCTAGTGTTTCTTGTCATCTTTGTTGGGGGTTTTGTAAAGCCTCAGTAGCATGTCAATTATATATGATGGGTGGAAGCCTAATATTCTGTGATAATTAGAAGGCAAGTCTAGTGTGAAATCGGATTAGAGCCTGGCATTACAGTCCAGGATTCCTTTGGTAGTTGGTTCAGAGGAAGTCATAAAACTCTTAAAGATGACACAAGCCCATGTGTTCTATAGGGAAGAGGCAGAGCACAATGGTGGCACTGGTCCCCCAGCAGTGTTCAGCTCCTGCTCCTCCATCAGCCCAGCTTACCCAGCCTCTTAACTCGCATGGGAGCCCAGTCCAGCACTAACATCTTGGATGATAAACTACTTTTGGCTTGGTTACCAAGCTGCAGTGAAGGGCTAGACTGTGTAAAGGAGTCTAACCCCTGCCTCCCAGTAAAGAACTCCTGCTAGTTCTGCATCTAGGTATATATAGGTATATACCCTAAAATATGAACTTGGCCAAAGCAGGCTGGGAAGCCACATTAGACATCCAGAAACAACATCTGAAAAGGTCTTGGGAAATGGATGAAGAGAACTGCTTTTCAGGACCATTGAGCCCCTGAGTTTGCAGGGCACGCTTGCTCACTCGATGAGAACTTGTTTTCCAACACACTGCAAAATAGTTACTTGATTTGGAGGAAACTCTGTGCTCAGAGCCTGCTAAAAGCGGTGTTTCTGTAATGGCTTAAATCATAAGTTTGCAAGATTACCTTTCTGAGGGCATTTCCTTGGTTGTACCGATGGCAGCACTGTGTACCGTTGCATTTCTATCTTTAAACCTCCACCTCCGTTCCCCAGAGGTGTGCTGTGAACTGGCCAAGCTTCTTCCTTAATTTTGGTCCCTCCTTTTTCTCCCTGTATTCATCTGTAGTGTAAAATAGAGGAAAAGGCTCGCTGCAGCAGGCCATGGGAACGATCTGCTGCAAATCCATGGCAAGCTGCAGCCATGGTACGCACGTGTGGTAGATACTTGGAGTCGTTCTCTGCTACTTAAGCTCTTTTTGCCATGCAGCCCCTGATGTGATGATTGCACACCCTGCCAAACAATTCAATAAGAAGCCTAACTTGAAAGGAAGCTGTGGCAGGGTTGTGTTTTTGCTGTGCTCACATGGTGATAAATTACAAAAGCTGTTGAGTCTTTAACACTCAACAGTAGATGAAGAGTTGCCTTCTATGGGCATTGTTTGATGAGTTTTAACTCGGGAAGTAATTGTTGCCGAATGTGTCCTTGACAGTGAGCGCGCACCAGGAGGGTTCTTTACATAATGTACATAAGCATTAGGTCTCTGTTTCAGTGGAACTAAATAATCTGGTTTTCACTCCTTTTCCATAGAGGAGTTGGCTGGAAAAACAAAGAACGTTGTCTTTGGTCTTGGCTCTGGATCAGTGTTTTCTGTGTGTGACTGGTCCGTGCTCACGTGGGCCATTGGCAGTGGCTGCTTCATGGTTTTCATTCCCCTGCACGCCATGGTTGTAGCACTTTGTGTTTTGAAGCTGTTTGACACCGTGCTTTGGGATCTGTCCTTGGAGGCATGAACAGTTCCCAACACAACCGCTCACCAGAGGAGCATGTGATGGATCCATCACCCGGGCAGGTGATGGGATGTTGTGTTGCTCGCCCTGCAAACTCGGGCATGGGATGAGCCCTGTGGATGGATGCTGACTCTGTTAACTGATGTAAAACAAAGGCTAGACATGACTTCTCACAGGCTGTGTCAGTGCCTGTTGCTTTGCTAAAGTGAGGATGTATCCTTAGGGATGTGGAGGTGCTAAGGACAACCCTTCCTGTGGGAAAACTGGAGCCCCAGTGTCTTTGAGTGGCTTTCCATTGCTGTCTCCCACTGTGGCGTAAGAAAATGGCAAGAAAAGCAGCCCACAGCCCTAAACGCTCTGGTTTTTAACACCGGGTAACAGAGTGCATCTTCTATGATTAGCACTGAGTAGCCAGAGCTCCTGGGCTCCAGACAGAGCTAATTCTTGATCACGAGCCAAGACCACATAGTGCTGACATGACTGAGAAATATCTTCCATAATTAGATTGCTTGGTCATTCATTTTTGAATGTCTGAGTTGCATTTTGGAGCAGAATTTCTTAATGATCAACCAAATGGGATCTGTGCAAGCTTGGTTTACTGTCAGTAGTGCTCTCTTGGCTTGGCTTTGCATGTGTGTCCTGGGGAGGCACCATGCAAATCAGGGAGGAGGGGGATCAAAGAGAAAGGATTTAGTTTGTAACATTAGGTGCCTGGTAACGTTAGTTTAATGGTATAAATAGATATAAAACTGTTATTTGTTTTTGTGAAGTGCATTGGGCTTGTATGTTTTTTGCCATAAATAAATGGAGTAGTTGTTAAAAACAATTGTTTTAGGGAGCCCAGTGAAGAACTTGAGAAGTTGCCAGTGTAATGAGTGTAACCTGCTGTCAGTAGGTTTGAATTTGCCAAGTAGGGTAGAGGCTTACCACTCAAACACAAAAGAATGGGAAGTATGTGAGTTTAACCATCAAAGGCAGGCGTACGTCATGGAAATAGGACTGAATCTGTGAAATGTATTTCCAGCATACTCCCCCCATAAGAAATACAGGAAAAAATCAACCCCAAACCATTACAAGAGCTTTGAAATGGAATTATTTTGACACCTCAAAACTAGCTGCCACTCTAGCTGAAGTTATGACTCCAGTGCTCTTTGTTTCCCATTGTGTCAAAGAGCCGTAGTCTTGTACTGAAATAAAGCTATGGTGCTTGGGCATTTTCCTTTTGTAACGCTTGCTAGTAAGGCAGGCTCATTCCAGGTACGTTCCAGGATGGATTTGGTGGTCAGGCTGTGAAAATCTGCTTCTTCCTCTCTTAATGCCTTGTCAAGCTAAATGGAGCCACGTCCCTCGGTGCTTCTCCCCTTAATGCATTTGCTGCTGGAGGTGCTCCTCTGAGGTGGAAAGAAATAGTATCCATGGAAGGAAAATGTGTCCGTAAGGAGATTGTGAGCTTTTTCTGTGTTTTCTGAAGGCTGTGCCCAAGTGGTGCTGTTTCCTGTAACAGACCCTGAGCTTTCTGTAACTCAAGAGCAGCGGATGGTCTTGTGCCATAAATCAGCTGTGGCAGAGTTATCTGTTGGTCAAAGTCTCTGTAACACCAGGGAAAACAAACAAACCCCATAGCACAAGAGGAAAATAGATTTAGGAGGAGAGGTTCTTAGGAATTCTATCTATAGATATATTTATAGATATAACAGTACATATAGTGTATTTTAAAATGGTCCTTAAGTGTTTGAAAGGAGTGATACCAGTATTTCTGGGCTGGAAAGTGATGCAAAGTGATGCAGAGGTTCCATAGCTGAGTAAATGATGTTGGTATGAGGTCTGGCACAAGGCAGGCAGAGAAGTAACTGTTAGGCATGGGTAGGCTTTGATTTGCACTGTGCAAAACCTGCTTTTGTTTCTCTAAACCCACTTTTGATGCTCTTTAGTAAGTGTACGATTCACGGCTCTGTTGAGAAGAGGTGGTTTGCTTTGCATTTGCCATGAGTCCCTGAATCTTGGTGGTGGTTGTTGGTGGCTTTCAGGGTGTGAGCAGGTAGGGAAGAGCCTTTGCTCCTCCATCTGCTTCTTCAGGATGGAGGATAAGGTTTGGCAGCGGGGTGTGAAATGGGAGAGAAGGCAGCAGCTTACATGTAGGCTGTGTCTTTTAAAATACCATCTGACTTGGAAGGATGCATTTCTCATGTTAACTGCTTGTTTTGATCGGATCTTCAGAGTTGACAATGATTTGCACAGTTTGCCCAAGATTGAATGAGTTTAGTGTCAGCCCATGGTGGTGCTGCTGCTTTGTGGGACCCACCAGAGAAGCTGGAGCTGAGGATTGCAATGGAAAGAGTTTATCTTGGCCCACCAAATTCGACGGCAGCATTTTGTTGGTGGTGCTAGAAGCAGCTTCATCCCACACTGCAGCAAGATGCTTTAAAAGCAAATTATGTGGGGCCAGATCCTGTGTCCAGATTGCCTGTGAAAGTTTGAAATGGAGCTCTGGTAGATAACTGAAGCACTTGATGATGGCTCTGACCAAGCCATCTTGGGCCAGATAACTCTTAGGAGAGAATCATCCTTCAGGGTGAAGGAAGAAAAATCTGTTCGAATTTTCCAAAACCAGCCCCTGGTTTCACGCAGGATGATGACAGAAAACTGTCAAATTGGGAGCTGGGAAAGATAATGCTTTTTAATGAGCTGTAGCATAAACCAGGTGTGTTTTAGTATTGGCGATAACTGTGCTTCTGAGAGGTGACTCCTCCTGTGGTAATTGGCAGTGAAGGAAAAAGGATTTATCTGTACAGAAAGGACTGCTGGCATTGATATTGTGTTGAGTGCAAACTGAGTGAATTGGAAGTAATTAAAATACTCAGCAAAAATTTCATGGAGGATATCGAAGAATATAGAGGTCAATTTGCTGGATCTTCAAATTACACTGTGTGAGATGAGTATGCGTTTATTCCATTTATGAACTGAATAAATAGGAGTCCCCTTTTTAATGTTCTTGCAGAAAGATCAGGTCATATTTATGTGTGTTGCTATAAGGTTCTTCTACAGAACCAGGTTTTGATACACTCGGTGCAGGGCTCGCAGTGAGGGGCGGTCTCCTCAGAAGGGGATGGTGCTGTGGGTCCTCGCTCCCCCTGCCTCACAAGCTGACCTCTTTGCATAGAGAATCCTTCTAATTCTAGGGTATTTTCTTCCCTGCTTTTCAGGTGACCATTTGAAAGTTTGCTCACAAGGCTACACGTGCTGCTCCCAAGAGATGGAGGAGAAGTACAGCCAGCAGAGTAAACACGACTTCAGGAACGCCGTTGTAGAGCTCAGCAATCACCTGCAAACCATGTTCAGTTCCCGCTACAAGAAGTTTGATGGTAAGTGCGGAGACCTTGAACTTGCTTTCCTTGGGATCAGATGTAAGAAAACCCTCATCCTGTTGTTGCCTGTGCAGTCGTTGTGCTCTGCCTCCCCTTTCGCTGGGAAAGTTCATGACTTGTGGCTCGGAGGGCAGAGCATGCCTTGTTTTGCAATCCCATGAGAGAGGAGTATTTGCTGATTATGGCTCTTTGTTTCCCAAAGATCTTTCCTTCTGATTAATCTCTTGAAAAACCATTTCGCTCTTAATGTAAGCTCGCAGTGAGTTTTGTTGGTACATCCCTGCAGTGTGTGTAATTGTAACGTGCACATCTGGCAGCCCCGATCCACAAAAATGCTGATCTTTCCCAGCATGTTATGAACCAGCAGGATTTGTATCCATCTCACATAGCCTTTGGGGCTCAGCAGAGCAGCAGATTAAGTACAGAGCTGGTTTTGTGAGGAGGCCAAGGGTTCAAGTGTGATGCAGGGTCAGAAGGAAAATGAACAAAGTCTTTGCTGAGTTCCCATCCTTTGACTGGCATTTACTGCTGGCTGATAAGCAAATGCCTAGTCCCAGTATTGTCCTCTGATCCACAGCAGTATCTGGTCAGACTGGGTCTCCATAGAGCTTGCACCCATCTGAGGTCTGTGCAGCATCTCTTGGTTTTGCTGCTCAGCTCCTGATTGTGGCAGTTCCTGTGGTGTCCCCGGGCACTGCAGCCCCAGCACCTTGGCATCCCCCCGAAGGAGGAGCAGAGCATCAGGCTCCTGCCTGGGTTGTCCTCATTGGCTGGGGGATGAGGTGGCACCCACTTGCACATGGCAGTACCTGACAAGTCAGGTGGACTGGGTTGCTGAGATTGTTCTGCTTGTACATCGTCATCGTCGTCTGGTGGTAGAGGGAGATGCTACCACACAGCGCCTCTGGGCATTCTTCTCCCTTGTTCAGTCATTAGTACAACATGGATTTTTCTATTAATATTGCAAAGTCTGTGCTTTGAAACCTCTCAGAGACCCCCTCTACCCAATTGCAGCAGGTAGCAGCCTCTTTCTTTCGAAAGGGTAAGTAAAAAAGTCTCTGGGTATGAAATTGCAGTGAGTCACAGTGGAGTGATGCAATCGTCTTGATAGCATCTAAATCTGCTAGCTAAATATTTCCCTCTTAACCTCTGTTGTCTCTACCTGCTGGTACACCAAAGGGGTGATATAGAGAAAACCAAAGTGTCTAGACTTGCAAGCTTATTAAATGCAGAACAAGACACTTAATGAAATCCAGCCCACAGATAAGCCCTTTCAAAGAGACCAGAGGAGCAGCATCTGCTTCACCTTAAATGAACGACGAAGCTTTTTGAAATGCTACCTTGAAAACAAAGCATGCATGCAGGGTGCAGTGTCTTAGCAGCCCTGACGTGGTGCAGACACACTGTGAGGTGTGGCTGCCTGTTTGTAGGGCGAGAGATGGCTGCAGGGCTGCGTTTTGTTTTCTGTCTGCCCCTCGCAGCGTTCCCTGTGCCGGTCTTACCCTGATCTTGGCCCTGGGAGTCCTTGAGAGGCAAATCCGGAAGGGGATGGTGTGATCCTATTCCCAGGAGCTGAATTTACTGGGCCCAGCCTGTCCCTGCAGGGAGTTTCTCTGCCCTGTACAAAACTAATGAAGGAGAATTAACAACCTCCTCAACCTAGTCCCAAAGCCTGATGGCTCCGTCTTTGAACATTTGCTAATATCAGGTCTAAATCTTCATTTGCTGCAGACAAAGCTGATTTAGGGAGTTTTTAATCTTACCTGGGCTGGAAGCAGAGATTAACTGATTACTGTCCTCCATCATTTACCTCTTGGAAGACTGAATCATGCCTGCTTCTCTCCTTCCAGCCCAGTCACCTGGAGGCTGAAGGCACACCTCCTTCAGCAGTCATGCTGGTGGCTGGGCAGGTTGAGGAGTCTTCCCTCTGAGGTCAGACTCTTCCATAGCAGCTTTGGAGTGCCCAGCCCTGGGTAGTTGTGCTTGTTTAAGAGCCTCCTGTTGAGTGATCAGCTGCTTTTGGTGTGGTGTTTCCTTCCCTCAGTCCTGGTAGTTGGTCATCAGGTCAACCGTGGTCAATTCTGCCGTGCACATTTGGGTTCTCCTTGTTGAATGTAATTCTTCCCACACTGCTTGGTGTAACGTGCTCAGACTCCAGGAAGGAGTGCGTTACAGCTGTGTAGAGGGGCTGAGCAGGCAAGACGAGTTATTGCAGAGACCAAATTCTATTCCATGAACTGGTCACTCAGCAAGTGGGATGAACACTCCTCTTGCAGGCCAGCACATCCCCATGCTGCCAAGAGACTCTCCAGGATGCAGCTCAAGCAGCAAACTGCATCCTCCAGCTCTTTGGGAGTGTTTGTTGTGGGTTCTCTGGCTGTTAATCTCTCAGCCTTGACATTGAGGTCGAGAGGAGAGGCAAAACCGTGCTGCCTCTGTTATATGCTTGACCTTTGCAGCAGTTGCCGCTGCGGAAGGACAGTTGAAGTCCTTTGGGTGGAGGCTGGGATGCCCTGTGGCTTTTGGAGTGTTTGAATCAGCTGTTGCTGGAGCGCTGTGTGCCGTTGGAGCCGTTGCCAGAATTGCTCTGCTCTGACACCAAAGCCATACAGAAATGGATTATCTCCTCTTAATTGGGAGCATGGAACAAGCTACTGATTATCCATCCCCATAGGGCTGACCAGAAGTCATTTCGGCTCCTAATGCGTAATGTGACAGCGTCAGATCCTCCTCTGTGTGTTTGGTTTGCAGACACTGAAGCTTTGGAGTCCGATATCTTATGTATCCTGTGTAAATATTTGCTTACAGTACAGCTGTGTGTGCTTCTGGGGGTTTCTCCTGTTGTAATTTAAACCACTAGCCTGATTCTAGGGTAGCAGTAAGGTATATAGATATAGCGTCAGCAGTAAGGAGAAGGCTTTTCTGTTATAAAGAAAAGCACTTTGAGACTTGTTGGGTTCCCCACTGCGAGATGTTTTTAGAAGCGAGCATCTGCTGGGTTTTATGGTGTACATGATCTCAGGTATGTTTGTGGGCTTCACTGAGAAATTACTGGGTGAGATTCTCTGGCCACGTAAGCATCTCCATCTGATGACGAGAGCCCTGGGAAAGCCACAGAGCTGTGTGACTGTGGTGACATCTCATGCCACAGAAGCAGCTACAACAGTCAGGGCTTGAAACGTACCCCACGCACCACACTTCTTGGTTTGGGGTTTTTTTCCCCTTTGACTTGTCTCATCTTCATCAGGCAGTGCCCTCCCCTTTCCTCTCCCAGATTAATAACATCGGTAGGATTAACGGTGACATTAAGGCTGCATAAATGCTCGGTCCCATTTATTAAACTCGAACTTTCACCTCTTTTGCCCTTTCAGGCTGAAGTTTTCCATGCCAGGGGCTGTGCTGGCCAAGCAGTGCTTTGGGGAAATGGCTCAGCTGTTTTGAGGAATTGAAGCAGGGACAGGACATAGCCCATGACTCTTCCGCAGCGTTTCCGCTGTTCTGTTGCTTCCTAGATAAGATTTCTTAGGGTTTTTTTCTTATTAAAGACACCTCCTGGATCTCTTGGAACACAACTGTTGTGCCAGGCCTTTTGTGGGAGGAGAAATGGTCTGTTTTGTAGGCTGGTTGTGGAGTGATTGGGAAGGCAGAGCCCAAGCCCTGGTGAGCAGAGGAACTGCTGAGTCCAGTGGCTGCTCATTCCCTGCTCCTGTGTTTTACAAGGGCTTTTGATGCTGCACTTAACCCAGGTCTTGTCCCTCTCTTCTGTGCACTCTGGATTTAGGAAAGGCAAGCGAGCTTCTGCAACCCTTGTTGTATGGGATATGTACAGGAGCTGAATGTGAGCTGGTTTGGCAATAGTTTTTAGTGTTCCCAATGCCCAAGCGACAGCAGGGTTTGTACAAAACCATACAGCTTGAGCCAGCACGTGGAAAGCTATTGAATGCCAAGAGTCTTGTTTCTGATCTGCTCACCCTGACTTTTCCATTAGCATTTAAGATAAAGCAAATACGGAAGTGTAAAACGAAACCCCATCAGGACGGTGAGCGGAACGAAACCAAATCCAAGCAGTGGGAGCAGCCAGGGGTTCCCAAGACTGTGGTGCACCCACCCCTGTTCTGTGCGGGGACCAGGCAGAGGGCCTGGAAGGGACCCCTGTCCATGGGCCCCGTGTTCGTGTTGGGCACAGTGGCCACAAATCAAATAGGTATAAAGCACAGTCATGCCGTGCATCTTTAGAGCATCCCCTTTAAATGGTGCCCTTTATCTTTGACTATGAGTGCTGTGTTACTCCTGGGTGTATGAATTGCTTCCACTACTGGCATGTGGCTGCGTCTCAGTCACTGGTCATGGGGGGCATTGGCCAAATACCATCAAGCTGCTGAAACTGGGGAACAAAACCCCTCCAGAACCTCATTTCTGAGTGTAATTTTTGTTGTTCAGATAACCCCTGGCTTCCAGCTGCTGCCTCCAGGTAGGAGTTAGCAGGGAGGTGTGCCGGGACAGTGGGACACAGAGCAGGGAAGTATTAATAACTGGGAATGAGGCAGAAGGGACCAGGGAAAGCTTTTTGTGGTCTCCTCTCTGCAGGCAGTGCGGAGGCAAACGGTGACAGACGAGCCCCGCAGGTGCCCAGCCTGCTGCTCCTATAGTTAGAATTTGGCAGAGCATTGGGCACTCTGCCTCACCAAAATAACTGCCCTTTGGGGACCTTCATCTAACATTAACTTATGGATTGGAAACTGCCTGCAAGAGCAGAGACCTGGGGCCTCATCCTGCTCTTGTGCCGGAGCACCCCGTGTCCGTGGCACCCAGCACGGAGGGGTTGATTCTGACCTCTGCAGGTAAATCACAGAATCCCAGACTGGTTTGTGTTGGAAGAGACCTTAAAGCTCCTCCAGCTCCAACCCCTGCCACGGGCAGGGACCCCTTCCACTGGAGCAGCTTGCTCCAAGCCCCTGTGTCCAACCTGGCCTTGAACACTGCCAGGGATGGGGCAGCCACAGCTTCTCCAAGCACAAGGACACTGAGAGTGGAGACCTGGTGGACCTTTGATGCTTGCTGTGTGCTGTTCCTGCTCCTGAATCAATCTGTGTTGTGGAGAGAGCTCTGCCATTACAACCCAGCCTCTGGTGTGCATGCTGATGACAACTGCATCACTAACATAGAAATAATAGAGTGGTTTTGTCTATCTGCTGCTGCTCATGTCTAAATGAAGGCACAGCCTTGTTCTTCCCTCTCCAGGCACCAAACCTCATACCAACCAGGACAGAAAATGATGAGAAGATCCCTAAAATGTTATAGAAGAAGCAATTGCTGAGATCTCGTCCTTCAGGCTTGGGGTCAGACCTGTGTTTAGCCGGGGTAGGGATGGGGTGGTTTAGAAGCAGGAGGGAGCAACCACCAACACACTTCCTTTAGTAAATCCCACTTGTGGGCTTTTGTTTGTGCTTTCCCACTCTCTGCAGCAATAATGAAGCACATTGTCTGCTGTCTGCGCCTGGAAGTTTGTCTATTCTTTGTTTTCGTTTAAGTGGCTCCTCTCCATCTGGAGGTTTTTAAGGAGGTTCATAAACCACTGTGAGTTTTAGCCCTGTTCGTTGAGAAGGGTGATGCTTATGCAACAGTGGTGGGGAGCAGGCTGCTGGTTTGGAAGATGCGGGAAGATCCTGAGGTCAGGTTATCTCAGGAGGAGGAGATCTCAAAGGAGGATGGGGGGGGGCTCCTGCCCTGTAGGTTTGGGAGGGGGATGAAGGAAACCAAAGTCTAGATTTTGTAACTGGGCAAAGACTTCAGCAGTGGGCAAACCCACTTTGTGTATGGGCTTGGAGGGATCAGTGTTCTGCCGTCTCAGGTCCAAGCTGTTCAGATCACTGGTCAACTGCTCTTTTGGGTTATTTTGTTCCAAAAGCAGCGGTGAGGGCAGCTTGCTTTACACACGGCTACAGGAAACGTGCTTGGTGCTATCTGGTTACTAATTGCTGTCAACCAGTCAATGAGCCATTGTTTGTCTGTTTAAAATTAACTCTCTCTTCCTCTTCCCTGCACATAGGAGCTGCCTCTATATGCAGCCTGTGTGCAAGCTGGGATTGCTTGTGTAGTCCTGGGATCCCCTGGATGATGCCTTTTGAGTTGGCGGTGGTTTGGGCTCTTGCAGTAGGCTTGGTGATAACCCACCAGTGCAGAGCTGGAGTGATTGCGTTAGTGTTAAATGCACTGTAATGTCTTAGCGTTTGGCTGTTTGCATGCTGGATGTACAAATAAGAGAGGTGGCCCTAGCTACAGGAGCTCTCTGTGCGAATGTGAGGGGATGAGGGGAACTGAGGAAACGGGAGCAAGGAAGCCCCACTGTTCAGGAGCACAGGTTCTCCTCAAGCTCTTCAACAGCAGTAGGAAGGGAGGCTTGGAGAAATACATATGTGTGAAATGTCTTACTGAGTGTCCCAGAAAGCTCCTCTGAATTGGGGATATGCAGGAGGCAACCTGAAGGGACTCACTTTCAGGTTTTGCAGGTGATGTTCGCTGTTTAGGGTGGGAATTTGGTGTGTTATGGATGCAGGTCAGCAGGCTAAAGCAGCTGAGGGACAATCCATGTGTTTGAAAAGTCAGTTGAGATGGAGGAATGGGTGCAGTGAAAATCAGACATGGGGGAGTGGAGGCGCAAGCGAGCAAACAGAGGGAAAAGAAGCAGCAGCAGGGGAGGTGCATTGGGGAAGTTGAGTAGTGGTTGTGAGGAGGAGTATGGAAGAGCTGGGAATGATGAACCTGCTGGAGAAACCCACTATAGCTGACCCAGAACAGGATGTGTGAGTAGTGATGGTGCCTGGAAACAGAGATGAGGAGGCTGCGAAGTCGGCTCATCCCGCTATGTGGGATGCGGGATGGACCAGGAGGGGACCAAGGGCATTTCTGTTGTCACCGCTTTCCTAATTTGTGGAATGCCTGCTATGTGCAACAGCATGCAATGTGCTGCTTCTTGAACCACAGACAGCAAACTCCGCACTGTTTTCCCCTCCCCTTTCGTTGGTTCTTACTCTTCTCATGAGCTTGGTCTCAGTGTGATGGTGATGATCTCGCTCTGTGTGTTATCTTCTGCCCTGCTCTTTTGGGGTCCTGCCAACCTCAGTGTGCAGATGAAGATTATTATAGTCTTGGGCCCTCCAGAAACAACAAGTTCTAGAAATCCTGTTTTTTAGTGGTTGGGATGTTTCCTCCTATGAGGCTGCAGCCCAATGGTTGTTATTGTCTTGAAACCTTTCACTGATCAGGCAAAGTCTGGAGAGATGCTGTTTTCCCTCCCACCTCTCTGTGGAGTTCACATGTTGGGGCTGTTGCTGCGACACTGGCATGATTTAAGCCTGTACTTCTTCAAACTGTGTGGATGAGTTCTTCCCATGTCAGTAAGTGCTAACACATGTTTGAAAACAGGACAGAGAAACAGCTTGTGGATTCGCCCTGCCCTTCCTGAGTTCATATTCAATAAATGTGTTAACACTGCGTATGCATGGGTTTCTCAACGCTTCCGGAAGAAGGTTGTTAAGCCATGGTTTGTTTTTCCCTGGTGGGAATTACAAATGCAGTATATGCAATAGAGGAAATGAAGGCATATTCAAAATAATGAGGCACACTTTTCCTTTGGAGTCAGTGGCACGGCTCCGGGTGGCTTCACCTTTGAGGTGAGAAGAGCTGTGAAACATCTGTCTCCTTCCCTCCACATCCCTTTTATCTGTCTGGATTGGGTTTTGCTCCGCATGGTAGGAGCCAGCTGCAGGGTGGAGTTTGCATCCACACAGCGAAGGCGCTGGGATCATAGAATCAACTGGGTTGGAAAAGACCTTTCAGATCATCAAGTCCAACCATTACCTCAGTGGTGCCAAGACCACCACTAAACCCTATCACTGAGGGCCTCATCTACACAGGTTTTGGGATGGTGCCTTCAGGGCTGTGGCTCAGGCAAGAGCATTCGTCTGGGAACATGAATTTGCTGTTGTGGATGTGCTATGAAAAAACCATTTAATGAGAAAATGTAATTAATCTCTGGCAGGGTTCTGTACACACTAGAAAGCATAATTGTCTATGCAGACAAGCAAATTAAAGGTTTTGGTAAGACAGACAGTCCTTAATGACCCATAATCTGGAAAGCATATTAAGAGGATACCTGAAAAGCTGGGTGGCAAATTAGCTGAAACTAATTAATTGTGTCTTTAAAAAGCCCCTCTTCGTGCTTGAGCTTGGGTTTTGTGTTTTAAGGTGTGTTTGGTAATCGCACATTTACCTGGTGTCTATGTAGTTACTTTGGAAACCTCAAGCAGAATAAGGCCGGTTGAAAACTCCGTTCTAAATTAAGCAGACCTGGTGCATGGGAAATGTAGCTTATCCAGTGGCTTTGGGGAGCAGAAGGGTGCATGGTGGACCTGGTCTCCTTTTGGAGGGGCACCAGCACATCCAAACATGGCCAGCGGATGGGCCTCTGTAGAGAGTGCACTGGCTCAACAGCCTGGCTGAGTAAGACCCTTTGGGAGTCTTGGGTAAGGCTCTGCCTTTTCCCCACCTCAGTTAAGGTTTCCTCTGCGCTATGAAGTGGGTTTTTTTGGTGCTGAGCCCTGGGTCGCTTGGGGTTTGTCTCTTTGCAGTTGCTGAAGAGGAGCAAGCGGGGTCCTGTGGAGCATTCCTGAAGATCAGGAAATGCAAGGCAAAACTGTGCGTCCTATGGTGGTTAGCTGTGGATCCAGCCTGGGGCTTGGCTGGAGGGGTAAAGGACATGAGGGCTGTGGTCCTGCCGAGGGACAGCTGAGGGACAGCCGGTGGTGGCAGGAGGCAGCTCAGGCCAGGCGGTTTTGCTGCTTCTTCCTTTGTCACCAGCATGCATAGGGAAATGCCAAACCTGCCTTTTAATGAAGGTGACTGTGCCCCTCGATGTGGTCATCTAATTTCCAGGAGCTGCCTTTGATGGAGGTAGAACTGTGCCTTCCAGCAGCAGGCTCTCCTCATCAAAAGCCCTCTTGTATGATAACCCCACTCTTAAGGTACCTGAAAACGTTATCAATGGGAAAACGTTGCATCCCTTCTTACTTGGATGCTATTTTCAGATGAGACCTTTGGATCCAATATAAAAAAGTACTGGGTACAGAAGTGGAAGGGAGTGGATGTGTTGTCTGGAGGTGGGATTTGCCCTGTGCCTTGCAGTGGGTGGAGTAGTTGTGTGTAAGTAGCTTGTGTATCCACAGTATGGAAGAAAGAGTGTTTTGAGTTATTCTGGCAGTGGATGCTGATGTCATGTGGAAGCACCTCGGGGAGGTGCGGTGCTCTCCTGCACTGGGTTACTGGCAGGGCTGCTCTGCCCTTAAGCTGTAAACAGGTAGTACAACTTATTACCTGGAAAAAGAGGAAATTGCCAAGTAACTACAGTTATGTTTCCCACTGTGCTCTTTTATGGAAGTTGTTTTGTTGTTGTTTGGTTTGGTTTTTCCAGAACTCTTACTGCAGGAATACAATGTCACATCCAGTCTTACAGTTTCATGATACAGAATCCCAGCCTGGTTTGTGTTGGAAGGGACCTTAAAGCTCCTCCAGCTCCAACCCCTGCCACGGGCAGGGACACCTTCCACTGGAGCAGGTTGCTCCAAGCCCCTGTGTCCAACCTGGCCTTGAACACTGCCAGGGATGGAGCAGCCCCAACTTCCTTGGGCAGCCCCTTCAGTGCTGGGCATTGAAATTCTACCCTGAAATCAAACCTGTTGGAAGAATAAACAGGGCCCACAGCTATAGATTGCCTCACTGTAGATTCCTGCCTTTTCTATCTCTGAAAGTTAATTGCTTTGGAAATGTCATCTTCCTTTGAACATCAAAGACCATAGCATCCACAGGATTTATTTTGCAGTGGTCTTTTTTCTTAGTGTTAGGAAAGGTTTTGTGGCTCTGGTACTCTCTCCCCTGCACTCATCCTCCTGAGCATCACCACAAGGCATAAGATGACTTTGCATCCGCAAGGCTTAGGTGGGATGGGTTGAAGCTGAACAATGTGAACTTGCTCCTGTGTCAGACTGGACCAGAGCTGGCTGAGCCACGTTACCCCAGCACCTGCTCTGTGGTCCCTCCGCTCCGTGTACCCCAAACATCTCTCCACGCTCTGCACTCACTTAGGAGAATCAGGGAGACCTTCAAGCCATGTGCTGCTCCTATGGGTTGGTTTGGGAAGCCTTTCCCAGTGGTGTGTTTGCCCACAGAGGGGCCAGCCCTTGTTCTGGGAGTTTAAACAAGATAACCGGAGGGCAAGGAGAGCCTGCCATCCCTCCAGATAGCAGCATCTCGGAGAGCACCAGGAAACTATGGTTTGTCATCTGTGAGAAATGTTTGCGTTTGACAGCTTTTCACAGGAAGCCTGTCAGAGTGATAATTTAATGAGTACAGATTGCTTGCAACACAGCTGTAAAACGTGCTTTTACAGTGCTGTAAAATAAGCAACTGAGGCTTTTGTGTGTTTGCTTTGTTTGAGAACAAGTCAACTTCTAATACAAATAAAAGGTGGTCATTTATTTTACCCAGCAAACAGTCAAGACTTAAGAGAGGAACCTGCCATTTTTCTTCTTGTCTTGGCAAGGTTAATGCTGGGTTATGTTGGTGTTTGCTGATCAGCTTGTTTCTGTGGAGAACTAATATCTAATTAGATTGAGGGAGTTACTAGTCAGATTAGCATTTAAGTCATAAAAAGGACTTTTTGGCTTTTTTCTCTTCATTGCAGAAATCTATGCTCTTGGTTTGCACAGAGAAAAGCTTGGTGTTCCTTCTGTGCCCAAGCTGATTTCTTGACAGGGAGACAGAAGCTGAGGATGCACACTTAGAGTATGCCAACAGCTAGAGTAAAGCAGATCTATATTTATCGTTTAATCTGTGCTGCTGACCAAGTGAAATGCTGTGCATTGCGTGGAGGAAGATATTGCTGTGAGTGTCCCGCTGCTGGGTTCATCCTGCGGCCCCCCATTCCCAGAGCTGTGCTGGGTATTCCTTCTTCCCACATTCCCAACCTCATCCATGCCCCAGGAACCTCGATGTGCCAGCAAGGCCATCTATGTGCCAAGCCACTGGCACCAGGGCATCCTATCTGGCACGGTCTGGGATGCAGGCATGTGCTGGTGGTGGGAAGCCTCATGGGGCAGGAGGGTGGGTGCTGCCTCTGTGCTGCAGACACGCAGCCTCCTCTGTCCTCCTTCTCTCCTGATCTGGAAAGGGGCACTTGGAAATGGGTGTTTCCTGCCTATGGAAGCGCTGGCTGCTGCTCGAGCCAGAGGTGATGGCTTCTTACCTACCTGGTGCCTCCTTCCGCAGTGTTGTGTTGGGGCTTTAGAGGTGGCTGGTTTTGGGGGGAAGTTTTCATTTCCTTTACCTTCCTTTTGGGGAAGGTGAATAAAGGTGTTTGCTGCTAATTAGGTTGTATTTTATTTTCAGGGTAATTAATGAACATACCTGATTCTAACCCACGTGAAAAAATTGCTAAGAGACCAAGTGCTCTAAAGCCCGGGTTCAGTTTATTCGACTTCCATTTTGGAGTATAACCAATAAGTGAGTTTGGGCAAGAGACTAAATTGATTATGATAATATGGGTATATTACTTGAGGTGACCTTCCTGACTTAAAACAGTGCATTTGGGTTCCTTCAGACCAGTAGTTGGAGCTATCTAATAGATTTCCCATCAGTAGAATTTCAAGATCTTAATTCTTTCTGAAGAGTTTGCTGATGCATCTGCCAGCTCTTGTGCTGGGCAAAAATGTCTATTTAAATAAACAACTGATTTGGTGATCCGAAAAGCTCTGAGCAAAGGAAGGAAGTGAGCCTTCAAAATGATGAAGTGAATTAGAAATTAATATACACCAAGCTAATCTCTATAGTATAAACTCCACGGAAAAAAACCTTCCTGCAGAGGAAATGCCAGTCATGGGAACCAAAGTGGAGGTTCCTGCTGATATTGGACAGAGGACGTGTTGGGTGTTTGAAATCAATCTCTTCTTCCCTGGATCATTTCTCTTGTGCTCCTAAGAGGCTGCATTATATACAGCCATGTCGGGCCCTGAGCCCCGAGCCCCATGACTCTGCCGGTCAGGAACTCCAGGAATGTTTCAGTTTTTCCAGAAAATGTTTTCTGCGTTAGGCTTTGTTTGTACTGGAGCGCTTTGAAGACGAAAAGCTGAACTTCAGCATACTTTTAATACGTTTGAACAAGGTTTAAATTCACACCGGGCCAAAATAGCCCTCCCCGACCCCCTCCTTCTAACAACTTCTGGCTCTAAACGTGGCTCCTTTGAGGATTAAAAAACCCCACAGAGGCATGTTTTAATAAAAAATATTTAGTGACAATGAGTCACAGAGAAGCAGAGGTCGCAATCCTCAATTGCTGGTGGCATGCATGAAATAATACACTTCCTTGCCGGTGCCGTGCGTGGTGGTGGGGGCCATGCCCATGCCCTGGGGTGCCGGTGTCTCCACGGACCTGGAACAAGCAGGCGGTAGCACCACCGGCACGTGAGGGTTTGTCCTGGTGGCACCCACACATAGCTCCTTCCCAAGGCCATGGAGTGTGGAGTTTTGTTCCAAAATGGCCCAAAGGTATTTGGCTTAATGGACTCTTCCCTGGTTTTGTTTTATTTAGTTTTATTTTATTATTTTAACTTATATTATTTTTTATTTTATTTTATCTTTATTTTACTTTAACTTATTTTAACTTATTTTTTAATTTTATTTTATTTTATTGTATTTTAACTTATTTTAAGTTTTTTTTATTTTATTTTATCTTATTCTATTTTATTTTATTTAGTTTAGTTTAATTTAGTTTAGTTTAACTCATCTACACCAAATCTCCACGGCAAAGGGTTTGTGGTAATCGCAGAATCATGGAATGATTTGGGTTGAAGGTGCCTTAAAGCTCCTGACTTTTGGGATGGGATTCAGATTTGCATCACAAGAGGTTTCACTCTTGTGAGTCTTTCAGTCTGGAGAGAGGTTGAGGGGTTGGTTTAGGAAGAGTAACCCTAAATGTTGAGATCTAGAAAAGGTGTGAAGTTTTTTAGGGAGCCCGTTACCCTTCCATTTCACACGGGCGATGGTCTCGTTGTGGTGAGTTTCCCAGCTCAGCAGTGGTTGTAGCAGTGTGCCAACACTCCTGGTCACCAGATCTTCTCTTCCTCTTCTAGAGTTCTTCAAGGAGCTCCTCGAGAACGCAGAGAAGTCCCTGAACGACATGTTCGTGCGGACGTACGGCCGCTTGTACATGCAGAACTCGGAGCTGTTCAAGGACCTGTTTGTGGAGCTGAAGCGGTACTACGTCGGCGGCAACGTCAACCTGGAGGAGATGCTCAACGAGTTCTGGGCGCGCTTGCTGGAGCGCATGTTCCGGCTGGTGAACCCCCAGTACCACTTCACGGATGAGTACCTCGAGTGCGTCAGCAAGTACACGGAGCAGCTGAAGCCCTTCGGGGACGTGCCCCGGAAGCTCAAGCTACAAGTGACGCGAGCGTTCGTGGCTGCCCGCACCTTCGCGCAGGGCCTCGCCGTCGCGAGGGACGTCGTGAGCAAAGTGTCCGCGGTGAGCAATGTGTTGTGGTTATTCCTGTGTCCTAGGTGATGGGTAGCGTCTTTCCCTGTTGTCCTCATTAGGTACCTAAAGGTGTTGGTGGTAGTTGAGTGCAGGTAGGACCAAAGTCCATTGATGTAGGGTGTCCATAGAATCATAGAATGGTTTAGGTTGGAAAGGACCTTAAGATCGTCCAGTTCCAACCCCCTGCCATGGGCACGGATGCCTCACACTAGACCATGTCGCCCAAGCTCCATCCAACCTGGCAGTTCTTCCAGGTTCATCCAACCTCCAATTCTTCCTTATATCTAACTTGAACTTCCCCTCTTTAAGTTTAAACCCATTATCACTTGTTCTAACACTACAGTCTCACATGGTAGATTCACATTCTGGGGACACCACCATGCAGTGCTGCAGCCTGGCAGCTGGAAAGTTCCCCAGCTTGATGCTGTCCTCCTGTCTAGGGAACAGCAGTAAGCAGGAAATTAAATGCCTGCTGCAATGGAAATAACCATGTTTACTTGTGTAGTGGCCCTATCGTCTTCTTAATATTGCCTTCAAATTACAGTGAGTCATGGATGCTATGGGCATCTATTATGGAGCAGCTGGTTATTTGCTCCTTGCTCCCAGGCATGGGGAGAGCAAACAGTGCTTTTATGATAACAGTGAGCCAGAGTCACATGCACAAGGCAGGAGCCAGTTGTACTTGGTTCCACACATGCAGCACAAGTTAGACCCCAGACTTTTATGGTCAAGTCGTTTGGGGGGAATCAAACAGCTGTGGTGTGTTGCTCACTTGTATGTTTACCTCCCTGTTCTTAGAAACCACTTTGGAGTGGTTTAAATAGGGTGACGTTTTCTTTTGATATAAGATCTGTCTTTAATTTTAGCCTAAGGAGCAGGTGTAGTCAATAATCCCTTAAAGTGATTGTGCAAGATAACAAATATTTGTGATTTCCTTTGAACAAACCCAGCTAATTTCCTGTGGGCTCCGGAAGATTTGGTACAATCATTGAATTGGGTAGAGAGCGGTTTACTTCCTCTCTACCTGCTTACGGAGTAATAAACCACCAGGCTGAAAGAGCAGGCAGTAGTTTGAATCACCCTCGGCGCCAGGAAAGGGGAAAAAGGGAAGGCAAACCAGAAGAGAAAGGAGTTCAGGTGTTCTTAGAAGCAGACTGCAGTTTTGGAGGCAGCAAAAGAAGCATCACTGAGGGATAACCACTGCAATTGCTTTGACTTGCAGGGATAATGTTAAAATACTGTCTTTCTGGAAAGGGAAAAAAGTCTGCTTCCATTTTAATTCTTCTTGAAAAATGAGAAAAGCCAGCCTGTGATAAGCCTGCATGCGTGTGATAGGGCAGAGGATATTAGCAAGGACAGAACTGCCATATCCAGGCTCCAGGAGCAAGTTGCACATTAGCGGTGCCAGATCCCTGGACACGTTGACTACCCATCTGATAGTGCTGGCTCTTGGGTGAGACATGTATACGTGCCCCTGGTTGAGAATGGGTGCTGTGGAGCTCCATGGGTGACACAGGGGTCCCTCTGATGGGACCATAAAATCCTTCAGCCTCAGGGACACCATCCTGCGATGGGAAGATGTGGGAGGGAGGGACGGTGCTGAGTGAGGCCAAGTGTGATGTCTCCATGCCAGGTCACTGGCCAAGACCTGTTGGTTGGGGTTTCAGCTTTGGTGGCTCCTGTTTCTGGCTCTGTGGCAGATGCTGTGGTCAGGGATTGGGGTTTTCGCTGCCGGATGTGGATGAAGTATTCGAGTGGGAAGTCTGTGTTAAGCCCCAGCGAGGTTTTAGGGGATGTGCAATCACTTGATAGGCAGTGAATGTGCATGGGTGAGGGATCGTGTTTATGCTCCATCTGCTCAGAATTCATCAAAACGTCTCCAGACTTGACACGGAACCACGAGGGCTTCGGTCCCCGCATCTGTTACGAATCAGAGTCGTGGAGCTGAGGTGGTGTCGTGATTTCTCTTTCCCTTTGAAGATCCTTGAGTACAGAGTTGCTTTCAACCCTAGAATTAATTGCTCGAGTGGGGAAAGCTACCCAGAGACCCGCTCAGCTGCCAAAATAGCTCACGTGTCGTGGACAGTCACTGTTCCTGCGCTTCCCACTTCACTTTCACAAGTTGCACTGGAAATCCTGCAACAGATTGACTTTTCCAAGCAGTAGCCGAAGTCCCTGCTGCTGAATAAGCTTTGGTTGCAGCACTTGAAGGAATAATAATCTCTTCTGTAGAGTTTTAATCTCATTCAGTGGAAATCTAACATCACGTTTCTGCAGGATACAATGGGAAACTCTATATGCGAGTTTAAAAGCTGCTGGTTTTATGCCTGCCGCTTTGCGGTTGTGTCTTGGGGCTTCCCACATTGCATATAGATCAGCCAGGCTTTGCTGAGCTCTGTATAATGACTCTACTGACTTTGCTTCCTTATTATTTTTAGTCGGGACTTGTAGTGGAATGGCTGCTTCTACCAGGGATTAACTTGAGGGATAAATCTTCTGTTCTTCTTGATGAAAAAGTGTCCAAAGTGAGGCAAATGAGTTTTGTTTTTAGTGCATTTTGTAACAAACAAGTTAAAAATGCTTAATTGAAAATCCTCAGGAGGAGAAATCCAAACTACTGCAAGGCCCAGCTGCTGCTCCTTACTTTCCTGGGGTGCTATCAGGAGAGCGAAGAGCACTTTACAGTAGAACAGCCTTGATGGCTTTTTAATGATCCTACGTGCTTTTACATCTTTGCTTGGGAGATGCGTTTAGAAAGGTATTGTGAGTTTGGGAGCTAAGGGGGAAAAGGAGTGCGAGTATTGAAAAGCTGCAAGTGTGCTTGATTTCTGAACCAGGATGACAGAAAAGAACTTTGAGTTCAGCCTTGGATGGCTCAGAAGCCGTGTGCTGCTGCCCAAGAACGCATCGGAGAGAGAGCCATTGGGTTCTGAGAGAAAGCACAGATTTGTTTCAGACTGTGTCTGAAAACCACGCAGTTTTTGATGCTCGAGTGTTCACCTCTCAAATTCTCTCCTTTGGACCCAAAAGGTACAAAATCCTCCAGTTCCATCCTGAACAGCAGGTCTGAGAAGAAATCCCAGGGCACTGTTTGTGCCTGCTAGAGATGTGTCCTGCATCTGAGGTGGGCTGCAAGGGGCTGGGGGCCTCCAGCCTTTCCCTCCATCGCCTGCTGATGCCTGGTGCTTTCTCTGACCTTGCTGCCCCTGCCTTGGGGAGACGGAAATCTGCCCATCCCCTAATTGCTCGCTTGCTACTTAGCCCTTGACAAGCACTGAAATCAGCCGGGTTAAATTGCTGCCAGCAGTGACATTTCCTGGCCCAGCCAGGGTGGGGAAAAAGGAGCAGATACAGGCCAGAGCCCAGAGTGACCGAAGAAAGGATGAGAACCAGCAACTGGGCAGTTCTCAAGCTGCAGAGATGTTCCCATAATTACTTACATGCGATTAAATCCACCGCCTGGTCGAGGGTCATGACACCTTTGAGGGCAAAGTGCCCTCAATTATAGGCACAGGATGGAGATCCCTGTTATGGGGGGAGAAGAAGGTGGTGAAGTCAAGGACTGAGCTCCTGACAGTGTTCTGTAGGGTCTGGAGGACCCTGCTTGCCCTGCGTGATGAGATCAACAGCAGAGGCACATGAAAGATGAAGGCACCAGACATCGAATCCCTGTGTTTGTGCTGCCATCTCTCCATAGTGTTGCAGATGGGGACCTGCAGATGGGACCTCCTGCAGTCGCAGCAGTGGTGAGAGTTTTCTGCAGCCCCCCCCCAGGAGATTTATGCTGATGAACTGTTGTTTTGGGGTTCTTTCACCACGTTTTCCTCCTGCCCTTGTGTCTGATGGGTTGAGGAACTGCTGGGAGCACAGCTTCTATGAGAAATACACCTACCCCCCTTTGGCATCCTCAGGAGACCGGCAGCCTAGAGGAAGCTGCAGGGATGTTTGTTCACGGGGGCTGGAGAAGGCTCAGCTTCCTTCGTATCAGCATTTCTCCCCTAATGAAGTGTGATGATAGCAGCCAAGTAGGGAGTTTTCTTCAAACCGTTTATGGAAGAGAATTGCGGAGGGGACACTGGTGATTGCCTTCCCACAGCATTCCCAGAGCTGGAGCGAAAGCCCGGAGCCTTAACTCCTTTTGATCTGGGCTACCTCATCTCTAATGAAGCATCTGTCCATGGAGAACAACTTGAAGCTCTAAGCCTGCATAAACCAACCTACCACTGACCTGTGTGAGCTCCCCTACTACTACTGTGTGAGCTGCATCTCCTGAGCCCTTTTTGGCATGGATGCTCAATGTGGACCAGACATTAGCTTGGGAGAATCATAGAGTGGTTTGTGTTGGAAGGGACCTTAAAGCTCATCCAGTTCCAACACCTGCCATGGGCAGGGACACCTTCCACTGGAGCAGCTTGCTCCAAGCCCCATCCAACCTGGCCTTGAACACTGCCAGGGATGGGGTGAAGTGATGCTAAAAGTAACAAACCCATGAATGAATAAGAGTTAAGGCCTGTAGGATAAAAAATGTTAAGACACAGAGATCCCATTAGAGTAAAAGTTATGCCCCTTGTCAGCACCATTTGAGTATCTAAAAGTTTAGTCAGACAGCAAAGGTCCAATCTCCCGTTGTGTGGTTTTTGTCCTTGGTTTGGCTTAAAGGGAATGTGACCTTAATCCTTTCTCCGGGAAGAAGTTCCTATTTCTATACCCAGTGACGCTGGGCAGCCTCTGAGCAAGAGCAAACCCTCCTGGGGAAGTGAGAGAAATGAAATGTGTTGCTTGAATGTGTAGAGAGGAGCCAGGGGGGCAGATGCTGCTGCTTCATTGGCAGCTGAGAAACAGCCAGGAGGAGCCCTTTTAGTGTTGCAGAAGGACCTCCAAAGAAGCAGTGCTGTCGGGGCAGCAAGTTACGAGCCATGGGGCCAGATTGAGGGGCTGCTCTGCACAAGGACATCGCCTTCCATATGCCAAGGGCAAACATCAATGCAGAAAACAATACCAAGCACTTCTCCACATCAAAGATGACCCTGAGAAGACCTGCCAAGAATGTGGCTGCATCTGCCTCAGCTCCAGCCATCTGAGGGTCTGCGCTAGGCATAGCCTTCAAAGCATGCTTAAGCAGGGTTTAAGGGGCTGAGAGCGCGCCTGGATGCGGCTGTGGATTGGAGCTGATGGCATCATGCAGGAGTGTTTCAGTCCACTGTTTTTTGGGTAGGTTTTTTTCTGTTTGGTTGGTTTTCCATTTGGTTTCTCCTTTTTTCTGTCGTTTGGGTGTTTTTTCCTTTCCTTGCCTCTCCCCCACTCTGTGGTTCTGCTGCTGATTTTGAGAGCAACGTGAAGGGATAACTAAGGAAGTTTTTGGGTGTAGCTGCCAAGATAAATGTTCTCCCTGGTTTGCTCATTAAAGCAAACAATGCTCCTGGGTATCTGCAGGGTGTCTGGGTCAGGGAGAGGCAGGTGCTGGAGAACAAGCTTTGTGTGAAAGGCACTTTGGTCCTGGGGACACAGAGCAGGAGATGCTGACTTGGCACCCCGAGGTCCCTCTGTCCCACGTGGGCTGCGGGTGCTGATTGGGAAGACAAGCAAGACTTGCTCCCCTTTTGACACATTAATATTACAACTGAGCAGGTTGAGCGACTGGTGGTGTGATTCTTAGGAGCTCTGCTATTCCTCTTGCAGTGTCACATCATGTGGGGAAACAAGGTGTAAGTAGGAAACGGGGCATAAATGTACTCTTGAACTACTCCTTGCGCAAGACAAAGCTGCAGCAGACGTTACCATCAGTGAATACCGAGGCACAGAGCTGCACAGTTCCCAAAATCCCTTCCTTAATATGCTCCTTTGTGCAAGGCTTTGGAGGCCCAAATGTGTGGTTGAACCAGATGCTTTTGGAATTATTCATGTGTTAGCACTGGGCCAGAAAATTGGTTAAAGGCATAGTTAATTCCAAAACACTTTCATTGGAATATTTGGGGTGGGGAAGCAAACCAAGAGCCTCCCAAGTGATGATCTGCTTCACAGCGAGCCGAGCGTCTGGTCCAGCGTGTGCCAAGATGATGCTCTTGCACAACACTGAGGGAAGGAAGAAGTGATGTACGGAAGGTTGTGTTGGTCCCAGAAATGGATGACACTTGTCTAAATGGGCGGCTCACCTGGAGCATCCCACAGCCCCTTTAGTCAGCTTTGGAGTTAGCTTCGGGAGTCAGGAAATCCATGTCACTGAGAAGTCATCCCTTTGGTCTTCCTTATCCAGTATTGCCCTGATTTTCATTTACGTATTTATTTTTGCAAAGGAAACAGTATAAATCAGAAGTAATTTCCTCACAATTTGTTTTCAAATCACTGGATTTTTATGGGTCTTGGTGGCTGTGCTGCTGGCATGGCAACGCTGCTGTTGTGCGAGCTGGGAAAATAAGCAAGCCTGAGCTATCAGTGGTGTTATAAATAGTTATTAAAGCTGACAGGTTTCTAAATGTTGTTATTAACATTCTTAATGTTAACTTGAGGGTAGAGTGAGGGAACAGAATGTGGCTCTGGCTGTCTGGCGGCTGGTGGGAGCTTCCTGCAGGACCATCCGTGGTTGGAGCTCTGTCATCCTTCCTCAGCTATTCCTTGCCTTAGGAAGAGGAGAAAAAGAAACCAATTGCTTGTCTGAACTTGCAAAGATAGGTTTACTTTGAGTTCTGGTGGCTTTCTGGTAGGCTGTTGCAAGGCATTTCAGTTGATAGCTGTGTATGTTAATGGTGGAGTTTCTACCAGATACATGAATCCAGATGCAATTGCCAAGGAGCTGGAAAAGGCTAAGGATGCAAGGCAAAGCATTTCCCCTGTGTGAGACCTTGGTGTGGGATGGGTGTGACAAGGTACCAACAAACCCCAGATTTTACTGTACCAAGAGCATCTTATTTTTCAAAGAACATGCTTGTACCGTCACCAGTCAGTGTAAGCTGTGGGCGTGTTGTGGTTTAAACGCAATGGAATGTAAAACCAGGAGGCTGAGATAAGAACAGTTTAACAACTAGAGTACAATATGATACTACTACTACTAATAATGATAAGGGGAAATAACAAGGGGAGAGAATGTAAAACTAAAAGGAGAAAGGGAAAACAAAGACTGACCAGCAGTGATGCCCAGTCCAGTTGCTCAGCGCCTGCTGACCGATACATGGCCTGACCCGTGCAGCAATTGGTCCTTTCCAGGTAACTCCCCCCAGTTTATATCTAGGCATGATGTGCTGTGGTATGGAGAATCCCTTTGGATAGTGTGGCTCAGGTGTCCTGTCTCTGCTCCCTGCCGGCTTCTTGTGCCTCCCCTCACCGGCAGAGCACGAGAGACTGAACAGTCCTTGACCAGGGTGAGTGCTACCAAGCAAGAACTAAACCATCAGTGTGTTACCAGCATCATTCCCAGACTAGAGCCAAAGCACAGCACTGCACCAGTTATTAGGAAGAGAATTAACTATCCTAGCTGAGACCAGGACAGGGACTATCTCAATAAATACGACGTGAAACATTTGAATCAAGCCCAGAATTGTTTACTTTTCACTTAAGTCTTGTGGATTGTGTGCAGATCTGTATTTTTAAGGAGCAAGTTTGATACGAATGTGAAGGTTGGTGCCAGAACACATCTGTTAGCAGCTTTTAATCTTCACGTTTGACAAAGCATAGAGATCTGGACAAATTGTAATTTACATGATGAAACCACAGGGTGATGGATTGCTGCAGCGGCGTGGAACGCCAGGCAAAGCAGATAAAGTTCCGAAGATAAAAGGAAGGGGTTGGAGTGCATTTACTCCTATTAGAAGGTTTTACAGGGTCTGTGCACTGCAGTGTAGTACTACCTGGGCTCAGATCTACCAGGGTAAATCCTCTTCAGCAAATAAAGCTTTCTTTGGGACTCTGCTTTATTAGAAAGGAGATTATTTGGTTTTGAGGGTCATTCTAGAGTAGAGTTTGAATGAACTCGAGTTGCTTTCCAAGATAAACACAACCCCAGAACAAAGCGTATCTGGGTTTACTGTTACACACAATGGTGTGTTAAGAGCTTGCACCTGGTGTGGCAGAGGGAACATGAAAAGCTTGTGAAGAATTGCCAGTGCAGCATATGGCACATCCCACTGACAGATCCAGAGCTGCTCCGGACCGGGTCTGGGCCGCTTGCCAGGGCTAGGGTTCTCATTGCAGTGATACGCAGCAGTGAAGCATTTATCACTATTGTAATGAGGTGTAATTGCTCTTAATCTTCCCCAAAACTCTCTCTTGGAGGTGGTCTTGCCTTGCACCTTCCTGTTGCTTCCTGACACTATCAAATGCCAGAGCTGCACTGATGGATTTCCCTTTTGTCTTCCTGTTCACCTGCAACTATTGCAAACAGCTTCCCTGTGGGTTACATCCATCAGTAGTTAGTGCTCGGTTTGGTCACTGCTGGCTGGGGTTTGTCTTCTGCCATCACTCTGTACTCAACTCTGTGTAGGGCAGCAGAGGCACAAACCTGTGTGGGGAAGGAAGCCAAAACCCATTTGCTTTTAAAATCATCCAGGGTCCGAGTGACCATCCCATGTTGTCCGCTGTGGAATGTGGGAAAGTGGCTTCAGTTTCCACTGCATCTGTTGGGATTCACAGAGATCAACCCCTATGAAATATCAAAGCTGGGGGGATGCAGCAGAATTGCAGCCGCTCAGCACTGATGGGGCGAGCTTGGAACCTAAGCTGGGAAGGGTCCTCCCGGGTCACTGCTGTGCAGCAATTGCTTTCCATAGGGCTGCAGCTTTCCATGATAGGGTTGGGGAAGTCTCCTGTTCCTTGTCCCATTTCAAACTGCTCTGGCACCTGCTCGTGCTATCACCATTTTCCTAACTTCCTTCCCAAAGGGGATGTGGAGCAGCAGTGCTAGAATAGCTGGGATCTGCTCATAGCCATAAGGACTAGGTGTTGGAGGTCCTGGCACCTTCCACCAAGTGATAGAGGAAGGGATTTTTATCAGAGAAACGTCTAAGCTACTAAACTGGGGCATCCTTCAGAGCTCTGTGTCTGGGTGGAATATGTTATTTGGTTCCCTCTTCTCCCTGCAACTTTTTTGTTACGCAAGGGCTGCACCATCTGGATGGCAGATGATATCTTTACATTTGTCTGTTTTCAGTTTTCCAACTATAAATCATCTGATTTAGCTGATTTCTGTTGCTTGAGCTCTTCCCAGTGTTTGAACTAAGCTCAGCTTTAAAGCTACCCTGCCCCAATAGGGAGCTTTCTGCTGGGGCTCCTGCTCCTGCTGCGCCTTCCAAATATATTTTTTTATATATATATATACACACACAGAGATACACATATATATATATATGCGCATATATATATGCTCTGAAGCATCTGAGTCAGACTCCACCATCACCACAAATAGCTTTCTACATTGAGTCTCCTTTTGTGCCATTCAGTCCTGTTGTCCTCTGCCATGAAGCTGATTTCCAGTCCTCCAGCAGATGAGATGTGGAGACCATCCACATCTCCATCTGTTTGTATTGAATAACTTCTCTCTTCCTTAGGGCTGTGTGTGTGTCTCCTCCTTCAGCACAGTCTTGGATCATAACCTATTAATGGCGCTCTCCATAAATGCCTTACAAGAAGTCTTGAGCACATTGCTTTTAACACCAGAGACCGCTTCTATTTTATCGGTGTATCTCTGATTGCATCTTAATTTTCCATTTCATGTGTGACTAATTAACACTTAAACTTGCTCTTTGGGGAGCTTCTCTCTTTTCGGTGCTTTAGACGGACCCACCACGTGGCCGGCACTGGTACGTGATGCTGGAGCTAATGCTCCTCAGACTGGCTGGATGGAAATGGTTTCAATGAACGTTTTGAAGCTGGGCCAGAGAGTGAATCAAACATGAATGACCATGAGTCACATTGGAAAATAGCCCTGTGGAGGGCTCGGGGGGTGACGTTCCTGCTGCAGATAGCTCCGCTTGCACACCCAGCGATTGCACATGGGCTTCGAGGGTCCTCCCGGCTTGTCCTCATCTGCTGGCTCTAGCTGCCACCTCCGTTGGGTGTGGGGAATGGTGTTACTTAGCATGATGAGTCCAGAGTGTAAGTGAACCTGGATATGTGTCATGTAAATGCTGTGTTGAGGGAGCAGAATGTAAGATAAAGGAGCTGGTCTCTCTGCCGGAGAGCCCTGCTGGGCAATTGTCCAGACAGAGCCGAGCCTCAGCACCCAGGAGGAAGCAGGCACACTGGGTGGGTTTGGTGCAGGGATAGAGGTAAGCACCCCGTCTCGCCTGCTTTCTCCCCAAGAAATCCCAGCATTGTCGTGTTTGGTGTGTGTTTGCAGCAGATCTTGGATCATGCAGCCTTGCATCGTGCCTTTTGGGTTGGTCACGTTTTACTGCTTCCCTTGAGCACTGTGTGTCCCCTTGGAGTGCCTGTCCTTGTACAGGTCCCACAGTACACAAGGTGCATTGCAGTGTATCTGCAAAGCAGATAATGCTTTGCAGAGGTGGGAACTGGCTGTGCCCCATAAGTGGCAGGTACACCCGAGGACGTAAGCCAAGATCTGCTCCCCAGATCTCTGGACAACGTAATGGAGAGCTCTGATTGGAGGGTGGTGGCTGACCCCATTGCATGTGCTGTGCACAGCTCTCTTCCAGCCCACCTGGGGTAAATGCATGGGGTTTTTTGCTGTAGTGACTACGGACTAATTCTGTTCTCCTTTCCCCTTTCCATCTTGTACAGGTGAACCCCACGCCGCAGGGGACACGAGCACTGTTGAAAATGATGTACTGCCCGCACTGCCGAGGTCTGGTGTCGGTGAAACCCTGCTACAACTACTGCTTTAACGTCATGAGAGGCTGCTTGGCCAACCAAGGCGACTTGGATGCTGAGTGGAATATCTTTATGGGTAAGGCAATATGGGTTAGAAATTCATGTGAGTGTGTATTGATACCATGTCCCTCACCTGAATGGCTTTTGTGGGTGGCTGTGCTGAGCTATAGCGAGTTTTTTAGGTGTCTGTGATGGGTATCTTTTCCTTCCACACCTCTGTATGTGTTTTGCTTCCACATCTTCTGCCGTTCGTGTTCATTTTCTAGAATCCCAGCCTGGTTTGTGTTGGAAGGGACCTCAAAGCTCCTCCAGCTCCAACCCCTGCCACGGGCAGGGACCCCTTCCACTGGAGCAGCTTGCTCCAAGCCCCTGTGTCCAACCTGGCCTTGAACACTGCCAGGGATGGGGCAGCCACAGCTTCTCTGGGCACCCTCTGCCAGCGCCTCAGCACCCTCACAGGGAAGAATTTCTTTATTAGGATATATAGGATATAATATTAGGATATTATTTTCCTCATATCTAAAGGAGAAGTGCATAGAATCAAGTACATAGAATCATTCCTAAATAAATGAGACTTCTCTTGTGCCAGTGATCTCTGTTGCAGCAAGCTTTAGACGGATGGAGCTGCCAAGTGCTTGTAGGATTGGAGTATCTCTTCTTGCTTGGCCAAGCCTGTGTGCAAGCTGTTTTTCCCATACTGCTCCTGTCACCATCAGCTGTCCTTCCTGAAGCCAGTTTTCTTGCTCAGCAGCCTGGAGTCTCCCCGCCAGCGGGGGGGAGCTTTGGGAAAAGCTGTAGGCCTGTGTTTTACATTAAACCATTGAATGGGATGTGTGCCTGAATCTGGTTTTTAAACAGCTCATTGGTGCTTGGCCACCGTCCTTCTGAACGCTGGTTTATGTGATGCTGTGTGAGTGCTTTCGCCATCTTCTTCCTCCTCTTTGTTAATTCTGTGCTTAGAAATGATGTTACACGAAATCTAGACTGAAATGTTAAATTCTGCCTTGGGTCAAGAAGCGATGATGCATCACGTCTTGGGGCACAGGCAATAGATAATGTTAAATGTTTTCATTTGAGTTCCTTTTCCAGGAGGCTTGATTTATCTGTGAACGGGCATCCTTTGGGAGCACTCACTTCACTCCAGTTACTGTGTGATCCAGTGCACATGTGAAGTGTCTGCTGCTACTGGCAAGGCTGTGGTACTCTTCCCGTCCCGCTCATGGCAAAAAGAGACTGTTAGAAAGAAAAGATTTCCCTTTCATTGAGCTGTGAGATTAAAAAGAAGGGAAATTGCTGACAATTGGCATTTCAGGCTAGATTTAAATCTTAGAGCTTGTTTTGCACGCTGGCTTTTCACTTTGCCCGTGCCAACTGGATGTGCGCAGGGTATTATTTTCAGAAGGCCTTTTTTGCCTGTGCATTCCATGTAGGGAGTTAAACGTGACACTAAGTTGGGTTTCCAAGTCATTCTCTGGGATGCTGACACCCCCCTCCCTTCCTCCCAGCCCTCTTTCTCATGAGAATATTAAGCATTTCAGCTACAATTGTTGCTGAAATAGCTCAAAGCCAGGAGACTTGCAGACATCTAGTCCAAGTAGAAAAGAGGAATCCCATGAAAGGGAAGGGCATAATGCCAGAAACCAGACAAAAGCACAAACAGCTAATTGCTGTAGGTGGTATGCAGCTAAAAATGAACCTCGGGGGAAGGCAGCGAGCCCTGTCACATGAGACTGATCAGCGACTGCATACAATAATTAAGATTATTAAACAAGACAATATGGATAACTGTGATTCCAGGTTGGAAGCAAAGCTTTCTTCTAGCAGGGCTTCCTCCCCAAGGGAGGAATTCCCCATGGGAATTCTTGCCTATTCATTACTTAAGTGTGGTATTAAGCTTCGTTACATTTATTGGCAGTATCTGCTTGGTTCTTGCACTCTGGGTTGATTCTTGCAGTACACCAGAAACTTAAGCTGCGTTATCTTTAGTTGAATGACTGACCAGGTCCTGGTTGTGGTCCAGATTTTGGGTTCTGTCTCAATTTGCCACTTGAGCAAGGAAAATGGAATAGATCAGGTGTTTGGGGCAAGGCACGTGTCGCACATATCCTGTGTGTAGGGGCTGGAGGGTTTAAATGAATCAATAAATAAAACAACCCCCAAATTGCCCCTCAAAACCCACCCCACAAGAAAGAAAACCGCACTCCACCTGCATGGGCTCGGTGGGATTAAGTGCTAAATGATGGCAATGATTTATTGTGCGTCAAAACCAGCTTTTGAATATAGCAACATAATTTAAAGATAGTTAAATGGGAGAACTTGGAACACATGCTGCAAGAACGTATGAATGGGTGCACGTGTGTATGAAATGCTCATGTGTGTGTTAGTGGGTCTGTACGTGAGTCATTTACGTGAAGCTTTTCCAAACTCGGATGTAAAGTTTGTGGAGTTTTTTGGGACAAGAAGACTTTTAATTCCTTACCTCGGGAAAGTGCCATTTAAAGTTATGCTGTAGGAAATAATGAGGGAATTGTGCTCTTTTCTCCCATTTAGCTGTTTGAATTATTTCGCCCTCTATTCCTGACACAATTACCCCAATTAGACAGGGGTATACTTTGTTTCAAACAAGCTGTTGCAGGGGTTGGAGCTCTCCTGAATGAACAGTGTTAATCTCCAGTGCCTTTTCATCATTTTTATTCTTAAATATATTTCCCCCCCTCCCCCCCAAGGTTTATTCTGCTCGGAGATGTCAAATTCAGGCTCTATATATACATATCGGGAGTGCGACTTTGTGTGCAAAGCATTTTTTTCCCCTTTAAGAAAAGATTGGTGTTAATGAATGGTCAAGGTCTTCCCCCTCCTTCCCTCCCCTTTTAAATCAGATCTTGGGGTTAAGACTGAAAACTGCCTTTTGTTCCTCAAGTCAGACAGTGAGGCTGAAGATGTGGGTTTCTGATTATTGGGGGCACAATGCAAAAGAATTGCTTGCCTTCATGAGAGCGAGGTGCTTTGTTGCCAAGGATTGTCTCAATGCCAGTAGCAAGGACAAATGTATGCAGAAGGAAAAGGGTCTTTAAGGGGTGGTGTGGGTTGGAGGGAGGGGGGGTCCCTCCCCAAATCCACTTCCATCTCCCCATCACAGGGAGGAAACACTCTTTGTCATGCTGTGCGTTTGTAATAAATGACCTGGGTACATTTTTCACTCTGCCAGACTTTCGTTTTTGTGAAGCACCTCACTATGGCTTATAAATACCAATTATTTTGCACCAGAAAAATCATTGATATTTGTAATCAACGCCTCTCTCCCAGCAATGGGAAAATCACTCTGGGAGGTGAGTTTCTGGTGTTGCTGCAGCCTGCCTCCCCTCTTGTGTGCTGCGATGCCAGCGTTATCCTGAGCCCCAGCCAACCTTATGAATGTCAGACATGGCTGCTGGGGGGAATCACTGCTTACCATGGCTGTGGTGGGGACACCAGCCAGCTCCTGGTGGGAGGTAGGAGCTTGCAGGATGCTTCCAAAATCAAAGCTGTGGATGAGGTGGAGCCCCCCCTTTCCCTTTTTTTTTCCCCTCCTTTCTTTCTAATGGAAGTTTATTTCCTTTAGCCCTCCTTGCCAGTATCAATCCCCGCTCCAATTATTACTCTCCTTATCTTTCCCCGGCAGCTTTGGCAGCTCTGCTGGAGGCCGAATGCATTTTCTCTATGGGCAGTCAAAGCGGAGGCTGCATTCCTGGGCTGTGATACATGGAACGCCATGGCACCCCTGCTAACAAAGGGCCCAATTCGCTCTACATTCCCATGGTCTTGTGGATGGCCTGCCCGGCTCAAAGTTTACAAAGATGCCAAACAGCCAGAAGAATTGGGGTTTATGTTTCCTTTCAGGCTTTCACAAACACTTTATTGATCTGCGGCCTTTCCTGGCCACTCAGAGAATGAAGTAGTGACAAAATGGAATGATTTTTGGGTCGGGTTTTCCTGTGTCGGTTGAAACTCTGCATTTTGTGTGTTTTATTCTCTGCCTCCTCATAATATCTTTATTTGAAATGAGCAGCTTCCTCCAAGCCGGGCCGGGATGTTCTTTATGCGCGTGAAAACCCCCAAAAGCATTGACAATGATGAACACATTTAAGTTGTGCTCCACTTGTTTACAAAAAGTCTCCATTTGGTAGCACATCAAAAGCATTTTTCTCCCCTCCGGCACAATGGTATATTCATGCTAGCAGTCATTACTCAGAGATTTGAAGCATCACTTTATTGGAGCCCACCACAATACAGTCTTAAGACTCTTTGTTTCATTTGTTATTACCTTCTTTCCCTCCCTCCCCCCCCCCCTTTCTTTTTAATGCATTTAGTTCAGACCTGTTTGTAGTCCCTGATGGCTGAATTCTAGGCATGCCCTGCAGCAGCTCTGTCATTGATGCTGGTGGTGTGTGCCTGCAGGATGAGGAGGCTTCCTGCGGGCTCCTGCTCCTCCTAAGCACCTTGGGGTTTAGGATGGGGTTGATCGACTGATAGACCTTTAAGCAACAGCCAGCAAATCTTGACAATATTGAGTTGGGTTGTCTTTAAAAAGTGGATTTACAGGCTAGGAAGGTATCTGCAGTTTGTGGGGTTTTGAATAATATTAACAACAATTATTATTATTATCATTATTATTATCATCATTACCATTATTACCATTACTATTTTAAATGCAAAAGTAGCTTAATTGTCTATTTGTTCTCAGTTTATGGCTTTTTTTAGTGTAGTTTAACCTGACTTGGGCACTAAGGCAGAGCTATTACTAAATTGTTCAGTGTATGGAATATCTTTATAGGGCTTTAAGAGGGAGCCAGAGCCCACAGCAGTTTTCTGCTTGTTGAAAGTACCTTCTGCACTTGGAGGATAAACATCATGAGAAAAACTTTGCAAGAGAAATTCGTAGAAATGGGAAACATGCATTTCTCCTTAATGGAAGGGAACAGGAGGGGGGAAGAGCTCCTCAGGAAAGGGTTTCTTCAGGTCCAGAGTGAAGAAACAGGCTGCGCCCTGCCCTCTTACCTCACCCAGGCTAGGAAAAAATGAAGAATTAAATGCAACTGGGAAATGATGAGTTTGTGCAGAGCATCATGAAGTGATGCAGGAGAGGAGACGAGCAAACGGGGTGCTTTGGGGTGGAGGGACCGTGGTGAAAACTGATGTGAAATAAAGGTTGCGATGGGCAAGAAGAGGGGAGTGCTTAGCAGGAGGTGTGTACCTGGAGGCACCTTGTAGAGAAGAACCAGAGAGAGGGATTAAATGCAATGCAGAGCGAAAACCTTAATGCCAATAATAATTTCCCAGAGGAAGTAGTGGATGTTCAGTAGCTGCTGTATTTAATGATGTATTTGATGAGGACGTGCGTGTCGACACGGGAGGAATGACCTAGTGTTGGCTGGGGGACTTTTCCGTCTCCCCTTGCCTAGAGTTTTGCCAAAGACATCATTAGTGCACAGTGAGGTGTATGTGTATATATATATATATATATATGTGTATATATAGATATGTGTGTGTGTATATATATATGTGTGTGTGTATATATATAGTGTGTGTGTAAACAGAAGCAGCATTTACCCCGGTCTCATGCAGTCTCCCTCGTGCAAATTGTCCATGCAATCCCTTGGCTTCCCCAGGCATGGCAAAGCCTGTAGCTTTCCATTAGGGAGAGCTGGTAATGATGATCGTCTTGAGCCCTTTCCCATTGGTGTCCTGCATTCAGGAGCACCATGAGGAAGCCGGTGGCTTTGAAAGCAGTCTTGAAAAACAAATGACACAAGACATCCTTTAATAACCGAGGATGGAGAGGAGGGTGTTAGTAATGCTTGTTCTAATGGGAGGAGCTGATTACAGGCTGCCTGTTGGCAGGCTGCGATGGTTCTCTCTCCTTTAACATGGCTTTTGATGTATATGAGCCTGCAGCTCGGGGCTGGCAGCCTGGAGGTGCCTGGTGATGGCTCTGGGAATGGAGCAAAATGCTTCCTGGAGATGTGTGCCTGTCAGAAGCAACGTTGTGGTGGTGAACATCTGTGTGCTCCATCTGTTGTCCTTGTTACCTGCTAGTCTTGAAGCCCCTCCATTAAAATCCCTCATTTCTCTCTTTGTGTTAGATTCGATGCTGCTGGTAGCAGAGAGGCTGGAGGGTCCCTTCAATATCGAGTCAGTCATGGACCCCATTGATGTGAAGATTTCAGATGCAATCATGAACATGCAGGAGAACAGCATGCAGGTGTCTCAGAAGGTAAATGGGCCAAGGGGACACTGTGGTTTATGTATCCAATGTATTCTATTTCCCTGTTCTCATCAGTGGGTTATTTCTTTAATGCCCTTTCAAGTATATATAAAGCTGATGCATTATTTGGGGCAGGGGCCGGGTGGGAGCCTGCAGAAGGGAGGCTCTTGTGACCTCCCATCTCATAAAACCCTTTCCTTCTCTCATGTAGGTTTTCCAGGGATGCGGCCAGCCAAAACCTCTTGCCCAGGGCCGGGCTGTGCGCTCCGTCTCCGAAAGCAGTTTCAGTGCTCGCTTCAGGCCCTACAACCCGGAGGAGAGGCCAACTACAGCCGCCGGCACGAGCTTGGACCGGCTGGTGAGTGCCTGGTCCTGCTTCGCACCCCTGTACCGCAGCGTGTAATTTTCCACTTGTAATTTATAGGGTTTCTTAATATTCCTTGGCTGTCTCAGGCTCTCGGAGGGGTGTAATCTGCCCATGGCTCTAGACGTGAATTACCTCAACACTTCTATGTCAGAAAAGTGCCTGTTTTAAAGGCTTGGCTTATGAGTAATGTGTGAGGAGCGGTGTTTAATTTTGTATTAAAGAAGTAAATCAACCATCAAAACACGCAGCCTGAAGATCTGGCCTATACACGTCTGTTGTGATGAAAAATACCTTTCCAGCTTCACTTTTAATGAGCGTTTGGTATTCTGGATTATGTCCTGTTTTCTTTTTTTTTTATTTAATAGGTTACTGATGTGAAAGAGAAGCTGAAGCAAGCCAAAAAGTTTTGGTCATCTCTCCCTGGCAACATTTGCAACGATGAAAAGATGTCTGTAGGCACTGTCAATGAGAATGAGTGCTGGAACGGGAGCGCCAAGAGCAGGTTTGGCGATGCTGCTGCGCCTGCTTAACTCTCTCCCTCTCACCTCAGCCTTTCCCCAAGTGCTCTTCTCCTACAGGAGTGATCCCAGCTCCCGTGAGACAAGTCGCTGCCATTATCCCTTCATTTCTTGTGGATGGGAGAGCTTGAGCACAAAGCTTAAAGGGTTGTCCAAGCTCTGCATGGCAGTTTATTTTAAAGGAGAGAGCTGAGTATAGATACCCAGACATGGCATCTCCTCTTGGACTTAAACCGCCCTCTTAGTGGTTGCTCATGGGTTTGGGAAGGTGATTTGTACAACATCCGTATCACGGCTGCAGGGTGGGGATGCTCGCGTTGCTGCCCAGTTGAGCAAAGGGAGATGGAGGCTGCTCAGATGTCCTCTCTTCCGCTGCAGAGGTCAGTGGCATGAGGGGGGCAGTGGTTTCCATGCACGCTTTTTATGGAAAAATAGTTACAAACCTTTTTTTTTTTTTTTTTTCTTGTAAGGAAGAAATTGCCAACACATGAATAAGCCAAAGGTTTTCTGTCATATGGTTTATGTAACTGTTTGAGTTTGCGTTTGGAAATGGAAGTGGGTTTTTTCTGTTTGCTTACTGAGGAAATAAGCAATATCCAAGATGTTCCATTAAAACAAAAAAAACCCCAACAAATCAGTCATCCAGGCTGTTCCAGCAGTTTTTCTAAGTAACAGTAGGTTTTACCCCTGGTAGTTTTGGGGCTCAGGACTGAGCCATCCCACATCCACTTTGCACCGTTTTGTGGGTGCCTGAAACTGCCTTGCTTGGCCAGGGTGATGGTTTGGGTGTCTGCAACAAGAAATGAATGGCTCTGCCCCCCTGCGGACTTGGTCAGCGGCTTGTACAGGGCTTTTCACAGCTGATCTCCCCAGTGTGCATGCAAAGCTGGCCCCAGTAAGGAGGGGAGATGGAGACTTGGCAGCCCTGGGCAAGGATACAGAGGGCAGGCTGGACATCCTGTGTGGGTTGTGCAAGATGGTTTGCTTTGCTGTTACCATTTTCTCTGTGGCTCCAGTAAGCTCAAAGTTCAGTTGTCTTCCATGCTCTGGTTTCTCTTTTGGCTCTCTGACTTCTTTGAAACACAATATTGATCACAAATAATAACAAAACCACCACCATCACTAATAATAGTGATAAACAACCTTTCCATATACAGGACAGCGTTTGAGCCCTTTGGATGTATGCTTGTATCTCACTGCCTGGTCTTCAGGATCTGTAGATAGTTCTAAAGGCTTTTCTCTCCTGTGGTGCTGCTATTGGCATCATAACTAAGAAAAGAAATGTTTTCTTCTCTTAAATGATGAATTTTCTTGCAAGTCAGGTAATTGAAGGAGGGAGAAAAAGTGTCATATCCCTGCTCGATAAGATGGAATACCCATTTCAGGAGACTTATTCTGTTGGGCTTTGTTGCTCAGTCTCTCTTTTAAGCCAAGAGGCCATACGTGTGATCAGACCCAAGCACACACTCCTCAGACCAGCAGCTCAGCTCTTCTCTGCCATAGTTACGTTACCTTCAACATCACAGGCATTTCTTCTGCTGGGGTTATTAGGGATATTGCATCTCATGTCTGCGTGGTGAGAAATACACATTTAATACCCCAGCTTGGTGGTTAAGGTCCATTATGCAAAGCCAGAATGATGTTCTTGCCCCCAACAGTTACTATAGGCTTCTCTGGGATAACTATAGCCCCAAAGGTTGTTTTCCCTAAAGTGTCACGTATGTGGGCACCTCAGCAGCTTGTTTTGCTCTGTGGCCTGCAGCAAGCTGATTTATGCTATTGTAAGCCCTGATTATTACAAACCCCAGATCTCCTTCTCTTTTCAAGTTGGGGAGAAAATTGTCTTTCCCCTGCCTTTGTGTCATGGGCTATATGAAAACAGTATTTAATTCCACATGTTGCTCAGGCTGCAGGGAGGGAAGGTGGGGTAAGAAACCAGAGAAGGCTCTGTGAGGATTCTTAGCTCTGGTACCAGCAGGAATGGTTTCTTTGCAGGTATGACTTTGCGGTGACTGGGAATGGCTTAGCAAGTCAAGTGAATAACCCCGAGGTGGAAGTCGATATTACGAAGCCAGACATGGTGATTCGCCGGCAAATCATGGCTCTGCGGGTGATGACCAACAAGCTGAAGAATGCCTATAGTGGGAATGATGTCGACTTCATTGACATAAGTATGTTTGCTGTTGTTTGCCTTTTGCTTTTCATTGTTTTCCCTTTCTATTTGGATCTCTTTATTTGGGTAGCTGCTTAAGCTTCAGCTGTGAAGAAGTGTGTTAGTAAAGAGGGTGGGAGCAAGCGTCTCAGACAGGGTGTATGAGGAGGGTTCTTCCCATAGGATTATAGAATGATTTGGATTGGAAGGGACCTTTAAAGGTCAGCTAGTCTACCCCACCTGCAGTAAACAGGGACATAGAATCATAGAATAGTTAGGGCTGGAAAGGACCTTAAGATCATCCAGTTCCAACCCCCCTGCCATGGGCAGGGACACCTCACACTAAACCATGCCACCCAAGGCTCTGTCCAGCCTGGCCTTGAACACTGCCAGGGATGGAGCATTCACAACTTCCCTGGGCAACCCATTCCAGTGCCTCACCACCCTCTCAGTAAAGAATTTCTTCCTTAGATCCAATCTAAACTTCCCCTGTTTAAGTTTGAACCCATTACCCCTTCTCCTGTCTTCATCTTCAACTAGATCAGGTTGCTCTAAGCTCCATCCAACCTGGCCTTGAATGTTACTAGGGATGGGATGGGGTGTCTGTCATCTCTCTGGGCACCCTGTGCCAGCGCTTCAGCACCCTCACAGGGAAGAGCTTCTGCCTGAGAGCTCATCTCAGTCTCCCCTCTGGCAGGTTAAAGCCATTCCCCTTGGCCTGTCCCTACAGGCCCTTGTCCCAAGCCCCTCTCCAGGTTTCCTGCAGCCCCTTTAGGCACTGGAGCTGCTCTGAGGTCTCCCCTTCAGGAGCCTTCTCTTCTCCAGATCATCAAGTCCAACTTGCTCCCCTTTCCCCAACCCTCTCCAAAGCCTCGTGCTGCAGCGCAGGGGAGGATAACACGTGTGTTTGTGCCCGCAGGTGAGGAGAGCAGCGGGGAGGAGAGCGGCAGCGGCTGTGAGCTCCAGCAGTGCTCCTCAGAGTTCGAGTTCAACGCCACCGAAGTCACTGGGAACTCCAACAAGAGCGATAAGAACGTGAACACTTCTGCCGCTGCCCGGGGCAGTCTATCACAAGCAGCCTTGCTCCTTAGCATTTTCTTCTTGGCTGTGCAAAGACAATGGAGATAATTGTGCAGCGTAGGGGTGGGGGGAAAGACTTTTATTATCAAAGTTAGAAGGCACCTGCTTTCACTTTTATACCATCTAGGGACTTGGCTTTTTAAGTTAATGGACAACAGTGTACAGTTTTTACTATGTTGCCACTGGTTTTAAGATACTGGTTATTGTTTTTTTCCCTTGCTATTGTGGGAATAACAGGAACGGGGGCTGCCAATCTGTCCCGTTCCCCACGAATCCATGTTAGAGGTGGATAACAGAAATGTATATACAAGCCTGTAGTTAGCTCTGCATTTGTGTCTTTATCATTTTTTTTTTGTTCTTTTTTTTTTTTTTTTAAATTTTATTTTATTTTACCATATTTCCTACAGAAATGAAAGCGCCCTGGGGTCTCCTTGGCCTGTAACAAGTCTGTGTTTCTGAAATGAGAAATATCTGTACAGAAGCAGGTTTTATTTATCATGTTATCTAATGGGGGGAAAGAAAAACAATTGCCCAACAAGCAGAAAACGTGTTTCATGTAGTTAACTTCCCATTTATCCACATTATGTTAGTTGCCTTATCTGGAAAGAGGTGCAAGTAATTTGTCTTTATTCTGCGGTAAAACAAGAGGCGAAGGCAGAGCTGGTCAGTGTGCCAGGTGGCCTGCTTGCACAGGGCGTTAATGCCAGGAGCAGGTTGTATGTAAAGAAACAAGAGGTTTGGTGAAATTGGAAGAGACTACGGAGAATTCCAGTTCTTGAGACACCGAGAAGAGTTGTCGTTTGTCCCCCAGGATCCTTGCAATTAGCTGTAACTCCTGTAGGTCAGTTCCCGACATGCATCCCCCTTGGGAATAAGGCATTAAACTTGTTCAGTTGGAAGCATCTTGTCGTCTCGCAGATCCAAATGCCAACATGTGTCTCGTCTGCAAACGTGTTAGGTGAATGCTGGATTCAGTTCTTAGTGTTGGTTTGGTTTTAAGGGATGCTAAGTGGGAGGGAAGGTGGGGGGTGTTGGATTGGTTTGTGCAAGAGTTGTGTTTCCTCTCCCATGGGGGACAAGGGGGAAGGAGCAGGCGAGCAGTGCCCCGTGGCACTGGTGCAGGCAAATCCAAGTTGGAGCAGGCAGGAGCTGGCAGGGCTGAAACTCCTCCTTTTCCATGTATTTGATTTCCTGGGAGCCAGTTCCCAGTGACTGCAGCTTTTCGGCATCACTCGAGGCACCCTCCTCTCCTTACCTGTGCTTTCGCAGTTGCAGCAGTGTTGTGGTGGATGGCAGCAACTCATTGATAAAAGAAATGTATGTTTTTAAGACAAGAGATGAAATAGCTTGTAAAAGAGTTTAGGGAAACAAGAAAAGGCTTTGGAAAGACTCAAAATCATTCTGCACATCTCCTCTTGCTTTAGGTAGTCTTTGGGTCTGGCTGGATGCCGTGAGAGCGATCCAGAGAGGGAGGCTTTGCCCTGTTCCACCCTCGTGTTGTAAGGATGATTTTCTATTTTTATATTGAAGCGTTATTGTTAGCTCAGGGTCAGCGTTACATTCAACTTTATATTTTCACACCAAATTGCTGCAAAGCTGTAAAGGAGGAGTGTTCTTGGGCTGGTATCAGCAATGCTGGAGGCTTAATTTTACTAGAAGTAGCCAGTTATTTATTAAAACATGCTGTTAGTAGAGGTAGGGAGATTCTGGCTGGATTATTTTTCTTTAGAAAATAAATCATGGAACCATAAAATTGGGAAAATTCTCAACTTATGTGTGGGAAAAAATGGATTGTAAATAGCGAAGTTGCCTTGCAAGGCATTGGAAAATGTGCTGATGCTTAGAAACTACCTCAGTTCTGAGGAATTTCCTTTCTAGCTTTGAGTGCTGTTACATTGACTTGGTAGAAGTGAATCTGGTTTCCAATATGTAGCTGAAAGAGTTATCCCTATAGACCTTGTTAGATTGTTTTTAATTTAGAGGGTTGAACTCCATCCAGCTGTTTTCTTTCAGCTCAGTTCCCTAACAGAGCCAATTTCTGCATTAAATATTGCTGATGGTTTCCATGACTTTTCCTGATTTGTTTGGTTTCATGGCATTTTCTGATTGCCCTTTAATTAGTTAAATGGTTCGAGCCGTTTGAATTTGAATCCTGAAATAAACAAACCTTAGATGCACTCCCCTTGTAAATACATCCCAGTGAGGGCTGCCTGGATAACCCGCCTGGCTTCCAGCCAGCGGACGGGCCAGTGAAGTTAAATGAAGAAAAAGAAAGAGAAGCGAATGAAACTTCATCAGCGCTCAGAGAATGGGGGAACAAAAGCCCTTGTGTTCGGAGGGGCTGAATCTCCAACATCTTCCTTCTGGCAGAAGTGTTCATATGTAAGAAAGTTGCTTGTAAATGCTGTTTTGGAGCGGGTTTGCTCAGGAAAAAGAACCCATTTCTGCATTTATACTTATCATTTTACAACTGATTGCTTACTAATTGTTATTCCTTAGTTTGGTACAAGCCACCAATGCAAAGAGCTGCGGTCAGTTTTAAGTGTGTCCGGTTGACTTTGTTAATAGCACCAACGATCCTCTGCTATATAAAGGGCAGATTTGTCACCTGGGGCTACAGGAAATGAGAGTAAACATCACTGTAGGATGATCAAAAGTTGTGTTCCTGCTTTGATTCTGTGTGTGTGAAATCAGCTTGTAAACTAAACCATACGGGTAGGGATGAGGCATGCTGCTGGCTTCGAGGAAGGCATGTGCTCCCTTCCTTCAAGTATTTCTTGTTTCCCACATAATCAATGATATTATGAGGATGATTTAAAGAAAAATTCCTGGGCATGGAATTAATAATTAAAATCAATGGAATTAGGAATGAGCTTAAGAGCTGGAATGAAAAATCCAGCCCTTTGAAAGGAGTTGCTTTGCCAGCCCTGTGCCTCTCCTGAACACTGCACTGGATCCTTTCTGCTGACCTGCCTCCAGCACAACACTGCAGGTAGCAGTGAAGGGGTAAACAGAGCACATCATGGCACTCCTGTAACCTCATGTTGTGCTGTCTGGGTCGTTGGAACAAATAACGAGGACAGCAAGAAGTGTCCTCCTCCATCCCCGGGGCAGGGTTTGGCTCCTGCCCCTTCCTGGCCCATCCAACCCAGCTTTTGTCCTCCTGGGCTACTTGTGTTCATTCTGGAAGGTGCAACCTCTTGGTATCATGGAATGGTTGGGGTTGAAGTGGCCTCAAAGCTCATCCAGTCCCAACCCCTGCCACGGGCAGGGACCCCTTCCACTGGAGCAGCTTGCTCCAAGCCCCTGTGTCCAACCTGGCCTTGAACACTGCCAGGGATGGGGCAGCCACAGCTTCTCTGGGCACCCTGTGCCAGCGCCTCAGCACCCTCACAGGGAAGAGCTTCTGCCTAAGAGCTCATCTCAGTCTCCCCTCTGCCGGGTTAAAGCTATGAAAGTCCCACAGCAGCTGGTGAAGAAGCACCCAGGAGGATGAGCACTGTGCACAGGCTGCATTAGGACAGCATCCCTGTGCCAAAGCCACTGCTGCCTCCTCAAACACCCCCTCTCACCCCTAAAAGGACAACACGGTCTTCAGCAAAGAACTGCCAGCAAATGCCCCTCTGGCAGCAAATGACCTCCGAGAGAACAGTGCCTGGCTCCCGCAGGCTGGCTCGGCTGCTGCCCAGAGCCAGGGAATGTCATCTCGCAGGCAGGTAAATGGTTTAGCAGTGCTGTGTCCCACAGCGTTTTCTTTCAAGTGGCTGTGGGTGAATGGTGTAAGGTACCTGCAAGCCTGTGCAATAGTGGCATCTTTAGGACCACCTGAATGTGAGCTCACCCATGTAATGGTTTTCATGTCTTGATAATGCTGTTTCAGGCATCGTGTTCTCTGGGTTTGGTTGGCTCTTTTGTTGCTGCTGCTGTTTGGTTTGTAATTCTCTGCTGTGGTTTGTTTGAGGCCTTGTAACAGTGTAAATTGCCTGGGAAGACGCAGCTCTTTATGGGCTTGCTGTAATTCTGGGTCAAGTGTGCTTAAATTGCTGTAATTTGTATCTAATGGATTACATGGGTTGAGAGCCCTTTGTGTGACTGCTGGTGCGAGGAGGGGCTGCCCGCCCTGGCGGAGGGGAAGGCAGCCTGGGCATGGCCCGTCCTTTTGTCCCTCTCTTGAAGGCATGGACCATCCTTTCCAGTGGTCCCTTGGGCTGTGAGGGAGAGCTGGGGATCTGCCAGGCCCCGGAAGGGCAGGCAGCCGTGGGGAGGAGTTTCTGGAGGATGCTGATGGTGTGTCCTAACATTGCGTTGCCTTCCTCTCTTTACAGTCCACGTGCTGTAGGCTGGGTGCCGGTGGGTAGCTGATGAAGATGCTTTTTCCTCCCTGAACCTGCTGTACCTCAACAGCCTTTGCTCTTTTGGGCTTCTTCCAGCCTGCTCATGGCAGCTTGCCTTGTGTTCCTCTCTGCCTTTCCCCACATCTTTGCTTTTTGTGGTGGAGCCTGTTGTGTGTGCCCCATGTCCCAGCAGGAGCATTGTCACCCATGGACTTTGGTGGTCTCCCCTGCAATCCATCTCCATTTCACCTCCAACCAGAGATTGCTGCCACTATTAAAACAGGGGGTTTCCTTTAAAAAGCAGCTCTTAATCCTTACATTGGCAAATCTACCTCAGGTTTTTAAGCCATTTTGACAGCCAGGTAATATTTCTGCTTCCCCAATGGTTGCATAGGAGGTGAGTGGGAGCAGCTTCATTCCCATCATGAAATCTGGGGTGCCTGTGCCCCTCTTTCATGTGTTGTGGTAATACAATTCCCGGAGTAGCTGCTCATCTTCCCATCGTGTCCCGCTACGTGTGTCATTAATTCATATAATCCGATGCAAATCAATGTGCTAAACCCCTCATTAATTGCGTAACTGCTTTATACTAATGAGTCTTAGAATCCTGGAGAAGTTTGAGGGGATTTGTTTCCCCTCCAAAGGGCTCCGCAAGCTATTGTCAGCCCCACAATGGCTGGCCCTTGGCTGGGCTGGTAATTGCCTCGTGACTGTATTTGCATCGACATAATGGTGAGGATGTTAGCAGGAGTTAAGACATCTCCTCTTTTCCTCTGAATAGGAAAGTTCGGGATTAGCAAGGTGGAATGCATTCGGCTGCTGGCAGCGCACTTGTGTAGGGTGGCAGCTCTTCACCTATAACTCGGCTCTTGTCGGAGTTTCCATTAGAAACCTGCTTTTTATAAGCCCAGCCATAAAACCCAAGCCTGCTGCAAACTTGGCACAGTAGGACTTGGCCAGGCTTTTATTTTTACTGGTGGGAAGAACTGATGATTATTTTTAGAAGAAATTGTTTCGTCTGTGAAGTTTAATGGGTTGAAATGCTGTTTTGGCATTCGCAAGCCTGCAAAGCAGCTCTGTTGAAAACCCCATTTAGCATCATCAATAATACACTAATGCTGAGGATCCCCAGGGGCAGGCAACTGAAACAATAGCCGAAATCCTACATTTTTAAAGCTAATTGTGGTGCATGTTCAGCCGTTTCCCCCACGCCGGTGCCACACACGTACTTGCTGTCTTGTGCAAGACGCAGATCTGAGGATGGTTAAGTCCACAGGAGGCATTTCACTGACGTTAACAGGGGGTGCATCTGCGTTTCCAGGGGCTTTTTAACAGAGGCAACATCACAGATACACAGCAACTGCAATGCTGCAGTAGGAAAACTATTCTGATTTAACCAAAATCTTTCCTTTATTTCTCTTTTTATGGCTGCGTTCGTCTGCATCCCTATTAGAGTGTCTGCTTGTATCAGAGCTGGTATGTACAGTCCTAAATAAATCGAACCCTGTCTGGCAGGGCTCTGGAGGCAGCTTTCAATGCATGTGTTTTCACACCACCCTCTGATGTTGGGCTGAGTGGCCCTGTTTGCAGATGAGGAGCTGAGCTGGACACCCTGATGAATGCATGGGATAGTGGAGTAAGAGGAAAAGTGGCTCTCACTTCAACAGTCCTTACTATTTTGTTGTTTGCTCTGAATTTCCCAGGTACGAGCATAGGCCATGCTGCTTTCATGAGGATGCTTCAGGTAGAATGTCTCAGAGAATGAGACAAGGAGATAAACTGGGATAGGCTCCAGTGCCTCCATGTCTTGGGGCAAGTGGGGACTCTAGCTGGCATGTGATGGATTTGCTACTTTTGCTTTTCCCATAGGAAAAAAATAACCCAAATTTGGAAAAAAATGAAAATGCATGATCACTGTTTATTCATTGTGGGGTTCTTTTGGTCGGTTGTGCGGTCAGAACCACTTCAGTGTTCAGTAAGGATTTGCTGCTCCAAAGTTGTGGTGGAACTGTCAGGTTTGAGCAGGAACAGTTGGGGATCAGTGTTGGAGAGCAAAGGGCTCTGGGCTAGCCCGAGGCCAAGAGAGTTCCTATGACAAAGAAGCTGTTGTCTTTGATCGAGGTCTTCCGGAGCCTAGCTGTCTGAAAATAATGAGCCAGATAAATTAGGTGTGTTCCATGCGAAGTAACCCTGACATTTGGCTTCCTAGTGAAAGAGATTGTCTGTTGTTAGACACCCCTGCTCACTGCTGCCTGCCTGGAGGAAGCCCCTATGGAAGACATGGAGTGGGATGTGCTTTGCACAGATGAAGGGCAGGAGGAGCTGTCGGGAGCCTTGTGCTGACACAGGGATGGGGATGAGTCCTCAGGGAGCTTGTGGTGGAGGGGTGCAAGGGTGGGTGCATGTTTAACTGCAAACTGATGGTTAGAGAAGGGGTACAAAGTCCCTTCCCGAAGGTGTGCTGCATCACACTGGTGCAGGCTTGGCATGGGGGAGTTTGTGGCTCATCCAAGAGCTCCCAGTATAGTGCGACTGACAGGCAATGGGTTAGAAATGAGAGGAAGACATGAGATGGGCAGCACTTGCGCTGCATCTCTGCCACCTACTCGCTTCTTGTCCTTTCTTTCCCTCTGTTATTTAAGGTACATTAAGTGCAGGTCTGTATTAGCAGCTTCTGTCCTGCAAGGAGCTGGTGCTCGCATCATTTGGCCCACGCTCCTGTGCTGGTTTTCCCTGTGACATGGCACAATTCCCATCCAAAGGCAGCAGGGCTGCAGCATTTCCTCTCGTTGGCCACCTTTGGAACAGCCAGTGCAGAGGCTCTCGCTAACCACGCTCCCAGCAGAGCCATGCTCACCCCGTGTGTGCTTCTTCCCACCTTGTTTGAAGCCTGCTGGGGTGAGAGCTTTTCATTTGCAGCTCAGATGGGGAGGGAGCTGCAGCTGAGAGCAGAGCAGCCAGGTTTGTCCGTGGGTTTTGCACTGCACCCTCAGGTGATCACAGGAACCAGAAACTAATTTGAGGCTTCTGGAAAGGAAAAACTCCTCTGTTCAGATTTGTAATGTTGCATTGCAAAGGGTGATTTGCTCCTTTCCTCTATTTCGTGCCCTTGCTGCTCACATGCAGAGCGTTAAAGAAGCAGGAACCCCAGCTGGGAGGAGTTGCTAACCCTATAAAGTTGTGAGGTGCATGGAAACCTTGTGTGAAACCATGACCAAACCTGTGTATTAGTCCTGTCTCAACGGATGGGGGAAGCAATGGATTGCATCCTTTGGTATTCAACAGCATTAAAGGGGGAAACCCCTCCAGCCCCAGTGCCCCATGCGTGTGGGTTGCGTGAGGCACTGCAGGAGGCTTCTCAGGAGGTGCAGGGATGAAGGTTGTGCCGAGGCTGCGCATCCTGGGCAGGAGCAGGACTACAGCACGGAACTGAGCACAGGAGCAGCCCTGGCCATAACGAGCCCAAGCTCCTTATTGTGCAAGTAAGCAATGAAATGATGTCTTCACCATAGGAGTGCGGATCGGAAGGTGCCCTTCCTCCAGGAAGATGGGGATTTCGGGGACCCATGTAAGCAGCCCCAGGGCTTAACCTTGCGCAGTGAATCTGTGGATGGTGGATTCATGGCTCTCCTCTTCTGGGCCCGGCTCTGAGACAGGGGAGTGGTTTTAATGAGAGCACATGAGCTAAAACTGGTCTGTGTTTGCTTTTCCTTTCAAAATTAGTGGCAGACTGTGGCTGTTCAGGTTGCTATTTTAACTGCTCCAGATGTCAAGCTCGGCTCAGCCGAGATCAATGCGTAATCCAAAGGAAATACTATTAATTTCAAAGGAATGTGGTCAATATTTAAATGTTTTGGATCTTCTAAATACGTAGACTGTGGTAGTGGTCTAGCTGTGCTCATTAACTCTGCTTTTGGAGCAGTGATTCTATTAGCGTGAATTAATGTCTATTAACATTATTGATTTTCATTGATTGTAACATGTGGCCTTGTAACGCTATTGGTTATTTTAGACGTTCTCCAAGGCTGTACCGAGTCAGGAGCTGTTGGTTTAAGGCCTGATCCCACAAGCTTTTATCCTTCCAGTTCCTACTTAAACCCTGACTTAGCTCCAAGCCTGCAGAGCAGCTCCCACTGACTCCAGCAGCAGACGGATTGAACCTGCTCTGGATCTTGCTTCATCCAGCCCCGATGGCTTCAGCTTCATCTACAGAGAGACTTTGCTGCTGGTTGCACAGCCAAGGTGGATTTAACCCTTCAAGCATAGCAGTAGCCACCATGAAATATCCCCTTTGCTTCAGCTCCACATCTTTCTGCTAATTCAGTATTACAGTGTGGAGCCAGCCTGGCTCTTAGACCCATAACCTTCAGTAGCGATGAGTGGGGTGGACCTGGTCTATCTATTAATCTCTATTTCTAAATCAAGCTCAGGTAGACCCAATTTGCACCCCATCCTCTGACATTTTGTGCCCATTAAATGTATGAAGCGCATGTAAGGCAAGGAGTTTGTCATGAGGAATGGGATCTTCTTGAAGGTTTTGTTAAAGGTATGAGGAAAAAATGGAAAGCTTTAAGAACAAAAAGTTGTCTCTTTGCAATCAGGATGAAAAACAACAGCAACTTCCCGAGTCAGAAATGGATCTGGTTTTCAACAAAACAATAAGTTCATAACTTGTTTGCTTACCAAGAGATCTGTTTTCAATAGCTGTTAAAATATTTTGCTCGTAGAGGTCACACATTCTTGGAGAACGACATATTGTTGGGGTTAAAAATATATTTTTAAAACAAAATGATTTCCATTTAGCAACAAAAAAAAAATTGTTTGAGATCGGTGGTGAAATTACAGAAAAGTTGCACAAGAAGAAAATTCTGATCGGCCTGGATGTATTTTTGGAAAAAGTAGGAGCTCAGGAAAAAAAAACCCAACCCAAAACGCCCAAGATCTTGGTCTGCGTCAGAGAACGCTCTCAATGAAAGGAAACCTTTTGGTTCCTTTGTCTGGAGAAACCTCACCCTTTGTTCATGGCGAAGAGAAGTGTTTCTCGTTACTGGGTGTTTGCCTTGCACGAAGAAAATCTTTCTGTGGGAGATGTTTTGCATTCGAGTGACGCCAGAGAGCCAAAATGTGGAGCTATATTGGCTGTAAAGAGCACAGGCTGATGGAAGCTGGAGCAATTCAACTGGAAGCTTTGGTTCCACAGGAGATTTCCCCTCCTCAAGGCAAGCAGGGATTTCTGGATAAGGCTCTTTTTGGGTAGGAAAAATCCAGGGCAGGGAATGTATCAGCCTGCATGAATGTGGGGCACAAAGGCTGCGAGTGTGGCGAGGGCACTGGGGCCATCTCCATCCCTGCTGCCCTGGCGAGGGCACATCTGGAGTGCACATCTGGCACCGTGCAGGCCTGCCCACGGAGGACACTGTGCTGTTTCTGCCTCTGTGCACTAGATGGCATTGCCAACTTAGCTACGGGGAGTGGGCTTGGGCTGGGCTGTGGGCAAGGGGCTCACTGGGCACCCTGACCCTGCTGCCCGCTGCAAGAGCATCCTGTTGGGTAGGGCTTGGTGATCATCCAGAGGTGAACACGAAACCTGGAGAGAGGCTTTGGACAAGGGCCTGTAGGGACAGGCCAAGGGGAATGGCTTTAACCTGCCCGAGGGGAGACTGAGATGAGCTCTTAGGCAGAAGCTCTTCCCTGTGAGGGTGCTGAGGCGCTGGCACAGGGTGCCCAGAGAAGCTGTGGCTGCCCCATCCCTGGCAGTGTTCAAGGCCAGGTTGGACACAGGGGCTTGGAGCAAGCTGCTCCAGTGGAAGGGGTCCCTGCCCGTGGCAGGGGTTGGAGCTGGAGGAGCTTTGAGGTCCCTTCCAACCAAACTGGCACTGGCTGAGCACACAGCAATAAATAGCCTTTGCTGCTGCTGCAGGTGAGTTGGACAAGCATGAGCAGGGCCAGGTCGCTGACATCTTAAAGAGGAACCTGAATACCAGAGACATCAGGAGCACCTCTTGGCTCTGCGCTCAGGCTATTCCCTGTTGCTGTTTCTGGTAAGAGTCTTGCACCCATTCTCTGTGTCCCAGTTTCCCACCCCGCTGTGCATACTGGGATCACTAACACTGAAGCCGAATGGAAAGCTGTGGAAAGAGAGTGCATCTTGAGTACTCTGAGCTGCTTTATAAGGGACAGAAGTACTTTGCTGCTATTTGTGTGCTCTTTTATCCCTACACCAAGTATAGAGAGAGCCAATGAAACAGGAGGGATGCTTGGGGTGGATCTGCAGCACAGCCGTATCCCTCGAAGCACAAAACGCATCCATTCCAGAGCAGGTTTTGCAGGGACCCACACAGCCCTGAGGTGCTGACCAAAGTGGGGACAAACTCCTGGGGCTGCATGGTGCCAGCCCTGAGCCTTCGCTGGGACAAATGCATCATTGTTTGTACCCTGCCTTGAAGTTTCTCTTGAAAACACAACCCTGAGAAGCATTCAAGTAAAGCAGAGTTCCTGCTTTCCCAGGGGTTCAGCGAGGGATATGCTCCTCTACAAGGGTTTGCCATCCTCAGCTTGTGTCCTTCCAGGGTTGACCCTGGCTTGTTTTTCATCCAGAGTTCCCTCTGGGTTGCCTGGGGTGTCTGTACAAGGCACTGGTGTGTGGCTGCCAATAGATCCAATGATCAACAAGTGTGTTATCCATGTTGTGTTTGTGTCTCAGAAGTATCCGTGTGACTTTCCAAGCTGCTTGGCTACGTTATCAGTGTCGGCGTTGCAGAAATGGTCGTGATAAACCTGCCCCTGGGCAGCAAGGTCGGTGTTCCTACTGCAGCCTCTATAAGCTATTGATACGGGAGGCTTCAGGATGCAACTGCTGGCTTGCAAAATACTTTCCTCTGCATGTAAGTGTGTATTTGGTTGTGGGGAGCTGCTCGCACCGCTTTGGGTGTTCAAGTTTCCATGGAGAGGGAGCTGGCTGCCTTTCCTGCCCAGGAGATGCAAGGCTTGGAGCAGAGCTGCTCTTGGAAAATGAAGCATTTGTGCTCAGTGGAGCTTCCCGGAAGGAGGACTTGGCCTGAGTGTGTTGTTTGGGCCATTCCAGCGCTGTCAGTCAGCAGTTCTTGGTTTCGTGCCTTGTTTTGTATGAGATATACTTTGTATGATCTTTGGCAAGTCACTTCTGTGTCTCTGTTCCTCCTCGTGGAGGAGCAGACATAAAACCTTCTCTGCAGCAAAGAACTCGGATCGCTTCGAGCTAAAAGTGTTACTGCAGGACTCTCCCCTCCCATTAACCCGCTGCTTTACTGCACCACTGGCCCCACCAGCGTGATGTGTTGCCATTTCTGATGGATTGCCAACTGTCTTAGGAACCAAAAGAATCTACCATTGTAAAGCACATATATTTGCTGCCCCTGCCTCATTTGACTAACCTAAAATGCAGTTCACTCCTTGGTATTCCTGCAGACCTGGGTAATGTGACATGTTGAGAGAGCCAGAACATCTGCATTGGGGACCGTGAAGTGGTCAGGAAATGTGCATTTTTACTGCGCACTCAGGAAAGAAATCTCATTAGATTCATGTGGTCTCAAACCAATTATATTCCCTGTGCAAAAGCCAGGCCTCAAGCAGTGCAGCCTTTGTCTTTAAGGCAATGGAAGTAAAGCAGCAGCATCTGTAACGTCCTTGATGGATGAATTAGGAAGCATATGCATGGGCATAATCCTAGAGACTACTGTAAGCAAAAGTGATTGTAGAAGAAGGGTAAAAGAGTGTGTCAAAGTCTTCAGCTTTATTAGAGGAGTCAGTTATGCGTATGCATGAACTTGGAGTGCCAGTATCCAAATGTTGTGATTGCACCAGTTACTCCGAGTGGTGTCCATCTACTAGGTAAGGAACAGTGAGATAGTCATGTTTGCAATTTAGACTGTGAGCATTCAGCTGGCTCTCACATGCCAGCCTGGGCTTCCTTTCATTGCGTGTTACTCATCATCTCTGGATGAGACTTTCCTCGGAGGCTGCAGGACCATGTTGTTACTTCATTTGGAAGGGCAGGTTAGGGACTCTCCCCAAGGGTCTGACCCAAAGCTTCCCACTGAACTCAGACAATTCCCAGTAATGTATTTCCCAGCCAGGGCCAGGCACTGTGCATGGATGCATCTTCCCACCTGCACTGCTGCCAGTGGCTCTTGAGCCATCTCAGCACATCAAAGCACGTGGTGGCAGCCCGGGGAGGTCAGCGGTGTTTGCAGCCTGTTGCAGTGGAGCTCCCAGGACTTCACTGAACCACAGACTGAAGATCCTCACCATGGTCTTTCCAACTCAACCATCAGTTGGAGATGGACTATGAGAATGGTAGCATGCATTGTGACGGTAACTTCTGCATCACTTTGTCAGTGGCGTGAGTGGTTTCTGCTGTAGGGTATGTTTGCAGGCACAGGCAGTCTTTAGAAGTTAAAAGAAATGCCCATGGCAGGGGGTTGGAACTGGATGACTTTAGGGTTCTTTCTAACCCAAACCATTCTGTGATTCTATGATAAATTCAAATAAAGACTTAGAAACTTATAGGATCCTAAATTGTGCCTCCTTACAGCACTGTTCAGGAGTAGCAGCACAGTGGGGTTTAAGTTTATTTATACTGATTTTTTAGTTATGTGTTACATTTCTGCTATTCTGAAAGGGTGTAAAACTGCATCGCTGTTGGATTATAAGAAGTCTTCGTTGTCTTTGTTATGGACATGATTTTGTGTTGAAGGATGGTGCCCGTTTGCTGCTCAATGACATCTGCCCCCATCCCTCCTGCCCCTCTAGGTAGGGTTTCTAAGCAGAGGAGCTGCAGCAGGTCTGGAGGCTCCTGATGCTGTTCCGCTGAAGAAGCTGTGCTGCAGTCTGCTCATCTGTCAGCGTTGTGAACTCTGTTGTAAGCTCAGAGCCAGCTCCATCTAAAGCTGGGGGCTGATGTTAGTGCTTTCATAGCAGAATTAATACCTAAGAGTACATTTCAGAATATGCTGGAGACATGAATCTGTCTTTCAATGTGTGAGCTCTATCTCAAAATTACAGCTAAATCTTTCCAGTTCAGTGTGGAGGTGAAGGTTTAATTATCTAGGAAGAAAGAAAGAAATCTTAAGCATACAGCGCTGAACAGTGGGGTTTATCTCAATGGATTTTGTTTGTAACCTCCTTGTGGAACTTAACAGAAAATTAGATCTCTGCCACTGAATTCTTGAAGGCATTAGAAAACACTGTGGAGAAGATCTTACCTTCCATCAAATTCCACTCCAGTGACTTTTAAAGAATGCAGCTGTTCCACTCTCTTTGAATCCTGTCAGACTTTTCCATAGGGGATATTTCTAGTTTTGCAAATGGTTTCCCATCAACTCAGTGAGGAGGGGAGTAAACCATAGACATAAGAAAGGCATTTTGTCCTGGGGAAAGTCTTGTGTGCTCAGCTGGAGCCCTTTCCTGCAAAGCTGCTCTCCCAAGGCTCAGGGAGCTGCTGGAAGTTCCCATGGCCGCTCCTTTGCTCTGTGCACTCGGGGCTTGGGATGCTCTCCCTGGGTGAGGATAATGCGGTTATGTTGTGCTGCATGTGCAGGAGGGATGCAGATGGATTTCCAGGGCTAGAGCCCGCAAGGACAGCGGCCTGAAAACCTCCCCCATGCCCCAAAAATCACCACGTTTAAAAAAGAAAAAAAAAAAAAAAGAGAAATATGGCAAGGAATATGTTTAGCTTTGGGTTTGGGCTGGCAGTGAGTTTTCAGCCAGGGAAGCCCCTTTGGTTCAATTTCAATGGCCCCACTGTGGGCAATGAGTAGATCTCCCTCCTCCCCCTGTGACCAAGGGGGCTTTCCTATGAGAAGTTGTCCTTTTTGGCTGAAGTTTTGCCAAATCTGGTCCTAGCCCAGAAGATTGTTGTTTAAAGTTGTAGTTCAAATCCAGCCAAGTGAGCTGGGTAAGGAAGAAAGAGTAACGCATGGGAAGGTTTGCAGCTGGGCCCATTAAGAAGCTGACTGAGCCTGAGTATCTGCCCCAGCCCAAAGACCAGCCAGATTGAGAGAGTTACTGGGAGGTTTTGCCTTTCCCTTACCTCTATGCAGGTGACTGGGATTTTGGCTCCACCAAAGGATGACAACACATTGTGCGCTCTGGCAGCTCATGGTGTTCAGCTGGGGAAGGATGGAAATGGGCTCCAGTGGCAAAGGTATGAGGGGAGTATCATAGCATCCCAGCCTGGTTTGTGTTGAAGGGACCTTAAAGCTCCTCCAGCTCCAACCCCTGCCACGGGCAGGGACACCTTCCACTGGAGCAGCTTGCTCCAAGCCCCTGTGTCCAACCTGGCCTTGAACACTGCCAGGGATGGGGCAGCCACAGCTTCTCTGGGCACCCTGTGCCAGCGCCTCAGCACCCTCACAGGGAAGAGCTTCTGCCTAAGAGCTCATCTCAGTCTAATTTGAGAACAAGGTATTTCCTTGTGCTTTTCCAAAAGAGCCCTGCAGGATGCTGACTACGAAGTGAAAATGAAAGACATCTTGTGGTATGTGTTGGGTTTTTTTTTTCCTTCTTTAAATGCATTCACACATACGGAGGGGAAGGGAGAGCGTTTGGCTGGTGGCTTTGGGCAAACAGAAGATCGCCCTAGCAGCACTGCTTGCAAGTCAAGGAAATGAATAATGGAGCTGAACCAAACTTATTAAAACAGAACTCGATGTGCAGGAGAATCGTGTTTCCTGAGGGTTCTGCTGCTCCTGGGTGTGGTGGTCTCTTTTGGCTGGTGTTGGGCTGAGCTCACCGATGGGCGGTCACCACGTACCCCGCTTGGTTCTCAGCACGCAGGGTGGGGAGTCTTATTTAACCAGATATCTTAGAGCCCCGGAGGACTCCAGGCTGCCCTTTATCTTTCTCAGTGTCAGCACTAGTACTGTATTCCTTCCTTTTATCTGGGATCGTTTTACTTGAGAATGCTAACCAGAAATGCGTGCTTTCCGGGGCTTCTCTCACAAATACAGCTGAGACTTGGGCTTACAGGCAAGATAATGGGCAAACAGGAGCTTGTGGGAATGGTGAGCCCTTGCCTGCAGTGCCCTGGTGCGAGCATGGTTGGGCTGGGGAGCAGATTCTTGCATCACGTGGATGCTGGAAACAAGAGCTCTTACTATTGCAGAGCTCCTTGAGGGAATGTTGTAGTTGCATTTTCTTCCCCATGTTTCTCATGCTACCCCAGCTTTGCTCTATCTCTATCCCATGGCAGGGGGGCCCAAAGCTTGTGCACCTTGGGTGGCACACTCTACCAGCAGCTCCATGAGGATACAGCGTGCTGCCTCCTCACGTGCCCAAGGAACGTGCTCCAAGGCCTTGGGGTTTTCACTTGGTTTCATAAGAAAATGGTGCTTAGGTAAAAAACGGAAAAGCTTTTGACCCAGTTGCCTGATTCCAGACCTGTTTGTGTGTGGGTCACTATCCCATAGAAATTAGGCTTTTCTAAACCTCCTAAAAACAAATAACAGGGTGGCGGTGAGGGACTCTGGTCGCTGTGGGGAGAAGGCTGTAGTGTGAATCTCAACCCCTGTTAGTTGCTTTCAGAAAACCCACAAGCAAAAGCTGCAGAAAACTGGTGTTCTTCCACAATTTAACTGCTCACAGGTCTGCTTGTTTCTCTTGTACGTGTGCCTGCAAACAAGACCTACATCTATCTTTCCCTCTTTCCATTTCACGCTTTTTCACCTCGTGTTGAAAATGAAATGTGTTGCAGGCAAGATCCTCACCTCTCAACAGGACTGATGTGAGGATAAGAAAATGACAGCAAGAAAAGCTGGGGATAGTTGAAGGAAAACCTCAGGTCAAGTGTAAATACCAGCATGGATGTGCTGTCCATACCCAGGCGGGGAGCAGGAGTGGTGCTGAGGCATATTTGGGACTCAGTCACCTCTGAGCTATTTAGTACCTTGTGAGGAGGCACAGAAAGAGCATTAACAATGAATCTGCTGCCATTGAGGGCATCTTGAGTCACTGTGGTTTAAAAAATGAATTATCATATAAATAGCCGCTCAGGAATCTCAGCCCAAAGACCACAGAATCTCACCAGTGCAGAGCTCTTTTGGCTTGTGTAGCACCGTGTCTACTTGTGGAACATTTTGGCCACATGTTGTAAAACTGCTTCCTATTTAAACAAAATACTATAGGAAAAGAATGAAGTCTATTGTCAGTGACAACTGCTGGTGGTTTCCTGGTGCCTCTCATTCCAAGAGGCTGAGCCATATCCTAACTGGATTTTGCACCCTGTCTTCGCTGAACCCACCCCAAGATGCTGCTGCCTTGTGGGGACCAGTACCCCGTACACTGATTACCCAGGTGAGCAGGAGCAGCACGGGTTTGGTTTAACACACTTTCTGGGTAGTTTTTGTTGAAGACTGGTGGGTTTTGAAAAGCCAGAGGTTGGGAACAAGCAAACGGTTGTGCTCCTGCAGTTGAAAACTACCACTGGGATTTTCCTTCGCAAGCCACCTCCTCGTGAACGCATCCTGTCCTGCTGTCCTGAAGCAGAGCTGAACACGACCCGTTTGAATCTGGTGATTTTGTAACATGAATATATGCCAAGGCGTCTGTCACAGGCCTATAGCCCTCTGCCAGTGCTATAGATGGGTAACAACAACGTTTTCACTGAGTAATGGGAGCAGGATCAGATACCAAGAGTGAAAATCCTCTCAAGAGAACTGTTGTGGGTGAACTGCAGCCAGCCAGCTTGAGCATATAACCCATCCTTGGGTTTTCCCACTGTGCTGGTTCTGGCTAATAAACGGCTGATTTGATCTGCTTCTCTTTGGGTTTGTTTGCTTTATTTGCTTATTTGTGACTTCCCTTTAGGAAATAGCAGAGCCTGGGAGGTAGAGCAGTGCCACCGGAGCCTGTGGGACATGGAAATGACCCTTTCAACAGGTTTGTTCTCAGACGTCCAGCAAAGGTTTGCAATCCCAGCACAAAACGTGCAAATGATGTCTGTATCACAAAGACATTTTCCCAGCGTGGCTGAGCTGGGATGTGAAACAAGCAGATTGTCTCAGGAGAGGGGAGTAAATCCTTGGAAGTGTTCTTTTCCTAATGTTTTACTTGAAAAGTACCAGAGTGACCTTTTCTTGATGCTGCTTTTTCTTTCTTTCTCTTTGTAAAAACCCTTGCAGGATTGTGATTAGCAAGATAATGAATCCCACCTGCTTTTAATCAATTCCTTCCTTTTCCTCCAAACCCTCCTGACTTCTAATATTAATGGAAACAGATTTGAATACTGGAAGGGGCCGCTCTGGAGCGCTTGGGTATTTACTAGGTGCAAAGTGAAATTGCACAGGTTTATTTCGTGGGGTAGGGCATTTGACAGGTGCAATTTTTCTTCAAGATATGTTGCATGCCTGTTTCATAAACCCAAATGCAGACTGACACATGCGATTATAATTCTGCGTGGAAATGTTAAGAGGAGGAGGTGACCTCTCACATGAGAGCTGCTGCCCAAGCCCTTCCAAAAGGGCTGGCTCTTACGTACCGCTGCAGTGATACACCTGGGGGAAAACGTGGTTTACAGGTAAAGCAGGGAAAGCAAAGGATGCTTTTGAGGAGGAAAGTGATGCCCATGGTGATTTCAGTGTAACCCCTCGTTTTGTTTTGCCAAATATCCAAATGGGACTTATCAATACAGCTTTCTCCGTGCCTATGCATCCAGATTTGCCTTGTATTAGTTTGTCTTGGAAGCTGAAAAGGTTTGAATTCATCTCATGTTAGGCCTTGCTTCAGATCAAACCATATTTTTTTTCTCCTGGATAGGTCTTGGTTTGATTTGTGCTTTACTCCTAGGTTGGAATCAATCATCTTGCTCTGATTTGAGTTACCATTTTACCCCTCTAAAGGTTCGCAGTAATAGGCATTCCTGGGATGTTTTCTTGATTGGGTTCAAGGCATTGTGTGTTCCCATCTGTCCTGACTGATTACGAACCTGCTCTGCCAGCTAATGTTGGCTGGGAAAGCTTTTCTTTCATGCATTGGTCCAAACTGGGCCCTGAGAACAGAAATGACTGTTTCTACCACAACCATGTCCAAACCTGTTGAAACTGTGATGAGGAGGTCCCGGCTGGGGTGCTCATGAATGGTGGTGTTCCGTGCCTGTTCATGGGGTGGGTGCACAGTGCAAACACGCAGAGAGGCCACGGGTGCTTGTCCCAGAGAGCTTACACTCTAGAAAGACAAGAGGAGCTGAGAAAGAGCTGAATGAGAATCTCTAAGGACTTGGGATCTGCAGTGTAACCAGAAGTGATGCAGAGTGAAGGCTCTGAGTTACCCCCAAAGACCTGCATGAGGCAGTGTAGGCACAGGGCTGCTTAGGTTATCAGCTCGAATCAAACATACTGATGTTGTTTGCCTTTATGGTTCCTACAGGGAAGTTGTACCACCATGATGAGAGTGTGTGTGTGTAGTAGCTGTTGATCCTGCTTGCCTCCAACAACATGCATGTGTTTTTCCTGCTCCTAGGGACCTCTGAGAAGCTCTGGTTGCACTTTGGAGAGGGCATTTTTGGGATGCCTCAGGAAAATGCCACCTTCTTGGCTTGGTGCTGAATATAACGCACATGAAAGCATGAAGGCCATGAGTGGCAGGAGCTTCATATCCCATCCCTGCATAGAGGATGCCCCTGCGCTTCCCGTTGGCACCCAGGTGCTGCCAGCCAGCCTGCAGTGTGTGAAGGTCAGGAGGAAATAATAGCTCCTTTTTGTAAGGCTGCTTAAATGAAAGCAAGGGGTGGGGAAGAGAAGGGAACAAAACCGGTTGTGGTTTGCCAAGAAGCCTACATCTGACACCTCCAGATTGCTCACAGGGGCAGGCAGTGGCTAATGAAAAGACCCCTTACCCTGAGCTTAGACTTAGAGCTTCCTTCTCTGCCCTGCTCCTCTGCAGCTCCAGTCAAGGTGGGTGTGGAGCTTGGACCTTTCCCAAAGTCAGTGTTTCTGGCCCCGCTGAGGCTGTCCTGGCTCACTGCGATGTCACCATGCGGGAATGTGCTTCCCTGCACTGGGACATCGCTGGCCAACACCAGATACCCTTCCTTCCTGCCTGCTCCCATGGTGGGGATTATTGCTTTTGGCTTCTCCCGGCTTTGAAAGGCATCCAAAGAGCTCAGCTCTCACAAGCTGGGAGCAGAGACAGAAAAGCCTCTCCCTGCCTCACCTGGTTGTGGTTATTCAGCTCCCTCCCTTCACGCTTCGGCACAATAATGGCCTGAAAGTAAAACAAGAGGCTAAGTTCTCCCCCTGGCTCAAAGCGCTGAATGAAACCCAGCCAGCTCGGCCTATTGAGACAGCATCGAGACAAATGTCAACTTTAACACAAAGAGGCTTAAATGACTGACACAGAAAGGAATAATCTCGGATCTGTTTTCCAGGCTGCTCCCCAGCATAGTTGTGCTGCAGACGGAGACAATTTTCAGTTCCCCAGGGAGATTGTATAGCCAAAAAAAGATACTTGGTGGTGATATGCTATAAGACTAGGTCATGAGAATGGATGTTTGGAATAATGACAGAATTCATTATAGGCAAACTAAATTAAGAGAGTGTCTTGAGAAACATATGGGGAGGAAATTGCCACTGAAGCCCTGCAAAGTGTAGCCTTATTTCTCATTGTACTGGGCTCTCCCAAGGCCTCCATGAAACAGGACAGGGGGTTATAGGAGTCATTTTGTGGCAACTCTCTGAATCGGTTGCCTTTTTGTTTGCAGAGAGGGGGCTGTTATGGCTATTTGCCTCTGAATCTTCTGAAAAAGTCATTAAGGCTCATAAATAAAGGGACTGAAATGAGAATATAGCCACCTTCTGCCCAGAAGTGAGAAGTAAATAACGTCCTAGTTGGTGTCTTCTTAACTTTGCTCAGACCTTAGCAGTGAAGCGGGTTAGAACATGGGTGCTGCACTTATCCATGCCAAGCACCAAGAGCATCCCTGCCTGCCTTTACTTACTCATATTCCTCTAGAGAAGAGGCTGCAGGACTGGAACAAGGTTTTAAGCTCATGGAACTGCTGGAGTATGAGGAGAAGTCCTGGAGAAGGACTTGGGGGTGTTTGAGCAACCTGGTCTAGCGGAAGGTGTCCTTGTCCTTGGCGAGGGGTTGGGACTGAATGAGCTTTAAGGTCACTTCCAACGCAAACCAGTCTGGGATTCATTCTATAACAGGGTAGCATTTAGTATTAAAAAGAGCCTGGAGAAACTCAAGATGAACAACCGAATAAAGTGGAAATTAGGGGAAATGAATATTTACATTCACATTTATTAGCACACAATATATAGGCAGCACCTCTATGTACTAAGAAGGAATGAAGCCATGTCACAAATCTAGAGCAGTGTTTGCCCAGAGCGTGGTGCAGGAAAGGTGGAAGGATGCTTTATGTAGCCAGCACCAGTTAGACTGGCATCTACCCTGCGCTACGTATCAGCAAACGTGGTCCCAGATTCAATTAGTGAAGAATTGTAGAACTGAGATTCAATTAATGTGAAGCATTATGGAAATAGGTCTTTTTTTTCCAAAGAAACCTGCTTTAATTCTTTATGTCCCCAGGATCTGTAAATCAAGGTGACAGGGAGGCATGACATGTTCTGAAAGATATTTAGCTTAATATTTCAGGAGCTTCTAGCAGTGGGACATGACAAAGTGTTTAAGAACAAGCTAAAGATGCAACCTCAAAAAGGGGCTTAATGGGGGTCTACTGCAGTAGCCTCCCTGAGTCTGGAAGTTCATAGATCATAAAAGTCCTATTGGATTTTTGTGGTTTGTTTTATTTTGGATCCAAAGCCCTTTCAGAGTTGAAAGGGTTTGGTGCTTGGTCTATTGGGAGTTAAAATTGTATATATATTGGATGTGATCTTCAAAGGTCTTTTCCAACCTAGTTGATTCTATGATTATCTATATACAGTCATATATATATATGCACTATATATATATATCTCCTTTTTGCAAAGTGTTGGCACTTCAGCTGCCACTGAGTCCAAGACCTTTGGAGAAGGCTCTGCCTTCTCCTGGGTGGTTTGGGAGGCAGGGAGTGAGACAATGGGCTAACCCCAGGTTTTCTGCCTGTGCTTAAAAGGATTTGCCCCTGCGGCTAGCTCTGATGCGGTGTGGAAAAGGGAAGGGACGGGGAAGCTCAGAGGAGCTGACAGAGGCAGAAAAAGAGTGTGAAATTCTCCCTATCTGGTGTGTCTCCTTTGATGTGTCACGCAGAGATTGTGCAGGCGCTCAGATGGGAAGGGGTTAACTCGTTTCTCAGTAACCATTGAAATGGGGGCTGTTATGGTCTATTTAGGCAATGATCTGTTACAATATCAATGGCATTTTCGATGGCAGTGTCTCCTATTCTTCTATTGAAACCACAATAGCTTTGGAAGTTCACGGCCATGGCAGTCTCAGGGACAGATTTCTGTTCATTTTTCTTTGTTGTGAAGATTTTTTCTTTCTTTTTTTTAAAGTAAATTAACTCACACAAATGCGAAAGAAGCATCAAGTGTGTGACCTTTAGACAAAAAGCGTCAGATTTGTCATTCTCTCTCCTTCACTTATGCCGCTGCTCTCAGCAATGCCCTGATACAATATATAGCCCAGCTTGGGCTACCTGGCCACAAATAGCTGGGCAAGGCTGGAGTGACAACGTGAAATCTCCATTTCTATGCTGTTGTCAGCTTCTAACACTCAGGGGAAAAAAGTCAAAGTTGGGGAGAGGTTTTAGCTGTCTGCCTCTCATGCATTTAGATAGAAAGGCAGCCTCTGGGCTCAGCCCCTCTCTGCTTCTTTAGAAAGCAGGGGCTAATGCAGTCCCCAGGACTGTCTGGAGAGGTTACTCGCCCAGCCTTCACTTTGATGATTGATGACAGGGCAGAAACTAATGATATTTTATTCACCTGTCAAAAGAATTACTTGCCCTGGGCAAGGCCAGGCCAGCAGGGCTGGATCTGAGCGCTGCTCTTGTTACCACAATGCAGTTATCCCTTTTTCCCTAAAATATCATCTCAAAGGCAGAACTGCCAAGCTCATCGCTCTGGGATGCTGGGGAGGGGAATCTCTCTCACCTATGAAGTGCTTTGAACTTTGTTTTGGGAGCATGAAATGGCCATTGCAAGTGCCTTCCCGTTGCCTCTGCCCCTCAGTGCGTATGAGCAAGCAACAGCCACCAGTGGGTGTTCCAAAGTATCTTCCAAAGAAGGGGAAGTATCTTTAGATCCCCCAATAACTATATTAGTTGTGCCTTAAATGCTGGGATTTGGAATCTCCATCACAGACTATTTTCTTGTGTTTTATCCCACTTGGGTGACTTATTTTGACTGTGTGCATTGCTATTTCTTGATTCCATGTTATTACCATCATCTCTTTCTTGTCAAGGAGCAAACTAAATGTTACCTGCTAGTGCAGCTGTCTGTTATAGATGGCTCTTCCTGGACCTGACATAATGCATGCAATTGTTAACAAAACCATTAGTTACCCAACTTTCTCTTAGGTTGTGGAGCCATATCCAACTGCATAGGCAAAACACTCCATCTGAGTCTTTCTTGTGGTTCAAACTGAGTAAAATACATCGGAAATGAGTCTGGCATAGTCATGGAAGCCATGAGGATATCCCTGCACCTGTGGTGTTGTTTCCCATTAGAAATGGCAATAGCACGAGGTCGCCCTGCTTAGGGTCCCGCTGCACTTGCTGGGGTTGGACCCATGGCAAAATGCTCCGGGTTGTCTCTTGGCACGTGCTCCTGAGCCTTTCATCATTCACAGGGTTGGCAAAATGTTTCCTCGAGGATACAATTGAGAAAGCGGATGAAAAGGGATCTAAATGCCTAGGCAGGCTCAAGCTTTGAAAAGCTGGATTCCCGCAGCACAGCTTAAAGTGCAGACATCTGAAAAGCAAACATTTCCTCTGAATGCCAGCACAGGTAGAGCTGTTCAAATGATCTCAGCAGCTGAACTAATTCGGGGTACCATTAAAATTCATAACAAGGAGATCCACAGCACAAAACCTGCCTTCTTTTGACCAATTTAGATCAGATGTTAGGAAAAATATTCTTCAGTATGAGTGTGGCGAACACTGGAAAACGCTGCCCAGAGAAGCTGTGGCTGCCCCATCCCTGGCAGTGTTCAAGGCCGGGTTGGACACAGGGGCTTGGAGCAAGCTGCTCCAGTGGAAGGGGTCCCTGCCCGTGGCAGGGGTTGGAGCTGGAGGAGCTTTAAGGTCCCTTCCAATCCAAACCATTCTGGTGTTCTGTGATTGATTATATGATTCTATTTCTGAGCTTGCTGTGTCAGAGTGCTGCTGTGGTCCTCATGGGCAAGACAGGGGGCCCCCGTACATGCTGACAGCAGGATCTAGGGGTCCAAGAGCATCTCTGCGCTTAGGCTGGTGGTCCTCCTCCTCCACTCCCCAGGATGAAGTTTAAAGCTATGCAGGGCAACGAAGAGCTGCAACTTGGTCCCGATGTGATGAGATCTCCAAATGAGAATGAAATGGAGTTAAGGTGTCTCTTACTTGCTAGATGTGAGAGCAAAAGGCAATATGCATTGCAGGAGCCACTGCTGGGGCTCAAGTGTGTGCCAGGTCAGTGTGCTAAGGATGTCAGTGAGCAGTGATGCTTACTGGATGCAGGAAAGCCCTTCAGGTGACTTTGCAAGACAACTTGTGCAGGAGCTGTGATTAGAGCGAGAGGTGAAATTGAGGTTTGAATATAATGTGACCGCCACTTTGAGTTGAGGCTCTGGTTAAGAGGCCTTACCTCTATTTCACACCAAGAAATTTGTCTTGACACTAATCAATGCAGGTTAGAATAGAAAAAAGAGCAACTTGAAGCATTTGCAATGGGAAGGCTCCAGTGTGCTGTTACTTGTAATTTCAGCCCCTTTTCTTCCTCCTCCATGGAGAATACAAAAAAAAAAAATGTTCTTTTTTGGTATCTCCAGTGCAATTATGGAGATAGGAATGAAACTCATGGAAATGAATGTTGCTGCGTCTTAGGGATGCCAGGCTTCAAGCATGGAAAGTGTGCAAGCTCCCTCTCTTGCAAATCTCACTTGACTTCTTAAAATAGTGCTCTGGTGTGATAATTACTGTGAGGCTGCTCTTGCCCCCTGTAAAACCACAGTGTCGTGATTTATTTTCACAAGTTCCCCAGGAAATGTTGAGGTTTCAGCAGAAACTTAAACCCCAACTGTTTTGCTTCAGAAGAGCAGCCACAACACTGCAGGCAAGCGGGAGCTTGGATGTGTCCTCATGCTGGGAGCTCCCCTGGGATGTGGGAATAGGTACGAGATACTGCTGGAGTGAGGCCACAGGAGGCCATGGAGCTGCTGCGAGGGCTGGAGCAGCTCTGCTCTGGAGCCAGGCTGAGAGAGCTGGGCTGGGGCAGCCTGGAGAAGAGAAGGCTCCTGAAGGGGAGACCTTAGAGCAGCTCCAGTGCCTAAAGGGGCTGCAGGAAACCTGGAGAGGGGCTTGGGACAAGGGCCTGTAGGGACAGGCCAAGGGGAATGGCTTGAACCTGCCAGAGGGGAGACTGAGATGAGCTCTTAGGAAGCTCCTTACTAGGAGGGTAGTGGACACCAACCATCTTCTTCTGAATGAAAAGCACCATAAGATGGATATTGTCTTCATAATGGCCTTGATGTTTTTAATGCTTTTTCAAAGGAGATGGGATTCGGTGATGTTCTTCTGTTCTTCATAATCTGTGGAAAATGTGTTGGGTGAAAACTCAAGTTTTGAGCAATTAAACTGCCCCACACCTCTGGGGATAGGCAGTAAAATACCAGACCGGTTTGCAGGGCTGTGGGCTTGCTGATGCATTTCTCTGAGCTATTACTTTACATTGCCACTAAGTGGCAGTCGAGTAAAAAATATAGTAAACCGAAACTTGTCTGGGTAAGCGTTTCATTCGATGCCCATGCAAGGCGGAGAAGCCAAACAGAAAATTCCTAAGCCCTTGTTCCTGAACTCAGCAGTGCCCTGCTGTTTACCCGGGGAAGTTAAACCTTGGGAGGTGATGGCAATAGCAGAGATTGTAGGAATACATAAAGGTTTTTCTTAGAAGCTGAGCGTGCAGATGGGTGCGATGGGGACCAGACCAGCAGTTGAGCCCACTTCTGCCTCCTGATCTGGACAGTGCTGTTCAACATCTATAGGAATCAGCCAGAAGAGGTTTGGTATATTACAGAATCCTAGACTGAAGAGCTTCTGCCTAAGATCTCATCTCAATCTCCCCTCTGGCAGGTCAAAGCCATTTCCCCTTAGCATAAAGGTGTGCATGGTGGGTGTAAAGCAAGGAATCAGGGTGATTGTGTTCCCTCCCCACAGCACCAACAAACGAGGCTATCCACAAGCAAAATGAAGGTTCCCACGCAGCGAGCCCCTGGGTGAGCTTTGCCTCTGATGCATTGTTAACCAGTTTAATATTTAAGTAGTTTGAAGGATTCTCAGGTAGAACCTCCCCAAAGCGAGGCAGAACTGGGTCACACAAGGAGCGCGTTGCCCTTCATTAGCAACCAGGCAGATTTTCTTCACCTCTTGTGGAATTCAGGACCTTCCCATCTGTTCCCCCCTGCTCTGCAGCCGAAGCAGAGATGACCTCTTCATGGAGAAACCATAATTGGAAGTGTCAGTTATCAGGGACTTTTATCTGAAAAGGCAGGATCCCGGGTGCTGTTCCAAGGTCCCCACGTTTCCAATATTTGAAAGGATTTGAAGCCAGCAGCATGCATGGCATAAATTTTGATGTTCAAAGCACTCCGGAGAGAACTTCTTTTTCTCCAAGTGTAAAGCAAATAGTAGGAAGGGAAGATAACTGTCACAACGTCATCTAAATGTGCCGGAGGGGAGGCTGCCTCAGCCACCAGCAAAACCTGCTGGTGTGGACCTGCTGAATTCCAAGCAAACCAGCCCAAATTCAGTGTTGTAGTCACTGGTTCTGCATGGAGTTTTTCTGACTTGCACTTAAATTGTGCTTTCAGATGCAGCATCAGTCCTGAAGCCAAGGAGGCAGCCCCAGTGCATAGATTCTGGAGGCTTCCAGGAGATGCTGCACTGGAGCTGAGAGCAGCGTGGATGGAAGACGGCTGAGATACAGCAGCGCTGCCCGTGCGAGGCCTATGGTGAGCAGAGCAGGGAGCTTAAGGTGTGCGGTGGGTTGTGGTGTTCTCTTGGGCAGGATTTCCTTAGCATCCCCGCTTTGGATGTGATTTTTCTCCTTTCCAAGAGAATCTTTGTGTGGAAAGTTGCCTGGGGAGGTGCAGCACCAGCTGTGCTCTGCTTTGCCCTGAGATCTGGGCTGATCTAGGACTTGTCTGGGGCTTGTTTTCCCTCCTCTTTACCCCTTGGCGCAGGGGTTGGAACTGGATGATCTTAAGGTCCTTTCCAACCCAAATCATTCTATGTGTAACTATGCAGTTACACATGGGATCTGCAAGGGTACTGCCCCTGTTTGAGCTAATGACTACAAGCAGCCAGAAAGGGGCCAGGCATTTCAGCCCCTGCCAGGCTGCTGTTTTATCCAAAGGTCACTCCAAGTGACCACGTTTTCAGCTTTGGGCCCACCCATTCCAATGCCACTGTTATTTAACTTACGAATGGCCAGGACGGGGAATAATCTTGCTTCAAAATGTGATGGTTTTGGGAAGATTCAATAACACAACACAAAAGCTGGGCTGAATGTGCAAGATGTGCCCAGGCGCATGAGCCGGGTTCCCCGAGGGGCTCGGGAAGCTGTGAGATTCCCGGTGTTGTTTTCTGCAGGAGATGAACGTTTCCACCGCAGATTCGCGCCACATCCAGCCCGACCGGGTGCAGCAGCACTGCCCTGGCATGGGTTTGGTGAGGACTGGGACAGGTTGCGGCTGGTCCAGGTGCTGCTGGTGGTACCTGCTCCTTGGGGTGATGATGCACCCATCATTACCGCAAGAGGCCGGCTCAGCGGAGGGTCGCACTGTGGGAGGTTGGTTTGAACTGCCCTGAGCCTCGAGATAAAGCCCCGGGCGGGCAGCCATGGGAGCATTATCTGTGCTGTGCAGACGGGGTGCTGCAGCTTGGCCAGAGCCAAGCGCTGGATGTGGCAGCAAAGGCGCTGGCAGGGGAGTGCTCAGTGCTGGGCAGCCCGTCCTGCTGAGATACCTTCTGCTGGAGCTGCTTTTCATCCGAACTTGGCGTGTGTTTTCCTTACAGAGAGGCAGGGCCAGTCCCGGGGGGTGCTTCTGAGCCCTGCTGCTTTCCTAAGGGCTCCTTCCCTCACCTTGGGTCTGAGGTCGAGGGAGGGGATTCTTGCCCTCTCTGCTGCGCTATGGGGAGACCTCCCCTGCAGTCCTGATCCAGCTCTGGGGCAGCAGCACAAGAGGGACGTGGAGCTGATGGAGTGAGGCCAGAGGAGGCCATGGAGATGCTGCGAGGGCTGGAGCAGCTCTGCTCTGGAGCCAGGCTGAGAGAGCTGGGCTGGGGCAGCCTGGAGAAGAGAAGGCTCCTGAAGGGGAGACCTGAGAGCAGCTCCAGTGCCTAAAGGGGCTGCAGGAAACCTGGAGAGGGGCTTGGGACAAGGGCCTGTAGGGACAGGCCAAGGGGAATGGCTTTAACCTGCCCGAGGGGAGACTGAGATGAGCTCTTAGGCAGAAGCTCTCCCCTGTGAGGGTGCTGAGGCGCTGGCCCAGGGTGCCCAGAGAAGCTGTGGCTGCCCCATCCCTGGCAGTGTTCAAGGCCAGGTTGGACACAGGGGCTTGGAGCAAGCTGCTCCAGTGGAAGGGGTCCCTGCCCATGGCAGGGGTTGGAGCTTTAAGGTCCCTTCCAACCCAAACCAGTCTGGGGTTCTGTGATTTTGCAGCAACCTTTCCTGGTTTTGAGCAGAAACACTGTAGCACAGATCAATCTCTATCTGCTTGCTTCTTTTCATGTGCAGATTTAGACATCGTGTTTCCTTTGTAGTTTATCTCAGACTCCCATCTGGATTCAGTCAGACGCCGGGTACCACTCTCCAGCACTGTCACAGCAGACAGTGTTAGCTTTGCCAAGAGGACCTGCAGGCACCCAGGGGGTGCAGAATTAGGGTTATCTGGGATGTGCTTTTGGAGTTGATGTCACCCCATTTTGACCAGTTGTGCACCCAGGATTTACAGAGGAGAGTGGAGCTGTCCCAGGGTAGTTCGTCTCCAGCCTGTGACACCCCAAAAATCCCTATTTCCCTCCCGAACGCACCCTGGGAGTGATGTGCCATCCATCCTCCAGCTCTGCTCCTGCACCCTCAGCTTCGCTTTGATTTGGTTTATGTGTTTAATTCATTGGAAATCAAATGCTGGGCAAATAGAATTTAGCCCATGTCTAAATTCCTTCTGCTTCCCACCCAGGGACTCTGCCACCCATTACAAACATGTATTATCATACGCTTTTTCTTTAAACTAACATCTTGGTAGGCATTAGATACATAGGAGCAAAAACCCCTCTGTTCCAAGGGTGGCAACAATATGTTTCTGACTGTTTTAACCTTGTCAGCGAAGTACCAAAATGGATTGGCTGTTGGAAAGCCTACGGCACTGTTTGTTGCAGAGCACAGAAGGGGAAATTACCTTCCACTTTTCAGCGTGCAACTTCTGCCTTTTGCATGATGATGAGTACAAATATTGCAAGAGTTTCCTTTAAACTCGGAGGTATTAAGGACCCTTTTTACCAAAAGAGGAAAACCATCTGACTTTAAGTGTCTGATTACCCCATTATCTTCAAAGGGAGAGAGCTGTAGCTGGAAGTTAGGCTTGTCCTGAGATCCCTTGCTGAAACAGAGCCTGACAGCAGAAGAAATATGAGGAGCTCAAACTTGCCACTACTGGTGCTGAGACTTTGCTTCAAGCAGTTGGAAAAGTGAATGCATGGAGGGGCTGGTGCTGAGGTTCCTTCCCAGACACCAGCTCAGGGATACTTGCCATTAACAGAAAGTAAGTACCCAGAATCACATCCCCTGTGGTGAAAACTTGATGTGTTCTGCTGATCCCATTGGATCTGCACTGATGTATACCCAAGAAAGTCTGGCCTTGAAGGCTTCTAAGGGTATTTCAGGAAAGTACCACCTCCTGGTTTTAATGTTTTATATCCATCCTGTGAAGCATCATCTTATCTTTGCACCTTCATATTTATTTGCAGTGCACGTCTTGCAGCTAAATGGCACTAAATATTGTGCTGTTACTTCATGCAATCAAATTGATTTATATGGGGCTGCAGTGGTCTCATTAGGAGCAAGATTTGCTGCTTTCGTTAGTACTCAGGGTTAACTTTTATGCATGTGTATGTAGAAGATGATAATGAGGAAATGTTGATGGGGAGGAATGACTTCTACAAACACAAACATATCAGAGAACTCCGGGAGATCGTGTCAGTCGGCAGCAATAGCTGATCAATCACATCGGGCAGAACATTCCCTTGCTGAAGATGATCCATGTTGCTCCAGTGACACAACCCCTCACACTGCACACATGCTCGGAGGTTTACTGGTGCACTAAGACATGACAGGGGTGAAGAATGGTGAGTGTTCATCTGCATCTAATTGTGCTGACAGCACAAGGCCAAGCAGCTCATGCCCAGCAAATGAGGTCTAAGCAAATATACCACAACGTATGCCTGGTCTTCAGCTGATTTCTTACTCCCAGGAGTGTATGTAGATATGAGTGGCCTGGGTACCACTGGAGTGCCAAGGCCAGCTGTAACCCATCTGACATCTCTCCTTGCTCATGTGTCCCCAGGTTGCAGGACACTGTGTTGATATCTGTTGTGGGGAGCTGTAACTATGATTTAAGGCAGAGAGTTACTTTGGAATTCACAGCTTCGAAACCGGTTCAACTAACAGGAGTTTACTTCCAGATGCTTTTAATGTGAAGGATGCTGTCGAACGGCTTGTGCTGATCCCACACAGCTTTTGTTTGTGCAAGTTTGATTTACAGATTTCCTTTCTCATTTAAAGCGGTGGTGATATTAAGCCCGGGAATCCTTGATGGATTTAATATCGAATACTGTGAGGCTTGTAGTAATGCAGGCTAGCTGCAAATAAAGGAGGAAATCCATTAGCATGTGGTGTGCCTCATAAATATTCTATAACACAGAAGTGTTAATGCGTAATGATAAGAAAGGGAAAAACAAAGGTGTAGGAGTCGGGAAATGTCAAGTGCTGAAAGCCCACTCTGAACATCTCTGATTTCTGCATTACCAGCCCTGCAGATGATGAAGGCTGCGCCTGGACTTCTCACTGAGTGCTGCAGGTTCAGTTTGATTTTCTTCTTCTTACAAGACTTTAAAATCTCCTGCAAGTGTTTTGCAACCAACTCAGTTGAGTGAAATAGTTAATCAGATGTAACACTGCAAACCAAGTGATGGCGATGAATTCAGCAATGGGTTCAGTGAAGCTGTGCCCACTTCTGGCCAGGCATTTTTCCTGTGGTCCACAATGGGTTAATTGAAGCTCCTGTTTATTGGACGTTAACCCAGAACCATAGAACCCCATCCTGGTTTGTGTTGGAAGAGACCTTAAAGCCCATCCAGTTCCAACCCCTGCCACGGGCAGGGACACCTTCCACTGGAGCAGCTTGCTCCAAGCCCCTGTGTCCAACCTGGCCTTGAACACTGCCAGGGATGGGGCAGCCACAGCTTCTCTGGGATTTTCTGGACAAGCCATTCCCCCGTTGTCCTGTCTCTACTTGCCCTTGTAAAAAGACCCTCTCCAGCTTTCTTCTTAGCTCCCTTAGGTACTGGAAGCTGCTCTGGGGTCTCCTCAGGGTGAGGCACCATGCTCTATAACCACATGGAGTTGTGGGAAGCTGTGGTGTAGTGCAGCAAAGTCTGTGCCTCCAAGTCTGCTTCATCTGTTTGCACTGAGAACCTTACCACGTATAGGTAATTATGAGAGTTACATTACAATCAACCCAATGCATCTGCCTCGGAGTCTACAAACACTGAAGGGAGTGTGTGGAGCGTTCAGAGCAAATCCAAAGGGATGCAGCGTATCACCGAGGTGTGGAAGCCTCTGTGCCAGCTACAGAGACAAACGTTCTGCCTGGGTTGCGTAGGCGCATTCATTTACTTGTGCAGTTTTGCACGGTGAGGCAAGGACAGAGAAAACCCAGAGCAGCAAAGGCACAGCCACAAGAGAGCCCTGCAGTACCCCCAGAGCCCTGTGGTACCCAGCACATCCATAGGGCACAACCTGCAAACCTCCCCTCATCACGGATGCTTACATCCCTCATCACCCAGCAGAAGTGATGCTGTGCTCCTCACTGTGTGCACTGTTTTGCTTCTGGGTGATGTGCAGTGCACTGTTTTCCAGGGTTTTTTCCTGCTGTGGGTTACTCTCAGTGAAGAGGCTGGCTGCTGTTGCTCACCCTCCTCCTTCCTGCAAAGTCTTGCAACCTACCCCATCTCCTTGCTGCTGTTAACAGTCCCTAGCTGTTAGCAAAGCAAGGAAGGATTTGTGGTTATTTCCAAAATCCTTAAGGATGGAGAGGGTGGCAATGACGTGACCAATCCTTTGGCAAGCAGCTCCCGCCTGGTGAGGTGTTTCTCCAGCTGATGAGCACCATACATAGGGGTGTTTGGCCAGCAGAGGGGCTGGTGGCACAGACTGAGTGGCTGGCTGTGACACTCTCAGTTTTGATCTGTTTGCTTTCAACTCCCCTATCTGAGCAGAACAAGAAGTGGGCTTTGGGCTGGATGGTGCTGGTGCCACTCAGAACTTCCCCAGGTTATCCAACAGGGATGATGCCTGGGGCCAGGTAGAGATGTGGCAGCAGTACCTTGACAGGGATATGCTGCCAGAGATGCTCTGACCTGTCCTTCTGTTTCAGACCACAGCAGAAGAGCCCAGCACTGCAGCAGGATGGCACCAGTCACCGCCAGGGAGGCACGTTGGATACAGCTCAAGTGAGAGCCCAGCTGGGCAGGCAGCTTCCACCTTGCAGGGTGAGTGAGCAGCTCACAGCACTTATGCAGGTGATGGTACCTCTCCTGGCATCATCCAAATACCGGGATCACAAAAGCGGTGAAGCTGACAGAGCATGGGCTCAATAGTGGTCAGGACTGAGCTGGGCACTGGCTGTTAAGCCCACGTTAAGCATTTGCTGCTGCTGTCACTAGTGCTAACTGTGCTGACATCCTCCGGTGACATGGGTATTCTGCTGGGAATGCAGGACTTGGCCACCGGAGCAGTGAGCTTGGGCTGGGGTGCACCCCTGTTAGCACGGGCTGTATCCTCTCTAATTTGCACCTTGGTTTGCCTATGGAGAGCCCCTGCAGCTCCTCGGGGCTGTGATGCTCTGGAGGATGAGCGCTGCTGCGTGGGAATGCCAGCAAGGCAGATCTGCCTCTGCACTGCAGGGCCAGGGCTCCGTGCAGGCAGCTGACAGCAGCAGCGCTGCAGGCAAGGAGCCGGGCTCTCACCTTGTCCCAGGGCTCCCACCTATTAATACAACGTGCCCGGGTTGTCTCGGTTGTATTCAGAGCCTGTTCCAGATCATAGCTCAAGACTGACCATCCAAAATCGTCTAATGCAGTTTGTTCTCCCATGTAAAAACTGGTGCTGCCACTGTTGCTCACTGTTTTCACCCTGAAGCAGCACTCAGCCTGACTGAAGCTTTTGAAGCCTCTTTGAGACCAAATCTCTGATGATTGTTATCAAACTGGGTGGCAAGGACTGGAGCCAGGGCAGTGGGAGTGGGGAGCATCTTTCCCTCTTCCATGTGCTGTGTTTCTCCTGGGCCTTTCCCATCACCCAGGCAGGGTGCTGTGGGCTTTGCAGGCAGCGATCTGACTGTTGGGACAGAAGCAGGGCTCTCTGCAGCACACACCAGGGGATGTTTTCAGTTTGCTTTCGGATCTAAGGTGGTGGCTGGGTGGCTCTTTAGAGCCAGATGCTTGAACTGCCATCTCACTGAATGAACTGCTGACACCAGATTGGTTTGGAGGAGACTTAAAGGATCAAATCATGTTATGCCATAGATGAGACCCCAAATGAGCTGGCAGCAAGCCAGTGATAACTGAATGCATTGGATCAGCCTGGCTTTGGATCTAATGCTGGGGTTTCCTGCTGAATGGTTCAACAGGGGGATGTTCATCAAACTGCTGGGGTCCCCTTGTTTTGAGAATCTTGTCAGGAACAGAGCTACAGGTGGCCTATGGAGGTGGCTGTGCCTTAAAGCACTTCTGGGGAGGCAGGTACAGCAGGAAAGGAGAGCCCATCCTCGGCGCTGCCTCCCACTCCAGGGAGCTGCAGCACAGGTTTAGCTGCCCTGCATCAGGCTTGCAGGGCAACCAAAATACTCTGGGGTTTGCAATACTCATCAGACAACAAGAACTGACTCTGAGTCAATGAGGAAAGACCTTTCCTAGATTGAATGCCCAGGAAAAATCCCCACAAAGGCATTTTACACCTGCTCTCTCCATATACATTAGTGGTACCCTATAGCTCTGTAGGCTACCTGTGGTGTAGTGGGCTGTTTGTCTTGATCTGTTTCAGCATCCCTGACGGGGCACCCTGATGGAATTGCAAGGAAGTTTGCTAATGGGCTCATGTGCTTAGCATCAGGATCTGGTGAAACATAAATCTGATGAGAGGAAGACTGAGGGGCTGGAAGTGGTACGGCTGGTTGTGGTCTGATTCTGCCTGGACAGGCTGCAGATATATATATAGCAATGGATAGTGTTCTATGGATGTTGTCTCATACATGCAGAGCAGGTACATGAAGTTTACTTTGACCTTGCAGGGAAGAAACCTTTGCAGAAGATGTCATTGATTTAGGCAGAAGCAGGTGGCCTTTCGGTCACTTACAGAACAGAGATGCCACCTTTGTCCTTTATTTTTTCTCCTATAAATACTTATTTTTGTCCACAAGGCAAGCAAAGCCTGATTTCCCCTGCTTTTCTCTTTGTTGCCATCACTCTGTGGCTTTTGAAGGTGCAAACACTTGCTGGACTTGGGACTTTCTTGTTTTCGAATGTCTTGAGGCTATTGAGCACAAGGCAATGCAGGATGACCTTTCTCTCCAGGATGCCCAGCCCAGAGCACCATGTCCTTGGCTGAGGTATACAAGGCTTGAAGGGCTGCCTCTTGCTTTTGTGCTTGCGGTTGTATAAGGGGCAGGAGGGCAGATGCTGGGGAATAGAGCAGCAGTAGGGGTGAGCTGGTTTATGAGACTTTTTGAGCCCTGCCTGTGAAACCAACCAGTTTCTGCTGGTTTCTAAGATGTCTTCATAAAGTATAAAGGAATTCTGTACAATGAGCTAAAATGGTCAGATGTCCTGTGCTCGTGAGAGAGATGCAGCTTCAGTACAGAGCTAACAAGATGCTGTGCAATGTGATGGATAGATCAGATACATGAAACGTGACATGTTTCTTAGAAGTCTGTGGCTTATTCTTGGTTTACTGGTATGAAACAAAAGAAAAGAAGATAAATCCATGTATTGCAGAAAGTTTTCTAACAAAAAAAAAATGAGAGCTTTTGCCACATGCGTTACTTCTAATAACTGACACTTTCTTTCCCAGAAGCCTTTGGCGTCTTGGTCTTCACTCAGTGCACAAATTATGTGTAAGAGATCTAGTCAGATGATGCCTTAAAGGAACTGAGTAGTAGAGGGAAGAGCAAGGTTAAAATGGGGAAAAGACAGAAGTACAAATGGCCTGTTAACTGTGCAGAGTGCAAGCTGCTGATGTGTAGTAGATCACTGTGTGAATTAGCAAAGCAGCAGGAATGGGAATGCTCCAGCCCAGCTTGCTAAAGCAAGCCAGTGGCCAGGCTCATCGTGTTTGTCTCTTTCTGACCCACTTAGATTCCTTTCTCTTAAAGGACGTTTCTCCAAACGACAGTGTTTAACTGATGCCGAATTCTTATGTCTGAAGGGCAGTCTGTGATCCAGTCCATTGACTCCTGATTTCATTTAAACCGCAATTCATTATTTTCTTCCTGTGCTCATTCAAGAACCCTTTGTTCATTACTCTTTCATCCTTCTATGATTGGAACAATTTGTATCTGTCATTCATACATTGGCCAGATAATGAAATAATCATTTGTGCATCTACACAGTATTCTACATTTATTTTTCACAGTGTAATTCACTTCATAGGGTCGGTTTATCATTCTGGAACAAATTGTGATCTTGTTTAAGCATTTGCTAGATGGTAACAGTCTGCAACTGCCAATGTCAAGACACATGTCTGAATATTGCTGTCTGCAGACAGAACAGCCATAAAATCAGTGCTGATCCTCCAGCTAACAAGCCCACCCCATCTTCTAGGAGGAAGGATTCTGCTGGCCATGGTCTTGATCCAAAGTACACTGATGTTATTGAGCAAAGCCATGCAGTCTTTGCCAGGGTTTGGATCAGCCTTTTAGAGAGAGGCATAATAATAAGGGAGAAGATTACCTTAATAAAAATGAAACTAGGTGATAATGCACCCAGAGCACAATTATGGCACTATTCAAACGAGCTGCTATTCTCAAGGAGGGCAGCAAGGTTGTGGTTTCTAGAGGGGTCAAGAGATTAGGAGAATAAACTAATTATTCTGACATCAAATAGATAGAAAGGTGATTGCTGATTGGTTAATTCATTTTTCTTCTGTGAATCTATTTCTGTTCAATTAATTAAAATGACACATATGTTATACTCTCCAAATATCACACACATTATTATGGAAAGGTTGAGTTAGTCATTATGTTGGAAAAGGTCAGGGCTTGAATTTAATGCTGGAGGGAGATACTGTCTTCCATTCACTTGTCATAATTACCATCCAGTTCCTGTCCTACCCACTGGTGGGGTCTCAGCTATGGTTTCCAAAGGATTTGCCGTACAGTGTTTTTGGTCTTCCCTCCAAGAGAATCTCAAGCAAAAGCAGCATTCGATAAAACAATGCAGCCTTTAGACCCATTGTTTAGGCATGGGAGCTGAGCTGTATCAGCGGTGGGATGTGTAATTCTTCTGTCTTCTATCTATCTCAAGGTATCGCTGAGGCCTCTAGGAGAGATGAAAACTCCTTTGTGTTTGAGACTTTGCGTGAACAGTTCTGGGAGATATTTTATCCATTGGTGTATGGATGAACAGCACAGACCAGTGGTAGTAGAAGAAGAGCAGATACATAGAGGAATAGGTGACTGTGCAAGGATGACTTTGCTTCAGCCTCAGACCCATTGACCTCAGTATCTTACTTGATCAGCCCTGTGCTCCTAGGCAGGTCTGACGCATACAAACAACTGAGGCTTTTGATGGTAGTGATGCCTCTAAGTGACCTTTTGTTCAACCCTTCAGCTCCACAAGGCAACATAAGAGCAGAGAGTTCTGCTGCTGGTCAGTAGGTGAGTGTCAGTGATGAGTGAATGTAAAAACAAGCCACTCTTGCTGTTAAACATGGAGCACACGGATAGTTGGGCTCAGAAATAACCTCAAAATAGCTAGAAACATTTGCATGTGGCCACCTCTAGCAATGCAGACAGAAGAGAAGAGATGGACGTCAGCAAACCTGGGTTTGGTGTGAGTATGGACAAGGCATTGGAGACTGTTGTTCCCACTTCGTCCTGGGAATGACTCCCCATTTCAATTTCCTTGTAAAGGTGATGCTCTTGGTACATGTGCTATATGGGTATGTGGGGTTTTGTCTTCAGGGCCACCACTCCAGGACACTCCTGTACTCACATTGGCTCTTCCTCCAGGAAACACCAAATCTTATAGAAATGGAGAAGGTCAGATGGATATTTACTGCCTTTGTAAAGCACCTACATCATATTCCAGGTAACTGTCAAGTAAAGTGTTTAAACATTCGCTTAGACTGTTTGGACGAGGAGTGACAGAGGAGACATGTGTAGTCGTGGGATTTGCCAGAGTCTGTAAGCGTAAATCCGTGGTCACATTTGTAATTTTAATGCCTTATGTGAGACATTTTTACACTTATTTTAATGACCTAGAAATACTTCTTTTTGGTAAATATACCCCTTCTTCCTAGTTACACTCACTCTATTAACTGGTGTTTAGTTAACATGTGTGTAGACTGTATCAGCCGCTTTAATAGAACAAGAAGAGGAAGAAATGCTGTAAGACAGAAGCTGGCATCAGATTTATCTGGAGAGAGAAAATACTGGCAGAAACAAATTGTCACAGGATGTGAAAAAATCACCTGCTTCTTAGAGGAGATACAATTGGGTAACGATCCATGGAAACGGGAACATTTTGGATTGCATATCTTCGATTGGAATTTATGACCAGCTGTCAGAGTGCTGGTGCCCCTCACTCCTCAAGAGGGATTGCTCTTGCCAGACCATAATGAGCAGATTATGGGTGGCGCTAGGAAAAACCTGGGACTCGTTGAGAAATTGCAGTGCATCGTATTAACTTCTTTCTGATGTTAGCAATTTCCCATCATATTGTATTACCGATCACTGTCACTAATATACCATGAAATTCAGATGTATAATGTAGTGTACAACTCAACCTCTTATTTTAAAGGTTTGTTACCCATAATCCTGCACGAATCATTAGTAATGTCACTGAACAGAGTAAAACTCATTCACTTCTTACAGTGTTTCCTCTGCTGGCAAATAACTGACATATTCCACGTGGGCACAATGCTTAATTCTCCAGAGAGCTTTGATTGCAGCAGTGGAAATGTGTCTCTTTAATGGGCAATCAGGTCTACACACAGCCCTCAACTACCCTCAGTCCTGCCAGAGAGCTGAACAGCTGGGTACTCCCAGAGAGCACCTATTCTCTTTGCTTTGAATTATTTATCTATTGAAATGTTGGTTGTGGTATTTTAAAGGCAACATCAGACTAAAAGGTAAAAATACACACGCCAAGAATGGAAAAACTGAAGGGTAAGGTTAACATTTGGGAAAGAACTTAGACATTTTAATTTCATTTTTAAGACTCGGTCTCACTTGCAAATGTCACTTAAAGGCTTTTGGCCCAAGACTGGGGATGAAGGTAAGCGCTCAAGTCTCTCAGGAACCAGCAGCATGGGGCCAGGAGTGAGGCACACCACCATTCATCTGGAAACGATGTATGGATACTTTGCTGTCACTGCAAATCCTCTCAGTTTTAATTGCAAGGAGAATCTCTCAAGGAAGGCTCAGCAGAAGGTTTCACAAGGAAAGGGACTGTCTTTTCCTCCAAGAGGCAAAGGGATGGCTTTACGGTCTCAACCTACTTGTTGGTTGGTGCTATTCCACAAATGGCTTTATTGAACTTCACCATGGTCATGATCCTACTGGCATCATGGAGACATGGTGGGATGCCTCCTATAACTGGAATGTTGGTATGGAAGGATGCTCTTCACAGGGTGCCCAGAGAAGCTGTGGCTGCCCCATCCCTGGCAGTGTTCAAGGCCAGGTTGGACACAGGGGCTTGGAGCAAGCTGCTCCAGTGGAAGGGGTCCCTGCCCGTGGCAGGGGTTGGAGCTGGAGGAGCTTTAAGGTCCCTTCAACATAAACCAGGCTGGGATTCTATGATTCTTCCAGCAATAGCGTGACAGACCCAGTGGTTTCTGCATTGTCAATTCCAGTACTTAGCCTGTGATTCCCAATTCATTTCATGAAGTGTCTGCAGTCTCCATGTTTGCTAATGATGATGATCTATCTATTTTATTCCTGAAAGGGTGCAAAAGCCATTAGAGCCAGTGCAGCTCTGTTAAATATGTCATTGGCAGGGCATATCAGAAATGCAATCTGTTTTTCAAACACAACTTGCTAAAAATTCTATCTCATGGAGTACACGGTTATTAGCGGTGATGCCTGTGATGGTAACATGCATGGCATCTTAGCTGTTCCTCAATATGATCTGGCTGAGTGATGGTTTAGGACCTGATCGGCACACCAATATTTTTGCCTATAAAAATAACCAGGCAGCTATCCTCAACCTGCAATTAAAAATGAGAGCCAAGCTGTTACCATTTGAAATCAGACTAAAGATTTACAATCCGGGGAATGATAAACCATCGGTGACACTATCAGTCACTTACAGTAAATTAACTTCTGCAGCCCGACCCAGGCTGAGTGTCACAGTGCAGAAATGTGTTATCTGGCCAAGGCTGTGATCCCACATCTGGGTGCTGTGCGATAGGGAGAGCCAGTCAGAAACCTTCAGCAAAACAATTTCTCATCAGAAAATATTAGTTTATCGAGCCCCAAACTTTTGGCAGAGAATACGAACTCCAGCAGAGCACAAGGGTTGTGGCATTCACTAGCAATGACTTTATTATCTAAATCTGATTTGTTAAGTCCCAGGTGAATGCTCCAGCTTCTGCTGCACTCTCTCAATCCCCAGTTCATCAGGATTCAATTTTGACACTTTGGAAGTTTCAGCCTGTACCAGTATAGCCCTGCTTGGTGTTTAATGGCAGGAGAGATAGCAAGGAAGCCTTCACTTGGAATCCCAGCTCAGCTCAGCACTTCTGTAAATTTCAGGATTTACATAAAACCACCAAGTCTCTGCTGCGGTTGCTAAATTGGGCTTTAGGAGAAAATGACTTTAAAAAGCCTCATGAGTGGAACGGAGGGATATCTACTGTGCCTACATCTGCGTGCCTACGTCTATCTACTTGCCTGCATCTATCTACGTGCCTACATCTATCTACGTGCCTACATCTATCTACGTGCCTACATCTATCTACGTGCCTACATCTATCTACGTGCCTACATCTATCTACGTGCCTACATCTATCTACGTGCCTACATCTATCTGCGTGCCTACATCTGCGTGCCTACATACATCTCACACCTACATGGCTACTTTTTTGGTAGCTTTCTGATCCAAAGACCAGAGTGACTCTAGTGTGTTTAGGTAAAGCAGATGTTTAAAGACTTGTCCAGATGCTGCTGCTGAAATGTGGGGCCCATGAGAAGGTAAAACTTCAGCCATGCCCAGTTTTTAGTCGTTCATATTTATTATGAGCCACATTGGAGTTCAGATCTCATTCTGCCCTCTAATGATTCTCTTTTCCATTAGAAAGTGGTGGTGGGGCTGGTAGATATGGGTCAGATCCCGTGGCTGGGCTTTCTTTGAGGCTTGGAGACGAGCAAGACAAGTAGTGCCTGGACTGAGTGCTGGCTTTTGCAGAGGAGAGTGAACTGAGATGCATCTTGAGACCTTGTCAGCACAAATGAGGGAGATATTTCCTCTCCCAATGCGTTGTTCAGCTGTGGCACTCATTGCCATGGGAGGCTCTGGTGCCCGAAAGCTTAAATGGTGCAAAACCCAATTAGATGAGTTTATGGCAGAGTGATGCAGTGGGGGCTATTGCACACCAGGAGACTGCATCTGGCTCAGAAAGTCTCTAAACCCAGACTACTGGGGCCCACCAAAGCACCCCAGGCAATTATTGTTGTGTGTTTGTCCTGTTGCTAATCTTTTTTACAGATATCCACAACTATTTGGTGTTAGAGACATGGTATTAGGCTACAGGGATTTTTGGTCTGAGCCAGCTTGGCCGTTCTCATAAAGCAGAAGGAGGTGACTTGTTTTCATCTCTGTTTTAGACAGCACTTGAAGATGTGAAGTCTGTACGATCTCTTTGCTAAGCGATGTGAGCTCTCAGTGTCTCTGAAAGCTGCTTCTGCTATAAAGAGCCTCAGCTCTCTGTTAGGAGACAGTCCTGAGGAGGCTGGCTGTCACTCCTGTGTCCTGCTGGAAAGTGTTGTAGCTGTGCTGGGGGCTGCATCGGTTCAAGTTAGGAAGGAGAAGGGTGTGCGTGTGTGTATAGACAAAGCCCAGGCTCATTTGGCAATTCCAGTGTCAGGAGGATCCCTGCAGTTCAACATAATCACTGAAAGCAGAGAACATCCAGGAGAATTCATTGGAACTGAGAAAGAGCTTGACAGCTGGCAAATGCTAATGTAAGTAGGCAACTGGGAGTGAGGGGTGGAGGGAGGGTGGTATCGTTTAGCATCACTTATACAAGTGCTGTTTACGTCTGAAGAGAGCCTGTAGAAGATGTGCCACTTTCTGCTCAGCCTCCCTTGGGTGTCACGCATGTCTGCTGCCCGGTCCTGCCATGCTGGTGGGTGTTTGGCGCTGACAGAGTCTCATCTAATGCAAAGCATCTCCAGAGCAGCCTCAGTTCATCCAGCCTGAGGAAACCTTCCTCCTCGGGGGCTGCCTGGAGTGTCAGCACACAGATGCTTATGGTGGGAGGTGGGAGCATCCTCCTGCTTTTGCTGAACCACTGGTTTCTGCCTTGGGATGGGGAGGAGAAGTAGTGGCTGATGCAGGGCTGGCTCAGAGCAGAGCCTCAGCACACCAGCATGTTTTTTCTCATGTGCATCTCTGCCCACATAGCCTGTTTCTTCCAGTGGAATGAAGGCTGGTGACATCGGTGTGTGGCTGCTGGGCTTTTTCTGCTGGCAAAGTTTCCCTGTTTCTCACCAGCCCCTGGGTTCTCTGGACGCTCACCATCCAGTTCCATTCCTGTCTTACTGCCTCTCCATATGTCTGGCAGGGTCTGATCACCAAACAAAGCCAAATCTTTTTTTGATAGTTGCAAATGTGGCCATTTTTGTTGTATTAGGGGTAAATTTCTCACATAAACATCAAACCCAAAGGAATATCCTCGCAGCAGTGAGTCAGTGCCAAGCATCCGTGCTGTGCTGCAGACAAGATCTGCCCCAGCTTCGTCCAGGATTGCATCAGGGTAACTAACACACAGTATTTAGGCTGCAATAATATCCTCTGCATCTAGCAACATTTCTCTGGTTATTCTCCCTCTCTGTACAATTAACTATTTAACAAGCTCAGAAAAGCTTGATTGGGCTCCAGCAATGTTCTGTGAGCCCATTCCACAACCTAATGCTTCAAAATCACTTCCTGGCCTCTATTTCCAGCAGCCTTGTCCAGTGCATGAAACAAAGAACTGAAGTGATTGGACCATGTTCATATTCTATCATCAAAATGGATTTTTTTCTGCACCTAAATAGCAATTTTCTTGTTATAGGAGAAGTTTTTTTGGCCTTAGACCTCTTGCTTTGCAATTTTGGCTCACAAATACTTGGCCATGTTAAATATCCATGCTGGACACTGCTTTGCTAAAGGAAAAAATTCAGCAAGGCACGCGTGAAGGTCATAACTGCAAATCAGCATCCTTTCTCATTTCCTGTGTGGCATCGTGCTATTCAGAGTTTCAGAGGTATCCTTTCCTACTGTAGACCATACGTAGCATGGGATACATTCCAGTAAATCTCCGTAGAGGCTTCATGATGAACAGTTAAAAATAATGTTAAAGAATCAGATTTACAGGAAAGTGTTTTGCTTTGTTGACCATGTTAATCATTAAGATTTGCAGGAAGATAACATCTGGGTTTCTGAAATGAAGCCTGCTTTTGCGAAGGTTATTTTTGGTTATTAAGACTAATGTTAAGGTTCTTCGTAACATCTCCTATTTGGATGTTTCTGCAGGCATCCCCGACGTGACACTTTCCAATGAGAGGCTTCAGGAGCTTGTGGGTGTGTTAATTTGAATTAATTATAGGAGATTTGACTTGCTTTCACTATCAAATTGACTTGCCTAATTTCTCCAGTAGAAGTTGTCACTATTAAATCCAGCAGGTTTATGAGGATAAAGATCCTGGGATTCTGGTGACCATCCTAAACACTTAATCAGCCTAGAGCTGAGATCAGTCAAACATGAGGTCTCATGCCTGTATATAGGGTTGATGAGCATCCATAAATCCAGATGCATCTAAATCCGAAACATGTTATGATTTGATATTATTCTAATTCAGAAGGTGGTGGTGGGGGAAGTCCCCAGTCTCCTGGGGAGCTGCATTAACCATGGATTTTCACTTTGTGTTTTTCCAAAACCAGCAAGAAGTGGTCCTGGCAGTGGGGAATAGAGATCTGTGTGATCCTTGTCACTTCACTATGTGAGAGCCACGATGGGGACAACTCCATTAACCAGCATGAGGGCTCCCGTGGGCCAGGGATGCAGGTGGAGACCCCAGGTCTGGAGACCCTCAGGGCAGGCAGTTATCACATGGCAAAGGATCAGCACCAGCTGCTTCTGTAAATTAAGAGATAACAGCAGTTTCCAGAAGATTTCCCGTCTCTTAGAATATCAGTTTCTTTGGGATGTCTTGTGCTGAGCCCTCTGCCCTGGGCTGCGACTGCTGCAGGGCAGCAGGGGCTTTTCCTATGTCCTGTCAAGGAAAAAGCTTCATCAAAGGGCATGCATTGCTAAAGATCATTCCTTACCTGGTGTGCTGATGTTTCTTACAGGAAACAGTTGCTATATCAAATTAACAGTGCTGAGCCAGCAGCCTCTCTATTTGTGCACTTTGCATCTAACCGCTTAGAGGGGATGGTGTTCAGTGTCCATGTGTGGGAACACAGTCAAATGGGTAACGTGGGAAAAACCCAAAAACCAAACAAAAAAAACCCAAATCAAACAAAAAATGCCCCAAAACTAACATAAGGAAATATATATTTTAATAAGAGAGAGAAAGCCATGGATCATAGGGGTTAGGGATTTACTTGGGCAATACAGACATGTCCGACCTAGGGTCTCATGTGCCTTCCCTGGGCTGTGCTGGCAGGACTGTGCCCCTGCAGAACCAGGACCCTTTGTGCTGGAACAGTCAATCACAGCCGCCCCCTTTGCTTTTTCCCTGAGTGAGGAATAAGGGGAGCAGGGAAGAGATGAAGGTTTGTCAGCAGTTTCTGAATGAGCACTAATGTGAGGCTTTTACCTTGCAGTGAGAATGGGAGAATTACATACCGCCCTACTGCGCCAGCCTCCTACATCCTGCCCAACACACATGGGTGGCTAATTTGTCTCTTTGTATTGTTAACATTAAGGCACCTTACACCAAGATTAACTCTGCTGGTAATTTGACTTCATTGGTGCCTGGAACACTGCACTATGTAAGCTGCATTCTTACAGCTAATATGTGGAAGAAAACGTTTGTCCTTTTGCATGTGCTTTTCTTGGGCTTCGCCTTTGTTAGCCTTTGAGTATATCTGAGATAGTAAAAAGATGCACTCTTGCTCATGGGCAAAGCCAGAAGAGTTTCATAAAAGCAATGCTATAGTTTTGAGAGAGTACTGATTCCTTGACCAGACTTAAATGCTGTTTGATTAATAACGTGTTAATTTACAGCCAGTTGGAAAGTAAATAACAGCTCAGATGGGAGGCACAAAGTGCTCAGAGCAGGTTTGGGGAGTCCCTACTTTATAGAAGATACGGTGGGTTGCAAATGTGCCATGTTGCTCAACAAGCCCTCATGGGTCACTGATGCAACTGTCTCATCCTCAAAATCATTACATGATGTATATGGCAGGGATTCTGTGTGGGAGAGGTGGCACAGTCTGAGCTGCAACACCAAACTGGCAACAGCTTATTAAATTCTCAGGCTCTTCTGCATGTAATCAGAAAACTAAGGTAAGAATAAGATAACCTGTAAATGGATCAATTAGAATAACTCAAGCATTATTTAAGGTATGTTTTGCATGATAATCTGTGTGGTTCAGGCAATGTAGAAGAGAGTTTAGCTGCATCATGTTGCAGACAATTATCATGGATCAACGTGGAATTTAGGGATAAATAATCCATGGGGAAATAGAACCAAGATAAAACTTTTGCCAATAAGTTCACAAAATTGAAATAACTGAATATAGCATGGAATGATAAAACTCCGGATGGATGAGATGTGACGGATGGGAAGAGCAGTCCAAGTGCTGAGCGGGTTTGCAGCCAAGGCAGCGCTAAGCTCCTGCTCCTCCGTGGTGGGGAGGATGCAGACCTGGAGGGGTATCCAGGGATAACATTGCAGGAAGCTATCCAAAGTGGTATTTCTTCCCTGAATCTTGCTATGCTGGGGATTACCAATTAGTAATGATCTGTGGTTAGAGTCATTCCATATTTCATCTGTTGTGGTTATTGCATAGGGCATTAGCACACCAAGTAATGAACCTGGAGCAGCTGAGCGATTCGGCTGTTTGCTCAGATGATGAAGCCGGTTGGTGATCAATGATGGTTTTGTTGTTCAGGAAAGTGCCAGTTTCTAGGAGCATTAATTTCTGTGTGTGTAGTTACAGTGGAAAGCAATAGGCTCGGAGATTATTTTATTCTAACTAGTTCTAGAAGCCCCAGGATTAGAAAAAGTTATGCTTCCTCTGGTATTTTACATTTATTTTAACTGTATTATTCTTCCTTTTATGAAGCCTCTGTCTGGTGCTCATAAACCACACAAATTTATATCATCTTCTCTGGCTACAAGTTTATATAAGAGGTTCTTAGATGCAGAATTTTTTCTGTTTCTTTATGAGATTTAACACCTGAGTTAGTTTTGGCATTAAGAACATCTTCCACAACTTTGCTCATCGGTACAACCCATTCCTGTCTCTGAGTGTCCTTCTCACCCATCAGAAATGCACATAAAAATCAGACATCCATTATCTCAAGATCAAATCAAATAACCCCACAACCGCATGAATGCAATTAAGATAAAGGTACTTGTAAAAAGCCAACATGTTCCACCCTGCCCAGCCAACCTCTCCGCTTTCCAGATGAGCAAAAGGTGGATTTTAGGCTATAGTATCTGCCTTTCCTCTAAAATTACTGGGTTTTCCTTTTCCTTTTTCTTCCTTTCAGATTTCCTTCAGGTGTTTGTTGTGCACAAACTGGGTCTTTTCTTGCCTTGGGAGGTTCTGGAGGTTGCATGTGTTTTTAGCTGCCTGCTAAAGGCTGTCCATCCTTGAGCTCTTGAGCAGGCATGCATCCATCCCTGATGTAATCCTGTTTGCTTTAGGCTCCCCCGTCAGCTCCACCTTTGCCTCACGGAGTATGTGTTAATTAACCACCCTGTTGGCTGTGAGAGAAAATACACCTGCAAATCCAGGCGATGATGCACATGAGCACAAATAGCACAAAGGAAAGCTTGCTGTTGGGGGAAATAAAACTGCAACTAAAAGCTGGTTCACAGAAACAAAACAGTGGTTTTATTTCAATGACTACCTGCCAAAGGAGCTACACAGACTCATGAAAAATCAATATAGTTGATGAATCCCCTTCTGGTTTACAGTTAAGGATAATTCATTTCTAATGACCCTCACTAGCTGTGTGTATGAGCATCAAATAGGGAGAAAGCACAGTAACCATCCCAAAAATTTGGCTCATGCAGAAGACCAGGACACCAATTTGTGATTGTTGGCGCTTTCTGGTTGAACTCTCAGAAATTTAACAGGATTTAATAAAAAAGGGAGTTGAGTACACTGTTGAACAGCAAAAAAAGGATATTTTCTATATTAAAAAGTGCTTCTAACGACATTTATTTTCATAATAGTGTTTTCTCAAATGGATGGCTTGGACAAAAGTGCTGGTAAATCACCTGAAACGAGACTGCCTGACGCTCAAATAGCTGCTAATGGTAGGTAGCTCCTTGACTTCTTGTTATATTTCTTTCTTGCATTTAATTCTATCCTTCTCAGCCCATTATGGAGGAGGACACTGCTTTGCTTAAAGGGTTATCAATGTCACCAGGCATTGGAAAAGATCTGAGCAATTTAAACCCCCTTTTGCAGATAGGACTCATATGTCCTATTGAGATTCAGCAGAGCTTCACTGAGGTTGGAAATCTCTGGAGTGGACACCTGGAAAGGCTTTTCCACTGCTCTGTGGTAGTGAATCTCCCCAGGGGAATGGAGCTATCAGCAGTCTCTCCATCACCAACCACGTAGGACATTTTCTATTTGAACTCCTATTTTTGCTCCATTCCAGGGGAATGATACTTAGAGAGCAGGAGCTAAATCTCTCTTAATCTTAACAGTATCTTTGGGCTCTGCTGCCCTAATCTCGCCTTGTCTCCATCGGGTGTTTCTATGGCAACTCCCCAGGGAGTTTTCCTGTTATCTGGGTGAAGTTAACTGGAAACAAGTAAATATTCTGGAGATGAAGTGGTGTTGGAGGAGACTGATGTGGCCTTCAGAGCATGGCCTGAAAAATAAGGTGAATTATTTGCAGGAACACTCGCTTGGAATGGGCTTGAAGCTCCCACAATAAAAGATTCTGCCTAAAGTGCATTTGCCCTCCATGGTGTCAGCACAGCCCTAGGGACAGGCAAGTTTTGCTGCATTGATATTAAAGCACACGGAGCCCAAACCAGCCAAGCCTGGCATTCCCTGCCAGGGAATGGGATTTACACAGGCAGTTTGAGAAGATCAATAGTCCCCATTCCAACCAAACAGTAATAAACCTGGTGTCACATCTCATTAGCAGGCATCCTCATATGGTTTCATACCCTGTGGGTGATCCATCTCCCAGCTGGTCCTGGGTGTGCCAGGGGGAAGCAACACCTTTACCACCCATCCAAAGGCAGTATGAGAGGGGCTGGATGCAGCTCCACTGCTCGAAGGAGGCTGTGCTCTGGCAAGAGGAGATAAAGATGGGCCTGGGTGCAGGGATGTTTGAAGGGGAAAGAGACCTTTCCTGCAGCTTTCTGCAGGGAGCTCGGGGCTGTTGTGGCAGCTTTTAGAATCATAGAATGGTTAGGGTTGGAAAGCTCATCCAGAAGCAGGGACACCTCTCACTAGATCATGCTGCCCATGGCTCTGTCCAGCCTGGCCTTCATTTTCTCTGAATGAATAACCCAGATTATCCTGAGTCAGAAGATTTATCCCTATTCAAACCTACTCCCTTCACTTTCCCTCCTGTTTCAAGGCTGTGGATCGGACCTTTTCAGGCTGCTGTTGTACTTGACTCTAATACTCTTTTCTTCTGTGTTTTAGATCGCCATAGACCAAGCTGTTGGTGGGCCAGTGGCTATTTGAAAGCTGCCAGACCTTTGTTAGCTGACGAGTGTTTCCCTTTCAGGTTGAGCAATGTCTCTGATGGGGAGCTGTGACCTGCTGCTACTGTCACCCCAGGGAATGGAAAACCTGCCTCCTTCGTGGCATGATCTGCAGCTTCCAGCCAGCTCCTTTCCCTGCCGTAATGTCTTGGCTACCAGCCACGGGTTGCTTATCATTGGTTCTGATCCCTAAAGCCGAGGTGCTGATTCTAATCTGTGGCTGCAGCCAGGTTTAAATCTTTATCTGCGATCGGTGAGTCTGAGCGCTGAGTGTGCAGAGACGTTATTAGATTATTAAATCAATGACACTCAGGTTATTAGTCACACTCATCCGCATTACCTGACACTGTAATGATGTTCTATTTTTACTTCCAGCCTGCTAATGTCCCAGAGGTACTGAAATTATGTCCAGAAAATTAATTTCTATACATTTGAACAAGAAATAGAAGTATAGGGAATAATCCCACATCGACGGTATAAATCCTAATGGAGTTGTATAGAAAAGCAACGGGGAAAGAGAGAGGGGTGAGGGCTGTTCCTTGCATGCAGCCTTCCCTCTGTGCTGCCATGCAAAGCTCTTATGGGTATGGTGGTTGCTAATAACTGGGCCAGACTATTTTAGCTTCTAATTCATTAGGGGCAATTAGAACTCCTGAGCTGGCATTAATGATTTTCCTTGCTCAGCCAATATTTTCTTGCCGAATCCCTCCACCAGGACTTCACAATGGGCTTTTTTTTTTCAGGCATGAAATCAAACCCAGTGTCCTGGTATCAGCTGTAACAGCTCTTTTTCTCCTTCCTAGTAGCTGTGTGTGCAGTGCTGTGTTTGGCTTCAGTGAGAATGATGCTGGTAACACACCGATGGTTTCGTTGTTGCTCGGCAGCACTCACCCTGATCAAGGACTGTTCAGTCTCTCGTGCTCTGCCAGTAAGGAGGGGCACAAGAAGCTGGGAGGAAGCAGAGACAGGACACCTGAGCCACACTATCCAAAGGGATGCTCCACACCACAGCACATTATGCCCAGTATAGAAACGGGGGGGGAATTACCTGGAAGTGCTGGATTGTTGCTTGGGTTGGGCTGGGCATGGGTCAGTGGGTGCTGAGCAATTGTATTGGGCACCATTGGTGTTTTCTGAGCACATTTTTTTCTCTTGTTGTTTCCGATGATGGTGATGATTACGATGATTATTATCATCATTATTGGCATTCTTTCTCTTATCACTATATTTTTCTTTATTTTAGTTATTAAACTGTTCTTATCTCAACCCATGGGCTTTACATTCCTTTGATTCTGTCCCCATCCCACTCAGGGGGTGAGTGAGCAGCTGCTGGTGCTGAGCTCCTGGCTGGGTTAAACCACGGCCTCCAGTAAACAGAATAAGGCCAGCACATAGCAAGATGTTATTTATGTTCTGACAAACTGCTCCTCAAGCACAGGCAAACTCTCATCCCAGACCCCAGATTGAGGGGAGAAGGGAGGCCTGGTCTGATGCTCCTGGAGACTGAATGCGATGTTATTTGTGCTCCATGTGACTAACCATCTGCAAGCTGGGAAGGATCTGTTAATCGTGGAAAAACACCAGGGGAGATGCTCAAAGTCCATCCCCACCCTTGTCTAGCACTGAGGTACTTGCATCTCGCCCTTGAAGCCAGACAGACATAGCAATGTGGTCTGAAGGGCTCCATCCGCTCCTCAGGAGCCCTTGGGAGAGAGCTGCTGGGATGTATGGGCATGGAGTGATACTGGAGAGGGGTGGGGAGACAGAAACCCACAGTGCCCAGCCAGCTCGCAGCCGGTGCACACAGGGGGTTGGAAATAATGGTGATCATAAAATGAAACACCCCAAAACAGAACCACTCACACCCTTTCCCCACACCAACAGCCCCAGCTACTTGCAAGTTCCCTGAGTGATTACTGGGTGCAAACCTCCGTATTGCTTAATTACAACTTGGGTTTAATGCGTATCTTCACAGTGTATTTCTTTCTTGTTTGCAATTAATTCTGAAGTGCTCGCTGTGCCAGAAATGGAGCAGGGTGACTTTCTGAGATCTTTAGCTGAGGAATTTCCACTTGAAAACAGAGAGAGACATGTGAATATCTGTGTGGGAATAGGTGTCGTTGGTACCTGCTAAATGCATGCTGCAGGATGCTCTTGTGAGCAAAGTTTGTAGTAGGATTATAATGAGCTGAGTTGCTTAGGTGTAATTAAAAGATGGGGTGAGAACTTGCACCAAAATCCTTTCTTCCAAGCTTTGGGAAGCCTGCTAATAATAAGGCATAAACATTTAGCAGCTCAGCTGGAGTACAGTGTTCTCTTTGGTTAAACATTAAAGGGGCATTGTCAAGTGGTTTTAATTAATTAGCTTGGTTTTAAATGAAATCACATCAATTTGGAGCAGTTAGGCTCAGAATTAAAGTTGTTTTCACCTGGTGGGAAATGTCCTTCAAATGCTGAACATCTTAATGAAAATTAAAAATGCCTTTAAGAAACGGCAGCCACATGGTTCCCTTTTCTTTATCCATTTACCCAGAGCATGGCCAGTATTCTGATGATCTGGCAGGACTGTAATTGCTGTAACAAGTCTAAATTATGTCCAAATTAGCTCTTCAATCTACATCCGCCCCAGTTAGCATCATTTACACAACATCTTCTAGACATGCAGTACCCAGAACCCATCTTAAACCTGGTTTTTTAGGTCTTGAATATACTGTTCTCCCTCTTTATTAAAACTCGTGGTGCAACATAGCCCTTACACTAACAGGAGGAGGTGGATGCTATCCAGTTCAATCAGTGGAGGAGAGGGGTTTCTATTTTTCTTCTTGCTGTTTCCCGAAAACAAACACTATTCTAGATATTGACTTTTTTAAAGTAAAAACTCCCAAACAACAAAGAACAAAGTGAGAAATTAGGCACTTGTTAGGCCAGCACAATAGTGTGTACTATCTTAGATGCTTTGTGTTAGATTTAGGAGGAGAAAAATCAACACAAACTCTCTGCGACACAATAGGCCATAACTGCTGGAAGCTGTTACGGGCTATTATGCGAAGCCGTTACAGTCTATTGAGTAAATAATCTACAGATTAAAGCTTTCTAAGTACACAGTGACTTGATAGGTATCCAAAGAAGCTATTAGGATATGTCATGTCAATAAGAGGAGGATTAAGGTCCCCTACGCTTGGTGCAGTGACAGTCTGTCTGCTGGAAAGTGTGAAACAAAAGCCATCGCCTTTTAAAAGCACCTGCAGTTCTGGGACTGGGGATGATTTCAGGGACTGTAATGATAGGACAAGAGGTGATGGGTTCAAACTGAAATAGGGGAAGTTCAGGTTCCCCTTGGGCTCAGCTACTTCTGGGCCATGGTTGGCCAAAGCCAGAGCTACCTGTCATGGAGCAAGGAGCAAATAGGCAGGCCTGGGGGCACCTTCCAGTCCTCTTTATGGAAATAAGGTGAAATCTGGGAGAAATGTGTGTGCAGAGAGCCTTGCTGCGAGGCAGCAGGACAGGAAGATGTACACCTTCATGAGCCCAGGCACAGGGAGGAAGCAGCATGCTCAGTGGGAAGCCAAGGGGCTATCTCCAAGCAAGAGAGATTTTTGCCTTCCTTCCTTGTCTATCCATCCATCCATCCATCATCCATCCATCCACCCATCCACCGACAAGCGGCTCCTCTCCCCTTCTCAGGAGCCCACCTTGGCACTTCCCTAGTCCCCAGGGCATCCCAATTCCTCCTGGGGACCTTTCTGCACCTCCTTCTTTTGCAGGGGCCACCTGGCTAAAGCTTATCCAGCATCCACCTCCTCCCAGCATTTAATTACTCCAGGTTTCCAGTCGCTCTGCTGAGTTTAATATGAGCTATGTAAATTCCTCCCAAGAATGATAGGATTTTGACAGCCTGATTTGCCTTGCAGGCATCCTCAAACTAGCTCATTTTCTCTTCCCTGGAATTTTTGAGTGGTTGGGTGGCATTTGATTATCATTGGCTGGCATGTCTGAGCTCTGGGGTTGAGTACAGAGATATTTTAAATTTAATAGGTTTAAGATGTCATTATTTCCATGCTGATGAATTTATACTTGTAACCAGAGAAACTTAGAGCATTTAATGAACTTATTTAGATATCATGGTGCAAGCTTTAAACCCAATCCCCAGTACAAAATTAAATCATATTGGATAAAAACTAACACCCAGAAGCAAAAACTGAGCTTGGTAAATGAATGAATTTCAGAAGACAGAATAAATACAGACATAAGGCACCTAGGGGACAGATTTACTAAGAGTTTTTGCACTGTTTTCAATAGAGCTTGTAATAGCATAAAAGTGTTAAATCTGATTTACCAGAAAGGATTTGTACAGTATTTCATCGCCTGTTTCCCTGTGCCGGCAGCCCCTTACCCATCTCTCCTGGCTTGCTCGTAGGACCTCTGGACACGGCCAAACATGAGATGGAGAAAGCTCCAGCTTTGCTGAGGAGCACACAACCATTTGGTGATCCTAAAGGATTAACAGTGTGATTCTATGAAAATCAATTCTTATTCCAAACAGGTCAATATAGAGCAGCACCCGTTGGGAGATGGATGCTGCACCCTCGCTGCTGTGCTGGGGGTTTGGGTTTGCCAAGGTAGACTTGAAACCCCCTTCCCAGCTTCCTCCTGCCACAGCTTTTGAGTGTCTTTTAAACCCTACAGACTCCCAGAGTTCATGCAAAGAAAGTGTCCCTGTGCTAATAAGGGGAACTGGATGATCTGAAGGTCCTTTCCAACCATAACTATTCCATGAGTCTATGATTCAGTTTTCAGCATAAAAGTTGGTTGTGTCATGTGGGGTCATGGTTTTGAAAGACCCTAAGTGACCTTTTCTTTTCGAGACTCTTTAGAGAGCCCAGGTGAGGAGAAGCAGCTCTTGACTGATTCCTGAGGACCTCATTCGAGGTGTAAGTGCTGATGAGCTGCTCTAGTAGTGACTGTTAACAAATTCAGCATCCCTATGAAAAAGAACCCATCCTACCACAGCTCTATTTCATTTTAAATTAAGCTGGAGAAGAATGAGGAAGCAGATTAAGAAGAAATTGGAAAGAAGAAAAGTTGCCTCAGCACTACCTACAAGCAGAGATTGCTCATTTAATGCTTACCAGAAGTATGCAAATGCACCAGAAAGCAAGCCAGCAGGGCTGAAGGACTGAAAAAATCACCAAAAAGCCTTAATGGGACTAGGCTTTCACAAGATTAATCTTCTAAGGACTGGTAACAGGTAGGAAACCAGGAGTAGGAATAAAGCCCTATGTCAGTTTGTACTGTGGGCAGAATTTAGAGTAGAAATCCTGCAGGTACCTGCTAGACACTGGCAGCATACTGAGAAATGAGCTGGACACAGGAGGTGAGTGGTGAGATGGTGAAGTTTGCAGGTGACACAGATTTGCCCAGGGAAGCCAGACCCAAAGCAGAGGCTTTAGGATCTTAGAGAAGCAAGTGCCTGGGTGATAGGAATGAGCAGGTGAAACTCAGTGCTGATAAGTGCAAATTAATGCCCTTGTTAAACCAGGTCTAACTGTATATACAGAATGATGGGCTTCGAATTAGCAATTACCCTTAAGAAAGGAAATGCAGCTTTGTGGCTTCTCCCCTCCATCCTTATCTCCCACTATCCTCATGGCCACAGGGAGGGGAGGATGGAGGAAGGCTCCAAGAATAAGCAGCATCACTGTGCACATCCAATCCTCCATGAAGGTCTGGTTGCCCACTGTAGAAACAAGAAAAGGTATGAGGACAACAGCAAATCTCATTATTCACAGGTTCCAACCTCTGTGATAGGAAAAGCTCAATATATTTAGCACTTTTGCTTGGAAAGAACATGACTGAAGGAAAAAGGGTAGAGGTCTGCAGTATCTTGAGTGATGTGGAGGTGGACAGGGATGAGCATTGTTTGAATGCAAGAGCGAAGCAGACTTGTTTATGTATTTATGGATTTATTTTGAAGTGCAATGTTCAGTTCAGGGTCTGTCCAGAGCAAGACAACCAAGATGGTGAAAGGTCTTGAAGGTAAGGCTTAGGTGGAGTGGCTGAAGTTGCTTGGTTTGTTCAGCTTGGAGAAGAGAAGGCTGAGAGGGGACTCCATTGCAGTCTACACCTTCCTCAAGGTGGGCAGTGGAGGGGGAGCTGCTGATCTCCTGTCTGGTGACCAGTGGTAAGATACAAGGAAATGGAGTGAAGCTGCATCAGGGAGGTTGAGATTAGACATTAGGGTGGTTAACTGGAACAGGCTCCCCACAGCAACAAGCCTGTCAGAATCCAAGGAGCACTCTTCGTGTTAGAGGAGCAGGGAGCTGGACTTTCCGATCCTTATCCCTTCTACCTCAGGGTATTCTCTCATCCCACGATCAGCCGCAAGTGGAACAGGTCACTGATTTTCCAGCAGAATAATTTTATGAGCCACTTTCTGCTGGAAAATGCTGATTCCATCGGATCAGGATGCTCGGTGGGAACGTGTCAGTGCCATCAAAGCCGGCAGCGGAAGCCAGACATCTGCCTGGTCTCCTTGCCTGCTGCCCAGCTGGCTGGCTCCCTGGGACAGCTGCACCCCATGCAGCCAGAGCCCATTTGGTCTTTCTTCACTTTGCCATTGTTCTATTTCTATTGCATTTCCCCTCCATTTTCATCTTTAGATTTTATATCCCATGTACTTACAGCATTAAAATCCCCTGTTGCCTGTCAGAACATCAGGTGTCAAATCAAAGTGCAAGTCACTCTGTGAGAGTAATTTCTGATTTAAATGAGTTTCAGGCATACATTTTTAGATATAAAACTGCACAGATGTAAAGAACATGCACAGTAAAAAGTTGGGCTTGTTTTTATTTGTATATCTTCTAATGTATTAATATAAAGTCATATTTTATGCTGTATAGAGGTTTAGTCCCTGAAAACAAAATGATACTTTAAATCTCTTTCTATCTCCCTGGGCTGAATGGAAACGGGTTTATTCTAGGATGAAATTTTAGCATCCCAATTCCTGGGCAATTCAGCATTTTGCTGTGTTGGGCTGCTTTGTTTCACAGGTGTTTCCATAAAGAGCAGGAATGATAGAATGGGTGTTCTCTCTGTTTAATGGAAATACCTGTTCTCAGCCTCAATCAAGGCTAACACATCACACAAAATGGGTGAGTCAGATTTCAGAGGCAGGTGGAAAATCAGCCTTATCTGGGGTAAAATGAGCAAGCAAAACCCCTTCCCTAGGCAACACATCACTGGAAACAGGAGCAGTTTACGTTGTAATCCAAGATGGGAAGAAACCAGAAGAAACGGGTAACATAGTGATCAGGGATCATTTCCAGCATTTTTGTTTTGCCTGCATCATCTAACACCTACAACAGAGCAGAAATCTGCACCTAAATGGATATTGCCTGTGCTCTGGATGAGGTTGTCACTGGCACTGTCACTGGCAGGAGGTGGTACAAGCTCTCATGAGATGAGCAGCCTTCGCTCATCACTAGATAAGCAGCATCTTTGCAAGTCTCAGCATGCTTGGTTTGATTGGAAAGGCTTAAGTTGGGTCCATACAGTCACATAAAATTAGATTAACAGCTACCCTGTGTACTTGCCACTCGAATCACCAGAGCCTCCCCCAGCCACTGAACAGACCAGCATTCCCGAGGTCAGAGCAGTGCTGGCAGGGTGGGATGCCTGAAGGAGATGCCAGCATTTGGGAGGGGATTCCAGGATATAGAGAGTTATTTATTATGCCTTCAGTTCCTTTTTCTTCTCCTTTTCCTCATCAGGGCACTGGAGGGAAAAGGAACATGCTATCTCGTTTCCTAATTTTCCTGTCAGCTTTCTGGCTTTCAAAATGATTGCAGCAGAAATCTATAAAATGAGGATGAGGGAAGGAACCTTAATACCACTGTAAATCTCCAAAATGGATGCAGAAACACAGTACTCAAATAGGAGTAAATAAAAACAAGGAGAGATCCATTTCAGTTTTCCCTGTAAACCTCCTGGCAGCTTGGAATTATTCAGAAAACAACATTTAACTGAGAAAAAGGGAACCCTGTAAAATAGTAAAGATTATACCGTAAAGCTAAGCACCCTCCATAAATCAGAGCTGGGAACATTGCTAAGTTATAGGAACCTGCAGATGGCTGTCATTAAAGGGAAAGAGCCTCTGCTGGCTTGGCAGGCCACGCTGCCTCGTGGTGTGTAGCTACAACCTGAGCTGCTTGCACGGGGGAACCACAAAAGTGGTTTTAAAATGGGAATTTCAACCAGAAGCCACGACGGCTCTTCAGGAGGGCTCAGGCTTATTGCGAAACCACAGCGGTAATTTCAGGTCTGATTTAGTCTCATGAGCCTCCTGTGTTTAAAATAATATGACGATAGTTTATCACTATTGCATGTCTGAGGTGAGAAGAGCAGGCATAGGGCAGGATGCTCCAGCACCGAGCTTGGTGTTGTCTCCATCATAGAGAGGGATAACCCCTGCCTGTCCAAAGGGGTGAGGGCAGCTGGACCAGGTAAGGTGCTGGAGGTCCTGTCTTCCAGCTGGGAATGTGTTGGGACACACCAGCTCCTTCCCTGCTCCAGGCACATTTCTCTGTGCTCACATGAGGCATCGCTGGTTTTCCCCTTAGGGATGAACTTGTCTGGGGCTTTGACTTGAGAAACAGCGGGGGAGATGCTCAAAACAAGCCTGCAAAGCTGGAAATAGCACACACCGGCTGCTGCTGCTTTCAAGAGAAAGATGTCACCAGGTGAGCTCCTCTGGAATTCTATATTAAGCCTCACCATGTCGTAGCATCAAGACACTTCAGCCCCCATGGGTTGGTGTCATCTCCCTAAGCCGTGCATCGCAGGTGTGCAGGGATGTCTGTGCCAGCACTCAGCCATGGGGTGCTGGGGGGGACCCTGGGCTGTGCTGGCTCCCTGCTTTCAGGCACTGCTTCCCAGAGGCACATCACATCATCTCACAAGAACCTCCATGGAGACTTGATCCTAGATATTGCTTCAGTGCTCCCAGTGGTGGTGCTGTGCCGGGAGGTTCAGATGCAGGTCTGGCAAGGCAAATAACCCAGCGTGTAACAAGACCTCCACCAACCTACCCTTGTTCTGAGGCTGGAAATGTTTTTCTCACTCAGCTGCACTTACCAGGGCTCATGGTCATTCAAGGTCACCATCTCTAACAAGGTCAAGAGCCTTTCCTGATGCAAAATGGCACAGAAGCTGATTTTAATCCCACCCCCTTTCTCTCCCCATTTCTATTGTACCATCCTGACTTTCCTCCTTTCTCAGCATTTCTGCAAGAGCATCATTTACATTCCGGTGCTGGGCTCACTGCTCACCAGGCCAGGGGCTTTCCCAGGTGCTAACTCCAGGCTCCCTGCAATAGCTGTAGTCACAACACTTTCCAAACACATGGCCAGGAGGAACTGGATCCCACAGTGTTTTCCTTTTTTGCCTCTGGGTGAACTCAAGAAATGCTCCCCGCATCTCTAACAGCTGTGTTTAGCTCCTTGTCACAACCCCCTTTTGTGCCTCAGTAAAAAAGGCATCACCAGCAGATGCAATTTCTTTTAGGGCTGGAATAGTGTTTATTTCACTGGAATTGTACTCCATTATCTGGTGGCAAAGAGACTCGGCAATTCATACTGGCAGCACTGAATGTACTGAGATTGGCAGTGGTTGGGCACTCACAGCTTGCTGCTACCCAAGGCAACTGGGGCTTTGCAGCCTGGAGAAGATAAACTGTGTGGAGACCTCAGAGCAGCTTCCAATGTCTGAACTGGGGCTAAGAGGATGCCAGAGAGGGACTCTTCATCAGGGATTGTAGCGATAGGACAAGGGGTGATGGGTTCAAACTGAAACAGGAGTTCAGGTTAGATATAAGGAAGGTTGCCCAGAGAAGTGATAAATGCTCCATCCCTGGCAGTGTTCAAGGCCAGGTTGGACAGAGCCTTGGGTGCCATGGTTTAGTGTGAGATGTCCCTGCCCATGGCAGGGGGTTGGAACTGGACGACCTTAAGGTCCTTTCCAACCCAAACCATTCCATGATTCTATGATTCTAAGGAAAGTTAGGAGCATACTCATGTATCTCACCAGAGAGCAGCAATAGAAGAACCATATGGTTGCTATCAATCAGTCTTACATTAGTAACACTGTAAACATTTTTTAAGATGGTAAAAGATTCAATAAATCTGCTTTATTCTGCTTCATTGTAAGGTCCAGTTCTTCCTTTTCATCATGCAAACAACTTCCAGGTAATGGAAGGGATATTGCATTTGCTATTCACAAATCACACTTCGAGCTATTATTTGTAATTTTCAGTGCCTGCCTTCTTATGTGGTGTTCATAAAATGAGATTAAAGTGATTTACAATAGTGAGAGATGGAACAAGACTAAAAGGAGATGTGACTCATTAGACATTAACCTGTGGCTGTTGGAAGCAACCTGCATCACTGAGGAAGATGTGCTGTGATTTTCCAAAGCAGGATGTAGATGTATTTTCGAGGGGTTTCAGCACCAAATGCCCCTGTTTCATCCCAAAACGTGACCCACCAGATCTGACTTTATCTTTTATAAGGCAAATCAAGAAATTCAGATTGAAGGGTCCCAAAACTCCTTTCTGACCCACTGGTCTTCCTTATAATATTGCTCTAAAATGGTGTCTTTTTAATATTGTGTCACTGAGCTTTTCAAAAGTGAAAAAGATGTTTGTATTTGCATTCAACGTGAGGAAACTATACTTTGGTTGAATTTACAGTGCTTCAAAACTATCAATATTAGTTATGGTTTGAGTGCTTAGATGCTGTAAAGAAAGATGCTTTCTTTTGTTTCTAAAGAAAGACTTTGCTTTGGACAAACCAAAACTCCTCTTATCTGTCCTGTTAACAGGTATGAACTGGGCTTCACTGAGCAAGTGAAGAAGAGATAAGAAGGCCAACCAAGGGTTTAGGTTAATAAGCAAGGAAATGAACTCCAGCAGACAGACAGCCATCTCCTGGACTCATGGACGGTGCTGGGAAGGGGTGAGTGAGTTCCTGCCTGGCCATTTGGTTCAGCATCTCCTGCCGCTTGGTTTTCTCTTCCTGGGCACCCACAGATTTCTGCCAAACTGTTTAGTGCATCTCCCCAAAAAAGAAGTCCAATCGCTTGTCAAGCAGCACCACTTGCTTCTGTTCCCTCCGAGCAGACAGGATCTGTGACGAATGACTTACATACAGTTATTACACTCTATTCCTTCCTCTCTTGCATTGATTATTCACATACAGAAAGAAAGTTCTCTCCTGAAGAACAGAAAAGATCTGAAGAGCCAAATATTGGATTTTTTTCCCCCTCTTCCCGCTCTCCTTTGTTTTCTGGGTACTGTTTGCAGATATGGTATCCTGAAGAGATGAAACATCTATAACAACCCCCGCTGTCAGAGTGCTTGTAGTTTGTGTTCATTTAAAGGAAAATTTTGTGTCACCTCTTTGTATTTTAATAGTAAAAAATATTTTACATAATAATCTAACTCCTCTCTGCTGCCTGTAATGACTATCTGCATTTTCTGATGGATGTCCCTATTTGTTTGCTATGATTTACATGACCTGACATCTCATATAATGACCTTCCTAGCGCAAATGCCATTTGTGATACTCTGCTCAGCACTAATCTATCATTTGATGACCTTACAAGTGCTGGGGTCACGGATTCAATCAGTGAAATGTTTCAGGGTGTAATTAATTAATTTTCCCCTTCCCGCTCTGCAACTGTTCGCTTAAAATCTGATGAAAGTGATGCTTTTTCATAACACTTCTTCAATACATATGGTTTGTTTGTGTCATCAATCACGCTAAGTTGGGAAGTTCTTAGTATTCATGGCTTTGTCTTGCTTGAAACTTCCAAATGTTTGTTTTGCAGCGTAATTTAATAGTTTAATTAGGCAAACAACTAGCTACTGTACTTCTTAAAGTACATTCAGGTTGTGATTTAAAAACGCTGCTTTGCCTTTGCTAAAGCTGGGCTGGATTGCACTGCACAGGCAGCAGAGCCAGGCTGGCCGTGAGTGCCACTGCCAAGCCACACCATGGCTTGTCGCGAACCATGATGGATCTGTTGGCTCTCAGCTTTAGGCTTCTCATCAAACAAAGAAGAGTGTTTGTGGTCTTGGGGTTGAGCAGCCTTTGCTTGTGGCCATCTTGCTTAAAAACTTGGGTAAATGTCAGAAGTGAGGGCTGTGGGTGACGGCTCTAGGATGGAATTCCCTATTCTGGGATTTTCGTCTTCACAGGAAAGACATTGGCTACCATTCCCACCCTCGTCTATGTTACAGAGGGTCTGGCGTTTTATCTCTGCCTTTGACCTTATGCTGTGCTTTGGAGATCTTTGTTAATAACAGAAGAAGGGGTAATTTTGTGTGTATGCAGCCATCTTTTCACCTAATAATGTGAATCTCTGATTTACAGATGGCTCTGGACCCTTCCTCTGGGACTCTGCTAGAAGAATGTGATGTGGTCTTTGCCAGCAGCACTCAGGACTAAGCCGCTGAGGCAGCTTGGAAGGAGCAGAAAGCCCTCTTGATTCAAAATGAATTCCCTGAGATGCTGCTGTTATGTTAACAAGTTCCTTTTTTATCCTATCAAGGTCTTGTGGAATCTCTCTATTGACCATTAAGGCAAAGCAAGACAAAACATGCTGAAACTGAGAACTGAATGCTTATGGATGGAAATCCTATAATGCTATCATTCAGTTTCTCTTCAGGTAAATATGATTGTTTCTGCAATCCTGCTGCTTGGCTCACTGACGCCAGGGAAAAGACTCAGAGGGAGGGAACACAGAGATGTTGGGGAGGTGGAGGGAATAAAAATGGGGGGAATAATCAAAATCCACCTGATAAATTTGGCTTAGAAGAGGCACAGGGGTGTCTTTAAAAGACATCAGCTCTTCAGTGCAGGGCAGTAGAGTTTGGAAATAATGCTGGTGGCATCTCCCTGAGGTTGGTAGCTTTGGTAAAGGGCATCACACAATAGCAAAATCTCTTTAGAGTGAGGGGTTAGACCAGCCCTTGGAATGCATTAGATGAGACTTGGCTGCTAACCCCGTCCCTGCTTGCTTGCTGGACCAGGGTTATCCTGCGTGGAGCTGGCCCCATACCAGCGTGGCCTGTGTAGGGAGAAAGCTTTGTGAAGAAGGTCTGGTAGGGACAGAGACTGGGAAGTGATTCCCGATCATGGCCTCAGTCAGTGCTCCATGACTTGCTAGAAAGATCTCTTTCTCACAAATGATGTTTTCTTTCCACCGTTTTGAGCACACTGTGGGTAGTAAATCACAGCAACGCTTGGTTGGCATAATGGACTGATGTGAGGTGGTGTAGCAACATATTTTGCTCATAGTCTGTAACCATTATTTTGATGGAAAACAGGCAGGGAATGCAGTGGTCTCACGTGCTTAGGGGTAGCATCTTAGACCCATCCAACTCCACAGTGCAGCTCATGTCTATAAACATACATGCAGAATTAAAGCTTAATGTGTAATTTCACTTGGAGTTGGCTATATACAGCAAGAGATACGGTCAGTATTGGATATAATACCTACAGCTCTGCTATACAGACTGTAGCCTTTGCTACAGTGGGATAATCACTGCTGCTGCACATACTTCCTACAGTGGTATTTGGGCTATGTAGGATCTGTGTTTTCTTTGAAATGTTAAAGATCAGGAAGGACCAGTCCCAGCTAAGAACTAATTGCTTGGAGCAAGAATTTCTCTATAGTGAGAAAGTATGGAAGTAGTTTCTGAAACTACAAAAAAGTCACTGTGCTTTCTGCTCTATCAGCAGGCTTTAATGAAATTTTGAAGGGGGGAAAAATTGCTTCTTGGTTTAAAGCATGAGCTGTGTTATTAATCTCTGCAAAGGAGCTTTATAATTGAAACGCCAGTGGAACGGCAGCTCTACTGACTCACATCATGACATACCAGTATCTACCATAAGCATATATGAGGCTACATAATGCTGTGTTATGACCATGAGAGTTCCCAATAATGTAGGCAGGTTGAAAACTATGGCTTACATGCTTATCTAAATTCAGTTCCTTTAAAAATTGGTTTTTGCCATTCTTATGGTATCTAGTTATCTGGTATGGCATAAGGCAAGTGGTCGTGAGACCCCACTTGCAGCACTGAGTGCAGTTATGATGTCCTCAACGTAAGAAGGACATGGAGCTGTTGGAGCAAGTCCAGAGGAGGCCATGAGGATGAGCAGGGGCTGGAGAAGCTCCTGTATGGAGACAGGCTGAGAACGTTGGGGCTGTTCAGCCTGGAGAAGTTCAGGTTAGATACAAGGCAGAAGCTCTTCCCTGTGAGGGTGCCCAGAGAAGCTGTGGCTGCCCCATCCCTGGCAGGTTATCCCATGAGGTCCCTTGTACTGCAGGGGTTCACATTAGTGAGTTATGGGCACGGCTTATGCTGCCTGCTGGGACAAAATCCTCACCCTGCGCTGTCATTGTCAGCAGTAGTTTGAAAAAGAAAAGTGATGTTAGTTCTTAGGCTGGCAGTGCCTGTGGGCTGAGCTCAGTACTGCCCATTGGGGAAGTAAAGAGCGTTCTTCATGCTGCTTTCCCCAACCTCTGGGCCAAACTGCATTTGAAAGACAATTTCTTGGCCAGGTTCGCCTGGGGACTTCCCAGCCAAGCCAGAAGATCAGTGTTTCCCAGCTCATCCCTGCCTCCATAGCTTATCCTGGGGTTTATTCTTGTTTGCTGGTTTTGCTCCAGTTGGTGCAGCCCTAGGGAAAGCAGGAACTGCTCAGGTCTGCTCTCTGGAACGCAGACATTCAATAGTAACTTTTATCCTGATTTCTCTACATTTTTCTCTTCCTGAGGTTTCAAAGGAACTGTGAAGAGAGAGACGTAAATTATCAGCCTCAGCCTGGGCTTTTCTGTGTGTGTTTCTGATTAATACACACCAACATGCCTTCATTATGGCCCTGGTTTGTACCTACCTGTCAGGTATGTAAAGCAAAGCCACTATCAGAAAATCTCATCTTCCTCTCTCCTTTGCTTGAAAGTAGGTGAACGTGCAAAGAAAAAGGACTGTGAGAAATAGCTTAGGCTTTTAAACTGATGATTTCCTTTCCTAAATGGGAATGCCAGTGTTTGAATGGACAGGAAATGCAGTGAGCACTCTCCCTGCCTCATCCTGTTCATCCAGGCACTGGGAAACTTTAGAAAGATGGGAAGTAAAGAGGAGATGGGAACAGAAACCCCTCTGGGAAGGTGCTGCCATGCTCCTGCCTGCAAGCTCTGAAATAATGCCAGCTCCTTCTGGGTTATCAGATTTCTGCCTTGCCTATTCAGACCTAGCACCTTACCTTAAACAAAGCACGTGTTTCACTTGCTGAGCAGATGCATCTCCATGAGAAGGGCAGCACAGAGGAACCAGACCTTCCCTGGTGCCTCAGACCAGCACCAAGGTGGTTTCCCCATGGAGATGCGCTCCAATTCCGACCCCTTATGGGTACTCAAAAAGCTCTTTCTTGAAGGTATTGAGGAGCCATCAGTGCCACAGAGACCCACATTTTGCTGCTATCTCCTGATCCTGAGAGCTCATGAAAAATGACACCCTGGTTGTATTGACTGGTTTAATATCTTCACTTTATATTTATGGTACATGCCATTCCTTGTGCGCCTTTTAAATGTTACATTAAAATACTGAGTGGCACTAGCTTTAAGGAGTCGAAGCACAAAAGCTCCTTCCCTGCTCTTGTCTCCTATCATGAAGAATTTACAAAACTCTCAGGGAGGCTCTTGAATTATGGCTCTTCCTCTTCCTCATGATGCATGGAGAAAATAAATGTATTATTAATCTGCCCACTGTCAGAGATCTCTGCTCCCTCTCTGTCTATACACAAGGAGACAGACGACAGGAACAGCAGACGTATGCAGAATTGCCTAGTGTGTGCTCAGGCTGGTGAATCACCAAATGCTGGGGATGATGAGATGCTAGGTTTGAACCGGGGCTGCGGGGATTTGGTGTAGGAAGGTGTCCGTGAGAAGCATCTTGGTCTTGGACTAGAAAATTCTTCAGATGTTTGCAGAAAGCTCTTTTTAAACATTTATATATATATATATATTTCAAAGGCCGTTGGTTTGGGGACAGCCAGTTGGAGACCTGGTGACCTGTGTTTTGAGAGGCCTCTGAAGTTCAGCCTGTCTGAGGTGTGTGGGTCAGTGCCTGCAGGGAGGGGAGTGGGAGCAGGCTGGGTACAAGCCCCAGCACATGGCGGGGATGCCAGGAACAAAGTGGCTTGAAGGAACTCAGGCAAAGGGGACACCCCATCCCTCCCTGAGCTCCTTGGTGTGTGCAGAGCAGCCCCTGCACACCCACTGGACGCACAGTCATATTCCTGCTGAGACTCTGCTCTCTTCCTGCTCCAGACCAAACAGCGTGGCTCTGTGCCACTGCCTACATCTAGGAAGGGGGGGATTGAGTCGGATTAGGATTCAGCAAGGGCTTGTTTTAGCTTCGGAGAGCAAGAGCCAAGGCGGGAGTCGACAGACGTGAACGTGTCTGCGTTGTGACTCAGCTCCTGTGGGATGCATCTATCCCTGGGGAAAGCCCGGCAGCTCGGAGCATGGCAGCGTGCGCCTGCATCCTGCCAAGGCTCCTGCCAAGCTCTGTCTTGGCTCCCAGATGAAGAGGGATTTAGTCTGGATGTGTAAGTATGGGCTTTCCCACGGGGGCTGTAGGGTGCCTCACCTAAGGAGGGGGATTGTGCTCACAAGGGACAGAGCCTTGGGGAAGCAGGGAGGGACTTGCTAAGGAGAAAAGCCTGGGCTGGAAGGTGAGACCTGAACTGCTGCAGATGCTGATTACTCTCAACACATGCTTGGTCCCCCCATAAAGATGATAGCCCATGGTCATGCGCTCTGTTTGCACTGCCCATCCTCCTTCCAGCTCAGGATGCTGGGATGCCCAGCAGGACGTAGGGTGCTGGCACGTCCCAGTGACATCTGCGTGTATCATAGCATGGGGATGTTGTTTGCTTGCTCTGTTTTTCTTCTCTCTCCTGTATGGATCAGTTGCTTCATCTATGTGTAGCTCCAGTGGGAATGCTCTCACTCTTAGATGGTATTCAAAAAGAACTGGTTTCATATCATATCACACCACACAGCTCCTTGGAGGTTTGCTTTGTGCAGCTCCCTGAGCTTAGCTGCAGAGCTTTACAGCTTCTAGAAATCCCAGATTTATCCACATGGAGACAACCAGTATATCTCACCCTCCTACTCCTCCAGATTGGAATATTTCCTATCAAAAAGCCTGCTGGAGTATCTGGGCACCAAGCACTGCTTTGCTGTGCAGCAGAGATGACCATACCTGTGTCACACAGATGACACGTAGCGTGATGGCAAGGGGCATCTTAGGGAGCTTTAGCATCTCCCCTGCATGTGAGAGACCTTCTCAGCCCTCCCTTGGCCATAGGAGAATTTTGGCTTGTGGTTCTGGGTTCCTGGGGACAGGAAATTTTGCCTTTCCTGGGTCATACAATGAGGCTTAGTGTAGAACAGTGGGTACAGGACGTCTGGTTGCAGTGGGCTTAGAAGACATAGGCAGGGTGTTGCATCTTGCCCACTGTATGCATCCCTGCCAGAGCAGAAGAAGGGCAGAAAAGCCATGCTGGCCATGTGTATTAGTAATGCCTCTTTTATGGCTTAGTTGTAGTGTTTGTGCTCTGTTGTTATGCTGCTGGTGCTTTGTTAGTTCTGCTTAGTGAGGCCATCACACTGCTTCTGTGCAAAGAACTTGCTGTTTTCTTCCAGAAGTTTCCGTTTGTGTTCCCTCCTGTTTTCCAAATCCCTGTGGAGGATGTCAGGGTCTGTTCCCTTCCTGAGCACCATGAGGTGTTGAGAGGGAATGTCATTTGTATTTGTATGAGCAAGTTAACAGTCTGGAGACATGTATTGATGCTAATTGATTTCCTGTCTCTTTTCCATGTCCAAATGATCTGCTATATCACTGCTATAAATATCAATAACTTCCCGGCTGAAAAATGTGGCACAAAGTGGTAGCCTTGTTGTTGCATGTGCAAAGGGCAAGAGAAACACCAGCTGCTGATCATCTGGTGGGTCTTGTACACTAGAAGTGTCAGAAAGAAGCAAACAAAACCACTGACCCCATGAGAACAGCAGTTCAGAAGGAAGGCAACGTATGAGGAGTGGAAGAACAGCGTGACTGGATGTAAACTGCCTGGAAACCCTGTTCAACAGCCATGTGAGGTTGAGAGATGCCTGGGCTTTGCGTTCGATGAGATCTCTGTGGTAGTTTGGTCTAGAAATCCTAAGGAGAGGAGGGTCCCTCCACTGTGTTGCATTAAGTCACCTTTCTTGAGCTTGACAAAGGCCATAGTTCTTACTTGACATCTCAAAGTAGAAGCTCCAAGTGTTAGAGAATACACAGCCCTTTACCTGGTGGGTAATTACCTTCCCTATTAAAAATGAGGCTTTCATGGTTTAACCTCACCTGAGACCCTCCCTGAACTGAATGACAAAGATGGGGAGGGACATTTCAGCAGGGCCTGTTGCGACAGGATGAGGGGTGATGCGTTTAAACTAAAAGAGGAAGATTGAGGCTGGATGTGAGGAAGAAATTCTTTACAATGAGGGTGATAAAACACTGGCACAGGTTGTCCAGAGAGGTGCTGGATGCCCCATCCCTGGAAGCATTCCGGACCCGAGGAGGTCTTGAACGACCTGAATTTTGCTGTTTTCTCAAAAGGTGTCCTGATTCATGAGGCTGAACAGAAATCACTGATCTTATAAATCAGGGGCAATTCCAAGAGCCTGGAGAAAAGAGCCCTCATCTGTCAAGTGCTCAGGGAAGGTGAGTGACAGGACTGGGTCGTGATGTTGGGTCAAGTTATAAAAGGGCATATTCTGGTGAGTAAAGTGCTGAAGGAAGATGAGATAATTCATATCAGTCAATGCAGGGCTGTGAGAATATTAACATGGTGTTGCTTTCTTATTAGATTACACATGGGGTCAATAAAAGCAATAGTATTGACCTTGGATATGTAGACATCTGTAAGATTTTGCAAGTTTTCACTATTGATCAAGAATGATGTTTAATTCTTAGGGCACACATTAAATGGTTGAAATAGTGGCCAGCCAATGTCCAAAATGTAAGCTGTTTATCTAATTTCTTTTCTTAAAGATCAGCTCTTGTTCCTATGCTTTCTTTTTTCTTGCAGTATTTTTATCTACAGTATGGAAAATAATATTCTGAAAGTACTGATAAGTTCCCGAGTGATTTGAAGTGATTTGAAGATTGGAAATGTGGTAAACAAGGAGAGACTCTGGTACACAACCTGGGCAGCTAGCTAAGCCAAGGGCAAGCAGACAAACATGCATTCAAGGCATGCAAATACAAGGTCAAGCATTCAGAAACAAAGAATGTAGGTCAGGCTTGTGGAGGAGGAGACTCTTAGGAAGAAGAAAACTCGGGAAAGGGATGGTGGAAAACCAAATGCATGTGACTTCCCACTCGTGGTTGCAGCTGAAAGACCAGTAAGATTCCCTGCGTGTATGGCTAAGTATAGCAGGCAGTAGGAGTAGGGAGGTTGTTATTACCTCTGGGTTTGGCACTGGTGCACGGCTGCTGGGTGCTGGGCTCGTTTCTGGTGTCCACATTTCAGAAAGTATGGAAAAAGTTGCAATATGTTGGAATAGAGATACGGGAACGATCAACTCTGAGAAATGGCCCCCCGGAGTTAGGGAGAGTTGCCTCATTTCATGTATTAGACTGAAGGTTAAGGAGTACTTTGAATCCCAGTTGATGACCGTGCTGGAGGAAGGCAGCTGGGTGGGTCAGCAGAGTTCTTCCATCTCTAAAATAGGTAAATTCAGGTGGAAAACAGGTTGCAAATTGTTGACAGTCAGGGCAAAAACCCCTTGCAATGGCTGCAGGGTCTCCATCACCAAAGATCTTCATCACCAGGTTGGGTTTCTTCAAAGATGAATCCCAGGACTCCTCTTAATGTCTGTAGCCAAGGTGGGGCTCAGGATACCCGGTCCCCAGGCTGCTGAGCATCCCAGTGGACATAGCTATGAGCCACCGAGGACAGCAGCAGTGCCACAGAGCAGGCAGAGGGGCACAGGCAGGTTACCTGGGCAGCGGGATGGGGTGGCCGGGTTGGCCCTGCGGACATCAGCCTACCCTGCTTTGCACCTCACAGCGTGCTTGATACCCCTCTGGTCACTTCCCTGACTGATTTGACTGCTCAGGGGTTTTGTCTGTTAAAACATCTGTGTTTATACAATTTGTTTTCTCTTATCAGTTTATCCCAGGCCCACCCTATACTTTTGCAGGAGTTACTTATCTAAAACAATTCCTTCTCCCATAGGTCTCTCTGCCTACAGTGATACTGTAAGCTATTTCCCTCTGGCAAGCAGTCTTATCCAGACTTTCCGTGTTCATCTGAAATCCAGCAGTGTAGTTTTTTAGAGAACTGAAGCCCCAAAATATCATGCTGGAGCAGCTGAAACCAGTGCAGGAGATCAAATACTAAAGCAGAGAGGTCAGGGCATGCTATGGGGCTCCACAAGGGCTTTGGAAGCTCTCTGCAGTGCTGACAGAGACTGCATTATCAGATCCCATTATTTTCCTGCATGTTTGTAATTATTGCTGCATATCGTCATTACTGAGTCTTGCTGCTTTGGCTTGCCATTGCCTTGCAGTGCCTTCTGCACTAACAGCCTGTAAAGAGCATTGCCAGTAATAAATCCCCCCTGATTTTAACACACTGTTATTTCAAAGGCGAGGTTATCTCCGTGACAGCTTGACATTCAGGGATCACAAAGCTTCCCTGTCACAACGAAGCATGGAATGATCTAATTATGCTTTGACAGGTCATCCCACAAAACAATTAGGTGGGACTGGAGGTATTTTATCATGTTGCTGTGTGTGCTACATGTCAAAGACATGAAGGCAGGAAAACTTTCAATTTAATGCTTTCAGGGCTAGTGGTTGCAGCTGGGATAACCTGTGTGATTCCCTTTCCTTCTGCTCCCACTGCCTGGATGGAGGCTGACTTTTACCAGCTGAGATTGTGGCTCTCAAAAACTTTCTCCTTCTGCTGTTAACTATAGCACATTGTTTAGGAAAATCCTTAGCAAATGAGTTTCCTGAAACATTTGATGGAATTTGTCTTGGTGTATTCCAGCGCTGTTGCACACCAAGCACACTGGGCAGGGCTGGCTCCCTCCTTGCTAGTACACCCTGTGCTAGGAAGGCTCCTTAAGGGGAGACCTTAGAGCAGCTCCAGTGCCTAAAGGGGCTGCAGGGAACCTGAAGAAGGGCTTTGGACAAGGGCCTGTAGGGACAGGCCAAGGGGAATGGCTTTAACCTGCCCGAGGGGAGACTGAGATGAGCTCTTAGGCAGAAGCTCTTCCCTGTGAGGGTGCTGAGGCGCTGGCCCAGGGTGCCCAGAGAAGCTGTGGCTGCCCCATCCCTGGCAGTGTTCAAGGCCAGGTTGGACACAGGGGCTTGGAGCAAGCTGCTCCAGTGGAAGGGGTCCCTGCCCGTGGCAGGGGTTGGAGCTGGAGGAGCTTTAAGGGCCCTTCAACACAAATCTTTCTATGATTCTACCTGTGGCTCAGCTCTTGGTGAAAGCCCAGACCATGCCCTGGGAACAGCATCACCGCATTGGCACACATTGCACTGCTGAGGGCACGCCGAGCCTGTGCAGCCCAGAGTGGCTCTGCCCAAGCACCTTATGGTCACTGGATGGGGCTTCCCAGCAGTGCAATGCGAGTGTGTAAGTGCAGAGGTTTTTTTCATCTCGGGGCCCTCAGGACCCAGCTGCAAGCTGGACACATGCCCCCAGGTAAGGCAGCCTTGCTCTGTGTTACCTCTATCAGATTTCCTTCTGGCGTGAGCTTATTTCCACTAGTAGGAGTAATGAAAAAGAGTATAAGACCCTGGCTAAAGTCGTTTTCAATAGATGGTTCTGGGAAAAGCTTTCCTTCAACAGCTTCATTGCTACATGCATAGGATAGGACCCAAAGAGTTCCACCTCTTCTGGAGGTGCCTTCTCTAACTTTGGAGCTGGTCACAGTTGCATGCTAAATCCTGATTAAATGCTTCAGAGAAAAGCACCAGCAGGACTGAGGTGATAGTTTTTCCATGGACTGCACCTTTCAGCTTGGTGCTGTCTCCTCTATTGTAGTTTAGAATGAGATACTGTCGTGTTCCTGGCAATAATTACTTGTGTATTATTACAAAGGTTTTGTTGATGAAAAAGCTAGAATGCATTCTTTAAAATGGTCCAAATATTGTTTCCATTAAGATAAAGGGATTATTTAATATAATAGCATGCTATTGAGCATTTCTATGGCATTCTTGCTTTTCAAAGCACTTCAGGAAAGTTAATGTAGGGAAAATGTCTTTTGTTAAAACTGGAGGAGAGCACCAGGGTCAAGGGGAGAGCTCTCAGAATTTCACCCTTTCTCATCATCTGCTGAAAGACCGGAACTCTTCAGAAAGGCTTCCCAATGAATTCTGTTTGGAAGGCAAGAACTCGACCTGTTTCACATGTCTGCTATGCAGGAAAATGGTCCAACCCTCTGCTCAATCCCCCAGGAGAAACAGCTTCCTGTTTCAGAGAGCCTGAGCCAAGGTTTGGCCCCAAGGGCTGGGCTTGAGAGGCCTGAGCACTTCGAAGCGTGCTGTGGAAGGAGAAGCATGGAGTCATCCTGAGCAAGAGAGGCCTCAGGATCTGCAGCATCTTACAAAGGCACTGGGAAGGTACCGTAATTGCATTTCAAATGCTTATTCCATTGTCCTTGGTAAATGCCAGGTTGGAAGATGCTTCGTACAACAAGTTACCTTCCTTTTTAAAATAAAGGTTAGTTTAAGCTGATCAAGAAAATTAATTGCCATTGCAATGTACCATGGAGAAAATGCTTTCACTCCATCCTGCAGACAGCTGTGAGGCCGCAACTCTCCTTCTGGATACAAGAATAAGTTCTTTGCCAGGGTGGTAATTATCTCAGCATCTGTCTCTTCCTTCCTGTGCTCCGAGAGAATTGAAAGCCTCTGACAAGGTTTGCAGATCAGCAAACACGAGGGAATTCTCAGCCTCTCTCCCCAGGGACCGACATTTATGTCCTTTACCTTCCCGTACGCTCTCCCCCTTTCCTTTGCTCCAGAGATAGGAGCCACGCTGATGTCCCCTGCAGAATGTTGCCCCTTGCTGCCAGCCCCAGCAATGGGAGGGTGTTTGTGAGACGCCCTTTTGCCATCACTGCACAGCTTGGCTGGTGCATCTCGGCTCTGGAGTGGACTTCCAGCCCTGCGGGGCTCATGCTGCCAGGAGAGATGTGAGTGTGGCTCCTCCAGAGTGAGGGGAAGCCACGTTTCTCCCCCTGAAGTGCTAAGGAGGAGCAATGAGAGGAAATGTGTTTGATCAGTTGTGCCCAGAGGCTTTTGAGAAATTAACCTAACCAGCATCAGCCCTCCCCTGAAGGGCTCTCCTGCAGCTCCTCAACAGCTTGGTGTAGTCACAGGCAGCCCTGCCACCAGTGTTTTCAGCTTACATTGTGTCCTCACTCACCCGAAGACTGTTCTTAGACCCAATGAGTCTAATCTCAGTTCTTCCTCCTCCTCCTTAGCCAATGCCATGCCCTGTCCCATCTCACAAAGACCCATGTGGTGGTCTCCCAGCTGCCATGCCAGATCCTGGGGCAGCTAATCCTCACTGCTCAGTCTCTGCTCCACGCTTTTTGCATGCACCTCCCTCCTCCAGGTCCAACCTGGAGAGCATTGCCCCTTGTGTTGACAGCTCCTCTGTGATTGTTTTGTACCATGAACAAATTGCATTGCTGGTCTGTGCCTTCATCCTTTCAGGTTATTGATCGTACAAATTAATTAAACTGATTCCGGTATTGATCCCAATGGCAGTCTATATTTTGCAACCCAAACTGCGTTCATTTAACTACTCGTTCTCATCAATATCACAGCCAGTTCTTTCTCCACTCCAGCAGCTCCATCTATACAACAGCCAATACCCACGTAATGACCTTCCAGAACAGCCCTTGCCAATTCCTCCTCTTGTCCAAACCCATCCCTACAGTTTTCTAGGTTCTATGTTCACTTTTCCTTATGCTCTTGGCAGAAGAAGAGGGGTGACGCAGCTGTGCAAAGGGTCTAGATACAGACATAGTCATGGCTGGAAAGAGGGGAATCATTGTATCTGCACACAGCTTGAACAGGCAGCTCTTGCCCATGCTGCTGATGCAGCTTCCTGGGGCAGAGCTCCCTATTCCATGCAAGCAACAGGCACAGTCTCTGAGGATGCCACACTTGCTCCTCAGAGGATAAGGCAATATCTGTCCTCTCCAATTGCAGTGAACTGTTATTGGCAATCACCGCGCTTGTGTTCGGCAGAGGTGTCAGTCTGAATCTGTGTAACTCCCGGGGGCCTGATGTCTCTCTCCCCCCCTCTCTGTAACTTAAAGAGAGCCTGTGCCTGTTTCCAGTTTATCACGATCCTCTGCCTTGGGACTGACACTGCAAGATCTATTAATTTCTTATTGCTTTGAGTTTTAACTCAAGACCCTCTCGTAACCCACTCATAACCTTCATGGGAGAGTGGAGTATCCTTGCCAATTATCTCAGAGATAGCTTTATAAACTCATTCCCTCCAAATACATTTTACAGCAGGAATAACTCACATGAAAAAAGATTCACCTTCCTTTCAGCAATGTCACTGGAGTCACAGCACAGTCAGAATAAGCTGGAGCACTAACAGGAGTCCTATGAAATCACACATGCTCCCTCCTCGCTTCCTGCTCTCCCTCTGCCACCCTCCTGACTGTCAGAGCTCCCAGTCGCATCTCAAGCAAAAGAATCTACATTTCTAAGTCCTCGTGCCCTTTGACACAGTCAATTTGTCCTTACCTCCCTTCAGAACAAAAATAAATGGCAGACTTCTTCATTATCTTCCAAATGAGATGTGAGACCGAGGTCCTGACCACTTGTGATCATTAGAGAAATCCCATGGCACTTCTTGCAAGAGCAAGACCATTAGCCCTGATGTCCTGGCGGAACTCCAGTTTGGGTGGTTATAATCACATTTTGCCTGCTTTTGTAACTTCAAAGGGATCATACCCATTCCCTCCCTTGCTGTCCCAGCCTGTCATGCAGGGCCCTGCACCCTCACCCATGTGCTGGGGGTTCCTCTGCAAGGGCAGGTTGAATACAGCCTTGATGGGCCCAGACAGCCTCTGGGAGAGACAGGTCATGGGCTGCTGCTTTTCCAGCTCCATTTGCTTTTCTGGGACCCTAGAAAGTGCCCCGTGTGTCTGTGTCAGAAGGCACCAGTCCGTGCACTGCCTGCATCCACAGTAACTGCTTGCTTGCTACAAAAAGCCCCCTCGGGTGACTCGCTGGTATCTCACTGTTCTCTTGCTCCTGGACATGGCTCTGCTATAAAAATCTTCCAATGTGCAATCTTAGTTTCCCATTCAGCCCATGACCACTTATATTATGACCACTCACTATGAGGGTGCTGAGGCGCTGGCACAGGGTGCCCAGAGAAGCTGTGGCTGCCCCATCCCTGGCAGTGTTCAAGGCCAGGTTGGACACAGGGGCTTGGAGCAAGCTGCTCCAGTGGAAGGGGTCCCTGCCCGTGGCAGGGGTTGGAGGAGTTTAAGGTCCCATCCAACACAAACCATTTTAGAAGTCTACAATAATTGGATTTAATGCAAACTGAGTCACAGTGGTCTTTCCAAATCAGTGTTGATCAAAACATACCTGGGAGGGATGGGAGGAGCTTGTGCTGTGGCTGCAGTGCAAAGCTTGGAGCAGTGGCTCTGCTGCCCTGTGGACATGCTGGAAGCCACCCAGCTCGTTAAGACCCTTCTGATTTTCATTTTAAATATGGAGTTTTGGTCTGAGTTCATTTGGTCAGAGGCTCTGGCTCCTTTTGCCTGTGTTTATTTTCCTGTTTGGCTGCCTCAGTATGTGTTTCATTTCCTTGGCTCCTTCAGCATTTCTTTGAAGTCTGATTACAGCAAGTACACAAGCTGCTTTTCCTAGTGGGAAATTCCTCCTGCAAACGCACGGGTGCCAGCCTGCCTCTGTAGCAGCCAGCACAGCTTGTCCAGAGGAGTGGGCTCAGGGGGGTTTGTCGCTGTCACCCCATAGAACCCATGCACCAGCCAGGATCCGCAATGCCCATTCCCATTGGCATCATGTGTGGATTCCCATGCCGAGCTGAGCCCTGCCTGCACCCCACAGGTCTTCCCAACAGCATCATCTTTGCCATTGAGCAATGCGGGGACAAGCAGTGGAGCCAGCACAGAGCTCCCTGGCTCAGAGCCGGCTCAGTCCGCACCGTTCTGCATAGGCTGGCAAAGAGCAGCTCACAGTGGCTGCATCCCTGCAGAATATGAGCAAGCATTTCTGGTGAGGGCTGCCTCTCCCCCCTGCTCGTTTAGGAGGCTCCATGCATCCGGAGGCTGCATCCCAGGCAGCCACAGGGAGGGTGAGTGTGCAAAGGCAGGAGGAATCCTTCACTGGGCTTGGAAAGCCTCTGCTCACGTTGTGCATAAACACATCTTGGCATTATTTCTCCCTGCTGCATCCTGGAGCAGCCAAACACTGCGACAGAGAAACTCGTAGAAACAAAAGGTGTTTCTCTCTAAGCCAAGTGTCCCTGGAAAGGGCTCAGGCTGCAGTAAGCTCTCACCCCCTTGTCTCTATTCGTAATTAAGCTTTGCATTAACAGCCGATGAAATTAATGCTCAAAGCTCATCCTCTGTTAACGGGGAGGGTGGTTGCTGTTGTGCGTATGTGTTTAAAGCAGAGTTGTACCTGCTGATCTTGATGAATGGGTCATTTGTGCTCTGAGTTTCCTCTGGAAATGAGAGGCAGAGTACACAGCCCCGGTGCTGATAAGGGATGCTGTTATTCTGTGCTCTGTAGCCATTTCTCCAGGAAGCTGTTGCTTCATTTGTATTGCTTTTTTAACCTTATATGCTCAGTGGGCCCAGGCAAGGCTTCTTTCTTCTTGAATTAAATGTAATCAGGCTGAGCAGTGAGGAAGAAATGATGAATGAGGACATCATTTTGGAAAACACATATCTCCTGACTGCTTATCTCAATGACATAAGAGGACTTGAATACAGTATGGAAAATAAATGCAGATGGAGGCTCAGCATATCATGCTGGAGAATAATAGCTCAGAGGGCTAGACCTGGCCAGGAACTATTTGTTATTTAGAGCATTGCTGGTGTAATTTATAAAGGTTCATCATTAAAACTTTACTTCTAGAGGAAAATGGCTGAAGAGCTCTGGCATTTGTCGTGTTTGCAGCACCATGGCAATGAAAGGAGCAACATTGCAGGGAGAGCCAGTGCCTGTGCTGACCCATCCAAGAGGGCATCATCGTCCTTCCTATCTGCAACCAGATCCAGTGCTGGTGGACCCACAGTGGGAGAGCTTCAGGGGCAAGGATGGGTGGCAGAACTGCTGTCCTTCAGGGAGGGCACTGAATAAAGTCCCTCTGCCTCACAAGGAGCTCATCTCCTGGGCACCCTCCTGGGCTGGCAGCAGCAACTTGGAGTACGTTGCAGTGCATGGAGGCTCTAGAGGGCAAGAGGGAAAAGGGACTCCAAATAAAACATCACAGAGGGGAAGCATGGTGAGGGTGTCATCATTTCACCTCTAGCCCAGGTGCATTCATTAATGGCCCTATAAAAAAGGAGGAGAGGAAAGGGGGAATACTCGCCAAAGAATTTGCTTTTCAAGCACTCCAGTGTACTGCTCAAGTTATTTATTTGTGATGTGGCTCCCTGTAGATAGAATAAATCTGATAAAGTCTGGCCACGCAGAGCTAAAATAGCATCTGAGCTGCCTTGTTCAGCACAGGGCAGTGTGGCATTATGGAAACAGCCACATTTTCATCTGGAGCAGAGCAGGCCACTCAGCCATGAAAAAGAAGGTGCTTTTTCCCACTGGTAACATGACTTCCATAACAAACAAAGTGCCTTTGCAAATTCAAGCCGTCAAGTCGTGGCTGTGTTCTGGTGGGGGAACGCTGCTTATAGCACAAGAACAAGGAGTACGCACATCCCAGACCAAGTCTCATTAAGGGAGTGATAATGAAGGTAAATAAAGATGGCAGCAAAGTCAGCATGGAGAAAATAAATGGCCCAGCTCAAGCCATGCTCAACCCAAACAGCTCTCAGACTGTGAATACCTGAACTTTGATTCTGGAGACAGGCCTCAGTGCTAATTGCAAACCGCTTATGGATGCAACACGGTGCAGTTCGTTTCACCTCCATGTCAAGAGTGTTTCACTGCAGAAAAGGCCTCCAACATCCTGGGAATCATGGCCCACCCACTAGTGCAGTAAATCAGCTTTACACATTACAGGTCACTGCCCAGGGAGCAGCCAGATTCCTCACAGAGCCAAGGGAAACAGCCAGCATTGCTTGAAGCGTTGCACTATCCAGATGTGGGGGAAGAAGAGCTTTGGTTAGCAGTTTGAGTTGTAAATGAATTGAACCGAAGCAGGTATTAATTAGTGTCTCTGCTTATTGGCATTGCCATAAGAGTTCCCATTCACTCACAAAGTGGCTGTTTTGCCTTGCTTGTGAAATCCAGGTATCAGGGCTGTGCAGGTCCTGGGATGCAGCCCTGCCCTGGAAGCACTCCTCACACCACTGGCACAAATGCAGCTGCTGGGAACAGGGTGAAAGCAGCAAAACCCCCATTAGATTTATGGTTTAATTCTTGTTGCTGACATCCCCCATTCCTAGGAAGCATAATTTAGACAATACCTGGGGGTATCTTGTATTTCCCTGTGATGCTATGGGGCTGCTGCACTCCAAATATTGACAGCGCCTGGGTGTAAAGCACCGTTTGGGTCATGTGTAGCCCTCGAGCAGCACACGGCTTGGGTTCTGCCAGGAAACAGGGAGTGAGATGGGGTAAAGCTGGGGAAGGATTCAGAAGCGCTTCTGTCCATGGCAGCAAGCAGCAGCATCCTTCTGGAGCAGGTGCCTGGCATCACTCCTGGCTGCAGCCCGGAATGAAGGACTGGAGGATTTAACTCGGAAAGCCTGCAGGTCCCTGAGGGATGGATGCTTAGGCTCATTGCAAAATAATGGATCAAGGTTTAGCAAGGCGAACTGAGAATTGGGACTGAACTGGTTTTGGAAATCCTTCAATGGCCTCCTTCCCCAAAATGACAACTTTCCTTTTGATATTTCTTTCTCTTCCTTTTCTTTTCTTTATAACTTCACTTCTAAGCGTGTGATTTCCAGTTTTTCTCAGGCCTCCCCTAGTTTCTGATTTACTTTGGAAATTGCCTCTAAGTAGGACCGCAGTGCCATGAACCCGACATGGTGTTCTGCCTGCTGGAAAGCCACTAAATCTTGGAAACTAACTGTGAAATCTAAAACCAGAACAGAGGCAATGGCCGGAGCAATGCTTCCTCAGGAAAGGGGTGGTGGAAACCTCAAACACAGTGAGCTCACTGCCTCGAAGATGATGTGTGGCAAAGGAGAGGGTAGCACATAGGATGCTCCCATTCTGCTGCGCTGGGCTTGGCGGTGGCATGTGGGCTGCCAGCACTGGGATTCAGCCTATGCATGGAGCTTCCCTGAGAAAGATACTGCCCTCTTCCTCCTTCTCTTTCCATTTGTAAACCAGGAATAGAGATAGCATCTGCAAATCGAAGTCAGGCAGGGGATGCTTTTTGTCAATCCTTACTTTGAAGACCGCTATGCGATGATCTCACAGATCACACAATAAATGGCAAAGTGTTGTATGTGACAAAGGGAACCTCTGCCTTGCGAAACAAACCTTTTCAGAAGTGCCATAGAAACCTGTCAAGTGCTCATCCTTCAAAGGCGGCTGCTGCGTAGGCCAAGGGCTCCTCGCTTGCATGCAGAACAAAAACAACGTCTGCGAGGTAAGGAAGTGTGAAGGGGAAATAGTCTTCCCCTCCATATTTGCATACTGGTCTTTAAATTGCATCACATAAATCAGCCCCACCAAGCAAATGTGGAGTGTTCTGAAATATTGTATTTGCTTTGGATCAGTTCACAACCAGATTGCTTTTATTTTGTTTCATAAGAAGTTGAGATTGGAGATGTATGGACATGTTACTCTTTATGTTTGCATCTGCCACCCTGGCAGGAGAAAAATGGTTGCTTGGGTTTTGCGAACGTTCTCCAATTGTTTTCCTAAAATGGTTTGGATGAAATACTGTTGATTCCTATAATTAGCTGAAATAATAAACTGGCAAGAGTTTGTTTTAGTTTCCTTTTGGAAGGAAAAATACTGCAATGAACTCAACACCCTACAGTGCAGTTGGCATGAACCGTAACGCTGTGATGTGAACAACTTGGGGTATATCACAGACTGCACCAAGTCCCGATGGTTGTTTTGGCTGGAGAGACCTGCATTCCTAGTGCTCTGTCTCCTCTATGGCCATAGGTCTTCCATTCAGCACTTGCAAAGACAGTGCGAAAGGGATGCTTCCAAGGAGGCAAAGGGAGTTCTAGAAGAGCATAATGCTTCAAGAGTGCATGCTCCTAACATGATAGAGGAGCCAGCTTGGATTCACCTTCTCCTTTCCTTACTAGGATCATTATCGAGACAGACTGAAAGCTTACTCCAGTGAATGGCAAAGGACAACCCCTGATGCACACAAGCAGAAAGGAGCGATGCTCCCAGTGCGCAGCTACTCACGGGCAAGAGGGCACTGGGCCAGAAATTCCTGGCATTATGGTGGGCAGCGTTCCTTAATCCTTCTTTCAGCCCTTGAAGGGATCTGGTGATTTTATCACTGTCCTCAGAAGGTGTAGATTTGGGTCTGTTCCTCAGGGCGCCTGCAGCATTGCTGGTCCTGGGGAATGAACCTGTGACACACACAAACCTCTTCTGCTTCCATTGCCCATGTTTAATAAAAGAAAGAACGCATCAGCCCAAGTAAAAAGTGCTGCAGGCTACTAAAATCATCTAATTTTGAGTCAGCTTTGGAAAAGATGTGTGGGTTTTTTAAGCACTTTTAAACCTGACAGCACCAGATTTCCTCTTTGACCTGCCTTCCTTCCCAGCTCTCAGCACCCCCTCCCTGTGCAATAGCCTCTGCTCCTCCACCCTGCATGAGTTGTGCACACTCGGATAGTGGATCAATCACCATAATAGCTGTTGTCTTCCAGGTTTATTAATGCTTTCCAACCGAATTCCTGTTTTCTTGCTAATAACCCTGCCAGTGGAACACTTTTGTGGACATGCAATTATTCATGTGGCAAACTTGCCTCCCGAATGCTGGTGGGTAATTAAGAAGCTTTGCATCCAACTGGAAGCAAGTCATTTTTAATCTCTGCAATCGGCTTCAAGCTGGGAATATTTCACTGCAGGACTGTCTTCACTGCAAGCACTGCTTAGGAAGGAAAGGCAGCTGATCCCTATGAAGGGAATGAGAGGGACACAGGTGCTACCCATAGGGATTCACTTGGCCCCACAGTTCATATAAGCAGGTTTATCCCTGCATTTGCAGAGTGAGACTGGAAGGAGAAGGGGTTTTGAATTGAAGGGACAATCAGGATCTGGGTGTTTGCTTGTCTGCTGCTGGCAGGGACAAGGAAAAGCACTGTAGAAAGAGGTATGACTTGGTGTTGGAGCAATGGTTTTCCTATGGTGCTTGTGTGGGTTGGGATTATTCCTGCCTCTTTCAGCAATAGTGGGCTGGGCAAAGCCATGACAGAAATGCTTTAGCAGCAGTGATGAGGAGTTCAGCTATGGAGAAAGCCAGGCTGGGTTTATTTATGCTCTTCTTGTTGAAGCAAAGCTATGGGCATCACTCCACTAGCTCAGCTAATAGCTGCTATCTGTCCCCAGCAGTCCTCTCTAGTTTTTGGTAGATAGGCAATGCTCAGATTTAGATACAACTGCTGGGCACAGCTCCAGTTCCCTGTGGCAGAGATAGACATAGGGCTGTATATGGACTGAAGACAGTATGTGGTCTTTTGTGTTGCTGGGCTTTGTCGTTTTAGTGTGTATTATGTTTGGCAGTCAGAATAGTTGGCCAAGCTGGGAGTCATCTGCTTCAAAAGAGTGCAACTTGGCAGCTCTGTTTTATCCTTTCCTGAGTCATGTTGGTGGAAGCTAAAATTTGAGAAGCTTAAAAATGAAAAGGAAGAGTCTTCTTGCTGTAAAGCATGGGTTTAACTTGTGGCTTTCCCTCTTCTTCCTTACACTTTCTTTATTGGTCCCAGGCACGATCACAGAGCTATCCATACAGGCAGTGGCAGCGATTTTATGCTGACTGTAAAAATACCCTGAACTATTCCCTCTGCAAAAGCCAGCACCTCTCTCAAATGCAGCATTGCCAGGGCCAGGGTGTTCCTCTTCCAGACAACTGAATATGGAAAAGAATGCAAAACACACGGAAGAAGCAGAGCCTGTCAGTCATTCCTCAGCAGCAGTCAGCACTGGGAAGGATGGGTGCAGAAGTCAAACATGGCCATTTTCCTCCAGCCACTTTCATACCTAGCTTAGAGGTAACTCCCCAGGATGTGGGATGCATCCTGCTCTCCAGGATGTACCCCAGATGTCTGTGGCTTTGCAGCTGAGTGGATGTGCTACTCTGCTACAGCACGGAGCGAGGTCATCGCCAGCATGCACTTGACAAGAGGCTGGGGCATGATGCAGAGGGAGTTCCCCAAGCCCTTCTAGGGCCCCTCACCAGCAATGGGATGCCCTTTGTACTGCAGGAGCTGAGGGGGCAGGGTTATCCTTGGGGAGCCAGGCATTCCTGGTGCAACACTGCATCCCTGACTGCAGCTTCTGCAGGAGCTGTTGTGTGCTGGACCTCACCCCACATGAGGATTCAGGGGTTGGTGGCTTCTTTGTCTGTCCCTAGGAAGGGCTGACACTGAGCCAGTTGTGCTGTGGCAAGCAAATGGTTTCCACCTTTCTGCCCCAAGCATGTGTTGCATCAGAAAGCTCTTGTAGGGCTGCAATGACCCAACCAGCACCCTCTTCCCCATCCATCTTCCTCAGTGTGAGCAATGCACGATGAATGCATCACCCTGCACACATGGGTATAATCCTGACCGTTCCATAGTGCCCATTAATCCACTGGAGTCATTTTAGACTGCTTTAATTCTATTTGTTTCATTATGCGGTTACAGCTCTCCTAAGACACAGTGCTAATTAACTCAATCCCATCCTAGCAAGTCCTGGCTCCCTCAGCATCTCCAGGGTTTCCAGTCCAGGGAATTGTAACAGCTCATTTATCCCAGGGGGTTTAAATGGATGCTTTTCTGTGATGGAGCTATAGGCTCATGATTGCAGAGGTGCATTCAAGTCTCTAATTCAGTGTGCAGCATTGAAAATTGTAGAGATTTTAAATAATTCATCACTGGACTTCAATATATTCAGCCATTCAAATTGGGAATCTGGGATACTGTTCTGCAGAGAGTGAGTGTGTGCCATGAGCAGAGGTTAGCTCTGCCCCTGTGTCCATGCAGAGGGGTTCGGACAAATTAAGCCAGAGGAAGTGACTGGCAGCAAAAGATACAGGAAAATCTGTGGCACATAATAATGTTGTGAGAGCCTCCATGCAGCTGTGGGCTGGGTGATGCTGGTACATGGTCCAGCAGGATGCAGGCTAGGAGACTGAATTAGCAAGAAGCATCGCCTGGGATTGTGTGGTTAGAGCCAAATGCGTGGTCAAGGTAAAGTCTTTGGGCTCAAACCCATGAACTGCCGGTGCCTGGGGACTGTATCTGTCTGTTGCTCCCTGTTCTGTATGTGGATTGCAAACTACTGCATGCAGTGAGATGCTCTTGTTCTTTGTTGTGTCCTGCTGGTGACTGACACAAACACACCCATCAGCAGACATAGCAGCAGCAATGGACTCTGTCACAGTTGGTAGAGACCCGAGGTTCAGAAGGTTCCCAAACCCACTGCAGTGGTGCTGAGTCCCACTGCGAAAGGGGTGGCGGTTTAGAAATATGGACCCGTAGCCTCATTTTATAGCTACACAGTTTCTGATCAGGACCTGCCTCTCCTTTCTTGACCCAAAGGTAGACCTTGAGAAGATGCTCCAGCAGTGGGGAACTGGGAGGGAGCTACATGTAGAATCCACAGGCGATGGGCTCCGCTCAGTGTGTTGAAAGCTATCCCAGCCACAAAGTACACTGGAACCTTTCTTCCAAGTTATTTATTTAAATAATAAACAGGTTATTTATGGGAAATGCTGCTGTTCAGGAGGGGGTTGATTCTGCAGGGTCTCAACACCTATTCACCTCCACAGAAGCAGGAAGCACTCAGAACCTCTCCTAAGATCCCCACGCATTGCACAGGGTGGAAACCTTTAGTGTCCCTCTTAGTTTTATGCATTATAGTCACATTATAAAGAAGTCCTGCAGAACATTCAATTACTTAGTGCACAATTATAATCATATTTGTATATCTATAAGTAGGTCACCATTCTCTTAGGTTAATCAATTATAATGGCATTCACACCAGTTTCTCTCATAAATCACTGGCTTTTAGTGTATCCAGTGAGATAATGGAGGAAAACCATCTAATTTGGGTCTAACCAGAATGAAATGGGAACGTGCATAATTTGCTTCTACGAAGTGTATCTAATGTTCTCTACATCTGTATTTATTTGTGCTGTTTCATGCTGCATGTTGCCTAAGAGGCAAAAAAAACACAGAGGTTGCTGCACTTAAAACTAAATGACCCGGAGTAATACAATTTATCTGCATTTATTTTGCATTGTTCATCATGGCAGATATTTTAATAACCCACTTCTGATGGCTGATGCACTGATTACCAATCACACAGACATTTGAGGCCCAACAGCAAGACTGTTTGGTGTGCTGCAGGAATATTAGGGAGAGCTGTTTTGCCATGTAAAGCAAGCAGTTAAGTGGAGATGGAGGACTTTGCTCAGGCTGGAGGCCACAAAAGCTCTAGGACATAGCTGGATGCCACCAAATCGTGAACATCTGCTGAGCAACTGCCAGTGTCGCTGCTTTAATGCCTACATTAAAGGCACTTCTGCAGCTTTCAGGCAACTTGGTGAATGGGATAAATCATAACTGAACGGCTCCTCTTTTCTGCCCACTGGGTGCCATGGTGCTGTTGTCAGAGATGGGTGGAAGATCCCTGTGCCACCTTCAGTGGTGGCCTAGGGCTGGCTCAAGGGGAGTAGGATGTATGTGGGAAAGTACAGAGCAAGACCTAGACTAGTGCTACCAGATCTGGTTCATCCCAGTTTAACTGGAGAAACTGGAGAGGAGGGATATGGAGACATTAAGGGGCTTGGGATGCCTGCTTTGGCTGATGCAAGGCTTTGGCTGATGGGCCAACTAACCCCAGGGGGGCTGCAGGGGCTTGCCTTGTGTGGAGTTACTGAATCCTCTGGACATGAATTATTTGTTAGAGCTGTTCAGCCTGCAGAAGAGAAGCTGCGTCGAGACCTCAGAGCAGTTCCAGTGTCTGAAGGGGGCTACAAGGATGCTGGAGAGGGGCTCTTCATCAGGGACTGCAGTGATAGGACAAGGGGTGATGGGTTCAAACTGAAACAGCAGAAGTTCAGGTTAGATCTAAGGAAGAAGCTCTTTACTGTGAAGGTGGTGAGGCGCTGGCACAGGTCCTGCAGGGACGTGGAGCTTGCACCATTGCAGTGAGCCATATGGTGAGTACAGCTCAGCCTGGCTCCAGAGCAGAGCTGCTCCAGCCCTCGCAGCATCTCCATGGCCTCCTCTGCCCTCGCTCCAGCAGCTCCACGTCCCTCTTGTGCTGCTGCCCCAGAGCTGGATCAGGGCTGCAGGGGGGGTATCCCCAGAGCACAGCAGAGGGGTGGCAGTGAGATGCTGTTTTGGCAGCATCCCTCTTGCCCCCCCATGCTCAGTGTGGGTCACAGGAAGGGCCAGCACAGCCTCAGCTGCTCGGCTCCTCTCCAGAGAAGCATTTGTGAGGATTTATGTGTGTCAGGCTCCTATTTTAGGAGGGAAACGTGTCAGTAGATCATAAATGTTGCAAGTGATTTATGTTGGCTGGTTTGGGTACCTCAGCCCCAGGAGCAGACAAATTGTGGGTTTTATGTTTTATTTACACTTTCAGGGAATTTAGTGTCTTTGGAAAGCACTGGGCCTGCATCCCAGAGGGAAGCTGACTCCCAGTGGGATGGATAACCCCAGGCAGCTCCCCCTCACAGGGTGCTGTGGGAGGTGTTGAAAACCAACTTATTTCTTAAGTTATTTTATGTCTGAGTAGATGGTTTTAATCCATTTCTATTTGTATGGGAGTTGGGAAGTCCAACACATCTGCAGTGACAGCAGAGAGCACAATAGAGGGTTTAGCTGAGTTTTAGGTACGCAGAAGAGTTAAATTAATTAACAGTAATCTCTTTAAAACGTATGGCAGAGTAACACCAGTGTAGTCTGTCCAAAGGTTCTTTGGGACTTAATAGAGACCTGAGAGTCATTAATAATGTAATAACCCATGGTTAAGCTGATAGTATCAGCCAGTTGGCGGGTAGAGTTTGGATTTTGCGAAGAGGATCCTTTGTGTTTCCTGTGTGGAGTCTGTCTGCAAGAGGTGCTTAAAGTCCCTGAAATTCCCATGTGGATCACGGGTGTAATCACTATTATTGTATTATAATGCCTGCAGGCTTAGAGCAGGTACAGTTGCAAGGGACAACAGAGTGTTTTAAGAACAGATAGTTAACTCCTTAGCTTATAAGCACCTATCTAAGCTCTGTTCAATTAATGAAACACGACTGAAGCAAAACGGATTGGTACCAACCAAAGCACTGCACTTTAAGCTCCTCTAATTATGCAATAAGATAATGTCCACCAGAAATAATTTTTAATTAGCTTAATTTAGGCATAGAGGGGAAAAAACAGCATTATATTTCTAGTTCTGGAGCACCTAAAATGACCTCAAGGGACGGGGGGAGTGAAAATCAATTGAATGTTGTGCGTGTCCTCACGTCTGCTCTTCCCTGCAGGACGTCAGCAAATCCCTGTGGGTTTGGGCTCCTGGATTTGCTGGCAAGAGGTGGTTTGGGGGGGCTCTGGGTGCAGGGGGCACTGCACGGGGGTGCCCTTGGTTCTCCCCACCACTCATTTCCAGCCCCAACTGCCTGCAGTCTCTCTGGCTCCACTGTCAGGAGGTGGAAACATGCTGGCTAGAATAGGGACTTTTGTTCTGTTCCGGTTTGTTTTCCTCTTTCCTTTTCCCTATTCACACATGTAAAGGCCAAACCAGACCATTAAGTCCAACTAATCCTACATCCTGCATGACAAAGGCCATCCCGCCCATCCCCTAATTCCTCAATACCATGGCTGACCATGACCGTGTGATTATATCCCCTCCTGTAAACGTGCGGAGAGCCTCTGTGTGCTCCAGACACAGAGCAGGACCCCACTGAAAACACCCAGCCTTGATTTAAAGACTAAGCAGTGGATGATTTATCACATCCCTCATGAAACCACTCCAATGCATAATTACGCTTACAGTCAAATAAGTCATTTGGCCTGAAAGCATGGGGAGCCGTACACAAAGCGCCTGGTGTACAGTTGTGTTGGGTTATGAGGCAAGGGGTCCGACACCATCACTTTTATGTCTTTTCAGGGAAGAAACAAGGATATCTGAACCATTTGCACAACATAGAAGCTCTCCAGCCCTTGCCTGGAAAAGGCAGGAGGTTTGCTGGGGAAGCTGTGCAGAGAGGGAGCAATAAAGAAAAGAGGGTTTTACAATGCAAGGTCGAATGGGAAACTTTTATTGGAGGGGTTTGGCCAGCTCCTAATCCCATGGGGGAAAGGAGGAGGAATTTGAATGTGGTGTTTTTCCCTGTTGGAAGGTCAAAGTCATTCCACGCAACTGCAAAGCAACATAAGAGACATACACTTACTCCTCTGTGGTGGCTGTCAAAAATGGAGGAGTTTTGTAGTCCCAAACAGTACATTTCATCAAAGCCCTGCAGGTAAAAATGATCTGCTGGCTTGAAATGTATCTTAATGAGCAGAATGCAGCCAATGGAACAGGGTGCAGCTGAAAGTGACAGATGGGATCATTTAAAGTTTGATTCTTTGCATGAAAGAAAACAGTATTTGCTTTTCCTAAGTTATTTTTCCTGTGGTTGTTGGTGTTCTGCACAGTGTCACAGCCTCCCATTGGCAGTCCCTGGTCTCTGGCAGGTTAACTTATCCAGGGTCTCTCAAATGCAGAGTTAGAGGTTGCTCCTGGAACTCCTCAGCTCGCATAAACCCATGGAGCTCATCCAACATCCCATGGCAAATAGTGATTGTCTCCTTGGCCAAGAAACCTTTTGGTAGCTAAGGACTGGAAGCAAAGACATGACAGTTTATAACCCAATAGTGCTTTAAGCTTTTAGTTATTGGAGAGTGATGGCGAATTGTTCCCAAAAATGTGTAATGTGTTGGGGAAGTGCTTTTTGGTGGGGCAGGGTGAGTAATCCTGGGTTTAATGCTCGGCAGGTTCAAGCAGAACGTGTCCTGCATCAGGGTTCCCCATAGGGATGGCTGCAGCAGACTCTGCTTTGGGAGCTCTGTCTCTAAGGCTGGAATCTAAGCCTGAAGCTGTCCAGGGCCAGTCCTCTAAAAATGCAATCAGGCATCGGTCAGGCAGGTTGAGAGAGTGTTTGAAATGTTTGTTCCAGAGTGTTTTCAGACACAACTGCAGGAATTTATCACTGCTGTATCACTTGGGACCGAGGCAAGTCCATAAAAGCTCTATGCAGTTGAAGGATGCATTTCCCTATAGGAGATCTGCTGAATTGATGCTGAGAGGTGTCCTTAATGTGTAGGACCATATTGTTATGTGCTGCTTATCTTTAATGGCGGAAGATGAGCAGGAAAAGGAGTGCAATCGGCCCTGTGCATTAAACCAGCTGTCACTGCTGTAGTAAAAATTACCTGTGCAAAGAGAGGGTAATCTGGTGGTTGCACCACATCCAGGTACAACAGCACGTACAGACCACGGTAGTGGACCCTGCCACCCATGCTGGGGCAGGAACAGAAGCATTAACCCTCTCTCCTCTACCCACTTGTTTTCTGATGAGATCCATTAGCAGTTAACAAAGGTTCAAGAAACAAAAGGGGTGATCTGTAGGTTCTCTTGTTTAAGCAGTGTTGGACTAGATTTTACCATCTAAACAGCAAATGTTGCGCTGTGCAGCCCTCAGCCTGGAGGATGAAGAGCTCATGCTAGCATCGGATCACAGAATCATGGAATGGTTTGGGTTGAAGGGACCTTAAAGCTCCTCCAGCTCCAACCCCTGCCACGGACAGGGACCCCTTCCACTAGAGCAGCTTGCTCCAAGCCCCTGTGTCCAACCTGGCCTTGAACACTGCCAGGGATGGGGCAGCCACAGCTTCTCTGGGCACCCTGTGCCAGCGCCTCAGCACCCTCACAGGGAAGAGCTTCTGCCTTAGGTCTAACCTGAACTTCCCCTGTTTCAGTTTGAATCCGTCACCCCTTGTCCTACCGCTACAGCTCCTGATGAAGAGTCCCTCTCTGGTATCCAAATCTGCCCATTAGATGGGTGAGGGGAAACTGAGGCTGTGGTGGGGCTGCTGCTGGTCCCCAACCATCCCTTCCAGGGTTCTGCAGCATCCTAAACCTACTCTAAAGCAGTGAGCAGCAGGCTTGGACAACAGTGAGGCCAGTCCATGCTGCTCAGCCCTTCCTGGCTGAAGGGATGCTCTCATCACAGAGTGGGTACCTGTAAACCCGCCTCTCCTGTTCAAGGCAATGATGGATCCAGGCAGGAAACGTGAACTGCATGTGTACTCCCTGCCACGCAGCTCCGTGTCAGCTGGGAAGAGAAGAAAGGGATTGCAAGGAATTTCTTCAGCTGTATTCCAGCAGCAGATTAAAATAGCTGCTACTATTTTAATCTGGCAAAGTGGCAGCTAAGGCACATGCGGGACTGGCAGCGTCTCCCACAAAGCTGGGATTCAAAGAGCAGCCTGTGCCTTTAGTAATGCAAATGCTGGGCTGGCCCTCAGCCCTGGCCCCACACCAAGTCACCCCACGGCTAGAATTTAGGATCAGGAGACATAAAATCATACTGCCCTGTTCTTCCTTTACTCATCGTGAAGGGGTGTGATGCTGTTTCACTGGATGGCAAGATTGCTCCCTGAAGATCCATCAGCCCTGCTGCTCTGGAGCCTGTGGGAAGAAGCTGCCCTCCAAGCTTCTCTTATTATTATTACTGTTATTATGTTTCTTTTCACTTCGCCTTCATTTATTTTCATTCATTTTATAAAATGAGGTAATTGCGTAAACTCATCTGTGGAAATTTAAGACCTTTTCCTGTGATGTTCTGGGTTTTCTCCTGTATCTGATCCCCTCTCGCACAGGTGAATCCCACAAGACTGTTGCCTGAATTCAGCACCAATTTAAATAAGCAAATATTTATACAGCATCCCCGAGGTGCTGTGTACACAGGAGGACACCAAATTAAGTTAAATCGATATTAACTGCTCTAGGATTGAAGAAGGTCCAGGCAAAAGGATGGGACCAGTTTAACAAAATCTATTTAAAACCCAGTGTAATTAAACTGGAATAAGTTCACTGTGAAGGGCAGATTTCACCTTTCAGATTCCTTGAGTGTCTTTGGAGGAAATCCCACTGTGTTTGTTCCACGCAGGACTACAGGAAACATTATTTTCCTCTTGGTTTTAAGAAGATGCAAAAAATAGGTGTACTACTCATTTAACAGCCCTTCTCTAAGTTATCTAACTTAGCTTTTTACCTACCTTTAACTGGGCAAACGCTGCAGGCTTTGTTCTAAAGTAGGTCAGATATACCAGGTTTGCATCTTGGAATCGGACACAAAAAGTACCTTGGACCATATGGCCTACAGACCTGGCTTTGCTGGCTCACACCCTTTCTAATTCCTCTTAATCTGCTCATAAGCCCCCTCCAAAAGGGTGCTTCACACACCTCATCACTAATCTCTTTCAATGCCTGGTTGCCCTGTGGATCTAATGCCAGATGGCATTAATATACCCATCGCTGTAATTATTCAGACAAGCAAACAGGGGCAGGAGCAGTCTCAACTTCTTGCTTTTCCCGGTGATTCAGGGGCATACTTGAAAGGGCCCTTTCATCCCCATGGATCCTGTTCCCTGGAGTTGTCCCAGACTGTCCTCATCAAAAGGGAATTTGATGTTTCAGCAGTTTCTCAGCCAATTTCATGCTGGGATAAGAATCAGTGGTGATGGGACAGCATCATTTATCCCTGATTATTGCCCAGAAGCTTGGTACACATCCAGATGCCAGCCCCACACCGGGTCCTCGTGGAAAACCTTTCACAGGATTGCGCTCTTTGTGTGAAACGGGAATACTGCTGATACCTTGCAATCTGAAAGCAAGCCTGCCTTTTGTCTGGCTGCAACTGATGGTGAGCATCCAAGATATCCTGCAATGAACAGCCTGGGTGGATGGTTTCTGATGCCACGTGTTAGGTAGGAGGTGCTTCTGAAAGCTCCTTGCACCGTACAAGTACTGAGCAAGTACCTCCCACCAAGTCCATCTTCCCATATGTGATTTCTATGAAGTTTATTTAGCTATCCGTCAGCAGCAAAATGAAACTGTAATGGATTATCTTGCAGCGGATCCCTTGAGTTTCCAGGTATTTGGCTCAAGCTTTGAAATGTTGCCCAGTTTATCACACACAAAAAGAGCTCTGGGCAATGTATTCAGGAAGGTAAGATCGCTCCATCAGTTCAATAGCCGGAAAAACACAAAGGTGCTTTTGGACATCTCAGGTTCTCCAAGACCCTTTGTGTTATCCAGAGTGAGACTTCATGCTCCTATCAAGTGCTCTTGGTGTTAGGAGTGGGTGGCAGTGATGCCATAGTGACAAGAAGCAAGGCTTTGATGCCCACATTACAAAGAATATGCAAACTTATATAATTCCTTTGATTAGCTGCTCTCTGATATGTCAGGTCCATGAATAATCAAGCCTCATTTTCTAATTAGTTTTAGTCATCACCCTGCTGCTCCATGCCTTTGCTCATTTGCATACCCTTTCTCTAGTGAAGGGCCTTATTCTGTGTGGTGCTGGTGGGGCTTCTGCCCTCTCCCATCATAGCAGTTCTTTGGTACTTTGCTGGCCATTACCTTGCTCTCAGTCCTGCTTCTCCTCCCGTGCAGTGACCAGCTCATTCCTCTATGCTTTTACACTCAGTTTCTAAGCCCTGTTTCCCCAGGGAACTATCAAAGCCCTGGGTTTGCACATGTCTTATGGAAGTGGTAGAGCGAGGTACTTCTGGGACACAGGAGGACAAGGCTGGAGCTGCAGCGCCATCGCTTTGAGGACCCACAATGGGAAGAGTGGGTTTGAATGCTCTGGCCACAAACCTATTCAGCCGAGAGACAACTCCACAAAGGCAAGCTGCGGCAGTTGGGCTGGTGGCAGTTGCGTTTGCTATTTTAATGAATATGCTATTTTCACGACCCAGGAGGCTTTTCTGTAGTTATTTCATTTATCTTCTCCCCCTTCCTGCACAGGTACTATAAGAAGAACCACATTGTGAGGAGATACAGCAAAGGTGATGGCTCATTTGCATTTATTTTAATCAAGTTATTCTAATTGTGCTATTGTGCAAATATGGTTTCCCCTCTCATTTAAAGAGGATCTCATCCTCCCAGCAGCAGTCAGGGCTACCCCAGCCCTGGCCAGGGCTGCTTCAGCCCAGTCCTTCCTCTGCTGCTGCCGGTGCTCTGCAGAGCAGCAGACACTGGGAGCTTACTCTGGTTGAAATGACAAGAAACCTCAATCCTTTCAGTGAGCTGGAGGCATTAGTGCCTAAGAAAGCTCAGGTTTACACACTGACAGCCCGCTTACCTCCAAGCTGATGTGTGTTTTCTCTTTGATAGGGCTAAGCAGTCACCATTTACCAGTCAAATGCAGAGGTCAAATTCAGCTGCTGTGGAAACAAAGGTATTCAGAAAACATACAGGGATGTGAGGATCAGTCTTGCACAAAGAGCTAACAATAGTTTCCTAAAGCTGCAAAGATCAACTTAGGGTTTGAAGCACCAGGCATTGTATTGATTTGCCTCTGGGCAAATACCTGGTGCTTTCGCACGCAAACCCCAGCCTTTCTGAACGTTTCAGTGTGAAAATAAGGGGAGTCAGCCCGAGATGAGAACCTGCACCAGCTCAGCTGGACCCTGCTGTCGCATCCACAGCAACAGAAGGGGCTGGGACTGGAGACGCTGTGCTTGGGGGGGGGGGCAGCTGCAGAAGGGACCAGCTGGTGGGTGAGGATGCTGCGAGGTGGAAGAGGAGCAGTGATTTATATCAACGTGCTCATCCTCTGTGTCAGCACAGAAGGGTGCTGTGGGAATAGGGACTGTGTGTTTGGGGTGTGGGGGATACTCTGTGTTGGGAGGAAGGCAGAGGTTTTGTTGCACTGGCTTTACTCAGCGGTTTTGCTCAACCTCAACCCAAACCAGCTGCCACGCCAGCCACCGAAACTTGTTCATGCTGTAAAACCTTAACAGCTCTGTTCTGTCCCACTTTCATCTCATTCGGGGAGACTTTCATTTCTTTAGTGCCTGAGCGCATGTTTTGTGTCCCTGGATGAAAGCCAGGGAGCATCATTTACATACTGTGGGTGAGAAGGCAGCAGACTGGAGCCCATCACTCATCAGTGAAAGGATGATCATTGTTTAGCCCATTCCAAAGTAATGGCTCTGCTGGGAACATCAACCCAGTATGCATCATGTCTTTTATGGTATATATTAATTTAGTGTAGACATTAGGCCATCGTTATTTTCTCCTTTTAATTCCCATGTATTAGCATTCAGGATTGGTTTTAACCCAGCACACATCTTTGTCATTTCATAATGTAAAATAAATAACGCTGGAGGCAAACATCTCTATTTTTTTTATATCAACAACTGTGGGAAAGTGATGGGTATAAAGCACAGAAACATCTTTATAATTTTAAGGCTCAAGTTTCAGAACACAGCATTTTCATTAAATGGTGCAATCCATTCATTTTGGAGCTACGGATATAAACAGAAGCAAATTAACTCGGTAGCTCTCATGCCTAGAATCTCTGTGATAAAACCAGCTATTATTGGGAGTGTAAATGTTTACCAAATATTAGAGACAACCCTAAAAAAACCCTAGGAAAGACAGGATAGGCTGCTCAAGGATGAAAGCCATAAAGACATCTCCTCCCAGCACAGCATGTACTTGGTGAAATTGCCTACAGTGAATTGCTGTGAGAGGAGGAGAAAGAAGCTAATTCTTTATTTTTTTCCCCTTTTTTTATGATGGATAAAGGTCTAGGAAAGTGTTTTCAAATGATTCTCTTCGCTGTTTGCTGTGCGTATTAGAAAACACAGCTCTGGGTGGAATGGCCCATGGCAGGATGCAGCACGTCTGTGTAATGTCTGCAGCTGAGCACACCATTGAGTGCATCAGTTAAACTGGGGGCAGCCAAACCCCAACTCCTGGCACAGCTGCTTTACTTGGAAAGCCAGAAGGACACAACCTGCAGCACTGTGTCCAGCTCGGGATCCTCAGTACCGGAAAGACATGGACCTGTTGGAGAGGGTCTGGAGAAGGACCACAGAAGTGATCCGGGGCTGGAGCACCTCTGCTATGAGGAAAGGCTGAGGGAGTTGGGGTTGTTCAGCTGGAGACTGGGGGAGATCTTACTGTGGCCTTTCAGTTCTTAAAAGGGCCTATAAGAAAGATGGGGAGAGACTTTTTAGCAGGGCCTGTTGTGACAGGACAAGGGGTGATGGGTTTAAACTAAAAGAGGGAGATTTGATCTTAAAGGTCTTTTTCAACCTAATTGATTCTATGATTCAGGCTGGATCACAGGAAAAAATTCTTTACAGCAAGGGTGGTAAAACACTGGCACAGGCTGCTCGGACAGGTGGTGGATGCGCCATCCCAGGAGACATTCCAGGCCAGGCTGGATGTGTTTCTGGACAACCCCGTCTAGTTGAAGATGTCCCTGCTCACTGCAGGGGTTGGACTGGGTGAGCTTTGAAGGTTCCTTCCAACCCAAACCCTTCTGTGATTCTACGACACCAGGGATGGCTGAAAACCTCCTTTAGTCAGTAACCTCTAGTTTGCTTTTCTAAAGTCACTTGCAAGGCTGCAGCTCTCCCAGGCATCAACTGCCACAGCATCAGTTGCTCCCCAAGGGAAAAAGGCAAACCCCTGGCTCTCTTGCTGTGCTCTTGCTGGGTGGCACATGGTGAGCACAGCGGGGTGAGCACCAGTGTGACACTGGTGTGCCAGGCCTCATTGACAACACACCAGGAGCTGGAGGGCTAAATGTAATTTGCATATAAATATACAAATGACTTTAATCAGAGATAAGCCCATAGAGCCCTTGCTATTAGTATTTACAGAACACTTGCTTTGTGCAGAGGGGCTTCAAAATATGCTGAGACAGCACATGTGAACCACAGAATTATCAGGCTTGGAAGGGACCTTGAGGTCATCCAGTCCAACTGCTGCCAAGGCAGAGCCACCCAGAGCAGGTCACACAGGAACGTGTCCCATGGTGGGTTTGGGATGTCTCCAGAGAGGGAGACTCCACAACCCCCCTGAGCAGCCTGTTCAGTGCTCTGACACACTCAGTGCAAAGAAGTTCTTCCTTGTGTTGAGGTGAAACTTGTGGTGGTTTAGTTCATGGCCACTGCTCCTCATCCTATTGCTGGGCACCACAGAAGAGTCTGGCACCATCCTCCTGGCACCCGCCTCTGAGATGCTGATCTGCATTGATGGGATCTGCTCTGCTCCAGACTAACCAGGCCCAGCTCCCACCATCTCTCCTCATAAGAGAGATGCTCCAGACCCCTGAGCATCCCTGTGGCCTCCGCTGGACCCTCTCCAGTAGTTCCTTGCTTGTCTTGTACTGAGGAGCCCAGAACCGGACACAGTGCTCCGCAGGTGGCCTCAGCAGAGTTGAGCAAGGGGGCAGGATCACCTCCCTTGCCCTGCTGCCACACTGCTCCCAATGCACCCCATGTATTTGTCACCTGAATGAACTGAAACCTCTTGGGGTGTCAAGAAAAACACCTGATACACTCAACCCCCCAAACCCCGGTGCTGATGTGTGTGGAAAGCACAGCTTGGTGCATAGGACATCAGTGATCGTGGACAGTGCCATGAATGGAGCGTGCCTCAGCACCGCACGTCTGTCCTGGTCCACGGCTGGAGCGCGGGACTGTGCAGAGCCGGTCCCGGTCCATGGCTGGAGGGCAGGGCTCTGCAGAGCCGGTTCCGGTCCATGAGCGCGGGGCTCTGCGGAGCCGGTCCATGGCTGGAACGTGGGACTGCAGAGACGGTCCCGGTCCATAAGCGCGGGGCTGTGCAGAACCGGTTCCGGTCCGTGGCTGCAGCGCGGGGCTCTGCGGAGCCGGTCCCAGTCCCGCAGCACCGCACCCCCCACGTGCCGATCGCGCCACCGACACCGGAAAACCCCCGGTGTGGGCGTGGCCCGGCGCGGGGGGCGTGTCCGGGGCGTGCCGGCGCGGGGGCTGCCGGGAAGGGCCGGCGGCGGCGGCGGCGGGGCGATGGCGGCGGAGCGCGGCCGGGGCGGTCAGCGGCGGCGGCTGTGGCTGTGAGCGGTGGCGGCGATGCGCGGCGCTCCCGGCGAGCATGGAGGACCGGTCCCACAAGGTGCTGCTGGCGCTGGTGATGCTCTTCCTCTTCGCCGTGATTGTGCTGCAGTACGTGTGCCCGGGCACCGAGTGCCAGCTCCTGCGGCTCCGCGCGCTCAGCCCCGCCGCCGCCGCCGACCCGTACCGGGCGGAGGACGAGACGCCGGCGCGGTTTGTTCCCCGTTTCAATTTCTCCGCCGGAGACTTGCTGCGGCGGGTGGACTTCAATATCAAAGGGGACGACCTGATCGTGTTCCTGCACATCCAGAAGACGGGCGGCACCACGTTCGGCCGGCACTTGGTCCGCAACATCCAGCTGGAGCAGCCCTGCGAGTGCCGCGCCGGGCAGAAGAAGTGTACCTGCCACCGGCCCGGCAAGCGGGAGACATGGCTCTTCTCCCGCTTCTCCACCGGCTGGAGCTGCGGGCTGCACGCCGACTGGACCGAGCTCACCAACTGCGTGCCCTCCGTGGTGGACAGCAAGAAGGAGGTGCGGCTCCGGCCCTCCAGGTGAGGCCGTGCGGGGGGAACCGGGCCTTTCCCCCGAGGGGGGCTTCCCGTGGACCCTCCCTCCGCTCCCCCTGCGGCGGGACGGGCGATGGACACGGCTGGCGCGGTGGTGGCGGGGATGATGCTGCGGTGTGCGGGGTAGGACGTGAGCCCCGCAGGTACGGGGCTGCAGGGGCGGGGCGGCAGCCAGGGCACCCCCTGCTCTGCCGCGAATGAGGAGTTCTAAACGATGTCCCACGGGCTGTCGCGATTGTAACTGCAGGTGGGGAAAGACCCGAGTGACAGAGCCCGGTGACACCGGACAGGCCTGGCAGCCCCATGGCTCGGCGGCCCCCGGCTTTTGTCCGGCTCATCCAGAGGCGAGGGTCCTCCCGGACCCCTGCCGTCCGCCCCAGAGCTTCTCCATCTCCAGCAGGTACTGAGCTCCCCGGGTTTGCCGGGAATTAACATTGGTTTTGGGAGTGTTCATGAGCCTCTGCGTCTTGTTCCACTTGAAGTTTAGCTTACCTTGCAAAGTAAAGGTTAATCTTGTGGCTGAATTCCCTGCAACATTGGCATTGTCCTTCAGCCCTAACCTTGTTTACTTTGTGTTTGCGTTTTGGGTTGTAGTGACACCGCATCCCTGCACCTTGCTTTTGCAGTTACTGACCTCGCCCGGCCATAGCTGGGTGGTTGCCTGAATGCTGCCCCTGCCTTTCTAAAGCCCTTCCCCTGGGCAGCGAGAAGCCGCTGGCTCTGCTCCTGGAGCTGTTTGGTTACAGCCTGCCTTCAGTTGCAACAGAGCGAGCCGCTTGTCCGCGGCATTGCACGCAGAGGTACCCTGCAACAGAGGTTTAGTGTCTTTTCATACTGCTTCGCTGGGAAATGCGAAACTAGGATATCACTCCTACTGCACCGTTAGACTGATGGCAGGTCCCCTTACAATGAGGGGACTGTGATATATCATGCTATCTGAAGTCAAGTCTAAGCACAGATTCACTTGAAATAGGAAGCAATTTCTTTCTAGAATTCCTTTTATATAGTGTGACACTACACTGCCATCTAGTAGAAAAATGGTTCACGTCATTATCTGCCTGTAGCCCAGCAGCAGCGCTTGGAGACTTGGCTATTGTGATTCCTGCTCTTTTGTTTCCCTGACTGCTTCAAAATTTCATCATCTCCTTTTTGTGACATCCCATTTGCAAACATCGGGAAATGATTCCAGCCCCCTTTGGGTCTATTAGCTTCCTGTTTTCAGGCTGCCGAGCCTTGCAGGCTCCGGTGTTTATTTTACCTGTCCTATAAATATGTTGTTTGTCAGCAGAAATGGAAATTGCATAACGTGCACTCTCTTTGCGGAGCAGCTTCAGGTGATCCTTCTTTCTCTTCCCTCAGAGGTGGGCCTGGCCTGCAGAGTTGTAGCTGTGGAGCAGGGATTTCCTTCCTTCCCCAGGGACAGGTCATCTGTGTCTGTGCTCAGGCTTAGTTGTGTCTGGAAGAACGGGAGACTCCTTGTCCTGAACCCACCACCTTAGGCAGGAGGGAGCGCCCGGCTTGGAGAGCTGAGATTTCAGTCTGTACCTTTCGGCTTTGTGGTTTTTGGTGTGTGTTCTCAAAACCTGCTTTTCTGAGTCAAAATAGAAGAGCTGTGAGTACCTGTCCAGGAGTTCAGAGCAATGCTTCCTTGTCCAGCCGATGATGTATGTTGTCAAAGCCAGCTTCTGAGAGGTCACTGGGACTTGTGACTTGGGACTGAAGCCAGGAGAGAGGAAGCTGTGATTATTCTGTGTTCGGTAGAGGTCTGCTTTCCCAAAGGCTTCAGAATGATGTTATATTTTTAATAACCTAATTACACAGCTTGCTTGTTCTCCAAATAATGCCTTGACAAGCAGTTATTTGAACTGCAGCTTCTAAATGTTGAAAAGTACAGGAAGAGAAGAAGTTCTTAAATGCACAGTGGCCCTTCAAGTCTTCCTGCCCGTTGTCATACCTTGACTTTAATTTTGTGATCCTGATTCAGCAACATTCAGCTGACAACTAATTAATTAGAACCTATTCCTAGAGCCAGGCACAGGTGCTAATGTGGACAGAGAATAGATGCTTCCAGAGCAGGTGTGGGATGTAGGGGGTCTGAGTGGAGTAGCTGTGCGATGAGGAGGCCTGAGTGGAGACCAGTGGGGCCAGCCCCAGCTCCAGCAGTGGGGTTCTGGGAGGACCATGCTGTGTGTGTTGCTGTTGAGCTACACAATGCAGTCTGTAGGTACTGGCTTGGGGCTGTGTAGCCTTGTCTGATAATAGCCAAATCAGTGGTGGTTGTGCCAGCAAACTTTTTAGCTTGTACCTGTGTGTTTGCAGGAGTTTGCCTTGTGGGGCATGGAGAGCCTACTTGTCAGATTGCTGTTAGCTGGGGCCTTCTGTCTGATTGAGAGTTGAGCCTTTGTTAGGCTGGAGAATCCCCTGGCCTGGACCTTGTGATGCTCAGCACTAGGTACAGAGCATCACCTTGGTAGTATCTGGAGGATATGCTCATAAAGAACCCTGTTGCCTGCAGCATTTATCCTCCAGTTTGTGCTCTTCATCTCATCCCTGGTTTGGGTCTGTCTCTGTTTGGAAGTTGCAGGCTTGAAGGGCAGATTCCTTCACTGGAGCAGTAGAAACACTCAGGATGACTGTTGTGATACTTGTTTTGGATTTAACCTGGTGATGTTTTCCTGAATATGAAAGCATATAGGTTCCCAAAACTTGCTTTCCTTTGTAGTAGTGGCTTTTGTTCCTTATAAAACAGCTAAATAGTTCTCCCTCTCCTCCTTTAGTCCTTCCTTTCCTAGAGGGGCATGAATCTCCGAGTGTGGGGAGAGGGATTTATTGGTTTTGCCTCCTTGGGGCCCATCTGGGTGTACTGTATGCTCCCGTTCCTGCTTGTCTACTGTTGCACCAGTGCTGCTCACCCCTGGGCATCTAGAAGCCTTAGGAGAGAAGGTGCAGCATAGCTTATGCATTGATTGCTCTGGCTTTGCTGCTTGGGAGGTTGGTGGAATGTGCTGATGGTGGTGGCAGAAAGGAGAGGTTTGTCTGGGCTGCTTGGCATCAATGGTGAGAAAGGAGAAATGTGCCTTTTCCTAGTCATGAGTGACTGACTTGGGTCACTTGATTGATTGTGGAAGCCTCAAAGCTCTTGGCACACTAAACGGAGGCAGCGTCCAAAGGAATTGTGCATGAGAGCATCACAGAACCGAGGTTTCACTTGGCTCTGGCTAATTATTATGGGGAGTATCTACTGAACTTGTCTATAGCAATAAATCCAATGGCACCATTGCAAGAAACAAAAGGCCTTGGGGTTAGACTGGAAAATGTAATGAGACATGGGAGCAGATACAGATACTTACGTTCTGAAGTGGTGTCTTGCCTTTTAACCTTGTTGGGTGAGAGAGTTGGCTGTGGGTAAAGGTCCGGCTGTATTTGGGGTCCCCCCGGCTAGTGTTAAATGGAAGTGATGCTCTCTGTTGAGAGTTTGTGGAGGAGCCCCTGGAGCCAGGAGGTCTGAGAGTGGAAGAAATCTTATGCTGCTGGTACAGCCCTGTTGGACCAGGACCAGGGATGGTGCTTACTGGTTTTTGGGAGGTCTGATGCTGGCACCATGTTGTTGTAATGTGGGACAGAAGCCCCTGGTGATGCATGGGTGTTCTCGTCTTGTCCCTGCATGTTAGTTAAACTCTTCCAAGTTAAGCCTTATGAAAATCTGAAGAAAAGATGCATTAAGACATTTCCCGGCAAACTGGAAGCATTTACTGTGTGTGGCTCTGTTGGTTGAACAGGTTAAGCCTCATGCTTTTGGAAGCGTGGTGCTATTTGCATCTGCAGATCTCGTCTGCTGTATTGCTGAGATGAAGTTAGTTTTCCCCCCGCCAGCCCTCATAGTGTTCTGCTTTGTATCGATAGCTGCAGAGGTGCTGATAACACAACAGTGCTTTGGCTGCTGCTGAGCAGCACTCCCCAGCATTAAGCCACATCCAGCCTGGCCTTGAACACTGCCAGGGATGGGGCAGCCACAGCTTCTCTGGGCACCCTGTGCCAGCGCCTCAGCTCCCTCACAGGGAAGAGCTTCTGCCTAAGAGCTCATCTCAGTCCCCCTGCTGGCAGGTTAAAGCCATTCCCCTTGGCCTGGCCCTGTATATCCTTATAAAAAGCCCCTCTCTGGATTTTTGCAGGCAGGAGAGCTGCTGCACCCCAAGGCTTGAGGTGCATAATAAAGGCTTTGGCAGGAGGTGGACAATTTAAACCCTCTGGATGTGCTGGTGGAGCAGACACCATTTCCAAGGATGGAGTCCCCCAGCCTGGCCAGAGGGGATGCTCAGGGCAGGGAGGGCACTGTGACTGCTGCAGGGTGAGGGATGCAGTGGGAAAACCTAGAGAGCAAAAATAGGGGTGTTGAGGGGAAGGGCAGGGGATTATCTTCATGGATACAAATGGTTCCTTCACCTAACTCCATTACAGGGCCTGACCTTGAAAGTCTTGGTTCTGAACTTCAGCTCGTGGTTCTTTAAGTGTGGACGATAGGACTTGTAAAGCTCTTTAAATTGATATCGCTGCTTTTGCCGATAAAGTGTTGGACTTCTTAAAGGGATTAAAAAAAATCACTTTTCAAATTAGGTCTCTGCAGTTCTCCTTTAAATCTTTAATACAGCACAAATGAACTTTGGGTTATTTAAAAGTGTATGTTTCCTACTGCCTTTTACTTTGCATGTGGAGGATTTTTCCTGTGGGTAGAGAGATGTTAATTGTTGCAAGAATAAATCCCAGTGATCACAGTAGAGCAAGAAATGAGGGACAGACGTTATCCCTTGCACTGTTTATTCCCGCGCGTTGGTCCTCTCTAAAGAAGAGAGTGGGAATGCGAGCACCGTGGCATGGTGCTGTTGTACTGAGACGTGATTACCTTTTCTTCAAAAGGTGCCTTTCTGCTATGTCTTTTCTGGGAATTTATAAATATTAAAATGAACCTGTAAGTACATGCTTTAACTGCATCAAAATAGCCACAGATTGTGCCTTGTGATCCCTCTTTGTTGGTTTATAACCTTTAGTAAAGGTTATTAAAGACACTCAGAAGTCAGGCACTGCCAATAGGTGACTTCTTTTTGTTGAAAGGCAGGGTTTTAAGTTGAACAAGTTGAGCATCAGTTCCGAGGCGTATTAACTGACGTTAATTTGTACCTCATTTATTTAACCTGAATTGTCAGGAATCATGTTCTCTACTGATGTAAATGGTGGCAAAAAGGACTTATTAGTAGATTTGATTGCTTTTTAAATTTAACTAGCAGAGATGCGCTGGCATGCCTGAGAGAATCGGTCTGTTTCTTGTGAACAGTTCAGTGCCTAATGAATCACTTCAATGTACTTTTCTGAAGGAAAGCAGAGCAATTTAAATGTGCAATGCATTGATTTACCTCAAATGGATTAGGCCTCTGTGTGCAGTCCTTTGCATTAATTTCCTTTCTCCACAACTGTAATAATAAAGGCAGCGTTTCTGTTATGGCTTCAGCCCAAATTAGCTCCCGTAACTTGCTAGAAAGCAAAATAATTAATATGTGGCTGAAAATGGGCTGCAGGAATGGATCGTTCTGAGAGGACATGGGTCGCGGGAAGTGCCGCCGGGTTCAGGATGCTGCTGGGAGCTGTGCCGAGGGCAGGAGCATGGCTGGGACCCGGCAGTGGCTGGCTGCATGCCCTGTCCTCCCTCTACCTCTGATGGAGTGTGAGGAGGAGAAGAATGTGTCTGACCTACTGATGATTTATTTCTGGACTTTATTTGGAGGGGGAGGAAAAAGTCTTTGTGATTTGGGCAACTTTGGTTTTTTTTTTTTGTTAATTCTTTTTTTGGATGTAGCCAGGTTTGTGCATTAGGATGTCTGAGGAAACAACACTGAGGTCTGTAACTGCAGCAGATTCGAGCATCTTTTATCACTGTAGCAACTTTTCAGTCCCCTCTTCCTTTCCCTGTGACATCCAGTCTGCAGTGCTGGGCTGGCTCTGTCCTTGCAGAGCAGCCAGGACACAAAACTGGGTAATTCCTTATTTAACCACTTAGCCGCAGAAATGGCACCAGGCTTTGTTTCACTCTCTGGGTATTACTGTGGCCGAGCAGCCTTTTTTGGAATTACCCTTGTAGGCTTCTTACATACTTGTGAGGATTAATTTCCCTATCCCTTCTCAACCAGTGAATTCCCATCGCTGGGCAGCTGTCTGCCCAGATGTAAACCTGCAGGGAAGCCAAGCGATGGAGCATCCCCAGCCGCTGCCTTCCTCCCTCGGGAGCTCATTTCCCTGCTCCCAGTTTGGGGCTGCTTGCCTGATGGATGGAAGCAAAACTGACGAGGGCAGGGATGGCATTTTCACATGGGAGGATGAAGGCAGTACGGTGACGGGGATGGGGAGGCAGTGCTTCTCCTGCCTCCTTCCTCCTCTTCATCTTCCTTGGCAGCTGGGACCGGAGCGTGGATCATTGTTTGTGATTGATTTGCTGATGCTGGCAGTTGCACGCTGTGTTCTGGGGCTAACAGGGTAGCACCGAATTATTCAGGCGTTAGTGAAACGAATCACATTTGTGATGAGTAATAAGTAGCAGACTTTGGTATTTATGAATAATTAACACAGTAAAGTTTTTCTTGGACGTGAAGAAATGATTTAATTTCTACTGTGAACGCTCTGTAAAATTAATGAAAGATTAACTTTGCATTTGCTAATATGAGCCTGGGAAGCCAAAGCAATCTCTTTTTCTGTGTTTCAGTTTATACTGCTGATGTAAACAGGGAATGTGTGATTCCTTCAATGGATTTTCCCTGTGTGGGACCTGTGTTTAACAGAGTGGGATGTTTTCTGATGGAATAAAAGGTCTATTGGTAAACACTTCACTCGCTGACGTGAGTTTCCATCCACTCACATTATCTCTGAGTGGGTACCGAGTGTATGTGTATAACAAGAAAATGGCTATTAATGAGTGGCAATTAGGACCAGCTTTATTTTTCTTCTCTGACTCAGATTTCTTCCTCATAGTTTTAAAGAGAGAATCCATTTACGATATTGCTTATATACAGCTTGGAGTGTAATCTCCATTTATTTAGTCTTGGAGGAAAGAAAATCATTAGTCTTTAGAGACCTATAAATCATAAGATTCATTTGGGGTGAGACTCAAACCATGTTACTCCTTGGTTTTCAGCTGCTTATCCAGCTCTAAAGGAGCCAAACTTCTGATGTGATATAGCTAAATATATACAGCTATGAGGGAGATGATCTTGCAGCATTAAATGATTTTGCACATTTCCATGAAAGCATGAGGACAGCTCTGCCTTTTGTGAGATCCTTGTACCAAATGCTCCTCATTTCCCATAATCAAAAGGACTGTGAAGTTTTGATGCTTTTTCGAGCTCCAAGTTGCTGGATGAGCAGTTCTTCCTTCGCTCCATTTTGTGTTGGGTTATATGAAAACATTGGAGTCTGAGTTTGAACTGTTTCAGTAAATGCCCAAATCAAGTGACCAAAGCACTCGCAGTGACCGGTTTTCTCCAGCTTCCTTGCGTCCAAAGGAAAGCAACTGTTTTATTAACCCGTGTCTATTAAGGAAAACAGCATTTCCATGGTCAAAGCCGGAGAAGCTGCTTTTGAGAGTTGCTTTTTCAGGGTAACTGAGGGGAGAGCATTTCCTTTGGCCTGTGGGAAAGCTGCTCCCTGGAGCAATCCCAAGCCACTCGGAAGTTGGAAACTGGTTTAGTTTTGGTTTGGTTTTTGTCGTGTGGGTTCCGAGGAGGGTATTGGGAATGTGCTTTTGTGTCCTGCTGGAGAAACACGTACCAGGTACTGACTTCTTCCCTTCTTTGGCAGCAGCTAACTCATCCTGACAGGGGAGATGCTGCTGGAGTCGTCCTCCCACAGTACTCATTGCCCAGGGGGGGACTTAAATGGGGCTGGATGTGGGTGAAGGCATCTGTCTACGTGATGCTCCCAGAGGAGTGTCAGGCTTTGCTCTTCCTGGAACTGATGTCACCAAGTGTGGATGGTGAGGAAGATGCCTGTGTGGCTCCTGCCTCTCACTGAGCTGTTTGTTTTTCTGTGGGGGTGTTGAATTCAATCAGTACAGTGGTAGCATGGAGAAGTAAGACTAAAGTGCTCAAGGAAATGTCAGACATAACAGGATGCGTCTGCCTGATGATAGCTGAGTGACTTGCAAAAACATAAATGGCATTAAATTAGGCTTTAACTCCTTCAGTTCTTGTGTGCTGCAAATCAGTCCCTGGTAAGAGATAAAGCTTTAGTGCTGGCATGATCTCCCTGTGACATTTTCTCTTTTCCTAACTGTGCTTTTGTCAGGGCAGGTGTACCTATGTGAACAACGTTCCTTGTCTACAAGCATGGAGAAGTGCATTGGACCTGAGGTTTGGTACAATGCAGCTTTTGGGAAAATCTGCCCTAAATATTTAATGTATTTATTGGGACATTGAATTGAAGGTGCATAACTGAGAACAGGGCGGATATTTGTGGGGAAGGATTGGAAAAAGGTTGCCCATCACTAGGTTTAAGATGTGTGCAAACGATGTCTTGTCAAGCCTGAATTCTTATTGTATGAACAAAAGTACTTAAATCTATTGCTTAAGCATATACTTAGGGTGTTTAAATGTACTGCAAAGCACTTTGCAGAAGAGGGGTCAGTCTAATGGTGTGAGCACCTTTTGTTAGCCTGTGGTATGAAGTTTCCTGCTGTGCAGAGCTGGGATTTCATGTGTCTTTGCTTTTGATCGTGTTTTCCCTGCTCTACTTGTCCTTTCCTTACAACCTGGAACTAGTCAGTGCTGTAGCTGTGTGTGTGCTCCAACACGAGCAGAGGGTGTAGGGGCTGGAGACTTGCTGAGAGGTGAAAAATGAGATTCTCTGTTACAGGAACCCAAGACCTAGAGAGCAGCTTTGGGTAAGTTGATGCATCCCTGGGACAGTGTCTGTCCTGGCTCGTATGGCAGGTTTGGGTTGGGGACCTGGGGAACCAGAAGCAGCGTCTCTTTCAGACTGCATAACAGCCAGGCCTCTGCAGGAGAAGGCTGTGGGAACCAGTGAGTTTCCTGGGTGGGTTTGGTTTGGATGTAGGGAAAAAGGGGGGGTTAGATGTCTTTTCCACCAGCACTGGGAAAGCGAACCCAAAAGACCAGCGCCATCTGACCTGAATCTGGACCTCCCGTCGGACAATCCCCTTTATAAAATTGGTCAGTATATCAGGCAGCACAGAGGGAGAAACCCAAACACACAGAAAGGATTTAGGAATAGCAGAGCTCATGGTGAGATAAAAACTTCTCAGAACCCGGATTATGGAAGGATCTGGCTATTCCTAACCTATATAAGCAGATTCTCTGTTGACTGCAGTGGCTTGGCAGTCGCTGAGGATTTGATTGGGTGCTTAGCCCATCCTGCTGCTCTCCCACATACAGCTCGGGTCCGGAAATTGAGGTTTAAGGGTGATGACAACTTGTGTATTAAGTGTTGCAAATTATCTGTGCTTTGGAAACTGCAGATATGGGCTTTCGTAGGCAATCTAAGGCTCTCTTCTTTCTTGTCTGAAAGGCTGGTTTTGCTTTTCCTGCCATGGAATTAGCAGGACAGTTTTGCTTCTGCTTTTGCTCACCTATCACCTGAAGTGATGAAGGTGAATTGCTTCCTGCAGTAAACCTGTGTATTTGTGGCAGTGTGAAGTACAGGATCTTAATTTAGTTCTTCCCTTAAAGTATAAATATTTGATGTCCTATATAACATTCTATCAAGATAAGTGGAATTCTGGTCTCTTTACTCCTGTGATCAGAAGTCTTTAAAGGATACTTGTATGTCTCAGTACATACTGGAATCCCAGTACTTGCTGCCTACAACAGAGGGTCGGTTGGTTAAACCCAAGACCTAGCTTCTGGTGATGATGGATATTCAAACTGAAGTCTGCTCATTGACAGAAACTAAAAGAAGCTGTGAAGCAAGTTGCTCTCTTTGGCATAGCCAGACTGCTTCCTGGGGACTCTCACCTCTCAGCTTACCTAGAACCTGTTTCCTTAATGAGGACAGCTTTGGGGTGGAAACCTCATCTCCTCCCTGCAAGCACGGAGCAGGTAGAAGTCACTGGACATGTGAGCATTTGCAGATGGCTTTTTCTGTCTAGGGCTGCATCTCTTCCAGTGTGGCAAAGCGCTTTGGTTGTGGCAGGGAACTGACTTCATTTCCTATGGAGAGGGAAAGCGGGTGTCTGGGCTGTGATGCCAAGGCAGCAATTGCAGTTGTGGGCTGCCAGAAGTCATTGCCTTTTTGTATTTATGGGAGTTTGTGTTGGGCTCTGTTACAGGATTTGGGAGAAGCGCTGTCTTTTGAAAGTGGGTTGTGGTAGGATTTATAAATGCTGAAGAGCATTCCGTTTACCAAGGGCATGACCTGTGCTGGTGTAAGTGGTCCTAAAACGTGCAGTGTGCTAGCCAGTGGGAGCCAGTTTGGGATGTTTGGAGAAGGGGGGAGCAAAACAGGTTTTTTAGCTCCTATGGACAACACGCTTTTACTTTACAAGTTGTTTCTCATCTTCACTTGAGCAGCTGAGATGAAACATCCCTTTCTGTTGAGAACAAAAGCAGAAGCCTTCTTCACTTTAATGCAGGTACCGGGACTGGGATGTGCTGCAGCCACTCATTGCATGGCTTGGCTTTGGTCCCTGGCTGTGGTGTTGGAGTGCGCACTGCAGCTCAGGAAGGGGTTTGAAGTCCCTGGTCTAGACTGACGCCTGTCCCTGGCCCAGAGCAAGTGAACATCACTCCAGCAGCACCATCAGCTCTTCAGGGTCACCTCCAGCAGTCACAGAGAGGAATGGCAGGAGCCTGCCTCTTCCCTCCCCTGTTTAAAGACTGGGACTCTCTTACTGGTCTGTATTTTCTATAGGTGTTCTGTGTTAGCCAAGAGCAGCCTTTCTGCAAGCTCCGCTGCTCCGTGGGCTGGGAGTATGGTGAGGATGTGCCTAGCAGAGATTTTGTGGTGAAATCGGTTGTTGCTGCACTTGAACACTAACCTGAGGGGGTTTTTCCTCTCTCTGTCTTTAAACAAGCTATTTTTTTTCCCCACTAATGGAAAATTTCGACTTGTCCTCCACTTAACCACAGTTGAGGCTTTTTCCAGGAAAGCAGAATGAATCAGGAACCCTTCCCTCTTCTGCTGCTTTGTGTGCTAAGCTAATTGTGTTATTTTTATTGTGGGTTTTGATTGCATAAAGGCCCCCCTTCTGTCCCCACCAAACTGGCACTGTTTTCCAGATGAGAGGACAGACAAGATCAGGTGATGCTTCTACCTCCAGGGCTGTGTTATCCCCAGACCTTCAGAGTTTGGAAATCATGGATTTAGAAGATGATGAAGCTGAACAAGGGCAGACAGACACTTCCTGCAGCACAGCACTTTAGTATGGGCTGAGGGGTTTCCATTCAACTCACAGAACCCCAGCCCGGTTTGTGTTGGAAGGGACCTTAAAGCTCCTCCAGCTCCAACCCCTGCCACGGGCAGGGACCCCTTCCACTAGAGCAGCTTGCTCCAAGCCCCTGTGTCCAACCTGGCCTTGAACACTGCCAGGGATGGGGCAGCCACAGCTTCTCTGGGCACCCTGTGCCAGCGCCTCAGCACCCTCACAGGGAAGAGCTTCTGCCTAAGAGCTCATCTCAGTCTCCCCTCGGGCAGGTTCAAGCCATTCCCCTTGTCCTGTCCCTACAGGCCCTTATCCAAAGCCCCTCTCCAGGTTTCCTGCAGCCCCTTCAGGCACTGGAGCTGCTCTAAGGTCTCCCCTTAAGGAGCCCTCTGTTTTCTAGGCTGAACACAAATAATGTGTAGGATGAGCATGCAGGAGCACAAAGACAACTCAGATCTTACCGTCTGACGCAGGGAAAGGCAGCTGCCAGGCAGCCTCCTTGGTGCTGCTCAGCTCCCTTGCTGCTGCTCTCTTCTTGCAGCTCCAGCACTGGAGAAGTCCTAGAGGTTTGTTCTTGGTTGTTTCACCTTTCACATAGACTAGATCCTCTCTAGGTTGGTGTCTTGAAGCATAGCTTTGAAAATCAAATAGCAAATGACTGCACTCTAATGGATGTTACTGCACTAAACGTTGTATTATAGAAGTCACTGTGGTTAAGTGGAGTATCTCTGAAATCTTGGTAAAAACAAGATGTTTGTGTTCCCCTCTAATTTTTGTGGAGAGCCATTTAGATATTTTCCAGATTAGGGCATAATGGAACTGCTAGCTATAAATGTTCAGAGGAATCCATTACACATGGTGATTTAGTGGTTAGTCGCAATTACTTCGGAGCCACAGTGTCACATTTAACACCAGCCTTCAAAACCATGTATTGTTAAATCTGGGCGTCCTTCCTGCGAGATGCTCCTCCAGGCTCCCAGAGAAGGAAAAGACATTTTGTACAGCAAGATACAAAGGCAATTTGAGGAGACCGGCTGATGCTGGAGGAAGGACTCGGTGTAAGTAGAGGTAGCGAAGGATGGAGCTCGAGCAGGACAGTCCATATGCTGCCAGCCTGGGTCCTGCTCCTGCTTGGGACAGCAAAGAGCTGGTCTGGTCGAGATCTAGACTGGTGGTTTTGTTAGTGGAGATGTTCCTGCAGGTTCACTGAAGGCACCCTCAGCTCTAGAGCTGTAGCCCATAATTAGAGCCACTTCTGCATAACAGAAGTGTTAGCAGCGATTTTCGCTTACACATAGGCACCTGCTTTACCCACAGCCTGTGAGCAGAGGCTGGTACCCCTGTCTAGCTTCTAAACCACCACATTTTCCCTGCGATGCCTACCTGCTCGCTGTAGTTGGCTGCCCATTCCCATATCTGATCCAGTGGGAGCGATGTGCTGCACTTGAGCTGCACCTCCTGGGGTGGAAGTTACTGCTCTCGACTGAATGACCCGTGTTTTGCTGGGTTGTGTTTGCTGAGCAAAGGCTTTATGCCCTGCAGGGCTGTGTGTTTCCTTGTTCTCAGCTTGTGAGTTGAAAGCGAGTTCATCTTCAGGCTCCTGTAGCACTCTGCGTCACAGGTTTTTAAGCCCAGGGTGGAGGTTGTCAGAATGGAGTGTGTAAACCTGGGATTTAGAGGATGAGTGAGTAACTCCCATTAAATTTGTGTGTCTTTGGAGACTCAGAACAAGATTTGGATTGAGGGATGAGCACATGTGGTTGGACATCCCAGAGCTCCTCCGTTGTCTTTATTGTCTGAGCATATTTGTTTCTGCAGTGGTTGGTGTTAGAGGTGCCTGCAGGATACCTGGAAGTGCTTCACTGCCAATATTTTAATAGCCGTGATTTGATAATGCATTTAAAAAAGAACATTATTTGGGATTGCTGAGGCTGGGCCTTGGGTTGGTTTTCTTCTTGATACCTGGAGAAAATATTGGATTCTAGGTGAATGCAGACTTGAAGGTGTCAGTGCCCTGATCAATAGCTGAGTTTACCAGTAAAGCTTTGTAAAACATCTAGGAATTTATAGCTAATTCAGGTCAGGAACTCCCCCTTCTCACCAGCTGCTCAGAAATGGGAGCAGTTTAAAGCCTGTGTAACCCACAGATCATCTAACCCTTCCATCCCCTTTGGTTTAGAATGGTCCTTTCATTCCTGCGCGCAAGATAGGCTTTTAGAAGAGGTGATGTTGGAGGACTTCAATTTCGTGTTGAAATCAGAGTTTTCTGGGAGCTGCAGCATAGCAGCGAGGTTGCCGGGAGCTTGAACTGCCTGGGGAAGGAATCTGGACTTGTCTGTCGTGCCTCCGGCAGCTCATAATATCATAGAATCAACTGGGTTGGAAAAGACCTTTAAGATCATCAAATCCAACCATTCCCCAGCACTGCCAAGGTCACAGGGACCACCTGGACATTTTCAGTGCCCTCCAGATGCCTCCAGGAGCAAGCCAAGGGTGAGGGCACTGGAGCTGGTGCAGGGTCTTGTTTTAGCTGTCATCGTTAGCAACATGCTGGGCTTTGTTTTGGGGATGCGAGAGCATTTTGTGATCTCCAAAGCATTCTGTAGAGCAGCAGTGTATAGCAGTGATAGTGCATAAACCAGATCTGTAGTATTGCTTTCTCAGTGTATTTTCTTGATGTTTTCTTCGAAACTAATTCCTCTTGGCGTCTCGAATGAGCACATGCATCACTGCCAACATTTCCTTAAAATCAGATCTGGTACTTACAGTTTTTTACCATTGCTTTTAAAGGACTATTTTAACTTTTCCAGTAGGCTCTGTTCATCCCGCTCTGATGACTTCCCTGTGTAATTGCTTTAGTATTGCACTGCATTCTGCTTTCACGTTTTAATTGGCAATCAGATCATGCTTATGGTGGAGGAGAGAGGGAATGTCACTATGGAACTGGAGGCAGAGATTTGGACCACTGTGTTTTCATTTAATGGGGAAAGTACCTCATACTTCTCTATAAACTGTACCTCCCACAACAACAAATGCTGCCTGCTGAAATGAAGTCTGTCAGATGTATGATGCACACTTCAACTCTCTTTTTAAAGCGCAGTATATTGGGGCATTGATGGTGACTAGTGAAGACTTGGTGCTGTGCACAGCTGAGGAGGAGGGTTGGTGTGGGTACCACAGTAGGGATGTGGTCAGAGGAGCCTTTCCTCCTCTGGTTCCCAGTGGGTTGGGTGAGGAGGGTCTCACCTTGGCTAATGGGCTGTTCTGTGCCCTCTTCTGTGCCCATGGGCTTTGCATGGCAAACTGGTCAACCTGATATTAACACTGCAGTGAGATGAGTATGATCAAGATGATTTCAAGGTTAAAGCTTCTTCGCAGTGGGTTGGGATGCCCCCTCTGCACTTATATTCCCCAATGGATGCTTAGATGCAGCTTTCATGTATTTGTTTTGCACTGGGAGATGGCACAGTGTAGAGATGCACCTAAAACCAGGCAGCAAAACTGCCCATGCTTCTGCCAACTGCATAGAACCCCAGCCTGGTTTGTGTCGAAGGGACCTTAAAGCTCCTCCAGCTCCAACCCCTGCCACGGGCAGGGACCCCTTCCACTGGAGCAGCTTGCTCCAAGCCCCTGTGTCCAACCTGGCCTTGAACACTGCCAGGGATGGGGCAGCCACAGCTTCTCTGGGCACCCTGTGCCAGCGCCTCAGCACCCTCACAGGGAAGAGCTTCTGCCTAAGAGCTCATCTCAGTCTCCCCTCAGGCAGGTTCTTGCCCTGGGTCCTGTTTAAACCACCCAGCCAATTCTGTTAGCAGATGAACACTTCAGCTCTGCTCAGTTAATGTATAAATAGCTTTTGATACAGGAGTTTAGCCTGCGCAAATGCCATAATGTCTTGTCTGTGATGGTTCCTGCACTTAATATTTTAGGGTTCTTAGGGTATGGCACAGACTACTATTGATTGCTTCTCACAGGTGCCTGTAGTTAGCATAAAACAGGAATGCACAACTTGTGCTGTGAGCACTTATTTATAGATATCTTGGAGCATCCAAGGAGCCTTGGAGGGCACAGTTTGGGTCCTTCTGTGTGAGGATCTGTCCTCATGACATCCTAGTACCTGAATCAGGGAGGTCAGAGCAAATCCTCTAGTCCTTCCTCATCAGGAAGCACCTCTGGAGCTGGCTGCAGCGGAAAGGAGGCACAAAGGAACAGCAAAGCCACTTTTGCCTAACAACTGAGAGTCTCATCCTTCCCAGGCATTGTCACTTGGAGGTCACATTGATGCAAATATGCTGTGCCGTGTGCGGGGAGAGCATCCATCCTTCCTGCCACTTCCCCCTTTTGATATGCGTGCTGCACAGCCCTGGAATTCAACTTCATCAGAGGGAGGAATGTTTGTACCGAGATTGGCTGATGTATTTATTTTACCCAGCATTAATTTATAAACTCTGTCTCTACCTGGAGAAGTTTGAATAGCGTTAGAAACCCAGTGTATGGCAGATACTGATGGAATTTGATCTGGGAAGCTGGATGGAGAATTCAGATTGGAATTGCAAGGCTGCCTGTGGTCCTGTAGGAGCTGCAGTTGGGAACGTTGTGTCCCCTGGAATAATGCAGCCTAATTGGGATTTCATTTTTTATTTACTACAGGTATCCATGTTTTATTTGCTACAGGCATCCAAAACATGCTTAACACAGCATCTGTGTATGTCTTAATGGTTTACAGGTGGTAACAATAAAAGTGCTTTCTTAGAAAAAAAGCATAAATTTAGTTGCTAAGCTGTAGGATGTTTCATAAAACCATAGAATTATCCCCTAATGTGACCCATGGAAATGAAAATGGAATTCCCACCCAGCAGCTGGGATTGTGGATTTTCATATCTGTGATGCATAAGACTTTCAGCACACGTTAGGACCCAACTGATGAAACCATTCCCATGTGAATGTGTCCTGCGGGCCGATGTCTAAGACATGGTCAAGCTCCTTAGGGCCATCCTGCAAACACGAGCAGAGCTGCTGCTTGGAGAATTTCCTTGTGACGTTCAGAGTGCTGGGGTTTTCCTCCAAGGGCAGCTTAGGGAACAAACGGAGATCCTTTCCTGAAGTACTGATAAGGTTTGTGATTGGAATTGATTGCGATGCAGGCCTCTTTGAGGGCAAGGGGTGTTTGTATGGAATGCTAATTGTGTTTTTCTGTGTTACTCCCAGAGGTGCATTGCTTGGTGCAGCTGCCTCTAGGATTTTGGAATCTTTGGGGAAGGGACTGGTCTGATTTTGGTTGGTTTGCTTTCCTAGCTCTTCCCCACTATGTGCTAAAGGGGTCTTGTAACCTGACTGGATGCAGCTCATGGATGAAAGAAGGCAGCTAGAGGGAGAGAGGAAGAAGTGACGAGGTATTTCACGCTGCAGTTGAAGTGGATGATTTTGCTGACGGGTGAGGTGACAGGAGGCCATCTGCTTGCTCCTTTCCAGTTGACCTCAGCTTTGTTCTTGATGGGTTTCTCTTAGAGTCCATCAGAGTCATCAGAGGAGCATTTATGGAGAGGGAAGACCTTCCCTACAAACCAATTCACAGGAGGTTACTCCTTTGTCTTCTGCCTTGCCCTCCTTGTACCTGGTTGCTAAAGCCACTCTTGCATCATCTGTCGTTATCCCGGAGCAAACGTTAATGGACGCAGCGTGTCTGTACTGCTGACGCAGCCAGAGGGTCCTTGAAAGCAGGCAGTGACAGTGCAGAGCTGGCATTTTCCACTGGCTCTGCTCATTCATTAAGGTCACATGCTCCAGCTATTAGTTTGGCCATTGCTTTTCATCATTAAGCAGGCACTGAAACGCCAGGAAAGGGGACATGAGTCCTCCCCTCCACAGAGCATCACTGTGAGACCCTGGTGATGGTGGCAGGGTGCTGTTGAGCTGTGGGCAGGCCAGCCTGTTGATGGAGCAGTATCATTTCCTGTTCCAAATGAGAGAATTTGGTTTAGGTGGCAGGAAATCATAAGAAATTGATGCATGCTGGAGTGTTTGCTTGATCTTGCGAAGGGTCTGCTAAAGTAGAGGCTTGCAAGAGAGCAAGGTGTTCCTAGCCAAACTTGCAAGATGTGTGCTGGTGATGCTGAGAAGCAGGTTTTGGTATTTCAAAGCATGTAATCATTGCCTTGCTTTAAAAGAAAAAACTAAAGAGGGATTTAATCTAGACTTACTGCTCAAATCTGGGGTTGGAACTAGATGATCTTAAGGTCCTTTCCAACCCAAACTGTTCTATGATTGTATGATATTCCAGTGCAGGCTACGTCACCTCCGCGATTGTCTAGACAGGTTCCTCCGTGTCCCTGTGAAGCAAGCTCATTATTTATTTATAGCTATTTATTATAATAAATGTGATTGCCTGCAGTAAGATGCTAACTCGACTGAGTCATGTTTCAGATCACACAGCTGTGTTGGTTGGGTCTTCAGGATAAATAACACATTTGCAGCTGCACCATGGAGCAGCCTCTGACTCGCAGGGGGCTCCCATAGATGCTGTTCCTGGGAGAGGCACGAGGGGAGGAAATGCTCAGGTTTGGAGAGGAGGAGGTGTCCTTCAAGCCTTCACAGTGCCTGCCCTTGGATGATGTCCTTGTGGAGTGCAGGAGCTATGGAGCTTGCTGTCATTGCTGACTTCAGCAGAGCTAAGGAGGTATCCCAGGTGCTGCATTTAAATGCTTTTAATAGTTAGGAAGCATCCAGTCCGTATCCAGAACCAGAGGTTTTATGGATTTGGTGTGTCACCACAGGGATCATGTTCTCTGCCACAGGCCCACTGACTTTGGTAGAGTTATTTATGATTTGCCTGTGAGACTGTGATGAAAATTGGGGGGGGGGGGGGGTGTTGGTCTTTTGTTTTACCCTTTCCCTAGAGTTCTGTTGTGCAGAATGAGCTTGTCGGCACCCCAACAGCTCTGCTTTACTGGGAGACACCAGAAGCTTGCAGGTACCTGACTTCAGTCCCAACTGATGACTTCCTTTTTGACCAGTTACCCAAACCCTGGGGTCCTTTGAGAGGGCTGAGGGGACACTGACAGTGAAGCCAGAGATGTGTGTCCTGTCTTCAACACAGACCCAAGCCTTATGCAGAAGGCAACCTTTGTACACTGCCAAGGAACAGTGGACAGTTTATCTAGTGGTGTATTTTAGAATCCTGCCACTCAGAATGCATGCGTGGTGGATCTGTTTTGGTAAGGTTGATCTGATGGCAACATATGGCCAAAGCGGTTGAGCTTGGCTAGATGGATGTTTTCTTTCCTATAGAACCTAATTGGATGAAAGTGTGAAAGAACATTAAGTTAGGTGTTTTATGCAATTACTTGAAGGAGTTGAAGTTGGTTGTTCCCTGTAGCATTTGATAGAATACACGGAGGCCAGAAGGAATGAATAATTTACTTCTCGACTGTCAGCTGTGGTGGAAAGAGGAGGTGAAGCTGGATTTGTGATTTGCAGATCTGTTCATCAGCACCGGAACTTGTCAAAGCATCATTTCAGCTTGTGAATTTTAGTGAGGTGTTGACTCCAAAGGAAATCATGAAGGTTTGTGGAAGGAGAGCAAAACAGTGGTTTACAGCGAGTGCTTTAGAGCTTGATGCTTCTTTTTCTTAAGGAAGATTTCCTAGAACCTGCTGCTGTTCGGAAGTGAACGCGCTCTTGCTCCTGTAATGGCTGCCTCGTTGCAGAAGTTGAGGTTTAATCACGCACCATCAGATTCTATTTTCAAATTTAGAGTTAAAACAGCCTTTCAGGCTGAAGTTAACCCGCTCGCTTTCATTTCAGTGCACCGAGTGGCAGGTAGTGATTGTGCGTGCTGGGTTTCTCTCATTAACATGAATAGGTTGGTATTGCAGCCTCTGCCAGAGCACGAATAATTAAGGGGTGCTTCAAGTGTGACTTTAAACAAAGAAATAGAGATTCCAAGGAATTGCACGCAGTGGGGGGATGAGTGTCTTGCAGCAGAGACCAGGTAAATGACTGAGCGAGTCCAGATCAGCTGATAGTCAAACATAAAGCCTTTTCAAGCTTGTTAGCTAATCTCATCCATAAAACTAACTGCCTATTCTTCATGGATGTTAACCCGCTTATACTAATGTTTTAAGGTAAAAAGCCTACAAAAGGGGAGAAGTTACATTTGAAAAGGAATAATACATGAGCCTTTCTGCTGTAATTAAGCAGACCCATGGGCTGATTCAGACACGATGTTCCCTGTGTACAGCTGGTTATGATCAGTCACCGCTGTTGAATGTGGCTCACCTGCTGCATCCTAAGTGAGCTGTTGGGATGGAGACTTCCAGATTTCTATGCCAGCATGTGTATTTTACTGTTAAAAAAAGCAGTGGAGTCTTGGGATCCAGCTGTTCTTCCCATTGCTTTTGGAAGGGTACAACATGGAGGTGCTTGTGGACACCTCAAAGCACTCTTACGAGTGTTCTTGTATAAGGAGGGAAGCTGTTTTCGGCATGCTTTTCTTTAATGTTATGGCGGGGCTTGCTATGGGAGAAAGCCCAGATGTTGGCTCTCATAGGAATCAAGTCCCTGGCAGTGTTCAAGGCCAGGTTGGACACAGGGGCTTGGAGCAAGCTGCTCCAGTGGAAGGGGTCCCTGCCCGTGGCAGGGGTTGGAGCTGGAGAAGCTTTAAGGTCCCTTCCAACCCAAACCAGGCTGGGGTTCTATGCATGATTGGCTTCCTTGGGTTATGGATGTTGTGAGTAGATTAGAGGTGGGAGTCAACTCTTCTTAGCAAGACTAGGAGATGGCAGTCAGAAAAGTGTGGAAAGGGCCCTGAATCTGAAGCAAAACAGCTGGTTTGGTAGAGAAGCAGGGATGAAGGAATACATGGATGAAGGAATACATACATGGATGGAGGCACAGCTGAGGTTGCTGGCTAGGAGAAGGACCTTTCTTCTCAGCTTTCTGAGTGGGTATCAGCAGGGCAAGATGTCTTTGTCAAGGTCAAGGAATGTGCTGTAATTGAGTTGTGAGATGAGGGGCCCCTGGGTGGGAGCTGCTGCATGTGGCTGGGTAGAAAAGGCTGCTCTTGAAATGTGATGCAGAAGGAATCAGCAAACCTTTGATAGAGCCTGGCTGCCAGGATCTCCAGTGGTTTGTTAAAAGCGTATTTGATGAGTGCATAGAGATGAAGGGAAGATGGGGAGACAGATGGGAAGGCAGCTGGAGAGACAGGCGCTGCGAGCCTGGGAGAGAGGTGTGTGCAGGGCAAGGGGAGCACAGGGTGGCCAGGGGGTCACAGGCATGTGCTCTGCATTGTGGTGATGGACCTGGAGGACTGATGCGCTGCACTGCTGGAAGGAACAAAATCCCAAGTGCTTTTCTGCCTTAGAGGATGCAGGGAGCTTGTACAGAGAGCTGGGAGAAAGGCAAGGGCTACACAATGAGGAGAACTTGGCCCATTGCTGGTCTTCTGCTTGTTCCCTCCCACCGGTTTGCTGAATTCCAGGAGGGTTTTAACAAGGGAGGAAGGAGATACGGGATCATTTGCTTTGCAGCTGCTTTCTGGTAGCTGTGGCTGCAGTTGAGGTGGGTGGGTGCTGGGAGAAGGAGGATTTAACAGAGAGATGCTCCTTGGAAAGCCAAATCAACCTCCTGGGTGGAACCAGCTCTTCCTCCCCATGTCCTGCTTTCAACCTCTGATTAAACTTCTCTCATTTTCAGGAGGGGGCGACTTCTCAAAGAGGTTGATGGTGTGTTACTGACACCACTTGGAGTGGGTGTTTCTGCTGTTTCCTTTATCAGTGCTATTGAGATGGAGCTTTTCTGTGGTTTCCTTTCTGAAGGTCTGCATAGGAGTCGTAGGAGCAGGGGAATTGTTCACTGCTTTGCTGCTAGTTTACCCTGGTGCATCTTCATGCAATTGCTACTTGGCAGGATCTTCAATATGTATAATCTCTCAAAGAAGTATTCTTGAGTTGGAGGTGAAAAGCTGCAGTAGTAATTTGGGGGGATGCGTTTCTCCCTTCTGCATCCTTTTTTGTTGCTGCTGTTAAGATCAATGTTGAATAAGTGCTCTTTTGAAAAGATTGATGTTGAGGTGGCCAGAAACAGTCAACAGCAGACAGCAGTTGAAGCAGTCCTGACATGGCTGGGCAGAGGAAGGTGAGCATCCATCATGCTCTCAGTCCATTAGAAAGATAATGTTTGAGGAAATTAAAGCATGCTGCGGAGTTGCTCGGGGGTTCTTTCCCATGACCGTGCATATGTTCATGCTTTATTTGCAATTACTCTGCTGTTACATATGTTTGGCTCCTAGCAAGCACGTGAAAATCTAATATCAGGCTCAAACTGTGCCTCCTTTATTTATAAACAGCTTTTCTTTTACATGATGCTGATAGAGCATGCGGCAGAGACATCTTGTGATAGACTATTTCAGGATAAGGTGCCAAAAATGAAGAGGAAACATTTCATGTGATTAAACAACTGAGACGTTCTGACAGATGTTTGCCTGACAGAGTTTGCTGGAGAAGCAGTGCTGCTCAGATCCGGTTGGTGCTTGTATGTGGCTTTGTGCCTTGGATGCAGGAGAGGCATTCACAGCTGCTGGCTTGCGCAGCCCTATAGGACCCCTTCCCCTATCTGTGGGCTTCGTGGTGTGCATCAGACAGTGCCTCCGGGTGCATTTCATACAGTCACGGAATGGTTCGTGTTGGAAGGGACCTTAAAGCTCATCCAGTTCCGAACTTCCAGGGACACCTTCCACAAGAACCAGCCCAGCTCTCTCAGCCTGGCTCCAGCCCTCACAGCATCCCTATGGCCTCCACTGGACTCGCTCCAACAGCTCCACGTCCCTCTTGTGTTGTTGGATGCAGGACTGCAGGGGGGTCACCCCAGACTTGCTTTTGGATCTCTGGCTCGTGGTTCTGTGTTTCTTCTTGTACTTCAGGACATTCGTGCTGGTTTCAGTGAAGGCTTTTGACATACACCTTGCCAAAAGAAAATCACAGCGAAGGTCCTCTTGCCTTTGGCTTTATATCCGTCCACTTTAAATCGCAACCAGATGTTTCTGTGCTTTCAGGCAGTTTTTGTTGGGGCTTTGACAATTTTTGAGTATTAAGATAGCTTTAATTTGAAATTTGAATTCAAGATAATACAGCTGGGACTTGGAAAGGTGCAGTTGGTTATTGCTTATTCGCATAGAAGTGGTAGAAAGGCCCTAAATATTTTGAGTTTGTATTTAGAAAAGAGATAGAAATGCATTCAGACCTGTTCGAGCTGCTCTGTTGTGTATTTCTTTTTTTTCTCAGATTAGCAGAGCAGGATGGACCCTTTTGTGGTACGTAATCAAGTTGGAAACTTGTTTTGAGTCAGACTGTAAAGGTGTAATCCCCTTCAGGGATTATGGTGCGCTTTGCATATTGCCTCCAAGTGCTTATCTGAGGATTCAATGGATGCTTTAAGCCTGCTGCAATCTATAGCACTTTGGAAAGCATTCATTCATAAAAACAGGTTTTAACAGCAGCTTTGCGAAGACCTGAAGGAATGCAAGAATGAGGAACGTCATCAATTGTCCGGGAAGACATCGTGATTCTGGCATCTGCAGTGATGAAATATGACTGCACCTACCTCGTGTGCTGCACAGCTGGGGCTTAGCTCACCCCAGAAAGCAGCAGCAGGGTGATTTATTTCAAGAACAACTGTGAGCTCCTGAAGGTGCAGAACTTGGGCAGTTCTCACTCGAGTTTGCCCCCTTATATTGTGCAGATTTGGAAATAGGGTGAGTTTAGAACCAGAATACCCAGGGATTGCATCCCACGAGTGAGTCAAACAATGGAGTTTTCTCCTCCCCCAGCCTGTGCCTCCCTCTCCTCAGGAGCCCGAGCAGTATTAGCTCTCCATAGACTCCCGCTGCGTCCTTCTGTTAAGCCATCTCCCCGGCTCATTGCGTGCCCTGGCAGGAGTCAGTGCACCACTAAAAGAAGGAAGAAAGGGTGTATGTGTCATCCTGGAGTCTGCCAGCAACCTGAGCCTGGATTTTGCTGCAGGAGCACTAAGGTGAAGTCGTACACCAGCAGCGTGTGCCAGGGATGCTCCTGTCCAGGAGGCAGAGCTGTTCTCTTGTGGCCCTGTTAAGTTGCCAACTGCATTGACACAGCAGAGTTCAACGCGTGTGATGCTGCCTGCACATCTGCCCGGTCAGACTGCAGACCTGTTCAGCCCTGAAAGCAGATGTTTGGGGACAAGTATGAAAATTAATCCTGATCTTCTCCCTTCTTTGCTTGACAGAAGTCAGCAACCCAGTGTAAGCTGTAAGGCATTGCTGAAGTGCCTTTTGATACGTGTCTATTGGCAACTGTCTGATTTTCATCAATGGGACTCGATATTTTAGCAATGAATGGTGAGATTGTGAGTCCTTGCTTTCCTAGGCCAACTCTCTGCTTGTAAGCAGCTAGTTCTGTTGAGTAAACCAATCATGGTTTGCCAATAAATCTTATTTAGGTAACAAAAGGCAATGTGTTGCATTAAATCTATTTAGTCTTGTTTGCATGGGGTGGAAGGTAGTTCCTTCTACATCTTACTTGTGCTTAAGAGGATTAGATGTGGCTCTGCAAAGGTGCAGGCAGGATGATGGGGAGCCGGGAAGGTGGGACAGCATATGCTTGTAGCATTGCTTATGCCATAAGCATTGATATAAAAGAAGTCTCTGTCTTTATCCCGCTGTGCTTATGTTGAAGGAAGCACATTTGTTCCTTTGACTCGGTTGTGGGAGAATGCTAAATTATTGCTTCATCTTACAAAGGCATTTGGTGCTCAGAGGGGCGAGATAACATAAAGGCTAAACAAGTGTAAAAGATTTAAGCTTTTCTAATTTATGGCACAGTGCTCCCAGGGGGATATTGCTCACAAAGACCTGCAGCATCTTTTCCTATTGAATGAACAGATTAATGATGGCAAATTCTGCCGTGTTAGGGACGTGTGTGAGGCCACTCCTCGTGGTTGGCCGGAGGAAATACTTCAACTGGAAGAAGCCACCGTTTCCTTGCGGCTGCTTTGGATTCTGCTTTTCCAGTTGAGAGAGCAGGGTCTTTTTCGGGAATAGTTTTGGAAAATATTTAATTAAGCGGCTCTAATGAGGGACCGTTATAACTGCAGATGGAATTATTGTTATCATCATTTTAGCTGTTAACATTTTAAGGGCAGTTGTTCACAAACTGTTCAGTAATTAGGGCCCAATTCACTGTGGAAAAATCAGAGCTGAGCTGCTGCAGCAAGTGTAACATGGAAAGGAAGTCATCATTCCCGGGATGGGCAGTGGACACGTGGATGCATCGCTTTTCCATAACATTGACTGCCTTCGGTGCAGGCTACAGAGGTTGAGATCCTGGAGTGATGTGGGTTGCTGTGGTCTATGTGTGATAGGCTTCTTTGCCATCAGGAGTACAGTGAGATTATGTCACGGTCCTTTAATTGCACAGAGCAGAAGTTTGGGACAGAGCTATGGAAACTTGGTCTTGTGGCACAGCTGCTCTAATGGTCATAGTCTCCGGGAATTCTGTGAACGTAGTGGTGTCATTGCATTAATGGCCAGGTGAGCCTCTTAACCTCAGAGGAAATTAAACAGCAAGAGGAGGGGAAAAGCACAAGTTGCCTTTCTGTTCTTGGCGAGAAGCAGCACCTTACGCAGCGGGATGCAGATTGTTTCTAGTTAAGGAATGTCTTAAAATGCAGCTCTGCAGGGTTGCTCAGCTGCAGCTATAGTTAGAGCTGCGGCTATAGATAGCATTACATTTATTTAAGTGCTAATAAAGTGGAGTTTGGCTTTTCCTCCAAGAGTTACTTTAGAACAAGTCTGAGTTGTTGCGCAGCTTTGTGCACCTCAGGTTAAAGCTCCTTCACAGTACTTAGGCTGGGCAGGTTAATGTGGAGCTCTGTTGGTGTTCGATAAAGCAAGTGCTTTGCTTCTTCAGCATCCCCTTCCATGGCAGTGGGTTGGAACTAGATGAGCTTTAAGGTCCTTTGCAACCCAAGCCATTCTGTGATTAGAGCACAGGCTGTTGAGCAGTAAATCCTCTTTCTAAGCCAGGGACGTGATGAATGTACAGTGCTGGATGTGCAGAGGCCAGGTTAAGAGCTTTCACTCAAGAATGGGGCTTGGTGGCAGCACAGAAGGGGCTCTGGGAAATGTTTGATGCCACATCTAAGCCCTGAGACTCTTAACATTCCTGTATGTTCGCTTCAACTTAAGTAAATATCTTCTCAAATTGAATAACTTCTATTGGATCTGGGCAAGCCATTTCCTAGTTATCAAGTGGTTTGATCGTGGCAGGGAACATGGTAGGAAATCATTAGTGGCCTCAGAAGAGGTGCTGCCAAATGGCCATGGTAGTGATGGGATATCACAGCATCCCTATCCAGTGAGTCAGTGGGAAGATGTGGTCCTTTGTTCCCTTTTGGAAAGTGGGCCTAGGGGTTAGGGTCAGGGACCCTAGGCAGGTTTCTGGCTTAAGAGCTGGCTTCCCACAAGACCCTGCTGTTCTACAGAGCAGCTTTCCCATTTTACATGTAGCAACCATGGATAAAATAGAAATCTGGTGTGGCCCCATGTTGCAGCTGTGGGAAGAGCCAGGTAGTGAAGTGTGCTGTAGGTTTGGTCTGGAAAACGGTGTTTTTCTAAGGGCAAGGAAAGTTCATGTCTCATGCCACGAACAGGAGCTTGTGGTGTACCTTGGGCCACTGCAGAGACAGGATTAATGATGCCTTCGGAGACCTGTGAGCCAGCCAAGGGGCATGTGCTGGGGTATGGTGGAAGTTGGTACTGCTCTGCTTCCTCGCAGGCTCATTCCTGGCGCTGTACAACCTGGGTCAGTAGCATTTCCAGTCCAGGGAGTAGCTGTCCATATCCTGGAGCTAAAATCGTATTGCTTTGGCTTTGAGATGGAGCTGGGACAGGTAGAACGGCACCCCAGTGAGCACTGCATCTTCTCACTGAATGGGCAAACTGTTGTTCCTTGGGCATCCCTCAAGCAAAGGGTGGTCTGAAGGTGCTTTTGGGAGGGTTTGAACCTCAGCTCCTCAACAAAACATGATGAATCACGTACGTGCTCTGCCTCAGTTTCTCCCTCTTGTGCGTAGAAAGATCTGCTTTTTGCCTTCTCTGTGTCAGGTACAAGCAGACCTGCAGTGCTGAGATTGCAGCTCGGAGAAGCTGATGCCTATTCCCATTCTCACCCTGCTACCAAAGGAATTTATGATAACGAAAATATTTCTTGTGCAAAGTGCAGTACCATCGAGCAATAAACCCCTGTAATTGCTGCAGGAGTATTCCATATTAACCCAAACTATCAATTAGAGTTTGCATAGAGGTTTGCCAGATGAAAAAAGGTGGTGCTTTCATGTGAAAAAATATTCATTATCTTCTTTCAAACACACCTTAATTGCCAACATCAAAGTTATTAATTAAGCAATATGTCTTGCAAAACTGGATGGGCTTATCCAGTGTGTGTGCAGTGTGGTAGGAAAGGAGCCTTCCGGATCTAGCAAGGGAGAGCTGTTCAGGTGAATCTGTTCCGTATCCCTGTGTACTTGAGGCATTTGTATTTCTCTGCTGGCTGTGGTCTCCTGCCTTGGATAAAATTCAATTTTAAGAGTGCAGGTTGAGACCTGGAAATTGAATTTTTAGGCTGTGGTAACTCAGTCCTTGCTCAGAAACGGCTCTTCTGGATAATGTGGTTGGTCAGCATCATATCTAATTAGTGCAAGGAGAATCTCGCATCACCTCTCTTGTGTATCAGATGCTTGTTGTTTTCCTTTTGTTTTTACTTCCCCCTCCTTTGGAGATCAAGATGAGCTCGAGCTCTTCCCTGTGAGGGTGCTGAGGCGCTGGCACAGGGTGCCCAGAGAAGCTGTGGCTGCCCCATCCCTGGCAGTGCTCAAGGCCAGGTTGGACACAGGGGCTTGGAGCAAGCTGCTCCAGTGGAAGGGGTCCCTGCCCGTGGCAGGGGTTGGAGCTGGAGGAGCTTTAAGGTCCCTTCCAACACAGACCAGGCTGGGATTCTGTGGTTCGGTAACCAAAATGAACGGTGAAAGCTATCACAGGGAATAGTCCTCACGGTCCCAGGGTCCTCAGTACGGCAGCACTGGTGGGTCTCCAGCTCACGCTGTGCCAACTGCACCTTCTCCTCTGGGCACCTCAGTGCACCCTCAGAGGGCAGAAATTCCTCATGTGGTTAAAAGCCCTTTTTGTGCTTTACCCTGATTTTGTTACAGGTGTGAACTTGCCATGAAAACAGTGAATATCTTTTTTCCTCCCCTATATGCTTTTAGAGAGTATGAGGTTCTGTTTCCCACTAGCTCTGGAGGAAGCCATACCTCTAAAGCATTTTGCCTCTTCAATTTGCAAAGACATCTTTATTGTCCTTGGTGGATCATAAAGGCTGCTTTCCAGGGGGGATGTTTACTGTATAAGCTAATGAAGACATCATTGCTTTCCATGGCACCTCGTAGCTTGTTCTGCAGGAAGAGTGCTTGACTCCTTATGGCTGTATTTGAACTTCTTTAAGTGTGTGTTTCTGTGCGTTCCATTCAGGTTGTTAATGGTGAAGTTGAGGGATCAAAGGCAGCGCTGTGGAAGCTGGCAGGGCTTGCTTGCAGCGGGCAGGGAGGATGCCTGGGAGCTCCATTTACTCTCCAGGTTTTCTTCCAATATCGTGTGCATCACTTCAAATTAGACATTTAATAATGAAACCTTTTTCTGGGGGTGAGATTTCCTCTCCCTCATCTCAGTGCGAGGAGGAAGAGTGTTCCCAATTACACTTTTATGACTATAGATTTTCCACTTCGTGTTCTCAGGAGCAGGGAAACATGATTAATGTAGAAGATTGTCAAACAGCATTAATCACTGTTGATTTCTTATCGATTCCTGCCCTCCCCTGTACTCACAGAGCCGGTGTGCTTGCACTGGCCGCTCAACTTCTGTGCAGTGAATAAAACATTACACCTTTACTGATGCCCTCTGGCCCTGTGGTTTGGAGAGCCAGGGAGCTGCTCATCTGGGATTATTGGGAGCCTTTAGTCACAGCAGAGAAATAATGGGACGGCAGGATAAGCGTATTCCATTTGACGCCATTGCGTTGCTGTTACGTGCTCTCAACTATGCACGCAGGACAAGTGGTTTTACATCTAATGTGTGTCTTCAGCCAGGGTGGCCTTTGTGAGACAAAAATGACATAAGGTGAACAAACTGCTTATTAAGGTAAGACAATGAAGGCCCAATTTTAAAAGGTTAAGATGTACTAGAAAGTATCAGTGCATCCTCCAAGTCATTAATGCTATACAGAATGCACAGCGTGTGGTATTTTGAAAGGCCACTGTAACCTTTTCAAGCATGAAGCATGCTAAAAGGAATCTATTTCCTTACTGCTTTGAAAAGGGAAATCAGTCTTTAAAAGCTTCAGTTTTTATTTGTTTAAAAAGAAACCTTTCCTTGATGCAAAAAGAGAGGGAGGCTCCTTAAAGCGAAGTGAGCAGTGAGCTGTCTGCTGCAAAGGAGGAGTCCTGCACATCCGTAAGTGATGTTTGGTGTGAAATTTGGGGTTTTTTAAGAGAAAAACCATCTTACTGTTACGGTTTTTCCCCAAAGCCCTTACCTGGATTTTGAACTTGGCACAAGCTTGTTTTGTCTCTGTTCAAACCAGCAAAACGCGGTGGGTGGACAAGGGTTGTGGTGTGGGATCCCTGTGCATCCACGTGCAGCATTAGCAGTGAGGAGGAGACTGCAGAGCAGAGGAGCAGGAGGCAGCTTCAACCTGCTGCAAGTGATGTCCTGGGTTGTCATATCCCAAGTATTGGAATGGCAGATAGAGGTGAATGCGTTTGGAGGTCTTGTGTTCAGTTTGAGGGTGAAAAAAGGAGGGGAGAGGAGGAATCCAACAGGCAAGTTTTCAGGCAGACGAGCTGCAAAGACCTGCAAAAGGGTTTGTGTATTCCTGAAAGCTTGTCTGGTATTCTGAGTTAGATTGTTTGGTCTTACCTAAAGGCTGACAGCTCCCTGCAGAGCAAGCCTTGCTGTCCTGTGCTGTCATGCAGCAGCACCACTGCTCCTGCTCGACAGGTCACTGTGCCTCAGAACCCATCACTTCTCATTACCTGCCAGTGCCTGAGAGCAGAGCAGCCTTCCCTCTGCCCTGCGGATGCTGCAGCGCTGTGGCCAGCCCCTCAGTGCTTTGGGGGCACAGTAGTACCTGAACAGACAGCAAGTGGTTGGCCTGCTGCCCCACAGCAGGTCTGTTAAGGTGGGTTGGGCAGGACCATACTTTGTGCTGTGCGAGTCCAGTTGTGCCTCCTCTTGTTTGTATGGCACAACTTGAGGACTGTTTTCTGGGGGGTATTCCTGTGCCTGCTTTGTGTTTGCAACTCCATTTAACAGAGAAGGTTGTGAAGCCTCTTCAGACTCGAGGAAGCCCCCGAGTTGCCTTTTGCTCAAGTCAACTTGCCTGTTGGATGGCATCACTGGTTGAAGCAGCTGGGCTTTGCAGCAAGCATCTTGCTTCTGGTGCTGAGAAGGCCTTCACGAAACAAGTTAACCAGATGCAAGTTTTGATTTAAGCCCACTGGGAAGTATTCCTAAGAGACCATCTTGCCGTAAGTTAAATATGAACACTATGAAAGAACAATGTAAGTGCTGCTCGGAGTCTGTCCTTGGCATCTGTTAACTAAATGGCCTCTTCAAATACACACTACAGCTCCAGTTCCACTTAGCTGAGGCAAAGCTCCTAATTGCAAGGTGCTTTTTGCTCCTGACTCTTCAGCCTTTGACTCTTGCGGTGTCGGTGGAATTGAAGAGCAGGGCTTTACAGGCAGTGCTGCTGCTTGTGAATCCTGAAAGCTGCTCAGGAAAAGGAGAGGGTTTGTGTGTGGAGGGAAGAGATGAATTCAAATATTCTATCTTGTTTTGAACGCAGGGAAAGAAAGTCCTTATGTTAGGATGATCTCATTCAGCGAGCGTCTGAAGGCTGGGTGAGTGACGTGCCGTGTGCTGGGGGTTGCAGTACGTGTGGCATGGGAGCAGGCTGGTTTGCTTTCCTGAGGGGATAGGGGAGATTTTGGTCTCCCTAGGGTTTGTCCAAGTGTGGGGTTAGATTCACAAAGTGGGTTGTGCCGTTGTCACCCATGTGGCTCCTTCCAGACGTTGCAGCTCCATTGCCCACCTCAAGTTCCCATTTTCCTGAAAACCAATGGCAATTTCAGTGACCTATTTGGGACCCCTGTGGGATTGCTCCCGATGTGACACATTCAGTGATGGGATCGTAAAAGGGGAGTCTAGAACATGCAAGGAAAGGGACAAAGCAAGGATCTTGGCAGCTCACCAGCCTCACTATCTTTCTTGGCTGAGGCTTGCAAGCATCAAGTTGCACTCCTGTGTGGAGGAACAGTGGTTTAATGTTTGATAGTGATCAGATCAGGAGGAGAGCAGAGCACCAGGCATCCGACAGGTTGTCAAACCTGTCACTTCCCAGCCTTTTCTTCCCCTTGACAAGGTTAGCCACTGACTGACAAGGGTATTGCTTTGCCAGGATAGCAGCAGAGCCTTTAGGAGGAGGAAAAAACGCTTTCAGAAATGAGTTCAGCTGCTTTCCGCGTATCGGAACATCTCTGCGCAGAGCTGCATTCTCAGATGTGCCTTTGCAGTGACTTTGAGTCTTTTCCTTTCTCCAATTCCCCGTTACTGGAAAAACAAGAGCAGACAGCACCTTTTTCCCAGGCTGCAGTCTCTTGTTGTGCGAGACGTGGTTGAGCTGCAAGCAAGGGTCTGCAGCATCCTAGGTGATGACTTCTGGAGTGGGGTGAACATCTGCAGCCTGAGGTCTAGGTACACCCAGCCACGCAAATAACGCCTTTGGTGATGTTGGTGTTCCAGATGAGGAGACTTCAGGAAGGGATGAGTCTTGTGGCTGGACTGGAGAGGTTTCTCGCTTGATCCCTTCCTTCCCATGCCCCCCCATACCTCTCTCTGTCAGCATCCTAAAGGGGTGAAAGTGCCACGGTCTGTCCATGTGTTTGGTGTGTACAGTGCTGGCTGCTGTATTGGTAAAAACAGTTCTAGCTAAATAGGTATTTTAACACGCATTTGGTACTCCCTCACCGAGTGCTTGATTCTGTGTGCCCTCCATGTTTGCTGCCAAAGGAGAATCTCTTTTCCCAAACCATGGCCAACCTCAGTCCTATTAAGGCTGTAGGTTTCCAAACCCTTACTGGAGTCTGCATTCACTGTAGGAGTAGAAGGATGTTTGTTAATCCTTTCCCCATGATGCACTTTATACTACCTTGGGTCAGGTGTCGTTTTCTCACTTTTGAATCAAAATCATAAAGATGATCATCATGAGGCATAAAAAAGTTAACACACTCTTATCTGTTTTAATTTGGTTTGAATGATGCCATCTGCTTTTCTGCGGTGGGTAGTTGGAGGAGGAGGATGTACCAGTTGGGAACTGCAGAAACAAAACAATAGGGTATTTCTGGTGGCTGATGGATTGTTGTTTTATCTTTCTTGTTTCTTTTAAACATGCTCAGTCATGAGTGAGGAAGCAAAAATCAATGTTGGGGAGAAACAAACAAAGAAGAAGAATTGAATTATCAAATTAGTTTGGGTAAAGATCACAAGTGAAGAACTTGATAAAGCGGATGTTAAGTGAGCAAGCCTTGTCCCTGTAGGTCCTGTGTACGGAGTTCATGCATCAGCAGGTCAGAGCTCTGAGCTCTAATTGTAGTCTGGTTTCAATACCAAATTGCCAGGTAGTTGTAGCCATGTGTGCTGTTGTAAGATAGGTTAGCTGCACCGATTTCCCTTTGTGGGGTAGTTTATACTTGCACCCTTTGTTGGTTCCTTGGGAGGATGAAGGGATGAAGGCTGCTCACCTGCCCCTCTGCTGTGGGAAATGCTGCTGGGATGAAACTGATGTTACTGCCTACCCAAGTGAAATAACCAGCTTTGGAGGCTGAGAGGATACTGGGCTCTGGAAGGTGTTTGCCATGAAGCTGGGTAACGTCTTTGTGAGTGTGGAAAGCACAAACATTTCAGTGAGGGTCCTGGTGTCTCAGTGTTTCGGAACTAAAAGCTCCCATGTTCTTGATGACTAAATGATCTAAGAGACTTCAGTTAGGAAAAAGGAAAAAGCCATATTTCATCCTTTGACACGGTGTTGTATATCTGCTATATGTCTTCAGAATGTATGAAGACATTCTTTGACCTCCACAAATATCAGAGGTCCTTACAGTTGCTTTAAGGTCACTTGAATAACCCCATCGAATAATATGCTGGCATTGCCTTTGACAGATAGCCTGGAGATTTGCTCACTGAAGCCAGTCTTCAGAGCCACGGTGTCTTGGTAGCAAAGACTGTAATAAAATTGTTTGGTTCAAAACAGATCATTCTTCATTTTGACTCGTAATCAATAACTGTCTGTGGCTGGTGTCGCCTCGGACTCTGTCTCATGGCGACTTGGTGTGCAGTGAAGTCCTCTATGCTAATCTATTGCTATAAATAAAGATACTTCTCTGTGAGGACTTCTGCATCCTTCTTAGGCTGTAGAGAGCTAGGAGCTGAGAGAGGAGCCCTTGTTGTGTAGGGGCTAGATAGACATTGATTACTTTGATTCTGGATCTGCTTTTTCCGGAAGAGACACAGGGTTTAGTATATTTAGCTGTTCAAGATTACCGTGTCTTTGGCAAATGTCTTTGCGTTCCTCGAGGCTGAACAAACCAAGAGCCACAGGGTTTCTGGGAGATGTGCATGAAAGACAAGTTGTGACCAACCCATTTTGCTCATGATAGAGTAACAGTGTGCATGGGGCTTGTGCCCACAACCAGGGATCCTGAGTGGGTTGAGCCCCAGTGCCCATCTTTGGGTCAGTTCTTGGTGGGTGCACAGGGATGGGGTCTGGGAGGAGGGTAAGCCTGTAGCAGTGCTTCCTTGCCCCCTCTGCTTGACAGGACCATGTGTCACAGTGAAATGCTGGTTGGCGATGAGGCCTTATTTAGGGACGTGGTTAAGCAGCACAGGAGTCCGGCTGGTCCCACATGTCCCGGTTTAGGAGTGCAGATGCCAGGATGGAGCTGTGGGCAGAGCATCCTGGTTGAAACTTGAGGCTGGTGTGGAATTCTGCTGACTTAAAACTTGCTCTGCTCTGCTGGAGCGCTGGGATTGGGTTTTTAAAGGATTCTTGCAGAGGGATCTGTATCTGGGTGTCTGAGGGAAAGGCTGGTGGCACAGTGGGAGGATATTGAGTTACTTGGAGCTGCTGTGGGATGCAGTGTCTCTGGAGCAAGCAAGTCTATTTATATGAACAGCCGACGGTGGGTGTGTGAAAGCTCTGGGGCTTCTGCGCTAGGTGCTGTCTGTGCTGATGTGAAACAGCAGATGGGTGCTGGGGAGGTCAGAAATGCTCTGCGTTCCCAAACTGGGGCTGGACGTCCTACCTGTTGCATTTGCCATCACGTTACTAACTCCTGCTGCAGCACGTGCAGGATGAGGCATAGCTGCAGTATCTTTAACACCATGGTACCCCCTTGGAGATGCAGAGCCGTGATGAGCAGTAGGAAAAGGGATGCAGGGCTGTGGTGTGGGGGGGTTCCTGCAGCCGTGCTCCCTTAAAACTGTCTTAAAACTTCTGTCAGGGATTGCCCGGGAAGCAGAGGGGGTCGAACACAGCCCAGCAATGGGAGATGCCGTGTGCCAGCACGGTGGCTGTGCACGGCTGAGCTCCAGGAGAGCAGGGGGAGCAGCGCGTTGGTGGCTGCTGCTGGATGATGATGAATATGAAACAGGAGCAGGAGAACATGGATCTAACTCAGTGCCTGCCCACACTGCTTCAGACCATGCCTTACAGAGCATTTCTCTCAATCAGCTGAAGCTGCCTCTGCTCCACTGCTTTCCCCACTGCGGCTGGGTGGTGCACCAGGAGGGGACTCAATGCAGGGGGAAAACAGTGGAGCTGGGACAGTGTGGCCATGGAACTCCATTCCCTAGAGAGAGATGCTTCCTAAAGTGCGTCCACAGGGGCACAGCAAGACCATGGCACATTTTGAGTCAGAGGTGGCACTCTGAAACCAGCCGAGAGCAGGTTTTGGTTTTATACTGGCTTTTGCTGCTGTTGGAATGCTTCTTCCTTTATATGAATTGTCTTAGGATAGAGGAGAGGCTTCAGGCTGGTGTGTTGAGGTGTCCTGGCTCTGCACGGTTATTTTACAATGTGGGGTGATGGTCCAAAATGTGCAGCTTTGGAGTCTCTCTCCCTTTGGCTATCAGCTTAAATTGCATAGCTGGCAGTAAATGCTGCCAAAATGTCATGTAGATGAAGCAGCTTCCTAAGAGCTTTAGTGCCACCACCTTTCCCAACCCCTGCAATTACAGTTTAATTCAATATTTCATTGGAGTTTTCAAATAATTTTAAATTAATAGGGACCAGATTGTAGGGGGGAGAGCTGGCATCGCTCTCTGTTTGCTTACAGAGTCTTCTGCACTGCAGATACCCGATCAATACACACAGCTGGGAAACCAGGGTTGCTCCGAGGACAGTTGATTCCTGATATAGTGAGAAACCGGAGCCCAGCCAGAGCTTAAAAACAGGTCCCAAGGGAGCTGCAAGGAGGGGGTGTTACACATGGAGGGGGAGGTGAGGGGAGGGAAAGCAGAAAGAAAAGCGCTGTTTTAGTTCCCCCCTTCGTTTAGGAATGTCCTTAACAAGCAGCAAAGCAGTTGCCACAAAAACCCCTCTGCTGTGGTGCCTGGCTTCAGGCTTTGGAGTTGTTGTGAGCAGGCACATAGCAGTGTCTGGGGGACAGCTTCAGTTTGGGTGCTTGAGGTAGGCATGAGGTGTGCGGTTGGTTCTGTGTTTGGAGAAGTCCTTGTGCATCCACAGGAGCTGTGGGCAGCTTCCCCTCTTCCTCATCCACCACAATGGCTCTGTCCGGCTGTGACATCTTTAGCTTAAAAACCACCTCCTTGCCACGGGGGCTGTGTTCTTTCTGATACCAGGGGCTGGCTGGGATCTGGGTATGGCTTGAGGCTGGGTGGCCAGCTTCCCAGGCAGTCCTTGAGCAATGGGCAGGAAAAGGGTGGCAACAATCCCACCAACTCCTCCAGAGGCAGGATTTCACCCCTTTAGCTTAGAAGCAATCAGGTGAGGAAAGCACAGCGAGGATGGGCAGGCTTGCATCAGGCCTCTTACCTGTGTTAGGCTTGACTTAAACCACTGGGTTTAGCCATGGTTTAGATCAGCAAGCAGCAGCCCCAGTTTAAATAATTGACTGAATCTTGGGTTTTTTGCATTTTTATTTATTAAACCGATTCTCATGGGCTGACAGCCATAAAATATGGAAGAGTGGCTGGGTTGCATCAGGTTTGGTGTTCCTTCTTTCTTAGCTGGGAAATACTCAGGGTCCGTGCATACATACGAAGTTGTATAGATCTGTTATGTGTGTTAGGATTTGCAGTGTTCTTGATATATTAATTACTGTTGTTTTCCGTGTGACTTTGTCTCAAACTCTCTTTGGAAAGAAGCTGGAATTTGATTACCGTGCACGAAATAGCATTTTCAAAGCTCTATTGAAATATAATTATGCGGAGTGTATCAGATGCACACAAGAAATACTGTCCTTTGTGATAGGACCGCTCTGCTAATGAGAAAGCTTAGAACGTGAATAATTTGGACTGATGGCCTGTTTGTGCCATGCTGCTGTAAACCTGAGTAGTGGATTAGTAAATCTGAGAGAGCTGGGCTGGGGCAGCCTGGAGAAGAGAAGGCTCCTGAAGGGGAGACCTGAGAGCAGCTCCAGTGCCTAAAGGGGCTGCAGGAAACCTGGAGAGGGGCTTGGGACAAGGGCCTGTAGGGACAGGCCAAGGGGAATGGCTTGAACCTCCCAGAGGGGAGACTGAGATGAGCTCTTAGGTAGGTCCTTTCCAACACAAACCATTCTATGACTCTGTGATTTCGTTGTTCGTAAGCAAGAAAACCCAAACAAGTTCCCCGCTTCAGCTAATTCCAGGTAGTTCTTAAGTGTGAGAGGATGAAGCTGTTTTAAAAGCCTGGGTTTTTCAGTGATACGTCCCTGCAGGGTGCATCTGCTGAGCTCCTGCCTGCATGAGCTCACGTCAGTGGCTTGAATGATGTAAAACTTTTGTCACCAAACCTTTAATAAAGACATTTTCTCATTATCTTTTATGTACTAAAATTTGCAGTTATTGCATTCATGGTGGAGCCCCACTGGAACATTTGTTTCCCAGACCAAGCGCAGGCTTTTAACCGCTGAAAGTATTTCTAATAAATTCACTTTTGGGCAGCTGGGGGAAAAGCAAGCTTATATTAATGATTTGTTATCTTGCAAAGTCAGTTATGGAGACACCATCATCAAAATGTGTAAAAACAAACTGCATTTTGAGCTTTTACTAAGGGCAAGATGACAAATCAATGTTTCTTTAAGACTGAAAGACAGCACCTCTGGTTGTGAGAGTGAAGAACTGGCCATCTCTGGGCTGCTGTGGTTTCTGATACAGGAGGAAAATGCATAAAGTTCATTCAAAAGGGAGAATATTATGTTTTCATCCTATCTCTAAGCAGTTTCATTAACTTCTCACAATCTGTAGAAACAATAACTGTGACTTTGAGGTCAGAATTGGGTTTAACTTCTGTCGGAATAAGACAACTAGTTCTACGTTGATGTGGCTTGACATTAAGCCTGACATTGCCCATAGTATTCAGAAACCTGGCAATGTGATTAATGATTTAATGCTGACTTTACGTAGAAGCTTTCTTAATATTTAATCAAGTTAAACAGAGCTTCAGTCATTTCCTTTTATGGCTTCATTTTCCACCCTGACATGGGCACTTTGCAGGCAGTGGTGATGCAAGGCCAATGCGAGCTGGTGAAAGGGCACCTCTTGCTCCTGAGAGCTGCCAAGTCCTGGTCCTCCTGCAGTTTGATTGAGCAAATCTGATCTTTGATCTCCATCACCATTAGAGATGCCCCAGTTTGTGTGGCCCTTTCTGTGTCTGCTTTGCCTCATTGGTCCTTTCAGCTGCTCCTCCCTGGATGCTTCCTACCTTGATGGTACCTTTGTGATACCTTATTTGCACTGCAGCTGATCCATCCCCGTTTTCCCCCCTCATTCGCTCCATTTATTTGAGGTCTCTCATGACTACTCAAATCATAGAATCACGGAATGGTTTGGGTTGGAAAGGACTAAAGATCATCCAGTTTCAACCCGCTGCCATGGGCAGGGACACCTCAAATCCACATGAGATGTTTTAAATCAATCTTTTTCAAACTTCCAAGTTAGATGGAGTTTTATCCACTTTTATTGATTATTTATTGATTTTTATTCGCTTTTATTGATGGGTAGGAGTATTAAAACGTGCTGTTTACAGTTGTTAGCATTCCTGCTCTAAATTTGTTATTACACTTGCTGAACAGGCAGGCACACTCCGAGCTCACACTGTGGCTTAGCACACGTCCGTCTGCATGTATTTTTATGTTGGGATCGGCAAATGCCATGGCTCATGTTTACTATGAGCTGCTTATCTTGGATGGGCACCAAGCTGCATTTGCATGGAGGTTGGAATTTCATTAATACAGAAACGTGGGCTTAATTATTTGTTTCTAATTGATGCAAAGTCGTTAGTGTGCTAGATGCCTTTACAAAAGTGTTTAACAATTAGATTCTGCTGATTTCCTAAGCAAAGGAATGATGGGATCAGAGAGGTCACTGGAGTCACTTTTCAAGGGACGTGGGTGCCAAGCCCTATTTGTTCCAGCTACGTGAGGACTGTAGAGTACTCCTGTGCCATTGGTCCCAGTGCTGGGTGCCTGACTGAGTTTTAGGATGCTCATAAAAATCCACTGAGCTCCTTTTGACATTAGTTGGATCTAAGATAGCTTTTAATGTTTGTGGTTCATGCTAGGTGCCCAAAATGACTGGCCCTAGACAAGACTGAGGGGTTTGTGTGTTTGACAGGGATGGAGGCCAGGCTCCTCTGATGGCTTTCTTGGTGTCTGCTACATAGAATTCATGCGCTTGTCAATTAGGCAGCAGACTTTAAAACTTGACCTACAATTAGCACCGTAGAATCCCAGCCTGGTTTGCGTTGGAAGGGACCTTAAAGCTCCTCCAGCTCCAACCCCTGCCACTCGCAGGGACACCTTCCACTGGAGCAGCTTGCTCCAAGCCCCTGTGTCCAACCTGGCCTTGAACACTGCCAGGGATGGGGCAGCCACAGCTTCTCTGGGCACCCTGTGCCAGCACCTCAGCACTCTCATAGCATTATATATTATATAATGTATGTTATATATATTGCTTAACTTATGAGCAGCCAAAAAGTTCCCCGTTTGGAACTGATTCTTTGGTGGATATTCACATTTCAATATGAAACAGAATTTGAACTTGATTTTCCTCCCAGAGCTGCAGCTTGCAGTGGCCTTGGGGTAGCTGCTGTCTGAATGGATTCTCGCCTACATGGTGCAAAAAAGGTGTGTTTTTGAACTGAAGGCTCTCAGACAGTGGGGTGGACTTCCCTGGTATCCCCATGCTCACTGTGTTTGCATCCATACACCATGGCACAACAGGATGTAGCTGAGAAAAGAGCTGGAGCGGAGCATCAGATGCTTTAATATTCTACCTCTGACTGAAACAACCTCCCTGTGTGGGAGATAATAAACATTTCTTGTCTCTTAAGGGAAAAATCATGCACAGACAGAGACAAGCACATATAAATAATTTACAAAGCTGTAAAACACTGTAAATAACAAGCCTTCCTGAATAATGAATTAACCCAAGTGCTGATTCATAGGTAAATATCTCTTGTAAAGCAGAATTCTCATAGATTTTTACAGCTTAGTTAATATTCCCGTGTACTTTATTAAGGCTGTTCAGGTGAAGTGTCCTGGTAGTCACATATATCACTCTGGAAGTGAGACGGGGTGATTGCGGGCTGCAGTGCTGGCGGCAAGCCTGGCATCCCTCCGTACTGAGGATGCGGAGCCTTGCTGGGTCTGGGCTGCCTTTTGTTAGCTGGGCTTTTCTTTCCCTCTCAAGCAGGCAGGAGGAATTTTGATGTGGCCAAAGAATTGGAGAGTTACAGGGAGGAAGGAGTCTCAGAGAATCTCTTTTCTTTTTCCTAGTGATAAATAATGCATTTGTTCTACTTTGGCTGTGCTCGAGACATGGTGAGATTTCTCCATGCCTTCGAGGGCAGGGAAAGCAGCAGAGCTGCTGGGCTGGGATTGCTACCTGCCAATTCCCAGCCCTTCCATGAACACGGCATCCTTCCTGGCTGTGATGACTGCGTATCCTTAACCCCTCTTGTCAGCCACTCAGGAAGAAACTAGACGTGACATTTGCTTCCCTTGTGCTGCTTCATCCCCCTCTTGCCCCTCTTTCTCAGATGAGCCTTAAGAAATAAAAACAGTTGCTAAGCTACCGGATAGGGAACGTCGCAGTGGTTTTTTGCAGTCCTGGTATTAATGTGCTTTTCGGAGCACCAGGGAAGTGGGAAGGGCTCTCTCATAGCTTGAATTGTTTGTCAGTTAAAGCGCTGTACTCCTAATGCAGATGATATTGAATGTGTCAGTTTAATTTATGCCCATATAGATGGGGGCTTTTCTCCCTCCCCTTCCTGTTACTCCTGTTTAACGTAGGCTGATGGGGGGAAAAAAGAGTATTATCTGCTTTCTTTTTCATCTGTTTTGGGGCATGTCAGTTGTCAAACGTGTTGCTGCTTTGTTTTATTTCTGGTAGCTTAAATAATTGCTTTCATAAAAGATAACTAGATTTCTTTCATCTGGAAGTGCTTTAGTTGTAAATTGCATTTTCTGTTCAAGTATAGATGTCAACAGTGATTTTCAGCAGCAGTGTACAGGGAAGGTGTCTGTGGCAAGGGTGCATCTTTAAGGTTGAAGAGAATACTTTATGAATGAGATTTCTTCCAGGACAATGTGCGTGGGGTATCCACTGTGCTGCTCAGGTGATTTTAGGGTGTTTCCTTCTAAAGACATGGGCATTTTGTTCAATGTGCAAGGCTTTTGTATAAAAGAGGTCCCACACCAGTGTGACTCTAGAGCTGGGATATGCCAGCATGAAAAGTATTTCCACCCCTTAAATGCTCTCAACTCTCAATTCTGGCCTGCATTAAGCACCTTTCCCTGTAAGAGGAGAGTAGATCCTGACAGGTTCATTGCAGGAGAGGACACTCCTGCCCTTTCCTCTTCTAGGTAGCTGAGGATGGGATCATCGTAGAATGGTTTGTGTTGGAAGGGACCTGAAAGCTCCTCCAGCTCCAACTCTTGCCATGGGCAGGGACCCCTTCCACTGGAGCAGCTTGCTCCAAGCCCCTGTGTCCAACCTGGCCTTGAACACTGCCAGGGATGGGGCAGCCACAGCTTCTCTGGGCACCCTGTGCCAGCACCTCAGCACCCTCACAGGGAAGAGCTTCTGCCTAAGAGCTCGTCTCAGTCTCCCCTCGGGCAGGTTCAAGCCATTCCCCTTGGCCTGTCCCTACAGGCCCTTGTCCAAAGCCCCTCTCCGGGTTTCTTTTCGGTCCCCGTATTACATTATTCTATACCTGAGTTTAAATCTAGTTTCCATGAGCGTAGCTCTTCCATGTTAGCATTAAAGAAATGCATCTGATGTTAAAAACCAGCCAGTGTGGGGAGGGGCACGTTTTATATGGGTTATAGTGGAAGTAAATGTGAAGTAGCACGATATTCTGGGTTCCCATTTCCTTTGCCTGTCAGAACACCCCACGCAGCCCTTGCCGCTCCTGGGTGCTGTATTTAATTAAATGAGCCATCAATTCTGCTCTGCAGCGTGCTCACTGCCGCTGCTTCGTTCCTCCGTGCCCAGGGAACAAGGGAACACACTAATTGGTCACACACAGCTCTCCTCGTGCTGCCATCGGACCCCAATTAATGCAGCGAGTTGGTGCTCGCGCAGCGTTTCCCTTGTTGCCCTTCTGCCAGGAAGAAGCTGCTGGATCTTCATGCTTAAAAAGTCATCTAAAAAGTCTCAGCGAATTACTGGGTATGTCGCTTGAAGGAGGGGGGGCAGTGAGGCTCATGGGGAAGTGTAGGTTTTCATGTGTTAAAGATGTTTTTGCAGTCAGGCTGGCTGGAGGATGTCAGTGAAGCTCCGTGAGGCTTCAAGGCGCAGCAGTGGACATCATTTACAATGCAAAATGCGCCTTTTTTCTGTTTGAAAGACTGACAGAGCTGAATTTGGAGGAAAGAAAAGTGTGAAATGAGTTCTCTCACGTTTGTAGCTTGTTGATACTTAAGTTCTTCGTGTTTAAGGGAATATAAAAGTGCTGCTGTAGTGCTCTGCTTTTTTTTTTGCCCATGAAGCATTTTCCTTTATTCCTCTTGTTCTGTATAGAGGGATTTACTGGAGGCTGAGGAAAACTTTCTGTTGTAAGGAAAAGAGAAAGGATAACTACTGTGAAGACTTCCAAATTGCTGTGGAAAAACATAAGAGCAAAATACTATCTCATGAAAGGTTATGTATATAATATAACTATACATACAAATAAATATATATTATATATAACATACATTATATACAATATAATACTATATTATATATAATATAATATATAATATAAAATATTATATATAAATAGATAATATAAATATATTTTTATATAAGAGATAGAATGTATGATAAGAAATTATAGTAATTATAATATTCATTATTTTATATTATATATGTTTTATATTTTTATATATATATATGAATCAGAACTGTCAATTGGGTATATTTATATTTCCATATAAAGAATAATGTGCCGGGAGCTCAGCTGGGGTCTGACTTTGCCCCAGCCCCAGCTGTGTAAGACCCATCATGCAATGCTCCCCGGGAAGTGTCCCACAGAGATGGAAAAATGCAAACAGTAAAGACCAAGGCATTAGTGGAAAATCCTATTTAAAGCTTTGTTCCCATCACTCTCTATTTACTCACTGTCTGAGCAAAGAAGTAATCTTCTGTTTTCCAATGGAAGCACCGGACTGTGAGCAACTCTTCTGGCATTATCTCTTCCATGGAAAGCCTTTGAGGCCTTTTGCCTTCTCCCCTTGGGGATGTTCATGGTGGTTCCCTCTGCACAGTGGCTGCAGGTTGGGCTGAGAGATACCTGTTGTGGTTTAACCCCAGCCAGTAACTCAGCACCAACTGCCACTTGCTCATTCCCCTGCTTCCTCCCTACCCAGGCGGCATGAGGAGAGAAGCAAAAGAATGTAAACCCACGGTTGAGATAAGGACAGTTCAAAGTACAGCGTAATGCTGCTACTGCTACTACTACTAATAATGATAAGGGAGATAACGAGGAGGGAGAACATAAAACTAAAACGGGAAAGGGAAAACAAACCCTGACCAGCAGTGATGTCCAATAGATTTGCTCAGCACCCACTGACCGATGCCCAGCAGAACCCGAGTAGTGATCGGTGTCTTCCAGCTGACTCCCCCCAGTTTCTATGCTGGGCATGATGTACTGTGGTATGGAGCATCCCTTTGGATAGTGTGGGTCAGGTGTCCTGTCTCTACCCCCTCCCGGCTTCTTGTGCCCCTCCTCACTTGCAGAGCATGAGACTGAACAGTCCTTGATCAGGGCAAGTGGTACCAAACAGCAGCTGAACCCCTGATGTGTTACCAGTGTTGTTCCCAGATTGAAGCCAAGCACAGCACTGCGCCAGCTACTAGGGAGAACATTAACTCCATCCCAGCTGAACCTGTGGGAGGTGGTTCCAGATGACTCCTCATCATTACGGGTGCTCAGAGTTTGTATGAGCTCAAAGACTGGACAAATTCACCCTGGGATGCTGGGCTAGGGGGATCTTTGGCCTAAGCAAGTATCACAGTGCTTATATTTTATAGAGGCCTTGTGCTGAAACCAGCTGTGCTTCCCTGCATCCTGCTGTGGGAGAGGCAAGCTGTGCCTTCAGTGGTGTGCAGCTTCCCAGGCAAAGCCAGGGATAACAAGAGGTGCATTTGTGGTGTTTCAGCGATGCTCTGCGGTCGTGGTGGGGTCTGTCCCTGGCACATCCATCCCAACAGGATTTCATTGAGGATGCTGGTGCTGGGTTTACAAGCGTAGTGTGGAGCTCTTGCACAGTGCTTTTTGTCTGGAGTTCCAGTAGTTATGTTCCTGGAAAAGAGTGCATCCAAGTTCTTTGGCGGCGGTAAAGTAAGTTCAGAAACTTGCTGTGGTTTGAACTGGGTTGATGACAGAGCCAGGCTTCCATACCTTGTGATTTGATTCCCCTCAAGTGTATTGGAATTGAATGTCTTATAAGCAAAATCTGTTATTACTGCTGATGGATGAGAGGTTAAGAGACAAGGAAAGGCTGACAGCTAGAACTGAAAGGGTCAGCAATTGAGAGGTACAGTTGGGTGGAAAAGCTAAGTGTTGCTCTAGGCTTAAGCGTCAACAGGTCAGCAGGTCAAATGGTCTCACAAGATCCTTTAGCCCTGTCTTCTCTCATTTTCTGCTGGAGGTTGCTTCTGCCTCTAATGAGGGGCTTTGCTCCCTGGGTGAGCTCCGGTCTAGGCTCATTTCTGTACTGCGTGCTCTTGCCCTCTGAAGGTGATAAACAGCAAAAGTTACCTGTCAAGAACCTTAGCAACCAGAAGTAAAGATGAAAGGGGTGAAGAGAGGCAGGGTCTTTTCTTTGAGGCTTCAGACACTTTTTCAGCTCCGTGTGCTCTGAAATCTCCACTCTGATACCAGTTCAGCCAGTGCAAATGAGGAGCTGCTTCACATGCAGTTCATCCACCCTTGGTGCTCAAAGAGCTGTGGACTAAAGATGTAGCTATGGTGTTGCTGGGGCTGTTGTAGGTTGGGCATGTGCAAAAGCTGTTTGTGGCTTTTTGATGTCACTGGGGAATGGGCATGGGAGGATCAAGCTGTTGCAGGGGCAGCCATGAATACAGGACAGGGGCACAGACTGGAGGTCTTGGAGCCTCTTTCCAAAAGGAAGCAGAAGTATCCAAGTCATAGAATCACAGGGTGGTTTGTGTTGGATCTTAAAGCTCATCCAGTTCCAAACCCCTGTGCCCAACCTGGCCAGAGATGGGGCAGCCACAGCTTCTCTGGGCAAAGGCCCTCAGTTGAGTAATGTTTCCACAGAGGGCTGCATTTGACCCCGGGTGTTATGCTGTCTCCTGCTTCTTGTGTTAAATGAAACAAGTGGACATCACTTTGTTTGGTCTTTATCATGACAAAGAATGAGTTTTCATCTCTGTTCTTGTGGCTTCCACGTAGACTCTTCACCAGGAACTCACAGGGCAAATACTTTGCTGAAGTGTCAGAAAATCAGTGGCATAAGGTCCTGCTGCTTGGACACCCTGGCACTTGTCCTACAGAAGGGGGTATGTGGAATGGAAGGGGAGAAGGAGGGAGAGCACATCTCTTCACATCACTTCTTGATTCTGGCTTCAGAGCTTGATGGCTCCTTTCTCTCGATCATGGGATAATGAAGAACTGTGCTGGGAAGCAGCCTGATGTACAGATGTGCTGATAGATGTGACAATCCATGGGAACCCCCTACACCGGCTTTCCACATGGAGTTTATTAAAGTTAACCTTGTTTAATGACCTTATATTGCAACTGACTTTAGAAGGATTAATGTGTTGTCTGGAGCCTCCTCAGCATTGTTCTTTATCTGCAGAGAAGCAGATGCATCATCTGCTAGCAAGGCTCCAAACCTGAAGCTGAATGCTTATGAGTAGCGTATTGCTGTGGGGATGGGCTGGCCAGAAATACATTTTGGTTAGAAACGGAGAGGTTGAAATGTTCCTCAGAGCGAGCGGTTGTTCACAGCCTTCTGGGGAAGCAAATCCTGACTATTTCCAGGATAGAGCTTGATTGGTCTTAGGGGGCAGGGATGGAGCCACGCAGCTGCCTGGGAGAGAGCTCAGTATACGAGGCTGTTTCCAGGCTGGTGGCCCAGGCTTGCTACAGCATCCAGGGGCAGAATGAGAAAGAAACAGGAGGTTCTTAAGGACAATGAGGTAATTACCCCTTTAGTTGTGTATCATGGCTTGGCTTTGGATGCTGCTGAGGGCGAGTGTGGGAGGCAGCCCCAGCCAAGGGTGCTGCCTAGGGCTCTGCCTGCACCTCACAAACCCCACCAAGCCTCTTCTTTCCTAATCCAACAGTGGGTGCAAGGGGAAGCTGAGCAGAAAACTCATTTGAATACCACAATGAACCTGCTTCTGATTTGCATCATTTTTAAAGGAGTTTCTAAGACTTTCCCAAATCCTCTTGATGTTGTTCCTGACTTTTTTCACTAATTTGACACCCTGGGATGTTGTTTTACATTTCGGTTTAGTGTCTAATCACAGCAAATGATAGCTGGCTGTACGTGCTGGCTTTGCATTCTTGCATCTTGTTTATGTTCATCTGCACTAAGGGCCAGCACTCACCGTGGCTGCCCAATTTATTTCTCTCCACAGCAGCAGTGATTTCCAGTACTCCAGAGCTTCATTACCATCTGCAGGAAACTAAATCCAGGGTTATCTTATTTGAGCTTTATGACTTCTCGATGTACCACGTTATTTATTTATTGAAGGTTTATTAAACCTGTCCAAGAAAGCAGCCCTTCAGAAGTGTGTGATGTGCAGCTTAGGAAGAAAACTTTGAGATTTAAGGAGCTTGCATTATGAATGTCCCAAGTATTTGATTTCTGCCCTGAGATATATGGAGGAGTTGAGCTGTTGGAGCCAATGCCTTCATTCTTGATGTTAGTGGCGAGCATGTTTTCAGAGAGGGATGAGCACAGGTTTCTCCTAGTGGTTCTCCTTGGTGTTTTTGAGGTCTCCCTTCGACATTTGGATTTTACCCTGTTACCTCTCAAAACCTCCCTTTACTGATGATTAGAAGATAAAGATTTGTCCCCCCGCCATGGTTTGATCAATATCCATTTTACGAGTCACTCTTCCTGCAGGCAGCTTTTGGCTGGGGGTTTATTAACTGAAAGACTATTTCTTAATTCCAAACACACTTACGGTGATCAGAACAACACCTCCAGGTATGTTATAGGCTTGTTAGCACAACCTGTTGGTTTATGTTGTAAAACCTCTTCTTGGATAAAAATCCCCATGAGGTGGGTTTCTGCTGTAATTATTTCCTTCCAAAGGAGATGGTCCTGTGGCACTAGGCTTGCCTGGGAGAGCTGCAGGCTGGCAAGTGACTTTGAGAAAGCAAATTGAGATGAGGCTTCTGATTACAGGAGGTTTTCACCCATCCCTGGTGTCACAGAATCATAGTCACAGAATGGTTGGTGTTGGAGGGGACCTTCAAAGCTCATCCAGTTCCAACCCCCTGCGATGATCAGGGACATCTCCAACTCAACCAGGTTGCTCAGAACCACATCCAGCCTGGCCCTGGATGTCTCCAGGGACGGGGCATCCACCACCTCTGGGCAACCTGGGTCAGTGTTTTACCACCCTCATTGTAAAGCATTTTCTCCTCACATCCAGCCTCAATCTCCCTTTTTTAGTTTAAATCCATCACCCCTCATCCTGTCACAACAGGCCCTGCTGAAAGGTCCCTCCCCATCTTCCTTATAGGCTCCTTTTAAGAACTGAAAGGCTGCAATAGAGTCTCCCTGAAGCCCTCTCTTCTCCATCTGAACAACCCCAGCTTGAGGGCTGTTGTACGTAGATGTTTCCTTTCTTTCTCATAATCTATTAAGTAAATAGCAATTTGAGCACTGAATAATGCTGCTTTCAGAAGAAGCCTGCAGCATCTTCCTCCTCTGCAGGGAAAATGCTGTCAAATATTCCAGTGAATGAGTTTATTTTGGTGCTTTGGAAAATTACTTGGGCGGTGGCTGTTGGGGGGGTTGTGCTGGTGTGAATGGGTGTCTTGTGAAGCCTCTTGAGATGGCAGCACAGAGACTGATGCCCCTGTGTCTGGACAGCGGCTGTGGGAATGGTCCCACTCTCCTGTCACATCATCCTGGGCTGGAAACACAGGTGATTGGGAGGAGCTGGGGACAAACCTCCTAAGGAAGAGGGGGATGAGCAGCGTGCTTAGACCTCAGGGATGGGCTTTCACATCCCCATCTGGATGTATAGTTCCTGTTGGAGCTAGTGCATAGAATCCCAGGCTGGTTTGAGTTGGGAGGGAGCTTAAAGCTCCTCCAGCTCCAACCCCTGCCACGGGCAGGGACACCTTCCACTGGAGCAGCTTGCTCCAAGCCCCTGTGTCCAACCTGGCCTTGAGCACTGCCAGGGATGGGGCAGCCACAATAAGGTGTTGTGCTTGCGTTGCCTTGTTAGAGAAGCCCCCAGCTTCTTTCCTCTGTAAAATAACCAGCCATTTATGAAGGATTAGTGAGGGCTTTTAATTTAGCACAAATAATTGGATTAATTTGGAATTTGCTTCCTGTTGGGTTTAGGTTAGCCAGTACAAACAGCTGGAGCTCAACTTCAGCCTGCTCTGCGTGTATGAAGAGCCGGATGGAGCTGTTTCAGGGGCTGCCAGCCACTGCTGATCCAGCAACAACTGATTTGTGTGGGTCAATAGTGGGTGGTTAGGGATGATAAACACGTTGTTCCTTGAGGCATACAACCTCTGGGTGCACTTTCTCTTCATACCTAATCACTGATGATAATACGTATTTATATTACTCAGGTTCTGTAATATTTTCACGTTTGTCAGTTTGAACTCCTAAAGAGAAATGCCATGAATTTTGGTGGCATTAAGGATATTGCCCAGAAATTTGCTATTGGAGGGGATTGAAGGAGAGTGGGAGAAGTGCTGGATGTCGACGATTCCCATCATCCTGCCATGGCCCCGGATGTCAGAAGCAGGAGGGGATTTCTTTGCTGTGTGGGCACAGCCATCACCCCAGACATTACCATGCAGGAGCAGACAGGCTTGTTCCGTAGCACCGGAGACGTGGTGCGTTCATTAGCGGTCTGTTCATGGCTATCTCGTCTCTTTGCTGGAATCTTTCCTCTTCTAAAACTTACATCTGCTTGAAGGGACTTGTTGGGTCCTTTGTAGTACCACTGGGCTGCTAATTTTTTCCAAGCGGCTTCGAAGCGCTGCCTTGAACAGTCTTATTTGCAGTCAGCATTTGTCCTAGGGAGGGATTTGTACAATGGGCGCTTTGTAAAACCAGTCAGTGTGTGGAACATCTTAGGTTTCTTTAAATCTTTGTGATGCACCGCTTCATTTGGGTGGTTTTTTTTCCTCTTATCATTCCTGTTTAAGGGTTTGTGAACTGATCCCTTTATTTTCAGAAGAGAATACCAAATAAACAGTGATTAGCATGAAATATGACTCATGGCTTCCTAAAAGATGTGCTTTACAACTGGTAAACAGTTGTAATTGCTGTTAGATGAAAGTAGCAAATTGAATGCATTCTCGTAATAATTATGGAGATAGATAGATTATTCTTGCTCTCAAATCTAATTGGGATTAGTCTCATGTTCAGTTCCCCTTGTAGAGGATGATCTGTATGAAAGTTAAATGTAGTTAGAAATGTGTTTGTAAAAGCTTCTCTCCAAAGGCCGGGGAAGCCTCTGTGGTGTGTTTCTGCTGAGGGCAATGTATGGATATGTATGGAATGTAATATTCTAAGGATGTGGAGTGAGTGGTGTTACAGCTCTGCTGGGATGGTGCCGGGCTACTGAGGGCTTTGGTTGCAGAAGACCTTAAATGTGAGCCTCTGAAAAGTCGTGAAAGCTCTTCCATTTCTGCCAGAGACACAGCTGAGAAGGAGGGGTTGGGGGGGCATTTTGAGGATATCATCGTGGAATCCCAGCCTGGTTTGTGTTGGAAGGGACCTGAAAGCTCCTCCAGCTCCAACCCCTGCCACGGGCAGGGACCCCTTCCACTGGAGCAGCTTGCTCCAAGCCCCTGTGTCCAACCTGGCCTTGAGCACTGCCAGGGATGGGGCAGCCACAGCTTCTCTGGGCACCCTGTGCCAGCACCTCAGCACCCTCACAGGGAAGAGCTTCTGCCTAAGAGCTCATCTCAGTCTCCCCTCTGGCAGGTTCAAGCCATTCCCCTTGGCCTGTCCCTACAGGCCCTTGTCCCAAGCCCCTCTCCAGGTTTCCTGCAGCCCCTTTAGGTATTGGAAGACTAAATAAGAAACCTTAAAATGTAGTACTGAGTAATTCATTACAGAAAATGTGTATTTTTGTTAATGCAGCTGCATACTATTTCATAAATCATTGGTTCCTTTGAATCCAGTTAAATCTTGGGGAATAGCCTAAGGTACTCACACAGTGTGGGCATGCATCCATCAGCATCTCTGCGGTGGGGGGGGTCTGTCCAAGAGGTGTATTCAAGAGAAGCATTGGGTCTGTTCACACTTGGCCTTTGGGCAGGACTTGTGGCTTTTCAGAGCACGAGGGTTGGCTGGGGCTGGGATGCCCCATGCCACCCATGAGGGGATGTGCCATGGGTGGGCCTTTGGGTTACCTCCATCTCCCAGCGCTGGCAGCACCCAGCTTCTTGCTTTGCAGTGCCAGGCAGTGGCCGGAGGCTCTGCAGTCAGCTTCTTAACAAGGAAATGATTTTAAAAGAGCCAGTTTTGTAGCTAAACTTAGTACACTTGGATGTCATCCAGCAACCGCAGCAATAATGCAGGAAATACAACTGGTTTAAAGTACATTAAATCTGCAGGTTGGCTCATGGGAGCTGAGCCCTCGCAGACAAAGCATAGGTGAAAAGCACTAACTCGTGTTGTGTGTGTGTATGGGATGGTTCATCGTTTGCAAATAAACATCCAAGTGGGGGGAAACAAAGAGTAAAGCAAACCATCAAATTGCAATGTCACAGGAATGTGTTCTTGGCAAGAGCTCTTTCGGTTCTGAACTGGAATTCTTACTCAAATGTGAGCTGTAAAATATACCAAAGGAAAAGGGGAAAAAAAAAAAAGCCTGTTTTAGTTAAACAAAAGCAATGGATTCAGCATTTACTGGAGGCAGATTTTGAAGGGAAACTCAGCCTGAAACTAGCACAGGAATCCTAATTAGTGCGTTTTCCTAACAATAGCATCGTCTTTCCAAATGAGCAGAGGCACATAAATGAGGAGTTTTTCGCAGAGTGATGTGTTGGGTTTGAGGCACAGTTTGATGAATTGGCTGTTACAGTGTTCCCTAAAGTATGTCTTGATGTGGATTTCCAGATTTCGCCTTCTTAAGTACATGTATGACAATCCCTGAATGGTTTGGGTCGAAGGGGTACAGGGAAGAGCTTCTGCCTAAGAGCTCATCTCAGTCTCCCCTCGGGCAGGTTCAAGCCATTCCCCTTGCCCTGTCCCTACAGGCCCTTGTCCCAAGCCCCTCTCCAGGTTTCCTGCAGCCCCTTTAGGCACTGGAGCTGCTCTCAGGTCTCCCCTTCAGGAGCCTTCTCTTCTCCAGGCTGCCCCAGCCCAGCTCTCTCAGCCTGGCTCCAGAGCAGAGCTGCTCCAGCCCTCGCAGCAGCTCCATGGCCTCCTCTGCACTCGCTCCAGCAGCTCCATGTCCCTCTTGTGCTGCTGCCCCAGAGCTGGATCAGGGCTGCAGGGGGGGCCAATCCAGAGCGCAGCAGAGGGGCAGGATCCCCTCCCTGAGCTGCTGCTCATGCTCTGGGGATGCTGCACTGATGAGCACTGATTTACCTGAGTGTGCAAAAATAGCAGCAGCTGGGCTCAAAGTCGTAGCAGGCAGATGATTCATGTTTGGGAAGGTTATTTGTATCAGCATACATAATGTTTTTCATAGAGAAAACACCTCAGAGCCATTGGTCATTTCTGAATGTGGCTATTAATAGAGGTCTGAATGTATACTTTCTTAAAAACATCAACAAAAACCCCACCACTAACTCCCAAAGAAGCAACCCCTCAGCCCAGCTCCAACGTTGACAGGCTTGAGCTGAATGCAGTCTTTCAGATTGATTTAAGCAAACAGTGTGCAGCTTTGCTGTATGCTTTTCGTGGTGCTGAGATGGGGCACTGCTTTTTAATTAAACAGTGATGCAGCAGGAGAATAGATGGATATATTTCTAGGCCAGCTCAAACCGTGTAAATCTGCATCTTGTGCAGATTTAGGTGTCTTATTTTCAGTATCAACTGTGGGCTATTCTGGCGTTTATGGTTTTCTAAGTTTTCATAGAGCTGATGGGTCAGGATCAGAAATTGGGTCAACAAGGGGATGTCAGCAGTAGGCAGAGGCTGAAGACAAGGAGGTAGATGAAGCTTGCTCCTAGTTTAAGACTACTTGTTGCAGCCTGGGCTGTTGGTGGGGATTTGGAACACGTCAATACCAGCCAGGCTGTAGTCTTCTGTAGTATCCTGGTAGCCAAACTGGGGAGATGGATGGACTGTCAGGTGGAGAGGAGAGTTGTTAAAGGTTCTGTTTGAGTTGATGTTCACTGGGGGATGGATACAGGGACCGTTTCGCATCTCTGTGCTAATACGATGGAGATGTTTTGCATTGCCATGGTTATAGAGACGATGGAGGCGGGGAATGTTCTGTTCCTTTTGTCCTGGAGATCCAATTGCTTCAATTACCTTTGTCAGCTTTGCTAACAGGTACAGAGAGAACATTTGCTAGTTTGTCTGTTTGAAGTTAGGGAATTGTTTGGGAGCTGGGAACAAAGAGGGGGTTGGTAATGGTGGTGATGCATATCCCTCCTCCAGCTCCTTCTCACAGCCTTGGAGGGATAAAATCAAGCAGCAGAGACCCAGGCCGAGACTCTGCAACCCAGGAGGAGCAGGATCCCATCTTCAATGTGGGAATATGTACATTGACTTCTGGAGCAGTTTGCAGTGAGCAGATCCTGTGTCAAACTGCAGCTTTACACAGCTTTCATTAAGGCAGTGTGAAGTGCAAGTATGATGGCTATAAACTGACAGAAGGGAGATTTAGGTTAGATACAAGGCAGAAGTTCTTCCCTGTGAGGGTCCCCAGGTTGGACACAGGGGCTTGGAGCAAGCTGCTCCAGTGGAAGGTGTCCCTGCCCGTGGCAGGGGTTGGAGCTGGAGGAGCTTTAAGGTCCCTTCCGACACAAACCAGGCTGGGATTCTGTGCTTTTAAAAGGTTGTGATTTGTGCTTTGCCAGCCTTCAAATTCAGCTGCCTCAAAGGATGCTTAATCTGTCCTCTGCTATTAATAACTTCCCCAGTTGCAGCTGTTGCCTCTGTGGTTTCTGTGGGGTGACACAGGCTGGGGTTTGCTGCTGTTTCATTTTCTTTTTGGCCTGTGGTCACATTGTGGCAGGAGCAATGGTTATCAGCTAAGTGTAAGTAACATCCCTTCTTGCTCCAGACCCAATTTTCCAGGCGAAGACGATTGCCGTTGGTGGAGCTGGGGTTTGGAAAGGATGCTGGCGGATAGGCGCTGGCGTGGGTGCTATCTCAAAGAGCCTGTCTTGTCTGAATGTGCTCTACCTACCATAGGGATGAGGACAGGGGAGAGGTAGCTTCTCAGTGAAGGTATCTTGCTGATGCTTATGCAGATGCTGCTGCTGCAGTCTTTTAAGGCCTGAGTTTCTAACGTTTGTTCCAGGCACCAGAAAAATTTGGATAGAGCAGGACATGGGTGGAAGTGCTTGGACAGGTCCTTCAGCATGTTATTGGAAGTCTGGCTTTTCTGTTGATGGGTTTCCATGCAGGCAGGTGGTTGCTGAAGCAGAAGGGAAGGAAAAGAAGGGGTTGACTGCCTAACTGATGTTAGTTGCAAATTAGGGACCTCATTCTGTACGTTCAGCTTTGGGCTGGGCTTGACTTCTGCTTTTCTGACACAGCTTTTCTGTGTCCAGAAGGAGACCCCACAGCAGTGGTTTCCCATTAAAGCATTTTCATTTAGATAAAAAACAGTTTGCTTGCTTAAAAGTCAAGGTTTTGCTCCCTGTGGAGATGCCTGTTAACTGGTTACAAGATAATACATGGTGGAGGCGTGCTAAATAGCTGTAATACAGTAAATGCTGCGGCTGTAATTGAACCGCACCAAGAGTCACCTGCTTTAAAGTTATTAATGAGTTTGAACTATTTATAAAAGAAGGAATAGTGTGAAGAGGGAGGGCTTGTTTGGTGTTTGGTGTAAAGCCCTTTTAAGGTCTTGGAGCATGATTTGATGTTGTCTATTCTGACAATGCAAAGTCAACATGGGGCAGCACCATGGATCTGGCACTCAAGCTTCTGAGTAAAGCATCTGGCACCGGCAGAGCCCAGCATCCATCATCATCTGAGCATCCTTCTCTTCCTTCTCACTCTGTAGGAGGACACACAGCCTTTGGCCATCCCATGCCATGCTCAGATGGCCCCAGGTGGCTGGTGCAGGGTGGCCCTGTGTTCCAGTGGCTGTGGGAGCATCTCTGGTGTACGGGTGTGCTTCCACCTTTTGCAGCCTGAAGGAGTTGGGAGGGAGGCATTAAGAAATGCCTCTTCATGTCCAGAACTTACTGGTGACACTTGACCAAGAAAAGAATTAACAGGTAACAGTCGCATAGCGTAGGTCAGAGTTGGCTTCTGAATGGGAAAGCAAAGGGATGAAAGAACAGTGGTATGGATCAGATTCCAGGGGAATTAAATAGACTGCTGTCGGTGTTCTCAGATGTGGTTTGATCTTGAAGAACTAAAACAGATCTTCATCATTTTAAACCAATTTCATGCTCTGGCAGTTCTACCCAATTCTGTCACCTCAGCACCACGGGTCGCAAATGGGACCTGTGCAGAAGCTGAGGCATTACTGCACATACCCTTCCTGCACTCAGCCCCCTGCATTCTCCAGAGCTCTGAAGGCCAGAAGAAGTTTCTTTTGATGTCCCCAAACTTGAGACCTTAAATTGGGCCGTTTAAAAGATGGCAGTGTCTTATAAATGATGTATTGGAGCAAAAATAGAGACTGCTTGTCTGACTTCAGGGATTTAACTGTGAGGCTGTGACCTCTAGAGGCTAAAAATGAGCAAACATCTTTCCATCATTCTCCGCTCCGGCAGCAGTGTGTTCTGGGGGTGACACATTTCCATGGCATCTCGTGCGCTCTTGCTTCGCACGGTGATTCCTCTAGATCTGGAAATGTAATTATAGCACACTGTAGATTTTTCACTTCTGGCAAGATTATTAGCACTGGACAGCTTGTTGGCAGGGGTAGTTTTTATAACTGGTCTTAAACTAATGTCTTAAGTAATGGACATCTAGGCTCTGGAGTACTTGTGCCTGACTCAGTAATACTTGTGCCTAAAATACCGCATTGATTTGGGGGTTTGCACATGTGTATTTAAGTGCATGTTACGTTAGATTTCACTTTAACTCCTGCTACTGCAGTGGGGCTGTTTCTGGGATGCAGTCCCACGGCTGATGGCATTCCAGGATGGGGGAAGCAGAGAATAGCTTCTGTAGTCAAAAGCACCATGCCCAGCGTGGCTTAGCTGGGGAAAGAAGCCACTAGGTAATACACCCTAAATAAACCAGCAAAGTGGTCTTGATGGAGTTTGAAGCTCCTGGAGTTTGCAGTATAACATTGTGGAGTTTCTCAAGCGGTGTGTAGTTTAATGTCTGGATCTTTTCGGTTGTTTTCTCTCTGTTATCAAGGTGTAAATGGGACACCCCATGCTCACCCAGCAGTGAACAGAGGAATTGCTAAATAGGGTCACAGCCGCAGTGCTTCAGAGGAAGGTGTGGATAGACCATAGCCTAAACCAAGGAGGATAAGTCACAGGCAAGGTCTGAAAGCACATTCTTTGTTGCCAAGAACGTTGGATTTTAAGGCAATGCCAGAGATGCTGGTGATGCCCACCAGTGGCACATCCTCCTCTCAGACCTGCTGACATCCCTGCCTCCCCTCTGCCTGCAGTTCCACTGTAACCTTCACATGCTGCAAGGGGGAAAAGGATGTATTATTTTAGGGCTGTGGTTGCTCCTGGCTGACCTTGTTGCTGCCATTACCCAGTGTGCTAAGGACTGAGCATGATGCCTTTGAATGGACCCTGAGGCTGCATTCAGTCTGCTCTCTTTGCAAAGGGGAAGGTGATAGAAGGGACTCTGTGCCCTGGAGAAGCAGGGACTTAATTTTCAGTCGCTCTTCTGTTTCAGTGTGTGCAGCCCCTTTCCCTTGTGAGATGGGAAAGGACCTCTTCCTCCTAGGGGAGATCTGGGGTTCATAAGAAACCCAGTGTTATAGAAGCCCAGACTGGTTTGTTTTGGAGATTGTGACTCTGGGGTGTAGGGAGCAGGACTTGGGTGGCACAGCACACATCCTCCTTGAAACAAAGACTTCTCTTGCATAAGCAGTGCTGCGTTTGCCCTGTTGCTTCCTTGGGCCCCTGTTCTAGCAGATGGCTGTGCTTTATCATCTGGTAATTGTCTAGGAATGGTGGTGTTGATTTGGCGAGTGTTTTTTCTTCTCTTCCCTTGATTTATGCTCATGAACCTCTTTTGCTGTCTGTTTCTTCTCTTTGTTAATGATCTTAGCCTTTTGTTATCAGTCTATTTTAAGGCTTAAATTGTTCCGTGTGCCACGGTGGGAGTTTCACAGAGCATTGCAGCATGCTGCTATTTTCTCGACTCCCTTAGCTGAGATACAGAGCATGATCTTGCACTTCCATCTGCAGCCCCTGGCACGCTGGAGTGCAGGTCCCCTCCCCAGTGGGGCAAGCAGAGCTTTTCCAATGCAAGGGCTTGCTGCACAGTTTGCAGAGGGCTGCGTGGATCACAGGGGTGCTCTTGGAATAAGTGGGAATTATGGACTGAGCAGGTTTAGGAGAATTGGAACCCCCTAATGAACATCCCGATAGCTCTGTGATACTGTGTTGCCATAGAAACGTGGTTCCCACAGCACCTCATCCTCGGAGTTGTGCCAATACTCTCTCCTACTTCACCAAGTTGTAGAGCTGTTTCAAGCAGCTGAGAGCCCTTGGCTGGAGTGCCGTGGGGGTTTTCCATGCACGTTAGCAAAGCTAACACCCAGCTGGCCTGAAGTTAGCAGCCAACACAGGGGAAACCTCTGGGTGCTTCCACTATGGGGCACTGGGGCTTTTGGACAAGGGCTTGTAGGGACAGGCCAAGGGGAATGGCTTGAACCTGCCAGAGGGGAGACTGAGATGAGCTCTTAGGCAGAAGCTCTTCCCTGTGAGGGTGCTGAGGCGCTGGCCCAGGGTGCCCAGAGAAGCTGTGGCTGCCCCATCCCTGGCAGTGCTCAAGGCCAGGTTGGACACAGGGGCTTGGAGCAAGCTGCTCCAGTGGAAGGTGTCCCTGCCCGTGGCAGGGGTTGGAGCTGGAGGAGCTTTGAGGTCCCTTCAACACAAACCAGTCTGGGGTTCTGTGAGTGCAGGTGCAGTGCAGCGAGGGCTGGGACCCCCCTGGGTGTTGCTGGTCCCCCCTGAGTGCAAGGTGGGCTGCTCGTGATGTGGGCTTGTGGACGGCTCCTTTGGTTCCTGGGACTACAAGGGGCACAGCTCATCCATGGTCACGGTGACGCAGTGCCCATGACTCAGAGCATCAGTGGCTGTCATCATTATCGCTGTGTGCAGACAAGGCTGGGCATTTTCTCTGTGCAAGTGCACCTATGGAGAGATGCAGCTTTTAATTTTCCAGGCCGTGCTAAAGTCATGCTGTTTTCCCACACCCTTCCTTGCTTCCCTGCCTCCGTTCAGGCTCAGCACGAGCGATCGATGGAGGAAGCAGCATGCAGCCCCGTGACAAAGGGGAGCATCAGCAGTTTGTGAAACGTGCTCCAAGTGCGATATTCAGCCTCCCAAAATAAACCGGGAGGCAAAGCAGCGAGAGAGCACAGCCCCATCCATACATCTGAGGAGAATCAAACCGCTGCCTGGCGAGGCTGCGGAGGGGCTCAGCACCACAGGAGCGGTGCCGAGCACCCAGGGCGCCTCTTTCTTCCCGAAAACCAAAACAACCCCCCCATAGACCCCTATGCTACAGGGACTTAATTAAGCAGCAGCATGTGGTTCTTGAGCTTCTTGATGATAACCACGTGCCGGATGATGGGATGTAGCAGAGCTTTTCTCATGTCTGTACTAGTATTGTGCTGCGAGGATGAGACTGGCATTGAAAACAGTCCTCCTGGTTAACACAAGGAGTGGAGCGCGCTGGGTTCTTGTGTATGAAATTAAACATTGATGTAAAATGCTTGCAAGACAGGTAATTAATAACGTTAGAAACTAATTAACTGGAAGTCCCGTGTACCTGATGACGCCTACGTGAGCAGACTTGATGTGCACATCGCTCTGGATGTGGTGGAGAGGTCTTGGAGAAGTGTTCTCTTGTGGGCTTCTGCTCCCTGGGGACAGCCCGAAGCAGGGACTTGGTGCCATTCCAGGCTTGGGGTGACCCTCCTCTTCCTCACCTGGAAACGTGCAGGTGAGCAAACTAACAAATAAGTATGTGCTTCCGTGTTTTCCCATCCGAGAGACAGGGATCCAGTGGGAACCGGCAGCTGGGGATGAGGATGCAAGGCTCAGACTCAGCCTGTTAATGAGATGGTGCTGCCTCAGCCTGTGCTCCCTTGTGCCCAGACCACGTCGAGTGACGTCTGCCAGTGCCAAGCTCTGCCTCGAGTCTAATGAGCACTGAGCCCTTCCCCAGCACAGGGATTCTTCCACTTCTCCCATGTTCCTGCCTCCATCCAGCAGCAGCAGCACAAGGGTGGACACGGGTGTTCCGAGGTAGAGGTTTCAGTGACCCCTTGCCCTAACAGCACCCCGTAGTCCCCATAGTCTGTTCCTGGAGAGTTACTGCCTTGTTTCTCCATTGGGATCAGCACTGGTCAACTCGGGATGGATTTTGGGGGGAAGAAAAGCCTGAAGTTGGCAGCTCTGCAGTCCAGCTGTGCTGTGTCCCTTGCTATTTGGCAGCGTGGTTTAAAGACCAAGCCTAAAGGCTTGGATGTGGGCTTTTGGAGATGCTGTGGATTGGCAGTAGGGAGGTGGAGGGAATGGGCATCGTGCTCAGGCTGTGGGATTTGGGCACATTGCTGCAGGAGGGTGGCAGAAAGGGCTGTTCCCCACCATCCTGGCTGCAGGTCCAGTGTGTGGAACAAAGATGCTTCAGATGGAGGTGCTGCCTTTACTGCAATGCCCTTCAATCTGAGCACGTGGGAATCCATGATGTAAGAGAGCCAGAGACCTCAAATCAGTGAGACTATGGGGAAAAGCTTAAAGGGGGAAAAGTGTAAGAGCGAGTTGTGTGTCTGCTTGCCTGGTGTGGGATGCTCTTCCAGCCAGGGGGGTTACCACAGGCTCCAGTATGGAGCAACTGCTTGGAAGTGCTGTGGGTGAGACCCTTTGGTGCTTTGTCTTGCTCTTGTAGCAGAAATTATTACTAAATCAACCCCCTATTGAACTCTTATGTGAAATCCAGCACACAATAAAATGGTTTATTTATTCTTTTAACCCAGGCTCGCTGCAGTAGTGCTGGGTTTGTACATAAATGACGTGAAATGCAGTGCTGAGCCAGAGGCTCTGCAAACAGCCCGGCTCGCCCTGGCCTCTGCCGGTGGGTGAGCTGCCTCGGGCACACTGTGGTATGGGAGCAGGGTCGAGCTCTGTGTGTGGTGTCAGGACCAGAAGTGCTGTTGTGTCTCTGTCCCTTGTCACTGTGCTTCCTTCAGGAGCTCAGGATCTACCACAGTGCTAAACCCCCTTTCCCTTCCCAAGAGCATTCCTTGTCCGCTCTGGAATAGGAGAGCAAGATGCAAAGGGTTTGAAGAGTAAAATGCTACTTGGCAACACATCTTTGCCCACTTTGCAGGTGAAAAAGGCATGCTAAAAGAAGGAAAGCAAGTCACTGATGCTGCGTGCCGGGTTGGATGGGGCTGGGAGCAAGCTGCTTGAGTGGAAGGTGTCCCTGCCTGTGGCAGGGGTTTGGAACTGGATGAGTTCTAAGGTCCCTTCCAACCCAAACCACTCTGTGATGCTGTGATTCTGTGCCACTGCTCTGTTCATGGGCAGTCAGGGGCAATGGCCCCGTGATGGGTTCGAATAGCGGGAATGTCTGGAGCTGGTGGGACCAAGCTCAGACCCTGCACTGACGTGGATTCGGGTGGTTGTACAGAGCGCTGAGGACGGAGGCGTTGCCTGCAGCGTGGCACTTTGCTTGTCGGCACTGCATTAATTGTAGTTGTTTAATGTGGTGATTAGTGTTGTTTGTTCAGATGTCTAATGTAGCAATTAGCCTCGTCAGGGTGTTCACTGATAGGTTACGAGTGCTTTCTTCCTGCCAAGAAGTGCTCTGCATCTCCAGCCTCCCCTCCCGGCTCTCCTTGGGTGTGCAGTGCTCCTGCACCTCTCACAGGCGCAGAGCTGTGTTCATGCAAGGGGACCTGCTGGCAGAGGGATGCTGCTGGGCAGCCGTTCAGTCAGAACCCACGTTGTCCCTGGTGCTGTCTCCACATCAGCTCCTGGAGACCGTGTCATTGTCCTGGCAGTGCCCTGCATGGCTTGACCTGTGTTGGTTTGTCTGATGCTTTGGTTGAACCTCAGCCTCCCAGCAGGGATGAAGTGGGGCCACATGTGATGTGCCACATGTCCTTAGCTGCTGTGAAACCATCACGGATGTGTTATCTGGGATCATGTCCCTTGATTAAGACCCTAGGAAAGGAGGCGAAGTACATCCCCTGGTGTTGAGAAAGAAAGCTATTGATTTTCCTTCCAGTGAGTGAGATCGGTTTCTGGGGTTTGATGGATGACAAGTTGAAGTGTAACATAATCCCCAAGCTGTGAGGGTTTGGTGTCATCTTATTCCCAAAGCTATTATCTTTGGCAGGCTGCTGGTTATCGCTCCATAGTGCTGCCCTGCTCCAGTGGGGAGGGAAGCATCCCAACAGCAGCTTGGTAATGGGTTGTTTAATTAGCAGAACGCTCAAATGCAAGCATCAGATTAAAAGGCTGGGGCCGAGAAGTGCTGTGGCTCCCAGGGAAGGGAAGGATGCACTGGAGTACAGCTGCTTGCTGTCCTGGAGGCTGTTCTGGGCTGTAGCTGGTGCCGGGCAGTGATGCCTTTTGGCTGCACTTAGTTCTCCACATGAGCTGAAGATGGGGAGCACTGGGAGGCCCAGGGGAGAGTTTGTGGGTACTGAGCCCCTGCAGAGGCAGCTCTGTATTTGTGGCTCCTGCCATGTGGCTGATGCACATCTTCACTCAGGATGCTTTCTGTGGAAGAAGGCACCAGAGAGTTGCTTCCAAGCCGGGTGAACTCTGGTGGGGACAGTTTCCCCCAGTTCATTTGAAAAACAGACCCTTCAGGCAAAGTTGTTTCTCAGACCTGCTAGCTTTACCAGGAAAGGAGGTGAGCTTTTCCTGCTCGTGAAAGTAAAGTGAAGAAGAAAAACAGCTGCCGGCGGTAAGCTCGTGTCATGGGAAAGCAAAACGTAAAGGTGCAGGAGACGATGCTGCAGCGGATGTGTGCCAGGCATCCCTCCGTGTCCAGCAGGCCCGGGGAAAGGGTTGCTACCTCTTCACCTCCAAAAAGCACCATCCTTTGAGGAGGGTGAAGCAGTTCTGATGCTGACAAACCCACCAGGGACGTGCTGAGAGCTGCTGCCTGTCGGCTGGAGATTGACAGAGCCAGATCAGCTCCATGTTGGTTGCTGCTGCACGCCCAGAGGCTGGGAGCTTCAAAGTGAATTATGCAAGGGCTGCACATCCATGCCAGGAGGGTGGCTGATGAAGAAGCCTCCTTCCACCCCCTCTCTGGCAGCCCTTAAGGCAAGAGCCGAGCTGGCTGTAGAAGCACTAATTCAGCCCTGAGGGCAGCAGTGCTGTGGCCAGCAACAACAGCTTGGCTGGATATGCTTGAGTGGAAACACAGAAGTGTAAGAGACCAAGGGAAAACATGGCACACCAAGATGCGTTCTCACTGTTGTGTCAGGCTGCCTCTCCCTGAGGGGGTTTCTTGGTCTTCCTTCCCGTGCCTGCACATGTTCCCACGCGTGTGCCCATCCACCAATACTGTGTGCTGTTACTGCAAGGCTGCTCTTTCATCAGTCTGCTCTATAAAATCTCAGTGTTTCTCCTAAGGATGGGAGAAGCCTGTAAAGGGCATCTGAAGCAGGGGGTTCGGATGTCCTCCAGTGGTCTTTTGCCCTGGGCTGTTCCCAGGATGTTCATGGGATTGTAGGATCAACCAGGTTGGAAAAGCCCTTTCAGCTCATCCAGTCCAATCCTTATCCCAGCCCTGCCAAGGCCACCACTACCCCATGGCGCTGAGGCCTCGTCTCCATGGGCTGTGAACACTTGCAGGGACGGTGCCTGCAGCCCTGCCCTGGGCAGCCTGTTCCAATGCCTGAGCACCCTCTGGGGCAGGAATTGTTCCTCAGCTCCATCTAAACCTGCCCTGGTGCAGCTTGAGGCCGGTTCCTCTTGTCCCATCTCTTGTTCCTTGGGAGCAGAGCCCAGCCCCTCCTGGCTCCATCCTCCTGTCAGGCACTTGTAGGGAGCGATCAGGTCCCCCCTGAGCCTTCTCTTCTCCAGACTGAACCCCCCAGGTCCCTCAGCCCTTCCCCATCACACTGTGCTCCAGGCCCTGCACCAGCTCCGTTGCCCTTCTCTGGCCCCGCTCCAGCCCCTCAATGTCTCTCTCACAGTGAGGGGCCCAGAGCTGAACACAGTGGGATTGTCCTGCAGAACCAGGAGCAACAGGCTCCAGAAGCACTGCAGCGAACCCACATCTGCGGCGGTTCCCGGTGCACCCTGATAAGCTCTTTTGATTTCCTAGTGAATTATTTAAAATGCAGGACTGGCAAACAGAAGCCTGGCTGGGTTTGTTGTGTGCGCAGGCTAGATTAGAGCAGGAAGCTTCATTACAATGAGCTTAGAAGTCTTCAAAGGCTTTGGATGTATTTTCCCCTTCGTTGATAAGCAGTATTGATTTCAGCAGCCTGCGATGCCATGGCCACAGGAGTGTGATGCTCCTGCGGACCCAGAATTGGGCATTAGCACAGAGTTGTGCACTTACCGTTGAGCAAACTGGGTTGTTTCCCACAGGCTGTTAATTCACTTGGGGGAGAGAGAATTCAGGAAATGTTTAAAGGGGGGATTTATACTTTTCTATGCCAGGTAAGCCCATCAGAGCTGCTGCATCGCACTGCTGCCCCTCATGCTGGCTGCCAGAGTGCTGCTCACCTCAGTGCACAGTAAAGCAGGTTCTCTCAAACCTACTCCTATAAGAAAGCCCTCCCCACACACAGGGAGTGACCTTGTGGTCTCTGTGCTGGCAAAGATGCTGTCAGTAACATGCTGTTTCCAATGAGGTCTGTCTTCTTTTTAAAGCATAGCATGTTATCACATATTGTGGTGCTGCAAGGGCAGAGAAAGAATGTATTCCTTCTGGTAACTGGCCAACTAAATGCAGGATTTTGCTATTTGGGAAAATGGGTTGGGCATCCTGCTACTGAGATGGGCATCCTGCCTGGGTTGGGTGTCCAGGTATCAGTGACAGAAGAGAATATGATGGTCGAACAAGGGTTAGGAAAGATCATAGAATCCTAGAATGGTTTGTGCTGGAAGGGACCTTAAAGCTCCTCCAGCTCCAACCCTGCCACGGGCAGGGACACCTTCCACTGGAGCAGCTTGCTCCAAGCCCCTGCGTCCAACCTGGCCTTGAACACTGCCAGGGATGGGGCAGCCACAGCTTCTCTGGGCACCCTGGGCCAGCGCCTCAGCACCCTCACAGGGAAGAGCTTCTGCCTTAGATTTAACCTGAACTTCTCCTGTTTCAGTTTGAGCCCATCACCCTTTGCCCTATCACTACTGTCCCTGATGAAGAGTCTCTCTCTCTGGCATCCAAATGGGGAAGATGGGGAAGGAAGCGCTTCCCTGGCCTGCATGGGCTCTTGACATAATTAGGGCAGGCAGCTGGTGGTTTTGAGCTCATGGTACGGAATGAACCAGGCTGATCAAAGCAGTGGTTCTAAATGTTGCCATTATGCTGATTTATGTGCAAAGATCTCTCCTAATCAACTTTTCCCGTGTCGTATCAGTGATGCTCACCCAGATTCAGTGTTACAGCCAGGCACTGTTCAAGGCTGGAGTCTGTGTGCCTGGACACTAAGACAGACATCTCCTGTGGTCCACACATGTTGCCTCTGCTGCTTGCCCCCTTGTGCTTCTGTACTTTTATCAGAAGCAAAATAACAAGATAAAGGTTTTTAAAAGAGAGAATGTTCCGGTTTCTTTGCTGCAGAATTTGCTTCCATTTCGCTGTGATCCAGAAGTTGTCCAGAAAAATACGGCTAAAATAAGGAAGACCCAATAATACTGGGTCATAAATACCTGCTCATGCACATCTGGATGGTGTTTACTGCAGCATGGAGAGCTGTGGGAGCGTTGTCATATGGGTTATGATCTACCCAGAGCTGGGATTGCAGGAACATGTTGGGAGGTACCTGATGATCCTTTGTTAATGGGTCTGGCCAAGTTGAAATTCAGCCTCTTGTTTAATTGAGCTCTTGGACTATTCTCAGAGAGGTTTGAGTTCTAGGAGAATTTAAGCTTAAATTGCACTACAATTTGCATGAGTAATAATGTGTGTATGATGCTGCACGTAGCAGCAGCCATGACCTGAGCTCACAGGGAGCAGCTTCTCCCTGTGAAACAGGTTTGACTGAAACATTAAAATCACAAGAATGAGGGAGCTTTTTGTATCTTGAGCTTTTTGGATGTGCTTTGATCACATTGAATTTTTGGTTTCTTCCTTATTGTTCACTTCCAGAATGACAAAGACCCAAATGTTTTATAACTGGAAAGCCAGATGCCAAAAGCTGAAGCTATAAGAATATAAACCATTGTGAGTTGTGTCATAAAGCCCCATGAACGTCAATGCTGATTCCTGGAGGCTTGGTTTTCTTCTTACTTAAATCCAAATTAACCCCAGTTCAGCTGCTTTAAGCTGGCCCTGAATTGGGTTGTTTCAGTCCTGTGTGGGCTCTCATGCAGAGAGGTTTGAAAAGGCCACTCTCTTGGATGCAGTCATCTTCATCCCAGTCTCCCTGGCACTGATCTTGCCCTTCTGCCACTCAGAGATCCAGCTTTGGAGTTCCACCACTGGTTTTTGCTTAATTCAAAGTTGACCTCACCAGTGTGCGATCTGGAATGAGAAGCACAGGCACTTCATGGTCACTAAAGCTTTCATATTGTCCATAGCCTTTCTCAATGCTTTTAGCTTACCTTTGCACTCTTGTAACTTAGGTGCAGGTGGAGGGGATTAGTGACCTTTTCCTTCTCTCCCCTCAGCTGGTTTGCTCTTTGGAGTGGAGTTGTGAATAGTTCTGTTCTCGGTCTGCTAGTAAGTCTCAGCGAGAGGTGATGATTAAATAGAATTATGATGATGATTCAAGTGGTGACAGCAGACCCTGCGCATGATGGCAGAGATCTGTAGCAGCTGTTTTGTACCTGTAATGTGCTAAATCAAAAGAAATAATAAGGAGCAGTTGGCCAGGTTGGATGGGGCTTGGAGCAAGCTGCTCTAGTGGAAGACATCCCTGCCTGTGGCAGGGGTTTGGACCTGGATGAGCTTTAAGGTCCCTTGAACACAAACCAGGCTGTGGTTGTGTGATTTGAAGGTGAGCTGGCTGAAGCCAAGAGACCCTGAAGTCCTCGCAGCCTTTTGGTGCCCTTCAGATTGGCAGGAAAGAGGGAGGCTTGGGGAGCAGAGGTTCAGGTCAGGTTGCAGGGAGCTGAGGGACAATAACTGGTTACAGCCTCACCTTTAGAGAACTTTGTCTTCTGTTTCTGGCTGGTGTGTACCAAAGCCCCTGCTTCAAAGTCCATTCTTATTCACAAATGCTGACATGTTTGAATGAATGGTGCAGTGCAGTTGCTATAAATAAGTGGTGTCAATAAGAGGCTTTAGCACATGAAAGGCTCATTGATGGGAGCCAGCACTCATAATGGCTCTGCAGGTTCCTTCAGAAGGCTGTGGGACACAGGAGAAGAATCAGGCTTGTGATCTCTTGTGAGAACTTTTTGATCTTGGTGGTGGTGCTTGCTCTGTGCAGGATTGGAAAGAGGGAAAATAATAGAGAAACCGGTTATTATTCTTCTTGTGAAAGGATGGGGGAGGACCAGTGGAGGTGGCTCTAATAAACTGATGTTTTATGGGAACGTTTTTCTGTCTTAAGCTCTCTCCTGCGGCTGCAGGAACCCACAGCTGTCGATCCAAATCAGTCCTCTCAGCTATCTGCTTGGCACCCTGTGCCTGCAATCCTCTCTCTGCTTTTATCTGCACAAGTAAAGTAGCAGCAGCTATTCCAACCCCGTGCCCGCATCCCTCGCCTGTGGCTCTTGGGGGTAGATGTATGACACACCTCATACCAGAAGATAAATGTTCTAATAACAGATTCTGAGTGTCTGCCTCTCCGGGCATGGCAGGGAAGTTCTGAGTTTAATAAAAGCAGCACAGCCTCTGCCTTACTGTGGCCCTACTGAAACTTGGGAGGCTCAGTAGGAGAGTAGAGCACTGTGTTGGCTTTAGAGGGCCTCTGCGGAAAGGGTCCCACAGGAAGATGCTCTTCATGGGCACTTTTGCTGTCCCTTGGAGCTTCTTCCCGCTCTTGGTTGAGGGTGGCTATAGCTCAGCATCATTGCAGAATCAGACCTTACTTGGATCTGGATGCTGCAACTTGTCTGAGATGACTGGCTCGAACTGTGTGGCATGAAGGTGGACCTCACTTGGCCCTGTGCTTCAGGGCAGGCAGGTTTGGGGAGGGAAGGGACCAGCGCGTGGCATACGGGCTGGTTGCACAATATGCTGTGGGTGAAGCCAGGGGCCTGCTTTCAACCAGACATCCTTCCACAGGCATATCTTACTGATGTGTTTGTTGGGAATAAGTCAACTTCTATTGCTGGGAGCTCAAAGGAATTGGACAGATTGTCTCCAAAGGAGAAAGTCTCTTCCTGAGCAATCTCCCAGGCTTCTGTTGGGTTTTGGCTGGCTGCAGGTCTGTCCCCATGCCTGCAGAAGCACCAGAGGCTGCCTTAGCTAGAGAAACAAATAGCTTGTACAAGGCATTGGCTTGAATTTGGAGGATGTTTCCTGTGGGTACAATGAACTTCCTCCTACGTGCAGTTGATGAGGATGTAGTTTACTTTCATGTCTGTCACCAGGCCAGATGGAAGGCTTGATGGTGGTGCTTGGGCTCTCCAACTGGAAGGCAGGCGCTCCCGTACCTGCCATTTCTAGGGATACCCTCCTCCGTAAAAATGCTGTTGGCATAGAGACAGATTTCCTTAATGAGGAAACTGGTCCCTTCCCCAGGCTGGGTTCTATTCCTGGTTACACCAAAGCAATTTGGCTTCGAATTAAGGAGAGACCGGCTGTTTTGGGGCTTTGTGGCTTGGCTGTCAGCACTGTCCATGGATGGGTATAACGCGCCTCTCACCACTGCTGGATGATAGCGGGGAGCAGGCAGGCTCTTGTCCCTTCTCTATGGTGGCTGTGTTAGTTCTGTTTTTTCCTGGGCCACCATTGTACATCCTGCTTCACTATTGCTTGTGCTTATTTTTTCCCCTGGCTTTTATTTTCGAGTCACTGGGGCTATGATGATGGCTGTTTTCCTTCCCCCCGCTGTAATAATTGGTACTTCAGGAGCAGTGGAATAGGCAGCCCGGCCTTCCTGCTGGACTGCTTAATGCATTTTAATTTAATTAATTAAATTGGCCATTTTGGTTACGTCACAGCCAAGGCACAGGAAGCCAGGACCTGGAGTGGAGCAGGCTGATGCAGCTCGCAGCACTCAGCCTTTTAGTGCTATATAAAACCTTTTGTTAGAGGTACCTGGTTCTGGTTTTCCCCTCTGGAGTGGCTCCATTAAGGCTGTAGCTCCGTGGTGGGGCTGGGGCCGGTGTTCCTGTTCTGTACATTGGCTGTTTGCTTGTTCTTTTGACAGGCTCCTGAATGGAAAATGATCCTGCAGCAGTGATGGGTTCAGCTTTCAGAAGGTGATATTTGAGCTCAGCATCGCCAGTGCTGTGTTGCTGGATGCTGGGATCACAGGGATCTTGCATTTATAGAGTCGTGGGTTTGGGTTGGAAGGGACCCTAAAGCTCACCCAGCTCCAACCCCTGCCACAGGCAGGGACACCTTACACTGGAGCAGCTTGCTCCAAGCCCCTGTGTCCAACCTGGCCTTGAATACCCCAGCTTGCTGCAGGGTGAGGCGATGGAGAGCACAACATGTAGCTTGCGTAGTTTATTAAAGCTTTGAGATAAAGGATCAACCTTCAATTTAACTTTAAAATAGGATTCTCGAGAACTGTTGGGGCTGGATTCACCAAGTGATGCTGCATAATTCATTGCTGATTTTTATCACACCATTTAAGCATAATGGTGAGCGCAGGAGAGGCAGCTGCTGACACAACCTTCTCCTTCCCTCGCCCTGCTCACAGACAGCACCCCCAGGCAAGGCAGACCCCTGCAGTGGAGCCCAGCAGGGATGCAGTGTGGGGACATTGGTACCGAGTGGCTTTTGTGATGTAGCTCGAGCAGAGAGATGAAGGGAGGCTTCAAAATGATGGTATTGATGTCAGCCTTGCACCCTGCAGAGCAGAGGGCTGGGGTGCTCTGGGGTTGTCCAGAGAGGTATAAAATAGAGCTGGCATTAGCACATGATGGCCAAAGCATGGCCCTTGGTGCTGGCCATGTGCTGCTTCCTGTGAGGGCTGCAACTGATGGAGGTTTCTTACAAGGAAACTTCATAAATCCTTCATTTTACTGGTTTGCTTCCATGGCCTTGATCCTTTTGAGAGGTAGCGCTTCTCCTCAGACCCAGTGATACTCAGGTTGTGGTTTTCCCACGGTGAAACAGCTTTAAGAGGGAGTCAGTAATTCTTCAATCCAGGTTTCTTGCTTAGCCACGGGTTATCTGAAGCATTTCCAAAGTGGTTCACAGTAATTGTCTGGGGGTTTTAAAGTCTGCTTCTCCCTGGGAAATCCACACAAAAGGTTTTGTCTGTCTTAGAGCATCCCATAGACAGAGTTGGTGTCTCTCTGTGTGTTGTGCTGATGCTGTTGGTTGTTTCTGGAGGTGAGGGACTGCAATAGGGCCGCAGAGGAAAATACTTGATTGCTGTATTAAGTGTTTGTTCCCAACTCATTTAATAGAAGTTAATTGCGATCCGCCGTGATTTAACTTCAAAACCTAAATTGGCTCCGCTTGACGTGTTAAAAATAGGATTTCTAATTGTGATTGCATCTGGCAGAAATCCTTCTTCTGGAAGTCAAGTGAAGCTTCCTCCTACGCCAGAGGTGAGGCTGAGTCATGGAGAGGGGACAGGTTTCTATTTTAGATATGCAAGTAAGGCATTTTTGTGGCTCTGTCAGGTCCTCCCAGCTAACGCCACGGCCCAAGGTGAAACGCTATGGGTGAGAGGCAGCTTGTACAGAGGCAGGTCTAAAGAGATCCCAGCCTGGTTTGTGTTCGAAGGGACCTTAAAGCTCATCCAGTTCCAACCCCTGCCATGGGCAGGGACACCTTCCACTGGAGCAGCTTGCTACATGGAGCCCTGTAAATCCCTGTAGATTTTCCTGCATGGGAAGGGAATCTCTACCACTATTGGTGAAACTTTGTTTTCATAAACTGCTGGTTGTTCAATAGGGCATAGAACAGTCGGTATGAGGTAGTTATTTGCTCTACAAAATCATTTTGCTCCCTAGCTCAGATTTTACACGGCGCTTACTGCATTTCATTTAGTTCTCTAAGAAATGTGACACAGTAGATTAACTATTGATAGTGAAATATGGAGTTTCCTGTATGACTGTCATTTACCTTCCTTCATCCTCTCCCTTTAAACCCAGATGATCAAGTAGTGCCAAACGCTGTTGCTCCTACAAGGAAATAGGTTCTGAAATGCCTCAGCGAAGAGGAATTTGATCAGGATGTTCCATGCATTTCTGCTGTTTCCCATGTCTCCTCAAAGTCAGCGTCAAACTACTGATGTCTTTAATGGCTGGGAAGTATTTTGTTCAGCCCAGAGAGTAGCATCTCTCTTGGTGACTAAGCAGCAGCCAGCACCTTCAGCACAGAGATATATTGCTATCCTCAACATAAATGACTGTGTATTACAACAGTAATGCATAATTAACGTCATGGCAAGTAATTTATTGTGCAGCCGATCAGGAAATACTCACTTAAAGAGAAAGGAAAGGTAAATAGGTTGAGGAATCCTATCAGGAAATGTGGTTTGATTTATTTATTGATTGTGCATTTGCCATCAGTTCAGGACACGGGGCTGCAGCACTGCAGGAGGGCCCAGCCAGTGCTTGGGGGGACCAGCCAGCGATGGCATTTGTAGCCCAGGCACAGGACCATGAGCCTGGCTAGAGGAGAGGAGCCCAACCGACCTCAGCAGTTATTTTAGCACAGGAAACGTTTAAAGAGGAAAGGGAAATCAGTTGACCTTATCCCCATCTGGTTTTGGGCAGGGTGAGAGTCATCTCGTGCCCTGCAGCATTGGTCTGTGCTGTGTGAAGATGATGCAAAGGGTGAGGTGTGGGAGCTGTTGGGGCTTGCTGGACAGTGGAGAGGCACATTGTCCCGTTGCCCACCGTTGTCCCATGGTGTTGTCCCACCACCCACATCATGGTGCTATGGGGACCAGCTCCTTAAAAAAAGATATCCAAAGGGAATGTGAGAGTGGGATACAGAATCATGGAATCCCAGCCTGGTTTGGGTTGGAAGGGACCTCAAAGCTCCTCCAGCTCCAACCCCTGCCACGGGCAGGGACCCCTTCCACTAGAGCAGGTTGCTCCAAGCCCCTGTGTCCAACCTGGCCTTGAGCACTGCCAGTAATGGGGCAATCCAAATGGAGGAAACATCCAAGTGCAAACAAGTTACCTGTGTAAATCTCAGTGGAGCACTTGACTTGTAAAGCATTTGTTACCAGTAATGATGAAAAATCAATCAAGCAATGGGCCAGATCTTCCCCTGGCAACTGACTTCTGCAGTGATGCTGAATAAAAGGGGTAAAAGCTCTGTGCGTGTGACCTGAGCAAAATCACCAGCAATTACAGGCAACGATTTGGTGACTTTCCAGTGCTGTATTTGGAGTTTGTTTGAGCAGTGTCTTTTAGGAAAGCACGGGCAAAACCTGGGCTTCGTAACTCAATGTTACTCGTGGGAGAAGTGTTTCTTATGCTTTTTGGCATGGTGACAGGGAGAACCCAGCCTGCTCCTTGCAACGCTGCCTCCACAGATGACTTGGCAGCCCCATGCTGGAAAAGGGATGCCTCTTAGAGAGCAGGAAAGCTTCCTCTGGGATTTTAAGGTAAAGTGTGTCTTGGCAGCACTCTTCCGGCACTCACATCTCACTGAGGGTGGGTCCTTTTGCGCAGAAATCATCACAACTCAGTCAGGTCTAGGAGCAACCTTAAATAAAGGTGAAGGCTGAGAAAGCTGGGGTTGCCCAAAGAAGCTGTGGCTGCCCCATCCCTGGCAGTGTTCAAGGCCAGGTTGGACACAGGGGCTTGGAGCAAGCTGCTCCAGTGGAAGGGGTCCCTGCCTGTGGCAGGGGTTGGAGCTGGAGGAGCTTAAGGTTCTTTCCAACCCAAACCATTCTAGTATTCTATGATCTTTCCTAACCCCTGTTAGACATCATGTTCTTTTCCATCACTGGTTGTTATTTGCAGGAGGGTTATAGTCCTGGTTCAGCAGGTGAGTGCCTGACCGTGTACTAGTGGCTGCACATCCAGGATCTGGGCATTCACACGCCCTCCTGCTGCTGTCTGCCCCACACATTGCTCAACCTGAGCCCTGAGGTGAGGAAAGCCCACAATTCCTGCTGGGAATCGTCCTCATCAGCTCATTTCTCACAAGCCTCCAAGCTAGCAGTTTGAACGCGCTGTAGCTGAGCAAACCTCAGTGGTGCAGAGAGGTGGGAGTGTTTATTTTACATGGGTTTTTACTGGCATTCCCTCCTGGAGTGTGGCTCAGCATCAGTGTTGAGCTAAATGACCCCTGGGAGTGTAATTCCCAGTCCTTCCCCCGAGAGCTGGGTATCGTTATTTTGCTGTCTGCAGCTTGTGTTGACACAAGCCAGGGTGGGAGCAGTTGGGATCGTGCTGGTGACTTGCCGTTAGCTGGCCTGGAAAGTGGGGAACTATTGGGTTTTCAAGGCAGGAAGCTCTGAAGTTTGATTTCTGGTTTTTAGGGGCCCTTGCTTCCTCCTTAGAGGGCCAAGTGTAATTTCAGGTCTGCTTTGCTTGACCTTTCAGCTCAGAGAAAGGCAACCTTTATACATGATGCATGAGCAGAGTTCTTTGAAACCTGCAAGAAATGGTTTGTTCATTGAACATACAAACAAATTGCTTGCTCTGGCCTGGAATTTAAACTGATATTAAGCTCAGAGAACACCTATATTTAATTATGTATAAGGGCCAGAGAACAATTTATAACCTTAAAATGGTGTAATTAAAAGTGAAGCCCTTCCTATAGAAGGAATTTATCCTAATAAAAGCCTAGCTCTTTGCTCCCTGGAAAAGCAAAGAAGCGTTAAGTAAAGGCAAGCATTTTTAGCACAACAGGTTTCTTGGTTGTGTTTTAGGGCTGGCTTTGGGTCTGGTCATAACCATCTGCAGGAGGTGGTGTGGAAGTGTAGCAGGAATTGACTGTGTCCCCTATGTGGGGTTTTTGCCCTTGGGAGCACCCATGGTGGATCTCCTGGGACAGCTCTTGCCTTCAGCTGCTCCAGAGAACCCAGGCAGGAGACTAACCCGGAATGTTTTCCTTTAATGTTCTTTACATCCTGCTTTTATTAGTGCAAATCGTCTCAGGCTGGGGTGGGCACTGCCTGGGGGAGGAGTGGAACAGTTTCCTTTTGTCCTGTTTGAGGAGTTCAGAGGGATGGAGGCTTCTGAAATAATCACAGAACCGCAGCCTGGTTTGTGTTGGAAGGGACCTTAAAGCTCCTCCAGCTCCAACCCCTGCCACGGGCAGGGACACCTTCCACTGGAGCAGCTTGCTCCAAGCCCCTGTGTCCAACCTGGCCTTGAGCACTGCCAGGGATGGAGCAGCCACAGCTTCTGATATAAATACCTGCTTAGGTAATTCTTTTCAGCAGTCCTGGCCAAAGGATGATGCCTTGCTTTGCATTTCTTCCTTTAGCATTTCTTCCTTTAGCATTTCTTCCTTTAGCATTTCTTCCTTTAGCATTTCTTCCTTTAGCATTTCTTCCTTTAGCATTTCTTCCTTTAGCATTTCTTCCTTTAGCATTTCTTCCTTTAGCATTTCTTCCTTTAGCATTTCTTCCTTTAGCATTTCTTCCTTTAGCATTTCTTCCTTTAGCATTTCTTCCTTTAGCATTTCTTCCTTTAGCATTTCTTCCTTTAGCATTTCTTCCTTTAGCATTTCTTCCTTTAGCATTTCTTCCTTTAGCATTTCTTCCTTTAGCATTTCTTCCTTTAGCATTTCTTCCTTTAGCATTTCTTCCTTTAGCATTTCTTCCTTTAGCATTTCTTCCTTTAGCATTTCTTCCTTTAGCATTTCTTCCTTTAGCATTTCTTCCTTTAGCATTTCTTCCTTTAGCATTTCTTCCTTTAGCATTTCTTCCTTTAGCATTTCTTCCTTTAGCATTTCTTCCTTTAGCATTTCTTCCTTTAGCATTTCTTCCTTTAGCATTTCTTCCTTTAGCATTTCTTCCTTTAGCAGCCCATTTTGTCCTCCTTTGCCCCAAACCTTTGCAGTTCCAGGGAAGCGGTTGGAGCATAAAAAATTATGGACACAATCTAGTGATAGCCCTTTGCAAAGCTGCCTGTGAAATGCTGGACCGTAAAACCCTTCCCTGCTTTCAGAAGCAAGGCCGGGGTTATTAAACACAAAATATTGCACATTAAAGTAGCATTAATCAGTTTGACTGAGAAAACTGTCCCGGGGAATCTTGCAGAATCCACATCAGCAGCGAGGTTGTGGCTTTGTCCTTGACTTGCTCTGCTTTACTGTGTGCACAATTCCTCTGCGCTCTCAAGATGCTGCGAGCGCAGGCTCTTGGCTGGGGGAAACCAGTCAACGTGGAAAGGATTCAGGCTATTAAAAATGCGTTTAGGCAACAGTATTCAGTGAATACCTTAAAAAATAGTTAATATTCACATTTTCTCCTAATATTTTTTTTCCCCTGCCTTGTCAAATGCAGTTTATGCTTCTGGAGAAGCTGATTTTGCAGGGGAAAGCTCTGTAGTGCGAGGTCTGCCCCATGCCCAGAGCAAGAGGGATGGGTGATTCCAGAGCTGTTTGGCCTCAGGGTCTGTGCCAGGAGGATGTGGCTTTCCACAGAGGCTGCGGAGATGGCAAAATAAATGGGCTGTGTCGGAGAAGCCTGCCTCTGAAACAGGAATATCACACTGCTTGTGGTGTTGAAGCGCTTGCAGCTGCCTTTGGCTGGTGCCATTATGCTGCACGGGCAGAGGATTGCACATTGCTGTGGTTTCTGCAGGCTGCCGTGGGCTGTGCTCATGCATCAGCATGAGCACGGAGTTGGAGGCTGGGGTAAACTGGAAATGCTCTCTGGCCATCTCCTTTTGTAACTAGGGCCTTTTCAAGGCCAGGTTGAATGGGGCTTGGAGCAAGCTGCTCTAGTGGAAGGTGTCCCTGCCCATGGTAGGGGTTTGGAGCTGGAGGAGCTTTAAGGTCCAACCCAAACCATTCTATGAATCAGTGGTAACTCTTTGCTTGCAGCAGCGCCAGCTTCGAAGTCAAATCAAGTGGCCTTCAGGAATTGCTTTTGGAGGAATATCCACACGTGCACGTGGGCATCCCATGCTTGGACGGCTCGCTCATCACTTAACCATCATCAGACAGAAATCACCTCAACCCTTTTGCTTTGAGAGGTCCCTTTCTAAGGTAGTCAGGAAGCACTTAAGGAAAACCAACTGCAGCACATAAGACTCCCTAATCTTGGCAAAGCTCCAGTCAGGAATGTATTTCACAGGGACGATGCGCTCGGATGTCTGCAATGCAAATCGTGGCGGCTGGAGGGTGGCGGGAGGCGATGGAAATGGCCAGGCTCTGCTCAGCTAATTCCCGCTCTGAAGCGGGAGAGCTGTGCCTATAAATACAGGGAGCTGAGTGCTTTAAGGACCTGTATATCAGCTGCCATGGCATGGTTAACATTCACATAGGCAATAAACACCATTTGCTGAAGATTTGTTCAGCAGTTCTCATCATCAAATCCACTTACTTTAACAAATGTGATTGGTGCCCTGGTGAATGCATTGCTGGGAAAATGTGCTTTCCTTCTCAAAGCAAGTGGAAGAAATATCGGAGCCACTGGTGTTTATCAGTGCAATCCAGCAATAAAAACAACATTTGGGGGGAAACATGACACATGAGCATTAGCAGAATGCGTGTTTATAGTTTAACAGCTTCTGTGAAGGAATAATTCGAAATGTAGATTGTTAATGGCTTTCAAATGTCTTCTCTACCTTGCTTTTGGTTGCAAAGAAGCAGGTTTAAAAGAAGGGGCTAGCAGAGGTTTAGTCTACTTCATTACTGGTTGGAAAGCACTTAACTTGCTTTACAATACAACCTTCCTTTGATTCAGTGGTTCAGTTGTTCTTCCTCTCTCCTCCTTTCATTCTGTGCAGTCACTGTTTCCTTGTTTGTCTTAAGCTGTATCAGCTTCCATTTGATCCACTGAGATGTCTTGTTGGGTCTTTGGAAAAAGCCATTGTGGAATGCTGGGTGCTTTGGGTGGGAGAGGAGCGTTGCCTTTCCCTTTGCCATCCTCCTGGGCTGTTCGCTGGCACTGGGCAGCTCCCCCTGCTTGACGATTCAGCCTCATTAGAAACCAGAAGTAGTGGAAGAAGGTGGTGGTGGTGCTGAGTGCGGCATTGATCTTCCTGTTGTCAGTATCTGCTTGCAGTGACCCTTGGGGAGATGCTGAACCAGTGAATTCACATCTGAAGCGTGTCAGTTTTGAGAAGTGTATGATTTGATGAGGGGAAGAAACTAAGACAAAGCCATGTGAAGCTAATTCTGTCATCTTGCTAATAGTCACTTTTTCTTCTTGGCTGATATGAGCCAATAGGTTGGTTGAAGCCTCATTGGGCTGTTCAGTGTCTGGTAGACATTTGAGCAAAATCCTTCTCATTTTTAGACTTCTCCCCCAAAAAGCTTCAAAATTCAGATAGTTCCTGATGTTCTTTTGCTTTTCAAGGTTGACACTGAGCTGTGATGGGTTGGGGTGAAGTGCAGTAACGGTTGCGTAGGGTTTTTCCCATTTTAAGCCATGCGGACTTGAAGCAGCACAGGCGTGGATGTGATGCTGAAGGCACTGAGAAACATAATGAAAATAGAGGCAAATGGCAATTTGGGGGCTGAATTTCATGCTACGTCCTGCCCTTCCAGACTCCCACCCTGGGACACTGGGGGGGGGGGTGGTCAATAGCTGCTCTGTTAGATCCCTTCACCCACTGGAGCTCCGCAAAGACCTTTTCCCCTTTCTAAAACCTGCTGAGTAAATATTTGAATGCAAACATATTAAGCTCAATCCTCAGTGTTTAAATTAAAACTCGGGAGCCAGGCTTTCGAGAAGCTGAAATACCGTTAGGTTAAAGCTTAAGACCTTAAGGTTTTTTCCCTGAATTGATCCCACAAATCTCTCGTGTGCTTGGAGTTCTCTAGGAGCTCACAAAGTCCCATTGATTTTGCAAAGCTAAGCATGTGCTTAAGTGCTTTGCAGGATCAGAGCCAACCTTGGGGTTTCTTTATTTGCTTGTACCAGGCCTGTCAGAACCCCGTTTCAAGCTTTTCCTAGTGAGCAGGGAGCAGAACTCATCAACGTGTTCTTTAAGACAGCTCAGGTTCTGATTTCACATCAGTCAGGGAACTGAGGTTGTTTGGTGCATAATTGAATGTAAAGAGTTAGGAATGCTGTAAGGAACTATCTGTAAGGAACAATATATTGTCTTATATTTCTTTTATCTTGGAAGTATCAGTTCCCATATTTTCCTTAATTTTTAAAGGAGGAGGATGATTAAAAAACCAACACAAACCCCACAACAAGACAACCATGAAAAATACAAATTCTAGGCAGAATTTCTGTGTAGCGACATCCAGTCTGTCCTTTCCTAAGGGTGATTCCTTAGGGAAAAGTGAGGTTCCTCTCCCTGCTCAGATGAGAATCGCTCCCAAGGAGCGCAAAGCCCCCTGGAATTTGCAGTGGCTGGAGTAGCTGGAAAGCAGAATTCTCCATCAAGGTTGGAGGAGCTGCTCAGCTGGTGAGATTTGTGCTCAAGTATTATAAAACCATGTTTACAGAGTTCTTTTATGACAGTTACAGGAGGCTCGATCACATAAACTTATATGGGCAGCAAACAGGCTGGTGCTGAAATGAAGTTGTTATGGCTTTGTTTTGATTTCCACAAGGAAAAAGAATGAATGGGAAATGCGCCTTCCAGCTGCAGATAGAAGTCTTATTAAAAAGCAGAGCAAAGGCTGAATTGAAACTTGTTTGCTGCAGGGTAGGAATCACAGCTGTCCTCTTGCTGGGTCTTTATTGGGAGGGGGTTGTTTTCTCTTGGCTGGGGGACCAAGACCTTCAGGCAAAGCTTTGCAGAGCTTTTCCTTGTCTTGTCTGCAGTCCCTTGTCTGCTCTTGTGGGAGCTTTGTGTGTGGGATGGAGCCCAGCCTTCTGAAAAATTCTATCAACCCGGCCTCAAATACAAGCAAATCTGTACAAGAAAACTGGGGTGAGGATTCCTGGTGCTTACTGGAACTGGGAGCGCACTTAAGAGGGCTAAAAATGTGTGTTGAAAACACAGTATTTGTTATGCTAATCCATGTCTTTTTGTTTCTCTCCTAATGCTTTCTACCTGCAATTGATTTGGCAACGCTTGAAATGGCTGGATGCTGGGCATTTTCCATTCTTCATCACAACTCTTTGGGAAATTCCTACTTGAAGGTAAGGCCGTGTTTATCACAAGTACCTAGATCTGTGTCATTGGTCTAGCTGAGGTTTTACATTACATTTCTGGGAGGAAATTGCCAGCAATTGGAGCTGATCAGTCTATGGTGTATTCCATTCTGTCACCAAGGATTAGGGATCAGTGCTGCAAAATGCTCATCAGACAGGGTAGCATTGAACTTGGTGTGCCATGTTAGAGTCAAACACAGTATAATATACTCAGGAACCTGCCAAACATTGACAGCACTGAGGATCACCTCTTGACATTGATGTGGGGGTTTTAATGGTTCCTCTCTAGGAATTGAGATTGTGCTTGCTGTGATTCTTCTGCTGTGTGTGCTGGCTGAGACCACATGAGCAGGAACCGCTATGGGTGAGGAGGGTTTGTGTTGCAGTCTTCCTTCTCTCTGTTTTGGAGTTTATTTTTGTGGTGACTGTTTGGTGTCTAAAGCAAGAGAGTGTCAAAAAGCTGATACTTTTTATGAAATGAGGCTTAGGATAAGCCCTGCAGTTCAGATTTCATGTGTTTACTTCGTTAATGGTAGGAGGATCATAGTTTTGGGTCGCTCTTACTCTTTTACCTTTAACCCCATGGAGTTCATCCCAGAAAGTGGACACTGGGAATGCCGACCATCTCTTGTACTGATGTCCAAAACACATTGGGTCAGGATTTCAGGTGGGACTTGCCCCAGTGGTCCTGTTGTGCCCCAATTGCCCAGGGTTTGAAGCCTACCACCATGGAGAAGTGACTGAGCACCTGCATGAACTTGGCTTTCAAGGGATGTGTTCAATCCAGTGGGGATGCTTTGACACTTCCTCTCCCATTTATTTCCCTCAGGGGTACCTGGACCTTTTATTCTGTGACTGTGTTATTTTCCAGTACATTAAACCTTCTGTTCTGTGGCCTCCCTGCATCCCCTGTGGCTGCTCCTGGGCTGTAGCACCAGGCTGCGGTGCCGTACAGCGAGCCAGCCCATCGGCCTGACATCAACAAATGCACTGAGGACAATAAGGCAGCTCTTGCTTCAGCTATCCCTGTCGTACATGTGGTTGCATAAATGTGCTAGATTATGATTATCTCTGCCTCATAATTAGCAATTTGCATAACTGCTTGCTGTGAACAAGAAGTCCCATCAGTGTTATGAAGGATTTATTTAGCTGTCTGAATATATTTTTGTTATCCAGTGCAGAAAGAAAACAATCAAAATGGAAGCAGTCCCAAATGCTTGGTGTTATTTCTAACCCGCGCGCATAATTAACAGGAGTACTAATTGTTCAGCACCAGAAACTCATTTGTTTCTCTATAGACTGGAAGAACATTAATTCTCAGAGTGCTGCTCTCTCTTTCTCCCCATAGCCAGCGGTATCATAAGCTCTGCAGTCGGTTGTAACCAGATTATATTTGTTGTCTTTGCAGTGTAGCGTTTGCGATAGTCTTGTCTTTTCCCAAGCTCCTGTCTAAGTGGGGAAACGTATGTAAATGTTTGCAGTCAGGGCTGTGTTTCAGCCTCCCAACAATGGATCCTTGTATCTGCTGTTGTCACATGAAGCGAGGGCTCAGCCAAGGTACCAGTGATACCTCAGGTCCCTGCTCATTGCTGGAGCATCCCTAGAGAGTGCCAGGAGATGAAAGCTGCCTTTGCTGTCTGGCTGTTCATCTGCTCTTACACTCCTGGAGAGAAAATATATCCTTGGAAGAGGGACTTTGCATGTGTGGGTTTCATTTTGGAGCGCTGGATGCAAAGTTGATCTTGCCTGTGTGAAGGAGCAGACTGACCCCATTCCTAATCATAGAATAGTTTGGGTTGAAGGGACCTTAAAGCTCCTCCAGCTCCAACCCCTGCCACAGGCAGGGACCCCTTCCACTGGAGCAGCTTGCTCCAAGCCCCTGTGTCCAACCTGGCCTTGAACACTGCCAGGGATGGGGCAGCCACAGCTTCTCTGGGCACCCTGGGCCAGCGCCTCAGCACCCTCACAGGGAAGAGCTTCTGCCTAAGAGCTCATCTCAGTCTCCCTTCTGGCAGGTTAAAGCCATTCCCCTTGGCCTGTCCCTACAGGCCCTTGTCCCAAGCCCCTCTCCAGGTTTCCTGCAGCCCCTTTAGGCACTGGAGCTGCTCTCAGGTCTCCTCTTCAGGAGCCTTCTCTTCTCCAGGCTGCCCCAGCCCAGCTCTCTCAGCCTGGCTCCAGAGCAGAGCTGCTCCAGCCCTCGCAGCAGCTCCATGGCCTCCTGTGGACTCCCTCCAGCAGCTCCACGTCCCTCTTGTGCTGCTGCCCCAGAGCTGGACGCTGCTGGAGAATGCTGGAGCAGAGTAACTTGCTTGTCGAACATGGGTCATGTGGTGGCAAACATTTACCATGTCTATACCAAAAGATGCACTGCTGCTGGGGAAGCTCTGAAACACATGCCAGTGATATCATGAGGCCCAAGGTATGGGGTTGAGAGTGCTCTTAATGGCCCTAATGCATGCCCTAATGAAAGGGCAGAAGAGAGTCTTAAGTGAACTTGCTTGAAACAAGATGATACTGTGTAATCCAAGAGCCAAATGATTGAATATGCAATGAACCCAAAATCTCATTTAAAGAAGTGAATGTGCAGGCTTGCACCAACGTAATTAACGTGTTTTTATGAGGATCTTCCGTGCGCTGCTAATAAATATGAACTATTAAGGGGTTTTAATCTGATTCCCATTTATTAAGGTTGAGTGTGAGGCTATAAATAACGCTTGCTTAGAGGCATGAAGTGTGAGTGGGTCCTTCCCCATTCCTGGAGCCCAGGCTGTGCTTATTTGCAATGCTGATCAGCAACCAACTCAGCAAGGCATTTAGTTAATTCATCAGGCAGGGTTTCTGCCTGCCTGCAAGGAAGCTCTTCTGGAGCATTTGCACCACCATCCCTTCTGAAGCAAGGTCCTGCTTTGACTGCATGGGTTGAAACAGGTGGTTTAGGGCATAGTTGATGTTTCTCTGCTCAGTTGGAAATGTCAAACTGCTTGTGAAAGGGAAGAGAAGGCATGGAGATACTTTCTGCTGATGGATTCCAGTCTGCCTTGCACTAATCTGTCCCTCCGACCCTTCCCCAGCCGTCAGGTAATGTAAGTAATACATGCTCACAGAATCCCAGCCTGGTTTGGGTTGGAAGGGACCTTAAAGCTCCTCCAGTTCCAACCCCTGCCACGAACAGGGACGCCTTCCACTAGAGGAGGTTGCTCCAAGCCTCATCCGTGGGAAGAGTTGGGCATAAATGATTGGTGGGGAGGAGGAAAACATCCTCAGGACTCCTGTGCAAGGCTGAATGGTTTTAGTCCTGATTTTTCTCTCCTTTCATGGACCATTTTCTCCTATAAGCTTGGCTCCCCAAGCAGATGTGCTTACTGGAGGAGGGACGGGGGTTGCAGGTTGAGTGAGAACAACATGAAAGTTATTACTGGAGTGTTCCCTGTTTCCAGCTGGATATTTTCAACTCAGGAAAGGGAAGAAATGAGCACCTCTAGCATCCCAGCATAGCAATAGCTAGGGCAGGTAAGAAATGATTGTGCATTTCCTGCTGGAAAACTTAGCTTTTATTGAGGAGAAGATAAAAGCCAGGAATTGCAAAGAGGTTTTGCATCCTCTTTGCACTGCAGGAGGAGCTTGTTTAGTCCTGCACTGTTTGCCCCTTGTGTCCCAACAGAATCTCTCTCCCAGGGTGTCTGTGTGGCCCCTCATGCTCAGCTGCTGCAGTGGCTGGTGAGAAATGAGGTCCAAACGAGGGTCATTTGTCTAGAAAGAGGGAAATGCAGAGACGAGGTAGCTCTAGGAGTGCTTGGGGAGATGGCAGCATCGCTTCTTATCATGGCTGGAGGCTTTCCGAGCTTTCTGTCTCAAATGTTCACCTTCCCAATCCACAGCGGCTCCCTGAGGGAAAGAAGCCCTACATGACAAATAGTTTTGTCAAAACCCCAATTTTCCCTCAAAAGCGTTCTGAAGGAAACTCTTTACTAACATGCACCCTTGGTCTTACTTCTCCCTTATTTGCACAAGCGGGTTTGATTTATTTTGCCCTTTGATGTATCGTGCAGCTCCCATTGAAAGCGGCTGTGGTTGTGAAGAAGTCGTGGGAGTAACTCTTTGATGGCTCCCAAGATTGCATTAAGGAAGAGGGGTGACCCACAGTCTCAGGGACAGCCTGATGGGATTAAAGCTGGCAGAAATGAGTTTGTAAGCATCAATCTAAAGTACACAACGTCATGGGCACATTGCAGCTCTCACAATGGCCGTGTTCATGGGTGCGTTGTGCTTTTCACACTGGTTTCTATTCTGTTATGTGGCTGATGATAACTGATTGCAGAGAGGAGAGGCGAATGCCCTGATCTGATGAGCAGATGGGGGTTTTCTTCTGGAGGCTGCGCTCCTCAAAGCTTGGCAGCTTCATGTGCCTTCAGAATGTGCGCTGAGTGCCTGCGGCGTGGGTTTAGAGCACAGATCACTGCCTCTTCACCTTGTCTGGTGGGGTCTTAGGGGGTTTGCTGGTAAGAGCAATGGTGTGGCTGGTCCAGTGGGCAACAGGCTGCATGTGGACTCCTGCAAAAGGGCTGCAGGGAGGAACACGGGTGTTCATCTCTCACATGGCACCTCAGCATCCAGCTTCCAGCATTTGTCCTGCTTCCCACTGACAGGTGCCTACTGAATGCAGCCTCTGTCCCAGGCTAACGTTGCTGCCCAGGTGATGCTAACTGAAATGAATTAGCAGCACCTGTGGTGGTGTTTGCTGCTTTGTTATGTAGTCTAGAGTAAGAGCAGGTCAGTACTGCATTAGTTCTGGCTTGATGTGACCTATCTGAAGCCACCAGAGTAAATTCAGTTTGTGTTTATTTCTGTGCTGGAGTCTGTTCTTCACGGGCTTGACAAGGAATTCATCTTACCTTGGTTTTACTCTTGAAAGGAAGAACAGTGGAAGGACTTCGTCCTGGAAAGACTTTGTGCTGGCTTTCAAATGCTCCTTGTCTGATGTCTCTGAACAGCTTTGGCCTGGTGATGCTCTGCTAATCCATCTGATCATAATTCTCACAAAGTCATTTGCAGTCACTGCTCCCCTGCCTCCGATTCCCAGGAAGGGTTTCTGTGGCTGAGACAGTGCTGTAAATACTGCAGGTCTGAGCTGGGGTTTTTTGCTCCCCACATAATTCATGGACTTCAGTAATGTGCCATCCCCCGTGAAAGGGCATTTATAGAATTCACTCTCTAGTGCCTGATCCGCGACCTGCTGTAGTCAGCAAATGTCTTTCTGCTGACCCTATCTGGCTTTGGATCAGGCGATAGGGAGCATTTTGAGGGAAAGCTATCTGCTGCTTTCTAATGGCTGTATCATATGGCATGGATTTTTCCTGGTTAGAAAAGGATATAAAAGCTGTGATGTTAGAAACCGTAATACTTTGTTAATTGGATTGCATTAAAGCACGTTAATCAAACTGAAAGGGAACATTAAGTGGATTTTCACGTCTGCCAAAGAAGCACTCGGAGCCTTCTGCAAAGGCAAGGACCTATTTGGTGATGCTTGGGGACACACGAGTCAAACCAGCAATACCTTGCAAGTTGCTTTGCGGCTTTGTGCATGTGAGAATTACTGGTGAGATGCAGGATCCCCCCCGTGATCCCCAACCTTCCTGTATGCCGGACCAGCAGCCTCCAGAGACCGGAGTTCATCAAACCAGTTGAGGATTCAGATTGGTTGGGCTCCTTAAACATGAGATGCAAAAGAATCTTAATTTAAAGGAAAATCCTGGAGCCTGCCCTTCAGCTTTCCCAGGTTTAGAAGTGGTTTTTCCTGGGTCTCTCCTTGTATGGATGGCTTTTTCTCTCTCCCCAGGAAAATGCACCAGGCAGAAACAGCGAAGCCAAGCCTGTGAACGCATGGGCATCCTCACACGTGTGCCAGCATTGCAGGTTTATGAAATGAGGCTCATAGGTTTGAAGTCCACTTTTATGTAGAAATAAAGATGTCAAAAGACCTATGGGTCTTGTTCTAGGATGAAGGACCATGGATGAGATGATAAAGATGTTGCTTTGCCTATTAGGCTTCTCTTTTGGACATCTTTCTGCCCTCGGGGAAGCCTGTTGGCTGCACAGTTGTCACCAGCTGCTGGAGCACAGCAGTGTTTGTTTGCTGGGGTGAGTATCAGTGAACTATTTGCCATTTCAGTGGCAGATTCTCATTATGCAAAAGTGGGAACAGCCAAGGCAAGTGTTTAAAACTACTTGAGATTTAGACTGTATCATTAGAAAACACTGCCTGGGTCGTTGTTTGGGTGCAGCTTTGCTGCTACGACTTTGGCACATGCTCAGAAATCCTTCCTGATTGTAAACCTGGTGTAGGCCTTGACGTGCTATGGGACGTCCTGCTCCCCAGCACATGGAGTGCATCCCTCAGAGCCACAGCAAAGGGATTGAGCTGCAGCTTGATTTCCCCCGGTACAACCACCCCCAGGTAAACAGCCATTAATCACCCACCCAAATGAACTGGTCTGCAGTTGAAAGTGGTTCAATTCCTGACTGTGATTGTGATTTGCATTGCCAAGCAGCACCGAGGCTTTAACCAATCAATGTTCCATTTTCTTGTTCTGTTTCCATGTGCTGGTTGTCTCCCCAAAGGGAGGCTGGGTCTGATTGTTCGGAACCTCTTGCTACCCTGGGACCGCTCGTGTGACCTTGGCAGCTAATTGCTAGGGTTTATGTTTGATTCACAGGTTGCCTTGAGTTGTAGCTGGGTTGAAAGAAGCATTCTAGGAAGTGATGTATTGGAATGTGGTGTTAATTGACTAAAAGAACTCAAAGGTAGGTGATACGTCGGAAAACCAGCAAGTTTCTTGGCACATTTTTGCTTGCATTCAGCAGTGACAGGGAAATGAAATACCCACAGTTCTGATCAGACCTGGTAAGATCTGGTCACCCCATCCTTTAAGATGAGCAAGCAATTTCCATCTTCTCACATCTTATTTTTATTCATAAGCTGATAGGAGAGCAAAAGCTGTCATCTCCTGCCTCTTCTTGTTCAGCTTCTCAGCTCTGAATGATCCGGTCATTAATGGACCTACCTGAGTGAGGAACTGAAGAAAATACCATCATTTCTCAGCAGACTGTTCCTAGGCTGGCCTCATTCTGCCCCATCGAGGAGGATCTGGAGGGTGATGGGAGCATCATTCCCATTACCTGTAACTCTGGTCCTGGTGCAAAGGTGTGCCCCTCTCCAGCTTTCCTGCAGCCCCTTTAGGCACTGGAGCTGCTCTCAGGTCTCCCCTTCAGGAGCCTTCTCTTCTCCAGGCTGCCCCAGCCCAGCTCTCTCAGCCTGGCTCCAGAGCAGAGCTGCTCCAGCCCTTGAAGCATCTTCATGCAAAATAAGCAACAAAGCAATATGCTTGTCAAGTATCAACACCAGGGTTTATCAGCAAGGCAGTGTTGATGGTAATTCATCAAATTAGTGAAATCACTATGTAAAGATTGATTAATTTGGGTACTAATTTGAAGCCTAAGAGGGTGACTCTCCGGTTGGTATAGGTGGTCTGATGGGATTTCCGCTAAGTCAGTCAAACCTCTAATTGCAAGCTGGCTAAATCATATGGAAAGTAAATGACTGACACTTGGGCCCCTCCAGCAGAGCCAGGTGACACGTGTGGCACGGGAGGGCTGGGAAGGGCTCTCAAATGCCCTTCGGCTCATCACACAGTGTTTGCCCAGGAGTGAAGGCTGCTGAGCTGTGGAGCAGGTCTGAAGCAATGGCTCTCCCTTGTCTCTTGGGGGAGCATGGCTGCAGGTTGCTTGCTGGCATATTCCTGGTGATGTGAATGTGTTTGGTTTGATGAGAGAGGAACTAAAAGCCCTGCTGCAGTTTTAGGTTTGTCTGAGTGGTGCATAGCGCTGGATACAAGTTCTGTGAATGTAGCTGAAGGAAGAGGGGGGAGATAAAATGGGACTGTGGATGTCCCAGGGGAGGATGAGCTTACAGCATCCAAAGGGGGCCAGTCTGGACCTGCCTTTCCCAAATATTGCCATACAAGAGGCTATTCACAAGGTTGTGGGGCAGGTATGAATGAGCCATGGGGCACTCTGTGCTGTCGGAAATCATGCAGGTGCCCAGGGTATAAGCCCCAAAGTGGAGATATCCAACTATACAAGTGCTCCTCTTTGCAAGCGTAGACGGAAGCTGGTTTTGGGAAGCCAGCCTCGGTGTGTTAAGCTAGAGCTCGGTTTCTGAAAAGCCCGTTCCCTGCGGAGACCGATCGCATCCAAACGGCTGCTGCCGGGAAAACTCCGGATGAAAAGCTGAGAATTGCTTCCTCTAATGGGCTTTTTATCCAGCAAATCGTTTTGTTGCCTTATTTATGACTTCTTCCGTAACGCGGGAGCCTGGGATGAAAGGGCTGAAGGCTTCCTTCTATTTTTGTCTGCCAACTCCCTCTCGCTGGCACGGATTTGCAGGTTCTTTAGCAGGATGAAAGTTGGGGCTGAGCAGGCCTTCCTCGGAGTTGTTTCATTATGCTGTTGACACAAACACTAAATCCTGCTTCCCTTTGCTGCGTGCTGAAGGTCATTGCTGCAGTAGGATCGTAATGAGCCTCATAAGGCAGTGCCTCATCTCAGCAGAACTCTCCCAAATAAACCCCAACCACTTATTCTTGAAGCTGATCAGTCTGCAGATGCCGAAGGTGTTGTGTGAGCTTAGAGTCTTGCAGCTCATCGATGTTGGATGGTGCTTTGATCTTACGGCATTTGGGAGGTAGCAGGAGGGATAAGACAGTGGAATACCAGGAGGCAGGGTGTTAGGTAGGAAGGGCAAGACACAGCGGCTGAGTGACCACACTGCAAGCGATGCTCCTTGTGCGGTGCATCCTGGATATGGAATCAGAATCAACTGGGTGGGAAAAGAACTTTATGATCATCAAGTCCTGGCAGGAAGAGGTGGGTTCAAGCCCGCCCTGACCTGTGCTTACCTGCTGTGTATGAGGTGTGTGTGGAGGTGTCCTCCAGCACAGAGGCTGTGCCCACTCGCTTCCACAGGATGCAGTTCCCAAACAGAGAGAGAAGCTGGAAATGAGCCATTTAAATAAGTGTACCTGCTGCTTCTCCACCCTCCATCTGATCAGTTTTCAAATTAACACCTGCACGTTTAGATCCTATTTAAATAATAATTTCATGCTCTGCTTCCTCCTCTGGCCATTACAAATGGGGAGGGATAGCTCGGGAATACCCAAACTCTTTTCTTGTAGGGGGTTATTGTTGTTGCAGAGATTGACATCAAGATGTAGTTGTTTGTAAAAGTGTTAATTATGTTATTTCATAGATTAGATTGTGAGTTTGCTTCAAGTCAAAAGACAAAGAGATGGGGGAAAAAGCTACCTGGAATTTGGCATGAAAACAGCCAGCAGAAAATGGTTATCAGAGCCTTTAGTATAATCTAGACAAGCTATATAGTTATATAGATCAGAATGGGGGTTTTGGTTCTTTGGGTCAGAGTATGTGTGTTGGAAATGAACACAGCTTATTGGCTGTGGAGTACTCGATGGCATGTCCCCATGAGCAATGGTCCCCAGTGAGTGACCAGGCACCCCTTTGGATGGTGGCAGGGGTGTTGGCTTTCCATGCATTGCATTCCTCTTGTCATGGCTGCACCATGCCCTAAGTGTGCAGATAAAGAGCTTTCAAAGGCTCAGGGACTCGCTGGGCTCAGCTCTGTGTGTTTGCCTTTCCAGGCACAGCTCCTCTTCCCGGCTTCATGGCCTCTGTGTCCTCCCCTTGCTCACCAAATGAGGCTGAGCTGAAGAGACGCAGACATCTCAAGTCCAGCCTTGCCCCTAGGAGTGCCAAGTCCACCACTAACCCATGTCACTGAGGGCCTCATCTGTGTAACCCCAAAAGAGTTAATTCAGTCCTGCTCAGCGAACTGCAGGAGGATGAACTGCATGAGCTGTCATCAGAGTGTGGGCATTTTCCTTCGGATTTGTAAGCCAAAATGAGGATCAGGGGACCTTTATGGGGCTGTATTTAGGGCTGTATTTGCTGCTCGGCATAGTGCAAAAGAGGTTGCTGTGAGAGGCAAGGGAAGGCGCTCATCTGTGATACAGACAGCGTATGACAGCTGATTCAGCCCGAATGGGCCAGCCGAGCATGCAGTGTGTATCCTTGTACATCCTGCTCTGATTGCTGTTACAAATAGTCCTGGGTGAGCGGTGGTTGCTGACGATGCAGACACCCTACAGGGGAGGGAGCGACTGTGGAGCTGGTGCTGTGCAAAAGCCAATTACCAGGACTCGCTGTTTGTTCAGCAGGAGGGTCTTTCCAAAGCACGGGAGCAAGGAGGATTTGCAGCCTGAAAAACCTGCCTTATGCCCAGTTTTTGCTTTATTTCAAAACTGCATCTGCCTCGCTAGAGACCTGACTTTCTTCCTGTCCTCTTGACGTGCTAAGAGATACCTTAACTTCATAGGGCAGAAGTTCTTCCTCCATCACTGTTTGTTCTCCATCACTGCACCTGCCCACAGACATCGTTTGATGCTGTATGAGTGAAGGCATAGATGCTCCCTGCTCGGAGAGGTGGCGATGCTCCTGCTCGGAGCATCACAGCAGCTTGCTGCGGTGGGCTGGCTTTGCTTAAAGCTCACTTCTGTTAGTGGTCCCTGGTCGGTGAGCAGAGCACTAAGTCACAGTCTGACTGCAAAATGCCTGAGTGATCAGAGTACAGGGTTATTCCCGCTGCTCCCTGTTTGCCTCTGAAGCGGCAGTACAGTTTTGGCACTCAGAGCTAAGGCTGGTTTCACTGTGACTATGTATTACTGCCAAACTCATGTTCTTTGACATTAACTTGGCTAAATTTTTTATGATGATGTGAATTTGTCCCATGATGGGGCTTGGGGTAACCTGGTCTAGTGGAAGGTGCCCCATGGCAGGGGGTTGGAACTGGATGAGCTCTAAGGTCCCTTCCAACCCAAACCAGTCTGTGAGTCTATGATTTTGTACTACAGAGCAGCACACGAGCCTGCATGATGTGACCCATTCACGATTCAAGATTTTCTCCTTTATTTTCTTTGCATTTACTACTTAAATTGTCATCTGGGCAAAGTAAAAGTACATTTTCTATTGAGTTAGTTAATGAATGGCACATGTTGGTTCTGGAGCAATGCCTTAGAGTACCTGTGATGCCTTCTGGATGGGAAGGTGGCCACCAGCAGCTCCCTCCTGCTAGCACCACAAGCTCTGCAGGTCTGTGTGGTTTACAGCAAGGCTTTTAATTGCTACCAGCAGAGAAATGTTAAGGCAGTCAGAGGTGTAAAATTAGCTGAGGTTTGGTGCTGAGTTTTTGCATATTATACTTTATTATATATATATACTTTATTATATATTTATTATATATTATATATATGCAAGTTATACTTGGAATAAAGGGACGGCTTCTATCATTTGGTCTTTGGAAGAAGAATGGGCTGACACAAAGCAGCAGGCAGTTTTCTGGCCGCATGCTGCTTAATAACACATTCAATATTGATTAACTGTAGTTTTAAGCCCATTTGGACAATTCAGCCACTTGACTGAGGTGTTGAAACACAGTGGAAGAAATGTTAATAAATGTAGTTCCCTGCTTGATCAGGAGTTTAAATTTTAAAGTCCTATGTGTATGAATCGAGTTATTGTAGGCCCAGGGAGACACCAGTTTGATTTATGACCTTTTAATGTCCCAAATGCAATTAGCACTCCATCAGTATGCGGATACTATCATGGGGACCGATGACTTGAATGACTTCCAGTTATCCCTGTATCAGGAAGAGGTGTCACAGCTAATGGAATTCTCTCCGAAAAGTATTGATCCATTAGACAACACAATCCTTTGACTGTCCTTTGCCCAGTGAACTGTCAGGGAGAATGCATCTGGGGATGTCAAAATGTTCATCCTGTTTCTCATTGCAGTTCCTTCTCCTCTCTGGCACGTGGGATCACACACGTTGCAGGCTGCTCCTGCTAACACTCTGGGGTCTTTGGGGCATCCAAAGATGCGTGGCCCACCCCTCTGCCCAGGTTTGTGCAAGGCTGAGTGGATGGATCTCCTGAGTCCAGGTACTCGCATGGCCAAATCCAGGCTGAAAAGACAGCAACTGGGAGGATGTGGGGCGAAGGAGGTGGGTTTGCGAAAATCTGGGAATGCCGATGTTTAACTTGGCACCAGTGGTGTTCCCAATGGATTAGTGACAGCCAGAACCCCAGGCAGATATTTAAAACATCTCTTGGTGATAGCCCTCTGACCTTATGTTAAATAAACCTCTTCCCTGTGACCCTGCAGTGTGTTAAGGCACTGTTAATGCTCTTTTTTAACATGAGGATGTGGAGGATGCAGAGCCACAGGGCTTGGTCAGCACCACTGGGAGCAGGACTTCATGGTTCTGCTTTCCTTTCTTTACGGATGCACTTTGGGCTGTTTTCCTTTCATTTAATTACCTTGATGATAGCTGCAGCGTTTCCAGATGCTTTTAAAATCCATTTCCTCTCCCAGACAACCCCTGGAATGGCAGGAAATGTTAAAACAGCAGCAGAGAGAGGACCAGGGCGATGCACATGTGAAGCCAGGCTCACGGACAGCTTGTGCCTGCTCGGGTAGCACGGAAGTCTTTACTCTCCCCGTATCCGGAGCAAACGAAACCCGATGGGCTTCCCGAGGGGTGGTTGTTGTTCTGCCCTCTTCACACTGCACCAATTAATCCATGCTAAAAGGACTTACAATGAGCTTGTTATTCTGTGGGCTCGCAAAGTGGCGGCTCGCCAGGTTCGAGCTCGTTTCAGATGTTTCATAGATAGAAAGTTGATCACTTGGCAGCGGAGCCAGAACCCTGGAGACTCTGATGAGGCTGGAAAATGCTGTAGGATCCAGGAGCCTGGGGAAGGCCAGGTATTTATGAGGCAGGATAACTTTTAGCCCAACTAACAACAAACACATGGATACCTTCCCTAGCTCCAGATTATCTGAGCTCTGGTGTGGCTTCCCCTCTGCTAATGCAATGCTGTCCTCTTCCATCTCCTCATCAGTAGAGGCAGCGATAAGCAAATAGGAAGATAATCAGGGCCAGATTAGTTGTTGCTGTGCAAGATTATACTTCAAAGTGATGCAAATTCTGCTCTCCTCATTGAATCCAGTGCACGCGTAGGGCTGAATTTCCTTGCTTTATTGGCCTTGGCTGTAATAAATAAACCCAAGCTGAAAAATATATCTGGAGCCTATAAATATGGATTTGTTTGAGGCAAGATGCTTCCCGGGCAAACTTAGAAGCATCCTTTGGCAGTGATTTATGGGGACAGGCTTGAGCGTGATCCCAGGAGAATATTTTGCCATCAACATCTGCTGGCACCTTAAAGGACAACACAAAAGCTTGGCAAAGGGCGGTTGTGACCTAGGTCAGGAGGAGATTTTGGGGGGGTTTGCAGCTTTGGACACCCCTTTTGTTAATCAAATTAGGAAAAAATAAAAGCCTCCCAAGGGCCACTGCTTGGAGAGCAGGGGTTGGAGATCACCCTGTGCTCACAGCAGAGGCAGCATCAGAGCAGGCTCGCTGCAAATGCGTTCTGTGTAAAGCTTAAGGGGGGTTTGTCCAGGGGAGGAATATGGGCAGTAAAGTGCATGTGCAAGTCTGCAGGCTGCAGAGTCTCTTGGTAATAGCAAATGCTGTGCAAACCAGCCTGTTCCAGTGGCCCAAAGGTTATGCCAGAAAATCAGCAAGGCAGCAGCAAATGTAATGAATTCTGTAGTTGGGAACAGCAAAGGGAGAAGAGTTTGCTCTGGGTTTAATGCTCTCCTCCAGCTTTCAACCTTTTGGGTCTTCTGGATTGCCGTGTGCTTTATTCACCACTGGACTTAGGCAGTCTGAGTACGGTTGGTCAGGGTTTGAAGCAAGCTGCTCTAATGGAAGGTGTCCCTGTCCGTGGCAGGGGGTTAGGACTGGATGAGCTTTAAGGTCCCTTCCAACACAAACGAGGCTGGGATTCTGTGATGGGCTAAGTCAGGATTTGCAGACCTGGCAGGCAGAGATGCTTCTGGTTCTTCCGTCTTTGCAGAGCCCGCAGAGAGCCCCAGGAATGGGTGGAATCCCTGAAAATTCAGTGCTTTTTAACAGACTGTGACTTCCTTTATAAATGCTTTCACAGGCCCTTGGAGGATGGGAAACCTGCTCCTTTCTTTTCAACTTGCCTCTCTGGCTTGGGCTGCCCTTAGATGGTGATGCCAAAAAAGACCCCAAAAGAAACATGTGTTGGTTTGTGTGTTAGAGAGGCTCCCAGTTGGGGTGGGGTTTTAAAAACCCCATTTGATGCCTCGGTGCCATCAGGGAAGCTGAAGCCACTGCAGTTGTCCTTGGTTAGAATCATAGAACAGAGTTTGGGTTGGAAAGGACCTTCAAAGCTCATCCAGTCCAAACCCTGCAATGAGCAGGGACACGTTCAACCAGACCTGGTTGCCCAGAACCACATCCAGCCCGGCCTGGAATGTCTTCCAGGATGGGGCATCCACCACCTCTCTGGGCAACCAGAAACAAAGCTTCTCTTGTTGTAGTTTATACCATGATGTCTTTGGCAAGGATGTTGCAGTAGAAAAACTTTGATTGTTCTCAAGATGGAAGCGTTGCATGTGGAGACTGTCACTGGGCAAGTCCCAAGACCTAACGCCCCCATTTATCAGCAGAGGTGATATGCAGAGAGTGGAAATACAGTGAAATGGGCAGGTGCCCAATCGAGGAGGTCCCTGTGTTGGGATTTTTGAAGGAGAAATTGATTTCTTCACGTATTGAGCCCTTGCAAAGGCCAGGGTGGGTTGGCCAAGGTGATGTGTTCCCTTCCTGAGGGAGGCAGCAAGCATCACTGGTAGTATCTTGATGGACCCAAGCGTCTAAGCAACTGAGGATGGGAGTGCAGTGGAAGGTGGGATTAGAAATGAGTTGGTTTTCCATTTTTAAAAGCTTAGAATCATAGAATCATTAAATTAACGGGGTAAATGAGGGGTAAAGCTGAGTCCTGGTGTTCCACAGCTGAAGCAAGCCCAAGCTGAGTGTTGGACCCTGGGGATGCTCTGCTGTTCCTCACCATGGTGGAGCTCTCTTCAGAGGTCTCTGCCACAGCAGCACGTGGAGCGGTGCCAGGTCCAGCCATGGCCCCACCGCAGCATGGGCTGGTGGCAAGATGTGCGTTGCTGCGGGCTCTTCTCTGGCAGCAGATGGGCTTCTTGGTGCATAAATGCTCATCTCACACCTCGATGCTCAAATCAGCCTCACAGCAGGGCTCGGGAAGGTCCAGATGCGCTGCAGAATTAACCAGGGGTTTGGGGTTGGTGTTCCTGCAGGCTGGGCATGCAGGAGGCTTTGCGTTACCTGTTGGAAACGCTTGCATGTGCAGCTCGGGTCCCTCTGCCTCCTCGAGGGCCTATTTTGGGATGGGCTATTTTGGGATTGCAGCACAGGTGACGTGCCTGGGAAGAGCAGCGCTGCATCGCTGACCATCGCTGCGGTGCCACCTTGCTGCTCGCTGAAGGGAAGGGTTTAATGAGCCGCTGCGCTGTGATTGAGTGGAAGTTTGGGTGGTTTGGCCAGTTCTCAGCAGCTGACGGGGAGAAAGGGGGGGGAAAAACAACACCCCAAAACAAAACCCTGCTAGGAAGGAGGCCTGGATGGCCTGTTATATCCATTGCAGCCTTAGGTATAGGATGGGAGGATCAGTATACTAGTCTATATAATGAAGTCACCACTGTGGATACGTTGGCTTTCCAAAATGCTAATGATTAAGTAATTATTCCTTTTCTCCCTCCAGCATCCTGCCTATCGAGTAAGATACAGCAGTGGAGCGTTTGATTAGCACCCTCTGCGCTCAGCTCGGTTAAACCTCCTCTTTGAGGGCTGTTCCTAAAAAACGCTTCTAAATGGCAAGTTCTGTCTTACTCCAAATGATGTAAGGCCTTTTATTTAGCTGGGGTTTGTTATGTTTATGTGCAGCACAGAATGTGCTTTGCTTATTGAGGCTTTTATTTCCCTACAAACACACTGCAGCTGGATGAGCATCCCACACCCTGTCCTGTTGACTGGTGCGTGTTTATTCAAATATTACGTTTAGTTGGTGGCTCTTTAGCAGCAGAAACTAAGATGTTTCCCATTGCGTTCCCCTAAGTTGTCTCAGGCTAAGTGAAGTTTGCAAATGATGTGCTGGAATTCAATCCCAGTTACGTTAATAAGGAGAGAGCAATTGCAGAGGTGCTGCTGGGGTAGCGAGGACGTGGTGTGTTAGCAGCTGGCGTGGCACAGGGCAGAGGTTTGGGAGAGCCCTTGAGCATGCAGAGCTGCTCCCATCAGTGCTTGCAAGAACGTTTGTCCCTTTGCTTTATACTGAGATAACAGGAAAAGCTTGAAATAAAATGGCAAAGCAGCAGCTGGGTTGTTACTGCCTTGGCGAGGCAGCAGAGAGAGTATCCCAAAGGTGCGGGCATGGCAGCAAGCTGCATCTGAAGGAATCTTGGAAGCAGAGGGAGTATTTGGAGCCCTGTGCTTGGTGCAAGTTTGTGATGGGATTTCCCTCCCTCTTGCCCTGATGGGGGGTGGCTGCTGGGCACCAGGGGTCATCTCCCTCCTTCCCTGCAATCCCGAGTTACTCTTCTCCAATGACTCCATCAATGTGGCTCAAGCTGTTCTGGCTGCAAGTCCAAAGCCTGGCGAGTGTGTGTTTCCTGGAGCAGCGCAGGGAACCCATCCTGTCTGGTGCTCACCACTGCTCTCCGGTTGTGAGGTTTTAATTACGCCAGATCATTGCAGTAAATGGGACTTCAGGCTCAATTAGGGCTGTCAGAGCCCATTTTTCACTCACCTACTCTTGAGCCCGGCCTGTGTTGTTTGCAGTAATTGCCAAATCCACAGGAAAGATGAGCCATGCAGGAGATGGATGTCTGTGGCATTTCCCATTCTCACAGCCTCCTTCCACAGTGTCAGGAGTGCTTGATGCTGGGGAAAGGAAAATCATCAGAGAAATGTTTTGGCTGTTGAGAAGAGAAATACTTTGCCCAGAGTAGCAAGCATACAAAGTCTGGTCTTTGTGTGCATCAAGGCAGCTCCGTATGCAAAGTGCAAAAAGCTGGGTCTTAAAATCAGGCCATTTCCTGCAGTGTGAATGCAGTTTTGCAGGGCACAGGTCTGCTGCAGGGTCTTGGCAAGGGACATCTTTGCTGGACGCGTGCTTACTCCATGCCTTTCCTTCTCTCCAGCTTGCTCTATCTGTTGCTCTTCAAAGCAAAGTCAAGGAAGATGCCCAGAAAGCAAAAGATGCTGCCTTTGCTCTGCACACTCAGGCACAATCTGCCTTTGAAATGAATGGATATCTCTGCATGCAGTGACCTGGAAGAGGCTGGAGGTTTCTGTTTACCAGACTGGAGCTGCACTGGGGCAGCCTTCCTGCTGCCTTTGGCTTCTAGAGCATCATAGAGCCAGGGATGCACAGAGCATCTTCTGAAGCAAGCCCTGAGCCCACAGGGTGCAGGTACCTGCAGGGAGGCCCCTCTGCTCACCCCAGTGGGGTTCAGGGCTGTATCCAGACCCCCTGGCTGGGTGCAGAGCGACATGGAGAGGTTTCTTTGGGACAGCAGACAGCACACAATAGCAGTGTCCTGCGTTAACCTGCTCTGCACGGGGGTGCTTGGCTCTTTGTGACCAAACTCACCGGGGCTCTGCCACACTCCTTAGAAGGTTTCTCTCTCTTGTATAATAGAAGTTCATGGCCAGATAGGCCAAAGAAGTGTTTGAATCCAAGTCCATAACAGATGCTAAATGGTGTGGTGATGTCTGCTGCATCCCTCAGCCAAAAGTAGCAGGGAGCCGTGCTGGCTGTGTTGTTGAACCCCCTTTGAAGAGTAGAAAGGCTGTGGGTGTGTGTGTGCCAGTGTTTTTTCACTTAAATCCCAGAACAGAACAGAACCCAAGGAATGGCAGGGAAGGGGATAAAAGAGAGCTGAAACCAGCCTCTGAGTATGCAAAGTGCCTGTCCTTGTCTGCTCCCTGAGGGAACTGGGCTGTGGAAGGAAAGGAACAGGGGGTTTTGATGGCAAAGCCTCTTCCCAGGGAGCCTTTCCCAACCATCCATTTTGCCCACGCAGCTGCTGGGGCAGAGATGTGGCCCCATTGCTGAGCTGCCTGCATTGAAATGAGAGCTGGCTCTTAAAACAAGAGTATCCATATGGATCACTCTCTGCTCTGCTCCCCACTGATAGCAGCATTGGCTAATGGACCCAGCGGCGTCGGGCTGAGAGCCTGTTTACCCAGCCACTTCCCTCAACTCCAGCAATGGATCTTAATAACACTAAGCCCTGTGGATACTTAATAGCCTGCAATCTCTCCCCATCTTCTTAGTAAAACATGGGCACAGATGAAGGCTGTGCTGACTGGGTGAGGGAGAACCTGCTTCTCCCAGCATCAATGGTCTGGTCCCTGCTCCAGGCACTCTCCGGACAGGCAGCTGTGTTTTGCACCCGTCTAATGATGGGAAAAAGCAAGGAGAGGTGTGCAGAGTGGCATGGAGCTGCAGGGAGCCTGCTGTGGAGAGAGGAAAGCTTGTGCTCTGCTAGTGTTTGAAATGGCATCTCTAAAGTCTCCGGTAAAGTAGTAACCCGTCACTGCTGGCAGCATGAGTCAGTGGTCTCATACCAAGCCACCCTGTGTGTGATGTGGGATCCACAGCACCTCAGACGACCACAGTAACTGGGCACCAGCTCTGCAAGTGCAGTGGGAAGTGGGGAAAAAGACGTGGCTTTGATTCCTCTGTATATGTGGTGATAAACGACAAAGATCAGTTGTGTGGTGCTGCCTCAGTCTCCCCTTTGATGGAGATCAGGATCTGGAGAAGTGTGGAGTCAGTCAATGGCTTTAACCTGCCTGAGGGGAGACTGAGATGAGCTCTTAGGCAGAAGCTCTTCCCTGTGAGGGTGCTGAGGCGCTGGCCCAGGGTGCCCAGAGAAGCTGTGGCTGCCCCATCCCTGGCAGTGTTCAAGGCCAGGTTGGACACAGGGGCTTGGAGCAAGCTGCTCCAGTGGAAGGGGTCCCTGCCCGTGGCAGGGGTTGAAGCTGGAGGAGCTTTGAGGTCCCTTCCAACCCAAACCAGGCTGGGGTTCTATTCTATGAATGCATTTACAGATTTTAAATGCCTGGATGTCTGTGTCCTGTACAAACAGTGACCACGCCTCCAGCCACGCAGGGACACAGCATCCTCTGTCGCCTGTACCACAGTGGTGCTGGGTGCTTTGAATGGAGAACTTAGGAAGAGCTGTGCTGACCACCTCAGCCTGGCAGCCAGAAGAGCACTCTGCTATTAATTAACTCATCCTGCCAAGAGCAGGTATTGATTTGCCTTTACAGGAATTTCGATGAGGCTTGATTATGATTCCACAGAGGTAGGAAGGTTTCCTGCCCTCAGAAGGCTGGAGCAGGCATAATTATGAAATAATGGTGCTTGTTTTCATTTAAAGTAGTATTTTATTATTTGATGAATCTCTTGTTTGCACAGAGTCGACAGCGCGACTTCACAAATCACTTGTTTGCTGTCATGCCTTGATTTATAATTCTCCCTTCAGTTTTTAGAGGGGGGGTTTTCTTCCCAAGATAGGCATTCAGATCTCTGCAGAAGTAGGTCACAGCAGCTGCCTGCAGATGTTCCCCTGCCCCTCTCGCTCCAGCTCTCCATTGGTACATGGATTGATGCTACCTTTGTGCTGATGACCCAAGGCAGCACTCGTGGAAGGTGAACCAACCTCATAAATCTTTCACCGGCATCCTGCTGTGTGTTAAAGGCTTAGGCATAGTTTGGAATATTAATTAAAGACACTTAAATGGCTTTTTTCTTATGAACCATGTCCTTAGTGTCTCCTTATTCTGTGTTTGCCTTGCATGGTCCCATGGGTTTGGGGTAGTGTTGCTGGAGCAGTGCTCACTAAAGAGTGGTGATGGGGGGGTCCTCTCCTGCTACCCTGCTCCATTGGAACCTGCCATGGAGCTGGGGGGAGCAGTTACTTGCTTGAAGAAGGGAGGCAAAACCAGGGTAGAAGAGCACAAAGCCAAGGCGGGAGCTGGTCTGGCAACCAAAGTGCGAGGGGGGTCAGGTGTAGTGGAGAGATTTACACTGCTGTTTCCTCGGCACTAAGAGTTTTCCCTTAGGAGGTTTTTATGGAGAGGTGCAAAGAGCTGTTAAGTCATTAGTGCAGTTTCACAGTGTGGCGGCCTTATTCCTTGTTACCTCCTCTTTATAGCTTCTCCTTCTCACCAGAAGCTACTGGCCCAATAAATATTTGTCCTAGCTGTATTATCTGCATCCCAAATGCTTTCCTTGTCCTTTTGCATGTAACTTCAGGACACCACAGCACCTTCTTCTGCCTAATAGGGAGAGTCTGGGCTTCAGTCACCAACTGGTGCTGCTAGCATGTGCGTGACCTTGAATAAGGGCTGGGGAAATTTCCCCCCAGAAAAGCACTTTTATTCCTTCAGCTTTTAAACCCTTGATATCCAAGAGGCATCCTTGATGCAGGAGCTTCTAAAGCCCCCTCCCTGGTTCACAGCAGCAGCTCGTTGCCTTCCTTTTTTCTATTCCATTAACTCAGTGGTTTGCAGCCAACTCTCCTGTTAATTAGGTGCTAATTTATTATTCCAGCCAGCTGTTATTGCTGTGTAACATCCCCACCCCAGCCTGGCTCAGGTCTGGGTTCTGGGTGTTCTTCCAGCTATGGATCACTATGGACTGAGTGAGCGGCACCACCAGTGTACCACCTAAGCGATGCACCAAGGCTGCCCTGGCCGTGAAAGGGGAAATGAGGTCCCAAGGTTTCCTTTCCCAGCTGAGCATCGCACCAGTGCATGGACCCTTTCCAGGTAAACCATCCCCATGGTCAGCAACAGGACCTGCTTTTGGGGGGAGTTATGTCTTGTCAGTTGGTTTTAAAGAGAGGAGCAGTAACTGAAGCACGTGCCATCCCTCTCCCATGTGGACCCCTTCGTGTCCAGTAAAGCTGACAGTGTCAGAAGGATGGGGGACACTGGGGACACTGGACAGGGGGTTTTCACTCTATTCTTATAATATTTTTTCTTTAAATATTCATAAGAGCTTTTTTGCTTGAAAATCAAACTAGTAAAAGCACCTCAAAGAGAGGAGTCATTTCCCAGCTGGCTCTTGTTAGTGCATCTCCGAGTTACCAAACCCAATGTTTTTCTAGCTCCTTGCCCTTGCTCCAATTCATTAATTAGTGATATGAATTGGTTGTATTAATTGCAGGCTCATACTTATAAAGGAGGCTGAGTGCAAGAATGAGCTTCATAAGCTCTCTGTGGGTGAGTAGGGTTTTGTGAATTGTGGGGTGCCCTGGAGAGGTGTGTTACCCGCCTGGTAATGAATGCACTGGATGCCTCATACAATCTGGAGGTGAAATACTGGTTTTAATGGTGTGTGGGTGAACAGGGATGGGGCTGCTGTGCTGGTGTCTTCCAGCTCGGTGGATGTCATCCACTTCTTACTATTGTGTTGAGGACATTGCTGATGCTCAGCATCCCAGTGTGCTGCAACACTCCAAAGGCTTTGCCTGTATTGGTGCAAAGCAGCATGCCATGGTGAGCTCTTGGGTGGCTTGAGGGCTCTGCAGAAGATGGTAAGTCTCCTGACTCCATGTAATTGCCCCGGGAGATGTCTGTGTGGCTCCTTCTAAGCTATATTAGATAAAGAGTGTGCATCAGCCCTGGTTTTCTGCCCTAATGCGAAGAGCAAATCTGTTGCTGCCCACCCAGAGGGCCCCAGCTCAGTCCCTGGTTCCTTAGTCAAAGCAGCAGCCTCTCTGCAGCACTGCAGTGGTGAGAACGTGTTGTCTGGAGGCATCAGTCCTGTCACTTGAGGGCATTAGCACAGAATCGTTGAGCCCCACAGAGACTCAGCCTTAGCAAGGTGGTTGAGGTCATTGTACAGCCAGACGTGCTGAGGCTTCAAGACAGGCTGGCACTTGACGTGAAGGTATGAGGATGTGTTGTGTACTTGAGGCTGTCTTTCAGATCTTTTGCATATAATACAGTCACTTAAGAGACTCTCTTGAGGTCAATGAGAGCAAAGCATTGCCATCAAGGAGGAGAGCTCATTTCTCTGGGGACGAGTGCGTGGGGAGGAAGGTCACTACTTGGTGGCAGAAAAGGCTGAAGCTGCAGATTAGCAATAGATGGTTTGACAAAGGAACTGGAGTCAGTAATCTGATTGTGTTTGTTCGCACTGTGGTCAGTTGGCTCCCCTGTGGTACCCCAAGCCTCATAGGAGCAAGTGAGCATCCTTTGCAATTCATATAGCAACAGCTTCCAAGATGTCAGCCAAGCAGGGAGCTGTGGAAGAGGGAGTTCGGGTGCAGCTCCCTGCTGGGTTCCTGCAGGGCAGTGCCAGGGTGGGCAGTCACACAGCCCAGACTCATATAAACCTACTGAATCCCAAGGATGCTTAGAGATCGAGTAGTGTCAGCGTAATTGGGGAATCTTTAGATTTGGGAATTGCCAGGCATTGTCAGCTCTTGCAAAATACCAAGCTGGTTGGTGATTTTCTTTTCCCTCTGCCTCATTTCAAAGCTGGAAGTGTCACTAAGTATTAATGGAATATTTTGGACTAGATAAGCCATCAAAGCAGGACCATATAGTCCAGTCCCATTTGGAGCATGGGCTCTCCCGTCATTGCTCCTTTCCTACCATGGGAAGCTGCCCCGTTCCCGCCATGTTTATAGCTTTCCATGGTACAGTTGCCCTCAGCTCAGTGCAGAAGCAGCCAAGTTAGTGGTGAGATGGTGCTGCTCCCACCCATGAGGCAGGAGAAACACACTTGGCTGGAAAACACAGTGCTGGGCAATCCCGAGGAGTGTTTGTTCTTATAATAGAATCATGGAATGGTTTGGGTTGGAAGGGACCTTAAAGCTCCTCCAGCTCCAACCCCTGCCACGGGCAAGGACCCCTTCCACTGGAGCAGCTTGCTCCAAGCCCCTGTGTCCAACCTGGCCTTGAACACTGCCAGGGATGTTCTGCACCGGGCCCTCAGGGCATCTTGAGGATGGAGCTGGGGCATCCAAGGCAGCAGCTCTGGGCTATCTCAGCCCCCACTTCCGTTAGTGCTGTGTTTATCCAGTGCAGGTGCCAGACACCTGTTTATATTCAGTGTGAGGGAGAAACGCTGTCAAATGACCAAATTACCTCCAGTGGCCAGAGCACGCTGCATATAGCACACAGCAGGGGACAAGTGTTAGCTACCAACCTGGCTCTGCTGCACATCAACACGAGCAGGAGCCAGCTCAATATTTACTTTGTGCCCCCGGGGTCTAAGTGCTTTCCCCAGTGGCAGGGCAGGATTTGATCACCCAGCTCCTGCTCTGCCCCCCTTGCAGGAGAGACCCCCAAATGTTGTACCTCTAAACTGATGAACCTGTGCAATTGGCAGCTGGTCTAAAGGGCCATTAATGCGTGTAGACAAAAGAACTGCACCAAAGAACAGTTTTTCATCTATAGTTCTTCCCTGTGAGGGTGCTGAGGCGCTGGCACAGGGTGCCCAGAGAAGCTGTGGCTGCCCCATCCCTGGCAGTGTTCAAGGCCAGGTTGGACACACGGGCTTGGAACAAGCTGCTCCAGTGGAAGGGGTCCCTGCCCATGGCAGGGGTTGGAGCTCGATGAGCTTTAAGGTCCCTTCCAACACAAACCAGGCTGGGGTTCTGTGATTCTATGTGCACATGGAGATATCCTGGTGAGGCTTGAAGAGCTGTATTAAGGGGAAAAAAAAGCCTCTAATTTTGCAGTAGCATTTAGCTGATGAAATGTAAAGATGCACTGGGCTGATTAGTGATTCTGGTAATGTAATTAATGCCTCTGTTCTTTCATACATGCAGAGCTGGAGGTCGAGCTGAGCGCTGAGTGAAAATCTGCCCTGAATGTGCAGTTCAGTGAGCTCAAAGTTATTGCTCCCTAGTTATGATTCCTGCAGTAATTCCAAATTAAAGTTGATATCCTTGTAAACGAAAAGCAGGGCATGCTTATGAATTGCAGGGGCTGGGGAATTTGCTCGCAGGATGAGAATGTTAACGCAGCCCAACCACCGTGGGCTGGGCAGGGAGGCACTGGCAGCAGAGAACACATTGATGGGTGTCACTTCTACGTGCAGGGCAGGTGGAAGAGCCTGTCTGAAGACATCTCCACTTCTCTGGCTGCTGCAGGCACCCGGCTCCATGTCGTTCTGCTGTTAACATCGTCTTCCCAGCTCAGCCATCATAAACCATTAACACAGTTCCTAGTTTGAAACCCAAGGTGAGCTCAGCTTTGCATGCAGCGTGATTCTGGCACACCTCACATGAAACTTTTCTCCTTTGCTTAGTTTTCTTCGTCCCCCATTATTAACAGACATTATCAAAACAGTAGTGACACGGGATTTGCTGCCATTAGTTTACCATAGATAACAGCATGGAATATTCTTTCTGTTTTGATTCAATAGTGCATGACAAGGGAATCCAATTTGTTCAGATTTAGATGACATGCCTCCAATTATGTAATTCCATTAGGAGGTGCCTGCAGCCAAGTCTGTGCTCACAGTCTCAGCAGACATAACTCTAATGGGACGTGTTGCAATATCGCTGTGTGGTGAGCACAACTTTGATAGAGAGCATGACCTGTCTCTCCCAGTTGTGTTTGTGGGAATGTGGAAGATGAAAAATGGCCTTGCTGTACTTAGGGCTCTAATCTGGCAATCAGTTATGTCACTACAGGAACAAAGCTTTGCAATGAAAGGTGAATTTGTAATGGCTATAGATTTTATGTATTCAAAATCAGACAGTAAATGCAGCACTTTGAATATGATCTTATAGTTGATTCTATAAATGGAAGATATACTGGTTGCAGTTCTTCCTCTTGAACACCACCTCAGATTCCCATATACTTGGGAATGTTGGATATTTATGAGAATATAAAGCAGGGATGAAATCGTAAGACTAAATCTTAGCACAGTTACAACTTGCTTTAAATTATTAATCTTTAGGAAGCATGATAAAAACTTCTGCTATGCAAATTCCACAGGGCTGGGGTTGGTGCACGTACACATTACCGTACAGCTATCTAAATAATGCCCTTGAAATAACTGGGTAATGGTGATGCAGAATTACAGTTCCTGCAGGCAGGAAGAGGCAATTCTAGTGGCAGATCTGTCTCTCCAAGAAGCAGGATGTAACATCACTCAGATATAAAGCCGTTTAGATGCAAACCAGAGGATTTCTGCAACACATGTAGGTAACATAGACAGGGCTTAGTTGGGTCCAGCTGTCCAGGGCCTGGATGGGGATGTATTTTTGGTAGAAGATGCTCAGACCTTGTAGAAACTGCAGAAATTGAAATGCATTTAATAGCTATAAAAAGGTCAAAGCTCTGACAACCATAAGGTGTCTCTTGCTCAGTCTTGCCTTGACTGGTTTGGACCTGCAGGCAAGTCCATTGCACACGACTGGGATGTGAGCTGTACAACTGACCTCTGTTGGCCAGTACTAACAAAGATACTAAATACTAGGCAGATAGTATTTAAATGCATAGCTTTTATTAAGAATAAAAGCTCCCTGGTCCTCACTCTGGGAAAGTGTGAGTGATAGCATCTCTCCTTTAAGTCTTTTCCAGTTCTCACATGAATATATGGAAGAATTCAGTAATATTCTAGGTTAGAAAATGGGCATGCATATATATACATATATCTTTAAAATCTATATTCTCTGACTTTCTTTCCCCTTATTTATTTTGAGAGAGGAAGCCAGCAACCGATTTCAGTGTATGATGCATCCGATATCATCTTTCACATAAACAGAAAAAATATGCTTCCTCCATTGGTGTGATGAGACCAGGATGCATTTAAGTGTCCAGAGACAGTATCATTTTGTTTAAAATCATGGGAAGAGAAGCCCAGTCTCAATATGTTGAAACGACTTAGGGGGGTGCTGCTGTTTTAATGACAGGATGGCAGAGATGTAGCTGAAGATGCTGCTGCCCGATCCCTAGTCTATATCACCACTGTTGGGAGCCCACGCTGTTCCTGTCCCTGTCCTTGCTTGGATGTGGTGCCAGGAGACCCTGCTCAGGTGGCATTTGGCTGTGTGTTAATCTGGCCCCTTGGTGGATGGCTCAGCCTGCAGATACAACAGAATAGATCAGCCTCAGGTTCAATACCCAGTGTAATTTCATGGGAATGAATTGTTCAGATAAATTGGGTAGAGCATAGTTTCTTAATGTGCTCAATGGGAAGAGGCAGTGCCGCCTGGGTTTGATTGGATTTTGTGCAATCTGGGGAGGAATTAGATTGGTTTAGATTAACCCCTCTAGGAATGGACACTGAGGAGGAGGCTGCTGTCACTCAGGTGATTTTCAGGTTTATTTATCACAGCAATCCAGCTGCTGGTATAACTGAGAGCAGAGCCTGTGCCGCTGCAATGCACTTCATGCTCTGGAGCACCCCTTTGCTGAGCTCAAATGAGAAAGCATTGATCTGCCGCAAACCAGGCTGCGTACCCCAGCAGTGGGCTGGTGATTTGGCTTCTCTCCCTGGTATCCAAATATCCAGGCAGGCTTCCCTGTGTGTTCAGGGGCTCGCTGGAAAGGGTTTGTGAAGGCACCCATGCTCTCCAAGGCAAGTTCTGCCCCTGGGCCCTGCCAGCTCTACAAGCCCCCTGTTTGGCTCCCTGTAGGAGGAGGTTCCCCAGATGGGCTCAGAGGACCACCATAGGTCTCACCAACTTCACCTCTGGATGCCAACATGTCGCTGGATTAAGTGACAGCAAGCAAATCTGCATGCAAGAGCCAGAGCCCATGTGGCAAAAGCTTTTCTGGCCAGCAAGGCGAGCCAAGCATCACCGGCTGTCTGCAAAGCTGGCACCAGCCCCTCCACCTCTGAAGCTTGACTCCTGGACACGTTTCAAAGCAAAGTGGGAAAAGTTTGGGGTCCACAGGGGCGGTGCCTTGGCCCTTGCAGCATCTTCCCTTGTCTGTCTTTGCAGGAATACTTTGACATGTAGTGATGTGTGATCATTTATATGTAAGGACATGGAGTGATAGGACAAGGGGGAATGGCTTCAAGCTCAAAGAATGGAAACTTAGATTAGACATGAAGAAGAAGCTCTTCCCTGTGAGGCGCTGGCACAGGGTGCCCAGAGAAGCTGTGGCTGCCCCATCCCTGGCAGTGCTCAAGGCCAGGTTGGACACAGGGGCTTGGAGCAAGCTGCTCCAGTGGAAGGGGTCCCTGCCCGTGGCAGGGGTTGGAGCTGGAGGAGCTTTAAGGTCCCTTCAGCACAAACCAGGCTGGGGTTCTGTGATGTGACGTCCCAGGGGTGTCTGCACAAGGGTGAATCGTGAGAGCTGAGCTGGTGTTACCAGCGCTGTGCCCACATGGGGGCACGATGAGGGGGTGCCTGTCCTCACAGCCCTCGCTGGAAGCCAGCCTGGTGCTGACGCTGGAGGAGAGGGTTATTACTCAGTACTACGAGCGGTGAGAGGAAACGTTCAGCCTATTACACTCTGGGACACCTTCCCAGAAAGCATTTCCTTGCAGTAATTACAGCACTGATGCCATAAGCCCCGGCAGTGGCTCTCCTTTGCAGTGCTGGAGATGAATGGAGCAGAGCATCAGAAAGCTCCCTGAGGTTCAGTTTGACCATAGCCTGTTAACTCAGAAGCCTGTTCACCGGAGGCACCGTGTGCTCCTCAGCCTGACGTGGCCACACACAGCAGGACGTCAGCCCAAAGCTCGCCATGTTCACTGCTGGAACTCCAGGGATGATGCTGCATCTGAGTCACTCGGAAGGGACCGATCGCTGCTCGGGTCGGGCTCGAAATCAGTCAGCGGGTGCTGAGCAGTTGTATTGGGCATCACTGCTGGTCAGTGTTTGTTTTCCTTTCCCCTTTTAGTTTTATATTCTCTCTCCTTGTTATTTCCTTTATAATTATTATTAGTAGTATCATATTGTACTTCAGTTATTAAGCTGTTCTTATCTCAACTTGTGGGGTTTACACTCCTTTGATTCTCTCCCCATCCTGCTCAGGGAGGGGGAAGCAGGGGCTGAGCGAGTGGCTGCTGGTGCTGAGCTACCGTCTGGGTTAAACCACGACAGTGCCAAATACACCAGAGGGGAAGAGGAGGAAATCTGGGGAGCTATAACTGATAGGAGTGGGATTCGCTGGGGAAGACAGTGATAAATCCTTCACTGAGATGGAGCAAGGTCACCTCTTCGCTCCCTCAAGTAGGACAGTTCCTCCTCATCCACCTTTCATCCTTTTTCCAAGGCTGATGCTTTCCTACCTCATATCTGCCCTGCTTTTGGGGTGTGTAAGTGGAGCTCTGTTTTGTTTCCTCCTTGGAAGCACACTCTGCATTTGCCTGGGGGGTAACTTGCACTGCGTTTCTCCTCCCAAAGCTGTGCAGGTTGCAGCAGTTCGATGGGACGGGGAGATGCAGTAGAGGCAGGACTTGCTGATTGCTGAACTGTAAATTTGAGCTGGAAAATGTGGCTGTACTGTAAAATTCAGGACACCATCTGTTTCATTGCTTGCTTGCAGTAACATTTGTACTTGATAATTAAAATGTCACACACATTTTTAGCCAGAATAATCCATGGAGGAGTAGAACTGTGTCTCCTGAAGATCATTCAGGAGATGCTCACAGATAGGAGCGATGCTGTTTTGAAGCATCTCTCAATGCTCATAGGGAAGTTTTGCTGCTTTTTAGAATCATTTCTGATTTTGAGGAGGAGGTTACAGTGATGGAGCAATGGGAGATTTTGGAAGGAGCTGTGAATCTTTGAGAATAACCCTGGATATAATGTGATTAATTTTGCTTTAGGTTGGCTGGGCTGGTGGTGCCTCTCCTGGATTCCTTATGGCAGTGGTAGGTTAGCTTTGGCTTGAAATCCATAAACACATATTATGTCCTAGCTGACACCTGTGCTGGACGCGTTGTCACTCACCCCCAGGAAAGCATCCGATGAGGTTTTGCCAGGTCAGTCTCTGGTTTCCAGGCACATCACATGCTTGGACTGTGCAAATGGTCCTCCAAGCACAATGCAATGGACACATCCCTGCATTGGTTCAGGGTTGTGTAAGAGGCGAAAGTGTCATTTTCCAGAAGTGTGGCTTTCTGAGGGCATCAGCCTAACAAATTCAGAGTAGGTGACACGTGCTTTTGCTAAATGTATGAGGAGGCACTATTGGACATGGGAAACGGGAGGTTTGGCCTATCTTTAATGTTTGCAAAGCCTGGCATGCTTACCTGATGTGAAACCCCTCCCAGCTGAGTTTTGATGCAACAAATGCGTCTGTGGGGTTTTATTAGAAATGCTCTGTGCTATTCCATGAGCACTTTAAATCCAGTTATGTCAGCTGCGTGTGAATGAGGTTTTTAAAGCCCTGGTCTGCTGGGAGACATTTGAAGCTCGCAGCTTTATGGCGCATCAGTGTGTGCTATCAGTCAAGATTAAAGATGAGGTCTGTGGAGGAACTGCAGTGAGCACTTGAGAAACTTCAGTGAGTGCTTTCTGAGCTGTCTGCTGCCCTAAATCAAACATTTAAGGGCATCCCCCATCCATGCAGACCTTCTTGTACCTGAGAGCTCAAGGCATGTCGTTACAGGGCCAGGTCCTGTGCTCCTGCCAGGAGACTGCGTTGTAATGTGGGAGGGAGGGTTTGAAATACTCTGATTGTCTGCTCAGGAATTACAGTTTTGTTCCCTGGAGTAGGAAAGTGAGTTTAAATCATGAACGCCACGAGCCTCAGTGATGATTACGGGAATGTTTGCGAGTGACTTAATCAGTAGAGTTTGTCTGAGTGGCCCATTTTAATATTATTGCACTGATTAAGTTTTCTTAGCTAATGTGTTTCATTTCCAATTCAATTAAATGAGAATCCCCTACCATTACATGATATTACTGAAGTGCCCTGGTGGGGCCGGAGCACACTCGGTGTTTTCAATTGATACAGATTTCTTCATTATACAGTCTCATGGTGCTGAATGAAATCAGTGAAAGCTGAAATTAAAATTGCACCAAGTTGCAGCTGTAAATACGGTGCCTGCTCCTCGGTCCCTCTTTTAGCAGTCGCTGAGAAGGTTTTAGTATCAGTTCATTCATTGCATCTCAAAGACGTTTTCAACAGATGACTCCCTTTGACAAACTCTTAGCCTGGGAAGGATCTTCCTTGGGTTTCTGTGTGCCCAATGACTGTGATAAGCAAAATAGAAGTTGCGTTAATGTGCCTTTTTTGTATGCTGTATATCCTCACTTCAGCTTCTGAAAGCACTTTTGTGCAGCCTATCATGGGATATATTAACCTGCATATGGGAGATTATCTGCAGAAAGCTTGTGAAAGAATTAACATCACATGTTTTCATGTGAGCCAAACCTCCTCCTTTTATGTATTATGGAAGAGAATTGATTGAGCTCTGATATAGTAACAAGTGATTTTATAAAGACCTCTCTGGAGTTAATTCCACGATGCAGAGCTCTTGGAGCTGATGATCTGATTTCTCCAGCGCTGAGGTGGGATGTTCAATAGAGCACACTTTCTTACGTGAAAGAGCTGGGAGGGGTCTTACTGCAGTTCAAGCAGCGATTAGGAAATTGCGGAGTGCTCAGGAAACGCAGTAAATCACAGCTCCTAAACACGCATTCATACCTTCAGACAACAGACAAATGTGCATGTCACACAGAGCCGGGAGCCCTCTGCACCCTTGTGCTTCTACATCCTAATAACAACAAAACCTGCAGGTGAAGTGCACAGGGTTCAGCAATCTGCTTCTTGGGCACCCTTCGGGTGGCTGCTGGTCCCCAGCCCCAGGGGCATGGGGCAGGGTCGGTGCAGCAGCCCCAGCCTCATGTTTCTGTTCCATGCTGCTCCCCATGGCTGTGCATCAGCTCGTGCCCTCTGCTCACGTGCTCAGGGCACACAGAGCCTATCTGAAGGACTGGGTTCATTGCATTATTAAAAGCATTTTCAGCTGGTCAGAGGGTACGTGGCTCAGCTCATTTAAGACATAGCTAAAATATACATGGGTAGAAGGAGAAAGCTTTTTTCTTTAATCCTAAATATATGGGTTTTATAAACAAGACCCTGGGTTTTTTAATTTTTTATATATATATAAAATAAATATTTTAGCATAGTTATTCTGGCTCCGTAAGTGCAATGAAAATGTTAGCCTTGGCATATCAATCGTGCTTTACAGATGACTGTAATTTCCTGAATGTCAAAACTCCAAATTTTTCTACTAAGCAAACTTTTCAGTGGCAAAATAGATTGCCTCTATAATATATCACTGTGTGCAGGGAAAAATGAAATCTTTATGTACTGTATTATGAATCAATGAGGCATTAAGATTCTTGGAAGGGTGAGTGGACTCTGGAAAATGAAAAACTGCCACTATTCCCTCTCTGTAAACCGCTGCTTATGGAGTGTAGGCTTTGCAAACCTCTATCTTCTCTGCCACAGAAATATCAGTTACAAGTTGAAACCAATTCCTACAATGGCATTTAGCTAGGGTAAATACTGTTGTAAATATCTGATGTAGAGCAACATCCTGTGGTTATTCACCAGCTCTTCTGCAGTGGCCTCCTTTGGGCTTTGGGAGGTCTGCCATGCTTTGTAATGAATCCGTTAGAGCTCTGCAAAAGGGGAGGTGCTGTCCTGTGCCAAGGACGGAGACACTTCATGGAATCCCAGCCTGGTTTGTGTTGGAAGGGACCTTAAAGCTCCTCCAGTTCCAACCCCTGCCACGGGCAGGGACCCCTTCCACTGGAGCAGCTTGCTCCAAGCCCCTGTGTCCAACCTGGCCTTGAACACTGCCAGGGATGGGGCAGCCACAGCTTCTCTGGGCACCCTGTGCCAGCGCCTCAGCACCCTCACAGGGAAGAGCTTCTGCCTAAGAGCTCATCTCAGTCTCCCCTCTGGCAGGTTCAAGCCATTCCCCTTGGCCTGTCCCTACAGGCCCTTGCCCAAAGCCCCTCTCCAGGTTTCTTCTAGGCCCCCTTTAGGCACTGGAAGACTGTTAATAGGGTCTCCCCTGAGACCTTAGAGCAGTCTTGCTAGGGGATAATTGCCCTTTAGCAGGAAAAGCACTTTTCAAAGCCATTACCTTGCATGCTGCTGAGGCCAGCATCACAAATCCAGCATCACCTCATTATCTAGCAGTATGGAAACCTAACGTGCTCTTATGCTTCTCTGCCACCTTCTCTCTCCTGTCCTTGGCTTTCACCTCCTGTGTGCAGCTCATTCACTACCCTCCATCAGGTTACCTCTGTCACGTAGTTATCCTAATGAGGTGGGAAGCTCTGCTGCTCTGGGTAGGTTGTGGTGGGAGACTGATGTTTCCAAAGGGCAGTTGAGTCTTACTCCCAGCAGGCTGGGTGGGTGGGATGGGTCTGGACCCCTCTTCGCAGCGCTGCCACCCCTTCCCATCCCAGACTCCAAGCTGGAGGCGGCGGATCGGGGACTGGCTTCAGGGGCTGAGTCACTTCTGTTTGCTGAGTCTAAAAACAGAAACTTGCTTCTCTTTTTATGCACCACTAAAAAAAACCCCAGTAAGTAAAAAGGGCACTGTTGTGCTGAATTGGTTTTGAGCAGGAGCATCCTGCGGAGATCTTAATAATACAGGCAATTATGAAATTAATGCCACTCTGGCGAAGCTGCAGGGCAGCTTTCCCCTCTGCAGGCACTGCTGTGGACAATTAGTTTGGGTGTGAGGGTGGCTGGGAGCATCTGCCTGTGTGAGGCTGCAGGGTTGGTACTTGTTTAAAGCCTTGTTTTCATCATCTTTGTGTGCGTGTGCCCTGCCTGCACATACATGAACGTGTACCTTGAGCTGCAGAATCTCAAAGCGTTGCCATCCTCTGTGCCTGAGAAATGCTGCTTTTTTTGCACATCTCTCCTATTTGATTGTTTCATGGGCAAGGATGGGCTGCGGAAATTGCCGTTCTTGAACAATCCAGCTCCTTTTTATAGGTTCCTCTGGCACTTTTCTCCTGCTGCCGTTACTATGGGTAGGCTGCTGGCTTCCTACCCCCACCATTAGTGTTTCTAGACAAAACATCTCTGTGATTCATTGGGTGCTGATAGAAGTGAAAACATAATGATTACTTAGAGGAAATGTAAATTTACGTTTGCCAACGACTTTAATTCACAGTTCTGAAATACTTATCTCCTCCCAGGCCCTTGCATGAAGCTAATGCATGACTTAGATGAGACATTAGGCAGAAGCTCTTCCCTGTGAGGGTGCTGAGGCGCTGGCACAGGGTGCCCAGAGAAGCTGTGGCTGCCCCATCCCTGGCAGTGTTCAAGGCCAGGTTGGACACAGGGGCTTGGAGCAAGCTGCTCCAGTGGAAGGTGTCCCTGCCCGTGGCAGGGGGAAGCCCATGGGTGATGCTTCTTAGCTGCTGCTGGTGCCATGCACATCACTGCTGCAAAGCATCTGGGGCTGATCTGGAGGAGATGCAAACACTCGATTCCCAGCACTGCATCACTGAGCTTGCCAGATATTTTGTCCTCATCTCTGTGGACTGTGCTGCGGAAGCAGCTCTCGGCAGGGAAGATGTATTCCCATTTCAGGGGGCTTCCAAGCATGCAGGGTTGAGGCTGGAGGGGCTGTCACAAGATGCTCACCCCTGTCCTTTTAATTGTGTCTCTAGGTGACAAAGTTCATTAAGAATTAGGGTGAGTCACAGGGTTTAAATGAGCACTTTGCCACTCTCTGAGCCATCTCCAAACAGATGCCTGCCTCCAGCAAATAAGGCAGCAGGGATATTTCTCTTGGAGCAACGATTTGTGGTATTAGAAAATCATATTCTCAGTGGGCCACTCTTGATGGTGTTTAACCTCAGCTACTGAAAGCGGAGCCTCCCAACACCCGGTGTGGTGCAGTGGAGTTTGACTTCTCATAGGGATGCGGTGGGCATGATGGATCGGCAGGGAGAACCCTCTGCCTGAGGGTAAAACCCATGGGCAGCTTCGGAGCCATGCGGGGGGGGGGTTCTAAGAGCAGAGCAAGAAATGTGATTCGTGCCCTCCATGTTCCCGACCTTCCATGATTGTTCATGACTTTGCTGTCAAATTACACAGAGCAGGGATGTTCCGTGAGCAGTGTGGGATGCAGGAGGAATGCAGGAGCCTGCCTGCAGCAGAGGTTCAGTTCAGTGCTGGAGTGGTGCAGGAGGAAGGGATGAGATCTAGGATGTGGGCATGGGACTGCTGTGTAGGGGGAGCTTCCTGTGGTCAATGAGCTGTGTGAGAGAAGTCCCAAAAACCCCACTGATTGCTCAGCTTTTAAAAGAATGACTCTGACTGCTCCTTTGTGAGTGCCCTGCCCGTGGCAGGGGGTTAGAAATCGATGATCTTAAGGTCCTTTCTAACCAACCCATTCTGTGATTCTAAATGAACCCAGTGGGGGTTTATTCAGTGGCATGAGTGGTTTATGGGCAGGGTGGGAAGGACACAGCCTTGGAACACAAGGAATTCCTTGTGCTGCTCGCTGGTTCTGGTGCCTTGTTCCTGGTGCTGAAGCACCAACCCTGTGATTACTTTTCAGTAATCCTTAATCCTTTGCATCACATGCAGAATCTCTGCTGCAGGCGTGTAGTTCCTTTTGTTGGCTTTTCTGCTGGATGTGGTACATATCTGCTCTGTGCCTTTGCCCCTGCCCCCTCAGAGAGGACTTTCCAAATGTCCATCTTCACCAGGAGCATAACTTGGTTTCACAGAGTTAATGTAATGCAATTGCCCTGTTAATGTACCACAGGGTCCCTGGGACTGAGGGGAAAAAAGTCCCCCAGAATAGGAAACACTCCCCCATCTCCACCCAAAGAGATGGGGACACTTGTGTAAAATTGCCTCTCATTCACTGCTCAAGCCTGTCTGTGACACAGACCATCCTAGCCAGGCTTGCCATCTGGATGGGCTTCACCTAGCTACAAGCCAGCTGAATGGGTAGCCTTAACTTTGCTGTGTGAGAGAGACTGCCCCAGTATGCTCCCTGGAGGACACATCCCTGTGTTTTCCCAAAGCTCTGTTTTGGGTTGGTTTGGGGATGGAGGTTGGGATGTTCCGGTGGCTGTGATGCTCCTGTGCTGTAGGATTCTCACCCCCTGTAGCCTCAAAGGCCCTTCTTGCTAGAGCTCATTTCTCAGTAGGAATGGGAAGAGGTCCCTCAGTCCCTCACCTCCTGATCCATACGCTAATGGATGTGACGGATGCTCAGCTGTCAGCTCCTTACCTCATAGCTCCATCAAGCCAGGCTCAGGTTTCCAGGCTGAAGGCATGGCAGGGTCTGACCTCCAGCCTCTGTCCCCCGGCAGGGATCAATACTGCTCAGCTTCGGCAGCAGCAGGAGCTTGGAACCAAAGGGGCTCAGCGCTGAGCTGAAGCCAGCCCCAGCTGTGGTGTTCAAGGGAATGGTACCTGTTTGAACCCCACAGTCGGTGGTTGGAGCCCCTCCATTGGGGTTCAGGTGCTCTGGGAGCGCACACAAGAGTTAAAGCCACCAGACAAGAGTTTCCTACTGAGCCCATTGCCACTGGCATGCAGCCCATGGCTCTCAGGCCTGGGGGATTGCCCAGAGAAGCTGTGGCTGCCCCATCCCTGGCCGTGTTCGAGGTTCAGGGTTGTTGCTGCTTTGCAGTCCTGCTTTGCACAGCCAGGGCAGTTGGGTTGGGATGAGATGTGTTCTTACCTTGAGAGGTTCTGACCCATTCTGGTGCCTAAGCAAAGTTCATTTCAGCACCCGACGGGCCTCCTGAGCACCCATGTGGGTGGCTGCGCATCCTTTCCTGGCAGCTTCTCTGGGCTCTGAAGTCTCTGCCTTTCCTCCGTGCTGCCATGCCCTGGGGTTTCACACTGCCTCCCTTTGACTTCAGTTTATATGTATTTTGTTTTCTTTAATGTTGCTGGTTTAAAAGCTTGCTACAAGGATGCTTTTAGAAAAAAATCATTAAACTCAAAGAAAAGCTTCTGATTCATCCCCTGTGCTGGGCGGGGGGGGGGGGGGCTGGCACGGATGCACTGTGTGACCACAGAGTTACCCTTCAAAGCAAGCAGATGGCTCAGGGTCAATAAACCCCTCAGAGAAATTCACAAAGGACTTTGAGGTTCTGGTTTGCTTCATGGGTTCTCTATGGGCTGAGCAGGAGGGAGAGAAGGGATTTCTCTGAGCTGAGGAACTGGGCAGCTAAAAGCAGGTCTGGCCACTGACAGCCGCACGTTTCTTGGTCCCTTTCAACAAAAACCATCTTATCTTAGCAAAAGTCATCTCATGGCCAAAATGTCAGGCAGGGGCCTTGTGCTGTCCCCCCAGCCCAGTGTGTGCTGCTCCCATGTGAGGTCTGTGGATGCTGCCATGGGGCAGCACCACTTGTGCAGGAGGAAGAGGATAGAGCATCTTTATGACCACATTGGGTATGAAATGCCCTGGGACCAGCTATGGGGCACTTGCATGGCAGCAGCACCATCCCAGAGATGGTGCCTGTGCTGGGTGAGTCAGAGGGAGCTGAGCCAGAGGGATCTGGGTGAAACGTGGCCTTCCTGGTGGTGCTGGTGGGCCAGGTGGATGCAGCATGAGGGCTGGCATTGCCACAGCTGTGGGGAGGCCGAGGATGTCTCTCCTCTCTCCACCCCTGGCTTGTAGCACATCACGCTGCCTGTCCCTGCCATTTCCCTTCTCCCACCCGTGGGTAGAGCATGAAGAGAGCGCTGCTTTCACACCCCAGCAGATGACGTGAGCCATTAGTTTGGTGTTTATCTGAGGGGAGCTTCTGACCTTTCCCGAGCTCCCCAGTGGTAACGGATCGTGCACAGATAATTCACAGCTCCCAGCAACGCTCTGGCTTCAACCTTGCAGCGAGGTGATAAATGGAGGGGGTGATGCAGCAGCATGGGAGGATGCGGCGTGGGGAGCAGGCTCTGCGCTGTGGGACTGTTTGGTTCACACCTTCCTCGGGGAATAGCTGCACACAAGGAGGTACCAAAGCAAGTGATTGTCACACCAGCTCGCATGGCTCCAGGGTCAACCTGCTTTCTGAGTTGCCCCCGAGCTCCTTTTGTTCTCTGCTTCACAGGCATGGAGCTCGACTTTATTGGAGAACCTGTGTTTCTGGTAAGTGCAGCTCTTTAAGTTGGAGGGATGATTCACAGTCAAGTTTGAGTGCTACCTGCAAACATGTTGTTTCAGGCTCTGAAGCACAAGCTTCAAGGAATGGGCAGGAGCTCAACACCCCCTTGTTAAGACAGCAGAAAGAACAAGCTGTTAGGTACAGAGCTAAAAATAATTGCAAAGCTTTGAGTCTTCCTCCCAGTTGCAGCAGGAGGATGCTCGAAGTGCTGATGGCCGAATCCATCGCTGGCACAGCTCCGACTGGACGATGCATTAAAGCTTTGGTGACTTTCTGAAGCTTAGTTCAGATAATCACAGAGTATTGTGGCTGCTTTCCTGGAGCCACCCTGGTTTCTAACTTGGATGAGAGTGTCTCGGGGCAAACCCAAAAGCTGATGTTCCCGAAAGGGATGGCACCTTCTTTGGTAGCATTTTAACACGGCAACTGAAGAAGGGGAGAAGTGGACACAAAATAGCTGAGACTGGCCCAGCAGTGACAAACCATCTCTTTGTAAGTCATGTCTTGAAAGCGGGATTCATGTGGGGGGAAATGGCATGGTATAAATCACAGCCGCAAGCCTGTTTGCAGGGAGCCGTGCTCCAGTCAGGCTGAATCTGGGTTCCATCTAGTCTGAGGCATCCCATACGCATCTCTGCTGATGGCCTGGCTTCCTGAGCGTGGGGTGCTGGAGGGAGCCCAGATACCTCCACGCTCACTGCAGGATCCAGTGAGCATCTTTACTCAGGCTCCTCTGCCTCAACCGCAGCTTTCTTCCCTGACAGGCTCTGATGGAGATATCTGCCTGGCTGAGGCCGCCGGCCACCTGGGGTGATGGTGATCCATTACCACGCAGCTTCTTCTGCCAGCACACAAGTTTTTAGTCATCCTTTAGTTTTTACAGCAGCAGCCAAGGGAGGCGCTTTGTCACTGCCTGTGACCTGAGTGCACAAAGGCACAGTGGCTGGAGAGTTTGAGCTATAATAAAATGCTCACTGTATCGATCTTGGCTCAGGATTTGTTTCCCTTCTTGCATTAACTCCCCATTGATTTCTGTGATGACCTTAGAGCATATGGTCTGGTTGGCCTTCTCCCTCAGCCGGCAGCATTCCCATGCCTGCATCCCACTTCCCTCCCAGCCTCACCGAACTGCTGATGGGCCAGGTAACCAAGTGCTCTGGGGTAAGCAGAGCTTTTGTCTCCTTGGTCATCAGAGGTTTGTTGATACCTGTTAGTTGCAGTAAATAGTATAGAGGTTGGTGCTGTATGGCATTAACTTGTTATAGCTTGAGGGCTGGGTCATTATTTTAGTGAAGTATCCCAATAAACTAGATCCAAGGGTGAAGAGTCCTGGCAGGAGTTCAAGAAGGGGCTTGGGTTTGCCCTGGAGATGCTCTGTTTCCCCATGTTGGGGGCCCCAATGAGGCTGTGTCGTTGCTGCATCAAAAGAGCCTCCTGCACAAGCATGACTGGGGACAGCAACTGGTTGGGGTGATGGTGCTTGTGGAAAGTCCTTTCCCTTTGCCTGGTTGGGTTCTCCAACGCTGCTGAGATGAGGCAAAGCAAAACTCTTCCCATCTCTGCAAGGGACAGTGTGAGGTTGGCAGCTGCCAATTGTACATGTGATGTGAAAGCGAGCTTTGTCCTTGCTCCCTCTCAACTCCAGCTCTCAATGGGAAAAAGAACCTTTCTGTGGGTCATGGTGGGGCTTTGGCTCCCGTTTCCTGTATGGATCTGTGGCCAAAACTGTTGGACCGGGCGGATGCAGTGGCAGCAGCACCTGCGTGAGCATAGCAACAGGGATAGTGCTGACTGCAGTATCCAAGCTCTCCAAGCACGAGGAGCCGTTGTGTCCGGCTGCTGACACGGTACTGAGCTCCTTGGCTTTGTTTGGTCTTGCAAGTTTATTGTACTTTCTACTTGTTTAATTATTTATGAGCTTGGATGCTGTAAATGGGAAGAGGGATGGCTGCTCTCCAGCCTTCCTTTCTCCTGTGCTGCTGGATGCATTTGGTGCTTGTGCTTCTCCTTTTAGTCCACCCAGAGACAATTTTCTGTAGAACATTGACATCTAGTGGCTTTTCTGCTAAAGGAAACAAGAGGGAACAAAAGCCTGGCTGCACGGTGGCTGGTTGTGATGCCACTTGGGAAAGCAAATGAATGTCCCTTCTCCTCCTTATGCAGCACCGAGGATGTGGCAGTACCACCCTTGGGGCTTGGGGCTCCTGAGGTCCTCATCCCAGAGGATCAGCCTTCCCTGGCAGGACAATTTGCTTATTGAGTTACTTAGATTCTGTTTACTTAGGCAGATGGCTGGTATCCTGCCATCATTATATCCAGCATCATCACTGAGGTCGTGGTCATATTAAAGGAGGTGCAAAACCGATGCTCAGTGGGTATGGCTTTAGTCCCACCCACTGGTGGCAATACAACGTTTGGTGGTGGATATTAACATGCGACACAGAGGGACCTCTTAATGCTGTAAGGTTGAGCTTGCAGCTTTTCCAGCTGCAATGCCTGATGGGCTTCCCTGCAGCAGCAAGGGCCATTTTTCTGTTGCACCAAAAGCCAGCACCTCCCTTTGAAATGTTTTCTCTAACAAAATACCGTAACACATCCCTTAATATCCTGTTAGTCGCTAATCTCTCCTCTCTCGTTGATGCAGTCCCTATGTCAGGTGAAGGCAGGAGGGTAAGATGGGATTTTCCAGGGCTTTTCCAAGACCCTCATTTCAGTGCAAGAGGGCTGGGGTTTGGGGCACATCCCATTTATCTGGCCTGCAAAAGGAAATGGCTTGTAGGAAATGTCTTCCTCCTGGATGTAAGTGCTGCTCTGGGGCTCGTGCTGCTGAGACCCACGGCTGCTCACTGGAACATGAGCAGCCTTTTGCAGACTACATAAACTTGCCAGTGCAGCTCTGTTGTACAAGGAGAGTAAAAAGGCAGAGCTATCCATGCCCTGCTCATGCTGGGGCTTATATCCTGAGAGAGTGTGGATCATTTTCCCAAGGTCTGGGGAGAGCATCAGTTGAGGCATAGGCAGCAGCATGGGCAGCCCAGCACTGAGCTGGTTCCTTTCTCTCAGGTTCCATTCTGTAGAGGCAAAGCCCCTTAAGCAGACACAGATGTGTGCAGGTAGGTAACCCCCTTCCCACTCCCCTCAGGCAGTTTGTTCTGCCATCTTTCCCTCTGCAGTGGTGAGCACACTGCAGCAGGGCTCCTGCAAGCCTCTTAAGTGCATCTCCAGGTTTCTATTGATTCTGAATGTTAATGCCCTGTGTGCTGGAGACACATGGGACTAATCGCTCTGCTTTCCTTTCCCTGTGGCAGGAATTTCTACTACATCACCATCCTGCGTGACCCGGTCTCCCGGTACCTGAGCGAATGGCGCCACGTCCAGCGAGGAGCCACGTGGAAGGCATCCCTGCACGTGTGCGATGGCCGGTCCCCCACCACCGAGGAGCTGCCCAGCTGCTACACAGGGGACGACTGGTCGGGCTGCTCCCTGCAGGAGTTCATGGATTGCCCTTACAACCTCGCCAACAACCGCCAGGTCCGCATGCTCTCCGACCTCAGCCTGGTGGGATGCTACAACCTGTCAGTGATGCCCGAGGAGCAGAGAAACAAGGTTCTGCTGGACAGTGCCAAGGAGAACCTGAAGCGCATGGCCTTCTTCGGCCTGACGGAGTTTCAGCGCAAGACTCAGTATCTCTTTGAGAAGACTTTCAACATGAACTTCATCTCGCCGTTCACGCAGTACAATAGCACAAGGGCCTCCAGCGTGGAGATAGACGAGCAGACTCAGCGGCGCATCGAGGCTCTCAATTTTTTAGACATGGAATTGTACGACTATGCAAAAGACCTGTTTTTGCAGCGGTACCAGTACATGCGGCAGAAGGAGCACCAGGAAGCGCGGCGGAAACGCCAGGAGCAGCGCAAGATCCTGCGGGCCAAGCAAGCGCTCCTGAGGGAGCAAGGCGAGAACAGCTCCAGCACTGACTACATTGGGAATGTGGAGCGGTGGCGGCGGTAGTTGGGGGGCACGCGCCAGGCACTGGAAATGAAGCAGAACCTGCCCCAAGCCGCCCATGGGACACGACACAGTGATGCTTCTCGAGGGTTTGAAGCAAAAAAGAAGGTTAAAAACGTTGCCTTTGCAGTTGCCTTTGTTGTACTGTACGTGGAACACTTAACCTTAGTGTGTAACTGAACTGTCCTTTTTAGGTTTCGGTGGCAGGAGCCAAGCAGGCTCATCGGAAATGGTTGCTTGGACGTTTATTTAGAAGAAAAGGGAATAAAAAGAAAATCCTGACGTGAGTTCTGGGTACAAAATGGGATGCTGGAAAATGTGTGTGATGCTCGGCTGAAATCTCTCTGGAAAGCAAACTCATTTCCTAATAGCGAGCATTTAGCATACTCTCACAACACAGTATATGAGCAAAAGCTGTTCCCTTTGATTTTATCTTCATTTTGTTTGAATAATATGCTTTCAAGGGCACCAATTGCTTCTCATATTTACCAAGTTAATGAATGGACAGTGAAGGGGACAATAATGATCTAGAGAAAATATTGACTAGTTTTCTGTATAATATTGGCTTTTAAAAGGAATAGAAGTAATTTCTCTAGTTATATAAATATTGGAAATTTTAAACTTTTTCTACCTACTGCTGTTTAGAGTTTTAAGCTTGGTCTATCTTATATTAATAATAACAAAGACATACATGCTTTTCGGAACTCAATGCCAATGTTAAAGACACTGTTCCCAGCAGCTTTCAGGGCAGTTTGATTTTAACCATTCTGGAAAACTTACAGCATATTTTCATGTTCGTTTCATAAAGCCTCTTCCAAATTCAAACGCTATGGCAGTGTCTCATTTTAAGTCTTTCTTACCCATTAGAATCCATAATGCTGAATTTCTCATTCCTTAATAATTGGTGGTATAAACTAGATGAAATTATGTTGCGGCTATTTGTGTAGTGTCTCTAAAAAGTCATAAACCTCTCCAATCCCAGCAATATTCCGAAGAGAATTGCTCAATGAGGGAAGTAGATTTACACTTGAATTAGGATTTACTTCCAGTAAATCTTTGCTACACCAGATAAGAACAGGGCTTTTTCTTTTTTTCCCTACGCTCTTAAGCCCTTCTTAGCGATGAGAGGCGAGTGATGACTAAAAATGATGGAAACCAGTTTTACCATAGCCATAATTAGACAGGGTGAGAAGGTTGCACGGGGATGCAGCAGCTTCCTACCCCTGAGCAGGCTTTGCTTGGGGCACAGGGTGCAGAGCTGGAGGTGGACCCGCAGCCCTTCAGCCTCACCAAGATGGAGCGGGAGAGGAGAAGGGGCCGGAGGTATGAGGGGCTCCTATAAATCTCTATGCAAAAAACACAAGGAAGAAAACCTCTGTGAGGCTTGTGCTCTGCATTCAGCAAGTTCAGACATTCTGTAGTAGCCTGCAACGCTCCTCAGCTTGGCACTAACTGGCGATCTTGGTGCGGGCACATGGGGATGGAGACACCCCAGCAGGGCACTCCTTATCCCGACGCACACGATGCTTACAAGGCTCACTTGCACTATTGCCTTTTGCCTGTAATATCCTATACACCAAGAGGGATGGGGGGGGGCATAAAATGAGGCAGAAGGCTTTAAAAACACCTTCACGGCTCCACGGCTCAGTTATCTGGCAGTGGTTTCATATCTGATGTTGTGTTGTGACCTGGGAGGCAGCGATGCTGCTGGGGGCAAGCGAAGAGCAAAGCAGCAGCAAACCAATACCCTGCGTTAACAGCTTGGAAAAGAGAAATAACTTCATGTACAGCAATTTCTATTTAATTTTTTTCTTAGGTGAGAACTGCAGTTGCCAATATGATGTCTGGGTTGTACTTTGGTTTTCAAAAGGGGGAAGCAAATCGCTGTTCAAATGGAAAGGCACTGCTGTAAACAGGATGAACAAGCTGGAGGGCCTGTTGCAGAAGGTGCGTTTTGGTTTTACGCTGTGGTGTGCATGGTTTACAGAGACTAGTTGCATTTTCTTTGTGTATACTGTTTATTGTATATAGGGGATGTATGAATATAAGGATACCATTTTGTCAGAACCATATCAGATTCTACTGATTTCCACTGTAGACGCTGTCTTACTGTGTAGATTTACAGGCCGATCCACTGACTTTGATTGTGTAATTTAACAATAGACCTGATAAATAAAATTTAACTACAGACTCGTGATTTTCATGTGATTATTTCCTTATCTGACAACACAGAACCATAGAATCAACCAGGTTGGAAAAGCCCTTTCAACTCCTCCAGTCCAACCGTTCCCAGCCCTGCCAAGGCCACCACTAACCCATGGCACTGAGGCCTCGTCTCCACGGTGTGTGAACCCTTGCAGGGACGGTGCCTGCAGCCCTGCCCTGGGCAGCCTGTTCCAATGCCTGAGCACCCTCTGGGGCAGGAATTGTTCCTCAGCTCCATCTACACCTGCCCTGGTGCAGCCTGAGGCCGGTTCCTCTTGTCCCATCCCTTGTTCCTTGGGAGCAGAGCCCAGCCCCTCCTGGCTCCATCCTCCTGTCAGGCACTTGTAGGGAGCGATCAGGTCCCCCCTGAGCCTCCATTACCTGGTATTCCTGGCTGAAATTTAACAGAGGAGATGTATCAGCTTGCCTACTCCTTCCCTCAGTGATTGCTGAAACAGCAATTGCACCGGTACCTGTCACATCTTATCCAGGCTCTGATCACTTTGGATAATGTGTGAATTAGAAAGATGACATCACAAAGCCCATTAGTTGTTTTTTTACTCAAAAATAACATAACTGGAAGCAAGCACGTATTACAGCATTACTAATACCATGCTATATAAAGAGGTTGCGAAGTTCATCGACAAAGTGGACGGAGCAATGACAAACCAAGTTGTGATCCCAGGAAAGGTCGGATGCGGGCTCTGTGCCTGCACAAACCCTTCCTGAGCAAACAGCACAACGGCTGAACTCTTCCCTATGGAGTTCAGTTCTGGATTTCCTCAAGCAATCTCTGTGTTCCAGGCTCATCAGGGAAGAATGTAATCCCCTTTAAACCATTCCTGGAGTTCAGAGTCAACTCAATGCCATGGTGCTGATATTGCTGCTCTGCTGCCTCTAGAGACTGAGTGACGTGTTCAGAGCTGAAATCGAATTTGGGTCTAAGCTCACAGAGGATCCATCAGCCAAATTACCCCTGGGCTGTGCCCAGAAACGCTGTCATGTGGTTGAGCTCTGCGCGGCTGCATTAGGCCAGGCAGGTGAGGTTCTATCGCTGCTCGTTTGGGGAGCAGTGAAGAGCTGAAACAATATATATGCAAAGCAGTGTTAATACTTGCAGGGGACTGAGTGTTCATTTGCAGAATGGCTGCCATCCCTTGGTATTCCCAGCTTGTGGAATTTGTATCTTCTTTGTATGACTGCAATAAGGTTTCCACTTGCAATTCGATATAAACCGCTATATAAACTGTATAAAGTACAGAGGTTTTCCTGATGGGCATTCATGGATCAGGGGCAGCAAACCATTGCTGGCACAACATTCACTCGAGCCCGGGGTCTCACCATGGCACATGTTTGGTGGCCAGTGGCACAGCTTTAAATTTGCCACTGAAAAGTATATTTTCTGGTAAGTGAAGTTTGGGAATGATGAGAGCTCTAATGAAAAGGGATATAGAGTTCAAGGGATATAGAGGCCAAATGATTTAGGCCAGTTTCCCAGGGAAGGAAGGATGCTCCTGGCTTTTGAAGCGGGGTTTCCACTGCCATCCTCATAGCAGGAGCCTCAAGGGGCCTCTCTTCCCCCATTGCAGTCGATGCCTGGTGCTTGGAACAGCAACAGCTCTGTAATGTTATTAGGTGAAACACGTGGGAAGTATTATTTTGTGTGATATAAGCAGGTGGATAAGGGGGTAACACCACGCAGGAGATGTGTGCTCCACGGGGGGAAACTCGGAATATCCCCTCTGGGCATGGCAAGCTGGGAAGCGTATTAATAGACATCATTACATTAGAATAATTGCTGTGGAATCAGCAAGTGTGTTCATAATCTTCAATGCCTGAGAAATCTCACACAGTTTCAAAATAATTAAAAGTGGGATTAATCTAGATGCCAGACAAGGCCTGCCTAATTGCTAATGAATGGAGCTGTCGGAATGGCTGCAGCACCCTCAGCAGCATCAGCAACCCCAAACTCAACCCTGGCAAGGTCCCCCCAGGTCCAAAGGGAACGCCTCGGCCAGTCCAATCCAACCAACCCGGGGCTGTCAACAAAGGCCCCACGCCCTGCCCCTCGCCCAGGAATTCCTTGTCCTGCTCAATCCTATGGGACGCACCTGATGCCTGCACTTGGCCCTGCCCGCCCCTGCCTGCACCAAGCAGGATCAGACCCGCAGCGGGACAGATCCTGAGCTGATGGGCAGCGCCCGCAGCCCATGGGATTTCCCTCTGGCTGCCCCGGGAAGAGGCATTTGGGATCCTGAGCCTCCGGCGTGGAGCGACCTCGTGGAGCCCATTGGGAGGCAGGAGGGAACCTGCACTGGAGCCGGGTCGGGGCTGAATCCAGCTGGGAACTGAGGAGCACGGAGCCGCTCGCTCAGCCCCTGTGCCCTGCGGGAGGGATGGGAGGAGAACGGGAAGAGTGGGAAACACAAATGGTTGGGAGAGAACAGTTTAATAAGTGAAGGGCAGCAGAATGCTGCTGCTACTAATAGTAATGACAGTGATAATAACAGCAGTTTAATAAAGTACAATGAATACTAATAATAGAAATAACATAGAATGGAATACTAATAATAATAACGGCAGGTCAATGGAATACAACTACTAATAGTAATAACAACAATAATATCTAAAGTAAAATAATACTGCTACTACCTACTAATGTACAGTGAAATACTAGCACTACTAATAACAACAGAATACCAAGAATAAGAACAACATAATACTATTCCTACTACAATCTAATACTAACAATAACAGCAACAACTTCGAAGGCAACGACAACAACAACAAGGGGAATAACAGTGGGAGAGGATCTAAAACTACAACAGGGCTGCTGCACTCTGGTGTTCCTCGCAGTTCTGGGTGGAGGAGCTCAGCCCGAGGGTGGTTGTTTCTGCTGGCGGCAATGGATCTTCGCATGGGAGCTCCTGCCCTGAGCGGTGCTGAAGGCCCTGGAAGCTGGAAAACACGCGGGGGTTTGTGATTCCTTTTGACAGTCCCAGCACCACCTCCAGCCAAGCTCCCGCTTCTCTTTCGGCGAGGGGCCTAGAGCCCCGCCACAGCCCCGCCCCGCGGCAGGCTGCTGCGTGCGCATGCGCCGGAGCCAGGGCTGTAACGGCAGGCGTGCCCTTGGCGGCGGGGCCTGGCGCGGGGCGACCGTTGGGCCCTGCACGCGGCATCGACAGTGGCGGGAGAGCGGGAGCTGGGCCTGGGGGGGAGTTGGAGCCTCCTGAGCGGCCGGAGCGGGCTGGGGGAGGCTGCAGAGCTGAAGCCTGAGAGGAGAAGGAGGCTGCTCTTCCGCAGCCATGCCGGCGCCTGGGCTGCCTCTGCTCCAAGCTGGCCCTCTCGGCTCTCTGCCTGTCCTGGCTCCTCTGCTGCGCCCTTGGCCAGCGGTCAGCACAGCTGAAGGGCCGGGTCTGGCCTGTTCCATGGTGCAACACTGCGCCGCTGTGGCCACCCGCTTCGCTGCTGCGCTGTGAGACAAGCTGTGGGCCGGCTCCATCAGCCAGGACGTGCCTGCGCTGGGGCTGCTGCACTCTCCGGTGGCCACGGGCTGCATCACGTTGGCCTTTCAGAGCCTGGCCCGCCCCTGGCTGGTGGAGGAGTTGGTGACTGGGTTGACGTTCTGAGTGTCCTGCAGTCTCCATTGCCCAGCCTGGAGTCCTCCAGGGCCAGCGGCTGCTCTCTGAAGCCACAGTCAGCTTTTGCTCCGCCCTTGCAGGCTGCCCAGTTCATGGGACACCCCAGCCAAGAGGAGCTGGTTTGTATGTCATGCTCCTGCTGCTTTCTTGGGGTGTGTGGGATATCAAAAGGGCTGCAGCCCCTCACTGGCCATAGAGAAAACACTTCCCAGCACATACACGGGGTTGGTGGAGGTCTGCTCAGGAAGGCCACGCTACAGCAGGCAGTAGAAGAACTCGGGTCCATACCAGGAGCTGTGGAGGACGGCAGCAGCCAGAGAGAAGCCGACAGCCAGCTCCAGGCTGACCAAGAGCCCTGTGGGGCAGAAGAGTGATGCAGGGCAGGACGGGGTGGATGCTGCCAGCCCCAGGTCTTCTCCGGGCTGAAGGGGCTGTTCTGCGAGCCCCACAGGCTGCCCCCCAGCAGTTTCTCCTTGCTCCCATGGGCAGGGTGAGACACAAGATTCCTCAGCAATCCCGGGGAGCACTGAGGCTGGTGCCTGTGCCACTGCAGAGCCCAGAGCCGGGCAGCAGTGCACACCAGCAGCCTGGGCTTGCGGGCCCGGGCAGATGGAGCAGGCATCCGGCACATCCCAGCCCCTGCCAGGGCACAGGGCACCTCTGGGGAAACTCCCTGCAGGCAGGAACAGCGGCCACATCTCCCATCCAGCACGTAACCCCTCCTGCTGCTGTGTTGTGGCCTTTTTCAGATTCTGTGAGTGGGATGGGAGGAGTGGGAAACCCAGAGAGCTGGGAAAAGAACAGTTTAAGAAGTACAAAAGAATGATAATACTAATAAATAGTGTATGATGGAGTATACTAATAGCAATACAAAATGTACAATGGAATACTACTAATAACTAGAGGCCAGCGTAATGGTACCTAAATTACAACATACTACTACTACTGATATACAGCAGAATACTACTACTACTACTAACCACTAAAGCACAAGACAATTCTACTACTAATAATAATAACTGAAGGACAAGGTAATTCTATTCCTACTATAATGAAATACTGCTACTAGCAACAACAACAAGAGCAGCAGCATGGAGCTCAGCCTGAGAGTGGTTGTTTTTGCTTAGGGTTATGGATCTTCATGTGGGAGTTCCTGCCCTGAGTGGTGCTGAACGCCCTGGAAGTTAGAAAACATGCGGGGATTTGTGATTCCTCTTGACAATCCCAGCACCACCCTCAAGCCAAGCTCCCGAGTTTCAGATTTGGTGGGATTTGGGCAGGTCGGTGTTCAAACAAAGCACATGGCCGGGGTGGAAGCTGGTTGTAAAGTGCAGGAAGGCCGAGGGGGATCCTGAGCTCCGCCTCCCTGCTCGGGACTTTCCATTTTAGCCCAAATCGGTGTTTCCAGAAGCAGCTAAATCCAAGTCCCCTTTGGCACCCAGGGCAGGGGAATCCACTCCGGTCACCGCCGCCACGGGGCTGCTCTGGAGCCTGGCGCCGGTTCTGCTGCTCTGGTGTCACGTTGTGGTGTGGCAGAACACGGCGCTTCTTGTTGGGGCTGCAAAGGGTCTGTAAACCAGAGAGAGCTTAGTGCTTTATTCCTTCTTTTTCCTCCTCTTCCCAGAAGGTGGAGGAGAGCTGAAGGGCAAAAAGAGCTGGGAAGGGCCGGGCCCATGGGGATGTGTTACATCCAGCACAGAGCCCAACTGTCAGCCTGAGCCTGCCCCAGTGAGCTCCCCTGAACACCAATGAGCCCAAAAATGCTTTAATGGGATGGTGAGGACGGGCACCTCGGCAGAAAACCGCGAGGATTGGGAGTGCTGGGAGCGGGGTCGCCTTTCCTGCCCCAAAGTTGCAAGTGGGGAATAACTGAGCACCTTCTCTTCAGCCTCCTCCACCTCCTGCAGCAGCCTCTTGGTCTCCCCTCCCATCAGTGGAAATCAGTTGCAGCCAAACTGGATCTTCTTAAACGTGTAACAGCGTTCAGTGCATTCAGACACAGTCTTAGCTAGAATCTGTTGTGAGCAAACCAGAAGCAATCTGTAAGGGCGACGCTGGAAGCAAACCCTGAAGGCACACACATACAACACATCCATCCAGCAGCTTTACCTCCTTCTGTAGCTGGTGGAAATTGTTCTTGTATTGGCAAAACGCTTTGTCAAAGAGCTGCTGCTCCAGCAGGGTGCACGTGTCCGTACCTGGGAATGACCCACAAGGTATAAATGAGATCACCGCAGGCAGAGAGATGTCAGCACAGCTCCTCACGGCCCTATCGATATCTCTGCTCCTTCAGAGAGCAAGTGCCCAAGCCCAGAGCCCCACGCTGGAGGTTACCTGAGTGATGGTACCCAGCCAGAGGATGGTGTTGAGTTGGCTGGGGACCCCCCTGGCGCAGCAGCTCCAGAGCCTCCTGTGGAAGTGAATGGAAAAAGATGTTACTCAGCCCCAACAGCGCTTGGTGACAGCAGCTCCAGGATCCCCTTGGCCATGGGAAGGTGGGGGAATGATCCACGCACCGAGGTAGGCCTGTGCTCCACCAGCCTTTAACGCGATTGAGCCAAGAGCCCAGATTGCAGCGCATGGAGCATAGACCTGGGAGCGCCTCCAGCTCGCGCCAGGGACACGAAGGCCATTCCAGAGCATTATTAATGATGCCCCAAGAGCCGCTCTTACCAGGATATCACCGTGCACCTCATGCAGGCAGTGCAGGGCACACTCGATGTTGTTCTGGCACATGGCACATTGCTGGAGCTGGCCAAATCGAGGAGCTCGGTCCCTGCAAGCACAACAGGAACAGCAGAAAGTTGGGGCTCTGTCCAAACAAGGGGCAACTGGAGATGGGAGGAAAACAGACCTAGTGCAGCAGATGGATTGTGCAAAGGCAAGAGTCTGCCCCTGGGTCGGGGCCATGCCAAGCACAGCCACAGGCTGGGGGTGACTGGTGGAGCAGCCCTGAGGAGAAGGACTTGGCACAGGTTGCCCAGAGGAGCTGTGGCTCCTTCCCTCTAATGCGAAGCTCAGGAATAGCAGGAAGAGAATCCAATGTCCACAAAGCTGCTGTGAAACCCTGGACTTTTGGAACCCTCGTATCTCAGGGGGGTTTTGGAAGAAAAGCATTAAAGAAACTTTTATCAGGTGTTGATGGGTCCCACACCAATGATTCCTTCTCCTCTTTCTACTCCAAATGTGATTAATCCCAGAGCTCTGGGATCTCTGCCTGGTACTGGGAGCTGATGATGTGCCTGCACTAAGGAGAAAGTGAGGAAGGCAAGTGGTGAAGAAATGGCCCCACACAGTCCATGGCACTCGAAGCGACCACATGCTAACCCTCGTAGCTGAAGCAGGATCACCAGAGCCTGCTGTTCAGGACCATGTCCAGACTGGGACAGGAAAGGGGTTCCACTGCTGGCCCATGTACCCCAGCAGCCATGGGCAGCTGCTCGGCTGGGGAGGACGTCTGCTTTGGTGTGCACAGTGCAGGGGTTGGGCCTCTGGAGATCCCTCAGGCCGGTGGCTATGCTGCAGGGGGGCCCTGCTGTGGGTTGGCACCCGGTGACTGGGGATTCCCTGTGCAGCTGTGTCTCCCCACAGTGCATCCCACTTGCTTTCCATAGGGAGCGGTGGCAGAGCTGACAGGAGCTGTTGGGCTTGGGAGCTGGGGATCTGCCTTAAGCAGCAGGATGCCTGTGCCGGCAGGGCAAGGTCCCACGGGCTGTTTAAAGAGGGTGCTGGGGAAGAGGGGCCTCGCAAACAGGCCATGACCTGTGTGCCCGACCAGCCCATCCATGTCCTAGTATGGGACCTGCTGGACACCCTCAAGTCACAGCGATCGTTCTGACCTGTTCAGGGACCTGCACCAACAGTGTCACCGATCAACCCCCTTATTGCAAGTATTCAGGTCTCTGGAGACTTAGACAAAACAGACAAAATACAAGATCTGAAACAGTGATGTATTCATTGTACAGAACACACTAGGACAGTGGCAGTGACAGCTCAGGGCCCACGTGCTAAGAGCAATGCCCCATGTCCCCAGTGGCCACGGCTGGGCCGCAGCTCAGCTCCTGGCCCCAGCCCCAGAGAGGAGATGGCCGTGTCACTGTGCTGTCACTGTGACGCTGGGATACGGGTGCCTGGTGGGCACAAAGCTGGGCTGCTCCGGGAACCTGGGTACTGCTGGGCAGGAGCAGGGAGAGCGGCACTCTCGCCGTGTCGTGTCCCCGCCGTGCTGGGGAAGGGCCCCACCGCGGGACAGGGGGGTCTGTGCTCACAGAGCCCCTCACACCCGGTTGGTTCTGAACAGAGCTGCAGACATGCAGGCAGAAGAGGTGCAGAGCTTCCACCCTCTGCTCTGGAAGCGCCTGGCACAGGCTTCTGCCGAGGCGCAAGGGCACAAGGAGCTGCTGCAGTGTCGGGTAGGTGGGTAGGGAGTGCTGAGTTCAGAGGGAGATGGCTGAGCTTTGAAGGCAGCTCTTGAAGGGAGCTGCAGAGGAGACCCTGATGTGTGTTGGCACTCCATGACTGGGGGTGTCCTGTGCCACCGTGGCTCCCTGCAGTGCATCCCACTTGCTTTCCAGAGGGAGCAGTGGGCAGAGCTGACAGAAGCTGTTCAGCGGCAGACTGAGGCCAAGAAGGTACCGGGGACAGGAGGGAGCGGGGCTCCACTGCCTCCGAGCGGGCACAGCGTGGGCTCCTGACCGGGCACTGTGCTTGTCCAGCTGCTCAGGCTCAGGATCCAGCTCTTTCTGAAGAGATGGGAACACCTCCAAGGGCCAGCAGCTTTGAGCACAAGGAGGAATAAGTTCACTTCTTGGCTGTGGTGAGTTGTGCTGGGGGTTCAGGTGCTGGCGGTGCCAGTGCCAGCCCCAGCACAGCCTGGGCACCTCCCTGTGGCCAGCCGGCGGGTTGCTGAGCTGGCCTAGGTCTCTTCTCACCCCTACAACTCCATGGTGTCAGTGGCAGGGGGAAGGTGGAGCAGGCAGACGATACAAAGCCGTCACTGCTGGAGGAGATGGTGGCTGTGCGGCTGGTAGGACACAGTGGGCCTTGGGGAGGGAAGGGTCTGCCCTGTGCTGGGGCATGGGGGCACTGAGCTCAGTGGGGACAAGGGAGGGCTCTAAGCCCCCACACCTCATCCTCTCGCGCGCCCCAACGCACGTCCCTGTCTGCCCTGGCTGTAGGATGAGCAGTTGGCGACATGGAGGAGCAAGATCACTTCTTGGCTGGGGTGAGTTGCCCTGGGGGCTCGGGGGCCAGGGCTCTGCCTTAAGCAGCGGGATGCCTGTGCTGGCAGTGCAGGGTCCTACGGGCTGTTTAAAGAGGGTGGTGGGAAAGAGCTGAGTCCAGTTTGGCCTCTGCTCTGCCTGAGCCCTCTCCCGTCCCACAGGAGACTTTGTCTGTTCCTCCTCGTGCTGATGGTGGCCATCTTCTTCCTGGTCCTGCTGAAGAGGGACACCCTTAACTGGGTCCTGCCACCGAAACTGGCCCTTGGGAGCCCCCTGGCGAGGCCCTGGTTCTTTTGATATCAAACTACAAAGAGAATAAAGACATCTGCGGCTGTAGGAGATGTGTGTCTCCTTGTCGGTGGAGATCCAGATGCAGAGCAAGAGCTTTACAAACCCCAGCGGTCTTCTTTCCATTTAGGCATGTTAGCTGGAGTCTGCCTGATGTGTCACACACATTGCGTGTCACATACACTGCAGGTCACACACATTGCATGTCACACATTGCAGGTCACACACATTTAAGGTGAGTCATTCTGTCAGCCTCTGCAGGCTGCAGAACAGCCTCTCCTTGAGGATGAATACAATCCCTGTATCTGTACACTCAGCTGTTAATGCTGCAAACGAAGTACAATGTGTTTCAGAGTATTGCATCACTCCTGTCACTAGAGCAAGCAGCTCAAGCAGGCTGCCAAGCAGGAGAGGAAAGAAACCATTAGTTTTATGTTACTGGTTCCTACCCAGGTTTCTGAGCAGGGGTGGTTGCCTGCTGGAACAAGTCACCAAGGGGAGCAGGGCTCCCTCCGGTCCCTGCTGTCCCCGAAGGGAGGTTGGCTACTGCTCTGCCAGGGATGCTTTTGACAGGCAAAGTTGATGTACTCAGTACAAGTGCAACCGGCTGAACCGCAGTGGGAGCCCACCACGTGCAGGGAGCCGGTGGAGACGATCTGAGCATCTCAGCCACCCTTAACAGTTGTGGCATGATCTTAAGGTCTTGCTGTTAAAGCAAGTTCTGAATACTCACGGGTCATAGAATCATAGACTGGTTTGGGTTGGAAAGGACCTCATGGCTGCAGGCGGTGGAGAGGGGGAGCTCTCACATCGCTGACTTGAAGCCATTGACTTCCCAGCACAGTCATGCTTTTGGCCTTAGAATAAATGCAAAGATTTAAACCAAACCAAACTACAAGGGGAAAAAAAGAGATATTGAAAGGATTCAGATGCGCTGGGCCAATTCTGCTTGGTATTCAGAACCAATAGGGGAGAAATTAGGAACCTTGACGTTTAACATCCGTGACAATTTAAGCTTTAATTGAGGTGATATAATGCAAATCACTTTCTCTGGGGTTTAACAGCTTTTCCATTCTCTTGCTTCACGGCTACTTGGAAATGTGAGCTCCTTGACTCTGTGACTACTTAGACCACTAAAAGAGCTATTTACTCACACATCAGTTTGCAGGCAGCCTTCTGCTTGTGGAGGCTGCCTGCTCCCTACGCCTGTGGGGGGAGATGCACCATTAATAACGTTGTTTGAGTGTCTCAGCTCTCCTTGACCGAGAAATTCCTTCTCTCTCAGACCTAATGAAAAGTTTGGACTTTTTAATCTATTTTCTTATATTAGATGAAGAAAATAACCTTATTATTCTAATGGGTAGCTCAGTCCCTGTGGAAGAGATGGCTAAATGAAAAAATCATAGGTGAAATATAGGCCAGAGCTGCTATTACAGCAGAGTCTTCCTGACCTTTTAAGTTTTGGTTCAGAAGCAAGGGAAATGAGACTGTGAGGATGCAGAACGCAGCAGCCGAGCGTGCAGCACCCGTGCTGTGCAAAAGAAGAGAATTCCTACATTTTCTCTGGAAGTTTTAAGTGCCTGCTCTATTACTCAGTCTATTTTAGCCTGCATATGTTCGGTGCATGAAGTTTAAGGTGTGAGTTCAGTCGTACTCTGGACTGTACACACTAGAGGGAGCTATGGAAAAACCAATCCCCAGGCTCCTGCCTGCTCCTGCCCTCTCCCCGGGGAAAATGGGTGTCATTGAGGAGCAAATCCTGAAAATAGCTGTTTGGGGATGTCGGAGGAACAATTTGGTTGAAAGTAAAGCGCACTGCTTGAATACACTGATGGTGGTCAAAGTTTTAGGTGGGAAAAAAGGCTTTTATTTCAATCACATCAAAATCACAGCATCCCAGACTGGTTTGTGTTGAAGGCACCTTAAAGCTCCTCCAGCTCCAACCCCTGCCACGAGCAGGGACCCCTTCCACTGGAGCAGCTTGCTCCAAGCCCCTGTGTCCAACCTGGCCTTGAGCACTGCCAGGGATGGGGCAGCCACAGCTTCTCTGGGCACCCTGTGCCAGCGCCTCAGCACCCTCACAGGGAAGAGCTTCTGCCTTAGATCTAACCTGAGCTTCCCCTGTTCAACCACCTCCATTTTCCTGACCACCATGAGCCTTGTTTATAAAAGCTGACTTATGATGACAGAGAATCTTTTTTCCCCTCCTCTGGGAGCTAGTATTAGGAGCTGGAGATCTAATCCCCATGCACTGGAGGAGCCTTGAGGAGGTTTTGCATGGTGAGGCCAGGATGTGCTGTACCGGTGCTCTGAGGGCTGTGTTATCGCTGCTTACGCTGGTGGCAAAGAGCGAGGCAGTGATCAGAACAAGGCTGAAATCAGTGCAGAGGTGTGAGAACTGCCCCTGTGCTGTTATTAATGGTCTTTACAGTGCTGCATATGTGAGGCCTGGCTGATAACAGGCGCAGGCTGTTTGCTGTGCTGTGTTACAGCACAAGGGCACCATTGTTGCAGTGTGGAGCTGTCTGTGCTGCAGCTCGGGTGAGGGCTGCTTCTGTCTGCAAGGAAACATCATGTCCTGTAAGGCAGAGATGTTTCCTTCGCGATGACAGGGGAAGGGAAGCTGAGCAGTGCTCTTGTCAAGTGCTGTTCCACTGATAGAACACAGGACAAAAGTTTTCTGCCATCAAACAGGGTTATCCTCAGCAAAGAGCAAACAACATCTATTTATTTATCACCTCTCTCCAATGGCTCTATTGTACCCACAGCTGTGGAACATTTCAAAGGGGTGTGGGCCTGACACTGCAGTTCCCCAAAAGACCTGTCACTGGGGATAAAGGAGTCCAGTAACAGGCTGGGAGAGGGGAGCAGGCTCTGGCTATTCAGCCAGGGAGGCTTCCCAGGATTTCAGCTGAGCCCTGGCACTGCAGCGGGTGGGATGCTCTACCTGTTGCATGTCGAGCCTAGGTGGTGTGAGGAGTAGCAATGCTTCCCAGCCTCTGCCACAGCCATTAGTGCACCTCCTGTAAAGCACAGGGGGAAAAGTCTGGCTGAGTAATGCTTGGAGAAAGCATCTGTGGTTTGGTACGGTAGGGAGCACACGGGCTGGGCTGCCCAGGAGTGAGTCCAGAGCAGATTTACCTTCTAATGAAGCCTGAATTGCTCTTCTGCCTGGAGCAGTGACACTGGAGGAAGCAATGGAGACCTGTTTGGGAAGGGGAGATCCCTCCTGAGCATCAGTCACAACTCGAGTCCACCCAAAGAGGTTTATTTACCTCGGAGATGGAGACATCATTCCAAGGTGAACTGAGAAGCACACCAGACACAGCATCTGTCCACGCTGTGATCTGCAGGGAAAGGTCTCCAGAGGGGGATGAAGCTGGTTCTGTTTGGAGGTGATGCCATGGTTTGGAGGGACACACCAGGGACAGCTTGCACTGGGGCTCCCCTGCATGGGGAAGTACTTCTTGGATGCATCTCAGGCTGTCCGAAGGCAGAGCTAAGCACTGAGGGACACAGCCGTGTCCTGTGTGTAAACTGCTGTACTTGGTTTCGTTAGAAGCAAAGGCAGCAAAGCTGGTAGGAGCTGCAGCAACTGAAAGTAGAAACTCTGCTTTCTATGTCTCCCGTAGGAAGGCTTCCCATGGAGCCCAGGAGCAGCAGCTGCTCTCCCAGTTTACACCACACAAACAGGCTGCATTGTTTCCTGATCTGCCCTTTTCCCCGCAGCGGATACTGGATGGGCAGCCAGTGAGAAACAGCAGGGGAAGCCCAGCCTGGCAACGTGCTGCTGTCTCGGGGTGCATTGCAAGGGGCAGAGCGTGCAGGGGGGGTGCTGGCAAGAGGGGGGTCCCAAGGGAGCCTCATGTGCATGGGAAATGCCCCATGAGCTGGGCAAGAACCAAGCAGCCAGGTTGGCTCTGCATGGCTGGCACGAGCGCTGCATCAAAAGGGACTTTTATCCCTCAAGTCATCAAACATGACTGTGCTAATGTGAGGGAGCAGACAGCTGAGTAGGCAGGGGCCATTTTAACAGTGCGGTAACAGCTTTTTGTTTCTTAACCAGGATCATACCTGCAAATGGCTGAACCGATCTCTGCGCCTCGGGCTCCTCTGTGTCAGGTGCTCAAGGAGCGATTGCTTCCTCCGCTGATCCTTCTGCAATAGGCGCTGGGGTTTGAGAGCTTCCTCAAGCCCCTTTACCCTCCCACTGCTCCCCTGGTGTAGCAAAGCAAAGGGGCTTCTGCCAGGGCTCTGTGGGGCTCTGCTCTGCCCTCGGGTGACCTGAATGCCTGAGCACCAGCGGGTTATTAGCCCTGGCTGGAGGCAGAGGCTGTGCCAACACGCGGGTTCCTCTGGCGCATCACTCGGTGATTACAGCTTGACTCAGCCTCGCAGTGCTTCTGCTCTTCCCATCCAAGCCTCTCCTGGGAGCCGGAGGTTCTGGCAGGCACTTCTCCAGTGCAAGGCAGTGTCACTGGGGACTGGGGTTCATTCACCACCCCTGTCTCATGTGTGCCCAGACTGGCTGCAGGCTCCGGCCATCCGGGGCGAGAGGAGCCAGTGCCAGGAGCGGGTGAATCAGCTCCCTGCTATGTGCTGGGCTTGGGTGGGGTTCCTCACAAAATGCCAGTTCACTTCCAGAGAAACATAAATCAGGCCGTCGAGACAAGCTCCAGCCCCGCAGATCCCAGCCGAACAGCCAGGATGGGGCTCACAGCTAATTAAAAAGGGAAAGTCGAGGGCATGTGAAAGCAAAACCCAGCTGTCTGTAACAATTATCCCAGGAGCAGAAACTTTCCCTCCGCACTCGGCTGATGACAAACAGGGGCGCAGCCACCCCCGGGAGCTCGGGCCCCTCCTGCCTCCCCTCCCTTTGAAGCTCAGTTTCCTTCCCCTCGGCAGTGAGGGACGTGACTGGGGACAGCGTGTTCATCCCATGCTGGTGCTCGGGCTCTCTGCGGGGCTGCTCTGTGTCCCCCCTGCACAGCAGCTCCTCTGGGGCTGCTCAGGAGAGGAGGGTGACACAACCTGCCTTGCTCCATTCACCTCTGTGTGGGTGACTTGTGTGGGTTGGGGGACACAGGAACACTGTGGATGGAGGGAGGGACCGAGTGTTGCCCTGTGAGTATCCCACCTCATCGGTCTACAACGCAAAGCTCCCAAACCCTCTTGTTTAAAAACAGCCGGACCTCCCTTCCCTGCTCCCACAAATGGAAAGCTTCTCCTCCTGCCCTCTTGTTGCTGATCCAAGTCAGCTCATTTAAAGGCCTGAATACCCAATGGCTGGGGTCTTGTTTGCTGCATCTACCTGATGCTCCCAGCCACCCACAGCCCACTGCAAGCCCTTGCTCCCCTCTGGTGTTTCTACCTTTGACATTACATTCCTTCTGCAAGCCCCGAGCACAAAGCTGTCCTCCCCACGCACTCAGGCGCTCCCTTTCCCTAACCCAGCTCTGCAGTGCAGAGTTATGAATAAGAAATCACAACATCGCGTTCAGCCCGCACCATCATATCTGTCACTGTCACCACCACGCGGGGCTCTGCTTCTGCCACCTCTCAGTGCCTCTTTGCTGCAGCAGCTGTTCCCAGAGGGGAGGAAAGGTGGGAGATCCCTCCCTACCTGCCGGAAGCAGGGAGCGCTGATTTCCCTTCGGGGTGGGGCAGTTTGATAGTGTCATTCCTGGTTATTAAAAACTGCTATTTGTGAACATTCGGCTGCTAAAAATAAAGGATTTCTCATACTCCACTGGGATTTCTCTTATGGAAGGTGTCAAACTGATCCTGGCTTGTCAGCCTTTTCTGTAAAACGTCATTTCTTAAGCAGTGCTCAAGGCCTCTGTCTCTGCTTACCCTTTGGTAACACGTGTAAGGTTAATACTCAGCAGTGGCTGTTGAAAGCAGCCTCTGCTTGAGCAGGGTTAGGTTTTGACGACTCATTCTCAGCATTCCCCATAGCAGGCACAGTCAGAAGTGCAGGAACACAGTGAAGGGACCTCCCGCAGCAAACACCGGGTCTTGTGCTACGAGGGGAAGTGATGTGCAGAGGTGGAACCCCCTGCCCGGTGCATGGGGGAGTTCAGCACAAAACCTTCTAAAGAGAGCTTTGCAGCAAGAAAACGCAACACAACAGCAAGTTAGAGCTGGAGGCAGGACTTTATGGTGGGGTCCTTCCTTCCCTTGGGGCTTGTCGCAGCAGGCATGGAAGCTTTAACGGGTTGCTTCTCCCCAGAGGGCAGCAGAGGGGCAGAATCCCTTCCCTCAAATCTGCAGCGTTGTGCAAATCCCAGACCAAGTTACCCAAGCTCGGGCACTCCAGGCCGCATCCTGTGCGTGCTGCAAGCAGATCACACGCTTCTAGAGCGGGCAGCCAGGTGGAGATGTAAAGCACCATCCCCATAGAGCCTGCCCCGCACCAAACACTGGCCATGGCATGAGTCAAAATGAGGGACACCAGCAAATAATAGACTTCACCTGCAGAAGAGCACTAATTTGCAGCTGTAAATCACCTTTCATCTGCAGATCATAGAGGCGTCTCCAGCAGTGATTAACGCCACCCTGCAGCATCCCTGCCCCATCACCAGTGCAGGGCCATGGTTATTGCACCCGCTGGCATGCAGCCACGTGTCCTAGCAGGCACCTGCAGGAGGGACCTGGCTCAGAGGGCTGGTCCTGCTCCACTTTCCATGGCCACGGGCACCAAGGTATCCCCAGCGTGCGCAGTTTGGGGTCTGCTCCCACAGCAGGTAAGGACGGGCCATGAAGGGGTGGGGGAGCAGAACCCTCTCTGAATCCAATCCACTGGTGCCTTGGGGTTTATTTGGTGTTTTCTATGTGGACATCACTATTTGGCTCAAAGCAAACTGGAGTGCGGAAGGTTAAGCCCCTCCAGCAGCAAAGAGCCCTGGAAGGATTGTTAGTAAAGAATGGCAGGAAATTTTCTAATTCCTAAAGTTGTGTTATATGTAAGTGTGTACATGTGTATTTAAAAATATGTATTTACAGAATATTTTCAAAGAAGCCAGAGTTCTTTAACCTCAGTAGTTCTCTATCTAAAGAAAGAGACAGACACCAAGCACTTGTTGACTCAGGCATGGAGCCCAGAAGATAGGTTTGCAAGGATCCATGTGTGGGGTTGTTCCTATCCCAGCCTCAGTCCCTTCCTTCCCTGAGGTGAGGTGTCTTTCCTATGTAAAATGAAATAAGGTTTTCTGGGAAGAATTTGAGTGTGAAAGGGAAACGTGAGGAGTGGCATGATCAGAATTCCCTGCCAGCTGTAGGGGTGCCACACTTGACTTCCCTCCCCCTGGACTGGGGATGTACAGCACACACCCTGCAGCACACCAGCGCCTGAAGGACACAACGTGAGACTCTGGGCTACAAAACTTGTCTGGTTTCAGTTTTCAGTGAGCAAAATCAAGCAGAAGTCACTGGGCTGCGTGTGGGAATTGAGATGTAAGACTGTGACACAGAGGAGAGGGGAAGCAGGCTGCAGAACGTCTGTCACCAGTGCTGAAATCCTGCGTGCGATCCCTTTGCACGGCTGAAAACAGCTCTGCAAGGTGCTGAGGGACAGTGCAAGCCAGCCCCTGGCACCGCGCAGCTCCCAGCACTGCTTTACTGTCACACCAGGAGCGTTGCTGCACCAAGAAATTACAACTGGACTCTGCTGCTTTGTCCGTGTTACAAGCAGGTAAATTAAAGGTTAGGGAGATTGTAATTTGCTTCAGGACATAGGGAATGCTGGCGCAGGAGTGGGCTCTGCAAGCCCCAGCTGCCGGTGCCTTGCTCCAACTGCTGCATGGAGTGGGATTTGTTTCCCTCATTAAAAATAACCTTGTTTATAACCTCTGCTTCATGATTCAGCTCTGCTGCAGTCAACAACTGATCACCATCAGAGCAGGGAGCATCACGTTTCAGGAGGAAGGTGCAATGGGCCGTGGCAGCTCAGGGATGCTCCTCGAAAAGGGCAGTTTGGCTGAGGAAATGAGGGTGCATTGACAAAGGGCTGCTCTTTTTGAAGAGGAGCTCTCCTGTCTGAGATCACTGTGCCAGATCCTGACCTGCCTGGAGCTCCTGCTGTGCAAATCCCCACCCATGGCTTCTGTCCCACCGCATCACCATGAACATGGCCCTGTGCAGGCCCAAAGGTACAGACAAACGTGGTTTTCCTGGTTCCTCTCCTCCTTCTTGCCTGTAGGTCAGAGCATCAGACATGCATTGCTCCTGATGGGGCGACCCAGAGCCCTACCAGTGGCACAGCTACTGGTTTTACGTCTAAAGCAAGGCTCATTGCCAAAAGAAATCTCCTACAGAGTCCCCCAGGCTTTGATTCCCGGCACTGTGGTGCGATGTGTCTCACGAGCAGCACGGCTCTCCTGCCTTTTAAGGGCCATGTTGTCAGGGTTTGCTCACTGCTGTAGTGTCTTGCCTGCAAAAATCGGGATTGCAGCTGCAGTCCTCAACCCATTTAGTGACTGGGAAGCAGAGGTGCAAAATGAGCATGACCAGCACTTTCCAAAAGCAGCTGGTGAGAGCTTTAAACTGACAGAGGGGGAATTGAGATATAAAGATGGAACTGGATGAGCTTTAAGGTCCCTGCAACCCAAACCAGTCTGGGATTCTGTGACTTTTGGCTAGCACTGGAGTAAGGTTTTGCTTTCAGGTGCATCAGCAACTGCTGGCCCAAGTGGTGTGCCCATGGCCACACAGATCATCGGTAGCAGAAACCTAAACAGAAGCGAAAGCGAAACCCCTGAGACACAGTCTGGTGATGCAAATTTGAGCTCACCCTTCCTGTTTTAGGAGCTAATCCTTTGTCCTTGCAGCTAAGAGGAATTTTCCATAAAAGGGATATTCTTTCAAACACATCACTGTGTTTAATGTTTAACAGGGGGATCATTACGGTTTTATTAGCAGTGTGTAATGCTTTTTGGTGTTCAGCTGACTTTGTAAACATGAACGGATTGATCTCAGCCACGCTGGTAACTAGGCAGAGAGGTGATGTGCTCTGTGGTTGTCAGCACAGGGTGCAGACATGAGGCTCCTGCTTCGCTGCTCTGACCACCGACACCGGCGTTTCCATTAGTGCTGCTGTCGGGGAGGAACACTGTGCGCAGTGAGCATCCTGCTGCTGGCTGAGCTCACAACGTAGCAAATGTCACCGAACCCCATAAAACGCTGATTTACAAATGTTAAATACAGGATTGGCTGTGTTTTCCTCAGTCATCCGGTAGTTGCTGGTTGTTTTCAGCTCACCCCAACAAAACGCCTGGTTAAATGGTGTGCATTTGTGGGAATTAGGTGCTAAAGTCAGCAACAAGCAGCCAAAGGCTGTGAGGGGTTTTAAAGGCCGCGTTGGCAAAGAGTGACTCCCGAAGACCGCCCGCCAGGAAATTAGCTCCTCGTTTGCAGTATGCAGAACATGTACGCGCTCCATGATTTACTCGCTCATCTGCTCCACATTGCGCCTGTTCTCCCTCGCCACTGTCCTGGCGGATGCGATTGTCTCCTGCAAAACAGGAGTGAAAATGAGCGCTGCAGCGTGGCAGAGCCGGGCCACTACCCAGGTAAGGGCGGCCGAGCCCGGCAGGGACCCGGCCCCTCTGCGGGCAGTGGTGACAGGAGCGCTGGAGATGGAGGGGACCCATGGGGTGGGTGCTTTGAGGACACAGGGGATGCTGTTGGGGGGATGCAATGGGCGCTTGTGGCATGGAGGAGACACAACCCCTTGGTGAGGGGTTGCAGTGAGGGGATGTGGTGGTGGCTTTGGGGACTGGGTGTAGGTGTGATGGCAACTTTAGGGGCAGCGGGGACACAGTGCTTGGATGTGATGGTGGCTTTGGGGACAGCGGGGAGGTGTGACTGTGGTTTTGGGGACACAGTGCTTGGGTGTGATGGTGACTCTGGGGACAGGGAGGCCTCGGGGGGGGAGGCTGTGCGATGCTGTCTTTGGGTTCCTCGGCCGGTGCCCGTGTCCCGGCGGTGCCCAGCTGCGGGACAAGCCTCCCGGCAGCCCTGCGGGGCGATACGGCCCAGCAGACCCCCCAGCGGGGCCCGTGCGCGGCGCTGCACCGGCGGCGGGTGCGCGGGGCCCGGCGGGTCGGGTCGGGCCCGGCCCGTTGCCATGGCAGCAGCCAGGCGGCGCGGCGGCGCGCGCGGCCGGCGGGGCGCGGCGCGGGCCCGGAGCGTACCATGTGCGCCCGGCGGCGGGAGGCGGCGGAGGGGCCACGACGGCGGCGGCTGCTGCTGCCCTGCTAGCTCCGCCACGGCGGGACCGGCGACCGGGAGCCGCGGCGTCAATGTAACGGCTGCGGCGGGGCGGCGGGAAGGGGAAAGGGGGGGGAGCCGTCGCTGAGTGGCATTTCCACGCCGCGCGTGGCCGCGGGGAAGGGGGGGGGAGAGGGCGGAGGGCGGGCGGGAGGCGTTAAAATGGCGGCGCGCAGCCGGCCCCCGCGCTAAACCGGCCCCCGTGGTTCGCCCCGTGCCGCCGCGCGTGGCACGGTGCGGCCGCCCGCTGCCTGCTGCTGCTGCTGCTACCGCCGCCGCCGCCGCTGCTGCTGAGGTAAGGCCGGGGCCGGCTGTGGGGCGCCGGGGCTGGCTGCGGGGCGGGCAGGGGCAGGAATGTCTGTGCTGGTGGCGGCGGCGGCTGGGGCTCGGCGGCCGCTGGCGGTTGTCCCGGGGCTGCCGGCGCGGCTCCCTGGCGGCTCTTCGCTCCTTTGTCTGGCGGTGGCGGCCCGGCCGCGGCCCCGCTCCACCGGCGGCGGGACTGGCTGCGGGGGGCGGCCGGAGCGGCGCGGTGCGAGGGTGTCGCTTCGGTCTTAAACCCCCCCAAAACTGAGAGGGAGAAGCCGCTGCCAAAGTAATCCTGGCCGCCGAGCGTGCCTCGGGCGCTGCCTGCGCCTCGCAGCGTAGGGGAATGCCTGCTCGGAGCAGGGTGGAAGCGGAGTTGTGCCGCTGGAAAGGGTGCGCGGAGGGGCCGGGGGGGGTCCTTCTTTATTTATTTTTTATTTCTTTCTTTTTTTTTTTTGGCCTCTCATGAAGACATGCGCATTTGTTCAGTCTTGCCACCGCACTAGAGTCTGCCTAGAAACAAAGAACACAGCCTGGCGAAGTTGATGTAGGCTCCCAAAGTGGCTGGCTTCCCCCCCCCCCCCCCCCCCGCCTTTTCGTTGACTTATGCCATAGTTAAAAACCCGGAGATAATTCCTTGAGTTATTCCCCAATGGCTGCGGATGGAAACCCCTCCATACACAGTATCCACCACCCCCTTCTCCCCCTCGCCCCTGCCAGCCCTGGTTACGCGTTTGGGAAGGTGCAGCCATGCTCGCTCGGGCAAGTTCCGCCGGCCCCCAGCCCCGCGGGGTGACAGCTCTCAGGAGGTGTTGCTTTCCGAAGGGGAGCCACCCCCTTGCTGAATCATCCTGGAGCCATGGCCGGACGGCTCGGCCGCCGCTCGGGGAACACGATATTCCCCTCTCGAGCATGAGGTGGTGGCGAGGCGAGGCGCAAAGAAGAGACCTGTTTGCATTCGGCTCAGGCGCGGCGCACGCTCGCAGGGAGAAACCTTTCCCTTTCATGGCAGCAGGAGCTGCGGGTGCAGTTCGGAGCTCAAAGACAAGACGTGCGCTGCTGTAAGGAACATCCCCTGCCTTTGAGGTAGTGAAACTCCAGTTCGACTGCCTGAGCCGGCAGCTTTGGTTCCTCTGAGGACTCCTTTCTTGCATGGATGGGCTTCGTGCAAGATCACCTGGCTTGGGAATTCATCTTGCTCAGTGGTGGCTCTTAGCAGTAATCTTGGGATACGCGTCTGTGTCCATGCTGTTTGCCTAAAACTAGTTTGCGCTGTCCTGGTGAAAGTCATTGCCTTTGTTACTGCAAGGAAATAATGACTTTACCTTTTTGGGTCAGATGCTGAAGTGCTGCCAGGTATCCTGCCTTTATTCAAAGCATGCCAAAACGTATGGGAAAGGAGGGAGAGGTGGGATGAGCCCTTTTGAGCTGGAGTGTATCAGGCAAGACTAAATTGCAGCAGTTGTTGGACACGTAACGAGATCCTGTAATTAGTTGTAGTCTATACCGTGCTGAAACTATCGAGTGTCTGAGCTGGAGCAGGCTGAATTAAGCTGGTTCTTCTGGGATTATGCAGAGGCAGAAGTAATGCAGTTAAAGTTTCCATACAGCAGCTTCCATGGGGTTGCAGAGATGTTTTCCCCCTCTGGGTCCTCCTTGCGGGTATTTTGCTTTTAAGGTAGTACATGGAGGCTGCAGTGGTGCTGCTGTCCACGTTGGAGAAATACCTTACATGGCACAGGCCTTGGGGCTGTATTTACTAATGAAGGTCCAAATCGTGCACCTCAGCTCCTGAAGGAAGGACTTGAGGTTCAGGTTTGTGCAGATCTGATGGATTTAAAGGACTCTGGCTTTAAAACTTCCCTGCCCCCTCGCTGTCTGTACCCCCAAAATGATGTGTGTTAATGGTCTGGTGCCCCACTCCTGCAGTGGGGCAGGGTCCCCACGGGGCTCTGTTTTGCTGTGGGGCTGTACTCATGTGTGGCAGTCACACACAGGCAGACCCAGGAGGCTGTGCAGTTACGGTGTGTGGGCACCAGCCCTTCATCGGGTGCTAATTTCCCTTGGTGTGTGCATGTGTGTGTATATATATATATAGACATGGTACATATTTAAATGATGTGATTTTAAAGTAGTGATGGCCCAGAAAAGTTTGAGAGCTATTTCAGAGCGTTTCTCTCTGAAAGACAATGGACTGTGCAGAAGCTTCTAGGTATTATGGGCTGTGCTTACAACAGGAGAGAGTACAGTCAGCCCTCTCGAAAGGCAGCTGAGTTTTCCTGGTTCAGCATGTATGCCGCTCTGTGCCTATGGCAGGCCTGGTTCTATCTTCAGCTGGTTTGGGATACACTGGCAGGGGCCCAAAGCAGCCCTGGTGGTCTGTAAGGAAATGAGCCCCTCAGTGCTGTAACCTTGGGGTTCTCAGCCTCCTTGCAGCATCTGCCCAGGTCAGAAGTCAAGGTGCCACATCCTGCCTACCACTGATGGGAGTGAGGGGTCCCCTTGGAGAAGGAGGCTGCCCTCCCAGGGAAGGTGACTGAGCAGTGGGGCTGCTGGGCAGTTGTCCAGCTGAGGTGTTGGGGTGTCGCATCCACATAGAGGATTTTGTAGTGGGTTTTGTGCCCGGTTCCCCTTCACAAGCGGTGGTGACCTCCTCTGCTGCCTCCTTCCCTGCTGGGGAATGGCTGGCAGGAGGCTTAAATGATATTCTTGGATTTTTACTGACCTAGAAGTTTTCTCTTGGGCTTGCCCCAAGATGAATGCTTGTGCTGCTGCCAGAGAGATTTTGAGAGGCTGTTCTGTGCCTTTAAGGGAATCTCAAAGTGGGGGTTAAAAACTTGTGGCTCAAAGCGGGGGAGGTTGGATTTCATTTGCAGCACAGCTCACAAATCAGTTCTGAAGCTGGTGCTGTGGTGGAAAATGTGGCCCTGCTTCTAGCCGTTCCCTTCAGTCTCTTCCTCATCCTTGTGAAGCAAGAACAGTCTTGCAGAAAACAAACCGGCACTACTCATTTTAGCCATCCCTGCTTTCTCAGTTCACTTCTCCATATGGCCATAGGAGCAGTTGTGTTGGCACAAGGACCTGGCATGCAGGGGCAGGACAGGATGAGGCTGGACTGCTGCTTGTATTAGCAGCACTGGCTTATGCTGAGTTAAACTGGTGGCGAAACTGCACTGCTAGCGTCTTGCAAATGGCTCTTTCTTCATGCACGAGTCAAACCAGGGCTTTCCTAGTCCCCAATACCCACTGCTTAGTCAAGAGCCTGAGAGCAGAGGGAGATGTTCTTTGTGGCCAGTGCAGGCGCAGGTGATGATGATGAATCCGCAGTCAGGGTTTGGTGACTGATGCCTCAGCAGGACCCCCCTCCTGCCGTGCTGGTGCTGAGAGCTTGGCTTTGGCAACTCACTGCGTGACTCAGGCGTGTTGGGAAAGAGGGTGCAGCCTCCAGAGGAGGAGGCGATTCTGACCATGAGCATACTAGAAGTCACGTGTGGGAACTAAGCTGAGTACTAGAAACACGAGGCTGCTCGTTTGGGGGGAGGCTGTGCACTGAAAGTGGAGTTTGCTTAGATCTGTTTCCAGAGGCAGTCACAGGAGCTGTGGCCCTCTGCTGTGCTCTGAAAGCAGAGTCTGGATGTCCAGCCAAAGAACAGCTGTCACTGCAGACAGGCATGGTGGCACCCTGCATTTGGGTTACCCACATCCAGCTTCCCAGCACCTAGCAGGCAAAACATGAGGAAAGTCTTCAGCGACAGGAGAGAAATGCTCAGCTGGGGAATGGTGGCAGTGGTGGGGAGAGGATGTCTTCATTGAACAGTGTGTGTTTGCTCTGAAAATCCTTTAAAAGCTCTGAAGCTCAGGCTTGCTTGAGCTGCTCTTTGCCAGATGTAATACTTGGGGTAGAAGCATCAATTCAGTGTGGACAAGTTGATGCAGGAGTTGTTCCCTCTTAGGTGATAGGGAACCAGTTGCCCATGTGTAATGCACTGGTTTGCTTGTTCAACTGGTTGGGTTTTTTTGGGTTGAGCTTCTTTTTAATCAGTGTAGTGCAGAGCTGTGGGCAGTACATACATCCTTCTCTAGGGCAGTGCCTGATCTGTCACACGGTTTAAGCACAGACTTGTCTCTCTTGCTGAAGCGCAGCCTTTAAGCCGGAGCATTTATTAGAACAAAAGACTTGTAATTCTCTGTTCACCTTTAATGCAGCATCACAGGTACTTTGTGCGTGTGTCTGCTCCTGGAACAGTTCCTCCTTGTGCCCCCTAAGCATAGAAACTGTGTACATGCATCCTTTAGGTTTGTTTTCTGTAAGTTCCTCTGTGGGTGCAGATTGCTGCTCCTTGATGGATGATTTACCTGAGCTTGTGCTTGCGGTGCTCTTGCAGTCAGGCATCTCTTGCTTGCTAAGCCGTTGTGTGTTGTTTTAAAAGGAGTGTATCCTCCCCTTTTTCCATGCCATCTTCCAGGAAGGTTTGTCTACCCAGAGCGATGTTATCTTCTCCCATTTTAAATGGTATCAGCAGATACTTACTTTTTCCCTTCTCCCATCCTAATGGTAAGTACCGAGCTGTCTTGGATTACTCACACGGAGCAAATCTGTGGCTTGGCCTCCAAATTACATGTCTGTACTCAGCAAGGGTGAGGTCCCCTCTCTGGAGCCCAAGTAAAGATGCCAGGATCTTACTCCGTGTAAAAGCACATTGACTGTATGGAGCTGAAAACCTGGTGGCCGTTTAGGTCTGAGGGCTTCTGAATGCATAAAATCAGAGCGACTGCGTCTGTGTAATCCAATCTGCTCGTGAAAGCCTTGCAGAGGGCTGCGTGCTGCAGACATAAGCTGTGTCAATAAGAACTCTATTCACCCTGGAAAACAGCCTCGTGATCAGCTTTGACTGGCGGCTTCCTAAGGGAGGGCCTTTCCTGAGAGAGCTCCAGTTTTTGTCGGCACTTCTGACTGCCTTTTGGACTCCCACTTACTGTTCTTTCCTTCCCTTATGTGCCGGGAGGGTGCTGGGGCAGAGCACTATAATGGGAATGTGGGGGGAGTTTCCTTCCTTGCAGCGCAACCCCTCTGCCAAAGCAGTACTTAGGAACACGGAGGCAAAGGGATTTCAGAGAACAAGAGGTAGGACTGTAGGTTGCTCTGTGATGGGGTGCACCTGGAGCGTGCTTGGGATTCTTTCCTGTAGAACAGTGATACAAAACCCCTGTCCTTGGAAAAGTCTTGGGTGGTAATGGACAATATATGCATGTTAATGGGCTTTCTCCCCGTGGTTTTGCAGATGTGTGTGTTACCCAGCACTGGTGTTGGTGCCGTTCCACTCTCAGCAATGCTGGCACAAAGCCGTACCAACAGCTGTCATTTCCTGGTTGTTACTATTGAATAAAACTCAAACAAGTCAGAACTCTTATTCCGCTTTCTGAAGTGTTCTGCACCATTTTTCTTGGAGGAAAAATCTGCTTGAGCTGCTAAAAATGATGCTTATGAGCTTTTCTGAAAGCAGGGTTTAATCAATATATCTGGTTCTGAGCTGCTGTTCAGCGCACAGTGTTTGTGCAAATGGCGTTTCCTGTTGCATTACAAGGGCGACACTCAGGGTTTGCTCTGCTCAGGTCTTACCCCCTTCTCTCCGGCGCTGAGTTACCAAGAAGGACACTGGACTGTCACTTTTGGGTGATTCTTTGTTCCTGTGGGTCTCTTGGTCTGTCTGTCCCTTCCGTTTTAAAGCTTCAGCTCCGTGCTCAGGTGATGAGTTGAAAATGAGCTCATCTCTTTGTCTTTCTGGGTTATTCCTGTAGCCGCAAATGAAAGCTCAGGAATATAATTGGGATGTAATATGCACAAACTCAAAAAAACCCACCCCAAAACCCAGCCCAACAGAAAATGAAGTCATGCAAAGCTGTTATTTGAGAGAAATGCAATTATGCTTTGAGCCAATTGAGGCTTGACTTGATTTCCCAGGGTTTGCTGGTGATGAGGCAGTAAAACCAGAATTAACTCTTGATGTACGCCTGTCCTGAGCCAGGAATTTGGCTGCTGAAACCCCAGGAAGCCACACAAAACAGTGGAATCCCCTCGCAGGAGGCCCTGTGCTGTTTGCAGTGGGTGAGTCCTGCAGTCCCATTGCCTTGTCTCTCCCCAGCTGATTCCCTGCGATGAAGCCCTGACGATGAAGCCCTGACGTTGCTGCGGGAGCTTTAATACCCGTCTGTGAGTGGTTTAGGTGGGATCGGCCCCTGGGCAGAGCCGGGAGGCCAGGGATGGGGCAGGAAATGCTGGTTTCTCTGCTGCTGCTCCTGAAGCAGGGAGGCCACTGCTGGGTGATGTGGTTTTACTTCCTGTTCCCGAGCTGTTTGGGTCAGAAGTAGCGGTGTTTTTCCATATTAAGATGTTTGGCTTCATTCTGAAGGCAGCAATAAATGTCACACCATGCACAATGCGCTGCTTATGTTTCGGAGGCTCTTTATGGCTGCCTTTGACTTTTAATTTGGATGGTGAAACCTTTAGTAGTACTTTTTCTGCTGCATAGATCTGCTTCTCAAGGCAAACAAAGGTTTTATTTTCTCCTTCTGGTTTGGAAAGAGCCTATGAATGAATGCTAGGGAGGGACTCTTCATCAGGGCCTATAGTGACGGGACAGGGGGTGACATGTTCAAGCTGCAGTAGGGGAAGTTCAGGTTAGATCTAAGGCAGAAGCTCTTCCCTGTGAGGGTGCTGAGGCGCTGGCACAGGGTGCCCAGAGAAACTGTGGCTGCCCCATCCCTGGCAGTGTTCAAGGCCAGGTTGGACACAGGGGCTTGGAGCAAGCTGCTCCAGTGGAAGGGGTCCCTGCCCGTGGCAGGGGTTGGAGCTGGAGGAGCTTTAAGGTCCCTTCCAACCCAAACCAGTCTGGGATTCTATGAAATAGCGCACAGGCCTGTAGCTGAGCAGGAGGGAGCTGGCAGGTCTGACTTGGGGATGCAGGGACACCTCAGCCTGCTTCTGCACTCCTTGATCCCTTGGAGATAATGCTACAGGAGTTCATTGAGATGCTGGGACTTAGTTCGTTAATGTTTGGGAAGCGATCTTTTGGTGGAAGGCTCTGGGACTGCAGGGCAGGGTGGTGCTGGTTGTGCTGTGCAGGGCTGTGATGCCAGGAGGGATGCATGTGGGTTGATGGACCGGTCATTACAGCGGCCCTAAAGGCTGGAGTGGTGAGCTGCCGAGTGTCCCTGCCTTGCTGATGGGGAAGCCTGCCCTGTAAAGGAGACCCAGCTCATGCAGAGGAGCATCATGGCCTGCTGGGAGCCATGGCTGGCTGCAGGGCTGCTGCTGGAGCTGTTCTCCAGAGCACTCAGAACACAGCATGCAGAATGTCACCGCAGGCTCTGAGATCCAAAACCAGTGGAGAAGAGGGGACTGGGCTCTTCCCCGGCTGTGTGGGGCAGCAAAAACATTTCTCTTTCCCAGATCTGGCCAAACCTCTTGATCAGTGCTGTTCACTCCTGATCAAGCCACTTGGTTGTAGGATGTCCTCCCCTGGCTACAGCCAGCAGGTCAGGATGGAGGGATCTCTATAGCCACACCAGATATCAGTGGGATCCTTTTAAATACAATCTGAACGCCTGAAAATAAATGCTGGTCCAGGGGGGGTGTATTGCACCTTCAGATATAGTGGCGTTATTTCTGAGGTACAAAAAGAAACATTAGCATGGATCCATCCATAGGGATACAGGTGGTCTGTCCTTTCTCCGTAGCCTCTGGGTGCTGGGTGTATAGCACTTGACCTCTGGATCCACAAACTGATGCCTCTGTTCTGGGTGACCAAGGCCCCCATGAATTGGGCTTGCCTTGGGTACTCAGCAAAGCACTCAGTGCCCTTTGTTAAGCACAGGCCTGGTAAGGAGCTGACGTTGGTTGTGCTCTAGGCACGGTCTGGCTGATGCAGCAGCACCTTTCGCAGGATGCTGGAGGAATCTGTGCTGCAGGTCATGTCAGCAAAGCCAACCAGAGTGGGATGAATGGTGAGCCCCTGCCCTCCTGCTTACCTGCAGTGAGGTGACCCCCATGCTGAGGCAGAGCCATTGGCTACTCCAGCTCCCAGGGCATCCCTCCCCTTGAGGGCATCACGAGGAGCTGAGCCTGCTGTTTCATGCCCTTCACATGGGTTTTGCAGCTGAAAGATGCTCTCTCTGTCCTCCCTGCACTGTCCTTATTCCTCTACTGTGTGCTTGGGCTCGCAAGTGCTAGTCCTGGCTGAGGGATTGGGCAGGAATGAGGCCTGGGCCCCACAGGCTGGTGGAAATGGTGGTGAAAAGAGAAGCTGGAGCATGCCCAAGGCTGAGGAGAGCATCTGCAAGGCTGAGACTGAGCTGGTTGCTGACAGCTCCAAGTAACCAGCTAGTTCAATGAAATGCTACTATAGCTGTGTACTGGTTAATAAGAGTAATGCTTAATCCAGCCACTGCATAAGGCCATGTAGCAAGGCAGATGCTTTTTACAAGCAGTAACTCCCTTCTTGAAACTAAAAGATTGGACAGTTTTGTTGAGCTGATCCTGTGCAATGGTAATTCACTGCAAAGTACACTTCAGACAACTGCCTGCTGGTTCCTGCTCTGCAGGCTTGGGGATGTATTGTCCTTCCCAGTGGGGGGACCAGGAGAGCAAATGGGGAAGGCTGGAGCTGGGGGCTGCAGCGCAGCCAAGCACTCCAGATCTGGGGCTGCCAGGAAGGGATGTGCAGTTTGTCATGTGCAGTTCGTTTGCTTTCTGTCAGTAAAATATAGATGTGAACAGGTGTGAGAAGCTTTTAGTATGAACATTGCTGATGTTCAGCAACAGACATGTGGCTGGTGACCTGCTTGACTCATGGATTTCTTTTGAGCATCCTCAGATACTTCTTTGGCAATAGAATCCCAGACTGGTTTGTGTTGGAAGGAACCTTAAAGCTCATCCAGGCTGGCTGCCATTAGGATGCAGAAACTTGCTCAGAGTTACACAGCAGTCACCTAAAGGAAAGAAAGGAAGGCAGCATGCTTGTTAAACTAACATTACAAATGGGCTTTTTACCTGTTTTTAAAGACATCTGGTACAACACGACTGCTGAGGGAGAGAAGTCCATTATGGGGATTGTTGGCTACATGTAACATCTTCGTGATAGGCAGACAGTGAAGCTGACTCCAAATGGGAGCGATGCAGGGAGGAAGGTAAAAACCTTAATATGCTGAATACTAGAAGAGTGAATTTAAATTCATCTAATGTCTGTAATCTGTGTGTTATTAGCTGTAATCTGCTTCCAGGAAGCATGCAGACTTGCCTTTCTTTCTCCCCTCTCTCCACAGAACTGCATTAATAAGAACAGAGTGTTTCTTCTGACCTCTGCATTTAGACTCTGAGCTCCTAAGAGCACCAGTTTCTCTTCTGTATTTCTGGTTAGCATCTGCAGGTAGTGAAAAGCTGCCACAAGTAAATAGCAATGCTGGAGGCATGTTACTGCAGTTCCAGGTCACTCAGCAAGGCTCTAATGCTGCCTGATGCTTACTGGAGAGTGGAACTGGGGCTACAGTTACTGAGTGTATGGGTGTTTTTAGGATGGTCTTAAGCCTGTGTGTTGCCAAAATGGTTCTCAGTGGGGTGATCCCAGCAGAAAACCTGCAAGCTGGGAGAGGGTTTGGATGCTGTGGGTTTGGGTATACATCTTTCTGGGGGTGTACTGCAGGGGAGATAAAAAGGCAGTAGTATGGGTGGACTTGATGGATTGTTGTTCGCTGGATTGTGGAGATAGAGGTGAGACTGGCCTTAGGACTGTTTGAGTCTTCAGGATGGGGGGAGAGTACTGCAGCAGCATCCAGCACCTCTGGGTGGGAGGTTCTCACAGCTGACTCCACGCATCGACCTGTACTGAAGGGCAGAGCCTGTGCACACGCGTTTGCTTTGGTTCCTGCACAGGTGTGATGCTGCTCATCCTGGAGATTCAGGCACCCAAAACGAGAGAGAGAATTAAAGCATGAGATCTGCTTGCTCCTGACCTGAATCCCCTAATCATAGCCTGGCGTAAGTGAAGGTCTTAGGCTGGGTTGAGTAGAGGGCATCTCCACACAAGAAAATGTTTATCTGCCCTCCCTGTCCCAGAATTAGAGCTTACTCGTGATGAAACACAGTTGTAAGGGTTAAACCTGCCTTGTGCTGGACCTGCTGTGTGTGACTCTGCTTCCCTTGCTGCAGGCACTGGTGAGGATAGGTGAGTGCTCCTGGAGCTCCCTGTCCCCAGGACACCTCCCCTGGGTGACAGGAGCACATCCTGGTGAGTCTGAGCCTTTTACAACTGCTCCTTCATTTGGTGGACTTGGATTAGAGCCTTAGTTGGATTTAATTTAGAGTCTGTGCTGTTACTTTCTGTTCTTCAGTCAGGAGGCAGCTCTTGCAGCAGTGCGGCTGCTTTCACTGAGCTTGGAGCTTGCTTTTGGCCGTGATGCCCTCCTAACCCCAAGCCAGTGGTAATCCCTCTCTTTCAGCATCATGTTCCCTTCAGTCCAGGTTGTAAGACTGCAGCAAGTGATGTAAGTCCAGCTGGGTTTTTTTTTCCAAACAGGTGGCTAAGATGAAAAGTCAGTTTTGGATAAAAGAAAAGGAACTTATTCCACTTTGGGTGGCTCCAGAACGAAGGAAAGGGAATTGTCAGCACAAATTTGCATGGGGGTGAAGGGAAGTGCATTTGTTTTTTAGTGGAAAGCTGCATAGTTTATTTATTAGATGAGAGGTAGAGATGCTTCAGCTGAGGGGTGGAGATGAAAAGGCAAACAAGGGGGGAGCAGGCCTTGTCTTTGTAAAGCAGTGCTTCAGGTTTTCTTTGAACAGTCTGGAAATTCAGGTTAGTCACTGTAAAAGTGAATAAATAATGTCTATGGAAAGCACAGCCCAGCTCGCACACAGAGACATTAAAATACTTGATAAAAGGACTTTAAAAGCATACTGGGCTCAAATCCTTGGTCGTGTAAACTAAGGGAGCATCTCTGGTGTTTCTGTTACTGGAGGACCTGGCTGCTGTCTTGGTTTTCCTCTCTTTTCCTTCCTGTCCCCGCCTCCCATGATGTGAAAGGTGTGTCTGTGTGGAGGGTTTGTTGCAGCACATAGTCAAGGGCTGTTGTGGAGCTCAGAGCACTTGATCCAGAGGCTCCTCCCAGCTCGATGGAGGTTGGTTTGTACAGCTCCCATGCACCAGGAGAGCATTGGTTCAGCATCCTGTCAGATACAGATAATGGAGGTTTGAGCATCCCCCACAAACACAGCACCATGAGAGGTCTTTGAGAGCCAGAAACACCGTGTGGTGGTTCCTAGAGGTTGAATTCACAGCTCACTGCCTTGGGATAAGCTGATAACAGATTAGTTGCTAATATCTCACTTGTGTGTTGATATTTCCACTGCTGTTACTGATACGTGACTGGGGGTCGGGGTTTTTGGGTCACACGGTGGAGTGCATGAGCCAGATCCATTCGGTCTTGATACCCTGTTTATATGATGTGTTTGGGGAAGATAGGAGGAGTTGTTGCCCGTCTATCTCCAACCTGTGACTCCTGCATGTTGGCCACATGAGGACAGCAAGGAACAGGACGAGTGTGCTGTACTGAAGAGCCACAAACTAGCTCTCACTTTGAGCGTACCATTGCAGTAAGTCTCTGGGCTGTGCCTGGTTAGGGTGCTGTTGGAGGGTGATGTAGTAGCTGGTTGAAGCCCTCCATGTTCAATTGGTGTCTTCTGTTTCTGCTAAGGAATGAATAAGCACTCAGGGCCAGGTTGGATGGGGCTTGGAGCAACCTGGTCTGGTGGAAGGTGTCCCTGCCCGTGGCAGGGGTTGGAACATAGAATTAACCAGGTTGGAAAAGACCTTTAAGATCATCGGGTCCAACCTTTACCCAGGACTGCCAAGGCCACCACTAAACCATGTCACTGTGAGCTTTGAGGTCCCTTCCAACCCAGACTATTTGTCCTGGTTTTGTCTGTGTTAATGAGTTAATTCTCATCCTAGTAGCTGTGTGTGCAGTGCTGTGTTTGGCTTCAGTGAGAATGATGCTGGTAACACACCGATGGTTTTGTTGTTGCTCGGCAGCACTCACCCTGATCAAGGACTGTTCAGTCTCTCGTGCTCTGCCAGTAAGGAGGGGCACAAGAAGCTGGGAGGAAGCAGAGACAGGACACCTGAGCCACACTATCCAAAGGGATGCTCCATACTGCAAGTCATGCCCAGATATAAACTGGAGGGAGTTACCTGGAAGGGACCAGTTGCTGTTCAGGTTGGGCTGGGCATCGGTCAGTGGGTGCTGAGCAGTTGGATTGGGCATAACTGCTGGTCAGTGTTTGTTTTCCCTTTCTCCTTTTAGTTTTATTTTGTCCCTCTTTGTTATCTCCCTTATCATTATTGTTATTATTATTAGCAGCATTATACTGTGCTTTAGTTATTAAGCTGTCTTATCTCAACCTGTGGGGTTTACATTCCTTTGATTCTCTCCCCATTCCACCCAGAGGAGGGTAGCGGGGGGTGAGTGAGCAGCTGAGGATGCTGAGCTACCAGCTGGGATAAACCATGACCCTCTTCTATTCCAATGCTTGGATGAAGCTGATGTATCAGACATGGCTGTGGCTTTGGTGAGAGGCCAGGGCTGCATCTGAGGAAGCTTTGGGGACTGTTGATTGAAGGTTCCTGTCCTGGCGGGTGAGCTCTAGGGTAGGGTTTACCTTGCGGAGCATAAAGCGTGTGTTCCGTGTTTGCTTTGTGGCTCATGAGCATACGTGTGTGTTTGAAGTCCCTGCAGTTCAGAGGGAGCCTCACGAGCCTCGTGTGATCAAAAGAGGCTCCTGGCTCTGCAGGCTGAAGGGGAGGCTGAGCATAGACAGGCCCGTGGTGGAGTCTGTGTGTTCGCTGTGCCCTTAAGGTAAAGGATTAAGCTTGCAGAAGAGGAACGAGGTCAGGTCTAGACCGAGGAGCAGACTCTGGAATCCAGCCAAGAGTGTAAGTGAGGTTTTTCCTGTAGCAGCATCCTCAATGTGGCACTTGTGTTGACTTAGCCGAAAGGAGGCTGACATCTGTAGGTCAGGCCTGATTAAAAGGGAAGGAGGGTGGAGAACAGCTCTGTGGAATAAAGAGGATTTAGAGATAACGGTGGGCGGAGATGCCTGGCCCTGAACTTGGCAGAATTTGGCTTGGCCTTGGGAATCTCCGCCTGTCTGGCAGCAGGGACCTCCTGATCCCCAGGTTCTTGTCAGCCTCTGCAGCGCTGTGGCTGCTGCTCCCTTCTTCCCCACTTCATGGGTGTCTTCTGACCAATCCCTTAAGCTCTCTTCTGCTGCTGCTCAAGGGAAGCCTTTACACGAACCTCTGGCCTGCTGTGAAAACCCTACCATGAGGGCAGCAACCACCCTCCACCTTGTGTGTGACAGGGTTCAGTGTGCGAGTTGCTTGCTGGATGCAGATGAAGGGTGCTGTGGTGCTGAGCTGCGCTGTGGTGCTGAGTGTTACATGCTTAAGGCTGCTTCAGAAAATGTTTCTGTGCTCATTTTGACCTCTCTTGTGTCTTCCTGCCCAAATGCAGCTGTGGTGGTGGCTGAGGATGCTGGAGACTTTCTCTTTGCTGAGAGAGGAGGATGATGGCACTTGAGAAGCTCTGTAGAGCCCCGTGTTGTGTTCAGAGCTGGCTCACGAACACCAGCTGCTGCTTTACTTCCCCACTGAGCATGCTGCTCTCTCAAGTGCTTTGTCACTGAGGATCATCTGTGGTGAGTGACCTGAGGCGCAGGGGTGAGGTGACACTGCAGGCAGTCCTATGAAGGAGTGTGCTGCTGCAGGAGTCAGGAATGCAACTTCTCTGTTCCTCTTCCTTAGAGTCCTTCAGGGGCTGTTCTGATTTTTCCACGATGGTTCCTTTTAGTGGAAAAAGGGTTTATTTGATTAGATGAAAACTTCTGTGGTAAAAATCTGACAGAAGAAGAGCACTTGGCTTCTCCCTGAAGCAATAGTTTTAGTTTCTAAATGAAAAACTTTCCTAGCAAGATAAAAATAGAGAATTACTTTATGGGGAAAGTACTCATTTGCCTACTGACTCTGCTGGGCAGCCTTCAGCCGTGAGGAAGGAGGAAGATCGCCCTCAGCTCCCCTGGACCACGATTAGCCCTGGTGGCTCCCCAGTGAGGCATCCAGAGCTACACTGGAGCTGTGCTTTGAACCTCTGAATTTAAGGTATGTGTGAATCCTCATGAAAACTTGCTGTTTCAATGCTGCTTCCCTCCCTGTAGGACCTGTTGCACCATGAAGCATGTCCAGTGGTGCATGGGTGAGGTTCTTCATGTTCCTGTGCTTGGTCCAGCGAAGGAGCACTGAGAGCTGTGATGACTGCTCACATCAACCCATTACTAACTATTGTACTGAGGGCAATAGTAGCATAAGCACCAGTGCCCTTACATAGAGTCCTGGGCCTCTCTTTCAGAACACTGGCAATTATTTGGTGATTTTGTAGAAAATAGATTAACTTGGCTCTCATTGTAGTCCCTAAATTCATCTCCAGCTGTGATAAGAGCCAGGATTGAAGCCTGAGTCCCCTAAAATAAAATGCAGGTAATTACCCCACTCCATCATGTGCCTGTACTCAGCTAACAAAGGCAGCGCCTTCAGCAGACAGGCCCTGCTCACAAGTGATGCCAAGCCTTGGAGCTGCCTGCATGGCAGTGTGTGCTTGCTCAGAGCCTGCAGTCCTTGTCTGCATCCCTCTTCAGCTGCTTAATCCCTCGGTACTGCTGCCTTTCTCCAGTCAAGAGACTTCTGGCACCAGTGTGTGTGTTAAGCTTCAGTGATGGTTTGTGTTACGGCAATGGCTGTGGGGTGCCGCCAAGGTCAGAGTCTGCTATAGAACTCTGCTGTGCTGCCCCTGGCAGGTCAGGGGACGTGTTGGACATTGCTGCTTGCCACCTCTGCATTGGCTTGGGTTTAGAGGCTGGGGCAAGGCAGTGTGAGTGCAGAGCAGGGTGATTCCTGAGCAGGGCAGGCTGCTGTGAAGCTTCCCTGCCTGGCCACTGACCTCAGGTAGGTCACTTAAAGCTGGTTTTCTGCAAAGGGACAGCTTGGGTTAAAGTTTCTTGATGTTTGAGTCCTTTGCAGTATCATGATGTTGGACAGTTTCAAATATCATTTTTCTTCCCTGTGCCATACCTCAGTTTGACTGTTGCCCTGCAGTGACACAGGAGTTAGTAAACAGGGGAGAAAAACAGTCCTTAGTCTGAGTCTAAGCATTGGCTGTAGCCTGTAGGAATGTGTCTGCAGTTCAAAAACCATAAGGCCTTATTTTCAGCCCCTGCCATCTCTTTAGATCCAGGCTGCTTCCCGAAAGCCACATTGGCTGGTGCTGTAATTCAGAGGCTGTGTGTGCAGGCAGTGCTGGGTGCTTGAATGCAATCCTTGCACAAAACCTCATCTGTATGTAGATACCAGCACGTGAACAGTGGTGGCTGTGTGAGTGGATAAGCGGGTCAGGACCCCTGAAAATAGAACCATATTGATGTTGTTAGCAAAAGCTGGGGAGCATGTTTTCCTTGGAAATTGTTATTCAATACTGTCCTTGGTTCCTTTTGAATTAAACATAGCGTTAAGAATTGGTTTGCTGGAATTCTGACTGTTATGGAAGATTGGATGTTGGGTGGTTGCTGTGAGCAGCCAAAGAAGCAGGCATGACCCGAGCAGCCAGCAGATGCAGAGGCATTGGCAGCATTGGCAGCAGGGAAATCAAAGACAAGAGGACCCGTGGAAGAAATATGTACAAGGTAAAACTTGCACAGCCAGCCCTTATGCAGCAAATAAAGCAAGGTCTTGCTGACCTTGGCAGCTGTACAGGGCAGCCTCTGCATGAGAATGACTTGTGCTTAATATGCTAGAGAAATTATTCAGGGACAAATATCCCTGTTTGCTGCAGCGCTGGGGATGCTGTCTTCTCCCATCTGCACTTGCAACACGAAGCATTGCAGACAGGGTAAGAGGAGCAACTCGCCCTCCTCAAGCACTTCCAGTTCTCCTTGCTGTGGCCTGGAGAAGGAAATCTGGTACTGTCCTCACAGCAAAGCTGGACCCTGCAGTGCCGTAGAGCAGGTGGCTGTGAGGGCTGGTAGTGCCAGGGTATAAAGGCAGTGTAACGGAGGTCTTCCTTATTTCGTCCCTGCAGCCTGTGTCTGCTAATGGAGGTGTGCTCGGCTCGGGGCGCAGAGGAGTGCTGTGCTCCCCATTCTGTGCTCTGCTGAGGCCCTGCAGACTGCTTAGACGCTGGTAAAGCTCTGCTTTCCCTACAGACCCATGCCGGCGCCTGTGTACAGCTCCGGGGCAGCCTGAGCCCCCTCACCCGCTGCGCAGCGTGGGCCGGAGCTGTGACACCGCCTGTGCATGGGGGCCCCCCCAGGCAGGGGGAATCGGGACAGATGGATGGGAGCTGGCTACAGGCTCAGCTCCCCACGTCCTGGGGCCAGGCCAGGGCCTGCTCTGCGCCTGCGCGTCCTTGCACTGGTGCTGCTTACTAACCCTTGCTGCTTACTACTGCTGCTCTACATGGGGTGTCCTTTCTCAGCCCCATCAACACCTGTGTTCAAGAGCACAGCTATCTTGCGAGTGGGGTGTCTGTGTGGGGAGAGGGGCAGGGACAGCGTGTGCTGCTGTTGATCATGGGAAGTGTAATTAATGCAGGTATAAAGTGTTAAATGTTAAATTGAAATGGGAGATGTAGAAGCAGTCGATGGATCAATTCCAAGGCTGGGATGGAATGCTCAGGCTTTCAGACAATAACCAGATTTCCGATAAAATCTCCATTGTGTGTAATTAAAGGGGTTGAAATATGAAATCGAGTGTTAAGGGAGTGATACTTAGATGATGTTGAAAGAACAAAGATCCAGACAGAAGAGTCTTCCTGTCTGCAGGCACAGCCCTTGGCTGAGCAGAAATGATGTGGAGCTCAGGGGCTGTACCCAACTAGAGACTGAAACCACAGAAATGGTGGGAAAACCAGGAAAACCTATGCTGCAGTGCTGAGCATCGGCCTGAATGGAGAAGAGGCCATCTGGACCTGATAGCTCCCTTTAGTCTGATAGCACTTCCAAGACCTTGGTCTGTACATGTGCACAGACATCTACACCCAAGTCAGCCTTCCAGAGGAGTGATGACAGCCTCTTAAAGATGACACCAGTGGGAAGCGCTGCCACAGAGAACACTTCCCAAGAGTTAAAACTGCTCTTTGCCAGCTGCCACCATGTTTCACTGATACCCCAGCTAGTCAGTGAAGAGCCAAGACATGCAACTGATGTTTTGTTAAGGAGTGGAGTTAAGGAGAGAAGTAAGGCTGGGCTCAGCACTGCTGCTGGTGAGATGCGTGGGGTGTCCTAAGGCATTTCCAGGACATTTCTTTGAAGTTCCTGGTTTTCCCTTGCCCTGTAATCCATAAAGAAATAAGCAGAAAAGGCTCCAGAGTAGCAGCTCCCCAGTTTAACTGGCCTGCGAGTAATGACACCAAACAAGGCTTGCTCTAAGGGCAGCATCAGGCTTTGCTCTTCCAGTCAGCTTGATTTTCTGATGCTGGGAGCTGTGCGGGAGGCTGTAGGAAGCATCCATTCCCCAAACACGTATCTTTGCTCTCATCCCTAAAGGGATAACTCAGAATATGGGGCAGACGTAGTATTTACTGTGGGCACTCCACCTGTCAAGGTAACATTACTAAGGGGTGGAGGGTAAAAACCACTTCTGTGCTAAGTGAGATGAATGGACTGGCTCATAGCTCTGGGCTAACCATGTCCTGTACCTGTGATGGGATTCTCTGGGAAGGCATAGCTGTGAGGCTCTCCAGAGCGTTGGAAGCTGAGTGTTTGAAGAGTAAGTTCTCATTTTGGTGTATAATCCCCGTGGCAGCCTCTGCTGTGTGGTTTCAATGCTGCTGGTAACATAACCCCTCCAGGCAGCCCCTTGGATGTGCCCTGTGCCTGGGGTGGTTACTGCAAGCCCTGCCTTAGCCATGGCTGAGCAGGGCTCTTGCAGAGTGAAGTGGGGAGCGAGCACGGAACTCTCTGCGCAGGAGACTCTTGGCCCTTCTATCTAAAGGTCTCTGCAGTTTCCACCATGGTGTAGCTGAGGGAACCTGAGCTTTGGAGAAGTGCCTTTGTGCTGCAGCCTGTAGAGGAGCCGCTCCATTACCAAAGCCTGAACGGGGGTTACTTACGTAGCAGTGAAGGTTGCGGGTGAGACTTGCTGCATTGAGCTCCAGAAAGGGTTGGGAACTGTGGCATTTCAACCCAGACCAGTGTGAGATTCTATGGACAGTGAGCAGGGAAACCACAGCAGGCTCAGGAAGTTCCCAGAATTAAACAGTGGGAATGTGGAGGGCATTTGGATGGGAGATGGTGCATGTTTGCCTTGGGTGCTCTTGGGCACCTGTGGGTGCTACTGGCTCCTTGTCTCCAACTGGAACGGGGAGGTCGTTCTTCCTTTCCTGCTGCTCAGGGGCCTTGTCCTCTCTGCTCTCACCTGCCTGTGGATGGGAGCAGAGGGAGGACTCACAGGCCATGTACCACTGTGGAACATCGTGTTTGAAGACTTCCATGCTGAAGGGCCAGTCCAGCCTCCCAAGACTGCCTCTCAAGGAGGATTTTCTTGCCCTCCCTGACCGATTGAGCAGGGTCCTGATCCCAGTCTGCTGGGTTGTTTCCACCTGCATCTTCAACACAAGTAGGAGACCTGCAACTCTGGGCAGCACGGAGGGGTGAAAGGTGCTGTACACCCTGGCCTGCACACTTCGCCCTACTTAGCCTTCCTAGAGAGAATATGGAGGAGCAGAGATGCTGGTCTCCAGTCTTGGATGCCTTGATGCTCCCTATGCTGTATCCTCACCAGCTACTCCATTGGGTTGACTCTGTCCTTGTGGATTTGCCGGAGAAGCTCTCTGCAGTCTCCTTCCTATCATGCAGAGTTGGCTGCTCCTTGAGCACTGGTGTGTGCGTGATGGCTGTGTCGGGTCCCAGTCCTGTTTTTCCTGACCTGGATGCATGGAACAGCTTGTTCCCTGCTGTCTGTTAACCCTTGCAAGGACAGTTTGTCTTGTTTGTTCCACGCTGCTGTGCTTGCAGGGTCAGCTCTGCCTCAAGGCTTAGGGCAGAGCCAGAGGGAGTTAACTGCTGAGTGATGATGGCTCTCCCCAGCTGAAGATCTGCTCTCATGAGCTATTTAAGCCTCTGTTTCTTGGTGCCAATCAGATTAGCTGGTGCCAGGAAACAGACCACTGCCTGCTTGCTCCTGAATGCACCCTTTTTCCTCCTTACCTGTTTATCCCAGTGGAGCTGCTTCCTGCTCCGCCTCTGTTCTGTTCTTTTGCTTTGTTCCTTCCTTTTCATTTTCACAGTCTTACCCTGGCCCATCTCTTCTCTCCCCCAGGCTGTCTTGCTGGGGTTTCACATCCAGCCTTAACAACACAGTAAATCCAGTTCCCTGCTGGAATACCACTGCCTGCTCCGCTGTGCCCTGCATCAGGCTTTTCTTGCTCCTGACTGCCTCCACAACGCTTACCGCATTGTAACTCTGATTCCCTTCAGTGTGAAGAAGTAGAGATACCTGCACGTCAGTGGAGGCATTGAATGTGCTTATCTTCCCAGGGGAGAAAGGGGCACAAGCTGGGAGGGAAGCTGGGAAGCTGCAGTCCCTTCCCTAGGCTGTGTGTGTGTGCCCCAGGCACTGCTCTGCTCTCCTCCCCAATGGACCCTTCTACTCATGGCTGATTTCAGCAGTGGATTCGTTGTACAAATAAGCTCAAAACCCCCTCAAGCCCCCAGGACCAAGCGTTCCAGCCTGGCCACGTGTGCCAGAACAGGCCCATCCCCTGCCTCTTGCAAGGCCCCACCTTTATCCTTATTCTAAAAATACAGTGCAAGGACATTCCTTCCTAGTTACTCTGTTCTGTTATTCTGACCTCATTCCACTTCCCTAATAGAAAACTTCACTGCTCTCCTCTATTAGTGGTGAAAACAAACAAGACCGTTGGACTTCCTCTGGAAAAAATGCATCTGTATCACAGGGAATTGCAGGGAGCCAAATTTCCACTGCGGAGTTGGTGCTGCATGCACATGTTCCCTTGCATGCATCTGGTAAACAAAGCTGTCTTCACACTTAGGACAACTTCAACCAGTTTATCCTTTATATGTGCACTGCTTCCCCTTCCTGATCTGGAATAAAGTGCTCCTGTGCTGGTAGCTGGGGTTGCAAGAAGAGCTGCTCCTTTCCAGCCTCCCCAGGCAAAGTATATTTTGAGGCTTGTGGATGTTCTTGTAGGTGGGAATGAGAGCCAGTGATGGATTGCTAAACCACAGTGTAAATTCTCTTCCTTGGACACCTCTGATTGCCTCCCCTGCACTCTGCTCCTGATCATCCTCCTTCAAACATCCTTCTTGTGCTCTTAACAGCAGTCAGTTAAAACAGACTCCACTTGCCATCCATCCGCTCTTCCCTCTGCCACCTGCCAGGCTCCTGCCCTTGGCTGGGGGGGTTCAGAGTGCACGCTCCAGGCTTGAGGGATTATATCCCTGCTTGGGTTTTTTTCAAGCCAGCTTGGACAGGTACCCAGCCAGGCTGCCCATGAGTGGCTGGGGGCTGCGGGGTGGTGGCAGGAAGGACAGGGATGTGGAAAGCACTATTCCTGTGCCCTGGGTAGCTCAGCCCGCCTTCTGAGGCTGCTGGCTTTGATTTGGGTCAGTTTCGTGCTGCGTTGGATGCTGTCTGGAGAAAAGCATGCCACGGGCCTTAAGTGGGGAAATTGGAAGTGATTCAGGTCATTGAGACTTCCACAGGGGAGAGGAGTTGGAGGCAGTCACTCTGCAGATGCAGGGAGGCGAGGAGAGAATTGAAGATCTGAGGACGTCAGTTGGTGTCCGTGACTCAGGCATCTCGGGGACAGCAGAGGATGTTCAGTCCCTGGAAAGCTGATTCATCCGCCTGGCAGTGAGATGAAGAGCAGTGAATAACAGATCCTGGGGTGTGTGGAAGGCAGGAGGGGCAACACATAGCTCTGAACAGCTTGGGAAGTACCTTGAGGGTGACTTTGACTTCCCCCCCATGCCTTTCCAGGGCTTGGCTGTGTGGGCTCCTCTCAGTGTGCATCCCAACCCCTCTGTGTCCCACCGGGGCACCAAGCACACAGCTCCTGGTCACTGTGACCAAAGTGTGGTGCCAGAAGTGGCCCTTACACTTTGCAGGAGCCTCTTGGCTGGGTGCTTCCCTGCAAGCACTGCACTAGTGCTTATACAGCCTTCACCATAGTTGTTTCTTAATGCCTGATTGGTGTTCCTGTGTTTTATCACTGAGGGATAGGGAAGTAGCAGTCCCTGTTTGCAGAGGGATTAAGCAGCTTGTGACTTGTGACACCTATGGCTGTATTGGGGTTTGAGCTGAGAGTCCCAGCCTTGCACTTACAGACTAGAGCATCTTTCCTGTCCAGCTGGTGACCTGTGGTGACTGCCTGTATGAGGATAATGCCTTTAGGGCTTGGGCTGAGGCTGCTCTGGATTTTCACTGGCATATGGAAGTGGACAGTATGTTCTCAGTTGTTGCTGTGTTTGCTTTTCCTGCTTTCCTGCGTGTTTTAACTCCTTTCCTTTAATGCTGGAAGAAATTATGCTAAATAAATGGGATGCTTTTGTTCCAAGTCTTTCAGTCTCCTTCAGCCATTGCAGATTTGATTTATGGCTTAAGGATGCTGTTAGAATCTGAGTTGAGGAGTAAATCAAGTTCCCTTTTCCCAAGTCCTGAATCATTTCACAGATGCTTCTTGAGTACCTTTGTGTGTGGGATGCCCTTCTGCGTACCCATAAGTGATAGGTGTGTTTACACATTGTGTAATTCAGATGGATTTGAACGTAGCAGCATGAGGACTTTGGAGGCCTGCCCTGTGCAAAGGGGAGAATTCCTGTCTGGCCCAGAGTGATGGCTTTGTGATGTCTGCATTGTGTTCTGGTGCTCTGTGTTTGTACCAGACTGGTTTGCTGCCAACTTACTTATGGCTTATCCCAGCACTCCCGACAAAGAGTGCTAAAAGAAAAACCACTTCTGTTTGCTGTGAGTTCTTCCAGCTGAGAATTCAAACCACTGTGTAAATTAATGTCCTCTTTCTGCAGGCCTATGGTCACCAGGTAGGACAGCTCACACGTGAGTGCATAAACTACAGTGGGTGCCTTGGAGCACGTTTGTGCTTTAAGGAGATGGAGGATGGGACTGGAATGGAATTGCCTTCCTGTTGCAGAAAACATGACCCCGTGAGCTCTGTGATGGAGAGTCCTGGAGTGGAGTCTCCGCAGGCACAAGTACGTGTGCATGGGCAGACACCTCTGAAGCTCTGACCTAGGCAGGTCTCCTCTGCTTGACACCTCCCCAAGCCTCAGGCTTCCTCTGCAGCACATGAATGGCTGAGCTGGGCTCCTGTTCCAGGGTTTCTTTGCTTACTGGAGTACAGTGCCTGGCTGGAGGGCTAGCACTGTGCTTGGAGCTCGAGAGAGCCTCAGGTCATTCCTACCAGCAGGATCCCAGGAAGGGCAGTTGGGTAAAGGCATTCCCTCCCCTCAGCCTGCCCAAACACACTTGTCTCATTGGCAGGGACCTTGGGGGTGTCTTGAACACTGAGCAGGATAATCAGATAGGTTGTGGATACATCTGCTTGATCCTGTTTCTTAGGATTACGTGGTGGGGAACAAGCCTTAATGAGTGAGCCTTGGCCTCTCCTGTCTCCTCTGAATTTGTGTGACTCAATTGAGCTCTCTTTGTGTGAGACAGCTCTTTTTGTGCTCAGGGATGGCAGCATCCACCTCTGAAGCTGGCTGTGCTTTGTGCGGGGTTGGGATTAGCTGACCTCCAGACATCACTGCCAACTTGGGGTTTCTTTCCCTTTGTGCTTGCAGCTGGTATAATTGTGGTCCTCACCCCTCCCAGCAGTGCTGGCGCTGCAGAGGGTTTGAGCACTGCTTCGCAGCAGCACAGAAGCTGCTTCTGCTCCTCAGAGGCAGTGCTGCTTCCAGGGCAGCTGCCCTGCTCCAGCACAGGCCCTGAGCCTCGGCACCAGGAAGCTGCCTCCTGTAGGAACTGAAAGGGATGCGTCAGGCAGGTCCCAGTAAAATCCCAGACTGGTTTGGATTGAAGGGAGCTTAAAGCTCCTCCAGCTCCAACCCCTGCCACGGGCAGGGACCCCTTCCACTGGAGCAGCTTGCTCCAAGCCCCTGTGTCCAACCTGGCCTTGAACACTGCCAGGGATGGGGCAGCCACAGCTTCTCTGGGCACCCTGGGCCAGCGCCTCAGCACCCTCACAGGGAAGAGCTTCTGCCTGAGAGCTCATCTCAGTCTCCCCTCAGGCAGGTTCAAGCCATTCCCCTTGGCCTGTCCCTACATCCCTCATCCAAAGCCTCTCTCCAGGTTTCTCGGAAAGGGGTTTTGTCCTCTGACTGCTCCCAAATAAGCTGATGGCAGGAACTCAAAAGCCCAAAAGAACAGAAGTGTTTGTGTGTGGTTGTTCTGACAAAGCTATTCAGGGAAACAAGGGGAGTTCCCTTTGAAGCACCTTTGAAGCACCCGCCACATGCAGCCCATGGAAAGGGATTTGTTCTGCTGAGGCACGTGTGGGCGCAGCACAGCAGCTTCAGTGGCTGTGCTCAAAGACAAACAAAAAGCTCCTTGAATTGCAATGGTTTTGTAGTGCAGTTTTGGCTTTGAACCCCCCAGCACATAGTGGCAAATAGTTCCCAGCCCTCTGCCTGTGGAAGCTTTCGGGGAAGAGCTCGTCCTGCAGGAGGGGAGGGGAGTTCTTTGAACTTTGATGGCCAGGAGGTGGTTGGGATGTGAAGGATGAAGAAGGAAACCAGACTGTAAAGGTTTCAGGCAGCTGAGGGGATAGGAGCAATCGCAGTCCTCAGTGAGGAATGGCCGATTTCATAATGAAAGGGGTTTTTTTTTCTACTATTTCCTTAAACTTGGCATTTATTTTTCCTGTGATTGTGCTGCAGGGTGTAAATGTGGTGAATTGCGTGTATGCAAGGGAGGATAAAGTTCCCCATGTGGGTTTGTACTTTGTGTTTCCCTGCAGTGAAGGGCTTCCTTCCCTCACAGGGCTTCAGTTTCTCTTTTTCCCCTTTCCACGCTCTTCCCCCCACTATTCCCCAGCTGCCACCTCTCCAGGTAGGAAAGGTGCCTGGGCCATTCCAGGGCAGTGCAGAGCCATGGGGAGCACCCAGAGGTGAGTGATGGAGGATCCATCTTCCCAAGGGCAGCATCACTGCTGACCCTGCAGAGCATCTCCACAGCCATCTTCTGGGGTGCCACCAAGGCTGGTGGGCTCCCTGCGAGGTGGGACACGGTGTCCCATCTGAGGAGCAGGAGGGGTTTTCCTGTGCTGGTCTCCCCATAGAGGTCACCCGCAGGAACCCACACTGCAGAGCTGCTCCATGAGTGAGTTGGGGAAGAAGGATGAGCACCAGTAGCTCCTTCAGCACAGATGAGAGGTATTCACATGCCCGACCTGGTGCCACTGCTGCAGTGGGTTTGTGTCCTGCCAGCGAGGCTTCTCCATTGCAGCAGCACCAGGGGGTTGTTCTAGTTGCACATGTGGCTGCTGGGTTCTGCCATCCTCTATGAACAGAGTCAGCTCGGGGCTGAGTTGACTCTGGCATATGGTGTGATCCATGTGTAATCATGGTAATTCCTGGCCTCCATTAGACCTTGGACAGAACCTTGCCATGCATGGCCATGGTGGGGGAAACCTGCTCCTTTACTGAGTAACTGCAGAAGGAGGTTTATTTTCTCCTGGCTGTAAAGGTCTACCTTAAGTAAACTGTTCCCTGAGGGAGAAAGTGTCCAGGTACAGAATGTTCACAAAGGAAATATTTAAAGTGCTGCTGTGTCCCCAAAGTGTTTGCTTTCAAGTATGAGGGCCAGAGCAAAAAATAGAATATTAGTTTCTAATTTGAAAGCAAAAATAACCTCTTGCAGGCAGCAGAAAATTAATTGACCTTCTTTGGGCTCGATACTGCAGCCCATGAAGTGCACAAGAGAGGAGGAGCTGCGGAGGAGATGCCGTGTCCCCAGTGCGCAGCCTGCATGGGGCAGGGCAGGAGCTGGCAGGCCAGCGCCAGAGGAACTGGGGTCTCCAGGCTGGTTTGTGTGATTCAGGGTAAGAGCCTTGCTAATGGGACTTCAGCAGTGCCGGATCAATGCCTGGACCTAGTGGTATTTCTGTGTGGGGCGTTTTGCTGTTGAACAGCACTTCTGAAGCAGTTCCAAGCTTCTCTGTGATCCCATCATGGCAGCACTTCACTTGCCATGGGCTTTTCAAAGGCCCAGAATGAGCTGCTCTGATGTCAGCCAGCTGAACTGATGCCATTGTGTTCCTGGCTCTGTGGGTCCTAGATGAAGGTGTGTTCTCGTGTGTTCAGGAGAAAGGAAGGACTGAGGAAGATGCTTAGACTTGGTTTTCCATTGGAATGTGTCAATGCTGTTGGATGGTGGTGGTGTTCTAAAGACTTTTGTTTCTCTTTCAGAACAAAATAGTTCAATGTGCTATTTACATTGTTCCTGTTTCTCTTTGCCATGCAGTGTTTCCAGGAACATAGCATTTATCTGGAACACTGTTTGATAATGGAAGCATCTCACTGCTGTTGGAGTGTCCTCCAGTCTGGGTTATTGAGGAGGGGTGGTGGGTACACCAAGCTGTTCTGAACCCATTCAGGTGCCATGAAGAGCCAAGGTTATAGAATCATCTCAAGGCTGCAAGGACTGATAAGTGTCACTTGTGCTGCACCTGAATTTAATGCTTTAAGGAAAGGCCATAAAAAAGGCTTCTCTTGGCTCTGACAATATCTGGATACTCAGGACACATTTCTGGTTCGGGAGTGGGATGCAGATTGTACCCAAAGTGGTGGAAGACTCGAGGTGTGAATTTTTTGTCTGCCCATCCAGGCTGGCTGGCTCTAACCTGCACACCTGCGTAAAATGCAGCAGCCCAGCAGTACCGGGCTGAGCTTGGACTCAGGGTGAGACCTCAGTTCCTCTGCCATGTGCTGGTTCATACTGAGGAGGGGAGCGTGGACAGCATCACATATGCTGAAGAAAGGGTATGTCTGGAACTTGACTTCAGGAAAGCTCCAGTGTTCCTTTACTGTTCACACTGTCCCTGCTCACCCCAGGTGAAGGAAAGGGAATAGGTGCAGATGTCACTCACCAGGGCTGTCAGTCAGGGCAGCAGCACTTGTGCTTCTCGTCCAAGTGGTCATGACCTGGAAATACTTGAGAAACAACAAGTGAGGATCCCCCCCACCCTGCTGCTGAGCCAGGCTTTTCTCCTCAAACCCCAAACTCTTAAATAGCATCATTTACACTTGGGAGCCGCTTGAATCCACCCTGTCACATAAATTACCATCTCTGAACTCGGCTGTCAGGAAGCATCCTCACCAGTTGACATCCATGAGGGGTGTCAGTGGAAGAGGACTGGTTCTGTGGCAAGCAGGAGGAATTCAAGCAGCAAGTGAACATGTTTGTCCTCACGTTACCGCAGGTGGCGAGGGCATCTTAGGTCCGCTGCAGGCAGCCCTGCTGTGACCTCTGCTCCTCACGCTGCCCATATTCCCTTCACTAGCTGCGGGGCTGGCTCTGCCATGTGGAGCAAGCCCCGTGCTCCTGCATCTCAGGCAGTTACAGCCTGGCCCAGCAAGTGACGCTGGAGCAGGGACTCAGGGATATTACAGTTTCCTTACAGGGATAAAGCCACAGGCTTTTCTCTCTGCTGTGCTGCTCGCTCTGGCTTTGATGCTGCTGCCATTGAAATGAGATTGGGCCCATCTGGTAGTGGAAGAGATGAGCTGTGCTGGATGGATCTGCCTTTCTGGGAGGGGTTCAAAAGGCAGCACCTACCCTTTGTTGTATTTCCTGCACGCTAACGAAGTCTGTGTTCTCTGGAGCTACTTTTTATCCTTGCAGTATGTTGGGTTTGGCATGGATGCTTTCATCCCTCCTGTTTGATATAAGTGGGAGGACAAAGTGATGAAAATGCCAGTGTCCCATCATCCTGCTGTCATCTGCCCCATCCCCATTACCCTGCCTGTCCCCTAGAAAAGGATAACCAAGGGAATTGTAAGGATGCATCATGGTGGGAATAGCTACAGTTGTTTGCTGCCAGGAGTTGAAACGTGGAGAACTGAAGCTTGGCAGTGTCAGTGGGTTCCTGTTTGTGTTGTCCTGTCATGGTGCAGCAGCAGCATACAGCTTTGGGGTGATGGCAGCCCTGTGTGTGTGTGTGTCAGCTTCGCCCGTAGCCACATGGAGAGGGGATTTGAAGCAGTCCAAACACTCTGCTTGTTGACTTGCAGAAAAGCCCAGCTTGTGCTCCTCTGGGCTGAAATGCAGTGACTGCTGCCTGTGCTTGCTGCCCTCCCAGCACTGGCAAACCTCTGAAGCAGATTCCTTTATTTAGGCCCTCATTCAACAAAGCACTTAAGTACATGCTTGGTGAAGGCTTTCTTCTTTCCATTGATCTGTCAGCATGCTCAGAGTTAAGCATGTGCTGAAGCACTCTCCTGAGCACACAGCAAAGCAGTGATGGGGCAGCATGTGCTGGGCTGTCTGCCTGGGCAGGCTGCAGGGTTGAGGGCCCTGGCATTAAAAACTTACTCATTTATTTGGCTCCCTCCAGTACAAAAGCCCTTGTCCCAGGGTCTGAGATAAGTCTGTCCTGCTACAGGAGGGTGGGTTGTTTCCATAGCACAGGATATGCCTCTTGTCTCGCTCTTGCACATTGATCAGAGGAGTGTGTCCTGCAGGATGTGGGGCAGAGGGGGCTGTTTCCGTCAGCAGGACAGAGGCAAGTCTTTCTTCAGTCCTCTGTTTTCCCTCCCTCTAAGAGTTGTAAAAGAAACCAACCATGTTACATGTATCTGAATATCTTAATGTTTGTAGTTCAGTGTTTTGTAGGACTCATTCCATCGATCTTCCGTTAAAACCATTCCCTTCATCTTGAGGACTGAGCAGCCTAGAGCAGGCATGTACCAGTGTGTGTGTGCACGCGTATGCTCCTGAGCTACATCAACGAGAGCAGAATGAACGCTGGTCCTTGGGATTTCTCCAGGTTGGGAAGTGAATGGCCGATGTTCCTATGCTACATCTTGGTGTAAGTGTGTGTGACCCTCGGAGTCCGAGCTGTGGAACAGGCACTTAATCCCCAAGATGGTTGTATTTCAGCCTGCTCGGAGCAGCTTCTAGGGAGCATTCTTTCTAATCCCCACCCAGAGCTGACCTGTTCTAGCTTGTTTTGAGGAGCTGCACCCAGCCAGGCCCTCGCTCCCTGCAGAAGGTTTCCACACATCTTTTCCTGCTTGCCGAGCTGACTTGGACAGGGAGCCCACACATCAATAGAATGGATGGGGTTTGCCCCAGTTGCAGGACTGGAATTGATTTAGAGCATCTCTGTTCCTCACAAAGCCCAGAAGACACAAGCATGGCGAGATGTGCTTTTTTTCCCCCTTCCCTTTGAAGTTTGAAACACACTCAGCAAATCTGATGTTCGCAGTCTCTGTTTCCCACCTGATGTGCAGAAACGCAAAGGTCCTTCCAGAAGCACGGGTCACACCAACCATTGTGCTGATGCTGCGGGTAGATTGCGAGGCCCTGGGCAGGTTTTGTTGTGAACTTGACTCTGATGAGCCTGGAAAACACAACAGGGCTTTAACGAATGTTGGTTGGAATGTGAAATAATTTGATCTGTGAATCAAACGGCCTCTGTGCCCCACCCCCTGCTGCTGCTGACAGCCTCTTCCCACACTTCCTCGGGAGCATTGTTTCCATTGTTTCCAGCTCCAGTAATCTTCGGTTACTGATCAGTGTAATTGCAATAACACACCAATAATAAAGGAGGAATTTAAGCTTCCTTTTCTTGTAGTTGAAGGCTCTTCTCCTGCGAGAGCTTCGAGTCTTTAATAGCAGTCACACGAGCAGCATCCTGTGCCTGTGGAGTGTTGGCAAAACTGGGTGGCCGTGCTTTCGGGAGATAAAAGGGATGGATTTTGGGAGATGGGAAACAGTCCAATCCTATCAAGCAGCATTGGTACTGCTAATATTAGAATGGGAAGCTCTAGGGACAGCTTAACATTTTAGTGGATGCCAAGGAAGCCTTGACTAGGGATGCACTGGGAGTTGCTTGTTGTATAACACGAGTTGCTGGAGTCAAGAGGAATTTGAGTTGCCTTTGGTCTGGTGGAAAACTACAGCTGGGAGCAGCGAGTTAATGCTTTCCGTGTGTGTGTGTAGCTGAGGTGTACCTGGTGCGTTTGCTTTTAGTGTTGTAGGCGCTGCATCCATAGGAGAGCGACCGTGAGACCAGTCTTCATGTGCCAGCCCGTGCTCTGCCCCGGTGATGGGTGAGCTCAGTAGCCGTGGGGCTGAGCCGCAGCAGCTCCTGCTTTGTCTCCCAGAAAGCCACCGGCTGCTTTTCCTGCCTGAGCGTTTCCTACAGCAGGGGAGGGGCCCATGGGGAGGACGGGACCTCCATTAAAAGAGATTAAAGAGCAAAACGCCCTTCCCCGCTCCGCGCGGGCTGACTGCGGGGCCGGGCCGCGCCGCGCCGCTGGGGCTTCTCGGTGCCAGCCTGCGCCGCTATGAAACAGCCTCCGCTGTTGGTCGGCCGCCCGTGCCTACTGCTACAACGGTAAACGCCATTGGCCGCTTCCTCCTCGCAGGCGCCGCTGGGTGCGGGGGATGCCCCCCGGTAGCGCAATGGCGGCCGGGCAGCCCCGCGCCCCTCGGGCGGAGGGGGGCATCAGGGCAAGGGGGGGCATCAGCCGCGGCGGCTCCCGCCTCATTCTGTTTCTGTTTTCCCCGCAGGTTGCTGAAAAGTGCCTTTCCTGAAGCCGCCGCTGCTTGGATCGCTGCCTCGGGCCCTCTGCCCCGCGCCCCCCGCTCTGTTTAACCGGCGTCGCTTGCGGTCCGTGCCCCGACGGCAGCGCCTCCAGCCTCCCCGCGGGTTTCGGTTCTGCTCCACATTTACACGCAGCTCGCTCAGCCATTTTAATTCGGTTTTAGTTTGCTCCTGCCCCCGAGTATGTAGCAAATATTGAAAAGAAAAAGGGAAAAAAACCCCACAAAACGAAAGAAATCAGACGTCCTTTTGCTCGTTTTGATGCTCGTGAACCGTAATTTTTAGAAGCAAGAAATAGAAGGAAAAAATACCCCCAGAAAACGAAGTTTTCTCCCCAAGGACCGAGACCATTCCACAAACTGAAGTGCTGCCAACAGCATATGCTTTTTGCAAGAATAATTGAAACCATTAACTGGAGAGCACAGAATCCGTTTGAAAGTCTGCCAGTTCTTTGCAAGTAACTCCGGCAGTGGCACAAAATCTAACACTTGTATTTTAACTTCTACAATTGCACTTTTAGGAGCTGGCCTCTCATTTGATTTTCAGTTGTTCTGATAAGATTTCTATTTTATGATTGGCTTTATGTTTAATTCTTGTTTCGAGAAACACGATTTGACTTAAATGAAAACCTAAGTGCTGATGAATAGGAGTTCTACCAAAGCAACAAGTTAGTTATTTCTTCGCGTTTAACTTGAATTCACTTTTTTACCCTTTTTTTAAACAAACAAGAAGAAACTCAAGCAGCTCAGCAGTACCTGGTGCCCCCAGGAAGGGTGCCCTCGCTTGCTTGGTCACTTTTGGTTTTTACTATGGCTGTAAACGTTTCCCTGGTGCGGGATACGAAGTGGCTGACGTTAGAAGTGTGTCGGGAGTTTCAGAGAGGAACTTGTTCTCGGTCTGATGCAGAGTGCAAGTTCGCCCATCCATCACGGAGTTGCCACGTGGAAAACGGTCGAGTTATTGCCTGCTTTGACTCCCTAAAGGTGAGGACTGACGCATGCATTACCTGAGCTCTCTTGCTCTTCCTTCCCTCTGGAATGGCTCGGCGTGCTGGGGCGCGGGGTGTGCACAAGCACTCTTTGTTGCTGTTCCTGCAGGGAGGATGCTGCTGGTGTGGGATGTAGTTGCTGAGATCCAGGGTACAGTCAGTGCCCTGATGCATCGCAGGAGAAGAAGGGTTTACCCACCATTTCCAATGGCAGCTCACGTCTGATAAAGCTGTTCCCAAAGTGGAGATCGTGGGCATTGAGTGAAACTGAGATGAGGGAAGCAGAGAACTCAGTGCTGTAATTTATGTCTAGAGCACATGGGCAGTGCATTTGATGCCGGGCTCTGAAATGTGCTTTTAATGAGCAGAAACGAGAGCAGCATTTTAAGATAATGAATCAGCTTCATGTGCATTTCCTGGAGATGGAGTTGCAGATGCGCTCAGACACTGGCCCGTGGATGGGAAACAGCCAAAATATTTGGAGAGCGCTGCTCCAAGAAAAATGGGTGTTGGGAAAAGGCTTTCTGTAAGGGACATGTGAATGCCGTGGTTCTGCTAGGCCTGGCCGAGTCACAGCCCAGCCTTTTGCTAGCACTCATCTCTGTGGAGCTGATTTTGCAGGCAGTGAATGGCTCTTGGTTGCTTTGTCACTGTTGGAGCTCCAGGGGTGACTTTCAGAAGTGACCAAGTGCCTGGGGGCTGAGTTGGGGCAGGGGGATAGGGGCTCGCAGGAGGAGGTGGCATCTCTGTTTGGGGCTGCCTCACCATGGTGCTCAGGAAAGGAGCATCCACTTTGTGCTGTTTCGATGGGGTTTTTCGCCTTTTTCTCTAGAGTGTGGGTTATCAAAGATGCTTTCAATAGGATGGTCAAACCCCTGGCACAGTATGGCTGGATCACCGGTTGCTTCAGAGAGCTCCTGATGTGACGCTCACTGTTTTGATGAGTGTTTAACCTGTTTGAGGTTCTAGAAGGAATCTAGTACGTTTTACAAGCTTCAGAGCTTTCTCTTGAACTTCAGCTGTTGCTTGAAGAGATCTGGGTTTATTGTCATGAACGTAACGAGTACCAGAAATGGTGGAATTACATATGCCCAGGTTCAGACTGGGGCTGATCCAGTCTAACGCTGGTTTACCTGTTTTATTACTGTTTGGCTTCTTTGTATTTTCACTTCTGTTCCCTTTTACCAAGAAGCTCATGCTTCCTGTTTGCGTTTGGTTTTGCTCTTTTTAATCTGATTATATGCAGCGAGGCTTAGTTACAGAGTGACTTTCAAATGTTCATTTGCATTGCTGTTTGCTGACAACGAGAGGCAAAACTATTTCTATTGGAGGGACATAAAGTCATGTCCTTTGTGCCCTTGAAACTCCTGAATTGTAGCCAGTGGCACTGCAGACAGTTTGAATGGAGAGATTAACACGTTTCCATTCGATAGCATTTCTTTGGGAAGTGGAAGGAGTGCTGTTCTGCTGTGTGGAGTGGTACCCTGCCCTGCGCAGGGCTTGCCTGATGGTTGCAGCATCCTGGGGAGCATTAAGTCAGTGGGCAGCTGGGATCAAATCCCACCCACTGGCATAGCAAACAGGTTTCCCACTTCAGCAGTGGGGAATGGGATGGGGAATACAGTGTTGAGAAAGCAAAGAAAAAAACCCAGTCAAGGAGTCGGGTCTGATCGGCAGCTCAGCGTGTTTCCTGTGTAACTGCCTGTTAAGTAATGTTCTTGTGGCAGCAGCTTCCTCTTGACGCAGCAGCAGATGCCCAGTTTGTGCTACTGAAGTGGCCTGAATCTTCCAGGGAACAGATTTTCCAGATTCTTTCAGGCTTAGGAAAGCCTTGTGGGGAGCCAGCAGCTCTGGCTTAGGGAAGTACACTGGGAGGAGAGCTCAGACTCTCCTCCCATGATGGGGCTGTTCCGACATCCCACTTCTCAGCCAAGAAGTGGGTCTCGCAGCACCTCCTTCCTTCAGGCCCGTGGATCCAGTAGCTCCCACTGGGCAGAGCCCTGGTTGTGCTGTGCCACAGAGCAGTGCAGTCCCCTGCGTGTGTGCACACACCGTGTTTCCCAGTGGAGATAACCACCCTGGTGACTAACCTCTCCAACAAAGGCCTTTCTGTCCTTGGGCTGCACTGGGCTGGCAGAGCCATGTTTGCAGTGGCATTGAGAGACTTGTGGGCATAACAGTGGCCTCCCTTCTGGTAACCAGGGAGATGTAGTGACAGGAAAAGGGGTGATGGGTTCAAACGCAAATAGGGGAAGTTCAGGTTGAAGATAAGGCAGAAGCTCTTCCCTGTGAGGGTGCTGAGGCGCTGGCACAGGGTGCCCAGAGAAGCTGTGGCTGCCCCATCCCTGGCAGTGTTCAAGGCCAGGTTGGACACAGGGGCTTGGAGCAAGCTGCTCCAGTGGAAGGTTGTCCCTGCCCGTGGCAGGGGTTGGAGCTGGAGGAGCTTTAAGGTCCCTTCAGCCCAAACCGCTCTGTGATTCTGTGTTACGTTCTCAGACCCGTTAAGAAGAGGCTTTTCCTGCCCATCCTGTGGGTGTCTCTGTGTTTCCCTGTGGAAGGCTCGGTAGCTGCTCAGTGCTCTTTTCATCTCCTCACACTCTGCAGTAGCAGAACATCTGTGTTGCTCCCTTGGAGACAGGATATAGGATGCTTGCAGCTAATAAGTTTTCCTTTCCCAGTTGTCTCGCAGTGCCCAGGGCTTTGTTCAGAGGTTGCTTATCTGCATCCATTGTGTAGTGCTGGTGCTTGTTTTCTTTCTCACAGACCTCTTAAGCCTGAACAATGCCTTCCTACAGGAACCTTTGATAACCCAGCCCACAATGGCTTCACCTCCCTGGTCAGGTCACGCACAGCTTCTGTAGTCACTGCATCTTACTTTTGCCTTCTGTTCCCTCTGTGTCATGGAGCAGTTTTGCCTCTGGTGCGGTGCTGGGAGCAGTGATGCTTCCAGGAGCAGACTGCTGCAGTGTGGGTTGTTTGATGGGTGAATGTGTGCTGCCTGTAAGCTTGTAAAGAACACATGGGGGTTCTGAAGGTGGTGGTGGGGCTTCACTGATGCTCAGGTGGGGTCACCAGGACATGCTCTGTAGGAGCACTGTATGGTTGTGCAGTGAAATACTAGAGCTTGATAAGGGGGGAAGTCCAGGGCTGGATCTTGCTGTCCTGAGCTGTGGCTCTTCAAAGGGGGAGCTTGCATATTTGTAGGCAGCAGAAGGAACCTTTCTCAAGCAGATTGATTGAAGCTTAAAAATAGTTCCTTGTGAGGAGCTGTTCACAGATTGGAGTCAGATGCCAGGAGAGCTCTCACTGTGCTCGTGCTTCCCCTCGTTACTCTGGAGGAGCAGTGCTGTCTGCAGTAACCCATGTGAATGGCAGGGCAAGCTGCACTGCCTGCAGGAGGGCAGCCCAGGGGCACAGGAGCCTGCCACCCACCCAGCAGTGGCCACAGGGGCTGCTCGTGCTCTGTGGTGCTCCTGACAGGTCCCAGGCACCTCTGAGACCTTCTGCAGTGGTGGCCCTTGGGGTCATTCATCAGCTGCTTTCCCAGGCTTGGTGTGCACCATTCCATGCAGAGCTTTTGGCCATGGGTTGCTGGCTCATGGCGCTTGGTACAAGGCTTGTGATGGGCTGTCCACAAGCACTCAAGTCATAAACCTTCCTGTGCAGGCTGGATGAGGCCAGCATGGTGTGACCCTGTCTGACTCCTCAGCAAATCTTTAGCTTTGTTCTTCTCTTTCTAAAGCTGCCAGGAAGGAGCATAGCATTCTCTTTGGTCCCTGGAAGCACTAATGGAGCGGTGAGCTGAGAGATGGGGCATTAGGAGATAGCGCACTGTGCTATAAAAGCGTGTGGGTAATGCACACTTGGGTGATCCCAGAGGCCTTGGTTTGTTCTGCTCACTGGTTGGGTATTGCACTGTGGACTCACAGCTTAAATACAAAGTGTCCAAGCCCAGCTTGGTGAGGTGTGGTGGGGTTTGGGTTTATGCTTTGATTTGCTTTATGAATGTAGGTGTTTCCACATGCAGATCAAAGGCGTGAAGGGCATTCTGAAAGACAGAAAATCATGGCCATTCCAGGGCTCTGGATTTTGATCTTGAAAGGTCTAATTTAAAAGACATCCTAAAGCTATTGCATGTTTCAAAGCAGTTCTGTGTGTGTATATATATATATCTATATAAAGGGTGGATTGTCTGAACAGGCGTGAAATCAGGAGTTAAAAGTACAGTTTTGTCTGAATTGTCTGTCTTCTAAAAGAAGTGTTATTATCTGGTAGTGGTATTCACAGTCCCACAGCAACTGAGGAAGTTCACTGTGCTTGGACAGTAAATGTCCATAGGTTCCATAGGAAACCATAGGATCTCGAAGCTGGGGTACCTAAGGCTATTCCTTACTCTTTCCTTATTTCCTTCTATATCTATTCTATATCTATATTCCTTCTATATCTATTCCTTCTTACTATTTCCTTCCTGCTGGTTTGTACCTGGTTTATGCTGACTTCACCAGAATTCTTTCTATTGCTGGTTTGCAACCAAATCTTCTAGATTTAAATAAACTCCAAGCACGGAAACAACTGAACCACCCACCAGACCTCACACACGATTACGCTTTTACAGGGGAAGAAGAAAGCAAACCAAGCCAGAGAGGTATTTTTGGAGGCATTATAACTGCGTGTCTCAGCTCAGTGTAATGGGGCTGCAAATGCACCAACCGAGTAGTGTTGGGCCAGGTCACCTCTGTGAGACACCTTCACTTCTTTGGTCACTCACCTGCATAGGTGATGAGAAGTGGATTTGCAGCAGTTTCTGTCTTGGCTCGTGCTTGTGTGTGTCCTACAGCACATCCTAAGTGCTTTTCATAACTACTGAGTCAAACATCTGAAAGCAGGAGAAATGTTTTTAGACTCAGTTTTATTGATAAGAACTGTGGCTCTTGTATTTGAGCGGTACATCAGGGAGGGCAGGAGAGCTATTGAGGCACATCCCTTGCCTACAGCAAGCTCCATGTTGTCACTGCGTCATTTAGTTGGAACACGTGCTCTGTGTGCTCTGCAGTGGCTCCAAAAGGTTTGTGGCACTTTGTGGGATGGAGACTATGGATGGAGGAGCACACCTGGAGGTGCCTGGGGCTGAGCATCTCCGAGGCCTGCCCTGGTGTCTGGGCTGCAGATGCTCTCAGTTGAGGTCCCTCGGTTACTCGGGTGATGTGTGACCTCCCCAGGCATCTTCAGCTTTCCAAGGAGTTGTGCTGCTGCCCCAGAGCTGGATCAGGGCTGCAGGAGGGGTCTTCCCAGAGCACAGCAGAGGGGCAGGATCCCCTCCCTGAGCTGCTGCTCACGCTCTGGGGGTGCACCCAGCACATGGGGGGGTTCTGGGCTCAAGCGCTCTCTGAAGCCGGGTCATGGGGAGCTTCTCTTCACCCAACACCCCCAGCCCTTCTCAGGCTGCTCCATCCAGTCTCCCCCATCCTCTGGGGTGCTGGGGATTGCCCTGACCCATGGGTCTCTCTGATATCCCACTAGTTTTGCTTTATTTATTGGTGACTTTTTGACAGCTGAAAGGTGCCATCGGACCCCTGGTGAGTCTTGCTGTCCTGGTTTAATGCTTTGCTGTCCCCTGCTTCTCTGTGGCAGGTCACTGCCTCTGCAGCAGGGTTAGCTGACCCCATCTGAGTGCCCACACAGGAGCAGATGCCTTTGCTGTTACCCCGTGTTTTGGGGTGCCAGCTGCATGCCTGGGATCCCTGGGTCAGGTTCAGCACCACTGGTCTTGCCTTTCTTCCTGCAGCTCCTGAGCTCATTACAGCTCTCTCTTGGGCCCCAGACTCGTGTGCATGTTCCCTGGAAAGAGTTGGACACCAGAGCTGCAGCCACAGATTGCTCCTGACGCTGCGTGTTGGAGGCAGCCTCCATGGGAGACAGGCCAAGCAGTTCAGCACTGGGGTTCCTGACAGCCTCTCCTCTCCTCACCAGCCAGCCCTGGCCATGCAGGGCTTCTGCTCCAGCCCCAGCCTTCTGTCTGTGCATGAGCAAACCACCATCCCCACTGGATGCAGCCAGCAGTATTTACGTTATTAATACCAGCCAAGAGTAACCTTGGGTTTCTGGTTGGGAAGATGATGGTAAATTGCTGACTGCTGCTCACGCTTGCCTAAAAAAGCAGGAGAGAGATTCTTTGGGGATGTGCCTCTAAACCCTTGTGAGCTGCTGCGTGTGCTTAAGCAGATGCATTCTGAAACCTTTTATGGGCATATTGCAGCGCTGCAGGGCTGTGGCAGCCACCTCCTGCTCTCCAGGCTGGCTTCCCTGTGCCAGAGCAGAGCCCTCCAGACCCAGGTTCCACTCTGCAGAATACTTAAGCCTCATTTTAAGCCCTGTAGAATTCCTGTGGGCAGCAGAGAGCTCCTCGTGCTGGAGGTTTAGAGAGAGGGAAATGGTCTCCTTGGCCGTTCTCCAGAGGGGAGGAATGCCTGGAGAGGTTTCCTTTCTGCCACTGTTGTCTCTCCAGTTTGGGGGAGTTTCTTTGCTTCCCAGCTTGGATGTGCCAGCACAGGCTTTGTGCCTGTGATCAGTGTGAGTGCAGCTTGGTGTCTGCGAGCCCCAGGGGTTCCCCTGCAGGGGAGGAGGAGGAGGATGGGTGCTGAAGCCCAGCTAACAAGCTATGGTAGTGCTCACGCTTCCCTCCTGTGGCTCTGAGTCAGAGGCTGGCCAGGGCAGCACTGCAGGTGTGTGTTGGTACAGTGAGCAGTGACACCTCAGCACGGACAGATCCACCTCGGGAAGGAGGTTCAAGCTTTGCATCTTCCAGCCGTGATCTGGACCGGTGGCTACCACTGGGATTCGATGAGGTGCTCATAACCTGCAAGTCCGTATCCCTGGAAAGAGTTTGGGGTAAAGAGGATGCTTGTGAACATGAGCCACACTTGGCCATGGTGCCCTGTGCTACTGCTGTGGCACTGAAGCTGCTCCAGACACTGCTCTTGCTCATGATTGCATTAGCAGAGGCAGCTGAGGGGAAGGCAGTGGAAGATGCCTTCAAGGAGAATGACTCTGAATGGGCTCGTGGAGCTGGTGGATTTCGTCAGCAGGGTAGCATCACTCGAGGTAATCCCTTTGCTGACAGCAGCTTTCTGCCTCTTGGTCACCCACCTGAAGCAGGGTGCAGTAACACGCGTTCGTGCAAGTGAGCTGCTTGAAGCTTCAGAACAGATACAAGCAGGACGTATCAGGCTTGGTGGAGAGCCCATCGCCTGACAGCTGCCACAAAGCACTGCCACAGTGGTGGGTTTCCAAGTGAGGAGCTGAGCTCTTTGCAGATCTGCCCCTGTAAATGTTGTTCTGCTGGTATTAAAATGCTGTGAGGCACTTGGGTGGGTGTTGCCCCATCCAGGCACGGTTTTACTTATGACTTACTAATGTTTTATTGCTGTTCGTAAAACAGCCGAGCAGAGAGCCAGGCACTGACACCTTCCCTTGTTCTGTGTAGCCTCTTATGCCATGTCTGATTGTGGCCTTTTGATTAGAGCAAAGGCCAGGGATCTGGGAAACCAGCTTTCAAAGCCTGTGATGATGCAAGCTGCTTCAAAGTGGTGTAATATCAGTCTCTGCCTAATTGCGCTTTCTGACCTCGCAGGAGCAGCACAAAGGGAATGTGTTTGAAAGCTGAGTAAAGCTGAGCTGCTGTAGTAACAAGACTCGGGGTGTTGTAGACAGATGTCCCAGCTGAGTAAGCATTTCAAGCCCTGGCTCCTCTAAATTAGTTTAGATTCATTTATGGTGATGATGGTGTTCAAGGCCAGGTTGAACGGGGCTTGGAGCAAGCTGCTCCAGTGGAAGGTGTCCCTGCCCGTGGCAGGGGTTGGAGCTGGAGGAGCTTTAAGGTCCGTTGAATCCAAACCAGCCTGTGATGAGTTCTGAAGCTCAGCTGTCTGTTACAGAAGCCCCTCTCCTGTAATGGCAGTGAAAGTATTCAACTTACAGTAAAACCTTTCTGCTGTCCCTGCAGTAGAGGATACATAGCACACAAGTATTGCTGCTCTTGGGAGCCTGGGTGCTTTACTTCTGCTTCTCTGGGTAGTGTTTGGCCTTGGGTTTGGGTTTCAGTGACATGGTTGCTCTGTGTCCCCCCCAGCAGAGGCTGTGATGCTGGAGCGATGGATTTTTAACCTCTAACTCTACATTTTCACCTCCTGTGCCAGCACCCAGGCAATGCCCTGTGCTGTTCTCTGTGTTCATGAGCTCCAAGCGGGAAGCTGGAGGTGCCTTTCTGCATCATTTAGCTTAAAGCTGTGGGACGGTGCCTGTTCCTGAGAGGGGATGGTTGGGTTGCTGGGATGCAAGTGTGCTCAGCCCGAGCACTCACCCAGGTTTGCAGTGCAGTGTGAGAGCAGATGGCCTGCTTACAGTGCAGGGTATTATTAGATCCATGATCGGTGCTAATAAGGTCAGTGGTGGTGGGGGAGGTCAGTGGCTGACCTCGTTTGGAAGGTGGCAGTCTGTGCTCTGAGGGGGAAGCTCTTCTCTCATAGCAGTGGGATGTGCATGTGCAAAACAAGCTGCTCTCTGTATTAACCTGGCCACACAGGAGAAAGAAGCACTCGGTGCTCCTGCTGCGGGGTGCTGGGGACGCTGCTGGCCCGAGCCCTGGCTGAGGTGGGTGCACAGAGCACCATTAGAAAGTGGAAACAAATTCCGCTCAAGTGAGCAGTCCCAGGAGTGGACCTAGGAGCAGCTTAGCCTCTCCTAGAACGTGTGTGGTATCCCACAGCATTGCCACTCAGGTGACTGGTAGGTGATGTGCACTGAGTTTTATCTGCCTCTAAACGTATGAACGTACTCTGCATGAACACAGTGCTTACTTTTAGCTGGTCTCTCCTACCGTGGTGTCAAAAAAAGTCCTAAAACAGCTACTACAGACTGGAGTGTTTGAATCAGCCGAGTTTTGCTGATTAGGGATGACTACATCTCTGCCGAGAAGAACCCTCACTGGGTTCTGAGCAGGATTTAATCCTTTAGCCCAAACTGTGCTGCTTTAATGCTATTTTGTCTCCTTATGTCTGCTTTGAGAGAGCAGCTCTGAGTGTGTATGGAGAGAAGCCAGCCCTCAGACAGAGGGGGGCTGTGTGGTACCTGGCTGGGTCGGAGGAGCAGGCTGGGGCAGCACTGACACAGCGTGGTTACAGCCTGCCCGAGAGCACGGCCCTCATTAGATGGTGCTTCCCTAAGTCCGTATTATCCACAGGGGTACGGCTGGTGCTGGGCACGGTCACACGGGGATTAGGTCCTTAAAGAGCCCCGACTCAAGGGCTGAGTTTGCAAACAAAACCTCAGTGTGTAATCCCCCTGACCGGCCTTTCCCCTTGTGCTGGCAGCTCCTGGAGGTTCAGCGTGTGAGTGAAGCTGCTTTGCTCATGTGCTGGCTCCTGCAGCTCTGTGCTGTGTGTGGTGCTCGGGCTCTGCTCCTGAGGTTCCTTCGCTGGGATGCTGCAGGTACTGAGCACCAGGAGGAGGTGAGCACCTCGAAGGGTTGGACACTGCAGCCCATGCAGCAGGGCTGGAGTAGCCAGGGCAGGGGGGTGTTGAAAGCTGGGCATGTAGGTGAACTTTCAAGGACTGGGAGGACCATCCAGGTAGGGTAGAGGTGATGGTGTTTGAGGTGTTTTCTTCCCCATGAGGGAATCCTGTTTCATGGAACAGCGGATTTCCAAGACAGAGAGTTGTCTTTGGAGGATGTTGCTCCTTCCCAAACACACACTGCAGAGTAAGGCATTAAAGATGCTCCTGCTGCAGGAGCCCTCCTAAATCTTGCTCCCGTGGCACAAGACTTGCAGCTTATCCTAATGCCCTTGTTTCTCCTTTCTGCTCTGTTTCCTCCTCCCCTCCAGGCTTATCTGTCCCTGAGCCCTCCTGCAGCTCCTGTCCTCTCTGTCCCTGACGTTAGGTGTGATGTCTGCAGTGACTGAACACGGCAGCCTGGATAGTCTTTGCCCTCCTCCTCTCCTGTTGCTTCAGCAGTGATTGTTATTTCTCAGAGCATCCGGTGCACTTGCAGATGAAGTAGTTAGGTACTCATCATGGTTCCTTCTCTGCAGGCGCCAGCTCCCTGCTGTGTCAGCCTGTAGAGCCTCCATGCACGCTGGGCTGGGAGCTGGAGCAAGGCACTAGGAGCAGAACCATCAGAGTTGGTAAAGGCAGGACAGGGATGTCTGAAACCTTCACCGAGCTGTGAGAGACAACCCTCAGGGAGAGAGGTGGACAGGACTCCGGGGAGGAGCAGAGCAGCTCCCAGGGCCCTGGAGTTCAGGGATGCAGCAAGGACCCCTGCCACCATCGCTGTCAGCTTCATCAGCGTAGGGTACCCTGCAGCACCAGCACAGCCTCCGTGCCAGCTCCGTGGCATGCTGCTGTCACCAGAGCCCACTCACACTGCTCCTGAGCCACCCTTGGGAGTGTTGAGGAGCAGGGGGAGCGCCTTTGGGAGCTGAGAGGCAAATGGGCAGGACAGCTTATAGCTGGTGCTGCAGAGGCAGGAGTGCACACAGCAGCAAGGCCAGGGCAGCACGGGGTGGCTGGTGTGCAGGTTGGGGTTGCAGGGGTTTGTCCACCAAGTCTGGTGTGTTTTGGCTGAAAACTCTTCAGACTGGGACCGTCCTATTCTGTGTTTGGGTGGTAATCTGAGCATTTGTATTCCCACAGCCCCAAATCCCCTGCTGTGGCCTTGTGTGATGAAGCACGGATTGAATTAAGAGGATTTTGAGTGTTTTGTGTTTCGCTGCATGGGTTTTTGAAGAGTCCACATTAATGTAAAATCTGAAGAGGTCTTTACTGGGAATAGAACTCCCATTAGCTAGGACAGAAACACCGCTGAGAATTGGTTTTTGATGTTGTGATGGTGCTAACTCTCAGGTCGAAGCATCCTTTCAGAGTTCAGCCCGGCCCCAGGAGAGGGGTTAGCACTTCCCTTCATTTTCCTTCTCTTTGTATCGGAGGCACTTGCACAGAAGCTTGTGTAGGGATTTCCACCAGGGCCTTACCACAAGCCCATCCATCTCTGTTGGAGTGAGAGCATTTTTGCCCAGCCGGGTGTTCACTGCCCTGGGCACTCATAGTCTTGCATTCCAGACTTGCTAATGACACTGGAGCCTCTTTGCAGCTCTGGCTGCAGATGTCCTCAGGAAAGGTCACTCTTCCTTGCAGCAGGAAATCTCTCCTCGCCCGGAATGGGCCCAGCTCACCTAAAAGCAGCTGCGCGTTTGCATCGTCCTGGCTGTGCCTGACCAGGGCAGTGGAAGGTTTGGTGGGTTTTGGTGGTGTTTCCATTTTAGGAAGGGATTGTGCTGTGTCTGAAGGTATCTCCTGTCAGTGGCAGTAGCAAAATGCATGAGGCAGGTGCCTGTCTCAGGAAGTCACGTTGTTGAGGTTGCTTTCTCATGGAAAACAGCCTTTAAAAGCTAATCCTGTCATTCCTCCCCATCTGCAAGGTGGAGCATCAGGCAGACTGTGCTGCCCCATCGAGCGGGACCAGGACAAACAGCTTGGAGCAGAAGCTGAGGGCAGGAGTTTGGAAAGGGAAGGAAAACCCCCCAGGAATGTGATCAGTTTGCTTTGTGTGACGGAAGCCCAACTAAGCCACCGTGTCCGCATGGATATACTTTAGTTGCTTCTACCTCCCCCAGCTTTTCTGTTGTGCTCTCAAACCCAAGTGAGTGAACCTGGCAGTGATTAAAAACTCCCCAAAGCCAAGCAAATGAAAGAAAAGTCCTGACAAGTTCCGTTCCTGTTGTTCTGCTGGGCAGGCAGACGGACACATGCATGCACACACATGACACATTCTTTTCTTTGCTGTTCTGGCACTTCCACCAGTGCCACTCACAGAGTATGTAGGTCAGGGCAAAAGCTGCATCCTGCAGGAGAAAGTGAATCCGTGCACCCTGTAAGGCTGTACAGCCTTTCAGTGTCCTGTCCTACAGCTTTTGGTACAGGAGAAGGAACAGATCCAATCTGCAGCTACATGGAATTAACCTTTCAGTGTCCAAAATCATGGTTTCTGCAGAATGCTGGATCAGTGAATCCCCATTGATGGCATTATGTAGGGAAAACAGACTGTTCTTGCTAGATTTTGGGGTCTTTGGCCTGTACATAGAATCCTAGACTAGTCTGAGTTGGAAAGGAGCTTAAAGCTCCTCCAGCTCCAACCCCTGCCACGGGCAGGGACCCCTTCCACTGGAGCAGCTTGCTCCAAGCCCCTGTGTCCAGCCTGGCCTTGAACACTGCCAGGGATGGGGCAGCCACAGCTTCTCTGGGCACCCTGTGCCAGCGCCTCAGCACCCTCACAGGGAAGAGCTTCTGCCTAAGAGCTCATCTCAGTCTCCCCTCTGGTAGGTTAAAGCCATTCCCCTTCTCCTGTCCCTACAGGCCCTTGTCTAAAGCCCCTCTCCAGGTTTCTTTTAGCCCCTTCAGACACTGGAAACTGCTCTGAGGTCTCCACGCGGCTTCTCTTCTCCAGGCTGAACAGCCCCAATGTTCTCAGCCTGTCTCCATATGGGAGCTGCTCCAGCCCCTGATCATCCTCATGGCCTCTTCTGGACTTGCTCCAACAGCTCCGTGTCCTTCTTATGTTGGGGACACCAGAACTGCACACATCACACACACAACATCACAGCAGTGACTCTGAAGTTTGGGTCTCTAGGTCAGTGCGGAGTGCAGGGTGAGCAGAGCCTCCTTGAGCAGGCTGCTCCGTGTTACATGCAGTGGCCTGGGAAGGGTTTATTCTCTGATCGTACGTACTTAGGAACAAGAGCATGGATCTGCTTTGGCTGGGTGAGATGGGGAGTGTGGGTCTGGGTACAGACTGGGAGCACAGGGGTCTATGAGGGGTGTTGTAACTACAACTTGTACAAGTTTTGCTCTGGCTGAGGCTGTTTTAGTAAATCCGTCGTAAATTAACAGGATTTCAGATGCTGGCACAGAATTTGGCTCCCTGTCCCTTAAGCTGGCTGCTGCCTGGTGCTAGTGACCAGAGCACGTGCACTGCAGTTACACGTGTCTCAGTGAGCAGTGTGAGCCCAGACCTGTGCAGCTGCCGCCTTCTCCTCTTGCCCACAGCGGTGGCAGTGCCTCAGCTCTGGCACCGTGGGCCCCTGTGTTTACCCCATGGCACCAGCGTCCCATGGCTGCTGCAGCTTGCTGTGCTGGTCACGGCCTCAGCAGCACCACACATGCACTGCCTTCACCTCCCTCTCACTCGAGATGGTAGCAAAGACCAGCACGGATCCGCTTTGTACTGCCAGGCTCTGCTTGAAGAGCACTTCTGAAGGGGTTTGTTTCAAAGGAAAATCCCCTCTGTGCCTGTGCCTTCAATGTGCAGAGGTTGTACCAAACACCCGCTGAAGCAGATCAGTGCAGGAGCTGCCTGAGGTGGAATGTTTGCCTAGGGCAAGGCAGGCTTTGCTTTTTGTTGGGATTTTCCTTTCTTCCTTTCTCTTCAAGCCTCCTAGATGGAGGGCTGGGATTCAGCTTGCTTGGCCTGCGTGCCCTCTTTGGAAGCCAGAGCCCATGTGAGATGTGTGGTCCTTGCCTGCTGTGCTCAGAGTTCTCTTAAAGGTGTTTTTTGTATCTACACCTTTAATCCTTTGACCAGCAGCAAGTTCATTATTACCAGGGATGTGAAATCTGAGGCCTGGCATGGACCAGAAAGATTTAGGGACCTTTCTTGGAGATGAGTGTGAGCACATGGAGTTGGTGGCACGCAGTCAGCCCTGTTCCTGGTACCCTGGTAGCATCTCCACAAAGGTGGAGTGAAGGGGAGGTGGGATGCTCTGCACAAACCTGCCCGCATGTGTGCTTGGAACAGGAGCATGAGGACAAAGCTTGGGCTTTGGTGAACCTGAGGGGCACCGCTGTGGAAGAAGGTGGTTGAAGGGGTGAGCTTTGGTGTGCAAGGGGAAGAGATGAATGGGATGTAGTGAAGAGAGTCAAGCAATGGGATGGAGAGGAGAAGTAGGAGCTGAGGACCCCCCTCAATGTGCTGGGCTGCATCCCCAGAGCATCCTGTGCATCAGACTGTGGGCTTTAACAAACATCTGGGAGCAAATCTTGTGGTGGCAACTGAGGGCATCACCCTCCTGTATCACTGCATCTGCCTCCTCCCGTGCACTCACCTCCTCTGGTGGCTTAAGGTAACGCACAGTGAGGCCGTCGTGTCCTGTTGTGACACACCTCGGTGTTGCCAGGGTGAGGGTGGGAGGCCGTGGGGTGCTCAGCAGAGCCCGGCACCATCCCTCCCTGCCCAGGGCACTGCTGGTTGCCCCCTGGCAGCCCCTCCGAGCTGAGGCTGAAGCACATCCTGCACAGTTATTTTTTCCAGACTGAGGATTCTCTGGGAATTGTCAGCCCAGATGGAATTAATATTTATTTTTTTTAAGGTTTTTTTTTCATTGTTTTTTTGAAAACCAGGAGTCTCTTTGTGCCCAGGAAGCTGCTGCCTTCTGAGCAAAGCACCACCACAAACAAAACTGGGGCTAATCCTCACAATTGGTGCATTCTGCCAAGTGCTAAAATAGCTTTTCTGTTGCACTTTCATTTTGCTTCATTGGGTTGATGTTTTCAGAGCCTGCTTTGCCCTGCCCAGGGCAGGAGGGAGGGTTTGGGTTGGGTGCTCAGTTCTCAATCCCTGTGCTTCCCTGTTTGTGAACCCCAGGGATGGGGCTCTGGAGGTGTCACACGTCCGGTGTTTGTAGTCACGAGCATGGTGCTTCAACATTCGCTCTCCTGGGCTTTAATGTACTCTGCTGGGTCCTGTGTATGTGTGGTTTGCCTGCTGCTGTTGCCATGTTCAGCACACACTGCAGGCAGAGGAGGGGCAGAAGCAGCCACTCTCCAGCTGACCTTGGCAGCGGCAGGCAGGCAGGGAAAGTTGTAGAATTGGATTAGGGGATTTGCAGTGAAAAAGGAGTTTAGGGCCCAGGAGAAACTCCACTCAGTGTCTGTGGGAGCTGGGCTGGTGTAACAGCAACGGAAGAGGCAGGATTGAGGGGAGATGGAAGGTGGAAGACATGACAAGCTTTATTCTGTTAGTTTTCTGTGGGGTTTTGGGTGGTTTTAATACAGTGCTTGTGCAGTATTGCTCAGCAGCTGGCATGAGAGGTTTGTGGTTGGCACACACAGGCATGGCGTTGGGTTTTTTCCTCTGTCTTCCAGGTGGAATCCATTTCTTTACTCACAGATAGTCCCACACTGAAACACTCACCCACAGGAGTATGATCACTGTAGGATGCCACCTGCCCTGTGTCCTGCTCTGCTGCAGGCAGTGATCCCAGGGCTGGACATGCTCTGCAGTGAGCTCCTTCAGAGCTGTTATGGATCAGCTGCTTCAGCAGGGCCGTGCCCAGGGTGTCTCTAAAGCTGATTTCACTTGGAGAGAGCCTCTCTTTGCTACTGTATTAAAGAAACCTATTTTATTGTGCTCTTAACGTTCCTGAACCTGGGAGAGCAGTGGAATAATACTTGGAAGACATTGAAAATGATCAGTTCGGAGCTCTAAATTGAGCCTATTTCTATGCTGGTTTAACCTCATGTCAAAACCCATGGTGGTAACAGACTGATGTAGCTCACAGAACGCAGCCTGATCAGAATGGATCAGTGGGTACAAAAGCGAAAAGCTTGATGAAGTCATTATTCCACTCCTGTGGAATGGGATTACTGCTCATTGCAAGCAGGAATCTCTTACATAAACACGTTTTCCTGCTCTGTGGCTCTGTAGCTCATGAAAAACATACTTTGATAGTGCCATACTCTATTAATATGTATTTCTTAGACTTGGTAAAGACTGGCCACTGCTTGGAGCAAGCAAAATGTGTTCCAGTAACCAGAATGTGAAAATCAATCCCTGTTTTCCATTGAGTGTAGCAGAGCATACCACTGGTCTGAATGAAGAGAGCTTGGCAGGAGAACAGAGCTTCAGAGAGCTGTCAAGATGTAAAAGCATAATGAAGGAGCTACAGGGCTTTTCCCCAACTGCATAACTGCTCTGAGTCTGTAAGACCCTTACAGTCTAACAAAGAGCTTGGAATGGAAACCCTGATGGAAGGAGGATGCCACAAAGGGAGACGAGGCTGTAGGAGTGCTGCTGTCTCTGCTTTGGTTTTTTCTGCTGCTCTGGCTTGAGCTGTGTAACAGAACCCAGCTTGAGAGAGGATTTGAGGCTGCGGGCTGTAAGAGAGTCCTAGATAAGCTTCTCTGAATCCCGGCGGAGTGCATCTGATCTGGAGAACCCCCTGTCCAAAGGCTTTGCAGGTTTATACACACTGTTTGACAGGACCTGCATCTGCGGTAGGATTTGTGCACACTGTGCAGCTGTGTGTTCCCAGCACTTGCAGCTCGCAACTGTCTCTTGGTGGGAGGGAAGCAATGTTATGTGCTTAGGATGCTCTTTAAATATGCTGGTGAAACTGTGCCTGTCGCCTGCTTGTGCTGCTGCTGCTGACCTGTGCCGCTGTGCATAGGTAGATGACCATTGCCCTGTCAGTGTGGTCTTGTGTCGCAGCGCTTGGTGCTTTCCAGTCCTGTGATGGAGGAAGGGGCATCAGCACAGCCAGAGCCAGCAGCACACCGGGGACAGGCTCTCCAGCCCTGTCTGTGTCTATGGAGAGGTTGGCTGGGCTGGCAGAGGTGGTGTTGCAGGCCAGTGTTGGCTCAGCAGTCCCTCAGCTCGCCGTGGGCAGCTTCTTTCTGCACTTGAGCACAGCAGAAATGATGCTGACATTTCTGTTCCCCCTGTCCTTCCTCCCAGCTCCCTGCAGGGCACAAACGTCCCAGCAGAGCAGTCACCCCGTGAAGCAGGGAGCCTGGGGAGCAGCTCTGGTGTCCTAGAGTCAGGGATTTTGGTCTCTGCTTCCCATTCCTTTTGCATCCAGCTCAGTGGACACTGAGGTAGACTCTGCCTGGGCTGAAGTGCCTGTATTGACCTGCCTGGTTTTTAGGTTGCGGAGGAATGTAACTTATTTTTAAAGCTCATACACCTGCAGTTATTGTTACCTGCTGGTTGACGTCCCAGGGCTCTGCCCCACTGCTGCAGGAAGACAACTGGGCAGACTGGAACTGTGCAGATGGCTTGCTCTAGGGGCTTCCACTTCACGTGCCACTGAGCTTTGCTTTGAGCTCCTGGTTCAAAAGAACCCCAAATTCTTGTTGTAGCTGCCAAAAGTCACCTGCTTTCACTTGAAATCATGCATAACCTGGAGACATTCCAGGCCAGGCTGGATGTGGTTCTGGGCAACCTGATCTAGTTGAAGATGTCTCTGCTCATTGGAAGGGTTGGACTGGATGAGCTTTGAAGGTGCCTTCCAACCCAAACCATTCTATAACATCAAGGTTCCCTCATTTCAAGTCAAAATCAAGTCTAGGCTTGCTCAGAAAAGGTTTGACCCAACATTCATTGAAACCATGAAATCCAGTTGCTGTTTCAGTGACAAGTCTTTGGAGCACTTGTAGCCCTGGGATCGTGCAATGAATACTCTGGTTTTTCCACTGAAGCTGTGTAGAAAGGCAGGTCAGACTCTTGTCCTCTGTACCCTGACAAGAGACATGGCCCTGCTGCCCTGCACAGCACTGGGTCAGAGCTGACATGCTGCTGCTGCCGCTCAGAGCATCACTCGGAACAGCTCTCAGGTGACTGCAGGGAGCTGAGCTTGGCCGCAGTAACACCAGGGCTGGTTCCCGCAGCTCCCATCTGCCTGCACAGCCTCAGGGGGGTGGCTCCTTGGACCCGGAGGTGGGGAGTTCAAAGAAGAGCCTCTGTGAGTGGGGATGGGCAGTGGAGAGCGCCAGGCCCTGAGTAAGCAGAGCCAGCCCATCTCCGAATGTGCCTCCCCGTGAGCTCCTCTGGGGAGGTGGAAATCTGCTGCTTCATGCAGGGAGAAGTTGTGTTGGCAAGCTGTGTTCTGGTGCCTGCCTTTGTGCACAACATGGAAATCCTTTCCTGCCTGGTCTCTTCTAATTCTTTTTGCTGTCAGTCATTGCACGTCATCAGTGGCTGTGGAGAAGACGGCACAGTTGGGGCACAGGCCCACTGCAGCGTGTGAAAAGCAGCATTAGCTTAAAGCTTTGCACATGAGAGCTGCTGGTGATTGACAGGACACACAGTGCAGTCATTGAAACCAGAAACGTGTCTGCTCTGGAACCTCTTCCGGGTGTCCAGGATTAAAGAGCCCATAAGGAACAGCAGTGCTGGTGCACTTTGGTGTGTGCTGGGAGCCTTGTCCAGCAGGCAGCAAGAAGAGGACTTGTGCAGCATGCTGAGGGCAGGCTCCCCCAGCCTGGCACAGCACCCAGCCTGCTCTGAGCCGCATCCCTCCAGGTTGAGATGCAGATGACGCAGTGCAACCCAGCAGACTCCAAGCAGCCAAGTGTAATGCAGGTCTTTCCACTGGATTTGTGTGTGCCATGAGTGTTGCACTTGAAGCAGCTGGCTTTGTGGCACTGCTGTCACCTTAGCTGATGTCAGATGCCAGCCACTTACAGTATGCGCCATCACAGCATGACTGGAGTTGGCACCACAGAGTCAATCACATGCCAGCAGCCTACTGTAAGGGTGGGGAGTGTGTGGGAAGATGGGGGGGGAGAGACTCTTATAGAATATTTTAATGATTTCTTTTTAATAGCCATGTTTCAAGCCTTGGGAAGCGCTGTCCATATGCTTTTCCCTCCTGTCTGTAGTTGGCAAAGCAGCTGATGAATATTGTCCTTCAGACTCCTTCCATTTTGCTAGCAGCTAGGAATACGGCTATATTTAGCATGTTACCAGGGCCAGCAGCAGAGGCTGTTGCTGGGTGGTGATTCCCTGCCTGCAGGTTCACGTGCTACCCGGGACAGAGGGTGGGAATGTGCCCTTCCTGGAGGCAATGTTTGGGCTAAACCAACAGCACCAAACTCGTCTGCTTACAGCAGGATGCTGCACTGGTCCCAGCAGGCTCAGCACACCGTGTGCTGGCACAGGTCAGGCTCCGAGCACTGTTCCCCTTCCTGACAAATGCAAAGATCCACTTAGGTGCTGGGATGATGCTTTTGGGTACCACACTCTCTGCTTGATCTCTGCAGGGACTGGGACTGTCCTGTGCCCTGTGCTGGAGCCACAGCGAGTCACTGCAGCCAGACTGTGCCTTTTAGCATGAAGATGCTCAATCTGAGGGTTAGGGGCCTGATTCCTGCTGTATGTTCCCATATTGCGTCCTAGGTCACCAAGGTATAAAACAGAATTGTCCTCGTTTGTCCCCAGCCCAGTATTCCCACAGCAGATTTGCTGCCCATTCCCTGTTGTTTCCCTGCTGTGTTGCAGCTGGTACTGAGAAGCGAATAATGGCAGTTCTTTGTCCTTCTGGCGGCTTGCACAGAGCTGAAACTGGTCTTGAGGAGCGTACATGTTGCTGAGGAGTACTGAGAACTGTGGGTGTTGTGATGGAAGTGTAGAAGCAGGGATCTCCCCCACCAGTGCTGGAGTTCAAGGGATACCAGAGGTGCCCATCACTTTAGAGCGAGACCTCTTGGAAGTTGTTTTGTAGCTGGATGTCTGAACTGGGAAGACCCTGTGTTCACACCATCAGTTCCTAAAATTCCTTGTCTGAGAGATGAAGAGCCTTCTGTGGTGTTGGTGAGCAACCCACCTCAGCTGTGGCTCCTAACCTGTCCTGGTGAAAGAGTGGTTGATGATGCTCAGGATCAAAATGATGATGAGGAGGAGCTGGGCTGAAGGTGTGGGTTTGCATCTGAGTGATTCAGCTTTCCTGGAGCCCTGGCAGGCTGACGACAGCCGTGCTGCACTTCGCATGCTCTGCAGCAGCATCTGCACAGGGCTCAGGTCCTCCAGACACAGCTCCTCGCTGAAACCAGTAGCACTCCAGCACCAGCAGCAGTGGTTTCTGCTCACAGCTCTGCAGCACCAAGGTCGTGCTTTATGGGCACTTCTTGTTGGTAATAAACACGTCGTGTTTGCAGAACCCCGTGTTGGAATTAAACAAACTCTGCCTTGATTAAAATGTAGAACAAAGCTTCCCAGCAAGCTGGGGTGGAAGTGACATGCGGAATCTCAGTTGGAATAACAGTCCTTTTCCAGCTGAAGAAGGGCCTGTAAAAACCAATAGCTCTTTTTTTCATCTTCTCCTTTCCTGCAGTGCAGAAACATCCACACACATTTATTCCAAATTTGGTAGAAATTAGAGTTTTCCCAACCTAAAGCCTTTGTGCCAGGGTTAACCAGGAGGGATTTCTAAGGCTGATGTGTTAAGCCCTTGAAGACTGGAGCTGAGAACAGAGCAGCTGCATGGCCATGGCCACCCCGCTGCACTGCAGCAGTGGTGGAGGTGGGATGCTGCAGAATGCTCTGAGCCTGGATGCTGGATCTTGGTGGGTCCCAGGGGATGGGAAGGGCTTTAGGGGGACCTGGAAAAGCTGCCATGAGAATGACCCAAACCTCCCCAGTGCTGCTGAGTCTTCTCTTCCCCGGTTAATGCAGGTTTTTTACCTTGTAGTAGAGTCTGAGCAGCCACCAGCTGCGTGGTGCCGCTTTACACAGACGTGAGGATGTGTGTGGTGATGCAGCCGGGGCAGTGCTGGAGGCAGTTCGTTTCTCACTGTCTGATGTCAGGTCTGGTGTTGGGAGGGAGGGAAACAACCCACACAAGAAATGCAATTTTGGGTGTTTTTTCTGGAACTGTTGCCACTGGTTTCTGAAAACATTGGTATTCATGTTAAGACTGGGGATTCTACAACAATGACATCAGGAAGCCCAACTAGTGTTTAGCTTGATAGCACTGGGTTAGTCTTACTTCAGGAGAAGTCATGTTGTTCTTCACTTAAGCCTATAGAAGAATCACTGAAGAGGAGCAGCAGCCATCAAACTGCCTCAGCTCAGATGCTTGTGTTGGTGCAGTAACTCTGACAACCCATAACTAAGCCTGTGTGCCTGCCCCGTGTGTCCCATGCACTGAAATGCTGTTTCCTTGTGTTTTCCAGGGCCGGTGTACCCGCGAGAACTGCAAATATCTCCATCCTCCCCCCCACTTGAAAACACAGCTCGAAATAAACGGCCGCAACAACCTGATCCAGCAGAAGACAGCCGCAGCCATGTTCGCTCAGCAGATGCAGTTCATGCTTCCAGGTGCCCAGCTACAGCCCATTGTGAGTTCCAGCAGTGAGTTTGAGGTCACACTGCTCCATGCGTCCTTCTTGTTTGCTCATAAGGCCCCAGCCTTGGGCAGTTGTCACGCAGCATCTTCTGGAGGGATGTCTGATGCTACCATGGCATCTTCTTGCTCACAGCTCCTTTCCTCTGGTTACTAAGGAGCTGTGAGGTTCACAGTATCACAGTATCACAGTATGTTAGAGATTGGAAGGGACCTCAAAAGATCGTCTAGTCCAATCCCCCTGCCGGAGCAGGAACACCTAGATAAGGTTACACAGGAATGTGTCCAGGCGGGTTTTGAATGTCTCCAGAGAAGGAGACTCCACAACCCCCCTGGGCAGCCTGTTCCAGTCTCAAGTTTAAGTGGAACCTCTTGTGTTCCAGTTTGTACCCATTGTTCAGGGCGGGTGGAAGGAAAGGATGTTTGACCAGTTAATTCACATGCATCCCAGAAGTCGTGAGTGGCTCAATTCCAATTGATCCTATTTTGGGTATCTGTTTTACATTGGGGTGAGGATGCTGGAGTTCTTCCAAGAAGCCAGCTGACTCCCTTGGACTAGATGCATTGTACTGCTGAGCTGAAATTGGGGAAGATGAATCCTACCCAGACCTTAATACTTTTTTCTATGCCTGGGAGTGAGACCCATTTCACTGCAGACATCCCAGCAGAGAGCTGTGTTAATGTCACAGCCCTGGCACTTGTCTTTCACAGCAATGCTGTTCTATGCTAGCAGCAGGAGAGATTTGCTTCTCTTCAGGTCGGAAGGGAAGCCTGTGGGAGATGGGTGTTTGCAGAGTAGGTGATTCAGAAAAGCCTTCGCTGCCTGTCTCTGGTTTTGCTTATCAGAACAGGTTTTGAGGCTGGAGAACCCTGTTACACCAGGGAGAGGGTGGCTTAGCTCTGTTGGTTGGTGTATTGGGCGGGGGGGCGGGGTGTGACATTTATCAGCTGAGTTTGGGTCTTCCATGATGTGTACTTCAAGAAATGTCAGAGGTCTTGCAGCAGCTCTTTGGTGCTGACATAAATAACTGCATGTTTCCAACCAAGAGCTTGAGGAGGAGCTCTCCAGTTAAAGCTGGGGCTCAGTATCTTTCCTGGGGCAGTGTGCACTGAAGGTGCAGTTGTTGGGTGAGGTTCCTTGTGCTGTGCCACAGGAGGTCTGGCTGCATCCTGAGAGGACACTAACAGCCTGAAGGTATAACAGCTTGTGCACCAGCCTGTGCTTTCTTAGGGGTGTCCCAACAACAGTTGCTTAAGCTCTTATCTGCTGGGATCTTTACACCTCTTTTTTTGAGCTCCAGAGTACGTGCACATCAGAGAGAAATCCTGAATTCCCACAAACTGGTAGCACTCGTTTCCTCGTCCTGTTCCAGAAGCAAACCCTTCCTGTTTGGGGTTTTCCTCTGTGGGGAATTCCAAGCGGACACTCTTTGGCTGTGGCGATTCAAAACATCTTTGGGATTTCCTCTTTGGAAAGTTCCCATCTTCCCATTTTGCAATCTTGCAGGTCCAGTTCACGCCTGCAGTTTCACTCCTGCCTTTTAAATTGCCTCTGAGACTGAGTCTGGTTCATGCTCTCATTGCAGAGGTAACTTGTCTGATGAGAAAGGTCCCTGGTTTCTGCACTGTGCCACGAGGGAGACATGGGCAAAGGAGAGAAGTAAAACCTTTGTTCTACAGTGACTGCTCCCTTCTTGCTTTCCCACACTTGGCTGAGGGTAAACCAGCTCTGGGTCTGACTCCTGCTGCCCAACTGGCTCCACACCACTTTCAGGACAAACAAGAGGTTGCTCTTCCAACTGCCTTTGATTCCCAAAGATGCTGCTGGTGGAAACAGGCTCTGAGAAGGTTTTTCCCCTCTAAATGAGCAGGGTGGGGCCTCCTCCTGGCTACATAGGAGAGTCTTCAAAGCAGGAAGCATTGTATCAGATGCAGCAGCAGAACAAATCCCATGTGATCAGAAAGCTGATCAACTGGATGCCTGCTTTAGTGGGACGCGTGCCAGGGACGAGATTGGGAACAGCGAGCTTGGGAACAGCGTGCTCAAAGAGCACCAAGCAGTAGCTGAACGCTTGGATGTTTTAGAGGGCATTTTCACCACTGACGTGACTGAGTTAAACCAAGCCACCACCCAAACCCCACAGCAGCACCCGGCACAGCAGCGTGTCACCACCTTCCTGAGCTGGCACCGAGCGTGTGTGTCTGTGAGCTTGCACCTGAACATCCACCGCCAGCCCTTCTCACATCACCAGCAAGAGCTGATGGTGCTGCTGCCGCAGGAGCCAGCACCCTGCTGATGGTGCTTAGTGAAGGTGGTGCTGGCACAGAACCCGCTGGGTGTGAGCTGGTGTTTGCTGCTGTGAGCTCATTCCTCTAAGGTCTCAGGTTGCTCTCTGGTGTTCCTGCTGACCGTTTGTGCAGTCACATGAATGGTGCCTGAGATGCAGTTTTAAACAGACTGCTTCGTCCAGCACTTCCAAACCAGGCTGCCAAGGGCACGAGGCACAGTATTTGCTCAGCATGGTGTATTTGTCTGGCAGAGACCTTGAAGAGGCCTCAAGGATGGTGCCAAGTAGAAAGACTCCAGTAAAGTTTTGACTTTGGGAAGTCCAAATTCACCTTGACTGCTGGTTGAGCTGTGCTGGAAGCTGTCTGGGCTGGTTGTACCTCGGTCTGTTGACTCTGTAAAAGCCAGGTTGAAGGTAGATAGAGCTGGGCTCTGGCATTGGTACAAGAGCCATTTTGGTCAGTGCTCTGTCTGGTTTCTCAGATACTGCCTCAAAAGTGCTGCACCCTGGGCCTGTTACCCTCTCCATTCTGCTTTATCCCTTTGCAGCAGTGTGGGACAGACCTTTGGAGCTGGCCATGGAGATGCTTCAGCACAAGCTTCAAACTGACCCGGTGGAGCAGGGCAGTGGCTGCTGTGTGTGGTGCTGACATTAGCTGTGCCTGAGCAGGCTGTTGGGTACAGCACAGTGGTGGTGCCTCCACTCCTGCCTGCAGCTGCCTCTGCTGCTCCCTGGGGTGTTGTTCCCCCCATCTTTGTTTTCAAGCTCTTCATGATCTTCATTACAAGGGAGATACTGAGGTGCTGGAGCGAGGCGAGAGAAGGGCACCGGGGCTGGTGCAGGGCCTGGAGCACAGTGTGATGGGGAAGGGCTGAGGGACCTGGGGGGTTCAGTCTGGAGAAGAGAAGGCTCAGGGGGGACCTGATGGCTGCCTACAACTGCCTGACAGGAGGATGGAGCCAGGAGGGGCTGGGCTCTGCTCCCAAGGAACAAGGGGTGGGACAAGAGGAACCGGCCTCAAGCTGCACCAGGGCAGGTTTAGATGGAGCTGAGGAACAATTCCTGCCCCAGAGGGTGCTCAGGCATTGGAACAGGCTGCCCAGGGCAGGGCTGCAGGCACCGTCCCTGCAAGTGTTCACAGCCCGTGGAGACGAGGCCTCAGTGCCATGGGTCAGTGGTGGCCTTGGCAGTGCTGGGGTAAGGGTTGGACTGGATGAGCTGAAAGGGCTTTTCCAATCTTGGTCTTGACAGCTGTGATCAGCCATGTCCCTGCAGACACCCCAGCCTGTAACCCAGCTGTGTCCCCTCTGGGGCAGCAGAACCCTGCTGTCACCCCTTGGTGCTGATGGAGGGGTTGAAGCACAGAGTGAACAACTAGCTTGGGCAGTGATGCTTGGAACAAGTGCTGAAGCAGATTTCAGCAGGTGCTTGGGGCATGCATTTGTTCCATGCAGTGAAAACCCATCCATCTCTCAGGCTCTAGTCAAAGACACGCTAGAAATGAACAAACACATGTGCCCTGGCCCACCTGGGAGCTGGTGTCTGCCAAGAGACAGTGCTGTGGGGCATTAACACCTGACTTTACAGCAGCTCATAAAGGAGAGATCTTTTGAGGTGGGAGTGCGTCTTTGTGATCTGGTTGAGGAAGCAAGCATCTGTGGCAGTAGGTAGCTGATGCTTTGGCTGGTTGGTTTCACTCTGGCGTGCTCAGCCTTCATGCTAGAGGGTTGTTTCACAGCCAGCCCCATGCAGTTGCATTGGAGGGAACACAGGTTTCTTTCTTTTACTGACCAGCATCAATTGTGCTTGCAATCATCCTTGTCAGTGTGAGATCTTTATCTTCTACATCTCTATCACCAGACTGTAATAAAAGCTTCCACTGGGCTGGTGTTTTTGTGCTTTCCACGTATAGCTGCTTAGCAGCACCCTGTCTGCCCTCCTTCAGGCCATCAACACCTTTGCATTTATGCCGTGTCTCTCATTTTCAGGCTTTCCCTTTGGAGGGTCTGAGGTAACTGGGAATCAACACATCCTGGCTGAGGCAGTGCTTGCGTTGGGCACTACACCAGCCTTTCTCTTCTCACCCATGCTGTGTTTGCTCTCCAGCTTTAGCACACTTTCTGCTGAGCAAATTGAATGCAGCTTCTGGTTTGTTAACAAAATCAGCTGTGCCATGGTCTGTCTTGATACTTAGGAAGACAAGCTCTATAGCTCTAAACATCCCCCTTTCCTCCTTACAGCTCCTAACTCCTTATCCAGGCTCCTTCTGTATTAGGTCCTGGAAAAACATAGAGTAGATTTGCCCATGTATTTGTGCAAGCCACACGTGCTGCAAGGTGTGCTACAGGTACATAAAAGAAGGGCTGACATGTCAGCCCGAGCATAACCCTGTACAGACTGGCTGGGCTGGAGAAGCTCCTTAAAACATCATTTACAGTTCAAATGGTGACAGAAGCTCAGCAGATGCCACTGTAATTGCTGGTACATGCACAAAAGAAACCAGTCCAATGGAAGTGTTCGTGGAGTCACTGTGTTTGAAGATTCTGGCAGAGCTTTTCCAGCAGCAGAAGGTGTAACATGTCTGGGAGCCACAGCGAACTGAAAGAGGGAAGAGAATTAGTTCATAAAGGGTCATGAACTGGAGGATCTCTGGGTATAATGGTTAAAATCTCCCATCAGCTGAAGCAGGTTTTACCTTGGACTCCAAAGAAGGGAAATTGGGAATCTTTGCCAGGGAGAGGATTATTCTGCTACATGGAATACATTGGAATGCTCAGCACTGCTGATTCAGGAGGCTGTCTCCTTGCTGAGGCATAGAAAGAGGGACATATGCTGGCAGTGACCTGTCATCCCCTCTCCCATCAGCTCAGGAGCTGTTTGCTGTCACTCTGACCTTAGGAAGAGGCCATCATTAAGCTAAAAAGAGATCGGAACAGCTTGGCTGCTGTTCCTGTGGGCTGGCTGCTTTCAGATCGCAACAAGCAGGGTATGAAGGGATGAAGATGCACACATTGTCCATGTCTGGTTTCTTTTAGAAGCCCCCCCGACTAAAAGTACCAAAATAAAAGCAAGGAGGGGATGATGTGTGTGGCCAGAAAACCCACCGCAGGCAATTTTGTACACACACTTGTGTTTATTGCCAAGTAGAGGCTGTAGTTCCTGAGGACAGCATCACCTGTGCCTGCAGACAGGAGCAGCTTTAACTGTAACCCAGAGCTGGCAGTGGAGCCTGGAGGAGAGAAGGCTCTAGGAAGACCTTAAGAGCGGCCACAGTGCCTAAAAGGGCTCCAGGAAACCTGGAGAGGGGCTTTGGACAAGGGTCTGTAAGGACAGGCCAAGGGGAATGGCTTTAACCTGCCAGAGGGGAGACTGAGATGAGCTCTTAGGCAGAAGCTCTTCCCTGTGAGGGTGCTGAGGCGCTGGCCCAGGGTGCCCAGAGAAGCTGTGGCTGCCCCATCCCTGGCAGTGTTCAAGGCCAGGTTGGACACAGGGGCTTGGAGCAAGCTGCTCCAGTGGAAGGGGTCCCTGCCCGTGGCAGGGGTTGGAGCTGGAGGAGCTTTAAGGTCCCTTCCAACCCAAACCAGTCTGGGGTTCTGTGAAGTAGTGGATGGGGTTACCTCCTTCCAGGTTGTGCAGCTACAGTTTACGTTGGGGCACCCGTATGGGGACAGCTTTGCAGTGTAGACATCCAGAAGCTGAGACATTTGTTTGGGAATGAGAAGTCTGTTTAATTTGGGCCTGCCGTAATTGCTGGCATGAAATCCTTAATTGTGTCATTAAACTGTAAAGATCATCAATATGCTTTGATCTGACAAATAAAGATGCCTTGTGTTCCTATGAGTCACTATCTGTGAGTCAGGAGGAGCGAATGGATCACAAGGAAACAGTGGTAAATGAAGAGATTGGAGAGCCCAGCATCTCATACTGCAAATCAAATTGTCTAAAAGGATTGATTTGATGCAAGGCTTTGGTGGGTAATCCAAGACACAGCTTTTTAACTAATGTTCTACTTAGTTATTTTAACTAATGTTAACTAATGTTTTTCTTCTTTCCATCCCCAGACAACGTTTCCTGTGACTCCATCGCTTGCAACAAGCCCCACGATGGCTTTTAGTCCCTACCTGAGTCATGTTTCTCCTGGGATGGGATTGGTTCCTGCAGAGCTGTTACCAAATACTCCTGTCCTGGTTTCTGGAAATCCTACTGTTACAGTACCAGGAGGCTCTGCTGGGCAGAAACTGATGCGTACGGATAAACTGGAGGTATTTGGATGTCTGATGTGATGCTGCTGATGGGAATAAACAGGACGTGTGGTCCCAGCTGCTGCTCTCTGCTAGAATGACTTGATGCAGCACAGTGCAGAGTTTAACCTGCGGTTTTCCTAACACAGGGCTGCTCCTCTATGCTTGAGCAGATTCTCATGCAGGGCCTGATCCCAAATCCTTGAAAGTCACTGGGAATTTGGAAAGACTCTTGTGATTGCAGTGGGCGTTGGAGCAGGCTGAGATTGTTGTTTTCTGTGCTTTAAAAATGCAAGTGGATGGTTTGCCCTTTCACTGAGCTGAGTGGGAGCCGTTTTGGAAGTACCAGACACTTCCCTTGTCTACAGGTGGCTTTTCTGAGCTTATACAAAAAGCTTTCAGCATTGCACTGTTGGGAGCTGCGAGCATGGGGCACTGGAAAGATGTCTCTCCCACCCCACACTTGGCTGGGCTTGCTGGGACTTAGTGTTGGAGGAGTTGCACATCTTTCAAACCTTAAGCAGAGGCTCTGCAGGACAGGAAAGGCTGAGGACCTGAATTCAGAGATCCCTGCAGGTGTAAATTGTAACACAGGGAAGGGTATTATTTCAAAGCATGTTGGTTTGTGTTGTGTTCTTTCTGTCCCCTTCCTGACAGCTCACCTTTCTCCACACTCAGTCTTATAGTGCACAGATACATAACCTACACCACCAGCTGTAGTCCTCAGCAATTCCCCTCAGTTCCTCAGACAAGGAAACCTTTTTCTCTGCTTTTGATGCTTCGGTGGTCATAACTTAGGAGGCTCTTCCGGATATTCATAAAGCCAGCAGTTCTGGCAACACCTCCCAAGCACACTGCAGTGTGATCAGATGCACTGTCAGTAATGCCACTGTTTTATTGTGGAGGGCAAGTGAGATCGTTTATGTGAAAGAGGCTACTCCTATTTAGGAACACGTACTCGTTGCAAATAGCAGCAGCATGGAACATTTAGAATGAAAGGGTCTACCCAGGAGCGTGCTCCATAAGAAACACATAACCCAGGTGTTAAACACAAGTGGCAGAGTTGTAACATTTAAGCTTTAGAGGCAGGGAAGAAATCCTGAGCTCCAGAAGTTTTGGTAAAACAACGTTGACTTCCTGAGGTGGTTTTCCATTCTGTACAAGTTCTGTATTTCCCTTGTGCTTGGTAATAGGCCCTGATAATGTTGTGGGGCTTTACATACCCTGAAGCAGTTGCGAGTAGCACCAGTTGTGGCTGTGACTGTTGGTCTATGTGCTGCCTAAGCATGGGTGTAGAATACACACGTGGCTTAATGTGGCCAATTGAACTGATACTCCGTGTTTCAAACACTGACTGAGGAGTAAGTTAATGTTCACTGTGACTTCCTTTGAAGGTGTGTCGGGAGTTCCAGCGTGGGAATTGCACGCGTGGTGAGAACGATTGCCGCTACGCTCACCCCATAGATATCGCAATGATAGACACAAATGAAAACACTGTCACAGTCTGCATGGATTACATCAAAGGGCGATGCTCTAGGGAGAAATGCAAGTACTTTCATCCCCCTGCACACCTGCAAGCCAAAATCAAGGCAGCTCAACACCAGGTGAACCAGACAGCTGCAGCTGCAATGGTAAGCATGAGTTCTTCTCAAGCTGTATTAACATCACTGAGAGATTTCAGTTGTGTCACATGTGGTGTTTGGGGGAAAACAGAGTGCTTTGTGAATGGCTGACTGAGAACATGTGCAGTATGAATCCCATCTCTTCATCCCTTCTATGTGCTCACCATAGCACGAAGCCCAGAGTGACACAGTGCAGCCTGTCAGTTAGAGACATGGTGGCAAGCCCTGTGGGCAAGTCATGACATGACATGAACACAACACTTGGAACCAGCATCTTCCCTGGCTACGTTGTAGGTGTCAGTTCAGCTTTTTCAGTACACAAGGAAAGCAAAGACCTCTCATCCCATAATACATCTTTCGCAGGGAGATCCTGACCTGTTGAAGTCGGTAGCTTAAAAGCAGACAAGGTGTCAGTTGTTTGAGGTTAGCAAACTTGTGCCAGGTACCTTAGTGAAGTTACAAGGCTCCAACTAAGAGTGACCTCCTGACCCATTTGATAGTTGGGACCTGGTAAAGATGGTCCCACCTGCATTTTAATGTGAATTGTGATTTCTCTAACACCTACAATTGGGAAAATGAGTCAAGGAAGACTGACCACATAAAATTCCCAGCTGAAGCCAGTGTTTGCCATTGTGTTGAGTTTGGTTTAATAGCACCTATTTCTTCCAGCAGTGGGAGAGCTGGGATATTCAGTGTGGGGAGGGAAGAAGAGGCCCAGGAGCATCTTACCCACATGTATAAATTCCTCGTGGGGGAGGTAAAGACGACAGAGACAGACTCTTCTCTGTAGTGCCCAGTGAAAGGACAAGAGGCAATGGGCACAAAGGGGAATTCAGGAAATTCCATTTAAACTTCTTTACCATGAAGGTGGTCAAGCACTGCAACAGGCTGCTCCATCCTTGGAGATACTCAGAACCTGCCTGGCTGCAGCCCTGAGCAGGCTGCTGTAGTTGACCCGGCTTTGAACAAAGTGTTGGTCTGGATGGTCTCTAGGAGTCCCTTCCAGCGTCACCTGTTCTGTCATTATGGTTTTATAGACAGCTGTTATTAAAAAGGTTCTTGTCTCCTTTTGGATGTAGGTCACTAAAAGTTTTCTAAATCCCTCTTTTTTGAAGGCAGTAAAAAAGGAGGTTGCTTTGCGTTCATGGTGAAGCAGAATGCAAACCCAGGATGATTCTAGGAATTAAACAACTGCTCTCCTTGTAGCAGAAGTGTGACCTGGAATGTAATTTGGAGAGCCCATTTATACTCAGAATTTATTTGTCCTGCAGTTTATTTATGAGATTTCTTACTATTTTTATGACTGTTGAAACAAGAGCCCAGGTCTTGTTGACAAAGAACCTTCTGAAATGAAACTCTTTGTGTTCTTCACAATGGAATCTTTACTTTTTCACTCATTATGTAGGGCACTGCTACTTGACCAAAGCCAGCACATGTTTTATTCATGCTTCTGGCTTCTGTTAAAAATGTGATTAACCTTGTTTGTATGCTGCTAACTAGAACCTTTAAAATATTTATTGATGGCTTGTTGCATCACCCCTGCTACCAAAACAGCTTACATTATTCATTGAGTTTTCAAGGTTTGATGCTTTTACTGTACCTGTTGAGGAGTAAGACTTTAATAAGGGGAAGAATGGTGCCTGCGTGTCTTGGATCAAAAAACATATGCCAGAAAAATGGGTGTTCCTCCTGAAATAGATTTGAAATTACTTCAAATCCAAAGTCAGAAGTGACTTCTGAGGAGCCCAGTCCTGCATTTACGTGACATGCACAAGTAGTAGCTTTACTCTTGCTTGGCTGAAGTCAGATGGACTGGGTCAGGCTCAGTCCCCAGTTTAGGATGGCACTTAAGCATGTGCTTGAACCTTCTTTCTTGACTGGTGGTCGTGCCCTTGCCACGAGCCCTCCTGCTGACCTCTGCATGGTGCGGAGCTGCAGAACTAGGGCTGCAAGTCCACTTGTAGGTGCTGATCCCCAAGTGCTCCTTACTCACTGCACCAGGCGGTGGAGCAGCTCTGGAGCACGTGTCCCACAGTGACATTTCTTTACTTCTAAAACTTACTCAAAACAGAGAAGCTGTGGCTGCCCCATCCCTGGCAGTGTTCAAGGCCAGGTTGGACACAGGGGCTTGGAGCAAGCTGCTCCAGTGGAAGGGATCCCTGCCCGTGGCAGGGGTTGGAGCTGGAGGAGTTTTAAGGTCTCTTCCAATCATCTGGAACCTCACCAGTGAGCCACGACTGTTGGTAAATGATGGAGAGCGGCTTTGCAAGCTCATCCGCCATCTCCCTCATCACCCTGGGATGGATCCCATCTGGTCCCATGGATTTATAAATGTTCCAACACAAACCAAGCTGTGGTTCCATGAAAACAGCTGTTCCATGTCTTCTTCATACATTGTATAATGCATTCACTTGTTTGTTTGTTTGTCTTCTCTTTGCCTCCCCAAACGTTGCTCTCTCTTGACACCTCTGCTTGCTGGTTTGGTCCCTGTGCTTGTCTTCCTCCCCAGCCCATTGCCACTGTGTGCTCTCTGCCTGCTGATTAACCTTCAGCCAACTGTCACATCAGCAGCTGTGGAATTAAAGCTGTAGATGACATAAGAGCCTCTCACTTCTCACTGCTTATAGCTGGCACAGAAGCAGCCCCAAAGCCAGCACAGGCAGTGACCTGGATCTTGCCTCTCTGCCCTCCCCAAGAGCCACCTCTCGGAGCAGACTGGGAAAGCCCTTTAGCTCCCTTCCCCTCCTGATCTGCCCACTGAACAAAAGCCCATCAGATAAGTTACTTTTACTAGTCTTCCTGTTCTGAAGCATCTGAAGGTTTGCCACTGCCTTGCTGGAGTCTGTCACCTCCTCTGAACCCTTCAGGAAGGCTGCGCCAGAGGAGGACTCACAGCGGTGATAAGAGCCGTGTATAATCTTCAGAGGAAGCTGCTCAGCTTGGTTCTGCTGCATGCCGGGGAGTGGGGGCTGCCTCTGCCCTCTCGCAGGTCATTTTGTATTGTTGTGCCTTGGACTGAAGCAGCCAGATGGAGACCCAGCCCCTCTTCCCTACATGCAAAGGGGTGGAAGTGGGATCTGCTCCCAGGAGATAGTGATGGGAGGATAACTCTGAGGTTATTGAATTGTTTGTTACAAACATGTAATCCAGGCCTTGTCTTGCGGAAGAGTAACAAGAGAGGGTTGGTAACCAGCATGGGGGGAGTTCTGACTTCCATCCCTGGCAGCGTTCAAGGCCAGGTTGGACACAGGGGCTTGGAGCAAGCTGCTCTAGTGGAAGGTGTCCCTGCCCGTGGCAGGGGTTGGAACTGGGTGAGCTTTAAGCTCCCTTCCATCACAAACCAGGCTGTGATTCCATGATGTTGATGGACTGTTGTGCCTTGATGTCCCTACGGCCAGGTGCTGTTTGTGTGCTCCCTCTGACTGCTGTGCTGGGCTCAGGATTGTCCTGTAGAAAGCCAATACATCTCAGTAAGGTCTCAAAGCCTTCAGTTGTTCTGCTTTTGGCACTGCCATTAGGGGATAATGGGGTTTTTGGGGTGACTGACAGCCTTTGGCCAAGAAGCAAGGACTCAGAAGTCATTATGTGCCTGCCTGGCACAGTTGCTTTGCTATAATTAGCAGGGTTTTTTCTGGGGCAGGTTTTGGAAGCATCTGAAAAGGAATGCTTAGCAATCGGGCACCGTACAGAGCGTGGATTTAAGCAGCAAGTTCTTCACTCACTGTAAACCTGTAAAACACCTCTGATGTATGTGGAGCTACTCCAGGCTCTGCAAGCTGCAGCTCCGCCTATTGCCTGGAGGAACATTCATGTGGCTGCCATTACGTAGATGAGATGTAGACAGAGTCAGATTTAACATAGTTGTCAGTGAGGGCTTACCTAGAAATGGGAACTCTTAGATCTGTACCTTAAAGACCTCATCCTAAAATGGGGATCTTAAGCAAAAGACTTCCGTGTCTCAATCTGATGTTGTCTCATGTTTGAGTGGTGTCGTTTGATACTATCCAGAAGAAATCTGGGAAGATGAAGCCCTTCTGCTGGCACTGATGCCTAGTAGCATTAGCAGAGGATGCGTGCATGTCTGAGGGCAGTTTTGCAAATGCAGTTTCTTCTTCTCATTTTCTTCTTTTAAATATTAAACCTATCCAAAACTCACCATGTGAATGGAGATAGGATGGAGTAACGTTTGCCTGGAAGTCTCTTGCTTAGCATTCCGTAGATGAGCAGTCTCCTATAGCAAATTAAAGTGAAACCTGTGTCTAGATGGTGGGAAGCTTTCACTTACATTCTGTTGTGTGTTGAGCTTCATAACACTTGAAAATCCCTTTGCTTGTGTCCTTCCATCTGAATACTGTGTGTTTGCAGCCTCAGCCCTTCACTAGCTAAACCTCCTCCATGCCTGCCCTTCACTGTCACCTCTTAATAAGAAAACCCAGAAAACAGGAGGGAGAACTCTATTTCAGCCATGGCTTTGCTCCATGATACAGAACAAGTAGGCAGAAGTAACCTGATTGTGCATGACTTCCACGTGCATAAGGCTCCCTGACGTCAGTGGGAGTGTTATGTGCACAAGGGCTGCAGGGCAGAATTAAAAAGGACCCTTTTCTGTCACAGTGTGCAGAAAAAAACGTGCTTTCTACTCGGGTACAATAAAAAGCTGTAAATCATTAGAAGCATTCCTGTCTCCTGAAAACCTGACATACTGCTTTGCTGTTGAGACATGCTTGGGTGAATGATGAGTAACTGAGAAAAGTTCCTGAGTTGGGTTAGTGCTTTTTTTACCAGCTCTGAACAGGTTTGACAGGCTGGAAGAAGCTCGGTGGTGTGATAGAGCAAAAAGAGGAGAGCTGTCAATGGCTTTTGCAGTGTTAGTAACAAGCGAGCAGCACTGAACTGGTGGAGGCCACCTTCTAGGAAGTGGAAGCAGGTCCAAATGAGCTGATGCTGAGCTGTGCCACTGGTGTGAGCAGTGGAGGATCAGGCCTGTTCTTAACCATGTTGCTCAGCCTCTCTACTAACAAGTGGAAATGCATTTTACTATGAATGTAACATTACACGTGTAACTGGCAGCACCTAGTGCTTTACCACCCGGACACAGGGTTGGCTGCACGCTTCCACACATGCACACATACATGTAAGCAGGAGTTGAAAGGACAACCATCCCTTTTTCAATGGCATTTGTTGCTCAGGCTGGTCTTCTTGGGTTTAAATCTATTGTACTTCTCTTACCTGGTACGTTTTTAAATGCTTGTTGCCTGCAACTGCTCCTCATACTATCCTGTCCAGGTGATCACCTCTCCCCTGCCTTCTCCTCACTCTTTTTCTCCCTGTGTGCCCAAGTCAGTCCTGCTGAAGAGTTTCCTTAGCACCCCTCCTCCTCCTGGACTCTGCCCCTCCTGGGGCATTTACTAACTGCTTACCTAGTGAATAGATTCCACCTACCACTTCCACTGTGACTTAGCTGCTCTTGTCTTTCCCGTCTCACTAAGTTGACACAGTTGCAGGTGATATGCAGCTAGCCCCCCTGATGATTTAATGCATGTTTGATCTACATCTGGACCCCTTGTTTCACTCCACTTGTGTTTACTGACTCCCTTATCCACAGGCCCTGCCGCCTGGTGCACTTCAACCTTTACCAAAGAGGCCAGCACTTGAAAAAAACAATGGTGCCACCACAGTCTTTAACCCAAGCGTTTTCCACTACCAACAGGCTCTAGCCAACATGCAGTTGCAACAGCCTGCATTCATCCCTACAGGTAAGTGCCTCCCAGCATCATAGTTGTCTTTTTGATGACCTAGGCGTTGAGCTCATAAGCAGATTTGTAAGAGTCCTTAGCGCAAGAGTATCGGTGTGTAGTTTTCATGTTAAAAATGGATGAAAAGTTCATGTTTGTTGTTTGACTTTTCCTCTCCCCCCCCCCCCCACTACAGTTTAGAGCTTTTTACTTTACAGAGCCCTTCTTAGCCCTTTTGGTTATGGTTTTGGGTTTTTTTCAACTAAGAGAAATGTCTGCATGTTTCTGGAATTCATACTTTCTGTTTCTCCTCCTTACGGTTCAGCTGGTTAATCCCAAATTAATTCTTTGACTCCTGCCTAGCACCCTTATGGACTCATGTTAAAATGTCTTGTGGACCTCTATGCCTGCTCACTTAAAGCTGCAGGTATCTTTCTGAGCTTCTATCTCAGTGACCTACGTATGCCAGCAGCCATGGTGCTTATAGAGGGAACAGTTCCTCTTCAGTCAATACAAATGACATAATCCTCTTTAAAGGCATATATTTCCCTCGTGCTTGGCTTTTGAGCAGTACGATAGCCTGAGCTTTTTAAAAGCAATTTAACTCCCAGCTCTCATTGTGCCTTTAAGGTCTCAGAGTAAAATTGAAAGATGCAGTTCAGTCATTCACACAGGAGTGGAAATGTGGAGGTGGCAGTGTGACTGCTGACTAGCCGGTTAACCTCTGCTCACTGCAGCCAAGTGGCAGACAAAACCTGCTTAGGGTAGGAACTAGTGTAAGTGGCTGAATGAGGAATATACCAGAGTTGATAGCTCGTTCTTTAGTATCATTATGATCCTTGCAGAGCATGATAAGACCATGCTCAGCCCATGTGTTTAATGCTGTATTCACTTGGCAGATTGTATTTTAAAAATACCCAGTGTGTTTGTCTGGGCTGCCCCTCAGGCTGAGCACAGTGGACCTGCACCTTGTCCTTGCTGCTTCTGAGGGTCAGGGGAAAAGCCTTAGATATAGTCCTATGGTGAGACCAAATTGTGTCTGGTGTGAGTCTAGAGAGCCAGGACCTAAACCCTGTGCTCATGTGGCTTTTCTGTTACGAGAGCACTTGGGGACACTCAAAACTCAGCAGCTGCCAAGATGTTCTTCCAAGAAAGTGGAGCCTTGTATGGAAGGACGGAGGGATGCAAGCAGTAGCCTCCCTCCTTGTTCTCTGCAAAGTGCTCTTGGAGGGGATGGGCTGAGCTGACCTTTGGCAGATCTGTTAGGTGCCAAATGAGATGCTTCTCTGGGAAACACTCACACCTTTGGGAGTGCCAAGCCCCTCGCTGGCTGCACACTCCTCTTCCTCGAGGTCACAGAGTTGTCATAAGGACACGCACCATCGATCAGGCTTTACCCAGCACTCCCCCTGCTCTTGTCTCATGGCAATGAAATTAATGCAGGGCTGATGCGTACAGGTCTGTGTGCTGTCTGGGGACGTGAGTGCTGGGCAGAGCAGCACATTTCCAATCAGAGCCTGGATCTCTGATGAATTGATGTTACGCATCCCCATTTTCCCTTATGCATCACACTGCAGATGTGGTCTCAGCCTTTGCAGGGCTCTGGAAAGCGAAGCAAGGAAGTGGCACATAGCAGCTCACACCGTGGGGAGGGGAAGCAAAGTGAGCTGCTGCTTTTCCTGGTGTCTCCTGCTCAGTTATTGAGAGATCAGTCCCATGAAGGGAGAGGGGGAGTCAGGGTGTCTGTTGAAAATGACATCATCACTACAATTGTTTCAAGGCCAGAACAAAACTGCCTCTTTCAGCTTAAACTGGAGACTTTGAAACCCCAGTCCCTGCTTGCAGGAGTGAATTGCTTTTGGAAAGTCGGTTTTAACATGAGTGTGACGTTCCTCTAAGGGCAATTTGTTTTCTGCTGACATGATCAGAAAGAAATCGACATAGCTGATACCAAAAAACCCCCAAACAGCCCTGCTTTGTAGGATAGATGAATCTTTTAATACCAGGCTGGGAGGAGAAAGCTATTCTCCCCAGAAATGCGAGAATTAATTTGGTTTGCTGTGATCTCTTAAAACTGAGTTTAAACTACTGTACCGATATGCAGAATCTGTTTGCATGTGCTTAAATACTGACTGCTGCAAAGAGAATACCTGCTTTTTAGTTAAAGTGATATCTAACACTGAAGCTTCACTAATGAAATATCCCTTTTGTTCATCTTTCCACGCTTCAATGCATGGTGTGCAGGGTCAGTTCTGTGCATGACACCCACTGCAAGCGTTGGTAGGTTTCTCTACACAAACTTCTCCACTTTTCCTAATCTGAAAGAGACTGCGAGTTAGTATGTGTCAGTGAGAACCTGGGTGCCTGAGTGGTGTGACTGGCTATCCGCTGTCTTCTTTGAGGCTTAAATGGTTGTATCCCTTTTAATTTCTGTGCAGTGCAGTGTTTCGTGTGACTAATAAGAGAATCCAAGGTGATGTGTTCCCACCCCTGTATAGTTCTACAGCAGAGACAAAAACTTGTCACTTAAATGTCTTTACAAGCCATTGAGTCATCCAGCAAAAGGAAATGGCGAAGGGAGGATCCTGTTGGTTTAGGTTCTGTATTGGGCATCAGGTGGATTAGAGCTTGGAATTGTGATTGTCTTTCTGAGGCTATTTTAAGAGACTGGCTTAATGAAGGTGCTAAGGAGGAACATATCTGGGGTCAGCCCCTCTGCCAGAGCAGGGCTTAGACCATGGACTGGCTGAAGACTCCTCTCTCTAGTGCAGTGTCAGGTGTGCAAGCATCAGGGACCATGAGGAGGTGCTGCTGCTGGTACACATAGGATGCAGTGAGGCGGCAGGGCTGAGTACGTGCTCATGAGTGCTGCAGGGATCCACTATGTTCAGGCTCAGCATCTAGGTCTTACTGGGAACACGTGCAGGTCTTTGAGGGACCTTCCCCTCTGCAGCTGCTGGGCAGAGCAGCGTGGGTGAAAGCTGAGCTTTCATCCTCCAACCAAGGTTATACAAGAGTACCAGCATCCAGGCGTGTCTGCTTCAGCCAGAGGGATAGGGGCATGAGCAGGAGGCCTGGGAAGGGTGCAGGGCTTTTGAGGAGCAGGTCTGAAAGCTTTGGCAGGAATGGCTAAGCACTCTGCTCTTGAACCCTGTAGTGCAGGGAGGACACACCGCTTGCATGGCAGGGAGCTGAGCCCCTCAGACACCCCGGGGCCATGGCTGCTGGAGTGTCGGGGAAGGCCGATCTGCTTCCCTGCCGCATGGCTGAGGGGATGGACGGGCCTTCCCACGAGCTCCCCAGCCCCACAGATTCCCCCTGGGTTTGGGGGATGCCCGTGTGTACCCCAGAGCATCACTCCAGCCCCGTGCTCTGCGGCACAAGCAGCTTCAGGAGGCTGCCAAGCTCCCTGCTGCCACGTTGTCCTTTGGATGCTCCTTCTGCAAATTGTAGCTGTTCAGATGCATTTTGTGTATTTTTCCCTCTCGGTCCCTTCCCCTCTCCATCCATCCCCCCCTCCCCTTCCCTGCAAGAGGGGCGTTTTGCCAAATCCCCTAGGATTAGGGTGGGAAGGAAGCACGCTGTGTCCACAGAGAGCTCACTCCGGCTGCCCGCCGCTCGTGTGCCGTGCTCCAGCTCTGTCCCGGCCCGGAACATCGTCACTGCTAGAGCGGGGCGGCAGACCCGGGGAGGGGGCTGCTGCCAAGTGCATCATGTACCTGTGGTGGCTGGCGGGGACGGGGAGGGGAGGGAAGGGGACGAGCTTTCCCAGGCGGGCGGGAGGGTGCGCTTGCCAAAACGTCCCCAGCCAGAGGACCGCGCACTGGCTGCGTCTAACTCCCCACGGGTGCGAGCTGACGTGGGCTTTTGCTAGCACACCCGCCCTCTCCCCCCTTTGGAAATGTGTCCCCTCGGAGTCTAATACATCATTGTTCTGCTTATAAATGTACTAAGTGTTGAGAATGTTTTGGTTTTTTCCTTAATTATAATTGTAATTGGCTTTTCCCCTTCTCTCTTGTTTATTTTTTTTCCCAACGCTGTCTTGCTTTGCACTGTGATTGCATGCTGCGCCCCGATGTGTCCTTCATGACGATGTCACATGGCTTGTTGCTGTGATTCCTGCCACGCCCCCAAATCCACCACATGTTGCCATGGTTACCTAAACCAACCAAAACAAACAAACAAACAAAACTATATATCTATATATATGCGCTCCACCCTCCCGTATGTCGCTTCCATGGTTCCCCTCCGAAAGTGCCCATGATGCACGGTGCTACGCCCACCACTGTGTCTGCAGCAACAACTCCTGCCACCAGCGTCCCCTTCGCTGCAACAGCTACCGCCAATCAGGTTTGGCCCTTTCAATGGCTTTCTTTCACGTGTTCAGATCTCGAGGACCGGGCGAGGGCCGGATCCTGTGCGGGGTCCGGAGCGCCCGGCTCGGCGCAGGCTCGGGCGTGCGTGTGCGTGTGAGAGTGTGTGCGTGAGAGGGGATCGGTGAGGGGGCACCGGCCGGGCCTGCCATGGGCCGCAGCAGGGATGGGCGATGGGCAGGGTTGGAGATGCTTCTCCAAAACCGAGCACACACCTCAGCCCGGGTCCTGGAAACCAGGCTGCAAAACTCCCAGCGTGGTCGCACAAGAGCTGCAGCGCTTCTGCTTCCAGTCTCAAGCAGAAATACCACCCTGAGCATCCTTCCCAGTGGTATTTTGGCATGTCCTGTCCTGGCTGGAAAGTGGAAGTGGAAACACAAGGTGGCCTCTCCCCAGCGCGAGATTGGACTCTAAAAACTACCCCAAAACCCCCACAATTGGAGGTGAGGCTCTCAAATCTGAAGCTCAGTTACCCCAGCAGCACATCACCCATCCCTGCAGAGCTGCCTGTGGATGTGCAGTACGTGCTGTTGTAGCACTGTCATAAGTGTTCAGGATTCCATGCATGTCTGCCGAGCCATGATTCTCTCCAAAACTTTCCTCTGAGGATACTGAGTTGTGATGGCTGCTTCCGCACCAGTCCTGAACTGTATATCCACAACCCGTCCTAGTGATGCTTCCTGACAATTTGGTGTGCCATAACTTCTCCCAGTTAGACCAGAGGCATTTCAAACACTTGGGGTTTTTTATTCCCCCCCCTCCAGTGCTAATCTTAGCTTTTTGATTTGTCATGCTCTCAGGTTTAGAGCTATTGCAAAGAAAACGGGGTGTCACTTTGTTCTGTAGGGGCTGTTAGCTGTGCCAAACGTCAGCAGTATCTCAGGGGGCATCCTCTAGTCTTCTGCTAGTGCAAGGGCGTGAGGCTTCCAGTCAGTTTGGCCTGCATAAGTCCTAGGCAGTGTTTTGCTGCTCGCAGTACAGCTCACTGGTCTTTTTCTGTGCTTTGTTGTTATGTTCAGGTAGAGCAGGTCTTACTCCTACATGTACTGGTGGTGAGAAGAGAGCAGAAATTCCTGCGCACTGTTGCTCTGTGGCTGTATGAGTCCTGGTTCAGCCAGATGGTTTCAGGGCATTTCTGTCTTACGTGTAGTCTATGGAGTTAAAATCCGGGTACAATCACTGCCTACTGCATGAGGCATCAGTGGTGGTGCAGCTACGTTGTACTTAATGTGAGGCAGAGTAAAGACATCTTGGGAATGGATCCTGTTTTGTAAGACACTGATGTACTTGCTAACCTGATACTGAAGACAGAATGAGCAGCTGGATCTCAAGACAATGTTTTAATGTGTTGTGTTCTTTGTTTTTTCTCTGCTGTAGATATCCCAGTTATCAGTAGATGAACTGAGTAGCAGCATGTTTGTTTCACAGATGTAGAAGTTCCCGATAGAACAGTAAGTTCCTTTTTGGTATTTCTCTTTATGGTGGATTGCTTTGTCCAAGGGCATCCCCAAGCAGGGGGCTGGCTGGGGCAGAGGGACCCCAGTGCCTTCACACTCCGCCAGCTCAACAGAAACTGAGCTGCTGCAGCACAGACATGGACCAGCCCTATGGGTTATAACAAGCAGTGTTTCCTTGCGTTTAAAATACCTGGTTTGAGGTGTTGGCAGCCTCCTTTCTTGCATCCCCCTGAGTCTGAAGCTGTGTTTACAGGTTACTCTTACTCTGCATGGCTCCCAGCTGCCTGCAGAGGCCTCAGGGATTTGTGCTGTTGATGGCAAACTGCTGTGGTAATGAGTCAGCTGAAAAGGTGTAACTTCTCTCCTGCTGTTGGTGGCAGATTTCCTTTCCTGGGGTAAGCAGGATTGGGTCAGCAGCAGCAGCTGTGCATCTGCAAGGCTGGCACGGACTGAGCAGAGGTCTGCTGCTCAGCTCAGCTGCACTGGGGGCCTGGCTGACAGTGGGTTTCTTCAGAGGTCCTTGTGTGTGTTTAAGACCAGGATGAATGCCACAAGCAACATAACCTTCACCCTACCTGCAGATCCTGGGCTTCCCTCGTCTGCTGGTTTTCTGTGAGTGGGAATGGTGGAGGAGTTTGTCCTTCCCTTTGACTTACAGAGTATTGTTTCACAGCCGTAGCAGCAGTGTCATTTTTCCATTGCTTTTCTTTGTGAGTGTTTGCTGATGTTCATGAGAGAAAATCCCTTGAGGGTTTCAGTTCATCACAGGATTTTTTTTTACTCCAAGAGGGTAAAGAGCAGTTCAGCCAATTCAACAAGAGGTCACCAGAGTTTCCCCAGTGCAGGCCACTTAGTATACACAGACCTACAACCCATTTCTTCCTTAAGTCACATATAACAGGCAAGTACTTACATGATGGCAGTTAATTTGGTAAGCAGCTTATTAATGGTATCTTTAACAGTCAGCAGAAGTTACTCATCTTGATAGCGGATCTTTACTTCTGCTGACCTTAATAAAGCACCATATGTGTGCTAACTTTGGCCATGAACCCCTGTCCACGTAGGGGTGAACGCCAAGCTCTCTCCATTAGCAAAGATGTTCTGAATGACGAGGGCTAAGGAGGTCCTGGTAGCCAGGCTGGCCAGCCAAGCTGCAGGAGACAAGCACTGGGTCCCTCAGGGGAGGCTTTTCACAAGTACATCCCAAGAGAGGCCATTTGCTCCCAGAGGAGGATCCCTTGAGCACGAGGTTTCTGTGGCTGTGATTTGTGTCTAGGCCTCTGGGTCACAGCTCTTTAGGATCAGATTTTCTTTTACAATCTGTGGTGCTCTCTGAAGGGAACAGGAGCTAACAGGGGCCGGGGATGCCTTTGGCCCCCTCCTTAGTCCCTCCTACCATCTTCTCCAAAAATAAGCCTTATTATTCACCCACCTCCCTCTGTCACTAATTGCCTTGTCAGTGTGTGTGGAGCGTGCTGGAAATGGAAAGCCCTAAGTGCAGATTAGAGAAGATGCCAAGAATGTTATCATCCATTTCACCCCACATCAGCAAACTAAGGGAATAACATGTTTTCTCTCTGCACCATACTAATGGCAACCCCTTGGATGTGAATGTATCTTAGTAGAGTGGCTTTTATTCCAATATAGATGCGTGTCTCTAACTTCTCACTCTTTCTGTGTTGTTTTTTTTTCCCCTTGCAGCAGATCATGTTGAAATTCTGAACAGTAAAATTATGGAGCACCAGGACTTCTTGGTGGGAAGCTGCGCATGGCCTTTCTGTATATATCCCCTCTTCCCTCTCTTGTTCTCTACCACCTCTACAGTAAGCCTGTTGCAGCCTACATGTTAACCAAAAACTGAGCAATGGGAATGTCAAAAAAAAAACAGAAAAGACAAAAAAAAAAGCACTATAGAAACACTTAACAAACAGCGCTCTGATATACGAGATATACCAGTAGGAAATTATAATAGACTTTTGTAACACATAACTTTAACACACTTAATCATTTTCTGACTACCATCCTGAGAAGTGCAGCTGCACAGCGGACTGTTGGTTTACTGTATACTATCGATGGATAAATGTTTGTCTTGTTTTTAAAGTGTTATCTTCCTGTTTTGTTTACATCATAGTCTATTGATTTGTTTGGAAGTGTACATCATTATCAAGTATATTCAGTACCATCTTTTCATTATTGTTATGTCTTAAGTTTTCATATTCTGTAGGTTTTATGGGGTTTTGTTTGGTTTTGTTTTTTTTTTTTTACTAAAAATGTTATTGTGGGAAACAGGAATTACGTGCTGGAAAAACACGACACAGGAATGTTCTGCCCTTTGCTGGAGTTTGCTGTTAGCGCCAGCTAAAGATGCTCATGTTAAATGCTCCTTCTAAGCATTTAAAATTTGCCTTCAGATAGTGTCCAAACTTGTAGTACAAGGGATGCGAAAGGACAGCTGTCATTTTAGTCCAGCTCAGGGTATTTCTTTCAATACAATGAGCTGATTCTGGAAACCTTTTGGGGAAACCCACATGTAAAATCCCAGGTTCGGGAATGATTGGCTCAGATGGTGGTAAGCATCAAGGGATTTCTGCAGTTCTGTTGTCCATGGAAGTGCATTCTCAGCTGCAAACTGCGCACAATCTCTCATGGTGCAGTCAAAGCAAAAGTAAAAGGTGTGAGGTGAGACAGCTTCAGTTGGGCAAAGACTCGTTGTGTTGGAGAGGAGCTGGAGTGGGCCGTGGCCATGACTTAGCCCAGGCTGGGTAATGCCGTGCCCATGGCTTATCTTCACTGAGCACACTGAAACATTTCAGCCTGAAAACTGAGGTGGCTCTCCTTGAAATGCTGTCAGCATGCACCAGTTCTTTAGTCACCATTTTCCATAAGTGGGTGATTTTTTTTCCCTGTGATCTCTGGCCCTCTAAAGCAAACACAGCAGTGACAAAGCAGGAGAAAAGTCAGCATAAGCTTCCTACCGTAGATAAATATTCATCTTAATGGAGCTCCTGTAGGTCAGTGGATTTATTTTGGCACCTTCTACTTGATCAAGAGCAATGTTTGCCTAACAACAAGGGCTAGTTCTCAATACCTCCTTTTCTGACACACAAATAAACTGATTTCCAGCCCATGCACCCTGGACAGCCCAGCCTGTTACGCTGTATTGCTGAACAATCTGGCTGCAGAATGCATTTTGGTTGAGGATACAACCACATTCATCCCTGTCATAGCTCTACCATATCGTTGGCATTATGGAAGAGATGGATTTGCTGCTGTAAATCCACAAACTCCATAGGAGGAGAAAGAAAATGGTGATTGAAACCAAGCAAGAGGCCAGCTCCCAGCATCCGGAGGGCTGGCCAGCCCAAGCTTGTGGTGGTCCTGTGGGGTGCCAAATTCTGTCAACCAAGTTTTCTTTTCTTTTCCAAGCTCCTTGGCCTTGGTTAAAGACTTTCCTTGCCCCCTCTTCTCCAGTGTGAGCACAGATAGTTTGCTAGATGTGTATCTCCAGGGATCGGAAGTGATGGAGGGGCATGTAGGGCACAGCTGGTGTGTCCCAGAGCAGGCTCTGACCATCTGCCCATGGAAAGCCATTCATAGCAAGAACTTTGGAAGAGCCCAGCTCAAAAAGGCCTTCAGCAGGCTTTGAAGCAAACCCTGAGAGAGGGGAAGAAACTATCCCCACCCAAGAGCTCCTTTATGAGCCCCACGTTTGGACAGTCACTTGTCCGTAGCTGTTCCCCTGCCATCCGCATCCCCAAGCAGCAGCGTTGTCTGAAATCAGTGACTCCCCTTTGTGTTGGCAACCACATCCCTGTTCTTTTCACCACTGAGTTTCTGTTTCCCAAAAACCATAACATTGTTAGTGGAAAAAGTGGATTTGAGTACTTCCTGTTTGAAATTATTTGTGTATCAAACAAATGGGTTTTGCACAACCTGTGCCAGTGCCTCAACAAAGAACAGAACTGATCTTCTTAAGCCAGAAAGGATGCATTCAAGCTTGTATGGCTTTATGAGTTCAAGGAGGTTGGAATTTTTTCAGTGCTAAAAGGATTTTTGTATATCTTGACACTTCGATGTAACCTCCTCTTTTATTTATCGACTTCAACATCTGGCATAGATGTGCATAGAATGTAAACCTAGAATACAGCTGTTTCCCTGTCACATTTAAAGCACTGAAAAAAAAAAAGAAGAAAAGAAAGAAAAGTGTTTAAGGATTATTTTTTATTACAGAGGTCCAATGAGGGATGTTCAGGGTAGTTATTAGGTGCCACAACAGTTTTTATATTGCTGGCAAATTTAGAGTTAATTTGTAAATGAGTTTAAGGAGAGAAAAGCTTGAAGCACTAAACTTCACCAAATTCAAAACAATCTCGGCAACGATGCCGCTTTGAGGTAGCACTATTTAAACTAGTTGTGCAATGAACTTGCTCTAATTTTCTTTGTTCAAGAAAGAAAAGAAAAAAAAACCAGTCGCCAGACTATAAATTTCCTAAATAGACTCTTACAAAGTCACCGAGCTAGTTAGTGACTCTAAACAAATGTCATAAAAGCATGAATATCATCCTTTATTTGACAAGAGATGTATGTAAGTTTGTTTAAATCGATATAATTTTAGTGACATTTTTATAAGCTTCCCACTTTCCATGAACCTATATTTTTTATTTATCCAAAGTGATTTCTCTTTGTCCATTTCTCTCAGCCTTATGCAAACAATATGCAAGAAATGCTGAAACTTGGATAAAACGGGTCATGCAGAGGGAAAATGAAAGCTGAGATGGATCATTTTCACGGGAAAAGGTTGTTAGTAGTTTCAATACAAAGTACTACTACTAAACTGTAACATAAGCAGACAATAAAAGAGGGATTTAAAATAAAATGGATTCATAAAACTATTAAGATTATTTTTGTTAAATACAGTGCTTTTAGTAATTTGGAACATGGTTTCACAATCAGCCCTGGGGGGTGTTTTTGAGTTGGAGATTTCGAGCTGATGATTTTTGGACTGTGTATTTTTGCATCGCAACGTCCTAGAAGCCAGGCCCCTTCCCCGAGCACTCCGCAGCACCGGGTCCTCTCTTGCCAGCCCATCCTCGCCGTCTCCCACTGCGCTCGGAGCGTTCCCCAATGGAAGCACCCCAGATCCCGGCGTTGGGGCCCTCCCGGATGCCGATGGCCGGCGCTGGATGTGGGTATGTGTCTGGTGGATGCAGCTGGCCGGAGGAGGAGGCGCGTGTGCCCGGTGAGATGTCCTCTCCTCCCTGGGGTGGGAGAGCAGCTCTAGGGCACGCGGGTCGTTGGGAACCTGGAGTCCTCGTTTGCTTTCGCCCTTGTACATTTCACAGACATGGAAATTGAAAAAGGTGAAATTTATGAGGAAAATGGAATTTCCCATTCCTGTTGAATGGATTTAGTTTGATATTGACCTGATTTTACCATGTGCCTGTTGAAGGCCTTAGAGTATATACTGTATGTTAAAGACTGTAATAACTTTAAAGAAAAATAGTTGATAGTCTAATCCAAATGTAAATAGAGCTACACCACATTGTTACTAGGCTACAATGCATTCATTCATTCCTTCATGTCATCTCTCTTCGTTTCTCTGCCATTAGTTTTTAAGGTTTTCATCATTGCTCTCTTTTTTTCGATCTCTTTAGGAACTAATGAATTTAATTTTGAAGGAGAGGTAGAGAAAGTTTAAGATTTTTAAGACATGTATTCAGCCCATTTAGTTCTGTCCTAACCCCACACCGAAGCATGGTAAGGTATAGAATACAGTCCATAACTAGTTTGTATAGTTTACAGTTTAAGAACAAAATTAACTTTGTATGTAACTCCTACAATGATAGATTCATTGTTAACTAATTATATTAAGTTGTTGTTGCTATGGCAACAAAACTACAACATGGCTACCTTTGTATACATTATTTGTGAGATTTTCACATGTAAATGAGAAGTGATGTGTAACAGTATGAGCTTGTTCAAGGTACAGTTCGATACTGTCAGAGAAAGAGATGATGGAGTATTTTTAAAATCCCAAAGTCCCATGTGAACGCTGAATCCGTGGCTCCGAGGGTCACTCTTTCAGTCCAGAAGTTTACAACACATGGATTTAGAGTCAGGTTTTATAGCTTGTAGAAATTGTTGTGTGGCAAGGGTTATTCCACAGTATTTTCACTTCCAAAACCACCACAAGCCTGGATTTACCACATAGGGACCGGTCTTTGCTTTCATTTCAGCTCCATTCACACGGTGGCAACTCCGAGTTAATCCGTTTCAGTACTGTAGCTCCGCCTGCAATCTTCCTCTCTCCCGAATCTGAGCACTCACACGATGCGTTACGATCAGGGCTAACGAATTAAGCATAGAACTATTTTAATACTAATTTATATTAGCAAAAACTGTACATAAGAAAACCAAAATATTGTGGAATGACCCCGTAACAGTGTTGAAGATACCAATATGCTGCAGTTAAACTGATTCAGTTCGTGTACGAATGTGTGAGACACACCTTTTTTGCACTTATGTACATAGTCCACGAAAGAAATCCTTGGAACTTATTTTGAATATAAAAAAGTCTGTAATAATACAGGAAAAGTTTGTAAAAGAGATAGGTATTACTAAGGCTTTGAAAAGGAGGAGTTTTTTGCTATAAAACTTATCTGAAAGCATGATGTTGCTTTGCTGTTGTAAAAGCTTTGTAGTTTGCCATAGCTTATTATACAGCAGACTGCTACCAGGTCAGCTCCAACCTGCAGCACAGAGAAATGGGGAACAGTGCTTAATTAAATAGTAAGGTCACTAGCAAAGATTTGAATTCCTCTTTTCATCAGCCCGCATTCCCAAACACACCCCAGGGCATGCTTCTGATGGGTTGTGATGGGTGAATCCTGTTAGGACTGGTAGGTCCGTGGTGGCACACAAGCCTTTTTCCTAGCACCTAATCCCGTTTCTGGTGGAAGTGTTTGTCTGTTAGAGGTGACTGTCACTGCAGAGAGTGTTTTAAATCCCAGAGGGAGTTTGGAATGTCACAACTTACTCATTTCTTTCTTTTTATTTAACTTTATGGGGCAAGGTCACAAATCGAAGGGGCTGATGAGCAGCGGATGGACAGGGGTGGCTGTGCATGGCCTTGGGCCACTTTCCTCTGCTGTACAACAGTAGTGGTGTTTGTTTGGGAGCACCACGTGGCTGTGCTGCTCGGTGCTGCCAGGTGGGTGTTGGAGCAGGGAGGTGGAGGCTGATGGTGGCATCGTGGCCAGCTTCATGCTCGGAGGTTGACAAGCCCCGTTGTGTTGGCCACCAAAGGAAAGCACAGCCGTGGTCCCCCAGCTTTGCTGTGCAGCCTCTTGGTTCCCTTTCCACTGTGTTGTGGTACTGCTGGGGCTTTGCAGTACCGGGGGATTGTGGAGGAGCTGAAGTGCCTGTGTTGACCCATTTCTTTTCATTGGAATAAATACGCTCCAGCAGGCTGGAGCAGCTCTGCTCTGGAGCCAGGCTGAGAGAGCGGGGCTGGGGCAGCCTGGAGAAGAGAAGGCTCCTGAAGGGGAGACCTGAGAGCAGCTCCAGTGCCTAAAGGGGCTGCAGGAAACCTGGAGAGGGGCTTGGGACAAGGGCCTGTAGGGACAGGCCAAGGGGAATGGCTTGAACCTGCCCGAGGGGAGACTGAGATGAGCTCTTAGGCAGAAGCTCTTCCCTGTGAGGGTGCTGAGGCGCTGGCCCAGGGTGCCCAGAGAAGCTGTGGCTGCCCCATCCCTGGCAGTGTTCAAGGCCAGGTTGGACACAGGGGCTTGGGTTGGAACTGGATGAGCTTTAAGGTCCTTTCAGCCCCAACCAGTCTGGGATTCTGTGATCTTTTCCACAAACCCCAAGCCCTGCTGCAGGGTTGGGGCTGAGGTGTCCCTGCCAGGAGCTGCTCTTTGGCCACCACTGCCAGCATCTCAGAGGTTCCAACTCCTCCTCATGTCAGCAAGTGCCCAACCAGCCCATGTGGTCCCAGGGGGCTGGTTAAGGTGGGGGTTGCTGAATCAGAGCCATAGCATCGTATGGTCCCAGTGTCTCTAAGGTGTGAAATCAGATGTTGCTTTTCTTCATGGGTGTTACAATAACCTAAGTTTTAATACAAAATAGCCAGCTAATTCTAATCTCCATGCTATCAAGGCTTCACTTTGCTGTAATCGATTTCCATAACCAAGTTCTTTCTCGTTTCCAGGATTGTGGGAGAAAAATCCTTTGCACTATGTGAAATGAATTGTAGGTGGTCAAACCTTTGCGTTGGGGATGAGCATGATCATGACAAAACCACCTCTAAAATCTTTGCTAGTGATCTTTACTGACATCCTGTATCATCAGAAATAACTCTATTTGCCTCTCAAATGAGCTATTTAAACATGCAAAAATAACACAACTATTAAATAAAAGGAAGTTATTTTTCCAAACACACAACAGAGAGAATTACCTGACACCGAATTATAAGGTTCCAGTTCTTTATTACTGTACACAGATGCTATTTGATAGTGGTGGAAGCCAAATGATTTTGTTGCCATGGCTTTTGTATCCTAGCAGATGAGGGGATGATAAGACCATTCATAGATTGGATTCTGGGATTTTGTTGTTTTCTTTCCAATTAGCTTTGCTTTAAGTCTGTCTTCATTTTAAACCATTCAGATGAACCGAGACTCCCCCCACTTTATTCTATCACCTGACAACAGATCACTGGTTCTTTTCTTCTAGAGAATTGTATTTTAGGCAATCACTAAAAGAGAGAACGTTCTCCTAAATTGTCCGGTTTGAATCGCAATATATAAAAGCATTTATACTGTGTAAAGTAGATCTTGACGTACCTTCTTTTCATAGGCATTTCTGGTAAAACCAAGTAAGGGAAACATTAGCTATCAATTTAATGGTATAGTTTAGAGAATATATACAAATACTACAGTTAGCCCTGTGGAATTGTCAGAAGTTAAAGTCTCCTCAGACCCGGGTGTAGGCTAATGCAGTGTTCCAGTTCCATAACACCATAGTTCATTCCCTCAACTGCTACAACAGGGTGTACGCTTTGAGTTTCTTTTTCTTTTGGCCACGTTATATTGCTGTAGTGCTTGTACGTGCTTTAGAACTGTGCATAATGCTACTCATTTTAGTATGTTACTTCTCTATTGTTATTGGTTTATTTTTGGATCTTTTAATAAAGTGTATAAAATCCTTGGTTATGTTTTTTATGGATCCAGACCTACGCGTTAATAGGAGTTTACTTTCAGAAACATTCCCAGTTTATGAGTCCCAAACTTCAAAGGTTCTGATGTAAAAAAGGAATAATGGATAACGGATGGATTGGAGTCAGTGTTATATCAAAGTGTAGAACAACGGAATAAATCTCTTGCCAGAAATACACCCTCGGTAGTTTGGATTCTGTAGCCGGTGCCGCCTCCTTGCCGGGCGCACTCGGCCTCTCCTGGGAGGTTCCTGACCCGAGCGAGACGTTTGTATTTTAGCCAAATAAAAAGGAAAACTTCCCAGGCGCTGCCTTTTGGTTTGTCTCGTGCCTCAGGCCCGCTGTGACGTGCTGGCTTTGGATGGGCCGTGCGTCCTTTCCAGCCCTGGCGGCGACGAGAGGGGAGAGGAGGTAACCATGAAGAGTAAACTGAGCATCGTCCCAAGGCGGCAGCTGTTGTAGCGCAGTGATGTGCGGATCAACTCTTCTCTTCCAGTGTTTGTGTCAGACACGTTCTGAACGTCCCAGTGCAGCAATCCCACAGGCAGATCCCGCCTGGAATCCCCCAGTTCTCGTCCAAGGGCACAGCTCAGCCCCAGGCTGCGCTCTAGGGCTGGGGATGCTTCTCACCATCCATGGCTAAGCTTGGGCCAGACTCCTGGAAGAGAAAAGTGCTTCTTGCCGGGTTGGTTTGTCCCTTCTGTAGTGAAGCATAGGTTAGAGGTAAGACACTGCCACCTCGGTCACCACCTGCTGTAAAGGGGCTTTAACCTTAGACTGGCTTGAGATCATCACTGGCTCCCTAAAAGCTTTTAGCAGCTGCTCTCACACTGGGTCCAGCTGGAGGCAGCAGGGCCAGGCTGCAGCATCGCTCATCTCACCAGCAACAGAAGACATCAGGAACCCCCTGGAGATGTGAGTAACCAGCTCCACAAACCTCTGTGCATGGCCTGGCTCCCACCAGGGCCACGCAGGGGACACAGGGTGATGGGGAGCTCGGTGCATGAGGAGGGGGCTGATGCCAATGCAGGGTGAGCGCAGCACAGGAGGGATCATGGGCCGTTTTCCCAAAGGAGTTCAAGAGTTGAGAATGGGGGGATTCGGAGTTGGGAAGTGATTATTTTGGGGGATGCTGCCCACTGGAGCTGCTGGGGGCAGCCGGGGTGTGTTAGTGCTGTGCTGAGGCACAGGAGGAGGCTGTGCAGGTACTGCTCCTCCCCTCCATCCTTGGCAGGACGAGGCTTTGGCTTTGAGAACGTTACCCTAACTGCTCCTTTTCCATCCTTGTGCTGCCCTGGCTTCTCCTGCAGGGTAATTGACTCCGTTTGTGTGTCAAGGCCACTTAGAGCTTTGTCCTAGAAATGCCTCCTGATGGCACAATTAAATGTCTGAAGTGTTTCTGAACTCAAAAACCCCAGGGGGAACTGAAACCTTGCCAGACAATGGCTGCATGGAAGGATGGGATCCTTCCCCAGCGCTTCCTCATGAGTTTCCATCGCCTGCCTCCCTCTGGTCCATGCTCTCTGTGGAAGGGGATGGGGTCTTGCAGGGTGGGCTCGGACACACCAGCTCCACTTGGGAGAAGCATCCCCACAGGGTCAGGGGTGGGAGTCCCACAGCAGCCCCTAAATTCATGGGTAGCCCTTTAACAAGAGATGTTAAATTGGGTTTCAAGGCCAAATGGCATCCTTGGGCCAAGGATGGGGGATTTTACCTGGGATCTGTGCAGAAGACACAGGAGTAGCTGCTGCAAAGCGCTGCATGGGATGGAGGCTCTGATTAAAGGCTCTGATGCTGTATTTGTGGCATGCGTCACATGGAAATGTCACAGGATCCGACCTCTCTTCCTCTCCACTGGGACACATTTGTGTAGGAAACCCAAGTTTGATAGAAAATCCTCATTTAGCTCTTTGGCTGTTGAAGCTTCAGTGGGAAATACAAGGGAAAACCAGCTCTTTTTGAAGGCTTGCTCCATATTCAGCTGAGCCTCTGTGGTCCAAAGCCAGTTTTCATTCAATCTGGACTCAGTGCTGGATGAAGAGATCACTTTGATCTATTTATTATGAGACAAAGGAGAATGGAGAAGTGTTTGGCTAATCCCGGGTGACTTGTGGATCTCCAGCACCCTCCCCAGCACCAGCAGCCCATTAACCCTTCCCCGAAGGGGCTGCACCGGAGTGCAGGGCAGCATGAGTAACAGCCCCTGCTCTGAGCTGTGGCTGCAGACGATGGACCAATGTGCCCCTTCCAGCTCCTGCCTCCAACACAGCAGCACATCCCAGAAATGGATCCCTGGGAATGGCCTGGGAAGGCTCTGAGGTGTCTGTGAACAGGAGAACCTGCACAGAGACAGATAAAGCCGCAGCCTCAAGGCCACGGGGATGGGCTTAGAGGAGCCCCATGCACCCAGCAAGGCAGCGCTGGTGGCTCCCAGCCAGGCTGGGCTCAGGTGGGAGATGCTGCAGATGCCTTTGCTCCTCCCTCCTCATTCCGCCTGTGTCAGGGTGGCTCTGCAGCCGCCTGCTCCGTCCTCTCCCTGGCACTTCCCACTGCCCTTGCCCTGGATCCGGAGGTGTGGATCCAGCCCCGAGGCGATGGCACCGGGACAGCGGCTCCCGCAGGAGCCCACGGTGCGATGCTGTTGCACCGCTGGTCTCCTCACAGCTGCGGCTGCCTTTCCCAGGGGTATTCTCCATGGTTCATGGGAATTGTTTGCTTGTAAACGTTATCTGTGCCTTCCCAAGGGAGCTGCTGCCTCCCCTCCGCAGCCATCGCATGCTCAGCTTGTGTGTGCAATGGATGCTGTGCACTGGCACCCGAACGCTGGTGCTAGCACCGGGCTGTCAGGGGGCACTGGGGGCTGTTTTGGGGGCTGTGCCTGCGCCAAAGCAAAGGCAAATCCTTTGCAAAGCTTCTGGAAAGCTCTTGTTGAAGTCAAACACTGTTTGTGTCCCCTGTAGGAACATGGCCTGAAGGAAAGGCACCGACCACTGCACCCTGCCCGAGGGTCCCGCTCTGTGGCGAGGGTGCGGGGACACAGGACATAGCCCATGAAACCATCGCTGCTCCTGGAGCAGTGGCAGCGCTGAGGTGGGGACAGGTGAAGGTAAATCCCTGTGTGTGAGGGGGTGAGGAGATGGGGAGGTGGGAATTCACACCGGGCCATGGACGGGTGCTGCTGCAAAGAACCATGGAATCAAATGGGTTGGAAAAGCCCTTTCAGCTCCTCCAGTCCAACCGTTCCCAGCCCTGCCAAGGCCACCACTGACCCATGGCACTGAGGCCTCGTCTCCACGGGCTGTGAACACTTGCAGGGACGGTGCCTGCAGCCCTGCCCTGGGCAGCCTGTTCCAATGCCTGAGCACCCTCTGGGGCAGGAATTGTTCCTCAGCTCCATCTAAACCTGCCCTGGTGCAGCCTGAGGCCGGTTCCTCTTGTCCCACCCCTTGTTCCTTGGGAGCAGAGCCCAGCCCCTCCTGGCTCCATCCTCCTCTCAGGCAGTTGTAGGGAGCCATCAGGTCCCCCCTGAGCCTTCTCTTCTCCAGACTGAGCCCCCCAGGTCCCTCAGCCCTTCCCCATCACACTGTGCTCCAGGCCCTGCACCAGCTCCGTTGCCCTTCTCTGGCCCCGCTCCAGCCCCTCAATGTCTCTCTTGCAGTGAGGGGCTCAGAGCTGAACACAGGATTCGAGGTGCAGCCTCACCAGTGCCCAGTGCAGGGGCACAGTCGCTGCCCTGGCCCTGCTGCCACACTGGTGCTGATACACACCAGGATGCTGGGGGCTGCCTGGGCATAAACTGCTCATGTTCAGCTCCGTCACTCAGCACTGCAGCATAAATCAAGGGGATTCTGGAGAGGGTGACAGGAACAAACCGGGGCTCTGGGCTGGGCAGGCTGAGGCCTTGGAAGACTTTAACTCCCCACAGCACACAGGGTGGAGGCTATGGCCGGCTTTCGGCTGGGCACAGGCAGCCCATGCTGTGGGAGGTGAGCTGCAGTTCCCCTCTTGGCCCTCGCCCCTCTGCCAGCTTCAATGATGGGAAATCCTTTAAGCTTGCGCATTAGTGCTGTATTTAGGTCTGTGCTGTATTAGGGCTCGGGGTGGAGCAGAGCCTCGTTTCTCACTTAATAAAGAGTGTTCTAAAGGCCCCTGTCCTCATGGGCCTGGCTCCACGAGCAGGGTGGGTGCTGTGGAGGGAAGGGTGCTGGGCTGGCTCCTCAGCCTGCCAGACCCCTGCCTGCAGCCACCCTGCGCTCCCACCCTGACACCGGGCGCTTGGTGCCAGGACACAGGGATGGGTCTGCCTCGATAGCCCCGCACATGGGGTTGTGCATCCAAGGCACCACCGGCCTCTGTGCACAGGCATGGGGCTGGCGGGGGCCCCATCCCGCTGGCAGTGACTGGGTCATCAGATGGAGATGGGGATAATGAGTCAGGAAGGGCACCAGCAGCCAGCGAGCCCTCACTGCCAGACCTGGCTCAGGGCTGCAGCACGGGCAGGAGGGGCAGTGAGGCCATGGAGCTGCTGCGAGGGCTGGAGCAGCTCTGCTCTGGAGCCAGGCTGAGAGAGCTGGGCTGGGGCAGCCTGGACAAGAGAAGGCTCCTGAAGGGGAGACCTGAGAGCAGCTCCAGTGCCTAAAGGGGCTGCAGGAAACCTGGAGAGGGGCTTGGGACAAGGGCCTGCAGGGACAGGACAAGGGGAATGGCTTGAACCTGCCCGAGGGGAGACTGAGATGAGCTCTTAGGCAGAAGCTCTTCCCTGTGAGGGTGCTGAGGCGCTGGCAGAGGGTGCCCAGAGAAGCTGTGGCTGCCCCATCCCTGGCAGTGTTCAAGGCCAGGTTGGACACAGGGGCTTGGAGCAAGCTGCTCCAGTGGAAGGTGTCCCTGCCTGTGGCAGGGGTTGGAGCTGGAGGAGCTTTAAGGTCCCTTCAACACAAACCAGGCTGGGGTTCTGTGAAGTAGCAATGGGATTTCTCACTTGACACCAGTGGTGGGAGCTGCCTTTCAGAATCTCATGTCCTGGCCTAGTGCAGTGCTAATGGAGGGTGCTGATGCTTTTCCCTTGTGGCCATTGACCAGGAAAGAGATATTGCTGGGAGAGAAACCTCAGCTCAGCACCAATGTCAAGCACAGGGTGAGGACCCTCAGCCACTGCGTCTGTTCCGGCTGTGTCATCCCTTCCCAGAGCACTGCCTAATGGAGGATCATTTCCTTTCTAGGGACCATGCAAAGAGTGGTATCAACAGGCAGAATATGGGAAGAGCTCCTGTTTAAGTGATTGGAGCATCGTGGTGGCACAAGGGATGAAGTTGAGGTGTTTGGCAATGACAGAGCCAGGCTAAAAAGAAAAGAATGAATGAGAGCCTTGCAGGATTGTGAGAGGATGGGCAAGAATTCGATGTGGGATTAAATACTGGAGGGAAGATTAGAAAAGCAAAAAGCAGGAGATGAGCAAAGCCTGAGAGATGAGGCAGATGGACTGGATCAAGGGGAGCTGCCAGCTTGGGATGAGCCCGGTGCTCTCATAGCTCCACATCCGCACACTGGAGCTGCCTCTGGGCACAGGGCAGGGGCAGGAGCATCCTCTCCCCAGCAGTGGCAGAGCTGCTGGTGCCACCATTCCCATGGCCACACATGGATGAGGAGTGGCCCCTTGGTGTGAGCTCTGCCTCTCTGTGCAGGGGCAGCACGGCCCTGGCAGAGCCCCGTTTGCTTTCCCAGTCATTGGGTTGATCTCTCCAGAATGAGGGAATTCTCTGAGAGGCCGAAGTGCAGAGGAGAAAAGGAAACCCCATGGAATGGTAACAGTGAATGGGAACTCTCCTGTTAGACACCAGTTTGAAATGGCTTTGTTTCCATAAACCCTCAAAAGCTATCCTGGCAGTGCGTTTACCTTTCCCTGCCTTTCTTTCCACATGGGGTTTAAAGCAACAGGTTTGGTTTATGGAATCATAGAATCAGCAAGGTTGGAAAGGCCCTTTAAGATCATCCAGTCCAGCCTTTCTGTGATCGCTGCGGCTTCTGCCTTGAAGGAGCTGCATTTCCAGGTTTCCTCCACCCCAGCGAGCAGGAGGTGCTTCCACGTGGCACGGGGTACATCAGCTCGGAGTGTGGGGAGCAATGAGGAGATGGCTCAATACATGGACAGCAGCATCCTCACACAGAGCAGTGACCTGCTCCCCGGCATGGGATGCTGATCCTGCAGCAGGAGAACAGCAGTGAGGGGATAACCAGGCCACAGGCGGTGAGCATGGCAGAGTGGCACGACAGCATCTCCCCTGCAGTGCTGCTCGTCAGCAACAACCAGCTCCTGGGATAAGCTTTTCCCAGTGGTTGGTACCATGTTTGCGGATGTCAACAAAACCCGGATGCTTCTGCTCCCAGGAATGCCAACAAACTCCTCGTTGGATCAATCAGAATGCAGCGCAGCCCCCCCTTCTGTCCCAGAGTCAGTAATTGCTCTGGAAATGTCCTTTCGCTTCTCTGCGGTGCCAGGATGCCTCTTGTTGCTACTGAAATAAAGGCTGAAAGCTAAAGGGTGGCTCTTAGGGAAGAAATGGGAAAGAGATTTCTGGGAAAGGTCCTCGGAATTTGCCTCTGAGTCATCTCTGTCCTGGCAGGAAAAGGTGGCAAAGAGAAGTCTCTGTGCAGGTCACGGTGCCCAAACCAGCACCAGGACTGGGACCCTGGGCTGGGTGAACACATCCAGCCCCTACGCTGTATCTCAGTGTCACATGGAGCTGAGATCCAGAGCTGTCATTACGGTTACACGGCTGGCACAATGAGCCCTCCTTGAAGGAGCTGCATGGGAGAGCCCCAGGGAGCCAGTCCCAACCCTGCCCTGCCACCCGGCACTCCATCAGGCACAACGAGTGGATCGGCAGCACCACTGGAAGAGGCGAAGGAGAAAGGACTCTCGCTTTTAAGCTGGTTTTGCTTCTGTTTATGCAAGTGATGTCCCAGCTAGATGGTAACTGAGGTGAAACCAAGCCCAGCAGCCTGCTGCAGGCTTCCTGGCACAGCACGGCTGCTTTATAGCCTGGGTGAGCACTGAATCACAGCAGGGAGCAGGTCACTGGTGACACAGCAATGGGCAGCCTGCACCAGGCAGCCCCAGGCCTGGCTGGGGTGGGAGGCTTTGGCTGGGGGTGCAGTCCCACACTGGCATCTGTAGGCGATGCTCCAGACTCCTCACTCCATCCAGAGCTTGGGGATGCTCCTGTCACCTGTGCCTGCCTCAGCACCAGGCAGGATCCATCTCCTGCACTGATGAGATGGGGATCGCAGTTATTCCTGGCCCTTGCTCGTGCCATTTGCCCATTCCCGAACATCCCTGCGGGAGCTGTGTCTTAGCAGGTTCATTTAATAAGAGTGTTCTTTATTGCTGCTGCTGTGGGCATGACACAGAGCAGCTGAGTCCATGAGCAGTGCAGAGCTGCTCTGCAGTAATCAGATCGTGCCCAGATGCTCATTTATCATAGAACCACAGCCCGGTTTGGGCTGAAGGGACCTTAAAGCTCATCCTGGCAGGAGCCAGCGGCAGCAGAGATGAGCCAGACTCTGACCTGGGACGTGCTGCACCTCATGGGGAGGACAAGGGAGCGGCATCGGGGCGGTGCTGGTAGGAGGTGCCAGGCTCAGAGCTGGGCCATTTATCGCAGGAGCAGCAATTCCCATCTGGAGCTTCCGAACCTTTTCCATCACCAGCTCCTGCTGGGGCTCCAGGTCGTGGCTCAGTGAAAGAGCTGTGCAGTGCTTAGTGAAGGGAAGGACTCAGCTGAAGGGTGATGAATGAAGTCAGGTGCACTTTGAGATCGGCCTTTTGGGGTTTGTTCAGCTGCAGACACGTGCGGCCAGGGATAAAGTGCTGGGAAATGGGTCTCCAGCAATACAGAGTGGCACTGATATGCACATGGAGGGAAAGCATCCAGGTTCCCAACCCTGCACCCGCTTCTTGTGCTCTGTCTCAGCACGGAGTTAAACCGCACGAACCCGTGTTTGTTTGCCTTCCCCTTGCCCCATCGCTGTGCTCTTTGCCCCATTCCTCTCCCTTAGTCATTCCTCCACCCACGGCAAACACAATGGACCAGCAGCGCTCCAAAGGCAGGCACACAATGGACCTAAGTGACCGTGTAATCCCATTACTGTCACCCTCATCCTCCCGTGCCCCTTTCCTCCCCCCACCTTTGTCACTGTCACTGATTGTGTCACGGTTAAATTTAGATGGGAAGCTCTGATCGCGTTTGAGCCTGGGTGCACCGGGCACTTTGCATCTACTCATGACTTATAATGGGTTGAAGTAGGAGGCAGCCTGTCAACGCTCACCTTCTCACATTGTGATTCACCAGCACAGGCGTGCCTCCCATCCCTACCTCATACAGCAATTCACTTGACAGATCCGTTTCCGAGGCAATGGCAGAGGCAGAGGGGTCATTGCTTACAGAGAGCAGGGACTCAAGCTCGCTGTAACTTAGGTTTAGGTAAGCACGCGATCGGGTCAGGTCTAAGTGACCAATATGACTTTGCCCCATCCCTGGCAGTGTTCAAGGCCAGGTTGGACACAGGGGCTTGGAGCAAGCTGCTCCAGTGGAAGGGGTCCCTGCCCGTGGCAGGGGTTGGAGCTGGAGGAGCTTTAAGGTCCCTTCGACACAAACCAAGCTGGAATTCTATGGTTTTTAGGCAGAAACCAGCCCTTTATTCTCTCTCGTTTCCTCTTAACGGGGAACCCATCGCTGGGAAGCGCTCCGTGCGCGCTGCCCTGTCCCCGGCTGACACCTGCTGCCGGCGGCGAGACCCGCACCCGCCCCGGGGCTGCAGGGTCAGTGCCGGGCCTGGGCGGCTCCTGCGCGGGGCGCCGCGGGGAGGGAACCCGGGGGAACAACAGAGCCCGGGGCAGCTCGTCCCACAGCAGCGGCTGAGCGGCGCAGGATGGGCAGCGGGGACTGCGCTCACCCCGCGAGGCCTCCTGGGCCAAAGGAGGCGGTGGGTGCAGCCGCACCGCACCGGGCCCGCCCCTGTGTGGCACCCGGCCGCCCGGGGCCCCGCCGCACGGCCACTGGCGGCCGCCATGTTGGGGTGTGTGTTCCTCCGGGGCGGGGCGGGGCGGGGCCGGGCCGGGGACACACCTCGGTGCCACACTCAAACCCGTCCCCCTGCGCCGGGCGGTGCCGCCTCGGTGTCACACTCAAACCCGTCCCCCCGCTCCACCCCGGGAGGTGCCGCCTCACTAAAGCTCCGGGCCGCGGTGTGTCCCAGCGTGCCGTGACGCAGCACGTCCCCTCCGCCCCCGCGCCGGAAGTGCCCGGAGATAAGCGGCTGGGAGGGGCGCGCGCCGCCGGGTGTCGCAGTGTAACCGTTCCGGGCGGGCCCCGCGGCTGAGGCGCGGCGGGATGGACTGAGAGGAGCTGCGGTGAGGAGCGGGGTGGAGCGGGGCGGCGGCGGGGCCCGGCCCGGCCGGGGCAGGCCGAGCAATAACCGCGGTTTCTGTTCCCCTCAGGACGGCGCAGGAGCAGCGGGGCCTCGCCCTTCTCCTGAGGCGGGCCGGGGCTATGCGAGGGCCGCGCTGCCGCCTGCCCTAGGCCCGGGCCTGGCGGGGGAGCGGCCGCGGGGCCCGATGCGGGAGTACAAGGTGGTGGTGCTGGGCAGCGGCGGGGTGGGGAAGTCCGCCCTGACCGTGCAGTTCGTCACCGGGACCTTCATCGAGAAGTACGACCCCACCATCGAGGACTTCTACCGCAAGGAGATCGAGGTGGACTCGTCCCCCTCGGTGCTGGAGATCCTCGACACGGCGGGCACCGAGCAGTTCGCCTCCATGCGCGATCTCTACATCAAGAACGGACAGGGTTTCATCCTCGTCTACAGCCTGGTCAACCAGCAGTCCTTCCAGGTAACCGCGCCCGGCCGCGGGGCTGGTCCCCGTGTCCGCCCTAAGGACGCGGCCGTTCCTGCCCCAGGGACGGCTCTGGGCCGAGGAGGAAGTGTTAGGGTTGGCCACGTGTAAGCACTTTATGGCTGGAGGGGCACAAGTGGGAATGCCCCGCGGTCAGCAGCCCCGCTTCCTGCTGGAGAGCTGTTGGCTTTGCAGGGCCTTATCAGGGTGCCACCATCGTTAAATCCCCCACCAGGGCTGCAGAACAATGACCCGCTCCCACTTCCCCAACAGAAGCTTTTGGCAATCCCCTACCGTGAAGAAATCGCTTGATATTAAAATAGAGACTTCCCCTTCCCCCCCCCTCCTCCTTCCCAAAAGGAACGTTTCTTCACGGGGCCTTGCAGAGTCTCATTGTGCTGCAATTGGGAGCTTTTATATAAGCTGCTATTTTCCACCCCCTCTCCCAAAATATGTATGTGTCTAATATAAGCTTGATGCTTTCTCAGCGTAGGTGGAGTATTGGAGAGGAGAAGTGAGCCATATGTGAGGATTTGTGGGTCTGGATTTCATTTCTACTATCACAGCTCTCAAAAAAGTGGGAATATCTCAGCCCTTCTAGCGATGGGGCTTCATTTGTGGGCAGCCACTGCTTTGCCTTCTGTTGCAGAGTTGGGTGTATTCCAGCTGCTTGGCAACACCCCCCTACTGAAGCAGTGTGTTTGCTTCTGCTGGAGACTACACTTTATCTTAGTAGAGGCCTTGAACTCGCTGGAGACTTACTTTCTATAGAAAACAACAGCAGTGACATTGGGATGCTTCTCCCCTTGATTTCCCTTTATTTGGGGACCAGTGAGTCCCCATTATTCAAGGAAGATACAGTTAGTAACCCACCCTGTTAATATTGAATTATTCTTGTCTGTCCATAGCACGTTTACCCTGTAGGTGCAAACCCCTTTCTGCAGGTCTTTCATGCAGTGGTAGCTTCAAATGCTTAAGTTGCTTTCTCTTGGGGCTATGCAAGAACTTGTAGAACTTAGTACTGATAGGAACTTCCACCACTCAGGGGGCAGAGGAGGTTGACTCAGCCTTTCAAGTGTAAACTCCCAGTGTTAGCTCAGACTTGAATAAATGCATCTCTAGGTAATAAAATCTCTTTACAGCATCTAATTTGGTTACTTACGTGTGATTAACTGTGTTCACAATGAATTATTCTAAGCATTGCAAGAATGAGAAGGCTTTATGTAAATGACCAGCTTTCTCCAGCTGTAAACTAAACACAAACTCCTAAATGACTGTGTAATGGCATCTGCTGTGAGTGATGCAGGTTGTTGGGCTGGAGACCACTTCTTCAGACAACTGAAAGCAGCTTTGCTCTGTCTTCCTCTAGATCAGCTGAGAATTGCTCTCAGTGCAGTTTCTGTTTATGTGCACACACACACACTTTATAAAGTGTGTATGCGTTTATATAAAACTAAACCACTTCTTTAATAAAAGATGGATGTTAACTTTCTCTGCGCTCTAGATCCTTGTGAATCTGAATTTAAGATGCCCCTGAGGTGTTTTGAATGTTCAGTTGCATAGGAGAGTTGTTAAAACATGTTTCTGTAGTGCCTCTAGAGCAATTCCATGTGGTTACTGGCACTTACTAACCAGCTGGGTTGTTTGACCAGGACATCAAGCCGATGAGGGACCAGATTGTCCGGGTGAAGAGATACGAGAAGGTTCCTCTGATCCTAGTGGGGAATAAAGTGGATCTGGAGTCGGAGAGGGAGGTGTTATCTGCAGAAGGCAGAGCCCTGGCTCAGGAGTGGGGCTGCCCCTTCATGGAGACTTCAGCCAAGAGCAAAACGATGGTGGATGAACTGTTTGCTGAGATCGTCAGGCAAATGAACTATGCCTCCCTGCCTGAGAAACAAGATCAGTGTTGTACAACTTGCATCGTCCAGTGAGAGAAATCAAGAAAAACCTCAATCATGGCCATACAGAGCAGGTTGGTGGAACAGTCATAACTACCTGAGGTGCATAACCGTGCTGTTTGAGTAAGCAGATACAGTGTGCCAGGGAGTCTGAAGTTAAGCAGTCTAAACTGGAAGGAGCCTTCCTCCAAAAGAGGTGGAAGCTTGTGCATTCAGTTGCATGTGATGACTCGAGTCAAACAGATTCTTGTGCTACTTCACCAGGGTTAGTCAGGGAACGCTGCATTTACCTGCAGGAATTGTACATTAAAACTAAGTGTATGATCTCATTGCACCTATTTGACTGTCAGTGTATTTGTCACTCTGTTTGACATTATGTTATCCCTAATGGTCTGTGATGTTGCAGTGGGTTTCTTCATTGGTTGTAGTTGGTACCTGAATTATTTCAAGTAATGGGAATTACCTTGGAGTTCAATGGGATTATTGTTGTGATCACTTTTCCCAGTAGGTTTGCTGAGAAGACTTTGAGCTTGTTTAAAGAATAAGAAGTAAATTGTACAGTACAGAAACTGAACGTACTTGGAGCACGTTTCTGCCTTATCAGTGGGATAAGTTTAAGAGAGATCCACCCCGAGGTGTGAGGAGTGGCCTGGAGCCCACATGAAGTAGTCAAGGACGTGTGCAAAGTGCTCTTCATCTAAAATCCCCAGAGCAGAGAACATGCTATAAAATGGCTTCTCACTGCACAGCTCCTTCCTGTGACTCATGAGAGGTGTGGCAAGAGTGCAGCACTCAGAGGGGCCTCTGCAGCTTCCTCTGTCTTGGGTACTGCTTTGGTTTGATCCTTCCCAAGGGTAGCTGCTCTTGGCCCCTCACACATGTGGTGGTCTTTCTCAGTACCTCTTTCACCTGATAGTGTGGCTGGATCTGTTCCCCCTGCACACAGCAGAGCTGTCACTCCTGTGCAGGGTGGTTCTGGGCATCCCCTGCTCTTGTTCTATCCCTGTATAGTGGGTTTAAGTCTGGTTTCACCATTGGCTTGAATCCATGTTACTGAAAAGGGCTCTTCTACATCATTGGTACATTCTTTGTGCAGCCAGCTGGTCCATCAGACCTTCAGGTGTCTGCTGGGCCTGTCTTGGCAAGCAGCTCGGTGTGATCTCTGAGAGCAAGTGCAGGGATGAGGGAGGACATGAAAATCCAGGAGAAGGCACTGCCACTCTTGACCGCTGCTGTCCTTGAGGCCCAGGCTCCAACTGCCACATTAGGTACTTGCTTGAGTCCAAGGAGCTTTCTGCATCTGAGTGACAAGAGAGAAAATAGGTTATTACTGGAAGCTTTGGACCATGTATCTTCTTTAATCTTGAGCGCAGTCTCAAAGCTTGTCTTTAAGATAGTTATCAAATGCTTTGTGAATGTAAAATTCTAGATACTCCTGACCCTGGCACTGTCAGACTCAAGATAATACGTGATGGTTTTATCTCCAGTTCTGTGAAGTTAGAAAGGGCTGCTGTCTCCACCTAAGAGGTGTGTGTAAATTCAAGTTTTTCTTGCTGAAAGTGAGCATACTGCTTGTATTGAAGCAGATTAAACCACAAAGTCTTTCCTTGTCCACTAATCCCTAACTCCTGCAGAGCCTTTTAGGGATATAGGAAGGAGTAAATCGATGAAATTACTCCTTTAAGAGTGCTGCAGGGTTAATGTCTTGGATTGAATGTAATAATTGCAATGGTGCAGCTATTTCTAAGGCAGCTTCACAAATGAGAGTGTGTGGACTTGAAGTATGCCAAAGGTTCTGCAAATCCTTGGGTTACTGGTGGTTCATCCTGCGCAGGTTGCTGTCTTCAACTCTGACACAGTCAGGCCTTTTATCCGTGAAATTTGTACTTGCACAATTTTTTACTTTGAGGGAGGCTTCTGAATTTTGTATTAAATACCAAGTTTAATCTTAAAGGTGAAATTGAGGCAGGGGCAGGGCTATGTGTTATTCCTTCAATCATAACTTAATGCTTAGATTTGATGAGTTTCCTAAGCATGCTCTTGCTTCAGAAGACACATCTGTATTCTTGTGTCTTTGTGACCTCTTGAGACAGAGGATGCTCTAAGCTTGTGTAATACAGATTTCCTCTCCTTCATTCTGCCTAGCTCATAGGTCAAGCTTCTAGCAGCAAAATCCTTCCTTGCTTCTAGGAGGTGCTGCTTCTGTCCAGTGTAGTCTCATCACCTGTGACAAACAAGTAAGTCTGTCCTTGAACAGCTTCCTAGTCAGTCCAGGTCTCACCATGTCTCAGACTTCTGTTACCCTAGCTCCTCACAGGCTCATGCTCTGCACCTTTCATTTCAACCTCACGTTTTTGGGATATTTCCTTCTTCCTGGCTCCCACTCTGTCCTTGTTCTTTGAGTAGGTGTAGGATCTCATTGACTTTATGATAAGCCTTTGCTGCCTGTTAATTCCTGTCTGATGTGCTCTAGTGTAGGATTGCTGCTGATGGTGTCTTGTGATAGCTGTAATTGGCTTTGTAGTTCTTCTGCTCATCTGCGATCCAGGGAACAATTGCTGCTTCTCAGACATCTGCTTTAGCAGTGACCTCTCCCAGGTAAAGTGAAACTGAGAAAGTGGAACCAGGGTTCTAAAAAACCCGTGTGTCAGAGGCAGGCTTGAACTCTAGCTCTGTCCTAGCATGATCATCAGCATCATCTCTGTGTTCTGTGACCTGTCTGCCTCCAGGAGGAGTCTTAGGTCTGGATTAGTTACTTCAGAATCAAGTACATAAAACCAATCTGTGTCTCTACAGTTCTTCTGGAGAAAACACAGTTGGAGGGGTGAATTATATGATGGGCTTGGTTTTATCTAAGGCTGTTTCAGTGTCAGGTACCACTGACCTCTCTTTGGTGCTGATACCTCAACCCATCTGTCAAGTATGATGTTGTGTAGGTTCATCTGCAGTATGTTTGAGTAGCACGTGCTTAAATTGCTGTTCAGTCAGCTGCTTTGGGTGAAATGAAGGATGGACCAAACCCACATCATCAGGATAACCTATAGTTCCTTTTAGAAACATGCTTTGTTCTTGCATCCTGTCCGCCCCCTCCCCTTTCTTGCTTCTGCAGTGGTCTGCTGTCGTGTTATTGCTGCAGTCAGAGGTGTGAGGTTTCCAGTAGCTGCTCTCTTCCTTGCTGTAGGACTTCTCTTGAACTTGTTGGTATTAGTGTTTCATGTTTTAACTCCTCTTCAAAATGCCGCACCTCTTACAGTGCTGGTGTGTTAAAAGGTTTTCTGTAGAGGTACTAATGGGATTGGGAACACCTTAACACTTGGGGTGAAAGACTGATGCTGGTTGGTGATTTCTAAGGACATGACTCCTATGAAGAAATTACTTCAGGAATAGGGAAGACTCACCAAAACCCCTGAGAAGCCAAGGACTGAGCTGCACTGAAGTGCTGGCATGTGCACATGAAGGGCAGGTTTCTACAGACTTTGAGCTTCAACTCAGGCTTTCAGGGTACCTTTGCAAATAAGTCTTATGAAGTACAAGCAAGTTGTCAGAAATACCATGTGTTAGGCACACCACTTACATTTGTGTGCTTGACGGAGAACGGTGGCACACAGTGTGTCCCTGCTGAGGCTGTGTAAATGTGGTGGTTTAGTAGTAATTTAGAAGTTCTGAATGCTGAGAACTCAGATGCTGGTACTGAATTAGTTTGGCTCATCTACCTGCTTCTAGAACTTCTGCCATTGCTTCATGTTACTGGGTGCTGTAGTGCCTCCTACCTCTTTCATATCTTTAGAAGCAGTTTAATATCCCACAGGGGCAGCAGTTACAAAGTTCATAGGAGTAAGTTGTTAAGCTGCTTGCCTCTTAAATTACTGGATTTAGAGGAGGAGAACCTCAAGAGTGCTGCTGTGTAAAGCTGTGCTTTGGAAGCTCAGTGTGGCAAACCAGAGCTTCTGCACTGTGGGAGAAGCTGGGTTCACTTTGAATGTGTGTTGAATGTGGCTTTCATTAGTTATTTTGTTTAAATTGCAGATAAAACTCAGAGGAAACTTGCACAGATGCTGCTTTGGAGAACTTTCAGCCCAGGTTGCAGAGCTGAGCCTTGGTAAACCTGTCTCTATTACAGCACATTGCCATACATCTAAGTGCATAAGGTTGGTGGCCTGCAGGATCCACACACCTTAATCAGAATGCTTAGCATGTTTACCATAAGTTTAAAGATCTGTTCTTTCTCTATCAGTCCTTTTATAGCTTTCTAAGTTCATATAATGGCTAATATGCAAGAGTTCATTTTTAATATTTTAATTGATTTCTTTAATCAATTTCTGAACTTGTATTTATTAAATACTTAAACTCAGTATTACCTACTCAATGCCTTTTAAAAGAAGAGAGTTTTAATGGAGAATAAATTGAGCCTTAAACAAATGGTTACTTCTGTATATTACCTCGCATCAGTGCTTATTCTGTTTGCAAAGTTTTCTTCTACAGTGTACTGGGTCATTCTTTGAGACTTTTTGTTTACGTGTGACAGTGTCACGAGAAGATACTGAAGGCACCTCTGTTGTATGGATGTAGTATCCCTTTTCTTGGTAAATGCAGCTGGGACACAGTGTCTGGTCCGATTTGACAGTAGGGATTGCTTGGCTTGGGAGGTAAAGTCTCCAGCTGATGTTTCTTTCCTTGCAGTCTTGGGTTTCCTAAACTCATTTAATCAAAAATGACAATTGTAGCATTGAAAAATGGCAGCACACTTTTCCTTCAACTGAGTTTCTAAACTTGCTTGTTTACAAATAGCTTCTTTATGCCTTGGAAAAGGGATAATGTATCCTTCTGGATGGGCTTTACGCCTGGTTGGTCAGCTCAGCTTTGCCTGGCACATCGAGACATCTACTAGACCTCTGCACATGTAAATCGAATGCAAATAAGATCACTTTACATTTTATAGTTCCTAATATTTGTCTTTCTGAATAATATTTTAAAGCAATATTTGTTAAAGTTTTTCTTGCACTGTCACAAATTGCTTTTTTAGTTGGTTTGGTTTGATTTCCCAAGAAACCAGTTTAACATTAGAGACAAGTTGGTGTAAGAAGGGGAAAAGCACCAGGTTTCAGTGATACTAACTGCGAGCGTGCTTTAAACAGCCGTTGCCTTCCTTATTGTTTACCTGAGCAACATATTCTCTGAATACTTGAAGATTTGAACAATAACACAGGTATAAAGAGCAGAACGAACATGTACAAAGACCAGATGGGATTCTTTTGTTCAGTTTAACATGTTGCATACATGAGAGCTGTTTCTAGCAGTGGTTTCAAACGTGTACTTTTTGTTTTGCAGAAGTACAATAACTGCAGCTCACCTACTGCACCAAAGTTCTAGGTTTTTAGGAGCCCAGCTTTAGTCATTTGAACATGCTTCTAGAAATGTCCATTCTCTCCCTGTAATAGCTAAAGAACTTGGAGAAAAGCTCCAGCAAAAGCAGTGATGGATAGATGAGGTCAAGCAGTTGGAAACTCACCAATTGTATTGTGGATGATGGCATTTCAAACAATAAAAGCTGACCGGTACAGTATCTCACACTAATGTGTTTTATTGCTAATAATGCAGGCTGACTTGCCAGTGGTAGCAGAAATAAAGGTTCTGAGTCTACGTTCAGTGTTGAATTGGAATCCTGAGCAGAGGAGGAGGAGGAATAGCAGCTTGGGTAGCGAAACACCCGCTTTTAGTTTTCTTGTGGGGTTACTTGAATTATTTTTTTTTCCCCTGTTGTACAAACCTTATGGAGAGGCTGAGGCTAATGCTTAGGTTTGCACTTTAATACCAGAATTAAACCAAACCTTGTCTTCACAGTAGGTTTCTTTTGTTGAAGTGATGCTCGTTGATCTTTTTTGTAGGTTGTAAGGAAGTACTAGGAAATAAAAGTAATTCATCAAGATCTTAGTTTTGTCCAAGGGGGAAGGAGTTGGTTGCTATGAAGCAGTGGTTCATTCCTATGGGTAGTTATCAAACCAGTGTTCATTGTCATGGACCTCAGCACAAAAAAAAATGGAAAAAGAACTAAAAAAAGGACTTGAAAACTTGAACTAGTTTAGAGTGACAGGACTGGGAAAACAAGAGATGGTTTCTTCAGCACACTTTGGGGGGAAAAAGGGACCAAAAGTTATTTTAGGCTTCCTCAATAGATTGCATGTGAAGTTGCTTATTAGAGTAAGAGGCTAATAATAAATGCAATATGTATTGTCTTTACTATGGCATCTGTTTAGGAGTTGTTCAAATCACTGCAGTAGGGCTCTACAAAGACAAATGTAACCTACCGTCATCTATCTAATGTACTGTATCTTTATCAGTGATAGGTGAAATCTGGAATAACAAGCGCAAAACCAGAACAATTACCTATAATGCTTTGTAAAAAAAGGATTTTTCCAGTAGATTCATTCTTGTCATTTTGTAAGACAACCCTACAGTCCACCTGTTTGTAACTTTTTTAATAAAATAGATACCTGTATTACCAAGCTGGGCTCACTGCTCTGTGTTCCATCCTTCCCAAGGGGCTGAACTCACAAACCAGGCTGTTTCGAGGTGGTTTTGGGGGGTACTGGTTATTCAAAGCATAGTAACCACATCTAAGTTGTCATGAGTGACTCCTTCCACTGCGGCAAATGGGGTGTGCAACTGTGCCCAGGCTGGGTGCAAAGCTCACAGTCTCAGGTGCTCCGAGTAGAGAGGAAGGGAGCAGGGGCTCTGCCATTACATTCTTGCTCTGGGAGCCTGTTCAGAGCAGTGATGGTCCTTCTCCTCACAGGCCAGTGTGATGACGCCTTGTTCAAAACAAGTATCTGTGGGTGGTGGGAGGCAGGAGCCTCTTGTGCCAGCTCTGACACCCAGGGCTGAGCCATAATGATGATGGGATCTTGCTGTGATGCTGCCAGCCACAGAGCCGTAGGATGCCAGACTGGTTTGGGTTGTAAGGGACCTCAAAGCTCCTCCAGCTCCAACCCCTGCCACAGGCAGGGACCCCTTCCACTGGAGCAGCTTGCTCCAAGCCCCTGTGTCCAACCTGGCCTTGAACACTGCCAGGGATGGGGCAGCCACAGCTTCTCTGGGCACCCTGTGCCAGCGCCTCAGCACCCTCACAGGGAAGAGCTTCTGCCCTCTAAATGCAATCTAAATCCAGGCTGGTTGTCTCAGGGAGCTGTAAGGTAGTGTTCCATAGGCAGCTTTTCCTTTGGTTTAGCAGTTCCTCTTACAGAAGTGCAGAGCCCCTGCAGAAGCCTCCCCAGTGCCCCACTCCCCCCATGCAGCCAGAGGGCAAGCGTGTCCCACAGCGTGGCTGGAGAGCACAGCCTAGAGCGGGCTCCCACCTCGCACGGGTGACAGGTACATGGGGTGACACAGATGGTGATGCTGATGAGGTGACGCTGACACGGGCAGTGCTGTGTATGAACCGCCAGCCACTGGAACCCTGCAGCAGGACAGCTTGAGGAGGAAGTGCAGCAGATACCCGGCATGGGTGGAGGGTGACTGCGCCTCGGTGGAGCAGCAGCGCGCTGTTATCTGCACTAATGGGCTTGGCTGTAATTACAGCTGGGAACTAGGTGGAAGTGTCTGGTTTTCATTAAAATGAGATATGGGTTCTCAGCCCGTATGTGTCAACCTGTTGGAGTTATCCCTGCTGAGAAGCCAGCAATCCTGGTGCTTGGTTTGCTGGTGGGTGCTTCAGTTTGTGAGTCACCTCCTTGGCAGCTGGAGGAGGTGATGTACAGTGTGCTGCACACATAGCTGTAGGCAAGCTATGTGCAGAGGTGAGGTGCTCTGTGCTCTCTGAAAGGGAAGTCATCTGGCTTTTGGGGCTTTTTATCTCTGCTTGGTCAATGCAGCTGCGGGGAGCAAAGACAACGGACTTTGAGCTGTAAATCAGCAGCAACGTTCAATTTGAAGGTCAGATCCTACCTGTAGTAGTTTTCTGGCTCTGCTGAGGGCAGCATTGAGCTTATGGTAGCTTGGCTGGCAGCAACGATATATTTCAATTACAAGATTGTAGGGGATTAAGTTTTTTGTTCTCCACAGAAACTGTGCATTTGGTATGAAATCAACTCACTTGCCTCTGGAGCTCTCTTTCAAAGCTGAGGTTCTCTTCAAGTCCTTCCAAAACGTCTTGAGCAACACTGATGGCAGCAGTGACCACAACGATGATGAGGAAGTCTCTCGCGTTGCAGGAACCTGCGCACTATTCACTTCCAGGAGGCTTTGCTGCTTGGTTGGCTGTGGTGTGTCCATGCTCCTTGGTGTTCTGTCTGAGGGGGTGGCAACAGCTTCCCAGCAGTGCCTGGCTTCCTCCAACCACTGTTCCCAGTGCTTAGGCTGGAGTGGGGTTACTGGGTGACCTCAATTGCTCCTGCTTTGGAAGACCCAGTGGTAGCTGTAGCTCGTCCCTCCTGGGGGCACAATGGGGGAAGCCGTGCTAAAGCTGGGGAGTGCTTGGACTCACCTTCCAGGTTCCACATGCAGCAGCGCTGCAGAATCACTTCGAGCTGCTGGCATGCAAAGAAATAGGTAAATAACTAAGTAAAGAAACAGCAAAGTTAAGAATGTGCTGAGAATTATGGCAGCGTCCATGTCTGCCGCCCATCTGTGGCACTGCAGTGTAGCTGACTCAGACTTAGGCTTTTTATGCTGCATACTAAAGGGTATAATTGATTTGGGTGACATAGCCCGATGTGAGGAGCCCTGCCTGTGGCAAGGTGGTTGAAACTGGCTGATCTTAGGATGATCTTAAGGTCCTTTCCAACCCAAACCATTCCATGGTTCTGTGGTTCTCCAAAGGACTGCACTGTGAACCAAACAGACCATCGGCTTCCTGGGCAGTTTCTGGCTCCTCTTTTCGTTTTCCCCTGCCTCTAGGCTCACCAGATCCACAGTTTTCTGTCCTTGGAAGAGCTGCCTTGCCATTAGATGTAAATTATCTGGTCAGCCAGAAAAGAGAAAATAGGTTTGGAGTTTGAGACATTCTTTAAGGGCCACTTGTCTTATTGGGGAAGTGGCAGATAGGATGATTATCATCAGCTTGGGATTCATCCTTTCTCCTGTAAAGCACATGGATAATGACTGTGTAATCAGCAGCAGCGCGGCTGCTATGGGAAGACAGGAAGAAATACACTGCACTTTAGGAAAGCTGATGTTGGAAAAGGGAGGAGGCTGCTCCCAGGGTGCGGCTGGAGCGAGCTGCAGCCATGTGGAGAATTCCCAAAGGCAACGTGGGACAACCAGCGCGGGAGGAAGGAGCGTGTGTGGTGCCTATGGCCCCTGCCTTGTCTGTTGAGAAAGAGTGAAAGGAAAAGAAGGGAGTGGGGGAAGAGAGGCTGCATGGGAGGAAAACGGGTTCACAACCTGGGGATCCAGATCCATACAGTGAGATGGGTTTGATCCATGGCCCTGGAGGTACCCGGAGGATGATTCTTTGCATAGATGTAATCAAGGCTTTCTCAACCGGAGCCGATTGTCTTGAGCCGAGAGGGAAGCCGCATCTGCCATGAAAACCAGCAACGTAATTCCTTAGAATTCCATCCTTTCCACTAGGATTCAGCCTTGCAGATTCACCTTGGCAGCTTCCTCAGATGAAGCCTTTGGCCATGGAATACTCCCTGAGGAAGCTTAGCAAAGGTTTTCACCATCAGGGCCTTTAATTCCCTGCTGAAGAGCTGCTGCTGCTTCCAGCCTTGTACCAGCCAGAGCTGCACCAGCAGCAGAGCAGATGCGTCCCGACTCTCATCCAGGTTTCTGCAGGGTGGTGCTTGGGGTCTGTGGGTTTTCGCTCGGGGAACAACCTAGGGAAGAGCTGCACATGGCTCATGGAGAGCCTTAGCGAGGGGGTGGCTGGTTCGACTTCCTGATGGCGCTCCTGAGGACAGAGCTTGGGCATTGGAGACCCTGATGTGGGACCGCTGTGTTCCAGGTGAGCTCCCAGCACTTACGGCTGTCAGTGTGGGAATGAGTGAGTGGACCAGGAATGGGTCATGCCTGGAACAACTTAAGGACAGCAATACCAGTCCTGTGCTTTGTGCTGCTACACAGACGTAGTGAGGTGCAGCTCCCTAGCTAGAAATGCCTGAATGCTAAGAGATGGCTTTGGAGGCATCAGTGCTCCTTTGGCTGGATGCATCCATGAGGCTTTCTGTTCCTGCAGAAATGGCTTTCTCGTGTCTTCAAAGTGATCTGTTTGAATTAAACATCACAGAGTGCTTTTATAGAGCTGTGCCAACAGAGCGCAACTGGAGGGTTAAAAACGAGCTACTGTGTTCTGGAGAGCACCAGAGCTGGGCTCTTCTTTAGTTTCTTGTATAGCTGTTACCTGCATTGGCTTGCAGCAAACTGCCCTCCTCGGTGCCTGGAAATGGTTGTTGCATAGCACATCAAATCTGGAAAGGGAAGCACAGTGAATATACACGGGCGCATACAGGCTGCGGTGGTGCTGTGCGGCGCTGCTCACCCCGGCAAACCCAATGGTGGCCTCTATTTGTCGTTGGGCACAACCACCACGAGAGGGAGCTTGGAAGCAAAGAGCAGGAGCATCAGCCTAGAGCCACAGACACTGCCAGGGATGGGGCAGCCACAGCTTCTCTGGGCACCCTGGGCCAGCGCCTCAGCACCCTCACAGGGAAGAGCTTCTGCCTAAGAGCTCATATCAGTCTCCCCTCGGGCAGGTTAAAGCCATTCCCCTTGTCCCCACTGAGCTTTAAGGTCCCTTTCAACCCAAACCATTCTATTCTATTCCCATGAAAGTCTTCATTTACTTTGCTGCTGCTGGCTCCACGCTGGCTGTAGAATGGCTCTGTAGGGTGGCCTGATAAATGCAGACCCGGACCCTGCCATGCCTGCGATGCGGGAGCTGCTCACAGGGAGCTGCTCTTCCCTGTGCCATCAACATTTGACATCAGGAGCATTTAGAACTGCAGAGGGGAAGCGCCCTCAGCACCCCCAGACCTTTGTACATGACACTGCCCTTGTGCTGCCACACACAGAGCCCAGACCTCGGCGCCAAGGGCGGTGTCTATTCCAGTCTGTTCCTGCTCACTGGGTACAGCCAGACCCTTCTGGCCGCTCTGCTTTGAGTCTCACTATAAAGCAGATGGGCTTTAACTTTAAGGCTGCTTTTTTGTCCTGGTTATCAGAAGACTCAGGAGGTTTTGTGCAGCTGAAAAGCTCCATGCTTTTCCTTTCTACCCCAGGTGATGATGGGCTCTGTGTGTCCTGACCAGCTCTGTCCTAACATCCCCAGGAATGTTCGGGAAGTGGAAGAGGGACCACAGCAAACGGCCTGGGGTGACTTGAGCAGATGCCTTGTTGGAAACTGGGAAGCGAGCAAGCACAATCTCCATAGCACTTCATGGGACATCTTCTGTTTGCTGAGAAGCGTTTCTGTCACTTTGGGTCCCACAGGGTCCTGTGTGGTTGTGACTTCTTCCAGCAACAGCAGCAGTAACAACCCTCTAGGACAGTCCCATGCTGCCGTCTGGCATTATCCAGGGATCTTTGAGGGTGAGCATCTTTGAGGGTGTGGGGACATGAGCTTTTCAGGTGTGGAATGGCAACCAGGTTCATCAAGGGCTCATAGGACTTCACTGCGCTGCCAAAGCAGGGTGCGAGCTGGGAGTTAGCAGCAGCTCCTGCTCTGCCTCCACAGGAAGGACTCTCACCTGGTTCCACGTTCAGCTGCAAACATGTCCCAGTGAAGTCCATCAGTGCATCCGCCTGCTCTGTCCTTACCTGCCCACCTCACGCAGCGAGCAGCAGGATGGGCTTTCAGTGCTAGGGACGAGGTGCTGCCTGCTGCTCGCTGGCTCTGACAGGAGACGCTCACCTCTTCTCCCTGACCCCATGGTACGAAGCATGGGCTCGCTTTGCTCCTCACCCCCTGCAGAAGCTCAGTGTTTATCTAACCCCCATTAGTGCCACTCTCGCACAGCATTTCCCCAGCTAACACACCCAGAAAGCACCCTTTGGTGCAGTGGCGACATTAAACCAGGGGAGGTATCAGGGTTTCTGTTCTGAAGCTGTCAGTCCCCTCGCTCCAGCCTCCGCTCCACATCCGTGACTTCCCCATGCAGCTGCGAGGGACATTATGTGTGCAAGAGGAGTCAGGGCTGCCTGCCCGGAGCGCTGCTCACATCGCTGGGACCACTGCGCGCACAGCCACGGCCTCCAGGATGCTGCACCTCAAAGTCCAGTTTCTGGATGACTCCCAGAAGATCTTTGTGGTTGATGTAAGTGGGCATCGTGTCCGTTTTGGGGGGTTTATGCTGATTATTGAGGTCTGAAGGGTTGTGTGGTCTCTGATAGCTTCTGGGTTTCAGCTGAATCCAAACCAAGAGATGATGGTGCTGATTGCTAAGTGCTTTCAGCACCAGCACACTCCTGCTTTCCCCTATTATGGGCATTATTTATAAAGGAGGAGGAATGGCTTTTACTTGTCTTTTGGAAATGAGCTAATACGAAGTGATGCTCTTGACAAGTGTCGAGTCCTTCCCTCCTTTGTCCTGCTGCCAGTCTGAGCATTCAACAAGGAAGAGCTGAGAACAGACTAAAACCAGCACGTTTAGGCAAATTACCCCGGTGAGAAACACCTGCATGCGGCTCTCCCTGGGCAGCCAGCTGGGAAACAAAACTGTGTGGGTTTGCGAGCAGCTGAGGGAAAAACCCCGCTGTACCTTATTGTCTGCAGGACAGTGTCCCAGTAACGCACTTTTAATAAATGCCAGCTCTGAACTAGGTTTTAAATGTGAGGTGTTAATATCTGTGCTGTGAGAGAGAGATACGTGTGTGCACACAGGTAACTGAAACTGGATATATCTTGACTGTGTGTTAGAAACATCTCTGTACGAGTCTGACTGAGCCTTTACTGTTGGTTAGGATTTGAGCATCACAGTAGCTAAGTGAAGTAGCTGAGCCAAGTGGACCTGTCCTAGCACTCACCTGCAGCTCCTGTGGGGCCAGAGTGCTCAATATGAGCTTGTTTTTACTAAGTCCTATTCCATTTCCCAGCCTTCCCTGCTCTCCAGGTTCCCAGCCCAGCTGGAGCACTGCTCCATTTCTCTGCAATAGTGCTTTGCACAGCAAAGGACTGTAAAGCAGTTCCATCCCTTGGCACAGTGTGGAAGTGGTTGGATTTAGTTTAATTGATGTATCCTAGACCTGGAGTCAGCTTAAAAATGAGATCAGTCATTTTTAAATGTCTTTCTTGTGTTGGTTTTTCATGTTGATTGGATCAGGGCACAGTCAGAGACCCTTTAAAAGCTGATGCTGGTACAATGTTGTTGCCTTTTTTTCCATCTCTGCTTTCTTATGCGCCCAAACCACAGCACTCCAGTGCTGCACGACACGTTATTGCAGCAAAGAGCTTCCATTAGAGGAACTCCTGGTCATTTCCTTTTTTAGCATGGAATGGTATTGGAAACCCCTTTTAGGCATTTCATGCATTTGATGCTCTCTGTGCACAGTAAATGAGAGGTTGAATTAGTGACTTCTCCATTACAAAAGGACCGCTTTGGGCTAAGGTTTGAGCAGATATTTCAAGCAACTCTTCCTAAACCCATCCTGACTTTGGAAAGCTCTTTTGAATGTGCAGTACTTCAGTGTAATGGGAGGGAAAAGGACAAAAGAGAGACACCACAGCGGCCTGATTCCCCCTTGCACCCGGCGTGTGCCCCTCTACCTGCCTCACGTGGGTATCACAGCTGCCAGCACGTGTGTGAGGTCTCATTTCCAGCCCGGATTTGCATGGGAATGAGTTCTTTTCCGGGTGCTGCTCTGGGAAAGCTTCTGCTTCCGTCCACATCCTTATAATCATAGAATCATGGAATGGTTTGGGTTGGAAAGCACCTTAAGATCATCCAGTTCCAACCCAACCCCCTGCCATGGGCAGGGACACCTCCCATTAAACCATGTCACCCAAGGCTCTGCCCAACCTGGCCCTGAACACCGGCAGGGATGGAGCAGTCACAGCTTCTCTGGGCAACCCATTCCAAGTTCAATGAGTCCTTTTCTGGGTGTTGCTCCAGGAAAGCTTCTGCTTCCATCCACATCCTCACTGACAGCTGGGACCTGGCACCTCTCCATGGCCACTGAGCTCCCAGGATTTCCTTTGGCTGAGGCCTGGAGGTGGCTCCCGGGATGGAACCGGCAAAAAGCACCCAGGGCAGTGGAAGGCAGGAGCCTGATGCATCTCCCCAGGTCCCCTGTTGTGACACCCCTGCCTGAGAGCCAGGGCTGAGCCACAGCGATGACGGGATCCTGCTGTGATGCTGCAGCCATAGAACCATAGAACCCCAGACTGGTTTGTGTTGGAAGGGACCTTAAAGCTCACCCAGCTCCAACCCCTGCCACGGGCAGGGACCCCTTCCACTGGAGCAGCTTGCTCCAAGCCCCTGTGTCCAACCTGGCCTTGAACACTGCCAGGGATGGGGCAGCCACAGCTTCTCTGGGCACTGCTTCCCAATGATATCTGTGCCATGGCAGCAAGCCCTGCACTGGGAGGGCTCAGGGATCCTCAGCCCCAGTGCCCAGGGACACAGTCACAGATGGCCTTTAATGGGTTTAATTGGTTTCCTGCACTGGGAGGAGATACTGCAAAGCCCCTCCCCCGGACACCTACATCAGTTTTCTCTCTGGAAATGGTTTAAACAGAGTGTCCTGAGCCTGGGCAGCCTCTGGAGCCCTCCCAGAGCAGCACTGAGAGGACAAAGCACTTTGCAGCCCGGGCAGACAAAGCCGGGGCATCTCTGCAGGTGGAATTTGCTACAGGGCAAGAGTCAGTGGGAAGGAAAAGAAGAAAGAAAAGACAAACCAAACAAGGCCAGAGAGCCTGATGGCCGGGGCTGGGGAAGGACAGAGGCTCCTGTGGTCTCGTGTCCCGTATGAGGAGTAAAAGGTGGGGATTTGTTGACAGGAGATGTGCGGAGCTGGCACGGGAGCACCAGGGCTGGGGGCTTGTGGTACAAGGCATTCCCTGCCAGCTGCGGCCATGCAGAAGCCACCGGCATGGGAAGTGTCTCCCAAGGCGGGGAAAGATCACACCAAATCCCAGGAGCTCTCAGTGCCCCCTAAACCACAGGCCTGGGTGCAGCCCAAGCACAGCTGTACCCACACCCCTGGTGAGGGTTGGTACCCCCCAAACCAGGATGGGACACGTGTGAGCAGCTCTGAGAGGGACGGGCTCTGAAACCAGCCCTGCACCAGCTTTTGCTGGTCTCCCCATCAGCAGGGTTCCCTGGAGCCAGGCTGGGAGGAGAGCGGGTTGCTCCCAGCAGACACGTGGTGGGTAATAACCTGGTAAGAAACCCTTGTCTTTCCTGGCTGCCTGACAAAGGCCAAGGCCTTTCATGCTGGAAGATTCCAGCTTGGAAATAACCACTTATAATGGTTTTAATTACCCTGGTGATCCTTCATTTGGAGGAGAACTGGGAGTGCTGCAGAGTCGATGCTGTTATTACGCTATCACTTTCCAGCAGCCCTTCAGCACAGAGCCAGCAATTTCATCCCAGGAGAAGCCAGGAAAGGTGGTGATTATGTGCATCACCACCAGCAGCAGGGTCCCTCCCATCCCTGCCATGGGGAGCTGCCTCCTGCCTCCATCTCCACCACGCATGCTGTGAATGAGAGGCTGCAGAACCTGGCCTCCCTGCTCCGGCTTGCACTGAGCCACGCTCAGTTGTGCTCTGAGCACAGGGAGCAGCAGGGGTTTGGTTGGGGTGGGAAACTGTCAGGTTCACTTCTAGTGCTCCCTCGGGTGTTTTGCACCGTGTGGGTTGTTCCCAGCTGTGTCCCGCAGCACGGCAGCAAGTCAAGCAAAACACGCTCCGAGTGGCTCTGTTTACTGGGAATAACTACAGCCTGGCCTCCCTTATCCGCAGATAGAGCCACTTAATCAGTGTTGTTAGAGCCCAGGGATGACCCAGGGCCCAGCATCTCTGCAGGGTGCTGTTGCTGTTCATCACCATTAACCATAATAGCAGCTTGTCTGCAGCAGTCCCGGTGCCGGCTGCCGGGGCGCACGGGCTCGCTGCACAGGTTTGAGGTGTGCTCCCATTTGCCAGGCTCATCCCAGGGATTGCACAGGGATAGGGCTGCCCAGACAATGAGAGCTGCAAAAGGTGAGCCCAAAGCAGGAGCTCGTTCCTGTCCTTCCCTTTCTGGTTCACATTAATAAAGGGGAGAAGTGGTGAGAAAGAGCCTGATTTCCAAGAGCAGAGGTAAGGGGCGCAGGGTTCACAATCTTCCTGTCGCACACACTGAAGCCAACAGCACTTACGGAGTAAGGTTTTGCTGGAGCATGGTCAGGAAAAGCCCAACAGCTCCTCCCAGGGTGAAGGCAGGAGCTAGAACTTTTCCCCCTTCCCAACTGAAACCCCACCGCCGCTGCTGTCCCCATCACCTAACCTGCTGCTTCCATTCTGCTTGTTTGCCAGCAAAAGTCCTGCGGGAAAGGGCTGTTCAACCTCACCTGCAGCCACCTCAACCTCACGGAGAAGGAGTACTTTGGGCTGGAGTTTCGCAGCCAGGCTGGGAACCAGGTGAGTGCAGCTCGCTGTGGTGCTGCTCCGCGCTGCATCCTCACGTGGCTGGGCTGTGCCAACACCTCCCTGAAACACCCAGTGGGAGATTTCAATGGCAAGCGATGCCAAAAACCCCTTGAAAATGGGACTTACGAGGGGAGCCACTGGTTGACACAGTCCTGGTGACAGCCGTGGTCCATGGGGTTTATCCATAGCTGCTCCTGCAGGATGCTCGCTGCAGCCCCTGAGCTGGACAATGGTTTTGTATTGCGCTCTAGCATGATGCTGCTGTTATTCCCTTTCTCTTGTGCTGTTTATTCACCTAGTTCTTCATTGCCTTATCATTGCAGGTCTGGTTGGAAGCACTGAAGCCCATAACAAAGCAAGTCAAAAGTAAGTATTTAAAGAACACTATTATTCTAAGCGCAGCGCACTAGTGCAGGCTCATTGGTGCAGTGTTACTGCTGGGGGACAGGGGCTCTGGTTCCAGCCTTTTCTCTTTGGTGTTATCAAAGTGCCCAGCTCCCTGCTCACTGGTAACACTGGGGACGTGGGCAGGCTGGCTGCTGGGGGCACGCTGGAGTCCCTGCTGCTCAGGGTCCAGGGTGATGTACTCTGTGAGGAGCGCGTGTGAAGAGGGTTGTGAGTGTTGTGCAGACCCGTACACCAAGACTGATGAAGGTGTTGTGTTTTAAGATCCTAAGGAGGTTCTTTTCAAATTTATGGTGAAATTTTTCCCAGTGGACCCCGGCCACCTGAGAGAAGAGCTCACCAGGTACCTGCATGTTCTGTCGCTTCCTTACCGCCCAGCCCTGTACCTCTGCGATTGCAATGCATGCATTTAATTCCTCATCTCCATCCACCCGAACCTGTCTGTGGGCAGTCCTTGTTCCAGGTATCAGGAGCTCTGTGCTTCACAAAACAGAACCCCAGAGAGAACCTTTTCTGGATGCTCTGTTTTCAAACAAAACCCACTGGAGGGACCAGCCCTCTGCAGAGGCTGCAATGTGGTTCCTGCCAAAGCCTTTCTCAGCTGGGCCCCAGCTCTGACTTTGCTCAGCCTGGCTCCGGCCTCAAGCTCTGTTCTGGAAGAAGTAACTTTAATTTTACTATTTAAAATGACATTGTTAACTCCTATGTTTATAGAAACAGGAACTCAGACTAAGACAGTGCTTCTGTGGAACATTAGCCCAGAGTGATGCAGACGCCCTCCTAAGCATAAAGGAATGTTAACTCTGAAACCTACTGATGGGCGCTTCGTGGCAAGGATGTTCTGGCTGTGGTGGTGCCCTGCTGCAGCCTTCTCCAGAGGCTCTGTGCTCCTCCATGGCCCCACAGACCTGCATCCCTTGGGCTGAAGCATGGGAGAGGGCAGGGGGAGATGTGGGGCTGGCAGCAGAACCCTCACTGCTCATTCCAGTGCTCACACCAGTGCTGAGCCTGGCTCCCGCCCAGGGCACGCTCCTGTCCCCTCCACAGGTACCTCTTCACCCTCCAGATCAAGAAGGACCTGGCACAGGGGCGGCTGCCCTGCAGCGACAAGAGCGCGGCGCTGCTCGTGTCCCACCTGCTGCAGTGTAAGGGCAGGGGATGGTGCCCCCTCCCCAGGGACAGGGTTTGGCTGTGTGGCCATGGGTCCCCTGCAGCGACCCCTCGCAGCCTGACCCACACTCTCCCCATGTCCCCTGCAGCCGAGCTGGGTGACTTCCATGAGGAGACGGACCAGGAGCACCTGGCATCCCACAGGTACCTGCCCAACCAGGAGTACCTGGACCACAAAATCATGCACTACCACCGGAGACACAGGTAAGAGCTGCTCCGACCACGGCCATGGCGTGGAGCGTCCGATGGGCGCCTGTTGTTGGGACAGCTCCCATTAGCAGCAGTGCGGGTGTGATGCACATCCGAAATGGCATCTTTTCAGGCAGTTTTCAGCAGCCGCCTTCTCTTGTTGCTTGCTGGTGTGTTTGTGTCTGCAGTGGGAAGACGCCGGCCGAGTCGGATGCTCAGCTGCTGGACGTGGCCAGGAAGCTGGAGATGTACGGGATCCGTCCGCACCCTGCCAGCGACGGCGAGGGGCTGCAGATCAACCTGGCCGTGACACACATGGGGGTGCTGGTCCTGAGGGTGAGCCTGGGGCTCGGGTGTGCTGCCAGCACCCAGCTTCTCCTGAGGACACCCTTTTCCTTCTGTATGCTCCAAACCCTCCCAAATCCTACAAAGCAGAGCCTTGGGTGTGGAGGTGATGGTTGTGGGGCTCAGTGCCACTGTCCCCAGCAGCACCTGGAGCTCGGTGCCATGATTAGTGCTGCAGGAGCCAGAATCAACCATAATCAGAACATCCATGAGCCCCTTCAGCTCTGGGCTCCCCCAGAAAGCTGAGAGGGTCTTGGTGGCTCAGCACAGGGTAATGCAGGTTTAGGTGGTCCTGCTGTGACACCAGCACTGTGCGACTGTGCCTGGACTGATGTGTGATGACAGTGAGGGGTAAGAGATGCCTGCAGCCTGCTTAAGCTGGGTCTAAAGGCATGGGAGTGAACTGAGCTCTGCTGCACTTCCCAGCAAAGGAGGGTCTTAGCTCTCAGAGGGCTGATTCTCTGTTAACCCATGCGGTGTTCAAGCTGGGACAGGTAGGACTCTGCCTTGATCTCTATGAGACTTTTCTTGGGACCCTGGAGTTTTACAAACAGCTTCGGGAGGCGTTGTTAAGCTCTGAACCTCAAGTTCCACTTTTAGGTCTAACTGATGGAGAGGAGGGTCAAACCCCAGCATCCCTCCCCAGACCACAGCGGCACTGAGCTGCACCAATCTCATGCAGTGTCCTGCGAGCTCAGGACTTGGCCTGTTGTATTCCTGTATTCCCAGCTTGCCCCGTCTGTACCTGCCGTGCGTGTCCTTGCAGGGCAATACAAAGATCAACACCTTCAACTGGTCCAAGATCCGCAAGCTGAGCTTCAAGAGGAAGCACTTTCTGATCAAGCTCCACGCCAACATCGCAGTGAGTACCAGGCTCGGAGCAGCAGTCCCCAGTTGTGAATAACCTCCATCCCTGCTGCTTGTGGGTGCTGCTCCCATGTCCCCATGGGTGACACTGCACTGTCTGGAGCCACGGGGATCCTTGCTGGGTCAGGAGGGCAAAGAGCAGAGCCCAGCCCCACGCCCTGACGTGGGTTGTGTTGTCTCTGTCGATGCAGGCTCTGTGCAAGGACACGCTGGAGTTCACAATGGCGAGCCGCGATGCCTGCAAGGCGTTCTGGAAGACATGTGTGGAGTACCATGCCTTCTTCAGGCTGTCCGAGGAGCCCAAGTCAAAGCCCAAAGCCCTTCTGTGCAGCAAGGGCTCCAGCTTCCGCTACAGGTAAAGTCCCAAGGGAACAACCAAAGCACAGCCCTGAGCCTCCCCTCTGTGTCAGCCCTGGCTGGCTGGAAGTGGGTGCCCCAGGGGCACGGGGGCTGCCCGGGCTGGGGCTGATGGTGCTGCTCACACCCCTCGATGCTGCAGCGGGAGAACGCAGCGGCAGCTCCTGGAGCACGGGAGGAAGGCAAAGAAGAGCCTGCCCTTCGAGAGGTACCGGGGGGCATGGAGAGGGGCAGCGCTTGGGCGGTGTTTGGGGGGGACAGGACCCTCGTGGCCACGCTCCCCCCATGCTCTGGGTCTTGCAGGAAGCACTACGCATCCCGCTATGACGAGAGGCAGTGCCGCTCCTCCCCGGACCTCCTGACCGACGTCTCCAAGCAGGTACGTGCCCATGGAGGCAGCGGTCGGCAGAGCCATGCCCTGGGGTCTTGGCAGTGCAGAGCCCCCCCGGAAGCTCTGTGCCTCGCTGCCAGCCCCGCTCTGCCCCACTGCTGTGTCCCTGCTCAGGTGGAGGAGCTGCGCCTGGCCTATGGCAGCCGTGGCTCCTACCATGCCAATGGGGCGCACGCCTCCGAGCCCACGCTGGACACCCAGCGCCGCAGCTCCGCCGTGGAGGTGACGTTTGCCGCCGAGCTGGAGCGCTCCAAGCCCGAGGCGTCCGCATCCTTCCTGCCCCACTCCAAGAGCTCGTCCGCCTTCCCCCTGCTCTACGCAGAGCTGGAGCTGGAGCGGGCATGGGAGCCCCCCGACCTCTTCGGTGCCAGGACCCCCCTGACGTCCTTTCGGCCCCACCAGCAGTTCGCTGGGAACAACAAAAGCACCTCAGTAGGCAACATGCGGGAGGTGAGCGCCCGGCCGCTGGTGTACCTGGATGTGCCGTGTCCACCGCCCATGGCCGCCCCGGCCCCGCAGGTCCTCTTCTACATGGACGTGGCCCCACAGCCCCCATGTCATCCGCTGGCACCCAGTGAGGACGCAGCAAAACCCCCCAGGCAAAGCCCGATTGGGCCCCGGGGCAGGGAGCTGCATCGCGAGGCTGCGTGCATGGGGAGAACAGGGCAGAGCAGGTCGCTGGCTCACTCCTTCGATTACGGCCTCCAGGAGCAGCCCCCCAAGCGCTCCTGGAGCCAGTCGGACATGAAAACCATCCGCTTCCCCTTCGGCTCCGAGTTCCGGCCGCTGGGGCCATGCCCTGCGCTGAGCAGCAGGAAAGGGGGAGCCTTTTGGCCCGTGCCTGCTCCGCGGGGGCCGGGGCCGAGGCGCTCCACAGAGCGGTACCTGGGCAGCAGCACCGAGTCCAGCGACTCCGACCCCGACCTCCTGCCCTCCGAGCACTGCTCCCTGTACGGCCGCGTGCTGCGGGCCCCCGTGGCCCGCGTGAGGCTGAGCTCCGGCAGCCTGCAGCTGGATGAAGAGGATGAGGAGGTGTCCTTCGCCACGCGCGCTCCGGGGAACAGGACGTGCAGGTCCCGGTATTTCACATAGGGGCCTGGCAGCGGCAGGAGGGGGCTGGCGCTGACCCGGGGCCGCAGGAAAGTGACGCTCCTGCTGTAGAACAGTGATGGGCTGTCGTGAGAGTGGGTTTAGGTGTAGAGGATGCGTTAATGGACCGCAGGGAAGGGGCCAGAAGTACCCAACTCCTACACCCCAGAGCACAGCAGAGGGGCAGGATCCCCTCCCTGAGCTGCTGCTCACGCTCTGGGGGTGCACCCAGCACACGGGGGGGTTCTGGGCTTAAGCGCTCACTGAAGCTGGGTCATGAGGAGCTTCTCCCCCCTAACACCCCAAGTGCTTCTCAGGGCTGCTGTCAAGTGGATGTTGCCAGGAGCAGGATGCTCAGGGGAGGTCAGAAATAGGCTAAAACAGAAAAAGAACTGGGCTGTGGGTATTGCGCATCCTGTGCATCACGGTCCTTGGTTTAGGAGCTGGACAATAAAAACGAGGTGTTCACAACAGAGCTTTGGGGTCCTTCTTCTGCCTTGCAATACCTGCACCCCAGCCCCACAGGGACCCTGAGGCCATGTTCCACTGCAGCTCCCCACTGCCCTCATTGCTCCATGGAGCTGCTGGGCTGGTTTCCCCCTCCGTGCCTTCACTGGATCCCTCAATGCTGCTGAGAACAACCACGTTGGTTGGTTGCCCTATAGAACACATCAGATCAACAAGAGCACACAGTGAGGTTTGCTTTTGTCCCTGGCTCACCTGTGCCAAAGCTGTGAACTGCAGGGACCCCAGGTGTTGCTCTGGCACATATCCTATTGTCTTTTTGGTGATGGAGTTGTTCCTTCCCTTTCCCAAAGCTTTGCACCTCTGTAAGAGCAAGGACCACCCCTCAGCACAGCACAGATGTAAGGCAGTCTGTGTGTATGATTTAGAGGTTAAGGAAAAGCAGCAGTTCAAACCCAGCCTGCACACACAGCCCTTTGAGAAGGTCCCTCGCAGGCAAACCTGGCACCACCATCAGCTCCTGGAAGCATGAGGAGACACAAGGGAGCCCAGGTCAGTCTGTGCCATGCAGAGGGATCCATGCAGAGCCACGGTGCCCAGAGCTGCCAGGTCAGGCATTCACGACCATGATGGGAAAACAGTGCTGAGAAACAAGGGCTTGGGAACTATTTTGGGATTTTCCCATGGAGTCGAGCATGCTGGGGCTCAGCACTGAGCCGCATGCATCCTACACCAGGGCAGCAGCAGCAGAGCAACAGAGCAGCTCCGAAGTGACACAAATTAACATCTTCAAGCTAAATTCATTGTGCAAATGAGCTCTCCTGGGACCGACTGAAACAAAGGAACAATCCCAGTAAGCAGCGGCTCATATCAAGGAACCCTGGACTGAGTCCTTCCCCTTGGTCCCTGCTCAGCCCTATTCACCAAAGAGAACTGAGAACACCCAAGTGATGGTGTTTCACTAGGGAAGAAAACAAGGATGGAGAGGACATGGAATGCTTTAGGCTGCTGATAGGGAAACGACACAGTACCTGGAAAAAGTGAGCTCTGCCAGCCCTCACCCAGCAAGGACTGTATTTTTTTTATATATATATATGTTAGGATAGAGAAAGCAGCAAAATGCACACAGTAGAGACAGAACTTCACTTTGGAGAGGTACAAGACAGGTTTTCAGTCTATTTACCTCATCTCTGCAGCAAGTATTACTTCATTTACTGGAATACCACGAGACAAGCCAACACACATACCATTAAATCTCTGCAAAGAGGAAAATACATTTTATTCCAGTGTTCAGTCATAAAACAGCATGATAAAAATCAGGCCTTTAACAATTGCTAAACTTTGTGCAAACACATCCAGGACCTATGCACTTCTCTATTCATGTATAGGCATTGGATCAAATGCAAAAGCTGGCAGTTAGGTTTCTACATGCACAGAAATGGAGGATGAGGAGTCAAACCAAAGCGTTTCAGAATGGTCACACTGATAAAGGACTCATCTACCCAAGAACACATTTCTCTGTTCTGAGATTCAGACACTTCAGTGTCAATTCTCCTCCATTTACCATGGGAAGCCCAACAAACCAAGCTAGAAGATGGTTTTCCTGCAGGAGTATTTTGCTCTATCATTCCATTAGCTACCTGCCAGCAACAGAATACTGCTGATTGAGTTACAGACTTCATCAATAACTAACACAGAGTGGGGAAAGAGACAACTGTTCTCTGGAAACCAGGAACATCCATTCTTAGGAGTTAGTTACAGTCTTATGATGCAGAGAAACTTCAAGCACAGAAATGCCATGTGCAGTACAGTGACAGCTTCTGGGCTGGACTGTGCTACAAGAGTGAGGCTGTATTATACAGACATGGATGAGGTTTCCCTCACACTGTCCTATGAGGTAAGTGTTCATCCCACCCATTTCACACAAAAGGAAGAGGCACCATAGTCCAGCAGCTTGATACAGCCATATCACACACACGACAGGTTCCAGTTTCTCAAGTAATTTGCTAACTCACCTACCCAGAATCGTGAAGAGTTGCACAGATGGAAGACTGTGCCCACAGGGAAGAGCCACCAGTTACAAAGTCCAGGAGGAATTCCCATCACCTCTCCCCTCAGTCTCTCACACACGACACCTTAAAGGGTGAAGTGACATAGAAGTGAAAACCATGTTTTTAACTCAGAGAAATGTGTATGGAGCTTCTCAAAGTGAGTTGTGGATTGAGATTGCTGAAGTGAACCACTGGCCCAGGCCTGTCTGTACCTTCACTCCACAATGCCGAGATCCCAACGGAGTCAGAGCACTCTGCCATCTCTGCCACGTTCAGCTGAGCACCCATATCCTGAAGATTCCTCTTTAGGAACAGAACCACAGTGAGCCCTGGGGCTGCTCCATCCATTCCCCGTGGCATAGCTGCTGGTAGGTGTCCTCCGGACAAGAACAGCATGGGGGACCCAAACCTTTCCAAAGCAACCATGTAGCTCTGTGCCAGGAACACCTTTCTTGCACTGGAACACAAGCCTTGCTAAAGTCCAGAATGAAATCCACAACAGAACAAGCCCATGAAAGTTTACAGAACTTAAATATTTATTTTTAAACCATTTAACCCCCCCCAAAACATTGAAATAAGCTTCATCTATAAACAGATTTACAAGACTACCAACTACAGAAGCTAGAGGAGCACTACAATTCGTTTCTGTGATGCAGTTATTCTGTAAAGCTTCAGATCAACTGTATTTACAACTTTTGCTGCTTTTACATTTATAAAAATATTTATTTAATCCATAACATTATCGTTTTCAAAAACTATTTCCAGACTTTTTTCTCAGATATAAATTCTAATGGAATTTCAGTTCTATAGCAGAGGAAAGTTTTCAACAGAAACATCTTCTTAAAATTAAAACAAGGAGTTAAAAGTAATTTCTTTTTATTTATGTTTTTTTACAGTGTAGGCACCATTGAAAGTAATTGTCCTTGGCATATCCAACCACCACCTCTCACAAGTGTCCTTTATATAAAAACAATGTAATGGCAACGTTTGGATTAAAAATGCAGTATTTACTTGCACACACCATTACTTTTTCTCAGTATTTGGCAGATAGTATTTCAGATTCTTTAAAACGCCTTTTGTGCAAAAACAAAATGTGCAGGTCTGAACCATAAAATAAACACCCCCAGCCTTTATCAAAAATAAATTTACACCAACAGCTCCACATCTAGAGTACTGAAAAACAATCCCAGTTCAAAACTTCAGCATAATATACATACTGGGTCGAAAAAGGGAAAAAAAAACAACAAAAAAAAAAAACCAGAAGAGAAGATATTACCCATCTAAGCAGTACCATAAATATATAACTGAAAGCAACTTTATAGTCTTAACCTAGTTTTTATGGAAAAAAAAATATTAAAAACCTCACTCTGTACTGCACAGTACTACCTTTTTTTAGGTGAAAGAATATCTATAACTCAGTTATTTGCATATTAACTGGTAAATACATCTTTAAAATACACTTTCAGAAAAATTATAAACAAATGATGGTGATGTACTGTCTTTAATGTATTTAAGGACAAAAAATAACCACCTGTGTATAAATATCTTACAGGAGAAACAACACCACCACACAGAACGCTGGTGTTACATGGATACCTGCTTGTGAGGTATGTATCATGCGACGCTCGGCTTCTCTGGCTCCCTTCCACCCAGGCATGTATACTCAGAGGAAAGAAATTAAGTTAAACTGGACTTCAGGTTTTGTCCATTATTGCCAAAAGCCCCACCCCCTCAACTGTATTGCTCTAAATTTTCCTACCATGATGACCTAAGATTGAGTGACTACTTCGAAACCTGGTCTAAAAGGTAACACATATACTGTACATCAGGATAGACCTGTTGCTACATATCACCTGCAAACTATTGACATATTGCTCTCAAATATATTTAATCATAGAGCTGCCTAAAATACTGTACCAATCGAGAATCAGAATAGATACTGTTGCAGGTTTATTTTTCAGGGCACAATAACTATATGCTGGTTGAAGCAGGTGCTACAGCAATACCCTTGCCACTACGTTACATGTTCTGAATACGCTTGTGAAAAAGCTATTTTCTCTGAAGCTTGTTAGTGATTTACAAAAGTTTAACTCATGAATACAAAAGACCTGTACATCCCCCATGTACAGGCACAAAACAGCATCAAAACATACTGTACTTGCACTTTCTATTAACTAAAGTAACGATTATTTCTAAAAGCAAAACTGCACCTCAACATTTATCAGATTAAACAGGTGAAACTACAATATTAAAAGTTGTTCTTTACAAAATAATTTCCTGAAAATATAAAACCATGTGCACTGCCACAAAATAGTTGAGTAGGTTCTTTCAAATCCTCAATCACCATCAATATGTTGCAAAGATCCAAAAGGCACAAGGAGCTCATGAGCTAAGCACTGCCAAGCTTGAAGTAGTTTTGGTGGGTTTCACTGGGTCCATACGAAACAGCAGTCATTTGTGTGAAGTTTCTTAGGATGAGTCATTAACAGAAAATCTACAGATGAAAAAATGGAAGGAGGAACTTTGTTAATGATACTGTTTGAGCCTGGCAAACAGCATGTAACTATTTTTGCATCACTAAATTAGTACATGGCTTCACCTCAACAGTTTATAGGAAAAACCCACCAGATATTCTTAAGAAAATATACCCTAAAAAGATAAAGATTCTCTCATTCTCTTACTGTTTATTGACATGCTTATACCAAAACTGCAGGCTAAATTCAAGGAAGCAAGGGATAACAACTATAGTGAAACTGCAGCACTAGAAGACTGAACACATATAGTAATTGTTCTGATTAGTTTTAGTCTCAAACAGAAACATTACATATAAATACCAAAGCTGAAAGTTTAAAGCACTGGATATAGCAGATCTTTTCACTTGTCACTAAACTACTCAAATGCACGCAACATACGAAGTTCAGTGTCAACCAACCTTTCCTGTGCGTAAGGACTTTTTCTTTTGAAACAATAATACCTTTTATGAAATATTCCTTAACTTACTTCTGAAATTTCTCCGTAAGTTTCTTCACCATCTTATCTGTGATCCCTGGACATGTTGCTTCTGCCATATTTATGCTTTTCTCAAGTTCCTCAATTGCTTTCTTTCTGCTAGCGTTATTTGTGTCCTGCTGCTTGAGCTGAGTAGCAAAACAAAGGCAGATAAATCTATACAAGTCATCAGGCACTTGGGTAATACTTTCAAAGAAGTTTTTTTTTACATCGAGACTTACCTCAGCAAACACAGGGGTGATTATCATAGTTAAACAACTCAGGGTTTTAACAAGATCCTGATCCTGAAAGTTAACAAATAAGGATTACATGAGCATACTCCTATATGACGTAGATGCTCCATTTAACACACACGTGATTCTGAAAGCACACTTCAAATTAGGAAAGACCTTGAAATACATCACAAGAACAATGAAGGCCCCAGTACATCAACAAATGTGATGCGGAAACAGATGCCTGATGACACATTTGAAACAGTATCACATACTGTCAAGAAAACCCGTTTTTTCTCTCTAATATTATACAACTCCTTAAAATTCCCATCTCTGTGAACTGATACTGATACTGATCTATTAGTATCTGGCATCTTTTGCTTCCAACGCTGACACGAGCATAGGAAATAATCACCCACAAGCGTCATCTCTTGAACTACAAAAAGTCAGATCTTATGAAAAGTGTGTAACTACTAAGTTTTATCACTATCTTCTTTAAACTGGCTTCAAAAGCAATTAATCCTTTTAGAACTCCTCTTCAGACTGTACATACCGTCCCATTCTGCAGCTTCTTTGCATCTGGCTTCTTTCGAACTGTAGTAAAGCTCCACTCAGGATGAGAGTTATTTTCTTTGTTACTGGACTCCCTGAAGAAAAGGGATACCATGAACATAATCCTAGCCACAACATAACCCAAACACATCATACATCTATATGGATTAGTTCCTGAAAAATTAGTTCCTGAAAATATGAAGAAAAATGTGTATTGAAACATTAACTGAACTTAAAAACAAACCCAAACAACTTCACAGTCTGAATAAATTGAAATATGATCAGAGCATAGTGAAGATGTTATCTACCCATTAAGCTTACCTTCTCCCATGGCATCCCATTTAAAACAGTTATCTGATATCCAGAAAAGCAAGAGACTCACAGAACTTATGCTGTTCCACAGGCATTGTGCAAATTTCTTCATACACCTCAACCTTGCTCTGCAGTATTTGTAATTGTGATTCATTGGGTTTGGTATAACCACTAACCTCAGACTGAGGAAATACTCAGCAATTAAACAGAACTGAGATTAAGTTCAGAGAGAGAAAGTTTAAAGAGATTGTGAGTGGATAGCTTGACTTCTGCATTAGTCTTTAGGTTCATACAAGGGTTTTTCTTGAAAGAAGCCAATGAAAAACATATGGAACAAAAACAGATATACAAAAGGAGTCAATTACAGAGAAACTGCAGCAAACCTACTTTAATAACATTAAAAACAAGCCCAAAAGAGAGTAAACTGAAAATAAACTTACGAATCTGAACCATCGGAATCACTTTCATCACTACTATGTCCCTCTGCTTTCCACCTCTTAAACCTATCAATCAGCTCTGTCAGATATGAAGTCTTCTTGGCATTTTTCATAATGAACTTGTGCTTCAGAAGTTCTTTTGCAGTGGGGCGCTGTAAGAAACACTTTAAATATTTAATGTTATGCTAACATGTCTCGATTTTAAATGGTAATAGGGAAGATTTAGAAAGACAACTGACTTCTAGAGGTAACTCATATAGCATCAGGAAATTAGTGCAACAGGAAGTCAAGAAAAGCCAGTAATCCACGTTTACAAGCACTCTAAAAATATGATCAGAGTCACACAGAGCCTATACTGCTTATCCTTGTGTGCTAGGAGGTACACACCCAGGAAAATGACTAATCAGAATGCTCCAATGCAACATTTCCTTGTAAGCAGAATTGAGGCAGCTGAAGCTCTGCTGGAGTAGATCTAAGATTCTCTCCTCTGTTAAAGATTCGCTTCTGATGTTACCCCAAGTTTGATTGCATTCTAGGAAGCTGCCTCTGCCACCATCATTTGTTTCAACATTCTCCTTCTCCTTTCAGTATTTTGAATGAGAGACTAGGATGGAGATAAATTAAAAATCACCACTACCACTTACAGTGGCAAGTGTAGTCTGATTATTTCAATCAGCTGTGATGCACTACACCATCAAAACACTTTGCAAGCTTCAGAAAGCTGAAGACAAACCCGAAACATCTACATACACACACACACACACATCTACTCACAAATGTTGGGTCCTTATTCAGACATGCATCAATGAATTCTTTAAAAGGTTTACTGAATTCTCCTAATAAAGTCGGAGGATTGTTTTTTGGAATAAGAAAAAGAACTCTCATCGGGTGCATATCGGAGTTGGGAGGCTCCCCTTTGGCTAGTTCAATAGCAGTGATTCCCAAGGACCAGATGTCAGCCTGAGAAAGGGAGAAGGTACTTTCAGCACAAAAAAAAAAAAATAATCAAGAGCTATAGTGACTATTTATTAACTGACATTTTCACATCTACATCTATCCAGTAAAATTAACATTGGTCTAAGTAGATAATGAACAAAGATCTCTTTCTAATACTTGAAGGCTGTAAATCCTGGCTGACTGAATCAGTCTTCAACGACAGATGCCTACAACATCACCTTTGTTGCACACTGTCACTGTTGTAACACTGTCAGTTAAGTGTGACTTAAACATACGTTTTTGGTAAAAGCTTCAGAAACATTAATCTATTTTTCTATACAATGAACTCCAAACTGCCACAGATGCCCCACATCTAATTCAGGTTTTGTTTAGATGGCAGAACTGCTGATGTTACTTTTTAAACTGCAGATGCACTAAGGGATCCAGCCTTGTTTGACAGCTCCCTCTAAAAGGAACAAGGCAGAGGTGAATCAAATCCAGCCAGTGATCACAGCTTCCTTCCTATCAGACTGCTTGATTTAGTCATAAAATTAACAACTAGTTAGACCTGAAGCAACATGGGCACAGTGTAAATCTGTGAGGAAGGAAGAAGTGGTGTATGTTTTTGCTGAAGGTAAGCATTATAAATATATTCTAAATATATATTATATAAATATATTTGTATTTAAATATATATTATATAAATATATATTTGTATTTTATATATAAATGTATCAAAATATCTTTATGAACAACGAAATTCATTTCCAATTTAGAGATTTTTTTCCTCCAAGTGAAATAAGCATTGTTCACGTGTTTTTAGATGAGCTACAACAGCTGTTAAGGTCACTCTCATTAAAAAGTGGCTGGCAATGGCTGACTACACTTGGCACGGAAGCCACAAACAGAAGTCGTCCATAGAGTAAATAGGGGTTACACTTAATATTGAAGAATTTAAATAGCTTATTGTTTATTACTGAAATATTGTAACAATTGTGTATCACAGCAATATGTTTTGAAAGAAGAGATGGGGTTTGTCAATCTCTACCAGGAGATGGATTTGTTTGCTTTTCCATCAATCTGAAGTAGGGAGAGAAGGAGAAAAGTTAAAATTGAGTCCAGATGCCAAAACATTCATAAGTATTAGTCCAGAAATTGAAGTGTATCCTGTCCAAAACCCTTCATCTGTCCTTACCAAAGGCTTGCACCTTCTGTGCTTTCACACCAGACATTCAGAACAGAAAGAAAAGGGAGAGGGCATTGCTCTTGTCCTTTCCAATCCTAACCATTCTATGATTATATATTGAGCAGACACGGAAGGCAAAAGACGAGGTCTGCCAGACTGGAACTGAAGGGGTGGCAGAGCTGATTCATACAAAGGACAAGCATAAGAGGAATTATTCTCCATTCCACTGGACAACACACACTGTTGAATGAGTGGAGTGCTTTTCCAAAATGCCCTTGGGAGCACATTACAGCTGCACCATGAAACCCTGAACATGACAACTACAACATACTCTTTCTTATCAGCAAGAACCCTTGTGACATGTACGCAAATTCCTTCAAGTCTGAACGACCCTGGGAAAGTCTCCTGGAGTGTGACTATCTTGAGGAGATCTCCCATACTCAACAGTCTTTTCTTTATGTGCACATCACAAATACAATTACATGGTTACTGTTAGAGAAAGATCAGTATGAAATTATTACTTGGCATATGCCAAGACTTTTAGATTTCTTGCTTCTGTATTTGCATCTACAGAGAGTAGAAAGCCCAGGGCCAGACCTGAGTACACTGTCATTTCATTAATCACACGCTCTAGGTTGTCTTGTGGGTGTACACATGGGAGAAGAGGGACTGTTCCTTTCTTATTGTCATTCTAGCAGCAGGACCCACCCCTCAGAGAAACACAGAGGTCTGCTTTTCTACTGCTAGTTCCCTTGGGAAACTCTCCTTTGCAATTAGTCATCCATCAACAGCTCCCAGGACAAAGAGATGTACAAGTTACCATCACACTACCATAGCTACACATCCTGTGGTTCAAGTTACTTTTTCCTTTCCAAGATCAGCCACCTGTGCTAAAAATCTTCAGCATTACCCAGGGGCTCAGGAATACCATTAAAGAAATTATATCCAGAGGTGTTTGTTACAATCTGAGCAGAGTAAAACTGCAGCCACCATACTGGCTTTAAATAAGGTACATTCTAATTTGTGAGTGTTTTATCACTGTTTGAATTACATGTGAAACACAGAACTAAAATTAAAACCCAACCAACCCCCAACACCAGAAGCACCCAGGGAGCTTCTCTGAAGGAATCTTAACATGAAAGCATCAGTTTCCTTGGTGACTTTGCTTGGGTCTTGCATGTAGCACAGGTACCTGTAACTGCTGTATAAAATCAATTTGATCCTACTTTTAATGTTGTTATTTGAAACCCTGTAATTTAGAATCTCTTTTTTTCTCCATATTGATAGAACTAAACCCACAAAACTCAGTCACTTCTGTTGGAACTGCAGATACAAGGAAAAGGTATTCTACTCTCATGCTTACCTTTGAATCATACGCTGACTGCTGAATAACTTCAGGGGCCATCCAAAAAGGAGTTCCAACAAAGGTATTCCTCTTAATCTGTGTGTCTGTCAGCTGCCCAGCAACTCCAAAATCAGCAAGCTTAACGTCACCTTGCTCTGATAACAAGACATTGGCAGCTGCCAAGGGGAAATAACATCTAAATGAGAATACTGCTCTTAGGCATTTTAAAGGCTTTAACGAAGTACCATTTCAAACATTATGCACCTTTTATATCCCTGTGGATTTTCTTCTCTGAGTGTAGGTAGTCAAGACCTTTCAAGATCTCCTTTAGCATGGTAGCAATCTGGAACTCATCAAACGGGCCAGCACGCAGCTAAAAGAAAAGACATTCATTTGAGTCTTGTATCTCATTTTTTGCCTTGTTATTGATTTAACTAAACCTTAAACTTCAAAGATTTCCTTTTAAAAGAACTACCAGAATTCATGCAATATTCAAAGTATGTCACATTCTACCAGAAACAGGTACCATTGGAACAATGGTCTTCACATCTCCTCTACTGAGAATACTCTGAAGATGCTGTTACCTTTCTAACGAACACTGTGCACCCCCCTCACAGGAAAAGCTAGAACTAACTTTGCACAAAGTTATAGTTTCCTACAGACAGCAAATCAGACTGAATTTTGCATTTTAATGAATTAAGAAACTCAGTTTATTTCAAATTAGTCTACTGACTATTGGGTTTTAAATTTAATGATGCTTTTTGTTTTGTTCCAGCTTTTTTGATTCCATGCTTGCTTTTGCATCAACATAATGCACTACTATAAAGCTGCTAGTATGGAGTAAGTGTAAACTTTGCACATTAGAAAGCTATGTAAAAAAAAAACCATTAAGGTGGGTGATTCTGCCATAAAAAAAAAATACCAAACAGCAGCACTGAAACAGAGAGTACCATGAAATTATGGTATGGCAACACAAGGCAAATTAGACAAAACTGAAAAGCTTTGTTCTTCTAAAGGTTCAGTGGTTTCAGTTGTCCCTGGTAAAAGCTATTTCACCTTTTCTGACACTCCATAGCAGACTTCTCAATTACTCAAAAAGGTCAAGTTCCAGAGCTGCAAGCTACTACTACATGCTACAGAGAACTACTATGCTGGTGCTTTCCCATAGCAGAGTTGATGTGATGTAATTCCATGAAGTAGTTTAAATGGATTTGTGAAGTGATGCACACACTTCAACTCTTGCAGACAGGACCACTGCTGGCAAATATATAATGAACACCAATTTCATACTGAAGATGTGATATTTTTCCTTCAGAGTGACACAAACAAAGACTGATTTTATGATCTTACAGGAAAGGGTGGGTCTGAGCTTCACAGCTGAGGCAGAGCCATCCTGAAACCATGGGGAAACCACATCCCCATACAGTGGACTCTGCTCTTGTACTCTCTGAGCTGCATCCTTCATAAATGCTACACTATCTTAAGTAAAAGGCACTTTTATGCTTGACTGAAAATACCTGAAAATGGAAAACCCAAAACCTTTTAACCAGTTAAAATTAACTGCACTCTGTGGGCACACCAATCATTCCTGAATCCCAAAGGGAACTTTTGTTATTCAAGTGTAATGAATTCTACTGGGGGGAGTGGACAGACAACCCAAAACCTGAAACCCCACCACGTATGGCAAGAACACCATCCTAAAACCAAAAATTAAAGAATGCCTTACATTTGACTGAGACATTTCCTAATGCTTAGAGACAAACAGTGAAGCCAAAATTAAACATCAATTCAACATAACAGAGCTACCATTCAAACTCCCACTTTTTGGAGCACTGCAATCCAGCAGTGGTGTAACATCAGCTGTCTCCAGGGACTAGATTTTATAATGAAATTGGAAAGCACAATGAAATAGGATTCACTAGTATTTATAATGCAAAAAAATCATATACTTACAAGATCCAAAGCTGACCCTCCACCCAAGTATTCCATTATTATCCATAGTTTTGTGCCCTGTAAAGGAAGGCACGAGTTGTTAGAAGTCCGAGGCTGCCATTAAACAAACCTGCACTTCAACAGACTACAAGCATACTCTTAGGAGAATGCAAATGCAGAGTCCCATTAATCACCAAGTTCCATGTAACTACTTCTTGTAGAATGGTCACACAGCTCCTGTACAAGAGGGTAAAGGAGCAATCAGTTTGACTTTATTACTTTGAAAAGCAACCATAATATCCCACCAAAAATAACCTTCTGCTAATGGTATCTAAACTGAGCCCACCTAAAGGAATGGAACTTGGAGATAAAAGTGATTTGGTGGTGGTTTAAGTTGCAACTAAGTGTTTTAATACACGGTGTAGTTCTTACATGACTGCCTTTGCATCAGAGTTATTAATTCCAGTCATTTGTGATACAGAAGCATGACCATCTTAGTAGGAAACTTGCTTGCAACATCACACCTCTCACTTGAGGAAAACACTCAGAACTTCAAATGACTTTGAGCAAGACAGAAGACAGTAAGTGTGAACACACTTCAAAGACACCAGAAATCAAAAGCCTAACACAGGGAGCTGCTACGTGCCTCTTGGCCCATTTATCTAACATGTCCACAGGCTTCAAGTGAAGTTGTCAGATTTAGCAAAAAGCAAGAACTGGCAGCCCTTGAATCTGCTTGTACCCAGTGACTTGCATCCTACCACAGAACGTGCCTGCTACCACAGGAGCAGCTCTGATTCTGAGAGACCAAGCAACACTCTTACCATCAGCCAGGAAAAAGTACACTGCCAGACTTGGAACCCTACAGAAAGGTTCAGGATTCCCAAGTTCTCATATCAGAGGTTCAAAATCAGCCATTAAAAGGTCAAAGATAAGAGCAATACAGTAAAATAAGAAGTATGACTTGAGGCACCTATCTTAGGATATACATTTTTATTATTATTAACATCACAAAGCTCACGTACTCCTTCACTATCTGCTATTTGAATCTCAGCCCCTGTGAAGAGATGGGTTTCTGTGCTTTCTTTGTGAAGATCTCAACCACTACAACACTAGAACTGAAAAAGTCTTGCAACACTGCCTTCTAGATGCTGACTTTGCCCTTGGTATGTACCTGCAAAAGGTGGCTGGTTCACACCAGCAAAAGAGGAAAGATTTGGTATCAGATATACAGACTGTTGTTTCAAAACTGGGATCTTTGGCTATTTGCTTGCCAGAATCCCCTCCCATTTCAGAACCCCAGAGATCAATCTATGGGCTACTGCTCTAAAAAAATTCTGCAAATAAAACCATGTATTTATTTAAAAGAAAACCCAGTTGTTAAAAATACTCAACTGAACCAGACCTGGTGAAGTAGCACACACCCAGCAGCCTCCAGCAAATATTTACTGGTGTTAGGATCTTGTAACAGAGCACAAGCATATGGCAGAAATAATCTGTGAAAAGCCTCTTGCATTTTATGCTTTGCCACCCTATTGCCCTGACTAGTGACAGAACTCTGAAGAAAACTCAGCAGGCAAATAAAGGTGCAGTTCCTTAAAGGCTCACATCCAATTCTCTTAACAAAGTGTGCTCTATTAGATTTATCCTGTTTTTTTTTAAGCCCACACCATTTCTGGGAGTCTATTCCAGCCTTATGAGATCAGCAGGGAAGGGCTGGCTAATTTTAGCACTTTTTATAAAGCCCAACTTTGTCAGCTGAGAAGACCTGCAAGGAGCTCCAGTTTAAGGCAAACATTGTGGTTACCAGACGTGTTTGGAGGATTTGACTACTCCTTGCAAACAGTATAGGGTGAAAATGAGCAAGTACTGTGTTCTGAAATAATGTCTCAAAGAAGCTGCTCCTATCCGCTGTAACGGGGTGTGGGTATTTTTTAGCCAGGCATGAACCACCTCTTTTCTAGCTATTTTCAGTCAACCAAGTATAAATAGACAATGTAGAACAAACAGTATCTTTAGATTGTCTGCAAGCTTTGCTGCATGAAGTGCTGTACAGTTCTGATGGAAGTCTCTGGATGCTCCTACAGGAGGACTTCTCCACATTCAAATCTGAAAAACTGGGAATAACTTCAGGCTTGTTGAACTGAAGAGCAGGGTCGGATGCTGTGCTAGCTACAGGATAGATATTTAAACCCCTCGAGTGAACGGCATAAATAAGAAAAACAATCATGAAAATGCAGTCAGCAAGAGATCTATTCCTGCAGGATCAGGTGGAAAGCACAGCTCAAATATTCTATCAAGTGCACAAATCCGTGTACCCAAAACATGCCACAATTTGGGGAACTTTTAATACCTTTAATCTCTTTCTTGCCTGAACTGATCAGGCAGCAATACATCCTGACAAGCCATTAAGCTTGAGGGAAACACCCATTTTTAACATACCTTACACTCCTACACTGCTATGCATTGGCACTTTCAAGGGTGCCCTCCACAACCAATGTTTTATTTATTCAGATGTGATGTTAATTGCAATCAAAGTGCAATACTTTGAGGATGAGGAGACATACTTAAGATCCCAACCTTCCACGAATATGAACATCTACAGGCATCTACATCAGGATTTAAGTTTACAGCTACAAAAGTTGCATTAATACAGCTGTAAGCTTGTACAGTTCTAAACACATTTGAAAGGCACAAGATAATACCTAAGCTCTAATTTAACGGGAAAATCCCATTCAGACTCCAAAATTCAGGTCATACAGGTAACCCAAATCACACAACTGTGAGAGATTTGCACCTTTTGTATCACAGCAACTGAAAACTGGCATCAGCTTTATCCCAAGAACCTGAAGGAAGTAGATCATGCCATCTCATACCAATGATAAAGTTTTTAAAGAGTAAAATACCTGGCAGCAGATATTTAATGCCAAATAATGCTAGGTAAAAATATGATGGTTCTGTGTATATGTTTCAAGTCCTATTTACAAGTCAGATGCACACACAGTAGCTACTGAGCAGCCAGGTTGCAGCATAGGAAAGTATCTTACATGGCATAAGCTAAGTTACAAATTTGTAAGTCAAGTAAACGAAATAAAGCCTCCCTTCCCTTCTCCTTTCCAGCAGCACAAGCACTGGGCAGAGCCTGCATGTGGCTGGTAAGGCCCAGGCTCCCTGAGCATGGGCCACTCCATCTGATGGAGCCCATAAGGCTGGCTGTGCATCTGCAAGCACGAGGAAACTGTAAAGCTGCAGAATATGGAGAACAAACTGTACAAGAATGAATGCTTTTAATTGGAAACCCCTCACAGTTCACATCTCCTTTGGTGTTGTAGTCATAAAACACCTTTTAATTATTAAATATGCCCTCTCACCAGAGGGAAAACTGAAGCTGACTCAAACTGATGTCAAGAATTATCTGCTTATTCAAAGCTTACTTAAAACTGGTATAAAAACCCCCAAGAATAAGCTCCAACAGAAGATGTTCTGATACAGTTCAACTGGATGAACTGAGGCACACATGGTCCCAGCTGCAATTTCTTCAAAGTAAAAACTATCAACTTGGAAGTTTTAAACCAGGTCTAGATTACTCAACTAAGAAATACCAGTGTTGTAGACCACCTGAATGCCTCTGCACTGAGAGTTTGCTTTGGTATAATCAGGAAAAGACTTAAAGTCTCTTTGATTTAAACAGTGCAAAACTCAATCATTTCTAACAGCATTCCTAGAGCTTCACAGAAAGCCACATGGTCTGATTCATACTTTGTAGCAAACTATTTCTGTTCCATAAGCCTGAGCTGAAAGAGGGCAGATTGGCTCAACTATTTTGTCTTCCTGCAAATGAAGATGCAAAGGAAAGAAGAAAACTTACATTTTGACATACCTTTTACTTACTGTGTGCTGATGCTCTTTTAAGCTGTTATCTTAAGAGCTGCTTCTAGGAATATTTTCAGTAATCTTTATATGCAGAACTACGTATTTACTGATAAACTTATGTGACCACTTTGAATGCGATCTTCGGACCACTAACATCCACAGCAAACTGCTATTAATCTCTGCAGCACTAGGACTTTGCTTTGTGAGAACTAAGATGTCTTAATTTTCATAATTTAACCTCAGTGTTCTTTAACCTTCAATTATACAGTCATTTGGTACACAACTGTACTGTACAGCTAAATACTCAGGCTGTCTGCCATTCTCAGAGTAGTAACTAATAAAAAGTTAGAAAACATATATAGCAATTTAGTAAAAAAGAAAAAAGGCAGACAGATGCAACTCCCAAAATACCTGTTACTACTAAAATTAAAAAGCTGCCTGAAAGATACTTTGCACCTTTAACAAAGCTAATGCACTCTTTCCCCCTGAGGAATCTCAAGCTAAAAGATCTACTGTTAGTGACCAAGGAGAAATCTAGCTTAATAAAAATGCAGAGCCACAATACTACTGAAACAGTCAGCTGTACCTGGAGAGTTCTGCAAGTTGGAAAGACTTAAGTCAACATTTTGGACTCCTGTAGGTTTTCATTTTTGCTTGTTTTTAAATGATGCCTTAGATCACAATCACACTTAACTCCACTGATGTTGGTTTTGCTGTCTCAGGCCTGCATAATAACCCACACATGGTGCAGGGTTTCTTTCCATATCAGACAATGGGTTTTGTTTCTATGGCTCTGAAAGTATTTTTTTTTCTTCCCCAAAAAAGCCACAAGATTGTGGTAAGGATTGTAGGGGGAGGACAGAAAACCAAAGCCCAAACGCAACAGCAATGGCAAGAGGAATCCTCTACCAACTCTGCTCCTCCTCCAGCCATTTTGTGCAAACTCTAGCCTCAAAGAGCAAGCAGCAAAAGGAGCAAAACAGTGAAAACCTCTGTTCAAAGATAAACAAGGATCTACTAGAAAAAAAGGCAGCTGGCATGATAACTTTTCCTCAATCCCAGAAAACTTTCCTAGTGGCATTCAGAACAAATCTTTGTGCAGTATGTTACATTACCTTTAAATATGATCCATAGTATTTTGTTACATAAGGACTATCACACTGACTTAAAACAGTTATCTCTTGCTGTATATCTTCTATTTCATCTTCTGCTTCCTCAAGGTCTATGATTTTTATAGCTACCACCTGCTGTGTCCGATTATCAATTCCTTTGAAGACCTCCCCAAAGGAGCCTTTTCCAATGCGTTCGAGTTTTGTGAATAGCTCTTCTGGGTCTGCTCTGTGGTTCTAAAAAAGAGAAGAAAAAAAGGGGGGGGACGATACACAAGTTACTTATTTACTTCCAAGTCATTTGCCCTCATGACTTCCCAAGCAGTACATCACCCAGATTTATCGTCACTCGAAGGTACACATCAGGTAGGTTTATTTCCTGCACACTAACTTCTAATCCAGCTCTTAGTTACAGAACATACATTGTGCAATTATGCCAAAGGTAAATGAGCCTCACCAAGGAGGGAGGCAGGAACAAACCTCATTTCACATCCCCATGCACAACATCACCTTAAAACAAAAGAATAGAGTTGCTCCTAGCATTAATCCTATTAGTGCAGTAATTCAGAAGACTTCGGGAATGCAGTTACTGGCACAGAAGCACTACCATCATCACCCAGGCAGAAAAGGCTGAGCTTTCTACCTGGCCAGCAGCCTGGGGCAAAGCATACTACTCAGTGATACAGTGAGAAGCTACTTGTGAGAACAGTGCACTACCCGGTACTCACTGGTAGATCCTGAGATCTGGTAAGATCAGACATCTCTGAGGCAGCTGAGAGTGCTGACAGAAAGTACAGCAAAGGGGACTGAGCTGTTCAAAGAGGGACTAAGAAGGCTGGAGCAGAATCGGGGAGCATACTGAACCCAGGGGCATTGATCTGAACTGGCTGGGATCACCCAAACACGCCTTAAAAGCGGGAGCCGAGCACCAGGTCACAGAGCACTGCTAAGGACACCTGGCTTGGAATCTCTGCTGGTTAACTACTCCTGATGATCTTAAAGGTCTTTTCCAATCTAGTTGATTCTTCATCAGGGCCTGTAGGGACAGGCCAAGGGGAATGGCTTTAACCTGCCAGAGGGGAGATTGAGATGAGCTCTTAGGCAGAAGCTCTTCCCTGTGAGGGTGCTGAGGCACTGGCACAGGGTGCCCAGAGAAGCTGTGGCTGCCCCGTCCCTGGCAGTGCTCAAGGCCAGGTTGGACACAGGGGCTTGGAGCAAGCTGCTCTAGTGGAAGGTGTCCCTGCTCATGGCAGGGGTTGGAGCTGGAGGAGCTTTAAGGTCCTTTTAACACAAACCAGGCTGGGATTCTTCAGATCAACAGACTGATTATTATACAAATATTTTAAATTTCTCAGCTCCATTCAAGCAGTCACAAGGGAAACAAAAAGGAAGCAAATTCTCATTTTCCCTTCAAGATAAAGCACGCCACACAGCTGCTTAGAGAACCCTGTGTATTCAAAAACCACAGCAGTGGCTTCCGAAGGACGCAGGTAACTCACTCCAGTTTAAGAACACCAATTTTCAGAGCACATGAAGGGAGCTTAATGAAAAGTGTTTTAAAGAGGTAAGGTGAACATGCTAAGAGAACAGCCCAGCTTTGCAGAGCAACAGGATTAAACACATTACTGCTGCCAGGACCAGGCAACTCATTGCACAAATTAGTATTTGATCAAGAAATATCTGCTCCAAAAGCCCTCTGATTCAATTGCAACATCTGAAAATATGAGAGATGCTTTGCTTTAGATCTTTTACACTCTCCAAAACTCAGAACCAGCAAAAGTTGTAACAGTTCTGGCAAATGCAAACACTCAACCCAAGGCACAGATTACTCTCCATAACAAAATAGTTATCAAACATCTTTACACTGGCGCTGTTGCAAATGGATATGAAAATCTTTACTAGGAATAAAAGAAATACATCACTATGTAAAGCTAGTCCAAAATAGACAGCCTGGTTTCCTTCCTGGGCCCTTACTGTTGCTTCTTGCCTTCTACCAGAACCAGAGTTTATCCCACAATGTGGTGGGATGAATCAGGAAACAGATTTAGCTGAGAGCTCACCATCTGATTTGTCAGGTTTATTTTCAGCTGAATCAGTTCACCACTCATATCTACCAAGCTGTCATTTGTGCTCTCACAAGAGGAGGGGACATGAGGTAGCATGGCAGATTCATGCTGATCTGTGGAGTTAGGCTGAGAATGTACAAGCACACTGCTGTTCCTGAGCACTGCATTAAAGCAGGAAGAATGAGGAATTTCTCCTTTGTCTACGCTGAGCTCGGTGCTGTTCTGCTCCATTAAAAGAAGAAAAAAGACAAAGCAAAAAATAACCTTCAGTGAAATAATTAAGCAAAAAATGTTCTGCTGACAGATTCAGTGAAAGATCTCAAAGATGAACAGATACATAAATCAAATAAAAAGATTAAAAAGTAATCATTTTTAATAAGTTTGAATTTAAAATCCATTTTCAGATGTGTTTCAAATAATTCTCACAGGGACAAGTGTAGCAGAAGCAGCAGTGAGTGCTACCCAGCCTTTCCCTGCTGCTGGCTGAGCTGCTGAACTAGCATTTAGCTACCAACCAAATGTGTTCCTAAACTGCATTAGCTGCAATAGGGAATAATTAATTACCTGATATTTCCCTATTTACAATAACCAGACACCCCCCAAGAAATAACAGTTAAAAGACAGGATTGGCAAAACTTCCCATGAGCCCTAAAAGACTCATTTTCATAAAAACTTAGTTTTAAGACACAATCTGGAGCCTAGAATTCCAGCAATCATTCATGTTAATAGTTGTTCATTTGAGCTGAAATCCCTTAAAACACCTCCAGACAGACAGAAGAAAAGTAGTTTAATCACAGGCATAGTCAGCTAATACAACCCTTCACAAATGTTTGATGGAGTCGAAGGGCAACACTTGGGGAGAAACCTTAAGCAAAGAACTCCAGACTCTCTCCTCCAAGCTACTCCACGTAACTCAGAACTTCTAACTTCTAAAACCACTACATGGGAGTGCTGGAGTACAGGGAGAGATGAGCACAGCTGGACTTCCCACGCCGCAGATCCCTGGGAGGGAGAGGGGGAGCAGAGAACAACCTGTGTGAGACTACTGGAGGAAGGAGTCACATCTTCTACTCTGAGAAAATCCTCACCCAGCAAGCAAAGTCAGCTTTACAGCTCCTCTTATTCACCAAGGCTGACAAGGGACTGAAGGACACTCCAAGAGAAGGGCAAATATTTCTGATCAACTGTGGCTAATACTGAGACAGCATCCTCTGGAAAGGCTTCAAATTTAGAACACTACATAACTTAAAGACTGCATTTTCAAACAGATCAGCTTTTACCTTTCTTCATTCCTTGTCTTTCAGACTATTGCTCTACAGGAACTTTTTTCTACAACTAGTTTAAAACAAACCCCCCAAATGCCAAACTTTAAAAGGCTTTAAAAGACTACTTGTTAAACAAACATGCATTCATATAATGCAGTAATGCCCAGCCTCCTCCTCCTCCTGGTATAGGAAATGATGGAAATATACTTTATACAAATAAAAGTGTGTGTATATACATGCAGTGGATATATACCAATACATTTATACAGCACAGTTGTCAGCTGAGCTTCTAATATGGTAGAAATTAAGATTTCCATTAATGCTCTTGAGCAAAACAACCATTGTTACTCCCTGTTCTTTCACAGATCTTACATTCAACGGGTGAAGGTTTAGAAGCTTTGAAAGCTGCCTGCATGAATAATTGGTGGGGGTTTTAAATAAACACTGGTTTCTATGGGAGTCATGTCTGTCGGTAACAAGACAATAGACAGTGTACGGACTCCATCATCACCACTCTGAAGATAACACCTAGAAGTGGACAAATCAGGAAGAAAATCTCCTGTTCTTCCCCTCCCTATGCCTGTTTCCACAGACAAAAGCAGCACCAAGCACGACAAGCACAGACACAATCATATGCCAGCTTCAATCTCACCAGCATGAGTAACAGGACCAGCGTGACAATACAAGCCATCTGCATAGTTTAGAAAGCCCACCATTTCACCCGTCCAGCACTAAACAGCCTGTGCTAGTGATCAGCAGGATCTCTTCTCCTGTCTTATCCAACCATGTGCCTTGACTGCACGTGTTCATACACATGTGGACATCCACACACTCAGCTTGGAAAGGACCTCAGGGGCTCATCCAGTCCAACCACCTGCATAGAAGCCCCAGATAAAAAACCCCAAACCACTACAGGGTCGTTTCTGCCAGCATACCTGCAGTAGTTGTATCAAGTATTCTGCCAATACAGCTTATACAAGCATTTTCTTTTGATTCCAATAAACACAGCTATGCAGCAATGGGGCTGCATTCTGCGACAGGCCTGACTGGCTGACTGACACACCCTCTCATCTCTGACCCTTTCACATACCTGTTCTCGGAAGTCTGTTTTCCTCTGAGGCAGAGTTAAAGTGCACTGAACATCTAACTTCCAAGAGCATACAGATATGTAATGATACACACCAAAGTGTGTGAGACTGCTTCAGGCTCTGTCAGGGCAGGACAGCTCTTCTACAGAAACAAGTCTTCTAAGAAGGGTCATTAATGAATCTCATTAAAGGATACCGAGTATAACTGGATGAAAACACAAACCTTCAAAGAATCTTGGACAGAGATTGAACTAATGCCTTGTATCTAACAAAATCAAACCCAGGATCCTCAAGATCTCCCAAAGCAAATAATTCAACATAGTCTTGGGAGATCTCTAACAGAAAGATTTTCTGACAGGCTGCTTGTCTTAAAACAGTGTTATCTAAATCCTGACCCAGAAATACTCGTGATACTCTCTGGACTGTCAAGCATCTCCCAGGTTTTATTTGGACAGAAGTTTCCTTAAAACTGTAGCAGTACTACAGAATAGCTCACACTGAGAGCCAGTATTCAAATACACATTAGATAAAGATGCAATAATGAGCTCAAAAGACTTTATACAATGCTAGTAAGAGAACACTAGAGGGTCGTCTTGTCTGTTTTTCAAGCATCCACTACCACACACTGGCATCCTTGGAAGCTATCAGCATTACCTGGTGTTTCAAGGACTGTCACTTCAAGCAATACTGTTCTCTAAAATAAAAGCCTGATCTTCACAGAAAGAGAGAATTCAGAGGTAAACTACGATGAAAAGAGCTGCTTTACAGAAAGGTTCAGGGAAAGAGGAGGTTACGTTATGGCCAGACATTCAAACTAAACACAACCCATGATCAAAAAAATACCCCAGTAATTAATTTGTTGTGCAGCCTCACAGTTACATTAGCATTAAAGTGCCAGATCAGAAATGTATGCCAGCATTGTTGCTGAAGCCAGCATGCACTGCACCATTTCTCTTAAGCTCCACCGTCTGCCATGCCTGAATTATGGCTAACAATAAAATTAAATAGCAATTATGAGGCCTACTTTATTATCTGTAAAATCTCCAAGGTACCTTTTATTATCTCGAGAAAGTATATTTGAAATACAATGAGTAAAAAAGACACTTGAAAGTCAATAAAAGATATTAAAAGTTAACAACACTTCACTTACTCTCAGCATTTTTCTGATTCTTACCAAATACAGCATCTGGGTTGAACACATTGAAATCACAGGTAATCAGTGCATTTATTTATCTGTTCTCAGGTAATAAAGTACCTCCAAGTTTTTCTTCCATTCAGAGACCCCCAAAAAATAAAATTAAGAGGCAGTAAGACTGGTGAACCTGATGGTCTACTGAACTTCTTACTGTCTTACTCAACAGATACTTTCTTCTTAGGTATCTTTCCATACACAACCTCCATGTAGTTTCAGGTTGATATTATACATACACACACACTAATTACACACCATGCAGATTCTATTATAATACAATATATATTCACATACATTATATGTATTTCCATATTTTACCTGCATAAGGAACATCTCACTTCTTTACAACGCAGTCACCACAGGTAGCCATTGATTTTAACTCCTGGAGCTCTTCCCCAAGTTCCCCTTTTTTATGTTTAAATCCTCTTACAGTTAAAGTTACTCACACCAGCAGTGCCACAGGCATGTGTGTATGTACTTAATGTAAATAGTTTGAAGTTAATGAAGGCACAGGTGCAGAGCCATCATTACTTACAAAGAATCAGAAAATGAACCTGCAAACACTTAAAACAAGGGTAGAATCTGTCGACATCTTTTTCTCCATCTTGTGCACACCCTTGCTTCTCAGAGAACAGAACTCTGATGCTACCCTGCAGTCCTGCTCAAGGCTCCAATATAAGGGAAGTAGATATTTCATTGTATTTACTGTATGATATGCACTGAAGAAGCGTTTCTACTCAGCAGGTAGCAAAAACGAGCTGAGCTTTGCTATCCTTAAATGAGACGTGACCTCTGTTATACCATTCATGAGACACCTCTCATCTGACAAGGCCAACTCATTGCAATTTTTAGTGAGAACCTGGAGAACTTCAATGTAAAACGAGGAAAAATAGGTAAATGAAAACCCCACATGGCTTTGTTCTCATCAAGTCAGCCATAAAGTGAGCTGCTCGAAAATTCATGACTATCAAAACCTCAAAATCAGCATCCCAACCCACCCATTCTCAGACTTGGAAGGAAAGAATCACCATCTATCTTCAAACCATCTCAGGCCTGTGGCAGATGCAAGCTGTCAACGCTATGTTGTGCTGGAAATGGAAACCACTGAACTCACTTCCTCTATTCTTAGCCATTCTTTCACTTTGGTAACACAATGTGAAAAGCAGCTTAGGAAACTGCATAAATAAGCAAAAAGAAAGAATAACACCACATCTCCCAAAGATTAGTTCTTGCATACAGGCAATTAAAAACATCTATACCAATTACGTGCAAAGAGCATCCTGCATTGAGGAAAGGAAACAAAACAAAGGTTCTCCTGCCAGTGAGCTTCTCTGTAACTGAATATCCCTACATGTCAAACAGAGCCCCACTTCGCTTCCACTGTATATATCAATACCTCTAAACCACATAAAGATCCTCAAAGCACTGCATACAGCTCCATATCCTTCAGTGTGCTCACATCTCCGAGGGGCACATCCTACCAAAAGAGAGGGATGAAGGAGGGGACACACACAAATTACATGGCTAGGTCTTTACTATGATTTGGCCCATCCCTTGGCAGGAGGATAAATCTAGATAATCTCTAAAGTCCCTTCCAACCAAGACCATGCTCTCATCGTATGATGTGTAAAGACCTAAGTGGTTGAACACTCTATAGCTAGAAGGATCCTCTATCCTTCAATGGAGACAGAAGTCACTTCAAGAAATCAACAGGTTCTGGTACCCCAAAGTATTCAAACTCTGTTCTACACGTGTTAGAGTTCATCAACAGCTGATCTTTCACAACAAATTTAATCTCCTTTGTTGAGCAGCACAGGACAAGTGACTGCTGAATGGGGCATCAGCTCACCTTAGTGAATTAACTGCCTGCACACCTGAACTGTGTGTCAGAAGAGAGAAGACATCTGCAGCCTCTCATTGCTGAAGATCATTTGTAATCTCTCCATTATAAACTGCTTCAAAACCCCTCGTCTGCACAGAGATTACAAAAGCCACATCTAATAGGAATATGGAAAAATCACCATTTATGGGCTGCAGCCTACTTTTAGCATAAGCCTCTCCCCTCAGCACCAGCCTGCTTATCAGTGCACATACACTTAGGGGTTTTTTTTCTACTCTTGCCACACCCATTTAAAGGAAAAACTACACCAAAACTGTGCCAGCAATAAACTGTATCATCACAGCATTTGGACCATTTCCCTAGTATTTAGAGGTGCAGGATCTACACCTAAATGGAAACTGCTACATAAATTGTCAGGCTTCCTCACCACTCTATCTTAAAAAGCCATTTTAGCACTTTTCCTGTGCAAGTTAGAACTTGATACACAGGTTTTCATCCTGTAAATACAATTAAATTCATGCTATAATCCAGCTAGAATGAAAAACAACAAAATCCAGCTTTTTAGCTTGCCAGCTCACAAACTAGAAGGCAGCAACAAGGCATGAAGTTTAACACACACAAATATCTTTGGGAAATCTCCCCACTGAAGTAGTCATTGCTTATTTTCAGGCTAAACAAAATTAAAGCAAGGCAGAAAAACACTAATTGAGAAATGTAGGATGGCTCCAAAACACAATGTGGGTTAAGGAGCAGGTCACAAGTTTATTTATCACAGATAAGTCTCCAGGCATAATCACTGCCTGCAAAGAAACCCAAGCGGGAACCCACAGTTGGAGGGCATCACGCTATTCCTCAAGCTTTGGAAAGGAAAGCAAACACACCAGTCTGCTAGCATCCCAGATTTCTGTCCTCTCCCCAAGGCTAGGCGACCACAAGCTTGAAAAGCTTTACTCTTCTCTTGAATACTGGCCCTTGATCCTATCAATCATATTAGACCTGAAGCTACAAGAACCACAATGAAAAACCAGAAATACAACTCCAAAATGAGCTACAAAGGAAGCAAGAAACCTATCCTGCCAGAACCAACCTGCCCTTTCAGGAAACTCCTTTTTCAATTACTCTGCAGCTCATTCATGGCATGGCAAAGCATCTCATTACATAAACCTGCGAGGGGAAGGGGGAAGGGAGGAAGAGAAACACCCTGAAATAAAAGAATCAGATTCTTCTTGCCAACTAGGCTAGAATAAAGCTGTGTAGGAATGTAAAAATGTTCTTGCTGTGACCGGTTGCCAGATGACACCTTCCTAGGTGAGACATTCCCAGCAAGATCATCTTGCTCCCCTCATAATTCACGGTATGTTTTTAACTGATTTCCATCAGTAGAAATTCAATCTTCTTTCATTCAGTGTTTTATGTTTAGGCACTTCACAACACTCATGGTCATTCCAAGCTGTACAGTGTTTTTTTATGATGCTTTCAGCTCCCACCACAGAAGCCTGCATTGAAATACAACTTGACATCCAGGAAAGCATAAGACACCCTCTGACTCCCCTCCCTAGTCAAGATTATTCAGATACTCAGAACATACAACAGTCCCCAATTGAGAGGAAAGCCTACAAATGATCACAGAGCAGGGGGAGAGAGAAAAAAACCACAAGCTCTTCAGGACAGAACACATGGTTCTTGAAAACCACCCTGGGATCTCAGACTCCCCCTTCCACAGCTCAAGTGTGAAACCTGCAGATAACTAACGTCTCTCATACCTTGTTCTCCCTCACTGATGAGTACAGGATTCATGCAGACTCAAGACAGATCCCACCACAAAGCTTTTCCAGATATCCTGCCTCAATCAAAACCATTCAAATCCAGATTTTGGCAAGACAAACTTGGCTTCACACTTCTAAGAGCCAACTACGCAGTTCTTCAAAGCCTTCTTCCTTAAGAAAGATCTAAGCTGAAGCCATAGACCTAATCAATGTAGCCTACCTCTGCAAAACCACATGCACAAGATCTGAGGGAGAACGAGCCCAGCAAGATACTGTTACCTTGTCAGTCCCTTTTTAATAGTTTCTCTGAGTTCCTTCTGTCAGATTTATTTGGCTAGCAATCCCTGTGGCAGAATGGATTTCAGCAAATATTGCTAGATGGGCACTCTTCCCATGAGATTTAAGTCTTTCCTTCGGAGCTAAGGAGTGTGCTCAGTGATTGTCAACCAATCATCAGACCAGGCTTGTCCCAGAACTGCTACGAGTTTAAATTTAAAGAACAAATGACAGTTCTTTAAAAAGTGGCGAGGCAGCATTAGGAAAGGATGTGATTTTTTTCAATTATTTTAAGTTAGAAAAAATCCCTCAGGATTTGGAATAGTGATTCCTGGAATGACAGAGGCCTCACCAACTCTTCATTTCCTCAAAGACAACATCCAAGCAGGCACTAATTACAGCATCCAAAAAGTTATCCGTGACAGAAGAATTTCAAAAGCAACTTTGTACTGTCCATCTCCAACCCCACCTCCCCAAAACCCAGCCCTGAACTCTTCTGTCAATTATTAAACTCAGCCCCCAAGATAAATGAAAGACAAAACAGAAGTCTCTTATCACTTCTCAGAGTTCATGACTCTCTTAAACCTGAAGGTGATCACCATAGAGCAAACAAGTGGTACTGTTACTAACAGGCTTAAAATTCATCCTTTCACTTTTGGGGATGGTCAAAAACTTGCGTTTCAGAACACTGAAAACAATGAGAACTGAGGTGATTACTCCTGCCCATCTTCACTAAGATGTTGTATAGGTCTCATACAACAAATACCACTGCAGAGGCACATAGTCATATAAACTCTTCATGGTGTGCCACATAGTTACTATATATAATGAAACAATCCTCCCATCAAAATAGACATTTAAGTAAAGATTTTGTTTCTTTTTTTTTAAACAGCTAATTGCAATATGTTCCTGAGCTGCTCCTTGCTGTATAGTCTCCTTTTTGAGGAAAAGGAAAAAAAGGAAAATAAAACTTTTATCAGGACTTGTAAAGCTGAGATGCTGGAGTTCAAGAACAGCCAGTGAGAACCTTTTCAATATTAAATTCAACAGAACAAGGAACAATTATATATGTCTAGAAGTTAAAAGTCTGGTTTCAGATGTAACATTTTTACCTTTTGGGGGGAATTATCCTCTGTCCAAACCTGACAGTATACCATAGTAGAGAACAGCAAAGAAATTAAGGTGAGAAGAGTTGAGTTTTGTTTCTGTGCTCTCTGCAGCTCTGGCAGATTTGCCTCTGAATTCCAGGTCAGTGCACTCACTGTGTTTAGAACTGTAAAATCTGAACAAAAAACAACAGCAAAAGTCTACTGTGGATTTTTTCTTCTAAGCCTGATAAAAACAGCTGCTGGATTCTAGGTGATGATACCTACACAGCTCCCATGCATCAAACACTTCCCAGAGCCTCCTCTAGCCTCCTCCTTCGATAACAGTAAGACAGCACAAGTATGACAGCCCTACTTTGTCATCAGGGTAACTCATCACAACACCCAAGATGGAAGAACCAAATTCAGCTAGTAAAGCCTGAGCTGAGTTAGCAAACTGCTATTAGATATGATACAGTTTGTACATCAAGCACAGCCAGGAAAGGAACAATCACAGTGTTGAATTCCACAAATATTTTAATGCATATCTGCTTCAAGTAGCAGGGAGGCATGTTCTCCACAGGTCTTACACGACCATCCTCCTGCAGTCGGCCTGCGCTGAGGCTCACAGCACACATCAAGGAGCTGAAATTGGACAAAGCATTAACAACCAAAACCCACTGTAGTCCATCCTAGCTTAATCATAAGAGATCCCTGTTGTCTAGGCACTGTGGAAGTCTCCTGGTGCCAGCAAGTGCTTAGACTTTCCAGTTTCCTTTAAGCCTTGTCTCTAAATAATAAAAGTTTAAAGCCTTTTAAAACTCACTGTAGAAGCATCTAGATATAGCTCAGTTCCTAGGATAGGGGTAAAATTAACAGCACTGTGAACGGACCTTTCTTTAAAGGTTTCAGTTCCTCTAATGCCCACCTTTTAAACATCTGACAGTAACAGACTGCTTGCTCTTAACAGAAGGCATTCTTGTTACTTCAGTGCATAAGGTTTACTAGAAATGTGATGCACTTCCAGACTAGCTTCAGGCACCATACATAAAGAGCCGATTTCTACAAGTGCACTACTTTGAAAGAAAATGTATTTTTTTCCCCCAAAGACTACCACTTCCAATATGAAATGCCACCTCTCCTTTAACCTTTCCATACCCATTCAGTAGCTACCTGTAAACCAACTGCCCCTGAGCAGGGATGGAGACTCTCCAGGTTGAGGCCGTTTGAGTAAGCAGCGTCCTACAGCCAGTCTGTTAACTGGCAGCACGGAGAGCAAAGCTCACCTTTACATCCAGGTTTGTATTTAATCAAGCAACCCTTCAGCTGTGAATCAGAGTACACTGGCTGACAGGTCACATGCTTGTGGCTGCTCTGCTTTTGGGGGAAGTTAGGCTCTTTATTGTGATATAGCCTGAATGCCAATAAAAACAGATGGAGATCAGGTCTAAACAACCTCTCTGGCTCACTCAAGACTACTGCCATACAGGATCAGGAAATATCAACAAAGCCATGGGAAAGGAAACAGAAAGTGTTTATAGATGAGTAGGACAGCAGCAATAAAGAGAAATGAAGTCCTAAACCAGGTTCCAAAGACAAGAAGAAACACAAATAAGTACCAACATTTCCATCAGGAATTAATATTTCACAGACTTAAGATTTTAAACACAAAATTATAATAGGAAAGGAAGTTCATACATGGAAACTACCGGCTGAAAAGGACATTTATTACTTGAGTGATGCTCCATTGCTGAAGTTTACAGACTAGTTTCAGAGTTTATGATGCTAACAAACAGAAGAATTTCCTCACTATCCAACTAACAAAATGTTAATTGTTGCTCACTTGCAAGTTACAGTTTTCAGCCTCTTGTATTTGTAAAGAAGTTCCAGAGCACTGTATGAGATGCTGCCAGTAAGTTCATCAAAAATGCATCCATGTGAAATGACTAACATTTATACATCTTGCCTGCTGGGCCAAAGAAAAGCAGTAGTGTAGGACTACTACTACTACTACTACTAAGAGATCCAACACCTCCACTCCAGCCCGGTTTTCAGTACAGGGCCTGGGCTGGTAAAAGACACAGACAGGCTCCAACACCTCTATTGCAAGCCATATCCAGAAACACTCGGTGTGAGTTCAACCGGATTCCTTGAAGTCAGTGCCAGCGGACAAGTTTCTCACTGCAAGATCTCAAAGCATTCCAGACTAAGAATTAGTTTGAATATTTTTATCACAAGGAACTGTACAGTGACATTACTGAATAAAAACTAACCTGGCATTCAGGCTCACTGCAAACTGTGCTTCATGTAACCAGGACACCTTAACTGTGCTCCCATAGCTCCATCAATTATCCATTCTTCCCTCTCATCTTGGATTCTGTCTAAAATGCCATCATTTTGGGCGTCATGCTCGGTTTCAGAACACTCATACATCACAGAGTGTATGTCATCTTACACGTTCACAGAGCACTTTGATTTTATTGAATGGGTTTAGAAGTTTGGCAGCTGGGTAAGTTAGCATCATAAAATCGGATCAAGTAGAGGCTTTCCAAAGGAGTGAGGGAAAAGGAACGTGTTTAGGAAGTTGTTTGCACAGGCAAGAATTGTTAGGTATAAGATTTGGTTTTGCTAGGGACACAAGACAGGTTAAACAGAACACAACCACTACATAAACAAATGGTTCTGCAACTACTCATAAAGGCAGCAGACAATACTACCTTTGGGTCCTCCTCTGTTGCCAGGGTACCAAAAGTCAGAGTTCACCAAAATAGCTCTATATAACTTTCTGTAGTTTTCCATGTTTGGCTTCTTTTTAAGGGAATCTGACTCTTCGTAAGACTTTAAAAACAGTAAAAAATGCTCCTGTTATACTCTGGTGATAAAGTGTCAAAGTCTTTTCTTTGTAGAATGGAAATTATATAACACATTATGTCTGGAGTTTTGTTGATACTTTGTGTGTATAATGAAATGGGAGGGAAAGTAGAAGAACACAAAGCTGAAAACTTCAAACCTCTAACACATTCTCTGCTAAATTCAGTTTCCAATTCTTATATTCAATACAATGCATCCCTCAACACTGACTACAGAACACGGGGTTTCTTCCATCACAGAAAAACCTGTTTAATCCTTCTTCAGTTGATTATCATGCACTTACTTTAATACTGAGCAGAAGCAGGGACACTTTTATCATCATCTGGATGATCCTGACTATTTCAATAGGTTAAAAAAACCCCCAAATCCACAACAAAAGAAGTAACCTTTGTACCTCAGACTATCACACTCCTCTAGAACAGCTGCTGTCTGGGTTTGTTTTGTTGAGGTTTTTTTTTTAAAGGAGGAACACCCCTGCATTACAACTCTTCTAAAAGAAGAGTGAGCAGATTAATTTTACACCAAATTCTATGTCTTTGTATTCTAAGACTTTCAGGACTTGTGCCAAAATCTTTATAAGAAAAAGTCACCATGGGAAAACTGTATTTTAATTCTGTGCAGCTGTATATATATATATATATATATATATAAAAAACAGCTTAAAAGAATGCTTTAAACATACAGATATATGAAGGGGCCTGGATCAATCTAACAATACTTGTGGGACTCAGTATGCTATAACATAAAGTTTATTGACATAACAGTAGGAAACAGAACCTTAAATAGTTTCAAGTTCCTTTTGTGATGACAGGGCAGCTATGGAAAACAGGACAACTATACATTAGGCAGATATAAAAATAAGAAATTGACAAACTCAGATGTTGAAACAGAAGTTTCCAAATACAGGCACACAGACAAAAACCACACTCAAAACCAGAGGATGTAAATAAATAAAGCCCAGGCTAAAGCCTCTAAAACTTTTATCAAGTTTATTTAGGAGGTACCACTACAGCAGTAACCTGGACATATTAAGGGAACAAATGAGACTGAGAAAATGTGGTTTGTGTCCTCTTGTAACCGTAAGTCAGAGTGTGACCAAAGTTTAACTGATTTCAGGAAGTCTGTGAATTATGAGACATGAGAAAGGTAAAGCCAAACCTTAGGGCTGCAACTGGCCTAAATTAATCTATAAATACCGTTTATATATCAATCCTACACTTTCTGGAAGCAGCAAAGATACCTGAGCAAGAGAAATTTTAACTTTCTGTTCTGAAACCTCTTGAACTCTCTACTGTACATGTCTTACATACATAAGAGATACCTCATAACGGCTTCTATGTCACCTGAACTAAAAAAGAACTCCTCCAATATTATACAGGTAGGAATATCCCAGAAGTTAAAACAGAAAGCTCAAAATACTGGCAGCATATCACAAGCCAAAGTCAACACCGAAATGAGCTTAGTCCTCAGCACCTTTAAGTTTGATAAAGATTCCTGACCCACCTTGTATTACATTATCTAGCAGAATAAGTACAAAGAGTCAGAGATATTCCACCTTTGCTATGAAAAATCAGTAATACACGTGCATGCTTGTTTCCTGAGCAGATACCACACAGAAATGACACCAGGTCTCATCCCCGGCCGAACAGAGGAGCTTGTTTCTGCCGGGTGACGTCTCCCTTTGCTGTATCACCACTGCACCTCGCCTTTACCCCTGCCACAAACCGCGAGGTCCCGGCGAGGCTGCGCTGCAGGCCCGGCACACGCTGGTGGGGAAGTCCTGCAGGAGGTACGGCTGCTGGCGAGCCCGGCCTGTCATGTACTGCACTCCCACACACCCTGCCATTAACTTAAGTGCGCCTTTAATCAGTTCGTGAAGCTCTTACGTGCTCCTGGATGCAGCGCGGCCAATCCCGAACAAAGGGGGGACGGAGGGAGAGGGCATCCTCGCCTCCGAGGTGCTGGCCGCAGGTACGCGGCCCCCCGCGTAGCCGGGCCCCCAGTTACCTCAGCTCAGCGAGGGATCCGGCCCACGCTCCTACCTAGGCCAGAGAGGCCTCCCCGCGGCCCGGACTCGCCGCCAAGCCCCGCTTCGCCCACCCGCGGTTCCCCGGACCCTGCGCCCCGGCGGCGGCCTCCGAGCGTCGCTTCCGGAGCCGGGGCCGAGCCCTCGGCCTCCATTTTGGGTCCGGCGCGGCGCGGAGCTCACCTGCATACCGGGCACTTGCACCGCCACGGGCGAGTGGGCCATGGCGGGCTGCGGCGGCGGGGCGCCGCCCGCTGCTCCCCTCTCTCGGCCTCCCTGCTCCTGGGCGGCGGCGGGGCCTGGAAGGACAAAGCGGCAGGGAGGCGGCTTTAGCGCGGGCCGCGCTCCCTCCTTCCCTCCCCTGCGGCCCGCCCTGCCCGGCAGCCCCCGCCCGCCGCCGGCTCACCTCGCAGCCGCGGGGATGGGGCCGAGCTGCGCGACGCGAGCGGGAAGGGGGATCCCTAGCGCCGCTCTGCCATGCCCGCCGAGCTCCCAGCAGCGGCCCTCGCCCTGCCCATGCCCCCCTATCCCCGGTGCCGGCGCGGCTGCTGGGGGCTTCCCCGGAGAGGCGCGCGGGACGGCGGTTTTCGGCACGGCCGGGCTCAGAGCGCCATGTCGGACTCCGGCGGGAGGCAGTGGCTGCTGTGCGGCGGCGGCTTCTTCCGTCTCAGCTCCGGCCTCGCGGGGCGGAGCCACCGCCGCCGCACGGGCCCCGGCGTCAGCTGACCCCGCCCCCTCGGGCGCCACCGGCCGGTGCTCGGAGGCAGGGGCGGTCTCGCAGCGTTTTGTTCTCGCCAGGCGCTGTTCGGGGGTCTTGCCCCACGGACACGGGCACAGCTCCTGTACCTGGCACATGGCCTTTGCCCCTTGGACGCCCGAACTCCTCGCAGCACCGCGCCGGTACCCCCGGCTCCTGCATCTCAGACAGACTGGGACAGAAACTGAGTCGGTGTTTTCATAGAATCACAGCATAGTTTGTGTTGGGACCTTAAAGCTCCTCCAGCTCCAACCCCTGCCACGGGCAGGGACACCTTCCACTGGAGCAGCTTGCTCCAAGCCCCTGTGTCCAACCTGGCCTTGAGCACTGCCAGGGATGGGGCAGCCACAGCTTCTCTGGGCACCCTGTGCCAGCGCCTCAGCACCCTCACAGGGAAGAGCTTCTGCCTAAGAGCTCATCTCAGTCTCCCCTCGGGCAGGTTAAAGCCATTCCCCTTGGCCTGTCCCTACAGGCCCTTGTCCAAAGCCCCTCTCCAGGTTTCCTGTAGCTCCTTTAGGCACTGGAGCTGCTCTCAGGTCTCCCCTTCAGGAGCCTTCTCTTCTCCAGGCTGCCCCAGCCCAGATCTCTCAGCCTGGCTCCAGAGCAGAGCTGCTCCAGCCCTCGCAGCAGCTCCACGTCCCTCTTGCGCTGCTGCCCCAGAGCTGGATCAGGGCTGCAGGAGGGGTTTCCCCAGAGCACAGCAGAGGGGCAGGATCCCCTCCCTGAGCTGCTGCTCACGCTCTGGGGGTGCACCCAGCACATGGGGGGGTTCTGGACTCAAGCGCTCACTGAAGCTGGGTCATGGGGAGCTTCTCCTCACTCCCAAGCCCTTCTCAGGGCTGCTCCATCCAGTCTCTCCCAGCCTGTGTTTGTGCTGGGGAGTGCCCCGACCCGGGGGCAGGACCTTGCACTTGGCTTTGTTGAAGTCCATTAGATTCATGGTCCCACCTCTCCAGCCTGTCCAGGTCCATCTGAATCCCATCCCTCCCCTCCAGCGTGTCACCACAGCACACAGCTCTGTGCCATTGGCAGGCTCAGCGAGGGTGAGCTGGAGATGCTGAGCTGCTGGACATACAGAGATACCCTACTGAGGGTGGATCCCTTCGGAAAGGATGTGATGGGGCCGTCTCCTTCCCTTAGGACTTGTGCTCTGTGGCAAGGAGCACAAAACACCTCTGTTTGAGGTGAGGTTGTGTTAAACCAGGCTACAGCCAAGAATGTCGGAGTTAGGCAGTCTTTCCAACCTTAACTCGCTGTGGTTGAACCGAAAAACAAACTCTCAGTGATGTTAGTTAAGGATAGGCTCAAGGCTCAGGCTGAGATATTTTCTTTTCCAACTTGCTGGTTTGCTAAGCCTTTGCTGTTACTAAAATATTTATTTTCTTCTGCATCTTTTAAAATGTAACATGGCTTTAAAAGGCTTCTATGTGATAGTTACAGGTCTAAGTCACCTAAGGAACCAAATAGGAATTTGTTTTATTGGCTGGAATATTTCAGGTATTTTCGGAAAGTTTCTACCATATACTTAAATTAAAGCCATTTTTTATTACTAAACCTTTGGGAATAAAGGGGGATTTCTACTGACAAAAAAGCTTTCTTAATTCTGTACAGTGGCTCAGTAAATGAATGAATGTCCTTTCATGGAACTCTGAATTCTGCCCGGTTTATTCTGCTCAAACATACTCAAATCACTTCTCCCTTTACCTTTTAATGATCTTTAGAACATGACCCCTGAATAAATCCTGACAAATGAAACATGAGAACCTTTGTTTCACACTGCTAATGCGTTACCATCCCTCTGTTCCTCTCCTGGCTTGGCTTTTCTTTTTCTATCCATTTGTTACCTTGATTTTTCTCCCCAGAATCCCGCTCACTGGTTATCACACCTTGTCTGGATTTTAGACCCTCCCTCACATATTTCCTCTTGAAGGCACCTGTTTACTTTGTGGGAGTACTAATTGCCAATCCTGGTTTGGGGCCAAATACTGAGACTTTTGGCCTTTTACGCATTTCTGACTTACATGCAGCTTCATATAACACAAAAGGGTCTGTAACAAATCTGTTTCATAGAGTAAGAGCAGGACAATTGCTTTGCCTGGGATAAGATATTCTCCCCAGTAACTGAACCTGTACTTATCTCCCGCCCATGGCAGATTAGCTGAGTGAACTGCAGTGACAAAAGCACCAAGTAAACTGTTCTATGAAAGGCAATACCTGTTTATGCTGCACTGGCTCAGAGAGCCGGGGGGATACGGTGGGGAACCCAGAGAGGAAAATCTGTCGGGGAATCTTAAGTAATCAGCCGGTCACGTAAGGACTGAATCATCAAGACAGGCTGTGAAGCGAGGTAGGCTGGCACCATAACATCTAAGGAAAGGGTTGTAATACTGTGTGCCACTCTGTAATTAGCAGGTTTTAATTGGTGCGTGAAGAAAGTCAGGTGGTCAGTTGCTGATAGTGTTGTATGAAAGGCCTTCCTTGCCCCCTCCCAGCCTGCCCTCCAGATAAATACCTGTTGCTGCTGTTTTCCAAGTCTTAAAACGTGTCTCTAATTCACTGAGGGCAGCTCGCAGGGCCTCACAGTGGTGATGTGACCCTAGTCAGACCTTCTACTGTTTCATGCATTTAACTACTATTTTTGTGCTGCTGGTGTGAAAATACAATCATTTTTCCACTGAGAGACTGCAGGGAGCTAATAGCACTCTTTGAGAGTGCCTGCACCACATTAGCTGCTTTAGACCTACCACAAAGAGTGCTAGAAATGTCTCTCAAAATTGCAACCATAAATGAATAAAATGAGATTACTTACACTGCTACATAGGAAAATACAGCATCTTATAGCTGTGGCCCCCAAGGGCTCCTGGCAGTGGATTGCTGGGGTGAAGAAGGGAGGGAGGGAGTGTCTGATCTGGTATCAGCAGAGCTAGCGCAAACTCACCATTAGGAAAGACCCCATCAGACTCACACATGTGTCTAGGAACTGTGGTGCCCAGTTTCTGTGCATCAGAGTGGATCTGGGTATTTGAAGCCCTTCAGTGCCTTTGCAAAGCTCAGCTGGCAACTCCACAGTTCTCCTCCTTGCACTTTCACTACAAGCAACATCGCTAATGGCTCGTCACATAAAAGTGGAAAGCAGCATCCCATAAAGGTAAAATCTGATGCCTTTTTTAACTTTGAAATGCCTTGCCAAAGATGTTATGGAGATTAAAAGTTGAGTGGGATCGTTGAAAAAGGGCTGTATATTTATTTTATTAATGAGAACATCAGAGATGGAAAAGGAAGAATGAAAATGGTTTTGTCGGGATATAATTCCTCCATTCTTCGACATAAATCAGCCTCTGATTCACAGGCATTAGGGAAATTACTTTGTCTTAGAGGCAACTTAGTCAGCAGCTTCAAAGTTCCCAGCACTGCCACTAGAAACTGCTGATTCTCGCTGACATTGGAGGTAGATGTAGCTCTCATCAATCCCATGTTACAACTTCGGTATTTCTGTATCCAGTTAATAATTTCAGATTAAAAAGCCTTGCAGCTGGACTAGAAGCAGTGTCATAGTACATCCATTTCTACCCACCACTTCCCCTTCCGTGCCCTGTATCCATCCTCTTTACCTCTGTTCACTCTCCAGCTCCTCCAACTCCTGACCTTCCCTGCTGCCTCTGCACTCTGGCATGGCTGTTTCCAGCCTCCTGCAGCCTGGGTGCACACAGGGGAGTGCCAGGACATAAAGCAGAGGTTCCCCTTGTTCCCAGCACGGTGACAACAGCCTCATGCCACCATGTTCATAAATGGAGATTTTCATGTAACATGGACAACTTGTGCATTTTGTCCAGGAAACAACAACGGTGCATCCTTCACAGAAGGATGAGGGCTTTACCACATTCCACGTCCTCCCTCAAAAGCAAGGGGGCAAAATGACATTTCTTAGCAGGACAAAATGATCCATCTTCCTGTAATCTTCTTCTTAGAAACGGCCAAACTATGTCTTTAATTGACACTTCCTGTAATATTAAGGAAAATAATCAGGCTGCTGTAAATGCCTAGGATGGAAAAGGGGGTGAGGGGTGCTGGTTCACCGTCTCCTTCAATGCCAGGACTAAGGATCATTACATCAAACAAGCAGGTGCCAGGTTCAAAACAAACAGAAGGAGGCACTTCTTCACGCAGGGTGTACTTAAGCTGGTGAACTCCTTGCTACAGGCCAAAAATGACTGGACAGTTTAATGTAAGAAAAGAACCACAACATTGGGAAATGCTATTTATAAAACTAGCACCTCTGGTTGAGGAAGTCCGTGAGCTGCAGATCCCTGCAGGCACCTGCAAGCGCGCTCACTGCATCCTCCCTAAGCCCCTGCTACTGGCTCCCAGGCAGAGATGAGCCTCTGTGGTGGATTTGTTCTTACGTCATCAGCCTGTTCCCATGTTGAAGCTTCAAGCTGGAGGGGGAATGTTTGGCCGAACAGTCCCCATCTGAGGTGGGAGGAACTGTCCTGCAGTGGTAGGCAGAGCTACTCGCTCACAGGATAAGTAGACACGGGGCCCATGCTGCTAGGTGATTCTGTAGCACAGTTTCATTTCCTTCCTGGGAGTTCTTCATTGAAATAATCTTAACTTTTCCATAACAGGAAGAATAAACCCCAGCAAGTTGTCTTTACGCAGGTACTAAGCTAACAGTGAATGTGTATTGTACCACCGCGGTGAGTCACTACACGACTGAGGATTACGATAAACTGAGTGCACTGTTCACAAGTTCAAGGGCAAACTTCTCACCTCTGTCTCTGAAGGATCCTTGTACTGGTGAACTTTTCATTCCAATGTCGTATTTGCTTAAAGAAGTCAGTGTTCTGTAGGATAGTCCTGTGCTTCCAAGATTGCAGTGGGAGATGGGGTTGGTGTTGGGTTTCTGACCTCTTTATTATGAATATACCCTACTCACGTTTCCAGCTATAAAATAAACCATATAACACACACGTGCGTGTATGTATATATTTGCAGGTAATTATATCCACTTTGGTAGTTTAACATCACAGAACATTGATCGTCTCAAATGAATGTTCTCATATCCCCTCCTCCCTGCTTGCAAATGTATTTTATTCTTTTAAATAACTCTTCCCTGCTCTAATTTCCCCCTTAGCAGGAAACCAACGTTTCAGCAAAGCTTGCGCTCTTGGAATACCAAAAATAGTTTGGCCACAACAGTGGAAGGGTGAAGGAAGTGAGTGAGAGGCCCTGCCATGCTGGCCCCATCAGCACAGTGTCTTTGCAGAGCTGATCCAACCATTCTGGGGGGGGTTTGTTGTTTTAGTGATATACATACAGTATTTATAGAATTAAAAACATTGCTATATAAGGGAATGCAACAAGAAGCTGGTTCTGGTGGAACTGCTTTGCTAATAAAGCACCCACTCCAAAGGGGTGCGAGGTGGTAGCCCTGGGCAAGGCTCCAGGCAGGGTACTTGTGGGGACATGCTGTTCCTAGCTCCTGCTTCTGCCAGCACCAAGACAAGGGTGGAAAGAAAGGGGAAAACGGGTTAAAGGAGAGAGAGAGAAAAGAGTCAGGAAAGAGGTAACTTCTTAAAGCTTCTGACAGGAAAACTAGGGAGGAAATTAAGAAAAGAGAAAAAGGGAAAAATAAATTCAGTGGTATCTCTTCTCAGGAGCTTTCAACTAGAATTACTGTCCTAAAGAAGGGGTCTCCTTACCTCGTCTACCACATCTTCAATGTGTTTTGGTGCCTGGCTTCTCTTGCTCTCAAGAAGAAGATGGTTTCATCAGCTCAGCCCTCAGCCATGCTGGTCCAGGTCTGCAGCAAGGGAGCAATCTGGTGAAGGTAACTGGGAAGAAAAAGAAGGGAAAAAGTAAGTTCTGGGAGCACTGTCGGCATAGACACACACACATTGAGGGCAGCCCTGAGGAGGAGAACTTGGGGTGCTGGATGAGGAGAAGCTCCCCATGACCCAGCTTCAGTGAGCGCTTGAGCCCAGAACCCCCCCATGTGCTGGGTGCACCCCCAGAGCGTGAGCAGCAGCTCAGGGAGGGGATCCTGCCCCTCTGCTGTGCTCTGGGGAGACCCCTCCTGCAGCCCTGATCCAGCTCTGGGGCAGCAGCACAAGAGGGACGTGGAGCTGCTGGAGCGAGGCCAGAGGAGGCCATGGAGCTGCTGCGAGGGCTGGAGCAGCTCTGCTCTGGAGCCAGGCTGAGAGAGCTGGGCTGGGGCAGCCCAAAGCATTCTGCGATTCTGTGATTTTAAGCCAGTCCCCCCAGAGCCTCGGCTGCCCTCCCGAGGGGCCAGGGCCATCAGCCTGCTTTGTGCCACGCTCTGCCACTCGCCTCTCAGCCCCGCTCCCCTCTGCACTGGCTGCAGTGACAAGTGCCTGTTGGGCCCTGACAGCGCTTGGCTGCCAGGAAGAAGCATTCACACACGATGGCAGCTCAAGAGAAAAGTTGAAAAGGAATCAAAGCCATCTCTATTGAAATAAACATCTGCTCTGCTTTCAGTATCGTGGCAACAGGGCTCACAGAATGCACGGGCAGCCCTCCAAGGACTCCTGGCCCATCACAGCTATCAGTACCTGCTGAAAACAGGCTGGCGGAGCAGCCATGGCACGGTGGGGAGCACAGGCAGGGGCACTCACAAGAGGAAACTTTGGTCAAAGCTAGAAATAACTTCCTCGTTCCCTTGGAGGAATATGGCTTAGAAATCCACTGCCCCTGCAGCGATGCTGGCAGATAGAGCCAGCGGCACCGCGGCTCTTTCCATGTGGCTGGGATGTGTGCTCGTCACCCCAGCCCACAGCCGGTTTCCTCCCAGTTGTCCCAGTGCAGGCGAGGAAGAAAGCAGTGGGATGCAGCTGAAGAAAGGCATCTGTCCCTGGAACCCATGCAGGGAGAGACGTGCTTGGTGGCTCTCCATTAACACGCAATTCCCTGAGGAGTGGTCAGGATAGGCAGAGACCTGTTGCTTTTGCCTCTGCCTGCAGCTTCTGTAAGGCCAAACTGGGCCATTAAATGCAAACCTCTCTGCTCCCTGTTTCTAGCTTTGCGTTCCTGTTTTCCTTCAGAGGCAGCACTAAACACAATGTCAAGCTGAGTCTGAACGGAGCAGTGAGCTCTGAGCACTGGGACAGTGTTACTGTCACAGCCAGCGGACCCAAGTGCTGTGTTTGTCGTGTAGACCCTTTGCTGGTCATGATGATGCCTTCGCAGGGGGAAAACCACAATAAGCTCATGGAAACCCACCTGAGCCTTCAGCTGGAACTTAGTAAGGATGGCAAAGAGTCTCCTAATGAATGAATTGGATGTGGCTGAGCCAGGAATCAGTGTGAAGGGACAGACTGAGAATACCTCTATTACTGAGCTCCTTCTCAGAGCAGAAATGCACATGAAATACAGGAATCTGATATCTTCCTGGGAGACTGAACAGAGAGATACTTGTCTTTGGTCCAATTTACCCAAATTCCTCCCAGGGCACTAAGTGACAAACACGGCCTTCACTGAGAGCTTCAAAAGGAAATTGCTGTTTGCATGAGAGACACACTGAGTTGAGTTGGGAACTTGAGCAAGAGGAGAGAATGGAACAAATCTCTTGGAAACATGTCCAAAAGCCACTGGATTGTGGGAAATGAGGCTCAACATCTGTGTCCCAGTTGGGTTCTCACTTGACAAGAACAGCGAGCGCCTGGCTGCTAGACATCACAGATGGTGGCTCCTGTGTAGAGACAATCAGGAGGTGCTCAAGACTCCAGCAAGGGCGGTAAGAGGGAAAGGGAGCGCGATCTGAATGTGAGGACAGTTTAGTTTTGCCAGTTTTACAGCAAGACAGGGTAAAAACTAGAAAAGGGAACAGAACTACCAGAAAACCCTGCTAGGTTTTCATCCCGTTTGAATATGTAAGTAGGGTGAGCTGGAAAAATGTCCTGCCTCCACAGTTCTTGTTTCCAGGAAATGAGCCCTCAAGCAGCACCACAAACCAGCATGGCTGCGACTAGCTGGGGGGCAGATGTGGTGACAACAGGGTGACAACTCTCAGCCCTGGGTCTGCAATCCCACTGGTATAGGCAGAGCCTGGTAGGAGAAATACAGCTCCATGCAAGGGCCAAGGTCTCTCTGGGTGAGGCCAAGGCACCAGCATGGGGAGCTGCATGGATGCAGGTGGGTTCAATGGCAGAGGCTGCAGCAAGGAAGGGAAATTTCCACTACAGCCCTGTGCGTATGGAGTTATTTTTCTGCCAACTAGAAGTAACCAAAGAGCAGATGACTCATAAGTACACATCTCCCCTGGCTGCGTCGGGAGCTCTCCTCTATCTGGTCCAACTGCTATGTGCACTTATCCCTTGTGCTGACGAGGAAGTCAGACGTAAACACGTGGATTGAGGCCAGCAAGGCTACTGGTGAGACTGTAAATACCACCATGGTGACAGGGTGAGCTGCGTGCTAGAAGGCTACATCTACAAAACACGCAGCTGGTGGTGCATCTTTCAGGTGTGCTCGTGCTTGACCACCTTTGTGTCCAGGGAATTGGGCATATTCTTCACGGAATAATGGTGGGACCTAGTTAAATACCAGCTTCTACCAGCGGTGTTGAACAGCACACTCTGCCACTGCAAAGGTTAAAGTACAGGGAGGATATGAGTGAGAAAGGGATGAAGGGAGGAGGAAGCACCACAGACCCTATTACCATTCACTGCTAATGAGCTGCTGAGTACATGGGTCAATGGTTCCCCCTTTCTCAATGTGTGAATGAGGAATGACAGCAGAGTAGCCCCCACGATGAGTGGGAAAGGATCCGCAGGAGATGTGTCAAGAGAGCACTCCAGAGCTTGATCTTCCTGCTGTGTGTGGAGAGGCTGCCACAGGGCGAAATGTTTGCTAGGCTGACTCAGATACTAATGGGAGTCAGGGGATAAGTGGGAGAAGAGGGAAACAAAGAAGTCAGCACTGCACAGGAGAGCTGAACTTTCATAAGGGGGAAGTGAGGAAAGCTTGTTTTTGAGCTGCTTTGCCAGGAAATCCTGTGACTAACCTTATTTCACACCAAAAACTGTGTGTGTGGCATGCAGGACAAAACGCACAACAAAGCTGGGCAAGGTGGGCTCACACATCCTTCATAAGCTTATAGCCAGCTCCCTGGGAGCCAGTGGAGCATCCCAGCAGAGCAAGGCTTTGCCTTTGCAGCTGAGACTGTCACATAGGGCCCGGGAGCAGGTTTGGTAACCCTGGGGAGGAAATGAACCCGGCGGAGCTGTGTGTTCTTGCAACAAGACCTGCTCTTTTTGCAATGTAAAGAAAGCAGATCTGCCGTGCTGGGCTGCACAGGAGCCTGCTTTGGCAGAGCCTTCCACTGGCTGCCCATACCACAAAGTGGACAGAAGCGCAGAGATGATCTGAGGAGTTTGTGCAAGCCAAGCAGGATGGACATGAAGCACAGCATCACCTGGAGAAACCTGTGCTCATGGCAGGGCAAATCCAGGAAGATGCTAACAGACGATAGAAGTCAGGGGAGAAGAGGGAAGGCTCAAGGGCAAGGGTGCCAGTGCAGAAAGACTGAAACAAACTAACGCTTGACTTGGTTAAACATCAACTCACAGATACGTGTCACCAGGAACTTGGTCACGTTCAGGCTAGACAGACACAGTGCTCCTGCCCCCTTGCCTGCATGGTCACATTCACCTGGCTTATTATAGCTGGGGTAGATTGAAGCCTCTCCTGGTGCTACCCCATGTGGTGCAGCACACTTCGGTTGGCAGGTAAGGGCCTTGCAGCGTGTCCAGCTTTCCACCCATCTCCATGGGGACCTCCTGTCCCCACCATGGGTCAGCGCAGCCCTGACCACCCTCTCTGAACCTCACCTGCAGCTGTGGTGCTTCCCCAATGCTCTGCATGGCAGTTTCTGTAGGTGCTCTGCTGTGCTCCAGAGATGCCCGAATAGGTGGATCTCATTTAACCCGCTTTGATGTGCTTCTGCTGTCACCTCGCATTCCTCCATCCATGGTGTGCCCATGCTGGTACTCCTGTGGCATGGACTTCTGGAGCAGTTTGTAACAGCTGGATGGTGCTGCTGTAGGCATGGTCTGCAGCCCCTGCTTTCCATCACGATAAACACCCTGAGGCATCCTGCAGCACAGCTTATCCAGCCCTCTGGTTTTGTCCCAGTTATTCCCCCCCCAGAATCCCAGACTGGTTTGGTTTGCAAAGGACCTTAAGATCATCCAGTTCCAACCCCCTGCCATGGGCAGGGACACCTCACACTAGACCATGTCGCTCAAGGCTCTGTCCCTTTTTTCCCAGGGGGACCTGAGGAATGGTCCATGGCACAGACAGACCCTGTGTGGTTCCAACATGGGTGACCCTTTGCTGGTTTTGGACACCTGCCTCCATGGTGGCTGGTGCAGACCTGGGTGCACCTCTGCCTGCTGGGGACGGCGGTGATGCCCATGGCTCAGTGCAGGGCCCTGGCACATGGCAATGGGAAGGGCTCTGGCTTCCTCCCTCCCTGAACCCTGCCGGGCATTAAAGAGAGGGGGGGTCCTTGTGCAGAGCTCTCTGCAACCTCCAGCACATGGCAGGGATGGGAGTTTGCCCCAGTTGATGCCAGGGCAAAAGCTCAGCATCTTCCACCTCCCTCCCGGTTTCTACTATGTCTCCAGCCTGAGAAAGGCAAGCAGCCTGGCAGCATGCCCAGTGCATCGCTTTGCAGGGTGGAGGAGGACGAGGGTCAGAGTCAGACCTTGCTGGGTCAGGTAAGGTGGGGATAACCTCCCCTTGTGCGCCAGCGCCCAGCCAGGGAACCATTCCCATGGACATCCGCCTTTCTCATTACAAAAGCCATTCAGGAGCGGTGCCATGTCCCTGCAAAGGTTTCATTCCCTGGAAAACCACTCCACACTGTCCCTCTCCACCCAGAAGTCCCCACTTCCTCCTGCTTTGGGGGATAAGGGAAGAGAAGGAAGGTGAGCAGCACACAACCACCTTCCCCAGCGTTAGCCCTCACGTTATTAGCTGGGAGAGGCAGCAAAGCTGTGGGCAGATCTCACAGTGGCAGAGAGCACCTGGTGAAGCCAGGCCTCTCCCCCAGTTATTCCATAGATATTTATCTCTTGTTATTCCATAATATTTATCTCCACAACACCAGCACCTGCCCCAGCACCGCCTTTGAAGAGCATTTGTTTAGGAAACAAAAATGAGAGAAAATAACCAAGTCACCCGAGGTGCGTGAGCACGAGAAGGAAGCTCCACAGTCCAAAGGAGCTTCCCTCTGATGCCTGAAGTGGATGGGATTGGGGGGCGGAGGAGAGATAAACCACCAGATTGCCTGATTCCATCCATGTGCAGCCAGGCCGGTTCAGCAGGATTTCTGGCTGCTGACATCAGGGTGCTCCTCAACAGAGCAGCATAGGAAGTGTGCAGGAAATGCCAAAGAGATGCTCATTAGTGACTTATTAATGAAATGCCACCTTTCGCCGTCATCCTAGGCTCTCCAACAGGGCCTGGGCACCCCGCTCTGCCCCCTAGGGGCTTCCCAAGTGTACTTCACCTTTACTACTTCAGCCGGTGCCGGTGGAGCAGCGCCGGGTCCTTTCCTATTCATTCGCCCCACTGCACCTATTCCTCTTGATCTGGCAGGAGCAGAAATCATGTTCGTATCGTGTTGGCAGATGCTCCTCCAGGCGCCAGCGCTGGACGTCCACAATCCCATGGGATTGCATTCATGGAGAGATGTGTAGTGGTAGAGGTGACTTCACCAGTGCGACGTGCTGCATGCCTGCAGCACCCATCTTCTGCTACTGGGAGCCCTAAAGCAGGGTGTAGCACATCATCAAACATCCATGGGTGGCTGGTCACGGGTCACAGACTGCTTGGTCCTACTTGTTAGAATACAGACAGCCAGTTAAAGCAAAGGAAACAGACTTTGTTGAAGTATCAGAGTGTGGCTGTTGCTGGGATGTAGGGGTTGAAGGTGACTGCAAGAGCCCTTCCTGCAAAAGGGATTTTGATACCTGCTGCTAATGCTGGGCAGCTCTTCAGTAACGCACCATGGGCACCTCTCACCCACTGCACTTCTTGGGAAAAATAAAATCATTAAATATCAGGAGATGGCTCTGTTGTGGCTCCTGGCAGGTACACACCATCCATCCATCCATCCATCCATCCATCCATCCATCCATCCACCCTCCATCCATCCCCTTTCACCTTTGGGCTACATTTTGCCCCTCGACCAAAGGCCCATCTGGTCTCTCTGGGTGCTGCTCAGTGCCTGGGATGAGGGCTGTGGGTGAGTGGAGGAGTGGGAAGAGCTGGAGGACTCTCACACAAGAGCAGTGGGTTGGTGGGAGGCTGTAGTTCAGGAACATTCCCAGCTGGGAGGTCCCTGTGCTCTGAGAAGTCCTTGGAGCTGCTCCCTGGGCAGGGAATGGCTAAGAGCTCATCTCAGTCTCACCACAGCCCAGCAGGAACCTCATGGTGTCTGACATTCTCCCAGAGCTCCACATCCTGGACACAAACAGCTACAGCTGCGCCTGGAAAGGAAAGCTTTTACCTTCTTTACTATGACGGGAGAGCCAGGAACTGCCTCGATTGCACCAAACAGTCAAAAAGGCAGGGAAAGTAAAAATAAAAACACTAATGCTACAATGACCTGTATGTGTCCCATCCGTACCTGTGCTGTATCAATCAATCAAGCAGATGGGATTCTGTGCTTCTGGAGGTACAACATGCCAAAGCTTTCCATTTTACCTGGGCTTAGCTTTAAAAAACCACAGGCAGCTTCTTTCTCCCAGCAAAGAGGAAGCTCTCGCTCCTGCGGCTCAGGAATCAAACAGGACTACAACACAAAATGTATTGCCTTAGCTTACACAACAGCAAGTTCTGTGTTTCTCCGTCACTCATTCAGAGGCATCCCCAACAGTTGAGCAGTGTAATAACAGCATCAATTGTGTTTCAAGTCCTGTAGAGGCCGCACACAACTCGTCTATAGCAGCAGCAGGGGATGTGCTGACAAGCCTGTCCCTGCATCGGGAGCTCCGCATGCTGGAGAAAATGCTTCTTGCGCAAGCTAATTTCATGTGTCTGACCTAGCAATGAGTAAAAATGAAACCACCATTGACAAGCAGGAGGTGAACGTAATCGAAGGACAATATAAGCAGAAGCACATTCATAAAATCACAGAACCCCAGACTGGTTTAGGTTGAAGGGACCTTAAAGCTCCTCCAGCTCCAACCCCTGCCACGGGCAGGGACCCCTTCCACTGGAGCAGCTTGCTCCAAGCCCCTGTGTCCAACCTGGCCTTGAACACTGCCAGGGATGGGGCAGCCACAGCTTCTCTGGGCACCCTGTGCCAGCGCCTCAGCACCCTCACAGGGAAGAGCTTCTGCCTAAGAGCTCAGCTCAGTCTCCCCTCGGGCAGGTTCAAGCCATTCCCCTTGGCCTCAGTAGAATGTGTGCTGGCTCCTCTGCTGCTCCTCAGCTGAAGGAGCTGGGAAGGCCATAGCTACTCCTGCTCTGAATCAGCGAGCATCACACCCCTTTTGGGGCTGCTTACCTGTACCTCTGGTAGGGAAATAACTCAGCAAAGCTGTGCTCTGCACTAGTGACAAAGGTCTCAGTTGCTTTCTCTTCCCAGTTGCTTAAAAGGGAAAACCCACAACGAAACAAAACAAAACACAAAACCTCTAAAGATTTCCATTTCCCAATCCCGGGGTGTTACATTTCCTCAGGCGGAAGCAGCACTGTACAACAGCTGAACCAGCTCCAGGTTGTGTGATCTACACCTCTGTGACCCAAGAAGATAAATCCACTCCAATCCCAGCGTTACCAACATCCACAAGTCCCCATGGACTGCCTGTTGTTAACGGTACATTTCACAGCTCTGGAAGCCTTCAGTGACTACAATGAACACTATGGAACCCATGTGCATTATGAAGTTGCTATGCAGTTCCCCACATACAGATGAAATGAAGGTAGCAGGTATAAATAAGACCCTTTAAAGACCAATGTCATGAGGTTGGGTCCTAGCAAGCTGAAAATCTCTTACTGCTTATGGTGCACCTTATAGGAGCACAGCAGAGCCCTGAACCCTCCGGCTGCTCTTGTTCAGAGTGCACTTCCCTTTTCTGTTCTACTTCGCAGCAACAGGGCAGAAAAATTGCTTTACGGGCACTTTCAAATGGAGTTTTTAAAACACTTTTAAAGTTACCATTTGCAAGTGTGCAAAAATTCATGGTGTGTAAAGCAAACAAGGCAGGGAGCTGCTTGGGAGCCACATGGAGCCTCCTTTGAGAGCCCTGTGAGCAGGGAAAGCCCTTTGTGCATCGGAAGGGGCTGGCAGGGCTCTGCCTCCCTGTGCTCCCGCCAGGCACTTGCACCATATTTGGTAGGGAAACAAGGACACAGAGCAGAAGGAAAGCCTGGCTTGGTAGGCAGTCCACAGCCAAGCCTGCTCTGTGTATGCTGTTATTTATGGTCACCATCTTGGTGAGCACTGATGCCCTTCCTCTGCCCTCCAGTCGTCACCCCACTGGGGATGGCGCTCTGAACCATGGCTTCCAGCATGACTGAGAGCATCAAAGCAGCAGGCTAAACCAAGTCCTGAGAAACAGGGGATAAAACAGACAAGAAAAGAGCCTTTGGGTATCTTAAAGCTAAGGAAAGATGAAGAGTGAGCTCAGGACAAGATTGGGAAGATGAGAATGAGCTGCAGTGAAGCTCAGCGCAGGCAATTTTCCTTTTGGTTTAGTCCTTACAAAAAGGGTCCTCTATAACCACAGCAAATGAACTTTAACAAGCAAATAAGCAGACACCCAGACAAACAGGCTGGAGAGCATCAGATAAAGCAGACGTCTTCAGGTAGGCAGAGCCTTAGTAATCCATCCTCACATAATGCACTAAACACTGGTGCAACCTGAAACACAGGCAGTTTTCTTTAAGGCCTGTAGACAAGAGGAGAAGTTTTTAAAACCATAAGGCTACACATGATATTTGTGCTCCAAAAGGAAGAAAATATTGGTCCATTTGTCCAGCTTTCTTCCAGAATTACTCTAGGGATAAAAGTGAACAATTCCTTTCTCCTTTCTTTGCGTTGTTTACCAGCCACCCAGAACAGTTTGTGCCAAAGCAATCCAGTTTCCCTTTTTGATAAGCCTAACTTATGAAGCAACATCCTTCTAATCAGCTTGAGGAAACACAACAGTTGATCACCGAGGTGGATATGCAGCGAGCTGGGAAGAAAAGGAGCTCTTAAAAAGCATTTGTTCACCCAGGACAGCGAATGCTGCTGTTCTGCAGGAACCTGCCAGGCTCACAGCTATGCTCAGTGCTTTAAACAACTTGATCATGTGGAGAAGGCACTCATAGACTGTAGTGAAGGAGGGATGCTTAGAAAGTGTGCTCAGGACACAGTTAGGGTATTGAAACATTGCAGCAGTTTTCCTAGTGGCACAGCAACACAGGTGACACAAATGCAATCCAGTGAAGTTGTACAGAGCATTCCTCTTGGGCAGGTGGAATCGGATTTGCAGTAAGGAGCATCTCACAGGGCAGCAGCATTGCTAAAAAGCTCTGGAATCGTAGACAGCCACAAACCGAGGAGCAGCAACACAGAAGGAGAAGCTGCTTGACCTGGATGAACCTGGGCAAAGAGGCACATTGTTCTGCCGGTTCGGGGATGGTGCAGCAACACACACAGCTCTATAGGAGACCGGCAGAAGCCTTTCTCTCTGACTGGTGTGTTACCGGCTCTTCTACCTTTTATTCCTCCTAATAAACAAGTTACAATGCCTTATGTATGCAATATAAGCACTGTGAAAATCAGCTGTAGAGAAATGTCAACTGATGGCTCTGCCTTAGTACCTGCCGATGGAGTCAAGGCTGGCTCCCAGAACACGACGGGATGTGAAGTTAAAGCTGGATAGCCATCCCCTGGCTGACCTTCCCTGTAGCTGACACTGACATTTGAAGGCCTGTGCAGTTTTCAGGGTACCAAGCTGGCATTTTTGAAGTTTCTACACTGACATTTTGTGTGAAGGAAGGAAACCAGTGAGGCTGAGAGGCTTTGAAGTGCAGGGGGAGGAAAGGCAAAACAGACCCAAGCTCATCTCGGTGCTCTCACTGCCACTGTCAAACACCCCAGAGGATTTTGTTTCAACTTGCTGCATGAAAACAGGTTAAGGAGAAGTGGCAGTGACTGAAGTGCCTTAAAAGTGCGTTTCTGGTGTTTCAGACTTTACAGAATTGCTCTGAGGGCAATTGCTGAGAGCATGGGATCTGATTTATCTACCATGAGATCAACAGGAAAGGCTGCCCATGGTACACTCCAATTTGTTCCTAGCATAAAGCACATTCAGTTGGATTGTTCTGGTTTGGTTTTACTAGTGAAGATGTAGGGCCAGCTCTACTTCTAAAGCAAGACGTTAGTTTAACTTCTGATTCAACCTGCTCCTAACTCTGCTCTAGCTTAGTGAATTTTGTCCAGCCTCCAAAAAGTGACAGCACCTGAGCTTAACAAAACCCCCATTCTCACTGAGCTTTCAACATCTTCATGCTCTTTGCTAAGGCCATTTTAGCAGTCTGAGCCAAATTAAGTAGAGGAAAACTTCAACGTAATACGCTAAGAGTTTGATTACTGGCAGTACTGGTTAACTGCAAAGCTTCTCTTTGCAGATGATTTGTGTAAGAGTTATCAAAAGTATTGCAGTACTTGGGCAAAAGGCAAGATATGGAGCAGAGAGCTCTACTAGAACACACTGGGCAGTAACCAGAGTACCGCTGTAGAAGGGATACTTCAGTGATAAACGACACAAGGCTCACAAGCAAAAGAGGAAGGATTTCGTTAACCTGAGCAACACAGATGGAGAAAAGAGAGCAAAAAAAACCCCAGAAGTCATCAACAAACTTTCAGGCTCCTACGTGCTACGCACGTGAGGCAGAGTTTCCGGACCTGAAAGAAAGTTTGCCTCTGTCCTGTGCCTCCCACTCAAACCCCTATTGCTTTGCTGTGGTGAGAGCGTGGATTTAGTTACATCAAAGTGATCTCAAGTCTCCTGCTTTCACCATGATTCAACATAGGTAGAACGAAATCATCCAAGTAGATCTTAATCTGATTTTGCATTTGGATTTCAAGTGTTATCTAGAAGCCACACTTCTACTGTGGCAACGCAACGTATGGCGCTTGCTGCCATAAAACTAACTTTGCAAACATCGAGTAAAACTGAGGTATTTGAGTGAACCATCAGTAGCCCTGGCAGATCTGCTCCTCCCGTTCCTGGACCTGAAGATCCCCACTGTAATGCTGGGGTGGAGAAGAAGGGGTGCAGGTTTCTGCAGTGCCCTGACCCTTCCTGTGCTTCCACTCACCTACCTCCTGCTCTTGCTTGGGTGAGGGGAAAACCCTCCAAAATGGAAAGTTTCTGCTTTTTTTTAAATGAAAAAATAAATCAACGTTTCCCTTTCAGGGGAAATTCTGAGTATTTGAGGTTCCAACTCAGAACTAAGCTTATTGAACGCTTTCCAGTGAATGGAAATACCCAATCTCTATATAGTTCTTCCTAGTAAGTATGAAACACCATGGCTCACAATTCGGTGTGTTCATCTATTGAGTCCTTCTCTTTTAAAGCTGTCCAACTATGTCCTGGCATTCCTTCACTGAAATAAATGAAAATTCACCAAAGTGTTTCATATGGAACATTTAAATTCCTGTAATGTATTAAAATAGGAAAAGGTCACGCATGGGGAGTCATTAACATCATTGAGGGTCCTTATTGCCACCAAAACTGTAGAATGGGGAAATAAATCCTCAAAGTCTTGCTTTTTAACATCAGTTTATGCCTTATCGGTTATCAGAGTGATCTGCTGATGTTCAGTTAGGGAACCAAGCAGGCTTTCAAAGAAGCCATTGCTAATGTGTTCATTTGGCATTTGAGCACATTTGGATCTAAGCAACTAGGGATTGGCTTCTGTCAGTTTAGCAACCTGGCATCTTCAAGGACTTCAGCAGCGAGCAGAAGACACAAAATATTGGAGCTACCTTTGGGAAGGCTGCAGCAACCTCAGCCAAATTCCAGTCTGAGAATTTATTAACTCCCTGCAGCCATATGACCTGTCACAAAGTACCATGGCATTGAGTACACAGAGGGGGAAAACATGAGGCTTGTGCACAGCTCCATCTCTGTTTTGTTACCCCAGCCAAGAAACCAGGACCTGTTGCATTCCTCCCCTGATTCTAGGTCCCTTCTGAAAGGGAAGAGGGCAAAGCAAAGTCAAGTGTTTTTTCTCTGGGTTCTGCAAGCCTCAAACGTGGTTTCTCATTAAGCCACTGCCATCTCCTCCATCCCAGTTTATCTTTGCAACCCCAGAATGGAACGCCATGCAACTCTATTGAAAAACATTCAAACATCTTTATTCAGCCTTTAAACAAGCTTCTAGACCAAGTAACTGCAACGAAGAACAAACAAATGACAGCAAAACTTGGAAGATGCCAAGCTATAAAACTCCCTAACCAGAAACAAGACACACTGAGGGTGAAAATACCCTCAGACACTTCACAGGCCAAAACACAGGCTCAAGAAATCCATCCACAAGGAAGTGTGTCAATGCCTATTATTTGAAGGAGAATTACCCAAACCATTTTGCTGTAGTGATCTAAACCATCCTCTTCATTCACGGCCTCCTTTTGCTGAACACCTCCCATCTGGTTTTTCCACCCCTTTAGCTTTATAAATTCGGGGTTCCTTCCTGTTTTTCAAACAAATGAGCTTTGGTTTTACCACAAAGCCCAAAACAAAAGTCAACAGAATTGAGGGTGAATACCAAGGCTCATCTTCCTAGATTGCTATACTGAAAGCCACAGGAGTTTATATTACACTGTTATGCTTACTTATCTTGAAATCATACCTCTCTGGTGAGTGGTCTGTGATGAGCAAGATTCTAGATGAGGTAGATCGGAGAAGTCTTTCTATCACTGTAATAACTGTTGCGGGGGAGAGGGAATGAAGTTGGCACAGGGATTTAATTACCCTTTCCCCCATGCTATTCCTTTACCTTTGCAGGATCAGACAGTGCTGCTGGCTGGCATTGTACAACCTGAGTTTTGCTTTAGCTCACTGAAATCCCTGAGGCTTTCTTCTCATTTGTCTCATGAACCAAGTTTTTTATAGACTATTTTATTTTTCAGCCTGGTTGTAGGTAAAAGATTGAAGCTAACACAGGGTTGCTTGTCCTGCTACATTTCTCCTCCCCTTTCTACCACCAATAACGAGAGGTAGATAAGAGATGTAGAGGAAACTGTACAGTTGAGAGGAGAAGTGGGGACTGGAGAAAGAATTGGCTTGAGAGGGAGGGAGTACATAGGAAGGTAAAGGATGGAGATGTGTAGCTAAAAAGCAAGCTCCGTTCTAGTTCTTGGAGCACAAAGTGTTCTGAAGCTGTAACATTTCACTCCAGATTTCTGCCTCAATGGAGTTTGAGGACGGGGCTGAAATCTGAAAGGTCACTGGTTATGGAATTTGCTCCTGGCAAACTCCTGAGCACATCTCTTCCCAGTCTGCTGAGACTCACTGTATCAATAACTAACATGCCTGCACCTAGCTGCGAGGAACAAGACATTCCTGAACACTAACCATAGGCAGTTTGCACGGATCCCTTTCTCCCCATGGATCCCCTACTCTCCATGACACTACTTTCTGCTCCAGCACAATCAAGGTACTGCTGTTAACACCCTTGCAGGGTGAAAACTAATGCTCAGAATGCATAGCAGAGAACTGTCACAGTTGTGCCAGAGAGCATCTGTTGAGCTTTGCTGGGTAAAGCAACCTCAAAACAAAACCACCAGAAAAGCATCAAATCAATTAATCATTAAAGTCATCAAGCTGCTGCGGCAAAATACAGAAGAAATTTGGTTTGATAGAAAGTCTAATGGGCACCTGGTTTCAATTGCTAAGCTCCTAGAGGGGAAGCTCAAATCACAGCCCCATCACTAACAAAAGAATAAAGCTTATCCCTTAGAAAGCAGGCCAAGGCTGTCATCCCCTCTTCATCCACATCCATCAGCTCAGCAGTGAGGATGGCTCTTGAAGCCTTTGAATTAGTTCAGTTTCTATGGTTTGGCACTTGCTCATCTGACCACAGCTCCTTAGACTCACGCATCCATCCTGGTAATTATGCTGCATAGACTCAGGATGAGTTAGCTTCCAAAAATCAGGTGTTTTCAGGCCAATGTGGCCAAGGTAGAATCAGAGTCTGCTGAGACTCAATACAGTTTCCTGCCACTGCACAACACAAGTGAAAAAGTTATAGTTATCATTTTAAAGAAAGTATAATCAAGCCAAGGAGTTCATGAAGACATCTGAGGGCAGGCACTTGAAAGGACAAAAAGCAGCCTTCTCTATGAATAGTCTGAATGCCAGATGGAAAGTGGTGAGGCTTTTCACACACACTGGTAAAGAGAAAACAACTCTCTAATGGGGTTTGCCAGGCCACTGCTGACGCACATCAACCAGAAGCATAAGAAAGGCAGTCCATAAATGTCCTCTGGAAAGTGTCCTGGTGCACATGGAACAGGCCATCCACAAACTGTCCATGCTCTGGCATCCCACCTGGCAGCAGTTCCACAGTAGCACTAAGGAGCCATCCACTGTAAACGAGCTCCAGCTCATCTGCTGCAGAATAGAGCCAAATAGTTCCGAGAAGTCACAGCTCTTGCTCAAAAAAAACCATTTACAGTCCAGTCTGAGGCACAAAACCAGTGCAAATGACAAGCAACAGGGCAGAGCTGGCTGGAGCCAGGAGAGATGCTGCAATGCAGTCACATGAAATATATGTACATGCTCATCTTGAACGATCCAAGATGAGTATTCCTAGCAGAGATGGAGGAATGGCCACTGTTAGTGATGTGTCTTCTGAGCATCAAAGTAAGGCTCAGAGAGGACTCAGCAAGGTGAAAGTTGGTGAATGTCTTGGAGGCCTCTTCACATCTTCATTGTCACCTGAGGTACAGGAGCAGGAATGAGCTTCCTCACCTTTCTCTGGTAAAGCAGAGTTTATCAGTTTTCTGTTTCAGAATTAGTGCACTCTGGAGGTTCTGTTAAAATTAAAGAATGAATTTCCTCTTCCTTTATTAATCGGTCGTAAGCATTCACAGGATCATCCTTTGCACAGCTCTGGAAGGGAAGAACAGCATTTTAACAGCAGTTCATGGCCGTCATGGTTTGTTCAGCCCAGTAACACAAGACCTGTTTCGCAATATGTAGCCCTATATTATGGTGGGAAAGCCAAGGTAGATGGGCAACAAGCTATGCTTACTAGGGACACGGCTTCGGCCTGGTTGACAGGAGTAACTGCTTTATTCATCACCAGAAATATGGACATCTAGCAGAGAAAGGCTGAATGTTCACAAAAAGCAGTTTAATGGAGTAGCAAAACCCCCAAATAAACCAACCAACCAGAAAACTCCTACCCAAAAAACCCACCCCCAAACCAACCCAAACACATTTAAGGGATGAGCAGGCTCTGAAATAACAGAATAATGCAATTCCACTACTGTAGCTAGAGAAGTAGATGCAACTTGAGGGGAAAAGAATCCCCCTCAGCTTTGGGTAACTGCTTCTGAACAACTCTTACTACTGTAAATCCTTCATCTTTTTACAATATATTTACTTATATACAGTTGGCTTTAAGACCAACATTTGGGTTCAATAAATTAGTTGGCCCAACAGGTTCTTACTAACCTGGGAATCCTCATTCTGCTCTCCAAACATGCGCTTAAGAATTGCTCTAGGGTCTGGAATTGGTGGAAGAATCAGTATCTTCAGCCTTCAGAAAATGAGAAAGGACAGATTTAGATGGAAGATGTATTGAACATCACCATTTCAAAATCACATTTGGCTGCAGTCAAGAAAATGCGTGGAGTCAGCTTTGGCATCGCTGGTCAGCCCTCATGCTCTGTATAACCCAGTTCCTAGTTTTACTTCCCAAATCAAAAGGAAATGTAATTGTTCACACAGATTCTAAATAACCTTCACTGTTGACCAAGACAGCAACAAATGTGGACTTTTTAAAGAACTCTGGTTAAATATAGACAAGCTTAATTCTGAATTTAGACTTCATTGCTTAGAGACAGTATACAACAGCTGTGCAATAAGAATCTATCTGCAAGCTGATATAAGCAACATTACCCATGTGCATTCAGAGCATGTACACGGTCTACAAACCCAGTTTTATTGACTGAGGCATGATGGTGCCATCAATTTTGTTGTGCAGCAGATGTTATGGATAAAACCGTTGCTATTGAAACATGCAACTGATGGACAGTTACGTGCAAGAGAGAACTGTAACACAAGGCACAGACCAGCAGATTTAGTGGGCTGTAAATGGAGATGGTTATTTACCTTTTTAGATAAACCAGTAGGATTACTGTAGAGACTGCTACTATTACTGGAATGGTGACTATCAAAGCAAAGGAGAACGTAGAGTCCATCTTCTCACCTGGAAAACAAAAACTGTAGAAACTTAGGGATGCTTTCAGAAGGTTTTTTAGGAATAATGAAAACGAATTAATTCTCTAAGTTGTTCGTAGGTGGAATGGTGGTCAAATACACCAGCAGCTTGGTAGGCAAGGTCTGGTTTTGCAAAGCATATTCTAATGTAGATACATTAGGCAAGAAAAGGCAAACCAGCAAGACTCAGGACTGAAAGAGTGACAGCAGTGAAAGGGGTCACTGCACTGATGGAACCCCATCGACATACAGAGCAGCACAGGCAGTAACTGATGGCATTGCTGAAAGACTAGAACTCTCTTGCCCTCTTTTCACCTAAAATTAAATAGATCCATAGGAAGATGATCTTTGACTCCCATTTCTTTAGCAGATACAGTAGAGTCATTACAGACGAAGAATAAAGTGCAACAAATTGCAGGAACTGCTCTCACCAATGCTCTCCTCTTCACTCCAGTCACTATAGAGGTTGCTGCTGTAACACTCAGGCTTTGGTTTTGCTCTCACTTTGAAGATGTACTTGCTGTTAGGATCAACACTAGGAATTGAGGTATAATTACTTTCAACCTAAGGTGAAAAGAGAAGGTAATTTGCCATGTATTCTCAGTCATTCACAAGCCTGTTCTCATTGTGCAGTTAATGTATTCTGAATGTTCTGACAGAAGATCTTTTTATGAATACTGAACTTCATAAAAAAGGACACAGTATCATTTAACCATCACAGACTGCATAAGCAGAGATTCCAAAGCTAGGATTTAATCTTACTCACTACAGCATTTGGCATCAGTGATTCAACTAAGACTCAGTGTCTGGAACAGCGTGTGAAAATCTCTAATTCACACTGCCTTCCCCTCCCTGTCAGGGCAGCAACTTTGATCGAACTTTGACCATAGCAAAGGTTTAGTGAACAGATGGGATTGAACGTCATTTATTTATGATCCAAAATGCCAGTTTCCTGAGGAATGCTGATATTACTCATATTATCCCAGACTGGTTTGCATTGGAAGGGACTTTAAAGCTCCTCCAGCTCCAACCCCTGCCATGGGCAGGGACACCTTCCACTGGAGCAGCTTGCTCCAAGCCCCTGTGTCCAACCTGGCCTTGAACACTGCCAGGGATGGGGCAGTAGATGGGGAGAAAAATCTGACATCCACACGACAGCTCAGCCAGCACCCAGACCCATTCACATGCAGCATTTACAAACAAGTACTGTGATTACTGAGACCAATTATAAAAGGTACAATTAACTGACTGTTTTCCTATATAAGCTATGAAAAATTACTTTGATTAACTGTGCATTGTCCATGTCACCATTGTGATATTCAACTTCGTAAAATAAACAGTTTTCTGGAAAGGGCTCTGATCCACTCCATTCCACATATATCTCATCATTCACCTTGGACAGTGTAACTCGTCTCGGGGTAGCAGGTTTTACTGAAATACAACATGGAAGAATTAGTTGAAAAGTATATTTCACTGCTTACAAAATTGTTCACGTTGTGTATTGCACAATATTACACTTACACCAATTTAGGAACAGAAAGTGGAAAAAGAAGTCAAGAAATAATGAAAACAACTAAAGAGTATAAGTAAAAATGACCCCCCCACCCTCCAAAACCCAAAACCTATCTATATAATTCCCAAATCAAAGCTTGGTAGGTGAAGGAAGCATCTAATCGTGTTGTCTCATCCACACCTTATGAGGTGCAAGCTTCTCAAACACAACAATGTACCAACAAACTTCTGTTTTAATTATTTCTTATAACACCATATTATAAAATGTGGTGTTAAACTCACCAAGGGTGGTGGGGTTTTTACTTGCACACAGAGGCCTAATTTCTTCAGACTCATCTTTAATCAGAATCCTTATAGCTGGGTAAGTATTGGTAACTTTTGGGAAGCTAAGATTGAAAACGCATCCAAAGACTCCTTGGTGCACAGAAGAGTTGCTGCACTTCTTATGCTTCTTCAAACCATCAAACCTAGAGGAATAAAACCATTGCTTTTAAACTTCAGTAGAACAGGACAGCAAGGGGCCAGCTTGTTTGGAAACCTGTGTTACAAACTCTAAAGCTGTGCTATAGCATGTACAGAAGGAAAGCCAGGCAAAGTGAGAAGCTTCTGATTTATCTCAAGCTGAATGCTGGTTTTGTGAGGAGTACCAAGTAGCAGTGAGGGGCAGGGCTGCTTTGTATCAAAACATCAAAGGCAATTGGGAATCTATTCCTAGGAAAGAAATGATTTATCAAGTACACATATTTGGATCACTTCCCATCGACAGAATTTCACTTCTGTGCTAGACGGAGCTGCTCTATCTCCTTTAGCTGTGCCTCAGGTACCACAGCTCTTGAGTTCCGCCCACTGCCTGTGTTTGCTTTTCAGAACATCAGTATTCACTTTCAATCACAGAGGCTGGAGAACCTTCTCCCTTGCTCCCCTTTGTTGCCCAGATCCCAATGAAAATATGCCAGTAGCTTTTCCTCATGAGAAAATGTTTTTTTTTTCTAGTTAGTTATTTATTTAAAAGTGAGAGAGAGTAAATCACGGCTTCGTGTAAGAGCACAACAGGAGGGATGCTCCCCTGTTTCACATCTCAGTATATAGGGGCTGGGGAAGACAAAATTGTCTGTCCCATTCCCAGCACAAACCCGTTTTTACCCACCCTTGTCACCTCTTCGCCCCGGGGCTGATGAAGATGGAGCACTGAGAGCAGAGAGCACCCTGCCATGCATCAACCTGCTCTTGTAAGCCTCTGTTTCAGCAAGTATTACTGAGCACTGACTGAATTTGTTTGTTCTACGCTAACATTACATTCACATTCACTTTGGATGAAAAGATAGGGCTGTAGAGAAAACCCAAAAGCTCCCCAAACGCACCTCACCTGCCTTATGGAAAACGCATTTTCCAGTCCAAAAATCAAATGTTTCCTTAGTTTTCAGTTTTAAAATCTAAAAGGGATTTTTCTTACCACACAGCATGAATTAAAACACTTTGCTGTCCTGCAGCTTCGTCTTTCGTTAAAATTAAGGGGTAAGTTGAAAATATATAGCTCTAATCCAAAGCATTATTCCAGAAATTCAGATCTTCCACTGCCTCCTTGGTACTGTTCTTGTAATAAAGAAACAATCTGTTTGAGTAGCAGCTGAGAGACAGAACAGTCCTCCCTGCTTTTAACTAGAGCAGTGAGTTTTCTGCTGTTTGCTGTCCAAATGTATTAAATCGAACAACCAGGCAGTGAGACTGCCACTGGAAAGAAAGAGGAAGAAGTATAGTTAGTTGAAATAAGACAGAAAGCCGGTTTAAAGCTCTAACAAGGAGCTTTCAGAAAGAAAAACTCAATATTTCTACAGCAGCTAATGCAATTTGGCATTTCACAAGCCTCATCAATCTGCAGAAGTATGCATAGATGAGCGTGCACAGATCTTGATGCCAAGTGTTTGCTCACAGCACGACTCTGTTCCTCTGGAACAAGAGCCTATCTATGGCACTCTGCTGGCAAGCGAGGATGATGCTAAAAAGATGTTCTCCATAACATTCGAGGTGAATCGGTTATTTATGACATCAAAGACGCAAACAGGACTACTTCTAAGTGTTCCTAATGCTTTCAAACCATTTTCCAATGATTTAAGAGCTTACACAAACATTAGTGAGTGATTCCAACTTAGCCCATGTCTGCTGGGCTGCAAAGAAACCAATTGATACATTGGTCTAGCTCAATTCTTAATTCTTCCCTCTGTGAGTCCACAGTTAGAAAACAAATAGAAAGCAATAGCAGTTGTTTTAAAACAGGCTACAGAAGCAGTCAGTGCTTCACATAATAGTTATATCAACTTCCCCAAAAGACTCAGCAACAGCACCCCTGGACCCCTCAGCAGGGAAGTTTGCTGTCGGACAGGACTGAGCAATTGTACACAATGCCCAGGGACCTTTCAAAGCAAGGGGAAGCAGACAAATCAAATACGTAATGTAAAACTAAAGATTAGCACTAAAACAGTTTAGAGTCGGGAATTAAAAGTTCATACGAACCAGTAGAACAACGTATAATTGGTCTCATTGCTCGCATTTCTCCCAGGACGCCACGTACAAACCATGTACTCCAAATTGTGCCAAACACAGCTCAAGTCGACAGCAGCAGTACCTGGAATACCTGCAAGGCAAGTTGGAAAGATCCCTTAAGATGGATTCCAGTTGTTTACCACTTGCACTAGCCAAAATCTCAGCACAGTAACTTCTAGATGCAAGTAAATCATAGCAGTGAATCTCAGCTACCACCGTGGCAATTACTACTTGGAGTTACCTCATGCTAAGGTGTTGAGTCAGGAAGATATTTTGTTCTATTAAACTACAGATACTTTAAAGAGGATTTAAAGTAACTGGCAATTATATGGATAATTATAAGAAAGCCAAGCCAATTATAAGAAAGCTATAACATTAGAAATAGTCAGCATTTAATTATAGTTATCTTCTGCAGATACAATATTAATTTCTCAGTGGATTGAATACAGAAATACCTGTAGATCTCAGATATGGACAAACACAACATGGGGTAAGTTGAATTTTTAATTGAGACCCCTATATCTCTAGACATTTAACTTCTTCACATTGAAAACTCAAATTACAGAACATAAGTACAAATGAGCACATGGCAATTGTGAACAGAGACATCAGTGCATCTCCCGGGCACAGCAGTTGTGGAATCCAGTCTTACATACTCAATCTTCTATGGTACAAGTTCTGCATACTGTATTATTGTATTATAGCATATTAGATGTTTTTTCCTTGTAACGAGTAGCAACATGTCCATGAACCAAAAATAAAATGCATGTTAATTCTATCAACAATTCAGACGTATCCATAGCAAACCCCAAGCCACCTTCTACATCAAGCACACTTGTAAAAGCCCCAGCCTGGTTAGTACTTGCTGTCCCAACGATCTGCTTCCCTGATCTTCCACAGCACCCTTTTGATACAGTGCAGATGCAGTGATGAAGTCTCAGACTCTCCTGTCCATGTGTGGTTTTCATCCACATCAAGTCACACTCTTGGGTTACACAGACTTTTACTACTCAAGGCAAGAGGCTTTATTTCCCTGCTGTACCTCCTAACTCCCAGCATCCAGCAGAACGCATTATTCCTTAAAGTCTGCTTCCTAACAACCTTGCTATGGAACCCTTATTTCTGGATGTCAAGCAACAAAACCCACTTTGTCTCTGTTCATTTTGCTGTGCACAGCTCTGTAGACCCCAGCCATGTTTTTTGAAATAGAGAGAACTTCACAATTGTTTAACTAACTCATTTATTCAACTTGTTTTCAGTTTGCTGGATTCATCCCTCCACCATCTGCAAATACTGTGTTATTTCAGGGACTTTTGTTTGTACAGAAAAACAGTATAAAATAAACTGTCCTAGATGTTAGTCATGAAGTCAGCAGCTTAACATAGCCTCAGTTATCTCTTATCCCACAGCCACAGCATGGCAGGGCCAAGAGGAATGACAGGAATCACACTGCTGTCTTGGAAGATCATTTACATTTTACAAGCTTGCCCACAAGGTTTTAAGTATCAGAAGGCTTCTGTTGTGTTTGAATGCACTATGATAGTTGTGTTTAAGCTCTATCGATTGAACTGTCCCTTGTGTCTGCCATCTCCCTATTAATCTACGAGATATTTCTATGGTGTTTGGTTAAAATAGCAGAGAAAATGGGGCCATGTCTCCTCAGACCAACGGGGGCAGCTCTGCCTTGGGTCTGGCCATGGCGTGTGTTACCTTCTGGCAGGAGAGAGGCCTCCACCCACCGGCTGGGCTCGCTGGTGTTGGCATTCTTGCATTCACTTCTCACTTTGAAACGCATTTCCTCATTCAAGAACGTATCTGTCACGCGGAAGCGGCTCTTACTCCATTTCTGGGTTCAGATTGGGAGGAAAGAAGACCAGAACACATGGGAATTACTATCAGTGTAAGGACACATGACAGCCCCTTGGAAAGACTGCAGCCCCAAGCCAAATGAAGTCTGACAATGTGGGAAGACTCAGCATCACTTCGCTTCTCTTTTTTCTTCATCAGGCACACTCAGAACTCAAAGGAAAAGCACTTCTACTCCAGCTGATTCTAGAGGAAGTCTTCATGGATAATGCGAAATGAGCCTGTTCATACTATAGCTTCACTGCTGCTGACCCTTCCATCTGCTGGAACCTTCCACAAACTCATTCGTTAACCAAGTGGGCTTTCAACTTGTTCATTTGTTAATGGACCCATCAGAAGAGGTAAATCAGTTTCTGCTCAGTTAGCAAGTCTGACTGGCTCATGTAAAGGTCCAGTGAAGATTATTAGAGAAGAGGCTGTCAAAAATGACATATCGTAACACTCTTAGCAGTGTTAAGCCATTAAATCAGTTCAGCTGTTGGCAGAACAACAGCCTTCAAGTGCAGGATATCCTGGAGCTGTCAGAATTCAGCAATCAGCATGAAACTATAATAGGGCTCAACAACAAACGACTGTTTCAAGAGGCATTTTGTTGTTTTTAACCATATCCAAAAACACGTTCCTTATTATCTTCAGAACACAATCCCCATGAATAACGGGGACAGAGGAAATGTGGGAACATTAACACTTGGCATTACCTTCAAAAGACACTATGCTGTCAAATCACAGTAACACCAAGGCTAATGTGCACACCTCTTCATCATCATCGAGTCATAGAATGGTTACAGTTTGAAGGGACCTTAAAGCTTATCCAGCTCCAACCCCTGCCACGGGCAGGGACCCCTTCCACTAGAGCAGCTTGCTCCAAGCCCCTGTGTCCAACCTGGCCTTGAACACTGGCAGATGAAGGAGATCAGCCTTTGCAAATTCCCATTTAAGCTGCAGGTCACAGACTGCTCTACATGTATTTTATTTGCTCTAGAAAGCTGCATAAAGTAAAGCCCGAAACAAGTCTTTTCATGTTGTTATCGTGGTAATTCTGCATTATGGGGAGCAGCTCGGTTATCAGAGAGGGACAGGCAGACTTCTGTCATCTGAAGATCCCACATGCTGGTATGACTCATTGCTGAGGTTTTGATCCCATCACAAGAACTAAAGGATGTATTAAAACTGTGTTTCTATATATTTAATGGTGTATATGTGCTTACACACATGGTTCTCTCACAATAAGACATCTCCCAGGGCACAGCAGAGGTTAAAGAGGTGATGCACTTACCCTGTTGTCCTGGGGGACCTCATCAATCACGATGTCGCTGGAATACTCCAGGTCACAGCCACTGCTGATGTTCTCCGGGGGGTTCCATGTCCAGTTCAGGGTGCAGATTTGGATAAATGAGTATTCCAGGTTGGATGGAGGTGGGAGAATATTTGCTCCTAAAACAAAGATGTTATCAGTGTCACAATCCTGCAGGTCCATATTTTACCATTAGCAAAACTGACAGACTAACTAACTCTCCAACAGAAAAGAATACAAATGACTTCTTGGCTCGTGTTTGCTACCAGATAACCTGGTGCCCACTAAATCGTTCCTACTATTCCTGTTATCTCAGCCCATCAGTTGTTTAAATAATCATACAAAACACATCAAACATCACTGAACAGTCATTTTTAAGGAACCACAGCATGCAGCAGTGCGGTGGCTGCAGTAATGGAACACGCTTGTGGAGGAAAAGGAGTCATTTTCCACGTCTCTGCTGCTGCGGGTTTGCATCATGCATTGTTGAATCTTCACTCAAAATAGTACCTCTGTTCTATGGAGCAACACTTTCTTCTACCCCTAAAATGATCCCTCAATGTGGTTTTAGAGAGAAAGCTTTAAAGAGCGACTCCATCTTCCAAGCAGCAGCTGTGTGGCAGAACCTCAATTCAGCTCAAGCCAAGCAAAACCAAGAACACCAAATAACATCAAAGAAACCACAATGTTTTTTCAATTACTCGCCCATTAAACTTTGGCTGGCCCAGCAGCAAAACCAGAGCGGGACAAAGAGTCATTTATTGCTGGCACACCTCAGCCAGCTGCTTTTCACCTCCTCCAAAGGAAGATAGAAGCAGAGGAAGAGCCATGACTCAGAATGTTGCTGGCATAAAACCACTCGTGTATTGACCCTTTGTTACTCAGTCACAGTCTATTCAATACCCAGGCACACGGCTTGAAGGTGCTATTGGAAAACCAAGGGAAATATGGCAGAAAATAGAACAGTGCCAGGAAAAAACAAAGGCTGTGTCAGACGCGAGGAGAAAATTGCCAAGTGGTAATTCCCTAAGAAAATGAAAGTGAAATTTGGGGTTTTAAAGGGCTACTCAGTGTCCTAGTAGAAGATATTCAGTAAGAGGCCAAATGAGACAGCTTCTCAGGGGTGTCTACAGGTACCATCAGAGAGGGACCACCACCTATTTGTCTACAGAAAGAAAGTGCCCTTCTCGCACAGCAGTTTCACAACCACTTTAGACTGATCCCAACTGGTGCTGCAGGTCTTGCTCATCCCAGGGAGCCTGTTTTTCCCAGGAAACCAGGCTCAGCCTGCCCCAGCGTTTGAGGCAGTGCCCAGGGAAAGGGCAGAATAACCCCATTGAGATCAGTTTTCCCACCCAGGTCATGGTGCAGCCCCGTTTCCTTCTTGCAGCACCAGGAAGAGGGCAGACGGAAAGGCAAAGCAGCTTATTTCAGGAAGAATTCTGCTCAAAGCATCCACGACACCATCACCTTCCATTTCCCAAGAGCCAGAACTTGATGGAAATTCAAACTCCTAGAGCTTTCCCTTTGCATAAAGGACAGGCAATGGTAGAAATGAGGCACCATTACCACAGCAGGGGAGTTGGAACTGGATGATTTTAAGGTCCTTTCCAACCCTAACTATTCTATGATTCTATGACTATTACCATCTGTGTGTCCACACGGACAAACACGTGCTCACACAGAGACTGAGAACAAGTGCTAGGATTCACTGGGTTGTCTCAATGTGTTTGGCTCGTTCGAATACTCAAAGCTTTGGGTTGTTTGTTCAAGTTCTTTTTGTTTTGTTTGTTCAGTTTTAGAGCCCAGGGACAGAGAAGAGGAATTTCTGTTGAACCTCACCAGAACATCTCTGCCTGTTGCCCGTTCCACTAACAAAGACCTAGGATGGGTTTTAGGAACAGCAACAGTGTGCAAATATTGAGCCCTTTACATCATATAAAAGCATGATAAATACTTATCTAACACCACCACACAGTTCCAAGTGTTCTGTCTTGGCATGATCAAGCTTTTTCTTACATACAAAAGCCACAAGCCATTAAAAACATTCACACTCATCCCTGATCAATGTTCTAAAGGTTCCTTTTATTAGGTTTAATTAGAAGTAACTGTGCCGAAGCTTGCACACTTCTAACTACACAAAGTAAGAAGTGAGAATATCCAAGGTTTAGAAATAAATCAATACATTGTATTAGCAGAAAACTTCAAATCTAATAGGTTTCAGATTGATCTCTCCCTTAAGAAGCTCTAATGTTCGACTCAGCTGGAGATCTGCTCTTATTCAGAGGCTCGGCCAGGCTCATACTTTTCTTGTATAAAATACACAGAGGGTTGAATACTTTTGTTAGTAAAACTTCACCCTACAGCAATTCAGAACAACCCAAAGTCCAAGAGCAAACCACGGTCAAGGCCTTATTTCAGCCTTAACCCCCAAACCCCTGGTGATGCTTCTAAGAAAGCAGAGACGAGCAGAGAACAGCTGAGGCAGCTCCAAAGGGAAGACGTTTTGGTTCTAACAGCCGCCAAGTGGAAACATCAACAACCACTTCGCATCAAGCATCTTAAAAGCGTTGTAAAGAATCATTAAAGACTTCGTATTTTGTCCTCCTGTGTTTTCTTAAGGCTGATCTCATGCCTATAAACCACGTTATAGCCTGTTGAACAGTAACAATGCTCAGCGTTCGTGCGCAGCGTCTGCCAACACAGAGCCGGGAAAGCTCCGAGCTCGAGTCCTGTGAATCCCTCACAGCCACCCCACTTCCCTGCGTTGGTGCTTCCAGAAGCGGGGAACCTAAAAGCAAGGACAAAGGCACTGGCAGCCCCAGGGCGAGGGCAGCGGGTCCGTGACCGTCCCTGTGCTCAAGGAGATATTGTTTAAGCCGGTGTCACCGCCGAGCCCCGCAGGACTCAAGAGTCCCGGGAACCGAAACGGAGCCCAGCAGAGCTCCGCTGCCAAACGCCGCTTCACTGGGAGAAAAGCGGCACCATCACAACGGGGCCCCTGCACCGGCACCAGCACCGTCCCAGTGGAGCACCCGCACCCCGCACCGGCACTGTCCTAGCGGGGCACCCGCACCGGCACCGTCGCACCGGGCTCCCGATCGCACCCGCACCCGCCCGGAGCCCGGTGGTCCCGCCGCCCCTTCCCGCCCCTACCTGCCGCCGTGCCCCCGGCGAGCACCCAGCAGACGGCGAGCAGGAGCCGTCCCCGCACCGGGGCTGCGGCGCGATCCATGGCTCCGGCGTCCGAGCGCCGTTCCCCCGCTCCCACTTCCCGTCGCGGGGGCCGGGCCAGACGGGAAGAGCCGGGCAGCGGCCCGCCCAGGTAACGCGAGCCGGGCGGGACCGGCGGCAGCGGCCCGCCCCCTGGTCCGGTCCCGGTCCGAGCCGGTCCGGTCCAAGCTCCCCCCGATGCCCCCAGGTCCGGTCCCCTCCCGGTCCCTCTCCCCGCGGGCCGCCCTTTCCCGTCCTTGCCTCCCCACCCTGCTCCGGTCCGCTCCGGTCCGGTCCGCCCCCCCGCTCCACGCCGCTTCCCTACCGCGGGGGTCACCCCTCGTTGTCGCCCCACGTGTAAAAGCGGCCACATCTCGCTTTGGGAGGCGAAGTCGTTTTCCTTTCACCACCAGCCCCACGCTCAGCGCCTGCTGTTGGAACGTGCCCAGGACATTCCTGTCAGCTCCTCAGGAAAGCACCTCCATCTGTCAGCACATCCCCATCTTGATGCTGAAGTTCACCTCCCCCGGCCGAACTCCTCTGTCGCAAATCGCTCCTGCAAATCCCGGTCACTTCCACAGTTCTCATCTGCACTAAACCCGCATTTGGATCTTTCTCTGCCCCGCTGCCCCAGGTTCATCTTTCCACAAACTCCCCCAAGCTCTCTCTTGGAGCAGAGTTTGGGGAGTTTGCTAAAAGCTGGAACTGGCAGCCCCTGCCAGGCCTGACCCCGTCACTTGCAGTTTCCACTCACTTCTATGGACGTGATGCAGCCAGTGGTTTTCCCAGATTCCCACAGAAGTGGGAACGTCACAGAAGCGACATTTTGATGCGTTCCAGGAGCAGAAAACATCGGGGATGAGGCTTTCCCTTCTGAGCTGGATTGCTGTGGCAGCTCCCATTCAGCACCCAAATACAGGTGTTAACATCAGCACAGACCCAGCAGCGAGGAAGCTTTGGCAACCCCACATTCGTGATGCACATTGGTTATTCCGAAGCCAGCAGAATGGTTCAGCGTTTCCTCAGCTCTTCAAGGAATTTTGCAAGAGCTCATCTGCTGCTGGGACACTCACTTCAGAAAAAGGGAATCAATCCCTGTGGGAGCAGGGCAGGGAATCCCATGGTGAACTTGGTTCGTTCTGGTTTCTCCCAGTTTGTTTTTGTACTCCTGGAAAAAGAAGAGGATTTAACAATTTCCTGGTTTGTTATAATTGAATGGAGAATTGTGCCTTCAAGCTCCAGGGGCTCTGCCTGTGAGCGAGGACACCGCTGAAGCTGACCCAAATCACCCTCCTCACTCCTGCTTTCGGTTTCCCCACTCATGTTTCCTTTCCTCCCCTCTCCAAGCACACATCCAGCGGTTCCAGTGCTTTTGGCTGCTGGCTGCTGGCTGCATCTTTGTCCCTGTCACATTCCCTTCCCGGCACAGGGCGGTCAGAACTCCTGCCAAAGCCTCTGATCCCTGACACCTACCCGAGACTTCCCGGCTCCCATCTCATCGAGTCCTGTCCTGCATCTTGCTGTTGCAAATCTCCTCCTCACTCCTGTTCCTGTTGGACAATCCACGTCGCTGCAGTGACTGAGCTCACACAGACACACCTGAGGTATCTTTAGAATGATCAGTTGAAGAGGTACTTGGGATATGGCTTCGTGCTTGATGTACGTTGAGTCACGATCGTGCTGGTGATCTGCCCTTGGCTCTGTGCTCCTGCTGCTTCCACCCACACAACCAAAGGCATCTGACACTGTCCCACAGAACATCCTTGTCTCTGTATTGGAGACACAGGGATTTGATGGATGGATCACTCGCAGGATAACGAATTGGCCATATGGTTGCTCTCAAAGGGTCACTGTCAGTAGCTCTATGTCCAAGTGGAGATCAGTGATGAGTGGTGTTCCTCAGGGTTGGTGTTGGGACCGATCCTGTTCAACATCATTGTCAGCAGCAAAGTCCCAACCCCTGCCACGGGCAGGGACCCCTTCCACTGGAGCAGCTTGCTCCAAGCCCCTGTGTCCAACCTGGCCTTGAACACTGCCAGGGATGGGGCAGCCACAGCTTCTCTGGGCACCCTGTGCCAGCGCCTCAGCACCCTCACAGGGAAGAGCTTCTGCCTAAGAGCTCATCTCAGTCTCCCCTCGGGCAGGTTAAAGCCATTCCCCTTGGCCTGTCCCTACAGGTCCATTTCTATGTCTCAGATTTTCTCATGAATCATAGCTTTGGGATCCTCCGAGCTGGACGTGTGCTCTTCAGGATTTCCGAATCAACATCTTCTATTTGCCACTGAATAAGTCAGTGTTAACCGCTTCATTTGGTGCATTTATGCATTTAAGATTTATTGCAGTCATCTTCTTTAGAGGCAGCACATGCAATAGCTCATTTGTGTAGGTTTTAGTAGTAGCAGGTGTTGCATTTACATGAAAGGAGAGTAAGTAACATCCAGAATTGCTGTATTATGTCTATATCATAACTGGTTCATGCTTGCTTGACATGAGCATATTATCTGAAGGTTAAGTACTACAGGCTGTGATTGCACACTAATGAGCTGAACACAGCATTGCTCAATCCAGTAAGAACCCTGTGTTTAACCAAAACAGCTCAGCTCAGTGAACATCAAATGAACACAGGCTGCTCTCCTCCAGGGGCTACATTGAGAGGATGGGCTTTCATTTGTGGTTTTGAGCCTATGACTTCCACTTACATTTCCCTCCAGCTCTTTTGGGCTATGGTACATCAAATTGCGCGGTTATCCTTAAGCCTGCTGCGAATCCATGGGGCTCAGTCCCTACAGGAAGGCAAACCGAACAGATTTTATCTACTTTGAGACAAAAGGTGTTGTGTTTACGCAAACTCTGATGCAACAGCAAAGTAGCACATGGCGTATGTTAAAAATGCTTCTGGAACAAAATAAACATGTTTTATACACTACAGGTATTGTCACATCCATCTGTTGGCCTATCTCATGACAATGTCTGCTATCAGAAGACATTGAGAACAGTGAGTAATGTAGAAATAGATCCTTGGCTGCAGTAAATTCTGGGTTCCAGATTCTTTTTGGGGAAAGAAACAACACTGAAGTCACCTGTCTTAAAGTACCACTTTCTAATCTGCAGGAAGAAAAGCAGTCAAAGCAGAGAGTGAATGCTTACACTTTGCTTACTCTGTGTAGGAGTACAAATCTCCAGGAGCATGTTCGTGTACATGAAGTGCTGGCAGAACCTGTGTTGCTTTATTATGTCTGATATGCAAACAATCTGGCTCCAATCCCATTATTCAAAGCAGCCCTGGTACCGAGAGTAGCCACAAGCTCTTAATCCTCACGGACAGATGCTTTATCCTATTTTTTCTCCTTTTACGCAAAATTGCCAACACCTCCCTTTTGAAGAGTTGATGTGTTATACAGCAGGTTTGCAGCTAAAGTAATTAGAGGTGTACATAGGAAAGATGTATCTGTAGCTCTAGAGACATATAGAAAGACTGCACAGGTTGTCATTTGAAATACATCCACTGACTTTTACAGATCAAAACCCTCCTGCACTGCTTTAGGTGGTGTAAGAAATCCCAAAAGTATTAATGAACATTAAACATTTATATTCCTCCAGAAAAAGTAGTAAACAGGAGGTACCCGTTGTGAGCACCAGCTACATAAACCAGTCACATCTATGAAGCACTCCCCACGTGTATCTGTGCATTCAGCTATTTCAGCCAGAAACAAACAAAAATCTGGAAGACTTCTATAAACTGGGACAATAAGGCAGGAAAAGCATAGGCAGAGAAAACATGAGCATCTTTTTGGCACCAGTGTCCAGCTACAGCTGTGAAACAGCCTTTGACCAGTCCCTATCATTTCTAGATCAGTGACAATGGAAAGCAAAACCAGCTGGTTTGTTCCCAGTCTTATTATAACCCATCTCAAAAGGACAAATAGGATGTTACAAATCCAGCTGAACTATTTACCTGCAGGACAGAAGCACATCCTTAGGGTATGATCATCTCTGTTACTCATTAAAACTGCACAGAAGCGTGTATTCTGAACTGCACTGACTGCATGTATTCTATTTGGCCTGGTATTAAATACGTTTTTTGGCTGAATTACTGAAGCAGCCTTCCAGTAAATGAAACTGAAATGACAGGACAACTGCATCACCACCAATAAATTGAGATGTTCAGACAAAAATTCATCTTGCAGCATTAAAGACATCTGAAAATAGGGGTAAGAATTTCACTGTAATTCCAGTAAAAGCAAGGAATAGTAACTGAAAATTCACCCAACAGTGTTGTTTCAGGACATCAAAGACATCAGGACACATGAGTAAGAATTTCACTTCAATTCCAGGAAAACTATTAGGTGTAGTATTTAAAAGAGTTGTAGTGCGAGAGATCTTGGTGCCCACATCTCATCATTGCTGACTGCATTCAAGATACACCTTTAGGACCGATGTTTAGGGTTTAACTAGCTCCAAAAAATATGGTACTGTATACACTATTAAACAGCTTCATCACCTTTTAGTAATGTGGAACACTCTCACTATCTGCCCTTAAATGCGATTTGGTGAAAGATGAAAATCAATAAGGTAGTAACTGTGTTTAAACACTGCAGTCTCAATTCCTCTTTCTGCTAAGCTAAATTTAGAGCCTGCCTGGCATAAAAGCACACACAAGCAGAAGTGTGGTCTGGTTGTTACAGAGGCACATCTGTATTTTGCTTATGGCTGAATTTATGGATCACAACATTATTGTTCTCAGCAGAGGAGTCATTTTAGGTAATTGGAAACATGCATAATAAACATTTTAAACTGTGGTCAAAAACTATTTGAAGATAGTTTTTGTTACAGACATTAGAAGGTTATTACTTTACAGACACTTAAGCCAAGCTAAATACCCAGCTGGAGTCCTTTTATTATGGCATTTTGTTACACGTCCTTAACCCCCCGCATCCTTCCCATACGAACTACTGGAACCATATTTACAATGGATAGGATTTGAAAACCATGGGTGTTCCGAATCTTGCTGGATAAAAGAATGCCTGATCTGGTTTCTTCTTCCTGCATCTGAAAGGGTCTCACTAGAAACAGAGATAATATATTAAAGCTTTGGGGAGGGGAAGAAGGAATCAAAGAATTCCAGAAAATACATGATCTTCAACCACATGTCAGAAAAAACCCTGTTTTCTTCCAGAAACCAGAGCTGTTTAACAGCAGGGAACATACATGCCATATGATGGTAAAAGCCCCTCAATTGTGCACGAGTTATGTTGATGTGCTGGGTTTTTTTAAGCACATCTCTCAGATTATTGGATGTTTTTCCTGAAAGGTGTTTATAGATTTATAATTCCCAATTACATATTTATAATTCCCAATTATATATTCAGAATTCCCAACTTCAGGTGCCCTCAATTTATATTTGTGAGACCGTGAGTGGTCAATAGAGAAACTCATCTCAAATGACAGATCCCCTGGCCAGAGGTGAAATGAGCTGTAGGAAGCTCAGCTTTCATGGGGGTTCCTTTAGAATTATCTGCTCAGAGGAGGTATGAAAACGATCACTTCTGACTTGGGTTTTAGCTGTCCCAGACTAGGACAAGCATCCTCTCAGGGTCTGAGTGCAATGGGGACATCGGGACCCCAAGTCACTTTTTAGAAGAGGAAGATCTCTTACTAGTTGGCTATGATTTCTCCTTCACGTTCCCTATCCAACAAAGCTTTTAGCAGCAAATATGATACAATGCTAATTTCTATAGACTCCTATTTACAAAGTAGTTTTACATTTTATTATATTCCATTGTACAACTTTACAGAGTACCGTTCCAATTCCCATTCATAGTTCAGCAATTCAATACCTAGTTAGATGGTTTTCCATGTCCTGTTACACATTTAGCTTTAAAAAAAACACAGTAGAAAAGCAGCACAGTGGTGCAGTGTCCAGGCACTTCAATGTTGCTCAGCAAAAGAAGCAAGCACCCTGTTTGAAAGCATGGCAACTTTGGGGGAAAAAAAGAACTGTATCTTTGCTCATCATGGATTCCTTTAAACATCCTTTGTACAGTTCCACTTCTTCCTGAGAAAGCTCTGTGAAATAGGAGTGCTATGCTTATATTTCAGCAGTAGGTCTGAGTGAACAGTAACTTCCATCCCCAGATGTCCCGCTGATGGCACAGAAGACATGGAGGGAGTCGTGCATCCAGGGCGAATGCATCGTATCTGCGTGGTAGATCTAGAGGAAACAAAAGAGTTAGAGCTTCAGAAAAGGTTCCACGTCATGATTGCAATGCAGGTGTTTAAAAAGATATGCAAAAGAGAGAGCCAACCTTGTCTTCAGAGCTGTTTCACAAAGGCAGCATAACAGAGAAATGAGAAAGAAGAATTGAGCAATTTGTGGAGCATTCATATACACATTGTTGTGTCCTACTGGATCATTTTTAGTTACAATTGCATAGGAAAGAAACACTTCTCTGTAGAGCAATAATATACTGTATCTTTGCAGTAAGAGAACTCTGGGGTTTTTTTTTTGTGAGCACAGGGAGTAAATGCAGCTAAATACAGCGCTCACTGCATCTGTGCCATGTGGCAAGACTGTACTTTATAACCTGAAGGATGGTCTTACAACACAGGATCTCACTGGAGTGGAGGAACTGCTCTAGAGTGACTGTATTTGTGTCTCACCCTGTGATTCACCAGGCAGCAGGTCGGTCAGCCTCAATGTGTTACACTAGGGAAACTGAGCTCATCGGCCATCGTAACCAGTTTCTGGACATGCAGCTTTCTGCCAGCCTCTGAGCTTCCTGCACCTCTTCAAAATGGGAATTTTGCCAGAGAATTTCAACCTGTGACTTGCCACAGGATTCTTGTGATGCACAAAACATGAGGCAAACCATGGCACAGGACTCTGGATGGCTGCAGCACCAGGAAACTTACGGTATGTGTCAGCAAAGCCTCCACCCTGAAGACCACTGCATACCAACACCAGGCTGAGATTGTCCATCAACAGAAACTGGTGTTTGGAATCCACCAAGTCTATCATTTACTTTTCAAGTTCAATTACTTGCTTTTTTGTATTTAGCTACATAACATGAAGAGCGATCAAGTTTTCAGCTAGTTTTCAGTGTGAGTTATCAAGCACAGAGAGCACCTCCGTGGGCTCTTGATGTGCAGTACGTGCCTGTTCATGAATGATGTCAGAAAGCTCCTTCACCATATCCCGAAAGTTTGACTTGAGCCCCTCATGGTATTCCAATTGATCCTCCTTAATGAGTCGCTCGTTGAGCTCCAGAGCAATTCCACAGGCTTGTATAAACTTCCTGAGGAGGAAAGGAATGAACGTCACCCATTAAAACAGCCCAGACTTCTACAAAAGCAAGCAGATGGCAAGTTTCATTTCCGCCCCCCCCCTTTTCTGCAGTGTTTGGGAGAATCACAGACTGGTTTGGATTGAAGGGACCTGGGTGAAAAGGGATTCACCAGCACCAGGATCTTTATAAGGCACATCTAAGCATTCATCATCTGATTTTGGAGACAGAGCTACAAGCAAAGTGGGTATCATGTTCCAGCCAGGTTTTATTACATCAGAAATCCTACCTGAACATTTCTTTTAAGTCATTCACCTTCTTAGTAGGATATTTGCTGGACTGGCTGTCACTCAGGAAAGCTCTGGCATAGGCCAAGGGACCAGCATTAACCTAGAACCAGAGAAGTCAGAAATCATTTATGGTAGAACTTGTGTTGAGTTGCTAAAGGCAGTTGTGAAGGGAATAACCATTTTAAGAAGAACCACCACAAAACCAATCTTAGCGTATTATTTGCATGCCACCAGCTCTGCATTACTAAGGTAACCAGAGTGTTAAGTTTTCCTATGCTTTTTAAGACCAAAAGATAAATGAAGATAAAAACAGAGATGCAACCTGGTTCCTCATACTTACCTCCTAGTTCCATTTGGGAAAGCAGTTTGATCTGAGCCTTAAGGTCATTTATCCACCTTGAGAATACAGGCTCACAAAAAGGCTATTTGTGCCTGATACTGACGATACAACCTCCAAGAGTTAAGTGTATTTCAGCATTCACCCATGGCCAACTAATGACAAAATGCTAATTGCCATGAGCCCCCCGCTAATGTACTGCTGTGTGCGCGGACAAGCTGTGCTTGTGTTTGCTGTGGTGCTGCAAACAAGGTAGTTAATGAGTTCTGGACAGTAAATGTGCTGTGTCACAAGAAGATGACTCCCTGAATCATCTTATAACTCCCCGAGTCAGCTGTAACTGTGATTTTGGATGAGGATCAAGCCTTACCTGCACAGAAACACAGCCTTGCAGTTTGAGTTGCAGCTGGATCATGTCAACATCACCCGCGGAGCACAGCTTCTGCAGCTCTGCTGTCTTGTCTTTTATCTCATCAGCAGCCACATCGATTGGTTTTAAATTAACCTGGTGTTCATAATTGACTGGAATCCTCTTCTTTACATATGGAAAGGAGTTCAAAGCTAGCAGGAACAGCAAAGGAATTACAGATTGAAAAGTCACACAGCATAGGGAACTACTCTTCATGGAACACACACAAGCAGATCCTTGACCTCTGGGTTTTACTTGGTGTGTGTGAAATCCTGAACAAGACTGTATTTTACCAGCATGATTTGTTATTTTATAAACATTTGCACATAGAAACATAAGGCAAATTCCCCTCCCAGCCAGAATATTGTAGCATGCTTCTGATTACGTAGCTGAGAGAACTTCTGACTCTTTTGGGATATTTTAATAAGCTAGAACAGTCTAAAAATAGTGGCTGATACAGACTCACATTTGTACTTACTAGTTAAAATGGTCCTTTTTTTACACTGCTCTTCCACACTGCCATGCTTTTTTCCAGACAAAGTGTAAGGAGTTTCAAATACAAATCTATTGATGTTATGGTTTCTTTCAAATTCAGTCTTTCTTTCAGACATTTCTTTGTCTTCAAAATAGGGCTTCACATAAGTTACTTGAATATGGGCATACTTGGGATCGAGGTCTTTAATGTTGACCTGTGAAATAAGAGGGTTACTCACTAGAAGAACAAAGATTAATAACCTGATTTACAATTGGTTAATGTGGGATGTGATTTAAACTGATTCCCTGCTGACTCAGCTCCATTGCATGCAGTGAATCACACACCAAACACTCCCTCTGACCCCAGCTGTGATGTCTAGACCATCCACTATCAGATACACAAGACAAGGAGGTTGGGCACAAGAAATACCTCATCTGCAACAGCTAGCCATATCACCTTGTTCATCAATGCAGCACATGCCTGTGCTACTCAGTCCTTCTAGTATGACCATATTGCTTCCAGGCCATAAATTAGCACTCCTACAGTGCTGTGCTGTGGCATGCAAATCTGCAAGCTTGCCCAAAGCAAGCTTTGGGATCACCAACATTGCCTTCGGTAACCCAGACACATCCATGGTTGCAAGATAAGGGTGTGAACAGCCCTTGCAGGGAGCATAAACGGGTGTTCCATAGGAAGAGGAAGGAGTTAAAGCTGCAAGGCCCCAAAAGGTTTTCTTTCAGACTGGCAGTGTCAAAGCAACAACGATTCCACTTTCAATCATCTGCTCCTCTGTGCTTCCCAACAACATGGCTCAAGAGAGATGGGGATTGCCATTTCCCATTCATAATTCCCAATTCATTTATTTCTTCCTGGGTGCCAGACCAGCACCAAAACTTGTCAAGCTATGCAATATGTCCACACAGGAGCATGGGGATGACAAGAACAAATGGAAGCAAGGTGCTTGTAAGAGGGTGGAAGAGAGGGCTCATAGAATGGTCTGGATTGGAAGGGACTTTAAAGCTCATCCAGTTCCCACCCCTGCCATGTAATATGGCCCTGATGTTCACCACTAATTACATTTCATTGGCTTATTCATGCAGTTGAACTCTACCTTGTTAGAATCCTGGATAATCTTTACAGTCTCTGACCCAAATTTTTCTCCATAAAGTTTAAGAAGCCGGAAGGAGATCTCCGAGAGGCCCGTCAGCTTGGGTTCCTTATAGATGTATTCCTTCCCATCTTCTTCTTCAAAGAACGTCTAGCATTAATCACAAAGAGGTAGTGAGGAATCACTGGGTTTCTTTGCTTGGAAAACTGTATTTGAGATTTCCTACTTTGAAAGCAAGTTTCCACTGGCATGTCAGAAAGCCAAGAAGGTTCAGAAGGCTACAGCTTGCACAGGGTCTCACCGAGCTTCGCCTTTCAATAGGTTCCTTCAGATTAGTGTAAAAACGTCATGAATTTCCTCAGCCAACACGTCATTGCTGAACACAAAGGCTGGAGGATGACCAGAGAGCAATATAAACACTGTGGCAGCTGGGTTTGGCCAGCACTTGACTTTGTGGAAGGATGGAAAGAGGCCAGCAGGAGAAAACCCACAAAAATAAGGTATAGGGAAGGAGCAGAAAGACATGCAAGTGGAGTAAGCCCTGACAGCAGAGCCATGTGAACAGCCTGAAGGATTTTGTGTAGGCTAAAGGGACTTGAAGCAATAAATACAGAAATGAGTTTCCTCTGCTTTGATTCCTCTTGTATTCAGGGAAGTGGAACTTGGTGTATTTGCTGTAGAGACAAAATTGCATTAAAGGTTGTGCCTGCATCACCAGTCCTTCCTGTATTGGGAACAGCACGAAAGCTTCATGTTTTGGCAAGCTGCTCCCATCAGAAGTTGTGACAGAGTGTTAAAACTATGCCTGTGTAGCTGGCGTATAAAGCCGGCAAAGCTTTCAAGTGCAAAACTGGATCAAGTGTTGGGTGTCAGGATGATCCGTTGCTGAATTTTAGGGGCTGATCCAGTTATTTCTACAGCTTTTAGAAAACTAAGCTAGCAGTTGTTTCCTTTTATCTATTGCTAACCTCATTCACTTTTCACATACCCAAAGTCAAAGATAAGATGAGGACAAAAATAAAAGGTATGTTTCCTGCAGCAAAAGTCAGTGCTCCAACATGCTGTGCATGTAACAACAGTGGTGTTCAAAGGTACCAGCCTAAGATGGTTTCAGGGGTATTAATCACCTCCTTTAAAAGAAGGAACGAGGAAAGACAGAGCTAATATAATTTACACAGTATTTCTAAAGAAGGGTCCTGCATCTCCCCCATGGTTACAGGTCCAGAAGCAGAAGCAGATAGTTCAGAGACACAAGGGATATGAGGGGTAAGGCACTTTATTAGGTTAACTGCTACAGCTGGAGGAGAAAAATGAAAGCACAACTCCTTTCAGGTTCAGAAGACTTCATCAGGCAGAAGATCATGCTCCTTCTTGGGACTCTGAGCCCCAGATCTTGGCCATTTTTTCCAGCTATCTCAGTTAACAAAAATACTCTATCTACAAGTATATAACCAATACTGAGATACTTTGTCTCCAGCTTCTCCAATAAGCTTTTGCTCTACTAATATCTACAAAAAAGCAGCAATTGTCTGTAGAAGAAAATGTTATTATGACTATTTGCATACAATGGTTATATACTGTGACTGGTACATACTGTACACGCTAAATTGTGTTTGTGTAATTTATAATAACTAAAATTACAATCACCACCACTGAACCCATTAAGCCATTTCCCACCTGCTGAGGTGTTTTATGGCAAGCCCACCAGCAGCATCATAAACTACAATAAATCAGGTGCTCCCGGAGAGACACAAACCCTCACCTCAAGGGTGGACTATGGAAACGTTCACAAAGATGCGCCAGTGCCTGCTCCAGAGGAGCCAACAGGCTTCTCAGCTCCAGGTCTGGCAGAGCAGCAGCTTTAGGGAATGCCTGGTGAGTGGGGTATGTACTTACTTGTCCATAAAAGGCCACTCTAAAAAAGGTTCCAAGAAGCCTCTTCCTGGTATGCATGACTTCCAATATCTTGGCGTATGCTCCATGAAGCGTTCTGTACAGCTGGGTTAGTTTCTGGAAATCAGATTTTGACATCATTAAAGCAGGATTTTGCAAGCAGAACATCCTAGCCAACCCTGGCAGCTTCTGAGAGATGTGATCACGGTCCACCGGAGAATTCAGATGTGGATTTCAAAGGAGGTGGAACACTTGCAGTGTTCTTTGAAAAACCTCAGTCTTAAGCACATGCTCAGCTCCAGGTCCGAGAGGAGCTGCAGGCTGCAATGACACTGCTATCCTTAGGGAGAAGGCTGAGCCCGCTGTCCCTGCATGTCCCCTGACCAAGCCTTCATGGGTAGAGCAGCCTGCAGTATTTTACCCAGATATCCGGTTTTGATCAAAACCAGATGAAGGCTTCCACTAGCTTCAGCTGTACAGCTGGATGCTGTCCTGGGGTCATGGGATAAGGGAAGGAAAGAGGAGCACAGCAGCCTTTCCCAAGCACAGGTCACAGCAGGCACTGGGAAGCAGCAAGGTGAAGGGCTGGGAAAGCTTCCTTCACTCCTCTTCACTTGCACGGAATTACCTGCAGATCTAGTCCTTTCTTTGAACACACTCCACTGTGCTTTTAACTTTTACAGTCTTCAAGTCTCAAAGAGAACCTGGCTTTGACTATCACAGGGCATGATGACAGCTTTGTTTTAGGGGACGGAAAGTGGGAATTATTCACTAAATATGAGTCTTGTGTGTCTTTAGCAGTAACAATCACCCTCCAGACCACTGCTTTCACTCATGTGTTTAGTGACCAGCAATGAAGCACAACGTGTGTATTGCTGCCATCAGTTCACTGACTCATAGCTTCAAAAATACAAAAGCCTCTTGTATTTTTTCTGAGGGATCTAAAACATTACATTACACCAGAGAATCACAGAATGGTTTGGGTTGGAAATGACCTTAAGATCACCCAGTTCCAATCCCTGCTATAGGCAGGGACACTAGACCATGTCTGTTTGCATATAGGCAAACTAGTTCAAAACACTCACCTCAAATTCACGCCGCTTCTCATAAATAGGAATGATCAGTTTGGACACTTCAGAAATGGTTTCATACCGCTCTGCTTTCCACAGGCCATCAACACATTGCTCCAGCAGCTCCACCAGCACTTCCTAAGAGAGCAGCCGAATGGTGGTGTTAGTGACAGTCTAAGTTAGAAGGGAAACCCATTTTATTCTCAGTTTCTTTAACAGGTTGCAGTACAAGCAGCCACAGTTACAGCCCATGGTCTGGCTTTTCCAAAGGGAAGAAAACAAAAGATAAAGAAAAAAGGAGAAGTTATTTTTTGAAAGTTCCTTTATTCTTTATATCATTAGCACAGGAGCCAGCAAGTGTGTCTTGGTTATTTAGCTTCCTCCCCAGGAGAACACCAAAGCTCTGGGAGGGTATGGAGATGGCAGCACTGGAAGTCAGAAGTAGGCATCTAAGCAACACGCCCAAGAACATGTGTGCAGCAGCAGTGGGATGTGATGCCAAGGATCCTCAAGCCTAGTCTTGATGAATGGGCAATGCGGCAGCTCAGCCACGTGGCCCCCCCCAGCGCAGTGGTACAGGCATGGTACAGGAGTCATTGTGAGGCTTTCTGACTCACAGCACAGTCTACCCACTTCCTCAATGCCTTGCTGTGGCTTCTGGGTTGTTCTGCTAATGTGGTGTCCTGCAGCACAGCCCTAGCTCAAGGGGAACACAAGATGGGCTGTTCAGCCCGGAGAAGAGAAGCTGTGTGGAGATCTCAGAGCAGCTTCCAGTGTCTGAAGGGGGCCTACAAGGATGCCAGAGAGGCACTCTTCATCAAGGACTGTGGTGATAGGACAAGGGGTGATGGATTTAAACCAAACCAGAGGAAGTTCAGATTAGATAAGGCAGAAGCTCTTCCCTGTGAGGGTGCTGAGGCGCTGGCACAGGGTGCCCAGAGAAGCTGTGGCTGCCCCATCGCTGGCAGTGTTCAAGGCCAGGTTGGACACAGGGGCTTGGAGCAAGCTGCTCCAGTGGAAGGGGTCCCTGCCCGTGGCAGGGGTTGGAGCTGGAGGAGCTTTAAGGCCCCTTCAACACAAACCAGTCTGGGATTCTGTGATTCTATAAACCCTCACTCAGCAAAACCTGACTTGCATGTTGTCCCTCCTTGGCCATACTGTACCACGCTGCCCCGTGCTGGCGGAATTAGCACCCGCAAAACACAGTAGGCAAAGATTCTTGTGCAGTTTCTTCAGTCTCAGTGCTAGAAAAAGCTGTTAGTAGAAAATCTTTCAGTAGAACAGCTTTTAGTAGATAAGCTTTGCAAAGAAACCAAGAACCTACACCAGTTCTGTATTGTACACAGAAAATCCCTCAAAGCAGATTTCTCCTGGGAAATTGCTGGGAAGCCACTTTCCTTACCGCTGTCAGTGCACAACTGCAATTTGTTAGAGCTTGCACAAACGAAGTCTAAAATAATCACAGAATCCCTCTATTCCATGATGCCTTCATGGAACGTGCCTGCACCAGAGCCGATCACCTCAGTGAGTGACCCATCCTACCCAGCTGCGAAATATCCCGTGCTCTGTACTACAGGACCTCACCTCACTGTAATGTACATCCATCATCCCACCGTCTTCTTTCATTGCACCTTCTTCATCAATGTTGGGAGTGATTTTCCTGAAGGCAGCGCATCCACTAGGGAAGAGTTCTGTAGGGGACAAAAGCAAATGGATTAGTGGAATAACAGCTCAAATGCATCACACTTTAATGGCTGGGAAGCAGTCTGGCTGACAGTGAAGTCCTACAAGTAGCAGTAGACCTGACTGTCATTTTACTATTGAATGTATGAGACTGAACACAACAGAACTTCCCAGCCATTTGCCACGGGAGTCATTCCCAGCAACTAACACCAAGCACAACAGGTTTCCCTGGATAGGGAATCCCCAACCTAACCAGCTGCAACCAACTGAAAGTCATGAAGAACATAGGTGTATCTTTGCACAGAAGATGCAAGTATCATCAAATCAAATAGTTTGGAAAAGACCTTTAAGATCATCAAGTCCAACCATTGCCCCAGCACTGCTAAAGCCACCACTAACCCATGTTCCTAAGGGCCTCGTCTACATGAAGAACACAGCTATTGCGGGATGCTGGAGAGCTGGGTGGGAAGTGAACAGGACTGTACACTCCTAGCAGAAAGCAGTTATGTACCCCAAAACATTGAGTAGTTCAGCCTTTCCTGAACCCTTTTCAGCCTACATACACATAAAGAGCAACAGTGACAGAGAGAACTCAGTGTATTCACTTGTTATTCCTTTGGATTTGTTCCTCTTCCTTTTTAGCAGTTCTCCTTTACCACTGGTTGTGGTAAGCAGCCTCCAGGGTACAAATAAAGAATTACCAACAATACTCTCCCTTCTGCAGCCAATGAAGTGTGCAGAGGGATCAGAAAAACCAGTCCTGAGTTTTCACACTTCGCCAGCACAAAGTACAGGATTTGGAGGGACTCCAAAGGTGTCCAAAGCCACCTGAGCAGAGCACTTCACACCTTTCCAACCAAGGCAGTGCATGTACTCAATGGGCTTTTATGCAGCCTTAACTTTCTGAAATGTGAAGTATCCATGTCAATAATCACACCCTTACATGCAAATGAAAAATGGGGTCAATATATCAACTGTGGAGCAGACATTTAAAAGAAATCCTGCAGAGTGGTGTTACTTGAGAACACACAAGCCTGTCCTGCCCTTCCTGCTTTGCATCAAATCACACCACTCTCTTGTTTCCTTAGTATTCCTTACCTATTTGTTTAGTTAGGCTATAGTAGTATTTTTGACTGCATTTTGACTGCTTTACTCTAGTTTTCTATACTGCCTCTGGTGACGCTGTGGATGAACAGATTGACAGCAAGTTTTTAGCATGGGCTTCCCCTTGTGAGTACAGTTCCTAATATAAAACATAACAACATCTAAACCACGACATGATGTGTCAGTTTGTATTTCACTCAGCAACGTGCCAACATGACTGCTTAAGCGGTCCTGGCCAGCCTAGTAAATGCCTGTATACAAACAATTGGATTCCCTCTTTAAAAATACTCATCCCTTTCTAACTTTACCCACTGGTTAGTTTGTTTCTAAAATAATCATTTACCACCCAAGGAGACACTTGCCTTTAACAAGATTCTGATCCCCCAAACCCCACCAAACCTTCCAAGCACCACACACTTACTTTTTCTGTGCAGGAACTCGGCAACGAGTGCAGCGACATGAACGTAACACATGGCTGCCTGCAAAGGACAATGGAAAATCAACGTGTAATCTGTGCCTCTGGCTTGTGGGGTAAAACCATGGGTTTAATTCCAGAATCACCTCTGAGAAGTCTCCGTTTTTCACATGGATCTTTGCCATGCTGTCCAGCCACGTTTTCCGGAGCTCTGGGGTACTTGCGTAAGACTTGGCTAAACTGTACTGCAGATCTATCAGCATTTCTGGATCCTTTTCATGTTCTTTCATCTGAGCAGTAGCCATGAGCACTGTACGGATTCTCTTTGTCAAATCTTTGACTTCGGAAGGAAAAGCAGTTGCCTGACACAAAACAAATCCAATTAGAAGCAAATACTGAAATAAGAGGGGGGACTGAGATGAGCTCTTAGGCAGAAGCTCTTCCCTGTGAGGGTGCTGAGGCGCTGGCCCAGGGTGCCCAGAGAAGCTGTGGCTGCCCCATCCCTGGCAGTGTTCAAGGCCAGGTTGGACACAGGGGCTTGGAGCAAGCTGCTCCAGTGGAAGGGGTCCCTGCCCGTGGCAGGGGTTGGAGCTGGAGGAGCTTTAAGGTCCCTTCAACCCAAACCAGGCTGGGATTCTACACTACAGCAATGCAGGTATTTTGGCATCCTGAAGAGCTGGTGTGAGAGCAAGACAGAAATGCTCTGTGCATGTGAAAAAATAAATGCATGGGACCATAAACCAGGCCTGAAATATTTTCCATGTTATTCAACATCCGCTTGTTAAGTCTCTGATGTGGTCACTCTTCAATTCCTAAAGCACCAAAAGCATTTGTAGAGGTTCCCACCACAGGAATGTAAAAAATAGAGAATGAAACAGGCTCCAGACTGACCCCCTGCGCAGAGCTGGATGATCATCAAGTTAAAGCAAGCTTGTCCAGCCAAGTTTTATCATCTCCAAGGACAGGAATCCCACCTCCTTTCTGGGAAATAATTCTTTTCAAGGCTTTAAGTAAAGTTGGACTTTTCTTTGCAGCAACTTGTGCCCGTTGCCTCCTGTCTTGACATTCCCCACCTCTGAGAAGAGCCTGACCTCCTTGTCTCTGTAACCTCCCTTTTGGTAGGGGAAAGCAGCAGTTAGGTCCCCCTCAACTTTCTCTCCTCTGTGATGAGCCTGGTTGACATTCGCCTCTCCTTGGGCTCCTGCTCCCTAGCTGTATCTATAAGCTGTTCATGGCATCCTTTCCAGTGTATTGAAATCTCTCTTGTACTCTTGCACTTACATAAACTGGATATAATGGTCTTGCAGTGTAAAATATGAGTAGCAAAGTATGGCTCAGTGAAACCCTTATAGGCATCATTGTACAGAAGAGAACAGAGGGTTTTGCCAGGTATATCCTAACTATAAATTCATTATAGAACAATGCAGCAACTACAGAACGTTCCCGTCCCATGGGTGCAGTGTTGACACATTGTTCAGTAGGTTGAGTAGAAGGTGTTCATTCTAGCACAAAAACAATTCTTTTCCAAAGAAATACAACCATTAGCCCCCTGAAAGAGTGCTTTCTTGATCTTGCTGCCACTCAATTAATGAACATTAATTCCTGCTAATTATTACCTTCAGGCAACAAGAAGGACCAGGCTCTCCTGTGTCATTCCTCTCAAAGCTGGAAGTTCTCGGAAAGCTTTTTGGCCATCCTTGCAAGCAGAACACTTTGTAAAGTGTAACCTGATTGCAGAGCTCCTTCCTCTTGGTGTGAGGCCACATGGAGAGAGTATAACCTGCCTGTGCAGCTGGCCCTATCACTGGTGGCATAATACAGGTTTACTGAGCAAACACAGCCCACAGGAGCTCATAAAGCATAGTTCCAATTATCAGCTTTACCCTTAAACACAATTTCCTTGAGTGTGTCCCCAGTCTTTCATTAAGGCTGATAGCACATGATGTGATTTAATGTCTCCAACTTACCTTCATGGGCCTGTCACTGTTTGCAAAGTTGTTAATGATGAGCAAGGAGTCCTGAAACCTTGTCCCACCGCTGAGTGCCACATCTGCTATTAACTGGCTCACTGCAATTATTATCTGTTGGGACAGGGAAGGGGGCTTTATTTAATAGCCCTAATAGAGGAGTTTTATTGTCACAGTTGCATGAAATGCTCCTAGGAAAACATCACGTCTTTCCCACAATGTAAGTGATGGTTGTTGTGGCTTTTGCTGTCACATCTCCCCAGGACAAATACTCCCCAGAGGACTCAACTACTTTGCTGAGCAGTGAGTTCACAGAATCAACAACATCACAATCGTAATACAAATCCCTGTTTGGACATCAGTCACTTTTCTCTGTGATTCACTGCAACCCAGACAACATTCATCTGCCTCACTAGATGGTTAAATTTGCTTCAAAAACTCAATGCTGCAAAAGCAGCTCCAGGAAAACCCCTTCTCCTGCCTCAAAGGAGACAGCTCCTCCCTCTGTCCTTTCCACCTCAGGCCAGGGCAGCCTCTGGGGTAGAGATGCACCTTCTGTCTGTGAGTCCAAAAACCCAACAGCTTGGAGCCCTCTGGCAGTGTATTTCACCCAAAGGGCCCTGGGCCAATCACTGGGATCAGGAATTAGGCAAAGCCTGGAAATCAAGAGGATTTTTGGCCATATAACAAAAGCAAGATCCTCTGCAGACATGAGGTGACACAGTTACATTGAGCTATCTGTGCATTAAGCCTGAGGTGTTCTGTTGTCCTGCTTCTCCCCAGTCACTGACCTGAAGATGCGTTCTCAGAAACGTTCTCCTTTTGGTGAACTCAAAGTTGTTTCTCATCAGGAGATAGAGAAGAGCAGAGGCTTCGTTCCTCGTGGAGGACACCTTGGAAGTGCAGCACTTGAGGACCTCGTAGCAGAGGGCAGCACACATGTTCACCCTTCCCTTGAAAAACGCTGAGGGGAACTTCACAAGAGGCATGCAAATGTTAGGAAAGACACCTGGGAAATACTGAGCCATGCTGCCCTGTGCTGGCAGAACCAGCATCTACATAACACAGCAGGCAAAGGTTCTTGTGTAGCTTCTTCAGTCCCAGTGCTAGAAAAGCTTTTCAAAGAAACCAAGAACTTACACCAGCGCTACCTACACATATTGTACACAGAGACTCCCTCAATGCAGATTTCTCTAGGGAAATTGCTGGGAAGCAGCCTTCCTTATGTGTGTTCCGTGATTCCTCCCGGTGCCAGTTGCCAACATAGCAGGTTTTAAGAAGCCCCATGGAAAATGTCTCACAGGAGACCCCACTGTCTGGAGGCAGATAGGTAGCCAGCAAAACTCTGCATTTTCTGCTTCCCACGTCTTTGCTTAGGACAAATCAAAGTTCAGCCCTACTCATACTCATTCTAGCTCTATTCTACTCTATTCCAGTGTAATTCATACTCCTACCAGTGCTTAGCTTCACTGTGAGGTTATAGTAAAAGGTGCGTAGCACAGATGGCTTCCACCCTTGAAAAAGAGTTTAGCAGTCTCTCTAATCAAACTTTGCACAGCAACTAGTGCAAGACCTCATTTGGTAGTAACACTTTGCCGCTTATCATTCACCACTGTGCTCTTCCTGGCTGCACTTGCATGCCACGTGGATTTAACTTCATTAATGATGAGCCGCATTCAAGTGATTTGAGGGGTTGTAATTCCTTTTGAACTTGTTAGAACTGTGCGGCTGGGGAGGAATGGAGTCTGCACGTACATCTGGTCTTGAAAAGGTGCTTATAAGAACCGGCAGGTTTTGACAAGCATGAAGGGAAATGTCAGCAATAGCATCAGTCAACTGCTCTTACGTGCTTAGCTGCGGCTTTGACGCTGCTTGAGCTCAGGGGATTAAAGAGCCATGTACCAGGGCTCAGAAAAGTGTAGAAAGAGGTTCAGGAAGTCCTATCCCTCTTTCCCATGCAGTGGGAGAGGAGCAGCTTGTCAGCACAAGTATCACTCAAGCAATAGCATTGTCAGCAATAGTGTCAGTGTAGGGCAAAGATTCAAGAAGCACCAGCTTTTGGTCAAACAGATGTCAAATCTTTAACAGCAGTTAAAGTGATAAGGGCAGGTGGGGGGAAGTTTGAAAGGAGATTAAGTGCACTGGTCTCTTCTATCATACCTGTATAAATTGTCCTGTCCCTTTGGAGTCATGTATTACATACCTTGCTAATGAAAGCTCTCAGAGAGGCGAACACATGCTTAAGAGCTGCTTCTGACTGCCCGTTTTTGAGAAAAGCCAGATGAATATCAAAAACCTTCTTCATGAGGGCATTGTGGCCATCGTTGCTTAAAAGCTGGGTCTGGAAAGCAACAAGAGTGTATTTTACAGGAATGGTGTGCCTGAAGCTGGAAATGACAGAGAGAACTTTGTATGATTAATCACATCCATTCTTAAGGCAGATAAGGAACAGTAAAAACCATTTATTAATGTGACGACCAGAACAAACTTGCACTGGTTGGTCAGAGACTACTTTCATAGCAGAGAACAGACCAGAAAAGGATTTGCTGTTGTAAAGCCTCCCATAATGTGACAATCAAGGTGAATGGATCACCATCATCAACATGTAGAGATACAGTCACTTCCCTACAATACTTTTGATTTCAACGCTGACCTTGAAACTCTGGGTGAAGAAAGAGATGGTGTCCAGGACTGTGAGGCACACTTCAGTGGCGATATTGCCCTCCAGCAACGCCTGGTGCACGATATCTGCTTCGGAGGTGCCTGCATCTGTGGATGGAAAGCAGATCAGGAGGAAAGGGTGTTCAGCACTCCAGCTTCCACAGTATCTAAATGCTGATATAGATAACTTTCTCCCCTTGCACTTCACTTGGGAGATGAGGTAAGAATACCAAGAGGCTGAATTTGTCAGCTCCAGTCAGAGGAGCTGCCTGATGCCAACCAAAAAACCCCAATGCTGGTATTTCCCCTTAATCTCACCGCCTTTAAAGCCAGACAGAGAACTTGGTGTCCAAGTTGTACCCGCAGAGGGGAAGTGGTGAGGTGCTTAACTGGGACAAAACTCAGGAGAGGCTTAGGGCAGATGGTGGCCCAGGTCCCTGTGTGGGGCAGCTCTCTGCTGCTCACCCCCCAACACCATGGTCACCTGAACCACACTCAGCCCAGGAGCTGAGCCAAGACAGGCAAGAGGAAAAAGCCACACAAGCCTTAAGTCCCAGGGGGGATTTTTAAGGGGTTGGCTTAAATATCACCCACACCAGTTCAGGAATGTTGCAGGGAGGAGCAGCGACCGCTGTCACTCTGCAGTCTCAATAGCCTGAAACAATGAGCAGTGAGTGTTAAATGGGTACATGCAGCTTTCAGCACACTAACTCTGCTGTACATACTGTGGTTGAGCGTGAAGGAGGTCTCCAAGCTGCCCAGATGCTGGAGCCGCACCTGCATCCCCCCTGCTCTGCTGCGGAGCGCTGGCATTGTCTGGGATTTCCTGTCGGCTCCGGTGTGCTTGGACAACCAGGCATCGTGCACCCTGCGAGGGGAAGCGAACACTGTGGGTTGGGGTGAGTGGCAGGATTACATGAGACACCAGGACAGAGTCTGGCCTCCCTCCAACTCACTCATCTGGTTTATCCCAGACAGTCCCATGGGACTGATGAGGCTGCCCAGGTCTCTCCCACACCTGCTGGCCCTGGAGCTACGGCCGCAGCAGTGGGGCTGCTCAGAAGCAGAGGTACAGCCGAGGCTCGTGTCTCACCTGCAGCTCACCGCAGGGGATGCTGCCAACCTGTGCGGGCAGCCGGGAGCGCCGGGGCTGGGGGGTCTCATGCAGGAGCTGGAGGGGAGGGAAGCAGCAGGAAGGATGAGGGAATGCTACTGGCATGGTGCTGAGCAGAGCCCCGGCCCCGCAGGCTTCCTGCCTGCCCTGGTTTGCCTGGCTTCTTTGGCCTCGGCAGGGAGCATGGGGACAGCCCCCGAGGCTGGGTGGCAGAATACAGTACCTGGCAATGTTTCTCTTCCCCATGTATCTGAAGTGAAACAAACACACCCTAGAAAGAAAATAAAATATGAACCTGTTACAGATTCTGTAGATCAGGAACACCCACAACACCTAAAGGAGCCGACAGGAAACCTGGAGAGGGGCTTTGGACAGGGGCCTGTAGGGACAGGCCAAGGGGAATGGCTTTAACCTGCCCGAGGGGAGACTGAGATGAGCTCTTAGGCAGAAGCTCTTCCCTGTGAGGGTGCTGAGGTGCTGGCACAGGGTGCCCAGAGAAGCTGTGGCTGCCCCATCGCTGGCAGTGTTCAAGGCCAGGTTGGACACAGGGGCTTGGAGCAAGCTGCTTCAGTGGAAGGGGTCCCTGCCCGTGGCAGGGGTTGGAGCTGGAGGAGCTTTAAGGTCCCTTCAACACAAAGCAGGCTGGGATTCTGTGGTTTAAAACATGCCCTTGTCCTTGTCAGCAGACACACTCCTCTGTGCGCGAAGGTTTGGGTCTGTATTTAGAAGTCACTTGACCCCACACTCTTGGTTTCCAAGCCCTATGGCACATCCCTGTCTCCTCACCCATCTGTCCCACAAGCCCACGCAAGGCAGAGGCTATGCCCAGAGCCCTGCTTGCCCACGGATAGTGGGACACCCTTTGACAGCCCGGACCGAGCACAGGGCACTGCCACTGCACCCTGCTCCCTCCATACACACCCTTCCTCCCCAGGGGGAGGAAGAGCACTTCCTTACACCCTGGCTGCACACCCCCGTGCTGCAGAGGACCGTGCATGCTGAGGGACACCCTGCACTTGTGCCTTCTTGGACAATGCTGTCCACAGGAAAGTGCAGTGTTTGAATTGCAGCCTCATGATACTCACTCCAGAAGCACAAGGACATTGATCAGCTCTTGGGGGGAGAATTTGTTCCAGTAAGCTAAAAGAGTATCTGAAAGAAAAAAGCCCACAGTGTACTGAAATGTAAAACAGACTGAAGGGAGACCTTACAGACCAGAAGAGCTGGCAACTGCCTCTTGTCTTTTGGGTTGCCACCCAGCTGAGTAAGAGCCACCAACCTTCAGAGTTCATCTTCACAACGTAGAGGTAGCACATCAGGAGTGTCCGGATCTCAAACTGGTCCAGGCGGCTGCAATGAGACACACTGCTCCTCGTGGAGCTCCTGCGGATCTGCCGGGACACAGAGGTGACATGGAACCAGCGGCCCCATTGCCTGGGCTGTGCCTGAGCATGGCACCATGCAACATGGGCACAGCAAACCATGTGTGCCAGCATTCCTCCTGCCCCCCTGCACAGCACCGTGCTTGGGAGACATCTCATCCAGTGATGAGAAGTTTGGAAACCCTGGACGCACGGCCAAGTGCTTCTCTGCTGGGAAAAGAGATGTCTGGGCAGAGGACACTGGCTTATCCAGCGGAACACAGGTCAGCCCCATCAGCCCTGCATTCACTGCCCTGCTTCTGTCCGCAGTGTCTGAGCTCCTGGACAGTTTCAAAGTCAGGTCTTGCCAAACAAAACAGTTCATCAGCTGTCATGGTTTGAAGCAAGAATCTAACTTTCTGTTCAAGATGTACACCTAAACCCAGCAATGTCAAAAAGCTCTTAAAAAACTCAGGAAATTTCAGCTTGAGAAAACATATTTTCTTAAATATATGATGCTGGAGAGGAGCTCTTCATCAGGGACTGGAGTGACAGGACAGGGGGTGATGGGTTTAAACTGACAGGGGAAGATCAGGTTGGAGATAAGGCAGAAGCTCTTCCCTGTGAGGGTGCTGAGGCGCTGGCCCAGGGTGCCCAGAGAAGCTGTGGCTGCCCCATCCCTGGCAGTGTTCAAGGCCAGGTTGGACACAGGGGCTTGGAGCAAGCTGCTCCAGTGGAAGGGGTCCCTGCCCGTGGCAGGGGTTGGAACTGGAGGAGCTTTAAGGTCCCTTCCAATTGAAACCATTTTATGATTCTAGGATTTTTTCTCTCCTGATCTTTGGAAGTGGGGTTTTTTTTTCCCCTCTTACTGACTTAGGCAAAGAGAAGTGAAATCCTGCTGTTGGGCCAATCCACGTGGAAAGGCTTGGGCACTGTATGGTAAAACACAACTTCTAAAGCTTTCCCAGCTTTTCTGGGCATCCTCTGAGCTCGCCCTAGCTCTACTCTCCGACAAATGGATATGATTAAGCTCTAAGCAGGATGCTCCTCTTAAAGCTGTGCCTCACATGTCTGGAGAGTGATCCACAGCCCTTCT